>NC_041405.2:104923657-106406157 GCF_900747795.2 Erpetoichthys calabaricus | reverse complement strand
TCAGACATACAAAAAAGGGAGCAAAGCAACGCGCATATGACCGGCCAGAAAACAAGCAAGCAGGACTCAAAAAGCAGAAAGCTCAACTGACCGACATACAAAAACGGACAAGGCACGATACAAACAATGCACGACGTAGAGTGAAACGGACTTTGCGCAAAGCGGAGGCGGATCAATTAAAACTCAAAAATAGCGCGTCACAAATAATGGACATGCAACAACGTGGCACTCAAACACCACAAGCAAAACATGCCCGTCGCAGACATCAACACCAGACGTCTGCTAAACTCTTACGCCAGTTGGCTGACAACGCTTTCAATAATGAGTCCACTATTGAGGAAAATTCATTGGGATTAATGAATGTCATTTGCAATCATTGTCATTCACTTAACTTCACAGAAGAAACAACTGGCAATACGAAAAATGAATTTACACATTGTTGTCTAAAGGGGCAGATTAGACTGCCTCCTTTACATTCATATCCGGAATATCTACAGAAGCTTCTAACTAAGGATGTGCCTGAAAGTAAAAACTTTATGAACTACATTAGATCCTACAATAGTTCATTTGCTTTTGCATCTACCAGAGAACATAACAGGACACCAAAAGGCAATGGCCCATACTGCTTTCGCATATGTGGTTAACACAACGCACTATATTATGTCCAAAAAATATTAATGTTAATCACATTATTAACCAGGTCATTTCATTACTTCCTGGAGAGACACGGCTCTTTCTAAGCTCTGACAAAGTTGACTCTGATGACGACAATGAACATCTGAATTTCCCATTAGAATATTTGAACACTATTAACCCGGATGGATGACCACAACACAACCTTACCCTTAAAAACGGAACAATAATCATGCTATTAAGAAACCTTAACACTAAACAGGGTTTATGCAATGGCACACGGTTAGTCGTCAACACCATAACACACGATGTTATTCAAGCAACAGTTCTTTCAGATTCACATGCTAACAATACTGTTCTCATTCTTGGAATTGACCTTACGAGTTCTGACCTAGAATTACCTTTTACATTGAAACACCGACAGTTCCCCATTAAACCTGCATTTGCCATGACCAGCAAAAAATCACAAGAACAAGCCATGGACAAGGTTGGCATCTACCTCTCTGAACCCGTTTTTGGACATGCACAACTTTATTTTGCCTTCTCATGTGTTCGACGTTCATCTCACAATAAAGTTAAAATTAAAAATGATCCATGCCAAGGAAGACTCATTCAAAGACAAGACACCATCTTTACTACTAATGTTGTATACAGAGAAATATTCCAATAAAACATTACTCTATGCCAAACACTCTATTTTGTATTTATATAGGCATCATCCAAACCTGCACACTATTCTATATCTAATTCATACATCTCACTCTTTGTCATGCCCCAACGCCAGGGGTTGGCGAGCGAAGCGAGCAGGGGGCGGAGCCCCCTAGTATATATATATGACAGCAACACTCATAACAATAACAACACAATTACATTGACAATCATGTTACGTTATTTTTAAAATGTTTCCTTTTCTTTTTCATAACCTCTTTAACACACTACTTCTCCGCTGCGAAGCGCGGGTATTTTGCTAGTCTATATATATAATTCTGTAAGCCACCGCCAGAGTGGGCAAGACGCCCATGAAAGCATGCAGGAAGGAGCCACGCCCACACCCATGAAAGCACACAGGAAGGAGCCACGCCCACCAACTCTAAGACCATTGAATATGATGAAAACTCGCAGAGCCACGCCCACCAACTCCACATGCAGCTCTGAGCCACGTTGACTTTTCGGTTACGACGCACGACCACGTGCAACATCGCAAACTGTTTTACATGCTACATACAGCAATTTGCATCTGCGACAAACATGCGTCTTCTTAGATGGTCCTGCAGGAACACGGAAAACATTTCCCCGCCCACCAACACTCCTTATTCCCCGACCACCCCGTAAGTCGCTTTCGTCTGTGCTAGGTGTCCACATGCACCTCTGAGCCACGTTGACTTTTCATTATTCTTTTCGGTTATGACGCATGCACCACCATCGCAAACTTTTACACGCCATGGTCTTAGAGTTGGTGGGCGGGTCTCCGTGAGTTGCTCTTGCGAGCGGGCACATGACCAGGCAGTGTGTATGCTTTGAGAACGAGGGTGGACGCGGCAGGACCATGTAAGAAGAGGCATGTTTGTCGCGGACGTGAATTGCTGAATGCAGCGTCTAAAACAGTTTGCGAGGGGTATCCCATGGGATCCTTAAAACAATCCTTTAAAACTGAGGTTAAAACACAATGAAGGAAGCAGTCTTTAAAAACCAATAAGCCCTGTGCCTCTGTTTCATTAGTGTCTCACCTGCTTCACCGATGCAGGCCCTGCAACAGTCGAGACGCTCTCTCAGCAGCTGACCTTCTCTGTGCCTGACTCCACTATAGGCTGCAACAAAATTATGAAAGTACGGGAGCATTTGTTTCACACAAGCTGTGTGTGTGGGTGGGTTGGTGTTAGTTAGTTAATTAGTTACTCGAAGGATTTCAAGATTTAATATGCACAAGCGGTAACACTGCAAAAGCAGCCCAAACCAGAAAAGACGGCTGGCAAAAAGTGACCAACAAATTAAACGTGTGTGCATTGTACTTACTGAAAGCAGCGTTACAGATTTTGCAAGTGTTCATTTTTTTCCCTCTGCTTAAAAAACATTTAAAAAGCGGCGCGGGTTGGTGTGCAGCGTGTAAAACAGTTTGTTTGTCGCGGATAATTTGCCTTTTACTATTACATGAAGACAATTTCCTGTTAATGCTTCATTACATTGATATAGCGGTGTTCTCAGTATTCAAAGCACTATCCACACAGGGAGGAACCGGGAAGCGAAACCACAATCTTCCACAATCTCCTTACTGCAAAGCAGCAGCACTACTACAGCGCCACAAGGCAGTTAAAGAATACACCGGGCTCGATTTTGTTTTCACTTCTGTTTACAGAGATCGGGTTGTTGATAGCATTGTTGCAATGTTACTTTTCTTGGTGGCTTATTACATTACGGATGTTTCACATGTTCATTTTTTCCCCTGTGCTTAAAAGACATTAAAAAAGTGTTTCTCAACTGTGACTCCGGAACATCTCAGTACGCAAGCTATATTAAGCGTCAACAACGAAGACTCGCTACACCATAATGAACAAGTGCTGACACTTATTCCTACCGACGAAGTAACTTTCACCAGCGTGGCCTCCATCATCACAAACGATCCCACTTTCAGTCACGGACAATTGTATGTTGCTCTCTCCAGAGGTCCATCTTTTCATTCACTCACAGTGGTATCCACAAACCCACCCCATTTGGACAACTGTGTCGTTCAGGAAGTGTTCACCCATCAATACATAATTATGCGGCGTATGCTACACCGCGGGTTGGCTAGTATACTATAATACCTTATAAACAGTGGTAAGTCTGAGAGATTAGGCATTCTAACAAAGGCTACTTATTAATAATACAATAGGGGAAAGTAGAGAAATACATTACTCTACCAAGACAAAACAACCTCTACGTGAAAACTATAGCCTTTCATCCATCCATCTTCCTCAACTGCTTAAAAACTCTGTGACAGACTGGTGTTCCATCCACTTTTATTCCTTGCCTTGTGTCTAATGGCACCCAATGGCCCTGTAATGGAAAAAGTGGTTTTAGAACCCAGATGAGGCATAGTAAATTTATAATTATTGCTAATAGTAATACTGCTAGGCCAAGGCAGTAATAATTAGCGAGCAGGTCACTAACATAAAGAATAGATATAAACTCCACATAGTCGGGTGTTGTACCATGTTACCCATTATGGATACAATGACACCTTTTATTGGCTAACTAAAAAGATTATAATATGTAAGCTTTCGAGGCAACTGCCTGAAAAAGGGGCCTGAGTTGCAACGAAAGCTTGCATATTGTAATCTTTTTAGTTAGCTAATAAAAGGTGTCATTTTGCTTGACTTCTCATAAACTCCAAATAGAAGGCTACATGCACTTTATGATGCATTTTAAATCGAGAGTGGCAGCCTTTTCAGCTGCGCCGTGTACGGCTTTATTTTTCTACCTTTTATTTTTCTCTATTATTTTTTATTGATCACTCCTATCACTTTCTTTTATGTGGATTCGTTCCCTGGACACTTTTACTATTACAACGTGGACATGGATTTTTACACGCCGAGACTCGTCTATTCAAGTACTTAACTTTGAGCGCTAAGAACAAATGCCAGTGTCGGTGTGGTTCCCTATTTACCCGACGAGGTAAGAAGGCGGTATCGTGGCAGCAGAGCCGGCGCTAAGCTAAAAATGAAGTGGCTTGCGAGAAAGTGGCGTTTTAAGCCTTCTGTGCCTTCTGTGATCCTGGGAAATGTGAACTCACTACCAAATAAGATCAATGAACTGGCTGCGCTGGTGAAAAATGTCAGAACCTACAGAGAATCCAGTTTGTTGTGCTTTTGCGAAACGTGGTTAACTACCACCATCCCAGATGCTAACGTGGAGCTACCCGGATTTAGCACAGTTAGAGTGAACAGAGACGCAAGTACCTGTGGGAAACCCAAAGGAGCAGGACTCGCTGTCTATGTCGATACAAAGTGATGTAACTTTGGACATGTTAATGTCAAAATCTCCACTTGCTGTAGGGACATTGAACTGTTGGCCATAAGTTTACGTCCCTATTACTTGTCCAGAGAGTTTGGACACGTCATTGTTGTTACTGTTTACATCCCTCCTTGAGCGGACATGGAGATAGCGAGTGACATCATCCATTCTACTGTTGCTAAGTTACAAACGCAGCACCCTGAGGCGCTTGTGCTAATCGCTGGAGTCTTTAACCATGTGATGCTGGACAAACATTACCTGCCTTCTCCCAGTATGTGGACTGTAACACCTGGGGAAATAAGACTATTGATTTACTGTATGCAAACGTTAAAGACGCATACAGCGCCACCCCGCTGCCTGCGCTTGGGAAAGCAGATCATAACCTGGTTCTGCTTCAGCCTCACTACAAACCAAGAGTGAGGGAGCTACCTACAACCACACGATCATTCAGGAAGTGGTCCGCTGAAGCAGAGCAGGCTCTGAAGGACTGCTTTGGAACTACGGACTGGGATATCCTGCAGGGATCACATAGTGAGAACATTGAGGAGGTTGTTGACTGCACTACTGACTACATCAACTTCTGTATGGACATTGTAGTTCCAGTAAGAACAGTACGCTACTATGCTAACAACAAGCCATGGATTACAAGTGACATCAAGGGCCTTTTGAACCAGAAGAAAAGGGCTTTTAAAGGTGGTGATCAGCATGAGCTCAAGCGCGTGCAGAAGGAACTCCGAGTCCAGCTCAGGGCGGCGAAGGAGCAGTACAAGAGAAAGCTGGAGCAGAAGTTGCAGAATAACAGCATGAAGGAAGTGTGGGATGGGATGAAGATCATCACTGGCTGCAGCTCGAAGCGGGGTGCCACCATCGAGAGAGACGGTTTGACCACCCTAACCCACTCTCACCTTGTACTGCACCCTACACCCATCCTTCTGCTGATACCAGCATTGGAGAGACATCCCCACCCACAATTACAGCAGTGCAGGTGAGCAAAGAACTGAGGAGACTTTGTGCCAGCAAAGCAGCGGGTCCAGATGGAGTATCGCCACGACTGCTGAAGGCCTGTGTGTTGGAGCTGGGGAGTCCTCTACAGCTCATCTTCAACCTGAGCCTGGAACAGGGGAGAGTCCCGAGGCTTTGGAAAACATCTTGTATCACCCCAGTCCCAAAGGTATCACGTCCTGGTGAGCTGAACGACTTCCGGCCTGTCGCTCTGACATCACATGTGATGAAGACCATGGAGCGGATGCTGCTTCACCACCTGAGGCCACAGGTATGCCACGCCCTCAACCCTCTGCACTTCGCATACCAGGAGAAGGTGGAAGCGGAGGATGCCATCATCTATATGCTACACCAATCACTCTCCCACTTGGACAGAGGCAGTGGTGCTGTAAGAATTATGTTTCTAGACTTCTCTAGCGCCTTCAACACCATCCAACCTCTGCTCCTTAGGGACAAGCTGACAGAGATGGGAGTAGATTCATACCTAGTGGCATGGATCGTGGACTATCTTACAAACAAACCTCAGTTTGTGCGTCTCGGGAACTGCAGGTCTGACATTGTGGTCAGCAACACAGGAGCGCCGCAGGGGACTGTACTTTCTCCAGTCCTGTTCAGCCTATATACATCAGACTTCCAATATAACTCGGAGTCCTGCCACGTGCAAAAGTTCGCTGACGACACTGCTATCGTGGGCTGCATCAGGAATGGGCAGGAGGAGGAGTATAGGATCCTCATCAAGGACTTTGTTAAATGGTGCGACTCAAACCACCTACACCTGAACACCAGCAAAACCAAGGAGCTGGTGGTGAATTTTAGGAGGCCCAGGCCCCTCCTGGACCCCGTGATCATCAGAGGTGACTGTGTGCAGAGGGTACAGACCTATAAATACCTGGGGGTGCAGCTGGATGATAAATTGGACTGGACTGCCAATACTGATTCTCTGTGCAAGAGAGGACAGAGCCGGCTATACTTCCTTAGAAGACTGGCGTCCTTCAACATCTGCAATAAGATGCTGCAGATGTTCTATCAGACGGTTGTGGCGAGTTCCCTCTTCTATGCGGTGATGTGCTGGGGAGGCAGCATTAAGAAGAAGGACGCCTCACTCCTGGATAAGCTGGTAAGGAAGGCAGGCTCTATTGTAGGCATGGAGCTGGACAGTTTGACATCTGTGGCAGAGCGATGGGCTCTAAGCAGGCTCCTGTCAGTCATGGAGAATCCACTGCATCCACTAAACAGTATCATCTCCAGACAGAGGAGCAGCTTCAGCGACAGACTGCTGTCACTGTCCTGCTCCACTGACAGACTGAGGAGATCGTTCCTCCCCCACACTATGCGACTCTTCAATTCCACCCGGGTGGGGGTGGGGGAGGGGGGATAGTAAACGTTAACATTATTCAAAGTTATTGTCTGTTTTTATCTGCATTTTTATTACTCTTTAATTTAATATTGGTTTTTTTTTTGTATCAGTATGCTGCTGCTAGAGTATGTGAATTTCCCCTTGGAATTAATAAAGTATCTATCTATCTATCTATCTATCTATCTATCTATCTATCTATCTATCTATCTATCTATCTATCTATCTATCTATCTTACGAGAAGTCGCAAAATCAACCGGAATGTTAAAGCAAATTATAGAAAAAAACCCAATCTAAATCCATTAAGTAGTTCTCTTGTTCACTAGCCAAGCGGATGTAAGGTACACACCCCAAGGCAGACGCGTGAGTGAGGAGGTACTCGTCTCCCTGAGTCTCTCTCAGATTCGCACAAATAAATCGGTACACAAGCGAACTATGATACATAGCGCAATAAGAGAGTTTGGACATGTCATTGTTGTTATTGTATACATTCCTCCTCGGGCAGACGTGGAGTCAGCGAGTGACATCATCCATTCCGCTGTTGCTGTTACAAACGCAGCACCCTGAGGCGCTTGTGCTAATCGCTGGAGACTTTAACCATGTGACGCTGGACAAAACATTGCCTGCATTCTCCCAGTATGTGGACTGTAACACCTGGGGAAATAAGACTATTGATTTACTGTATGCAAACGTTAAAGACGCATACAGCGCCACCCTGCTGCCTGCGCTTGGGAAAGGAGATCATAACCTGGTTCAGCTTCAGCCTCACTATAAACCAAAAGTTAGAGTCCTACCTGTAACCACACGATCATTCAGGAAGTGGACCCCGGAGGCTGAGAATACTCTGAGAGAACTTTTTGGAACTACAGACTGGGATATCCTGCAGGGATCTCATAATGAGAACATTGAGGAAGTTGTTGACTGCACTACTGACTACATCAACTTCTGTATGGACATTGTAGTTCCAGTAAGAACAGTACGCTGCTATGCTAACAACAAGCCATGGATTACAAGTGACATCAAGGGCCTTTTGAATCAGAAGAAAAGGGCTTTTAAAGACGGTGATCAGCATGAGCTCAAGCGCGTGCAGAAGGAACTCCGAGTCCAACTCAGGGCGGCGAAGGAGCAGTACAGGAGAAAGCTGGAGCAGAAGTTGCAGAATAACAGCATGAAGGAAGTGTGGGATGGGATGAAGATCATCACTGGCTGCAGCTCGAAGCGGGGTACCACCATTGAGAGAGACGTGAAGAGAGCAAACCAAATGAACAACTTTTTTAACAGGTTTGACCACCCTAACCCACTCTCACTCTCACCTCGGAGTACTGCACCCTCCACACATCCTTCTGCTGATACCAGCATAGGAAAAACATCCCCACCCATAATAACAACAGCGCAAGTGAGCAGAGAGCTGAGGAGACTTCGTGCCAGCAAAGCAGCGGGTCCAGATGGAGTATCGCCACGACTGCTGAAGGTCTGTGCATCGGAGCTGGGGGGTCCTCTACAGCGCATCTTCAACCTGAGCCTGGAACAGGGGAGAGTCCCGAGGCTTTGGAAAACATCTTGTATCACCCCAGTCCCAAAGGTATCACGTCCTAGTGAGCTGAATGACTTTCGGCCTGTTGCTCTGACATCACATGTGATGAAGACCATGGAGAGGCTGCTGCTTCACCACCTTAGGCCACAGGTTCAACACGCCCTTGACCCTCTGCAGTTTGCATATCAGGAGAAGGTGGGAGCGGAAGATGCCATCATCTATATGCTACACCGATCCCTCTCTCACTTGGACAGAGGCAGTGGTGCTGTAAGAATTATGTTTCTAGACTTCTCTAGCGCCTTCAACACAATCCAACCTCTGCTCCTTAGGGACAAGCTGACAGAGATGGGATTAGATTCATACCTAGTGGCATGGATCGTGGACTATCTTAAAGACAGACCTCAGTATGTGCGTCTTGGGAACTGCACGTCTGACATTGTGGTCAGCAACACAGGAGCGCCACAAGGGACTGTACTTTCTCCGGTCCTGTTCAGCCTATATACATCGGACTTCCAATACAACTCGGAGTCCTGCCATGTGCAAAAGTTCGCTGATGATACTGCTATCGTGGGCTGTATCAGGAATGGGCTGGAGGAGGAGTATAGGGACCTAATCAATGACTTTGTTAAATGGTCCGACTCAAACCACCTACACCTGAACACCAGCAAAACCAAGGAGCTGGTGGTGGATTTTAGGAGGCCCAGACCCCTCATAGACCCAGTGATCATCAAAGGTGACTGTGTGCAGATGGTGCAGACCTATAAATATCTGGGAGTGCAGCTGGATGATAAATTAGACTGGACTGCCAATACTGATGCGCTGTGCAAGAAAGGACAAAGCCGGTTATACTTCCTTAGAAGGCTGGCTTCCTTCAACATCTGCAATAAGATGCTGCAGATGTTCTATCAAACAGTTGTGGCGAGCGCCCTCTTCTACGCAGTGGTGTGCTGGGGAGGCAGCATTAAGAGGAAAGACGCCTCATGCCTGGACAAACTGGTGAGGAAGGCAGGCTCTATTGTTGGCATGGAGCTGGACAGTTTAACATCTGTGGCAGAGCGAAGGGCGCTCAGCAGGCTCCTATCAATTATGGAGAATCCACTGCATCCACTAAATAATGTCATCTCCAGACAGAAGAGCAGCTTCAGCGACAGACTGCTGTCACTGTCCTGCTCCACAGACAGATTGAGGAGATCGTTCCTCCCCCAAACTATGCGACTCTTTAATTCCACCAGGGGGGGTAAACGTTAATATTTAACATTAAACATAGTTATTGTCTGTTTTTTTCACCTGTATTATTATCATTCTTTAATTTAATATTATTTATTGTATCAGTATGCTGCTGCTGAAGAATGTGAATTTCCCATTGGGATTAATAAAGTATCTATCTATCTATCTATCTATCTATCTATCTATCTATCTATCTATCTATCTATCTATCTATCTATCTATCTATCTATAAGAGAAGTCGCAAAATCAACCGGAATATTCAAGCAAATTATAGAATAAAACCCAATCTAAATCCATTAAGTAGTTCTCTCGTGAAAAGTGGGCAGACAGACATACAGACAGAGAGACAGATGTTGAATTCCCCCCTCCTCCCCCAGGTCTCACCCCCCCCTTACCGCATCAATCAATATCCCGCTATCAGTCTTCCGTGCTGTAGTCTGCACTCCCTCAATCGGACCGAACAGTCACTTAAAACCAAAAAGGTCTCAGCCTGGCTGGGACACTTCAATACTTTCGAATTCCACTGCTTTCATAATCTCTTATCTGCCTTTTTTTTCTCTCCAACGCCTTTGGGTCTCTGTTCTCCGCATTGTCCTTATACACTTTATATGTGCTGAGAGCACATGATATGTGTGTACTACGTTGTTTTACACTACTGACTGTTTTTTGATGGGTGTACTGTTATATGATATCTTTTGTAAATAGGGCGTGTCTTGCAAGAATCTCATGTTCCACGTCCCCGCGAGATGGCCCTGGGACAATCTCTTGGCACCAAGTCTCATGTTTATGGTCCTCGCGAGACACTCCATAGCAAGTCTCTTTTGTCTCGCGGGTCTTTTACATGTCTTCCGAGAACTTCCGAGAAAATCACGTATCATCGCTTTGCTTTTGCTTTCCAGGATTTTTTTTTTATAATAGAAAGATTTATTTTATTTATTCATATTATGATATGCTGCTTGTGTTTTTTTCTCATTTTATTACACACCCTTGCTTTTTGACTTCACTATTACATTGTCTCAGCCTGTGAGGAAGTATATCTTGGACTGTGCCATTTAAAGAGCTGAGAAAGTTGTGCCCATGAACTGGCTTAGGATAAAGCAGGTTTGGAAAATGGATGAATGGATGGTATACTGTAACAAAACTTTTAAAAGTTATAAACAGCATTACCACACCCTGTTACTTGAAAATCCCACGAATGTTGGACCCTGAAAACTCTGGAACTCAAAACTGCTGACCTGCTCAACCCCTTGTACTTTTTATCCTTCAAACTTCGTCCCGCTCTGACAGAGCCTTGAGAAGACAATGGCCCATGCACATTGAACGGAGTATTCCAATGGGATTTCCGAGCACTGCTTCATGTGTATGTTGAATGACTCTTTAATATGAGTGAAAATTATGAATTGTGTCATTATTGTTTCTGTTTTGTTGTTGTTACTACTTCACTGCCGTTGTAGCTTTCAAACAGAATTGTAAGTGGAATTCCCAATATTGAATGTTGCCCATTCTTGAAGATGAGGCTCCCTGCTGGACACAGTTATTTCCCTGCTGTGCTGCCTAGACAGGCTACTACCTCAGTGACTCTACGCTGGCATATATGGGATATAAAAATGGCAGAATGGCGTATTAATGTTAATCATCAAGGAAATGTTCCAGGAAATAAATCTCAGCTCAATGAAATGTTTATTCTTTGCTTACTTACTCTACAATTATGTGCATGAATTACTAATCTGTGCATCTTTCTTTATCATTTGCAAGTCCTAGCCCATTTACTACAAAAATACAGTAAAAAAACAAAAAACAGTGTGACCAGTTTAAGCATTAGAGGCACATGGAAAATGAGCTCGATTATGTCAATATTTAAGATGACTACGCTCGAATAGGCACCAGCAGACCCCTGTGACCATGTTCAGGACTAAGCAGGTTAGAAAATGACTGACTGACCCCCCCTTTTTTTGTTTTAACATCATTATAGAGAAGCAGACAAATTAACATTTAATTTCAAATATCTTTCCAGTTCTGTCACAGAAATATTTTTTTTAATGTGTATAGGATAAAAAAGGCTGTGAATGATTTATTTCACCTTAAGGGAAACTGTTCCCCATGCTGGTATGAACAATGTCATAAAATATTTGCAAATACAAGATACATCCAGGTCTTGGTACAGGGTGAGAAAAGACACAAAACAACGTGAATGAGTTGGGGAACCCCCCTGTATACTTGAAAACTGCTGGTTATGCAAACGTCTTTACAGATAGGAGTCCAAAACAGAACTGAAGAGTTTGACGAAATGGCTGACATATATAATCACAAAACAGGAAGTGATGTAGTGGGAGAGGACCACTCTTGGGACTGGATATGACAGGAGTAGGTGAGTTCTTGGGGACCAGAACGGGAAGTATTGCTAGGTTGTCTTCTGGGAATTGGAAATTGTGTTAGGTTGAGGGTTCATCAGTTGTTCTGTAGGAGGAGAGGAGAAAGGGTTAGAGGACAGCATCAACCCTTGGTCCGGCGGGAACATGCACTTATTTGAGCCCATAAACTGTCTCCTAATTGCACGTGTGTGACAACAGTTAAGAAAAGTATGCTTGGGGCAGTTAGGACCTAAAGTTAAGATAACCTCAAATCATAGTAACAGCACAGTGATACTGCCAGGGAAACTGAGAATTGTAGTATATTTAGACATTGGTCTGCTATAAATTTCCATCTTTCTTAACAGTAAGTGAAGTTTATTTTTGTGTTATTATAGATCAACTATTATTTCTTAATCAATTGTTGAAAAGGCCACCACTGCCTCAGTGTACACGTTCTTCCATTTTATGTCAATTAAATATTACTTTTTTTCATTGCTGCCCGATAATACATTACATATTGCATCGGTTTCATGCTTAACGTCACAGGCACTCAATCGGTAGATATTACACCCTTCCTGTATACTTTTTGAGCCCTGATTGAAGTTATCAATGATCAATCCAAGGGGCTGCTTAAAAATTACGAGAACGCACATAATCATGGATTGCCCAACCCATTTTGAGCTAACAAGAAACACTTGGAATTCATGGAACCAAGTGAGCCTTAATTGGAAAACAAGTTTATTCAAATGTGGCATCTTCAGCTAAGTCTCGATTTCATACTCACACTTCTTAGAATACACCCCAGGTGTCCAATGAGCCCACAGATTTGAGATTATAAATCTTGTCATGTTTTCACGTGAAATTGGTTTTAATGTGATGTTAATATTAGAGATTTATAATAAGAGATTAGAGATCTTTATTGTTACATGCACTGTGAGAGCACAGTCAAATTCTTCAGCCACAGTTGCAGTATTGTATAAATGAATACAGTAAATACATAAGAGTAGTAGAAGATAAATAAATATGGTGTATAAGAATGGTAGGAAAAAAAGTTAAAAACAGTACAATTACACATAGACCAGCAGGTGGGTTCAGTTCACAGTGCTGGTAGGCTCAGGCCACTGAAAGTTTTGTGACCTCATGGCCTTGGGGAACAAACTGTCCCTGAAGCCGGTGGGGCAAGTGGCAAGGCCAGTAGTGCTTCCCAGATGGCAGAAGTGAAAACAGGATGAGCTGGGTGGCTGTCATTAGAGATGATGGATTCAGTTCTCCTCAGGCTGGTTGAGTAGATGGTGTGAATCTGTGGAATGTCAGCCCCAATTATAATATTTAGAAGCCGTACGGATAGTCCTTTAGAGGAGTTTGCGATCCTGGAAAGTGAGGATACCAAACCACACCAAGATACATCCAATTAGGATACTTTCAAAAGTGCAGTGGTAAAAGTTTACTAATGTTTGGGTTCTCACTCCAAAGCTCATTAGCATCCCCTGGAAAAAGAGCATTTGTTGAGCCTTTTTCAGTATACAGGTAATGATGAAATATCACAAAAGACAATCAGTGATTGGGCACCCAAGAACCTGAAGCTACTAACTGTCTGCACAGGGGAGTGGAAAGTGGCTGCCATTATTCTTTCTGAAGTTAACAATGATTTCCTTTATTTTGTTGACATACAAGGAGAAGTTATTGTTAGGGCACCATACAGTCAGGTCTTTTATCTCCTTCCTGTAGGCACCATCGTCATTATTGCTAAAGAGTCCAATCGCAATGGTGTTGTCTGTAAAATTGATGATGCGGTTGCACTTATGCTTTGCTACTCATTCATTGGTGAATAGACTGTATAGCAGTGGGCTAAGGCAGTAGCCTTGTGGAACTCCAATGTCGTTGAACAGCTTGGATGAGTTATTTTTGTCAGTCCTCACTGACTGGAGTCTATTTGTCAGGAATTTAAATAACCAGCCACAAATGAAGCTGCTTAAACTAAGGCCTCTGAGCCGAAGTTATTATAGTTTTGCCTTTTTATATTAGTTTTTATTTCTATATTTTTTCTGAACTTACTTGGAAATTCAGTTTAGTTTTAGTTCTCCTTCATCATATGTTTTTAGTTTTAATTTAGATTTTATTTCACAAAGACATTTCTGTTTTATTTTTATATCTATTAGTTTCAGTTTTAGTGTTAGTAATTATGGTATGGTTAAAGAGCTACTATGGAGTCTAGATTTGTGTTACAATCAGACACAACTGTACACTTAATGGGTTTGGATATAATATGAGTTTAATGTTTGTGGAAGCTTACTACATTACATGGTTTACTATCTGGTTTTATTTTTGTCTGATATAAACAAGCTTAATCAAAAACAGATACTGAATATGAACCAATTTGTACTATTTTATAATTTTTAAAACATTTTCTATGTCATTTGTGCTGAACAAATGTACGCTGACTGTTGACACTTGTCATTTTTTCTTTCAATTGCCCAGAATGGGCCAATTTGTAATGACATTTAGGTGAATTTTAAGGTTTGAGGGTTTTTTTTACTCTAAATGTGTACAGCACACAACATATCCAGCTCCAAGACAATGTGCTTATAATAAATGCCTTCAATATTGTATTCAAAAATTTCCCATACTGGGTTTTGTTACTTTCTATTAGCCATATTGATCTCTGATTCTGTCTCACATGCAATTTATAGACAGAATTTTGCCACCTGCAGGCCTGAAAAACATATCAAAAATCAGAAAATAGATTGTACTGTGTTCTGACAGGTGTGATATAATGAAAGCAGGGCTCTTAGGCTTGACTCAGTGGGCAGACCCCACCTAACTGCGTTGAAGGAAACAAAGAAAAACACGCATTTAGTGTCAAGGTTAGGGGCAGTGAGACTTGAATAGCCCATGCATAAGAATAATAAACCCTTAATGAGCAGTGTAAGAGCAGGTAATAGTTGTATGGACAGCCACAAAACAACAGAAACAGCATCTGAGATTAGGAACAATATATACATTATATAAACCTGTTTATGCAGAGTGGGATCGCAGGAAATCTGGAGCCTACCCCAGCAGGTTTGGATGCAAGGCAGGAAAAATCCCTGGTATGCAAAATGTATGATATGGCTGATGTTAAGAACAAAAAGAATATGGTATTTCAACTGTCTATTTTGAGAGAGAGAGAGAGAGAGAGAGAGAGAGAGAAAAATTTTAAAAAGGGGGACAGATATTTTAAAACATAATTCTGCAACTGGATTATTTTCATAATATCAGGTATTTTGAGCTGTAAATATAAACTAAAAAAAGAGAAATGAATAAATACAAAAACACATTAGTAGGTTTAGTTTTTCACCAGTTGGTAGACTCTCCTAGCTTACCTACCTGTAGTTCAGTGGAGACATTGCCAGCTCGGGAATTTTACAAGGTTTATATTGCTTTGTTGTTAAATGGCTTTTTTAAAGCAAAAGTGATTGGTCAGCAACAATATGCTGATCTTGTATGATGACCTAGTCAGTCTCTCGATCAGTGCCGTTTTATTTTCAAAAAGGATTTCTCCTGAGCAAAGTGGCAGATAAATTATTGTCAACAAAACGCAGGGACCTGAGAAATAAACTGAAAAATTACTCACTTGTGAATGAATATATGCGCGCGGGTCATTGTGGATTACTTTCTGTTTTAGAGTTAAAAGTTAAAGTAAGCGTTAAAGACTAATGGCAAGAATATTCATTCAAAAACGAAAACTAAAAATATTTTTTGTAAATTATTTTATTTCAGCTAGTCTTTCCAGCTACTTTAATAGTTTCATTTAGTTTTAGTTTTTCATTTTGGTTTTGTTAATTATTTTATTTCAGTTTATGAAAATGTTTTTTTAATAATAGTTTCAGTTTTGATTTTAGTTATCGCTAACTATAATAACCTTGCTCTGAGCTTAATAACACTATGAATCCTGACCTACTTTGCTTATGCTTATTTATCTTTGTCACATACCCACAACAGAAGAAGTTACATATGGTTTGTATATTTTACTTTTAGCATTTCATTATTTTTTTATTCAAACAGTAAGTGATCATAGGAAATATTTTGTTTCCCGCATTTTCTTTTGAGTTGTAGATGTGCCATTCCAATGATTTACACAACATCTTTGTTATAGCTGTGAAATGTTCAAAGAAAATCAATTTCACATACATAGATATCCATGCATGAGAACTCTCCAGATTTGTCTGAAAACTTAAAACATCTTGTTATGAAATTGAACATATAAACATGATAAATGATGAGTTTCTGCTTGTATATTTTTATGGACATGAACCATACACTGTGGGTATTACTTCTGGGGTCTTCTGGCTATTTGTCAATACCCTTTAATTTTTTTCTTCTTTATTTAATGCCAACTAAGACCAAAGGACATCAAAAATGTCATGTATGACTAGAGAATTTGAAAATACTGGAGGATCTCCTTTAATTTGTAAGATCCTTAGTGACACAGTAGTGATGCGACTCACAACTACCTAGTTGTGAGTTTGAATCTCTGCCTCTAGCTGTGTAGTGTAAATTCTCCTTTAGTAAGTATGGGCATTCCTTCATTGCTAGGCTAAATGCTGACAATAAATATGCTGAATATGAGTATGTTCAGCAGTGGACTGTTGTCCCATCCAGGGTTGCATGCTGCAAGAATGGACTGCAAACCTGTGACTCTGAAGTTTATTAGGAGGTTTTAAAAATGGATAGTTGGACATAAACTTCTGCTACAATCTCAGTACCAGCTGTAAATACAGCATGTATCCACTTTCAAAACATTTTTGATCTCCTCAAACATTATATTACCAGATCTCCTTAAACCTCCTCTACAATTATTAGTATCTAGAAATATGTATCACTGGTGCTCTATCATGACTTGGTGTCCTGGCTTAAGACCAAAGCTGCTGAGAACAGCTACAGTTCCAACAACACTGAGCTGCATAATAAGGCAAAATAAAGGCTGATCATAATAAAAAAAGTACTCCATCCATCCTGCCATACATCTATTTATTTTCTAAATTTACTTAATCTATGTTTATAGGACATCCCATTTAGCTTCTGTTCTTACACAAACATTATTTTTTCCTAATAGCACCTGTCAAGATGAACACCAGGGGAGTGGTGCTCCTGGAGTGCTGGTCTGCCACGCTGATGTTCTAAAAATGAAGTATTGCATTCTGATAAATGGGCCATACATAATAAATATGGGTTCATACTCTTTAGAAGTCTAGGTTTATTACTATTGCTTTAAAAAATTACACTTATTCCTCCAAAGCTATTGTATTAAGCCAGTAGCTATGTCCTGTTCCCCTTATAGTATATCATTATGCCTTGTCTCAACACTATCCCTTGAGCTGATTCTTAGGCCTCATTTATTCTCCAAGCAACTACAAGAGAAAAGGAAATGCATCAAAATTCTTCAGGAATAATGACATATTGACATAGAGAGAGATGTATAAAATAAATGCATACAGTGCCAGTGGACAGTTAACTCCTCCGAAAATCAGACGTTACCTAAACTTATGGCTCACCGAGGGAGAAAGAGGGTTCAGTCAAATATATCTGAATATGCTCTTAAAAAATCAACTGACAAAGTTGGCATACACAAAGGTAATGAATTGAATTTCAACCGCAGACACAAAATTGTTCATGAACCAGGCCTCTGCACTGATGTTCATTGAACTGCATGGATTCACGTATGCACAATGGGAGTAGTCACATAATTGATTAGCCAAACAATATTTTTTGTTTTTGTATAGTGCTTTTCACAAAGCATATACTTAAAAGGATTTAGAAAGCATACAATAATACAATTCAAAACAAAAAATAATAAAGTGCTTTATACTTGTTTTAAAATAAAAAGCACTAAAAATAAAAGACGCCCTAAAAATAAAATGGTCTGAATTAGCAGATGCCGTCCTAATTTGGGGTGTTCAAAAGAAATGTAATGATTTACTTGGTCATCATAGAAATATGTTACTTTTCACCCTCTGACAGAGGCCCATAGAGGACTAATTTCCTAGTAAAGGATCAAAAATAATTGTTTAACTGACCTTAAAATAATCTAAAACAATATCCCACATGCTTATGTGGTATAGCAGGTCCACAGCTTAACAATCAGGAGCCCACTTTAATAAATAAATAATTAGTTGGCTGGCTCGATCTCTGTGGGCGTGAATGCTCATGCAGCTGTGGGAGGTTGGTGAGATAACTGGAGCAAGACGCATCTGTACGTTAGGATGCGGTCTTTCTCAATTACTTCATCAGCTTCCTGTGGTGCACCCACGGAGGCATATAAGGGAAAGCTGGCATGAGAAAGGGGAGACAAAAAAAAAAAACAAATGAGCTGGGGAGAAACAGAAGAAAGGGACAAAAGGAAGAAAACAGACTGGCCAGCAAGCAATGAAATGAGTGGAGAAAGAAACTTAAAAGGAATGGAAACAAAAAAATGTGTAGAGAGACAGGGAAGAGAGAGAGAGAGAGAGACCATGCAGGACCGAATGGATGCAGGTGGTCGGAAGCAGAGCCTCATGGCGAGGAGCCGGAGGCTCAAGGAAGGGTGCTCCTGTTGAATGAATGCCAGGGAGCAGGAATGGCCCAATTTACGGCATCTCCCACAATGGACAAGTGTGAGCGGCGGGAGAGGCGTGTGTGGTTTGACAGGTTGCCCTGCACAAGCCAATCGAAGAACGGCAGGGAACGGAGCCTAGACAAGATGGTTGACTCCACCTGCCAGTTGGGCATCTCCTGAGTTGCTGGATCCCATTCAGAATAAGCTGAGGAGACATCAGCTTTTAGAAAGTAGCATTGGGACATGTAAGTTTTAAGGAACAGTGGAATTTTTCTGGTTTTAATTCCTGGTTTTAATGGATATTTATAGGATTTTAACCTCCACTTTCACCTTGTTTTTATAAATTATTTATTTATTGACTGTTGGAGCACTGCACGTATTGAACACTGATTTGATTTTTAGATTGTTTTCAATAAAAACACTAGAGCACTTTTGCACCAATCCCTTGCTTTGTGCATTGCGTCATCATCTGCTAGCTCATCCCTCGGGTACGATATTGGTGGTAGCAGCTTCAAGAGGCTCCCTAGATCAACTGGGACTGTGAAGCTAACCCGCGCCATCATGCTTATGTTTAAAATTTGTCATTTTGAACTTTTTGGGAGTGGTACTTAGAGAGTCCATCGTTAAAGAATCAAATATGAAAAACATTATCTTTGTGATCAGCAACCTCGAAATAGCATAAAACAACACTCCACATGCCTATTATTAAGTTTTGAGGACTTTACGCATTACATGGTGAACCCTGGAGTCAGTTGATGTGGCATGCACAACTTCAAGTCCTTCTGACAAATTTTGCTGTAGACACCTGTTGGTTTACTCTTAATTATAAGGGTTGTCGTACATGGCTGGGGGTCAGACACGGCCAGGACGCCTGGAAGGACTGGGTCGTGGCATATTTGTCCTCCAGGCCACGAGGGGGCAACCGCCCTGGAGTAGAAGAGGCCCACGGATGGGGAGCAGGGAGGCTCAAGACCGTTGGGGCCTCTGGTCACCACCAGGGGGCGCTCCGAGCCTCATGGAGCCCAGGACTTATTTACTTCCGCCACACCAATGGAGGACGATCCTTCCAGGGTCACCCGGAGTGCTTCTGGGTGCTATACTGACGCTTCCACCACACCAGGACGTGACGTCATGGAGAGCAGCTGGAGCTCATCCGGGTGAAGATAAGAGGGGCCGCCTCCCTCCAATCAATGAGCTGGAGTCGGGAGCAAGAGCAGGACGAAGCTCCTGGAGAGAGTGTACAGGTGGCCCAGGGACAAGGCGAGAGAAGGCCCAGGAGAAGGGAGACTGGGGCTAGACGCACTGTGGGAGTTGTGCGGGACTGACTTGTGTGTGTTGAGACGACAAGAATAAAGGTCTTGTGGATAAAGATGTGGTCTCTGACTGGTGGTGTCCGGGCAATTATCACAGGGTGTAATTTGTTGCACACAATATGGTCCAAAAATGGCTTAAATATTAGGGGTTTTCAGGTCTAGAGGGACAAAAAATATTGGGGATTTTCTTGTTAGGCAGGAGATGCCGGAAAACAAAAACTGATGCGATTTCAAAGTGTTTATAAGGAATTCATAAGAACACAAGATTCAAAGGAGCATATTAGCAATAAGGATTGATCGAGAAACTGATAGATTTATCATCAGTTCAGCTACGTGCAGAAAGAGTCTATTTGAAAATAATTTCAAAATATAAGAAATAAGTTTTTAGATGAGATAAATTGATGAGCATCTGCAAAATGTTCCCTGTATGATTAAGTGTAGGTACTCATTTGTCTCTTTGTCCTATAAAGGATTGGTGTCCCTTCTCGTCATGCTCTCAATGCTACCAGAATAAGGTTCAGCTCCCCATGACTCTAAAACTGGATTAAGTGTGTTCAATAAGTGGCTCAGTGGAGACTCTTGTGCAGAACTATTGTGATTTTTCTTTTTTTGGAAAGTAGAGATGATAAATCTGAAAGAGCATTCACTGACCCCCAGGATAAGAAGTTATCATTCAACAGCAGACACAAGAAACTGAGTCACATGTGGCTGCCTTCACAACAAGTTATTCCTCCCTGAGTAATTTTAGTAAGTAGGTATGTTGCTGGCAATTCTGATCCTTACACAACAGTGTGCTGCTAGAACCTAATTTTATGTTTAATATGAACTATTCAAAAGCTACAGTGCTATAAAATCAGTTTTGCAAGGGAGAAAATATCAATGTTAACTTTAAATTTCTTTACATTTTTTTAAATTGGATTTATCTGGGGGAACAAAATTACATAACAAGAATGGGGAAGATATAGACTTGTTTAATGTATCAGTTAAAAGGATATTGAAGATTTAAGACTCAATAATATTACAGCTCTGACACACACTGTAGTATGCTAAACAACTAAGAAATGTCAATAAATAGAACCACATCAAGGCATTGACTACTTTAAACGTGTACACAGTCGTTTAGCGTGGCTACTAAGGGATCCCTGTAACACAGAATAAGGTAATACAATATATATTTTAAAGTATCTAAAGTTATCCAAAACACATATAGGCAATATAGGTTGAACACATGTAGAATGCAATTTTTCACAATTAACAGAAGACAAATGCAACCCTGCCCACTGGACTGTGTCTGCTTTCGTGAACGGTTGACCTTATCTCTGTCATACTGCTTTTGTAAACAGATCATCTCCCAGTTTGAGCTTCAGCAGGTTAATCAACATCCTGAATGAAATATACATCATTCTTTGCATTATCTGCTAAAGGTAAAACTGATGCACAACTTGAAATTAGCTTGGGATGAGAGAGTATGTGAATGCATGAGCATGTCCTGTGATAGGCTGATTCCTCCTCCAGGATTGGCTGAGGGATTCTGCCCAGCATTGCCAGGATGGGATCTGAATCCTATGACCCTGAATTGAGAGATGGAAATACAGTAGATATTCACACATACTTGCAATGTAATGACTACATGTTGTGCTCCATCATAGAGGAAAAAAGAAACAATGGCTGGGCTCAATTGACAAGCTGCATATGAATTTACAGTGCATCCGGAAAGTATTCACAGCACATCACTTTTTCCACATTTTGTTATGTTACAGCCTTATTCCAAAATGGATTAAATTAATTTTTTTCCACAGAATTCTACACACAACACCCCATAATGACAACGTGAAAAAAAATTACTTGAGGTTTTTGCAAATTTATTAAAAATAAAAAAAATTGAGAAAGCACATGTACATAAGTATTCACAGCCTTTGCTCAATACTGTGTCAGTGCACCTTTGGCAGCAATTACAGTCTCAAGTCTTTTTGAATATGATGCCACAAGCTTGGCACACCTATCCTTGGCCAGTTTCGCCCATTCCTCTTTGCAGCACCTCTCAAGCTCCATCAGGTTGGATGGGAAGCGTCGGTGCACAGCCATTTTAAGATCTCTCCAGAGATGTTCAATCGGATTCAAGTCTGGGCTCTGGCTGGGCCACTCTAGGACATTCACAGAGTTGTCCTGAAGCCACTCCTTTGATATCTTGGCTGTGTGCTTAGAGTCATTGTCCTGCTGAAAGATGAACCGTCGCCCCAGTCTGAGGTCAAGAGCGCTCTGGAGCAGGTTTTCATCCAGGATGTCTCTGTACATTGCTGCAGTCATCTTTCCCTTTATCCTGACTAGTCTCCCAGTCCCTGCCGCTGAAAAACATCCTCACAGCATGATGCTGCCACCACCATGCTTCACTGTAGGGATAGTATTGGCCTGGTGATGAGCGGTGCCTGGTTTCCTCCAAACGTGACGCCTGGCATTCACACCAAAGAGTTCAATCTTTGTCTTATCAGACCAGAGAATTTTCTTTCTCATGGTCTGAGAGTCCTTCAGGTGCCTTTTGGCAAACTCCAGGCGGGCTGCCATGTGCCTTTTACTAAGGAGTGGCTTCCGTCTGGCCACTCTACCATACAGGCCTGATTGGTGGATTGCTGCAGAGATGGTTGTCCTTCTGGAAGGTTCTCCTCTCTCCACAGAGGACCTCTGGAGCTCTGACAGAGTGACCATCAGGTTCTTGGTCACCTCCCTGACTAAGGCCCTTCTCCCCCAATCGCTCAGTTTAGATGGCCGGCCAGCTCTAGGAAGAGTCCTGGTGGTTTCGAACTTCTTCCACTTACGGATGATGGAGGCCACTGTGCTCATTGGGACCTTCAAAGCAGCAGAAATTTTTCTGTATCCTTCCCCAGATTTGTGCCTCGAGACAATCCTGTCTCTGAGGTCTACAGACAATTCCTTTTACTTCATGCTTGGTTTGTGCTCGGACATGAACTGTCAACTGTGGAACCTTATATAGACAGGTGTGTGCCTTTCCAAATCATGTCCAATCAACTGAATTTACCACAGGTGGACTCCAATTAAGCTGCAGAAACATCTCAAGGATGATCAGGGGAAACAGGATGCACCTGAGCTCAATTTTGAGCTTCATGGCAAAGGCTGTGAATACTTATGTACATGTGCTCTCTCAATTTTTTTATTTTTAATAAATTTGCAAAAATCTCCAGTAAACTTTTTTCACGTTGTCATTATGGGGTGTTGTGTGTAGAATTCTGAGGAAAAAAATGAATTTAATCCATTTTGGAATAAGGCTGTAACATAACAAAATGTGGAAAAAGTGATGCGCTGTGAATACTTTCCAGATGCACTGTACATAATTAAAAACAAACGAGCACTCAAGGGTGTCATAAAGAAATTGCCAATAACAATGTGTATCCTGAATAAATAAATATCCATAATCTGAACCCATGTTGACCACTGCAAAATTTCAGAAGGTCAAAGCCTTTCCTGGCAGCATTGGGTGCTGGGTAAGAAACAGCCCTGGACTGGACACATGCCTACACATGCCACTCATACTAAGTACATTTAGAACCAGAAATTTACTTTGCCTCCACATCTTTTCAGATGCAAACTTGGAGAGAATGTGAAAAGTACATGCAGGCTAGGAACCAAACCAGGGTTGTTCCTTGGAATAAAGTAACAAACCTTAAAATAATTAACACTAAACCAAACCAGAAAAACTGCATGCATCTGATGACACACAGAGAATGACATACAGAGAAAGGAATACCATATTGGTGACCTTTTAATTACATAGTTAAATAACACAACTGATAAAGAGAAGCAAAAATACCCTGGCAAAATTAGAATGTTAGTTGTTTAAGCCTAATGTTGGCAAATAGGTCCTCCCTTGATGAAGACTCACTACCCATGTTTAATCGAAGCAATAAGCTCTTCAATCTCAAAGATCACTATGGTTACAAGCCTAACATTTTCAGCGTGCAGGCTGTAATTTCTGCCTTATTTGTATATTGAGTTTACAAAGCACCTAAGAAAACACTGATTGCATTGTTCACAATATGCAGACAAATGTTGCATTACAGAAAACATAGGCAGTGTGGTGCAGTGGTTAGGACTATAAACCTCAATTTTCCAGGTTCAGTTTCTGCTTCTGTCTTGTTACCAATGGTCCAAAACTAACAATTGGAAATTGTGCTGATGATGTAAGTTGCTATGAAGAAAGTCGTCTGTAAAATATATAATAAAAAGTCTGAATTGTCATAAGCCACCCTAAGGTATTTGTAAAAAAAAAATGTAATGGTTTACTTCATGAGGTAGAAGTACACAATAAACAAGAAGAGTTGCATCATATATTAAAATGTATGCTTCAATTTAAATGTTTAAAGTCTACATATTCTCAACTGTTATAGAAATGTGTCATTTTTTCCCTTCTGATAGAGGTCCACAGATGGCTAGAACCCTAGTAAAGGATGAAAAATCAAACAAAATATCATATTCAAAGACCATAAAATAGCCTAAAATTTTACCCTACATGCTTATGCTTGTAAAATTGTAACTTTTAACCTTCTAGGAGTGACTCTTAGAAGGCTGGGACCACTGCTAAAGAATCAAATATTAAAGATATTATTATATTTGTGATCAGCAACCTTGAAATAGCATAAAACATCAGTCCACCTGCCTAGGAAGCCGATCCTCATTTTTTCAAAGTTTTACAAAAAGGAGTGACTTTGACCCCTCATCTCCCATTATGGGGTGAACCCCTGAGGTTTGTGGATGTGGCATGCACATCTCTAAGTCCTTCTGATCTATTTTGCTGCAGACACCTATTGATTTACTCTTTATCATAACAGTGTAATTACCTATACAAAACATGGTCCAAAAATTAGGGTTTTTTAGGTCTAAAGGACCCAAAACAGAGCAAAACCCCAAAAAGCTTAACATCTTGCATAACTAGAGTTGAACATTATTTCATATGTCGGAGTTTTCTTATACGGGTGAGTCAGGAGGTGCAGGGCAAAAAAATAAATTGTCAAATGAATGCAAAAACATTCCCAAATATAATAATCTCTTGGAAAATCTGCTTCTGTTCTTGTTCTCCCTGATGTTACTGTTGTGTTGACCATAACCACTTTTGAAGTATCTGAATGATGCTACTTTGACCTGAATGCCTCTCCAGAGGCCATGCAGTTACCCTTCTTCAGCATTTCAATTTCCTATGACCTGTCTACTGAAGTGATCTATAACCTCCTAATCTTTGCATGCGGTTTGTCATTACATTCACATTCAAACGTGAAGTGCAATTACATTACAAACTACTAATAACAAAATGCATACTTGTACACATAAATATACTGATTTGTTTAAACCCAGCCACAGGGGATGCACAAACCAGTGTGTTTCTTCGTGCCGGTCCCAAGCCCGGATAAATGGGAAGGGATACGTCAGAAAGAGCATCCGGTGTAAAGTTTTGCCAAATCAATATGCGGAAAACAGTACAAATTTCCATACTGGATCGGTCGAGCCCGGGGTTAACAACGACCGCCACCAGTACTGTTAGCCAACAGGGTGCTGGCGGAAATTGGTCTACTGTTGGCCGAAGAACAAGAAGAGGGGGCAGACGTGTGAGGAGGTAGGAGGAGAGGTGGAAGGTAAAACGAGTGGAACTGAGGGTAGGAACTTTGACTGTTGACAGTATGACTGGTAAGGGGAGAGATTTAGCAGGTATGATGGAGAGAGGGAAGGTTGATATATTGTGCATGCAAGAGACTAAATGGAAGGGGAGTAAGGCCAGGTGGATCGGAGGTGGATTCAAATTGTTCTACCATGGTGTGGATAGGAGGAGAAATGCAGCAGGGGTTTTTCTGAAGGAACAGTACAGTTAGGTCCATAAATATTTGGACAGAGACAACTTTTTTCTAATTTTGGTTCTGTACATTAGCACAATGAATTTTAAATGAAACAACTCAGATGCAGTTGAAGTGCAGACTTTCAGCTTTAAATCAGTGGGGTGAAGAAAACGATTGCATAAAAATGTGAGGCAACTAAAGCATTTTTTTAACACAATCCCTTCATTTCAGGGGCTCAAAAGTAATTGGACGAATTAAATAACTGGAAATAAAATGTTCATTGGTTGAAAACCCTTTGTTGGCAATGACAGCCTGAAGTCTTGAACTCATGGACATCACCAGATGCTGGGTTTCCTCCTTTTTAATGTTCTGCCAGGCATTTACTGCAGCGGCTTTCAGTTGCTGTTTGTCTGTGGGCCTTTGTGTCTGAAGTTTAGTCTTCAACAAGTGAAATGCATGCTCAATTGGGTTAAGATCAGCTGACTGACTTGGCCATTCAAGTATTTTCCACTTCTTTGCTTTAATAAACTCCTGGGTTGCTTTGGCTGTACGTTTTGGGTCATTGTCCATCTGTATCATGAAACGCAGCTCAATCAATTTGACTGCATTTAGTTGGATTTGAGCAGACAGTATGTCTCTGAACACTACAGAATTCATTCGGCTGCTTCTGTCCTGTGTCACATCATCAATAAACACTAGTGTCCCAGTGCCACTGGCAGCCATGCACGCCCAAGCCATCACACTGCCTCCACCGTGTTTTACAGATGATGTGGTATGCTTTAGATAATAAGCTGTTCTACGCCTTCTCCATACTTTTTTCTTGCCATCATTCTGGTAGAGGTTGATCTTGGTTTCATCTGTCCAAAGAATGTTTTTCCATTCCAATGTTTTTGCTGGCTTTTTTAGATGTTCTTTAGCAAAGTCCAATCTAGCCTTTCTATTCTTGAGGTTTATGAGTGGCTTGCACCTTGCAGTGCACCCTCTATATTTACTTTCATGCAGTCTTCTCTTTATGGTAGACTTGGATATCGATACGCCTACCCCCTGGAGAGTGTTGTTCACTTGGTTGGCTGTTGTGAAGGGGTTTCTCTTCACCATGGAAATGATTCTGTGATCATCCACCACTGTTGTCTTCCGTGGACGTCCAGGTCTTTTTGCGTTGCTGAGTTCACCAGTGCTTGCTTTCTTTCTCAGGATGTACCAAACTGTAGATTTTGCCACTCGTAATATTGTAGCAATTTCTCGGATGGGTTTTTTCCGTTTTCGCAGCTTAAGGATGGCTTCTTTCACCTGCATGGAGAGCTCCTTTGACCACATGTTGTCTGTTCACAGCAAAATCTGCCACATGCAAGCACCACACCTCAAATCAACTCCAGGCCTTTTACCTGCTTAATTGATAATAACATAACGGTGGACTTGCCCACACCTGCCCATGAAATAGCCTTTGAGTCAATTGTCCAATTACTTTTGAGCCCCTGAAATGAAGGGATTGTGTTAAAACAATGCTTTAGTTGCCTCACATTTTTATGCAATCATTTTGTTCACCCCACTGAATTAAAGCTGAAAGTCTGCACTTCAACTGCATCTGAGTTGTTTCATTTAAAATTCATTGTGGTAATGTACAGAATCAAAATTAGAAAAAGGTTGTCTCTGTCCAAATATTTATGGACCTAACTGTATATCAAGAGTGTTTTGGAGGTGAAAAGAGTGTCAGACAGAGTAATGATTATGAAGCTGGAAATTGGAGGTGTGATGATGAATGTTGTTAGTGCATATGCCCCACAAGTTGGGTGTGCAATGGATGAGAAAGAAGATTTTTGGAGTGAGTTGGATGAAGTGATGAACAGTGTACCCAAGGGACAGAAAGTGGTGATTGGAGCGGATTTCAATGGACATGTTGATGAAGGGAACAGAGGAGACGAGGAGGTGATGGGTAGGTATGGTGTCAAGGAGAGGAATGGAGAAGGTCAGAGGATAGTGGATTTTGCCAAAAGGATGGACATGGCTGTGGTGAATACGTATTTTAAGAAGAGGGAGGAACATAGGGTTATGTACAAGAGTGGAGAAAGATGCACACAGGTATATTACATCCTACTGCAAAGTGGTGGCAGGGGAAAGTGTAGTTAAGCAGCATAGAATGGTAGTCTGTAGGATGACGTTGGAGATCAAGAAGTGGAAGAGAGTGAGGGCAGAGCCAAGGATCAAATGGTGGAAGTTGAAAAAGGAAGACTGCAAGGCTGAGTTTAGGGAGGAGGTGAAACAGGCACTGATTGGGAGTGAAGAGTTACCAGACAGTTGGGAAACTACAGCAGATGTAGTAAGAGTAACAGCAAGAAGGGTGCTTGGCGTGACATCTGGACAGAGGAAGGAGGAAAAGGAAACCTGCTGGTGGAATGGGGAAGTACAGGAGAGTATACAGAGGAAAAGGATGGCAAAGAAGAAGTGGGATAGTCAGAGAGATGCAGAAAGTAGACAAGAATACAAGGAGATAAGGCACAAGGTGAAGAGAGAGGTGGCGAAGGCTAAAGAAAAGGTGTATGATGAGTTGTATGAGAGGTTGGACACTAAGCAGGGATAAAAGGATCTGTACCGATTGGCTAGACAGAGGGACCGAGCTGGGAAAGATGTGCAGCAGGTTAGGGTAATAAAGCATAAAGATGGAAACGTACTCACAAGCGAGGAGAGTGTGTTGAACAGATGGAAAAAGTACTTTGAGAGGCTGATGAAATGAAGAGAATGAGAAAGAGAAGAGGTTGGATGATGTGGAGATAGTGAATCAGGAAGTGCAACTGATTAGCAAGGAGGAAGAAAGGACAGCTATGAAGAGGATGAAGAATGGAAAAGCCGTTGGTCCCGATGACATGCCTGTGGAAGAATGAAGGTGTTTAGGAGAGATGGCAGTGGAGTTTTTAACCAGATTGTTTAATGGAATCTTGGAAAGTGAGAGGATGCCTGAGGAGTGGAGAAGAAGTGTACTTACCGAGCCTTTGCAGCCGCTGCTCCACAGCTCTGGAATGCCCTACCAGAGAGCCTAAGAACACAGCAGATTGTGGGCTGTTTTAAAAAACAGCTAAAGACTTTTCTATTTAGGAAAGCTTATTAACAAGAATGCTATAATTATTGTTGTTTTATCTCTGTCTTTATCTTGCCTTGCATTTGTTTAATCTTTTTATGTTGCACTTTTGAGATTTACTGCTAATGTAAAGTGCCCCTATAAATAAAATTTATTATTATTATTATTATTATTACTAGTGCCGATATTTAAGAATAAGGGGGATGTGCAGGACTGGAGTAACTACAGGAGGATAAAATTGATGAGCCACAGCATGAAGTTATGGAAAAGAGTAATGGAAGGTAGGTTAAGAAGTAAGGTGATGATTAGTGAGCAGCAGTATGGTTTCATGCCAAGAAAGAGCACCACAGATGTGATGTTTGCTCTGAGGGTGTTGATGGAGAAGTACAGAGAAGGCCAGAAGGAGTTACATTGCATCTTTGTGGACCTGGAGAAAGCATACGACAGGGTGCCTCGAGAAGAGCTGTGGTATTGTATGAGGAAGTTGGGAGTGGCAGAGAAGTATGTAAGAGTTATACAGAATATGTACGAAGGAAGTGTGACCGTGGTGAGGGACGGACGCATTTAAGGTGGAGGTGGGATTACATCAGGGATCGGCTCTGAGCCCTTTCTTATTTGCAATGGTGATGGACAGGTTGACGGACAAGATTAGACAGGAGTCTCCATGGAATATGATGTTTGCTGATGACATTGTGATCTGTAGCGATAGTAGGGAGCAGGTTGAGGAGACCCTGGAGAGGTGGAGATATGCTCTAGAGAGGAGAGGAATGAAGGTCAGTAGGAACAAGACAGAAGTTGATGCAAGGAGTAGAGTTGGTGAAGCTGGATGAGTTTAAATACTTGGGATCAACAGTACAGAGTAATGGGGATTGTGGAAGAGAGGTGAAAAAGAGAGTGCAGGCAGGGTGGAATGGGTGGAGAAGTGTGTCAGGAGTGATTTGTGACAGAAGGATATCAGCAAGAGTGAAAGGGAAGGTCTACAGGACGGTAGTGAGACCAGCTATGTTTTATGGGTTGAAGACGGTGGCACTGACCAGAAAGCAGGAGACAGAGCTGGAGGTAGCAGAGTTAAAGATGCTAAGATTTGCACTGGGTGTGACGAGAATGGATACGATTAGAAATGAGTACATTATAGGGTCAGCTCAAGTTTGACGGTTGGGTGACAAAGTCAGAGAGGCGAGATTGCGCTGGTTTGAACATGTGCAGAGGAGAGATGCCGAGTATATTGGGTGAAGGATGCTAAGGATAGAGCTGCCAGGCAACAGAAAAGGAGGATGGCCTAAGAGAAGGTTTATGGATGTGGTGAGAGAGGACATGCAGGTGATGGGTGTAACAGAACAAGATACAGAGGACAGAGCTGTCAAAAGAAGAAGTTTAAACACAAAATATACTAAAGCCATTTCAAACCTATTAACATAAATTAAACCTAACATTATATGTTCATTAGCATTATCATTCAACTATAACCAGATGACAAAGGAGGAGAGGAAAACAAAAACTCCAGTCAGAAACATCCCTGAAGAAAATAAACGACTGGCGAAAAACATTCAGTTATCTATATAATTAAAATAGAATGTCTGTGTTTCTGTTCTCTATAGAATCCTACACCCTTAAGTTGCTCTCAAGGACTATATGGACAAGACAGACTACTTTTTTGTATCCCAAAATTTTGACCCTGGGGTCTCAGTGATTTTAAACATTTTTTTTCATGTGTGCTACACTTTGCCACCAGTTACAACCGGTGGCTCAGATCAAGTGAAATTTCATAACAGACTGAAACCAGGCTAGCAAACAAAATCCATCCATCCATTTTCCAACCCGCTGAATCCGAACACAGGGTCACGGGGGTCTGCTGGAGCCAATCCCAGCCAACACAGGGCACAAGGCAGGGAACCAATCCCGGGCAGGGTGCCAACCCACCGCAGGACACACACAAACACACCCACACACCAAGCACACACTAGGGCCAATTTAGAATCACCAATCCACCTAACCTGCATGTCTTTGGACCGTGGGAGGAAACCGGAGCGCCCGGAGGAAACCCACGCAGACACGGGGAGAACATGCAAACTCCACGCAGGGTGGACCCAGGAAGCGAACCCAGGTCTCCTAACTGCGAGGCAGCAGCGCTACCACTGCGCCACCGTGCCGCCCTTAGGAAACAAAATGACCAGAATTAATATTACTTTCCCAGGCAACACCATGTGCTATTTCTGTGTACTGTAATATTAAAAGGAGTATCAGGCGCTTTTGCAGGGGATGCTTGATTATGCCTTAATCGAAGAGTGGATATACAGTAATCCCTCGCTATATCGCGCTTCGCCTTTTGCAGCTTCACTCCATCGCGGATTTTATATGTAAGCATATTTAAATATATATCGCGGGTTTTTTGCTGGTTCGCGGATTTCTGCGGACAATGGGTCTTTTAATTTCTGGTACATGCTTCCTCAGTTGGTTTGCCCAGTTGATTTCATACAAGGGACGCTATTGGCAGATGGCTGAGAAGCTACCCAACTTACTTTTCTCTCTCTCTCTCTCTTGCGCTGACTTTCTCTGATCCTGACGTAGGGGGATTGAGCAGGGGGGCTGTTCGCACACCTAGACTATACGGACGCTCGTCTAAAAATGCTGAAAGATTATCTTCACGTTGCTACCTTCTGTGCAGCTGCTTCCTGAAGCGACATGCTGCACGGTGCTTCGCATACTTAAAAGCTCGAAGGGCACGTATTGATTTTTGATTGAAAAACAAACTCTGTCTCTCTCTCTCTCTCTCTGCTCCTGACGGACGGGGTGTGAGCTGCCGCCTTCAACAGCTTTGTGCCGTGGTGCTTCGCATACTTAAAAGCCAAACAGCCCTATTGATTTGTTTGCTTTTCTCTGTCTCTGTGACTTTATATGCTCCTGACGGGCACTCCTTTGAAGAGGAAGATATGTTTGCATTCTTTTAATTGTGAGACGGAACTGTCATCTCTGTCTTGTCATGGAGCACAGTTTAAACTTTTGAAAAAGAGACAAATGTTTGTTTGCAGTGTTTGAATAACGTTCCTGTCTCTCTACAACCTCCTGTGTTTCTGCGCAAATCTGTGACCCAAGCATGACAATATAAAAATAACCATATAAACATATGGTTTCTACTTCGCGGATTTTCTTATTTCGCGGGTGGCTCTGGAACACAACCCCCGCAATGGAGAAGGGATTACTGTACAGTGTAACACAAAGGAGAATCAAAAGGTTGTTTTTTAACTCCTGTTTGGTCAGCTTTTCTTTATAATTTAAGTGCTATGAACTGTCCAACTAACGAAGAGGACAAGCCAGACATGACAATGTTCATGGGTACAACTCTGCAAAACGTTACTGCAATTCTGGAATCCAGTCAGATCAAAAAAAGAACAAACTAATGACTCATTGATAGACAGGCAGTTTGTATGATGGATAGGATCATCATTTAAAAAAAACAAACCTTTTCTTTCATTCCTTAACTGATTCTACAAATACACCCAGGCAACAACAGGTACTTCGGCTATTAACAGATAAAGTCAAAAGACAAAGTCAGGCACCATCACAGTCCTAGAAACCTAGCTCAACTGGCCAAGCACCTCGTCCTGGGCATACTGCCATAAAATACAGTAGCTCTATGCTGGGCCATCTAAAATGATGACAGAACCACGGAATTCTACGTGAGCATTACTCTGGTCTACCTAGTCCATCATATTACTTCTTCAAAGTCTGCAAATTCAACATTCTCAAATCCTTCTTATGAAGTTTTGATTCTGAGGGCAGAAACCTATCATGGCAGCATTGGGTTCAAGGAAGGAACCAGCTCTAGATGTGGTGCCAGCCCATTGTAGGGCATTCCTACACCCACACTTACATATCGGAGTGCAAGTCCACTGGAGTGCCTATTTATTCATTTAGAATCATCTATTACCCATTATACATTTTATTACATTAAATTCTGGGGATGTCGGTGGAAAAAGAAGGGGGAAAAGAAAGACATGCAGACAATGACATGGGGTGTAAGTGCAAATTTCACCACTCCACACAGGCAGTGACTGGGCATGGAATTCAAATGTAGGATTACTAAATCAGAATTCTAGCAAATATTCTGGTACAACCAGCTCCAGTGTGGAAGTGAACTACAATTGATATTACCTGTTAATTTATTTTCAAAGAAAACTGAGATAATAATACAAAAATAATAATGGATAAAGGTGTTTCAGAAAAAAATGGTATGTCATAAAAACATGCCTACACTGGTATATACAACAAGATGAATTTTTGGTTTCTACCTCATTATTTCTGCTTTTAGACAGCTTATTACGCAGGGATAAGGAAGAAACTGCTCAACGAGTTAAGCAATTAGACTGAAAACAGTACTACTGCATACTGCAGATTAAGAAAAAAATCGTAACATTTACTCACCTCCCAAGGACATGTATCTTAAACTAACTGGCAACTATAAATGGAATCAGCAGGAATAAGTGTGGGTCTGTGCCCTTCGACTGACTGACGCACTGTTAGGTATTAGTACTTGACTGATCCCTGTGCTATCCAGATTGATGATGGCTTGTCATACACCATATCTTAGCATGATAATGAATGGAGGAATAATACATCTTTATGCTGAATGCTCTGAAATGTAATATGCACTTGTTTTAATTCTAGGGAGAAGCCAATGGAAAACTGGTATTTTATGATGGAAACATCATTTTCATCCCATCGATTCACCTGACGTATGCTACTAATAACTGAACGAGACAGAGGATGCTCAAGGGTGAGAATTTGTTTACAAAAAAAAAACAACATAATGGTAGTGCAACACAAAAAGAGATTGTGAAGGTACGCGCAGACAAAGCCGCCCTTTCGCAATGCTCGTTCTCGTTTATAACGTCATCGCGTCCCCGCGTCTCGTTAGTTCTCCAAGTATTCGCGGGCGCGCGCCGCCGGCTCTATTTTTACACTCGCCGGCTGTCACGTTGTTTCCTTTTTTCCCGTTCGGTTGCTCGGGATGGGGAAATCCTCGACCCAATGGCGTCAGTCCGACGTCAGTCTCTGCTCGCTCGGTTTCCATGCTGTCCAGGTATAGCGGCGGCCATATTCACAGGGAGCCAACAGCTCCGGTTCGGCTGAGCGGTAATAAGAAGCGACTCCGAGAGTTTTGCGAGGCCAACGCCTCCCTCCCCGCGCCGCCTCGGCACCCGGGCAGGATCGAGAAGGGGCAAAGCAGCTGGACATGCTCTGCACGAACCCACGCTGTCATTTGACAAACTAGGATGCCTTTTGCACAAAATGGAGGTGCGCATTGCTGGACGTGTGGTATGTATTGCACCCGGCGGGGTTTCCTTTTCTGTGTTTCCAGTGTTGGTACTTGCATTCCTTACAGAGTTCCTTCCGGATAGCTCGCTCGCGTGGCAGTAGCTACCTGCCTCTTCTATTGTTGCATACTGTATCCCTTCCTCCCTCGTTCTATTTATACGTGATTGATCCCAGACTGAGACACGCGTGTACGCGGTGCTTTATTATAGTAAAGAGAAGCGTCACAACCGGGAAGGAAATCTTTTCATTGTGGCGATCCTTTTGTAAAGTGTAGTGTCAGTGTTCCGGAGATCTCACTTGACTTTGGTTGCCCCCCCGCCATTGGCTGAGACTGGTTTAGGAAGGCAGGAAGCAAGCAAAATACAATTTGTCACCCACGTATAACCAACCAAGCTAGCGCTGCGATACAGCGCACATCACCGTCCCGAGGAGCCAACTGCGTATGTAGGGAGTTTGAAGAATAATGCCAGGGATCCTTCAGCTAACCAGTTCAAAGGCGTCCTTTAAACATCATGAGTAACATCACACAGAAATTACCGTAGTTTTAGGATTTTTGCAGTCGGACATTTAAAGCGTGTAAGATGTTTTAATCATTTGCGTCTTACTTAAACTCGAAATTCAGAAAAAGGTTTGGCATTATAAAAGTTCAGTCTAGTTGTCGATGTCTTTCTGTCAAATGATTTACCGCGTGCATAGGACACAGAAAGCTGCATAACTGTAAAATGACTTTTTACACAAGAATAGTTTTAGACTCCATTAAACAAATTACAAAATCATCGTATCATTCACGAGTTCAGAGGACCTGGAGCCTACACCGGCAGCGCTGGGCTTAAGGGAGGATCCAATCCTAGAGTGCGGCGACCTTTCGTGCATACATCCACATTAAGCTCCTCTTAAGTAGCTTTTCTCAGTCTAGAATGAAATACATCTTTTTTTTATAATTTTTTTTTATAATTTGCCTTTAGTGTGTATACAAATTAAGTCCTTAGCACGCAATTAAACATTATATGTGCTGTATTGATAAACATCAGAAAGCTTAGGTGTGGGAGTTAAAAATCAGATACCCAGAGTAGTGTTAGTGTTACATCAGAACTTGAACAACATTTAAAGCAGGGTGCGATGTTTGAAATAAAAATCCTTGTTAGCTGAAATCAACATAAATCAACATCAGAAGACTTTGATGTAGCAGTGAAAATCAAAACTCTAAATAATATTAGCGTTTCATCTGCACCTGAACATCATCTAAAACTGGGTGGTGTTATTGGGGAAAGCAATCCATTTCTTGAACCCACTTTTTTCAATTCAGGGTCACAGTGAGTTATAGTTGCCAATGAAAGGGATAATCCTGGTCAGAGTGGCGGTCTGTTGTAGGGATTGTTTGCTCAGACTGTGCCAATTCAAAGTAGCCAGTCTACTTAAAATACTCTTGTTTTAGATTTTATTCCACACAGATATTGTATGTGGATAATATAAAGATATCCATAGACTTTGTCCAGTCTGGGACTTAAACATGCTCTTCCAGTGAGGCAGCAGTATATACCACTGCACCACGTTGCTATGCTTTAGGAGGATATTCGTATTTCTTTATTTTAAATAATGTTTATCTGGGAAACATTCATGCATTTTTTTAGTTCATCTTTATAAAGACAGTTAAGACAAAATGATGGAATATCCTCAAACAATTAAAATTGTTACCACTCTGGCTAAAAAAATAATTTTAGTTTTGTGATAGAAAGAATTCAATTGCTGAGGTTAATAAATGAACATTATTCTTAGTTATTTTTAGTGTAATAGTAGGCCTATAGGCATATATAGTCAAATATTTCAAAAGTTAATGTAGATTCATCATGTTTTCTGAGCCAGAATAGAGATGTTGGGAACCAAAGAGACTCTTGTAGCATAGAGCACAAATCAGGACCTTTTATCGAACTGGATACCAATGTGTCACATAAATAACAGGCTAATTTAGATTAGACACTAAATCATTTGCACATTTTTTACATCGTGGGAAAGGTATAGGAGAAGCACAGAGAAAATAAATAGTGCGCATACTACACAGTAGGCTTATCAGCTGAAATCAGGCTTGAGTCCAAATAATGCGTCAAAGAGAAATGTTAAAAAAAAAAAAAAAAAATCCGCCCACCTTTCCATTGATTTTTCTTGCCCACATATCTCCTGGCAGATGGCAGCAGACAGCCCTGGATATGGTGCTAGTCTATGGCAGTGTACATACACAAACTCACCCACTCTCATACCAGGCCAATTTAGAATGGCCAGTGAGGATAAGTTACACATTGTATGAGGGGAAACAAATATGCATAGACAGGGGGAGATATAGCAGAAGCCAAAAAGATGGTGGCCAGACAAAGATTATAACCCAAGTCTTCAGAAGCTGTGAGGTAGCTGTGATGCAATTGGAAAAACTGTATTCTATTTATTGCATTTGGTTTATTATTATGGAATATATAGAGTAAAAGAAAATTCTGTAATTGGATAGTAGCAAAGGCAAAACACTACTTCAGTGTACTGTAGTGTGCTTTCAGGTACAAAGCTCTAGGTCCTGCTGGATATTAAAGACTTTTTTGAATTTTGTCTACTGTAAAATGGGCCTTGAGCAAAAATACTGCCTTGATCTATAAAATCTGTGAAGTATAATAGAGGGGACAGAGACTTCTAGGTACACAGCAGCAGACGTGTTTTTTTTGTTTTTTTTTTGCATGTGTCTTTTGTTTCTTAGTGGTGGGTCAATTTTTGCATGAGTGAACATGCCCTATGCCCAGGGTCAGACGGATGTAGTGCAGGCAGCAGAGCTGACAGCTTCTCTTTTGTTGCCAGAAAGCTTCTGGTCTCTTTTTTTCTAATTATGCAGATTGGTCACTCTGTGATGTTGTCTCTTCCTGCTCCGGGGACACAGCATAGATCAATGAAGCATGTTGCTTTTTGAGCCAGACAGTAGAGTTTTTTTTTTTTTTCATTCATGTGGTTCAGACAAGACTTTCAAGACTGTCGGGATGTGTTGCAGACGTTTAGGTAAAATCTGTTATCATTAAAGGTTAGGAAGTAACCTCTGACTTGAAGGATGTTATTTGCCTCAGGAAAGGTTTCCTTACTTTGTGATTTTTCCACTTTAGAATTCTTTCTTTTTACCAAATTGTTTTGGTACTAGAAAGTGTGTGTTTATGTGTGTATTTAAAGCCTTTAGTCTAAAGCCTGTAACTTTAGTCTAAAGCCTGCTTTAAAATAATATTTTTATTGCAGAGCCTTTGGTTTAAGCATTAACATTTTTTGGAGGGGTTGATATTTCATCAACGCCTACTGAAGAACTATCAGTTCTGTATTACGTAATCTAGTTAATAAAAGCAAACTAGATTGGCAGTGTCTGGGCAAATGAAACTCAACATTTGAGTGAAATTAATTGCTTGAATCTTTTAGTTTGACTTTGTTTTTGTTAAATTATGATATCTTATAATAATTAGCAATTTAAAAGCCTTTTCTTCTAGGCAGATTAATACTGTCTTGTGTTAGGTGACCATATTTAAACCAGCATTGGGGTTACTTTGCAATAAAGCATAGCTGGCATTAAAAAAAAAAAAAAAAAAAAACACCCTTCGATTACATATAATTTGAAATGCTTTATGAAAAAAATCCATTAGTCTTTTTCTGGTTAATTTTAATGCTGTTGGAAAATTTCAATTCAAGTTACATCCTTAGTCTTTAGTTCTTGTTAGAATGCAACTTTAAAGCTGTTTCAAAGCTGCAAGAGTAGCAAAAGTAATATTATCCATTGTTTGATTACTCATTATATAAACAGATTTTGAAACTGGATTTATATTTGCTTATAGTAATCCTAAAGCTACTGATTTAAATTAAAGATGCAGTATCAGATAATAAATTATGTTTAGCTTTAATCTGACTTAATTTTCTTATTAGCTTATAAAGGGAGTCTTGTAACAACATATGTGCTTGTAATATTTTTTTTGAAGAAGCAATAAAATGTAATTTTCTAACCTGCTGAGTCCTGAAGAGGGTTGTGGTGGGTGCTGGAGCCTATGCCAGCTAGCAGAGGGCATAAGGCAGGAACAAAGTTCGGGCAGGGCACCAGTCCATCACAATACCAGAAAATGTATTAGCTTATTACCCTGCATTAGCTTATTTCTACTTGTTTAAGGGCATACGTCTGACTCTTGATTAAAAAGTTAGTCCAGAAGCATAAGGAACAGAAATACGTGACAAAAGTTATTTTGGTATTGTCATCTGAATTGTGTGGCTTTTGATTTTGTGACTCGGTGGCTAAATTCTCTCCTGAGACTTTTTTTCTGTACATGACTATTGGCTGTCTGGATTTGTGACCAAGAATTGCAAGTGTAATAATGTAAACACAAAGTTTACCCTGCATTTAGTTAGCTAGTTTTTAAACCGTTAAGCCATTACCTTTGTTTAATGTTTAAATTTAGCACATTGGGGAAATTGTCATTTTACTTAAGAGTATACATTTTGTATGTATGTATATACCAAATAGTACAGTTTTTTTTTTTTTTTTTTTGGGAAAAAAAAAAAAGGAAAACAATAACTGAACATTAGTAGCGGCTGCCTTGTAGTTCCTCTGTATGTTGTATGTCCATTTCTTGCAACATCACAGAGCCAGTGAGTCTCTGAATCTGCAGATGTTTGATGTTATACCATTCCTATAGAATAAATTCATGAAACTGGTGAGCACTGGCAGGCAGAGGCTAGAGTCTCTGAATGTTGTGTTATCTGGCATTCAATAATTTTCTGGCAATCCATTCCTTTACTGTGGAGTTAGGGTTAAGAGGGCAGACAGGCAAAGCCAGCACTTGTGCACCATTAATCCATCACAGCAGTTGTGAGCCTCTGACAGATCACTTTGCTTCAAGGCCAGGATCATGGAGCCTGTACATTGCTGTCCTCCTACCGATCTGAAGGTTGCCGATCTGAAGTGATTAATAGTTTGATGTGTCTGACCTACTCTTATGTGGTTACTTGAGGGCAACCAGATCTTGGATAGTCATTTCTCCTGCCAGTGTGTAGAAGCTTATTGTAAGTACAACGTGAAGTGGCTTAATCCATACCATCTGGCAAAAAATGCACATTATACAGTGCATCCAGCGCATCACTTTTTCCACATTTTGTTATGTTACAGCCTTATTCCTAAATGGATTAAATTCATTTTTTTCTTCAGAATTCTACACACAACACCCCATAATGACAACATGAAAAAAGTTTACTTAAGGTTTTTGCAAATTTATTTAAAAATAAAAAAAACTGAGAAATCACATGTACATAAGTATTCACAGCGTTTGCTCAATACTTTGTCGATGTACCTTTGGCAGCAATTACAGCCTCAAGTCTTTTTAAATATGATGCCACAAGCTTGGCACACCTATCCTTGGCCAGTTTCACTCATTCCTCTTTGCAGCACCTCTCAAGCTCCATCAGGTTGGATGGGAAGCGTCTTTGCACAGCCATTTTAAGATCTCTTCAGAGATGTTCAATTGGATTCAAGTCTGGGCTCTGGCTGGGCCACTCAAGGACATTCATAGAGTTGTCCTGAAGCCACTCCTTTGATATCTTGGCTGTGTGCTTAGGGTCGTTGTCCTGCTGAAAGATGAACCGTCACCCCAGTCTGAGGTCAAGAGCGCTCTGGAGCAGGTTTTCATCCAGGATGTCTCTGTACATTGCTGCAGTCATCTTTCCCTTTATCCTGACTAGTCTCCCAGTCCCTGCCGCTGAAAAACATCCCCACAGCATGATGCTGCCACCACCATGCTTCACTGTAGGGATGTATTGGCCTGGTGATGAGCGGTGCCTGGTTTCCTCCAAATGTGACGCCTGGCATTCACACCAAAGAGTTCAATCTTTGTCTCATCAGACCAGAGAATTTTCTCTCTCATGGTCTGAGAGTCCTTCAGGTGCCATTTGGCAAACTCCAGGCGGGCTGCCATGTGCCTTTTACTAAGGAGCGGCTTCCGTCTGGCCACTCTACCATACAGGCCTGATTGTTGATTGCTGCAGAGATGGTTTTCCTTCTGGAAGGTTCTCCTCTCTTCACAGAGGACCTCTGGAGCTCTGACAGAGTGACCATCAGGTTCTTGGTCACCTCCCTGACTAAGGCCCTTCTCCCCTGATCGCTCAGTTTAGATGGCCGGCCAGCTCTAGAAAGAGTCCTGGTGGTTTCGAACTTCTTCCACTTACGGATGATGGAGGCCACTGTGCTCATTGGGACCTTTAAAGCAGCAGAAATTTTTCTGTAACCTTCCCCAGATTTGTGCCTCAAGACAATCCTGTCTCGGAGGTCTACAGACAATTCCTTTGGCTTCATGCTTGGTTTGTGCTCTGACATGAACTGTCAACTGTGGGACCTTATATAGACAGGTGTGTAGCGCCTTTCCAAATCATGTCCAATCAACTGAATTTACCACAGGTGGACTTCAATTAAGCTGCAGAAACATCTCAAGGATGATCAGGGGAAGCAGGATGCTCAATTTTGAGCTTCATTGCAAAAGCTGTCAATACTTATGTACATGTGCTTTCTCAATTTTTTTATTTTTAATAAATTTGCAAAAACCTTAAGTAAACTTTTTTCATGTTGTCATTATGGGGTGTTGTGTGTAGAATTATGAGGAAAAAAAATGAATTTAATCCATTTTGGAATAAGCCTGTAACATAACAAAATGTGTAAAAAGTGATGTGCTATGAATACTTTCTGGATGCACTGTATGTTGCCTCTTACATGCCAGTGGCTCTCTCCCTTACTACTTCATGGCATTATGGAATATGCAGGAGACTAACGTTGGCTTTTGTCTTGCTGTGCTCTGAGCTTTGAATTAAGAAAATTTTGTAGATAACATTATCAGGAATTGTTTCACCTTATTTTGTTGGATAAAGAGTATATAAAAAAGCTTTTGTGTATTTCGACAAGTTGCACTGCCTCGCTGCACAAGCTCAATTGCTGGCCAGAGAGCTTAAAAAAAAGTAACTTTTTGTGAAGGTTTTTTTTTTTTTTCTGTTTGATTAACATGTGGTTTTTGCATGTTTACATTGTAAAATTTTGGATGTGTATTGATTTTTGAACAAAATAACAACAGTAAATTTTGCTCTACAGAGAGGAGGCTCCAAATTCTATGGTTATATTTTAAGAAACTGGGTTCAAAATTTTGAAATCATAATCTTAAGTCAGAAATGTCATATGCTGGACACAGCAGATTTTTTTTTGTCAGTTGTCAGGATTTTGTCAGTGCACAATGTTCTTGCAAGTTGCATTTTTCAAGTATCGTGATGTTTTAAAAGTATGCAAGTGTTTACTCATACAGATGTGTAATATTGTAATAAGCACAGTTATTTGTTTGAACAGTAGTGATTACTTGTTGTGTTTCTGTACAAGAGAAAATGCCAGCTTCTCCCTTTTCAATGGGTAAAGAAAGGTACCAAAGAGGTTACATTTGTGTATGGTACATGACTTGCATTTGTGATTTAGATTCCTGTTATGTCTTTTTAAAGTGTCAAGTGTCAATCGGCAAATAATTTGACAGACTTGTAATTATTCACTTTAAGCTGACATTATGGTCATTTTGGATGATAGCTGAAGGAGTGGGAGTTAAAATGTGCTGGTAGGTAACTTTTTAGACTGTCTTGTTACTGAGCCAAGACTTTTGGCTTGAGCCTGCAGTGGCTTAAGTAAGCATTTAGAACATGAAGATACCTGTACTCTTTTGAGTTGCCCAGGTTGACTACATATATTTCAGTTTTGCTTTCCCTGCTTTTAAAGATGGGAAGCTTTTACGGAACCTGTTTTTATGTACATTTATAAAAATTGAATGTTCCCACATTGACCTCAGTTTGAGTAATAAAATATTTATTTATACTAAATGGCATTCAAATCTGACACATCTCAGTGAGGTTCTTAGTTTTTGTTTGTCAACCCTTTGATAATACTGGATTAGAATGCTTCCCATGGATATCGACAATTGCTACACAGCTGGAAGGCCTCAAATGCAGGTTCTAGCTTCTTGGGTTATAAGGCAGTTAATAGAAATTTGAAGTACATTTTGATATCCCTGTTTAAAGCTAACCTTCTCTCAGCACCCGAGAATGCTTAACCTATTAAATCTTCAAGCAGAATCTCTTTGACCCATTAAGCATGTTTGCTGCCATTGGATTTTGCCAAACGTGAAGTCAGTATGTGTACCTGCCTTAACCTTTATTCGTATTTAGCTGAAGCAGCTGGTCACATATCTTTGGAGTGACCTGCTTTAAACATAATCTGGGGGTTTTGATTACACCAGCAGCATTACCTTGTATATTTTTTGAGCAATGGGTATGAATTTCAGTTTAACTCTTGTAGAACTAATATGTATATGTTATACTCATTCTGCAGATTCTCTCAACATTTTTTCTACTCCTGTCATATACCCTGCTGTTACTACTATCTTCCTTCTTGCATTCACCTTCAAACCTTTTGTGTCCATTCCAGTTAACCATTAGATTTTGCTTTAAATTAACTTAATTTTGTCATTACCAGATCAGTAGAGACCTGGTCTATCAACATCACGCATAATAAGATGCCTAGAAAAGATTTCAGAATATTAGAACAATTATGACTAGTGCAGGCCATTTAGCCTAACATACTAGTCTCAATTCTGAAAACCTCAAGTGAAATCTTGAAACTTTCCAAAGTACTACTGTCAAGAATACTTTTTGACAATTTCTTACTCTTACTCTTTCTCTTCTCACAGAGAATTACAGATAGACTTTTTAACATGTGATGAAATCTGCCCTTAACCAGTTTCAGTATGTCCTCATGTTGTTGTTGAAGACTGTTTTTGCAAGTGACAGCCGAGATCCACTATACTGACTCCCTTCATAATTCTGAAAAATCCATTATGTCACCCCTTAATCTTCATTTGTTTAAGCTGAAAGTATTAAACTCATTCCGTCTTTCTTATAGGTCATACCCCACAGTCCTGGAGTTTATCCTTCTCTTGACTTTCCCATTATCCTTCTAAATTGGTTCTATATACCGGTTGTCTGTGGACAGTTATAGTTCCATTATGACTCAGAGGTTCTTCTCATAAAATGCTTCAAACCTACCATTTTATATTTAAATCTTATCATTTTTGAACCTTTCATTTAATTTTCTTCTTTCAGCTGCTCCCGTTAGGGGTTGCCACACCGGATCATCTTCTTCCATATCTTTCTGTCCTCTGTATCTTGTTCTGTTATGCCCATCACCTGCATGTCCTCTCTCACCAATACTTGACATTTATTTACTTTAAACTTAATTTGCTATTAGTCTATGTAAGTTTGAATTCTACCCTGGTCCATCCATAGTGATTTGGTTGATACTAGGTTTGCCATTCTGCATAGTTTAAAATCACTGTCTTATTAAGCTTGTTTTATATATTTTTATGTCAGTGTTATGTATGTAGTTTAAAAAGAGTAGTGTTCCCATTCCTGATCCCTAAGGGATACCACTGTTACCATCACTTGTCCATGTACCATTACCCATTGCTTCCAATGTTTGCATGCATTTTGCATCCATCTCCACAAAGTACAAATTTCTTAGAGCATGATCATTAGTCTTTCATTAAGTACCTTATGAAAAGCTTCCTGAAATTCGAGATAAATATTCTTTTCACCTCTTTAATCGTGCTTTTGTTGTCTCCTCATAGAATAGTAGTGAAATATGGTTTCATTTAACTAAAATCACGGTAATTATTCAATAATGCATCAGTATATGGCAAGTATTTTCTGTTATTGTTTTGCTTCGTATTTGCTTCCTTTAACTTACCCTTGGTGCATGTTAAAATTACTTTCTTATAATGTAACTTACTTGGATTGGTGTGATCATGTTTTTATGTAATGCAGTGACATTGGCTAGTTTGCAGTCTTTAGAAATTTCCTGAGTATGTAGTGATTTTTGAAAAATTATTGTTGATTTGTTGAGTCACTGTCTTGCACCCGAGAGAAGATGCTGAGTCCACAGGCTTCAGGAAAACCAGCCTTTTTCCAGCCATTTCAATCAAAACGGGCACAGTCAGGGTTTTTATTCAAACAGGTGCTATCACTTTAATACACATAGACACAGCAAACAAGCAGTAACAGGGCCATATTGGTGGCCGAATTAGGCTGTTCCCCACATCAACCATCGGCTGACCAGGGCGTTACGTGGTGAGGCTGCGAACCTGTGGTTGCATCTGCAACAGACAAGCAATCCCTGCCTGCGTTGATAGAGTTTTGTTGCACCGCGCAGCTGTGCGAGTTTCGTTGTTTCAAAAACCTCACAATTTACCCCAAAGTGTTGTTCACAGAGGGGTGAAAAAGTGACCATCTTATCCGGGAGAGTATGTCTGCAGACCTGTGCTGATGGCGAACATCAAAAGTAAACGGCTGCAAACTAATAAACCACCTAGTGAGTCAGGAGTTTGTATCTTTTTGCAGGTAGAGCCACTGGAGCGGAGCATGATCCGTTACTAGGGTAAATTGTCTGCCCCACAAATAATAGCGGAGGGCTTCCATCACCCACTTAATCGCCAAGCATTACTTCTCGATGGTCAAGTAATTACACTTCCTGGAGAGTCCATCTTGCTTCTGAGCAGGCAGTAAATGTTTTTCTCCATAGAAACACTGAGAGATCACTGCCCCCAAACCGAAAGTACTCGCATCCATCTGTAGAATGAATTCCTTAGAAAAATCTGGGTTCTGCAGAACCTGAAATGAAGACAAAGCAGCCTTTAAGTCAGAGAAGGACCTCTCACAATCATAGGTCCAGACAATGGTGCAATTTTTTTTTTTTTTTTTATTTTTTTTTTGGCCCTTGGTCATGGTCAGTGTGAGGGGTGGCCCCATGTGTGAAGTTTGAAAGGAAGTCTGTAATACCCAGCAAGTCCTAGGAAAGCACAAACTTGCTTCTGCGTTTCTGGATGTGGATACGCAAGCACCTCACCCACCTTGTCCAACTGAGTTTAATCAAACTGTTCCCCATAGAGTACCCCAAATAAGACGTTTCCAACATCCCCAATTTATAATTCTTATGGTTAACTGTCAAAATAGCCAGCCTCAAACTGTCAAGCACCACTTGTAGGTGGTCGAGATGCGACCGCCAATCATTACTGAAAATTACCACATCATTCAGATATGCCTAGCATGCTCGACATGGGGTCGCAGAATCTGATCTATCCTCCTCTGAAAAGTCAATAGCATGCCATGCCATGCAGCCCAAATAGGAGCGTGGTGAATTCGAACAACCTGTCCAGGATGGTAAATGTGATCTTCTGGTAACTGGAAGCCTCCTGGGGTATCTGCCAGTATCCTTTTGTGAGATCCAGGGTGGAAATATATGAGGCTTGTCTGAGTTTCTCCAACAAGTTATTGGGTACGCAGTAAACTTGGAAACGTTATTCAAGCATCTTAAATCTCTGTAGAACTGAACCAACCCGTCCGGCTTTGGAAGCAGAAGAACGGGGCTTTGCCACTGGCTTTTACTTTTGCGAATTCCATCCAGTTCGAGCATCTGCATCACCTCCTCGCATACCACATTCCTCGTCACTTCTCGAAGACGGTGCATCCGTATTTTAACGTTATGTTAATTACGATCTTGTGTTCAGCAATTTCAGTCTGGCCAGGCACGGCTGAAAAGACATTCCCGTTCCTTCTGATTGCCAACAGCAACTCTGCCTTCTGGGTGTCCATCAAATCCCCCATCCATTCCTCCTGAAAAATATCCATGCACCCCTTTTTGTTGGTGGCCAAATAACAGTTTGAATGGATTCAAGCCTGTGGATGCCTGGGGTGACTCCTGAATTGCAAAGAGGAGGAAGATCATCATGGGCCACCCGCCGAATCATCCTTTTTAAAGTCTTGTTAAATCGTTCAGGCAGGCCATTCATCTATGGGTGAAAAACCTTGGTGCTCAATTGTATAATGGTAAAGTTCTCACACAGCTGCTTCATGAGGCAAGAAGTGAAGGGCATACCCTGGTCAGTTAAACTCTTGTGAGGAATGCCAATATGTGTGAATATTTCTGATAGAACCTCAGCAATAGCTTGGGCTTTGGCGATCTGAAGACCGGCCAGTTTGGGGTACCTTGTTGCATAATCAACCAACACGAGCATGTACTGATAACCGTTCTTACTCTTGGGAAGTGGGCCAACAATGTGTAACACAGCCCTGTCAAAGGAGACCTCTAAAATAGGCATCAGTGAGAGGGGAGCCCTAGCGGGTCTATGAGCAGAAACAACTTGACAGTCGGGGCAAGACTTACAAAACTGTTCCACATCTTGGCCCATATTCAGCCAATAAAAGTGTTTTGAAACTTGATCTCTGGTCTTTTCCATGCTGAGACGACCCCACAAGACATGGGTGTGAGCAGTTTTTAAAACTGTTTTCTCTATGCCCACTCGGAACCACCAACTTCTCGATCAGTCCTTCCCCTATGCAATTGGAAATCACCTGATATAAGAAACCATTCTTAATCAAAAAGTGTGGTGTTTTGATATTCGGGCCCTCACCCTCATACAGTAAGAGTCATTTGCAGCATGTATTTGTTTAAATGCAAAGTCTAAGCTGCTGTCGGAACGTTGCAGGCATGCAAACTCAGTGGATGTATCAGTCCCCCGATGCCCCTGGGCCTGACACAGCACCCTGTTCTTCTCCAGCCATTGGTTCTCCGGGGACCATAGCAGCTTGTCTGGCTTGTGGAGGTTGAAAGTGTGGGCACCTGATGTGAAGTGTCCTGTAATTGTCCCTGATCCTCAGGCAAGGGGTCGTCCCCAACCTCACTGGACAAATCAGATTCAATCTCTAAGCCGGCTCCTTGAGCTACCTTGTCAGCGGCGAGCTCCACCCACTCAACTGCAGAGAGAGGTGCCCTGCAGATGGCTAGGATATGTGGGAAGAGGGAATTTCTCTTCCCTGTTAAAAGATGCCAGGGTGAAGTGTCTGATATGGCCGTCCAAACTTTAAAGTTAATTTCCTTAAATTTTAGAGGGAGTAAGATAGTCTTGTGTACTTTAACGTCTCCATGAACACAGCGAATATTAACCTGGTCCGTGTCTGTGTAGATAATCTGCCGGAGCAAGTCACGGCAGACGACACAGAGTTCACTACTAGAGTCCAGCATGGCCAGGATTTTGCGTCTGACCAACTTAATAGAGACCTTGAAATTGTCTTTCTCCAAAACCCTGGAGGAAGCCCGAGAACTGCATACCTTGGCCAGACCATGGTCCATGAACTAAGCAGGCAAGAGGTGGCACTCCCGAGTCAGATGCCCCCAGTTGATCACAGATGGGGGTTTCCTATGATGGCACCTTCTACTTGTGGATTTGGTCTATATGCCTCCAGCAAAGGCATCAGTGACTCTAGGAGCATTGTCTTGAGCAGGAGAAACAAAGGCAGGGGGTGGCAGCAGACATTGCTCTGAGGAGAGGCGAGGATGTGGTAAAGGCGTGGGCTATGACCTGTAGATTCGGCGATTAGCCAGCGGGCAGGGACGCAATGGTCTGGTAGAAGCTGGTGCTAAGTTAGAATAGCCCCACTGTTTTTAGGCGGCTTGGGTGCCCTTTGGTCTGCGGGTCAGGTCCAGCAGCGAATGGACATCGCTGTGGAGCAACTCATCACAAAGGTCTTTGTTTATCCCTGACAAGACTGCACCCATGGCAAGTTTTTCCACAATGTGCTTGAAGGGATCTCCACAAACCAGCTTTAAATTGGGTCTGCTAACTCCTGGACGTGTCCCTGTATAGGCTGATTTGGATCAATTTGCCACAACAAAAAACAGCCAAAACTCGCCTCCCTTGTCCAAAGGGCTCATAGTTGTGCAGGGAGGACCTGTTTCTTCAGGATGTCATAATCATCAAGCTTGTTCATGGGGAAGGTTTTGCATGACCTGCAAGGCCTCTCCAGTCCAAAAGGGAGCCAAAATAGATGTTCAGCCTCTCTTGTCCCAGCATGTCAGTGTCTCCGTGCGTTCAAAACAGAATAAGAAACACTTGGTGTGGTCCAAGGTAGCCATCTTCACCAGCACATTCTGGGGACGGGCAAGGACAGGAGCATGTGCAGGACCCTCATCCAGCTCTGGTGGAACAGGAGCATCATACATCTGTTAAAGATCCATCTGTGTACGACCCCACTTCTGGTACTACGTGATGCGTGAGTCACTATCTTGCACCTGAGAGAAGATGCTGAGTCCACAGGCTTCAGGAAAAGCAACTTTATTTCAATCATAGTGAGTGTCTTTATTCAGAAGGGAGCTACTGCTTTAGCACATACAGACACAGCAGCGGTGCCAGGTTAGTGGCAGACTGTTAGGGTTAGACTGTTCCCTGCATCATCCACAGGCTTTCTGGTGCATTACACCGTGAGGCTGCAAACCTGTGGTTGCCTTGCCGACAGACAAGCAATCCCTGCCTGTGTTGTTAAGAGTATTGGTGCACCGTGCTGCTGGGGGTGTTTCGGGGTCTCAAAAACCTCAGTGTTTACATACAGTATGTCCTCACTTTTGTTGTCCCAATGTCACCTAAAAGGATTCATTGTTCTCGCTGTCTTGACTACAGAAAAGATGTATGCATTTATGTTAGTTGACAGTTTCCCTTTGAATCAAGAGACTGAAATGTTTATCTCATTGTCTGATATAATGTGGAATAAGTTTGTTAGTATTTCTTTAGGAGGGGAACTATGAGACATATAAGTTTGTGTTTTGTAAGTAAATTAATGTCTTCTCCACATTTTCAGACAGACACAGCAACAATATAATATACAGATTTAAGCTAACAGTGAATTTTTACATTTTTTAAAACTGGGTTATTCAGTTGTAATTTGATAGTGCATTAATTTTTGTTATAAGTCCAATTGCATATATTCATGAAAAGGCATGCTTTTGAGATGAAAATAAAGTATCGAAATTAAATATATATTTTGACATGCAGTCTGTGTTATAGTAGTATTGTCGAGTATACTGGTAATAAAAAAGTACCATGGTTTAAAATTTTTAAAACTGTATTGTACCAGCATTATGCAAAGTTCAGCAATCTTACTACATGAAAATGTGACTGAAATTTTTTTGATGGCTTTACCGAAAAGTAAGCATTATGTCTTTAAGAAAGGCTTGCGCAGTGCAGAGTAGATGTGCTGATTCTGTGCAAGTGGCTTTGCACCTGGGTGATTAGCAAAAAAGCAAATCATGCTTGTGTAGCCTTTTTACATACTAATCAAGTCAGATTACAGAAAAACAGATGATAACACTGATTGTTCACAACTTGTTGTTAAACAGGGCAGTCAAAGTGAGATATGGTAATACTTTGCTTATAAGGCAAATTAAAAAGTTAGTTGAACCTGAAGATATTACGGTACACATTTGCAAACAGTGATACAAGACTTGTGTCACCAAAGGAGGCAACACATCAAAACTTTCCCAGCAAAACTCAACAGGTGTGAGATATTTACAGTAAAATCCAGAAATGTAAGATCAATGTACTTAAACTGGTTGCCAAGGGAAGCATTTTCACACAGCACTAAGTTCACAAAGAAAGCTTTTCCAAATCCTGTTCAATGCACTGTAAGAAACCCAAACTAGTTTAAGCATAATCGAGGTGATACAGTAAAGTGTGATGTAAAATACCATACTAACTAGCATTGATCTCCAATCCAAATACAAAAAATCTGTATTTCAGTAATATTATTTATTAGCCCCAAAGACATTTTGAAGTGTTTTTGTCCCAGATTTAAGTTTAATTGATTCAAAATGTGTCAGAAATGATTTGCTACTATATTTTGTTTATTTCCTTGAAACACTCTTATGTTGAAATATTTCAGATACTAAACATTAAAATAATTACGATGCCCACTATTCTGTTAGAATAGTTGGCATTTAGTTTTGGTAAGAATTATTTTTAGAGGAAAAACATTAATTTAACATTTTATTTTCTGTATAGTTTTCGTTACCAGTACTGCATAATCTCATGTCAACACTGAAGCCAAAATTTTAATATTAATCCTTTATACTATGGGCTGCTAAAGTCAAAACCATATTATTATGGAATTGGTTTGATTCACAGAAATGTTAGTTGTCACAGTCACATGGCATTTAAGTTTCACTACATTTATTGTAATGATTTTTTTGTTTGTTTTTGCAATTAATAAAAATACATTATATATCATTATTATGTTATACAATTATTATTTAAAATGTATTTACATAATTCTTAAAATATGTATTATAAGCTTTAAATACCGTATAAACTTTATCTTCCAGAATTAATAGCTAAAGAAATTAGTTAAATTTAAAAATGCCTCAAGTAATGCACTGCCCAACAGTGATGCATGGGGAAATCTATGTGTGAGGAGCTGCATCATATGGCGTTTTTGGTAAACTCCATAGAATATTTATAATTTAAAGTACAGACTTTTAAAAACAATCGTTCTTCTCGGGTTTGAGAAAAGTAACTTGAAGACTGAAAGCTACTTTGTCTTAGATTCATGTGTTTTTTATAAAACATGAATGAATAATCCTCACTCAGACATGATTTTCATCATTTTAAGTGCTTAGTGCTGGCTTCATTCAAGAGGCAACTCTATTACAAAGTGATTCAGTTCTAGTAAAGAAACCTAAAACACTTTACAAGTCGGATATAATGCATAGTAAAGTGAAACCAAGGCATTCCTAAACTGTTCTAGAGCAGTGGTTGCCATTCCCAGTGTTAAAAATATATCAAACAAAATATTTTGAAATGTAAATACAGTAATCCCTCCTCCATCGCGGGGGTTGCGTTCCAGAGCCACCCGCGAAATAAGAAAATCCGCGAATGTAGTACACCTACAATGTAGTACACCTTCCAACTTTCTTGCCAACAGCAACTGCAGTGTTTCACTCTGTGAATCTTCTCCACGTGGCCATGATATGGCAGTGAGACATCAGAATTAATTAGAAAGAACAAGTGGGACCTCTGATAATAAACAGAAGCAAAACAGCATGCATGTCTTCCTACTGTTTGTGTATCTTAAAAAAAAATACAAAAAAACAAAGGTGCCAGGGCTCTTTCCCAACACCATTCCCCTCTCTTTACTATAATTATTTTAGTAAGCTGCAAACTGATAGAATAAGTAATCCCTCCTCCATCGTGGGGGTTGCGTTCCAGAGCCACCCGCGAAATAAGAAAATCCGCAAAGTAGAAACCATATGTTTATATGGTTATTTTTATATTGTCATGCTTGGGTCACAGATTTGCGCAGAAACACAGGAGGTTGTAGAGAGACAAACTTTATTCAAACACTGCAAACAAACATTTGTCTCTTTTTCAAAAGTTTAACTGTGCTCCATGACAAGACAGAGATGACAGTTCCGTCTCACAATTAAAAGAATGCAAAACATATCTTCCTCTTCAAAGGAGTGCGTGTCAGGAGCAGTGACTGTCACAGAGATAGAGAGAAAAGCAAACAAATCAATAGTGCTGTTTGGCTTTTAAGTATGCGAAGCACCGCGGCACAAAGCTGTTGAAGGCGGCAGCTCACACCCTCTCCGTCAGGAGCAGACAAAGAGAGAGAGAGAGAGAGACACAGAGTTTGTTTTTTCAATCAAAAATCAATACGTGCCCTTCGAGCTTTTAAGTATGCGAAACACCGTGCAGCATGTCGTTTCAGGAAGCAGCTGCACAAAAGATAGCAACGTGAAGATAATCTTTCAGCATTTTTAGACGAGCGTCCGTATCGTCTAGGTGTGCGAACAGCCCCCCCTGCTCAATCCCCCTACGTCAGGATCGGAGAAAGTCAGCGCAAGAGAAAGAGAAAAGTAAGCTGGGTAGCTTCTCGGCCATCTGCCAATAGCGTCCCTTTTATGAAATCAACTGGGCAAACCCAACTGAGGAAGCATGTACCAGAAATTAAAAGACCCATTGTCCGCAGAAACCCAGCGAAGCAGCGAAAAATCAGCGATATATATTTAAATATGCTTACATATAAAATCCGCGATGGAGTGAAGCCGCGAAAGGCGAAGCGCGATATAGCGAGGGATTACTGTATCACTCTACTGCTCTTTTCTAAATACAGAATTGGAGAAGGAAAAAATAAGACAAGCTAATTAAAGAATGAGATCAATTAGCGTGAAACCTGCACGCACAGAGGTTCTCCTTGGCATGCCCTCTTTTGTATTTGCGTAATTTCTTTCATCACTACAGATGGGGAAAGGACAATTTATGTAAACGGTTTGTGCAGTTATAGTATTCAAGAACTTAGTCTGCAAGTTATGTCAATTCATTTATTTTCTACATTTTTGACTTCCTTCTGTTGTATTCTATGTTGTAGCATTCAGAAAAAGAGAGAGGCATACAAATACATGATAATAGCATATTAAGTTGAGTTTTTTTTTTTTTTTTTTTACCCTGCACATGGTTGAGCAAAATAAATTTATTAAACTGCAATGTCACACTGTAGTGAAGGAAGGCTTAGAGGGCCAGAGTTTACCTTATTTTTCTGTTTGGTTTCAGTAATAACTGGGCCTCATTCACCCAACAGCAGCGTTAGAATCAATCTATCTATCTGTCTGTCTGTCTGTCTGTCTGTCTGTCTGTCTGTCTGTCTGTCTGTCTGTCTGTCTGTCTGTCTGTCTGTCTGGCAAGTATTTTGGATGTATTCTAACAGAGGTTCTGTTACACTTTACCGTAAAAGAATTTAATCAGACCCTTGGTAACTGCTACATGAAATTCTTGTAATGTTAATGGCATAAAAATACAGCTGGCTTGGGTCTTTTTGTACCAACACTTCTAAGAAGTATAGCTACTTATGTAAGCCGAGTAGGCTGCTTCACCTCCCTGCCGCATTTAAATTTCCTTGTCTTAATAAAATATGAAGTATGGTATTGTTTGGAAACGTATTTCATACTAAACGAAAGCAAAACACTTAAAAAAGCCACAGTGAATTAAAACAAATAATATAAAGACAAACTGAATATAGTATGCCTAACTTGAAGGTTGATTCACAAAAGTACATCTGATAAATTCACCATTAATTTGAGTGAGAATGATCTCCAGACACAGTTGGCTACATCAGTGCCTTATTAATTTGCATGCCAGTACTTTACACAGCCTATCGGTTTGAATTAATGTGAAAAATGAATGCTATATCCTTAAAAATCTAAATGGTGGCAGCAGTTAAAATGGGTGGAAGAAAAAGCAATCCATAAGACAGAAAAATCTCTGAACCCATGGGCTGGTGGTATGGCAAGGTTGTTATGAAAATTAAAGAATAAAAATTTGGATGTGAGTGTCAGTAGGCTTTGCACCATAGAAATCAATTTACCCAAACAATTCTATAACTTCAGTAATTATTTACCACTCTGATCCTGATCTTTCTGATCATAAAATAGGTCATTATGATACCAACTGATGAGAAGAATTCATAATTAATGGCAGAATTACGGTATTTGAGGGTTCCTCTAGAGTTCCTCTTTCTCATGCACGATTTGGCTCAAAAAACAATTAGTACATTGTCATCTCATAACAGCCTTAAGTTTCAAGTTTGGTATTTGTCCATCCAGCCATTTGGCTCTAGACCAGGCATGCGCAACCTTTCCGCTATTGACGGCCGCACTACAGACTTTTTACTTTAATAACGGCCGCACTACAGACTTTTTACTTTAATAACGGCCGCCAGTAAGTCCAAGTAAACTTAATAATGTTTTATGATTTATGTAAAAATTTACAGATTACACATTAAAACAGAGTATGATATATCTGACAATATTCAATTTACTGGTCTACATATGTAAAAAAATGTCTACGAAACGTCATATAGGACAAAAAACCTTTACAGCAATTGTTTCAGGAAGTTTGGAAAACATCGCCATTAATGGCTTCCTTGCTCTTGCATGTTTGCAGACAGACTTGCAAAGTCAGGGGACTCGCTGGAGACCATTAGGAGATGGCAGTGCTACATCGAATGCTACTTCCATTTGTTTATCCACGCTGCACCATCTCTCCCCATTTCTCCCAGGAAATGCGGAGTAAGCTCGAGAGTCCCTAGGCCTCGATGAATATATAAAGGGCAACATTTTGGTCAACATACCGACCCGGCTAAGGAAGGTTCTGCGGTGTTTGAGATTCTACACTTGCAGGAGTCTAGAGACCCCAGAGTCCAAATCGGCTTTCGGCGTCACCATACCGACCCGGCCGACAAAGATTCCGCGGCGTTGAGACCCCTTACTCGCTGGAGTCCAGAGACCCTACACCTGCACGGCCGCCATTACGTACACTTTAATATACACGTCCACGGCCGCCAAAGTCCTTGCCCACGGCCGCATGCGGCCGTATGGCCGCAGGTTGCGCACAGCTGCTCTAGACCATCCTCAATCAACTGTGACACACAGATACATATACACAGACAGACATACACCCATTATCGAGATACTGTTGTTTTCGTTATCCGGGGACCCTAAAACACTGAGATCCATTGAAAATCAGATACAGAACGTTTTGAAGAATCTAACGCTTTTACTTCTCCCCAAAAGACGATAGGTTATGGTGAGGGAGGACGGAAAGCAAAAGAAAAAAAAAGACATAATAAAGAATATTAAGTTCATCTTTGAATAATTTTAACAAAACCTTAAAAATTCCACCAGCTGTATTGTATTTAGAAGCAGTAAAACAGTTCTGCGTAGAAGAAGGGCTCACTCGCACATTACCTGCATATAGTATGGGATGTAGGGGGAAAAACAAAGGACCCAAAGGAAAACCTACACAAACACTTGGAAGAATGTGTTAACTCCACTTTGACAAGGACTCGGGTGAGATTTGTATTAAGGATGCTGGATCCTAGCAGTGGTGTTAAGAATGTGAAAGTCCATTTTGGCATGATAGAAATGTTTTTTGTTTTGCTTTTAGATTATTTCTTTCCAATTCATGAGACTTTAATATGTAGAAAGCTGAGTTTTCAAGCTTTATTTTCATGTGTGTGTCTTAATTTTATTACCTTGCCTGAGAAGGATGTCAGATTTTTCCATTTAGTTTTAAGTGTGTTACACAGCCATTTTAGAATGCACTTTGAGGTGATAATGGTTTTCTAAAAGACCTTGCCCGGTTGCTAAGTACTGCTTCCCAAGAGGCACTACCGTTCGTGCTATAAAGACTCACATATGATTTCCGGTAGAGCACCAGTAGCTCCTTGTCTGAGATTACGGTTTTGAACTGAGAACAAATGCTGTTTTGTTATTTAGGTTCTGGCATTCTGGTTTGCGATTCATAACTTTCTCGTCTCGACTCACTGTCCTTAGATGTTTAGCAATGAAGATTTAGACTTATGGTTTTCATAGCAAATCACATTATCTGAAGGACCCTGTTAAAAGATTTATGCATCTCAAAGTCTGTTTTTAATTGTATCTTAACAGTTGCTCTCTGTCTCTTTTTGTCAGCAGACAATCTTGAAGGATTTGACTGGAGATTAAAGGGCTAGTTTGGGTTTTGTGCTATGGTTCATCCTGGCTGATTTGGGTTTTCACAAGTTATAAAACTATCTACCATCCCATCTCCCTAAAATTCCCTAAAATATCTTTTATTTAGATTTTAACATTTGTTTTTAATGACAGAAGTTTGATAAAAAATTTTTCAACAACAGTCTACTATTTCTTTTATGTGCACAAAACATTGGGCAGGAAATAGCGTATTTGGGAAGACAGTGTAGCATGATGGTTGTTTTTGAATCTTGGCCTAGCATTGTCTGTAAGAAGTTTACACACTCTCCCTGTTTTTCTTTCCACGTTACAAGTACATATGTGTTATGTGAATTATTGACTTTGGCTCTGAAAGTATTTGTGAATGTGCGTTGTGATGAGGCTTCCCCAACACTTTGCTGCTGCAATAGTGTCCACATTTTTGGTTTGAGAGAGAATAAAACAGTAAATTTGCATGAACTAAAAGGCGTGGAGATGTTTGAGGTATAGTCAGGTGAATTGAAAAAGTTCTGGACACATTCATCCCTAAGTGCATTTGGAAATTGAGAATTAAAAAATTACAGAAGAAAAGTCCCGGGGGGCAATTTATAGCTGCAGGTTTTTGGTCTATACCAGTTCCACAATCAGTGACTCATTTTATCTCAAATCGATCTCCTAGTTTAATTAGCTGGTCTATTTTCTGCTCTTATTCTGCATTCAGAAAAGCACAGTAGTATAACTTTTTACATTATTTTAAACATTTCTGCATGTTTGACATAGTTTTATATGCTTAACACTTTTTTGCAGGTTCCTATTACTTTATCTTTTTTCTAGGAGTTTGCTCCCCTAATTTAACTCCAACAATAAGAGTTAACAAGTAGAGGAGAATCTGGGGTAAACGGCACTAAATGTCAGCAGCTACTTATAGCTAGTGTGCTTATTAGTAAATAATCGCCAAGAAACTAGAACACCAGGAAAAGTGCAATGAAAATCGTGGTGACAATAAGGAAAATCTTGAAAACAATAAAAAAAAAAACAAAAAAAACATGCAATTATTGTCAAGTAGCATGCATAAATACTTGTTATGTTCCAATAAATATTTTGCAGCCTTCAGTTGTGTAAGTTATGAGTTGACAGTAAAACATGGAATGTGGAACATAACAGCTTGTTTGATTAAAGTAGTAGTCCAATTGAAAGCAGGTGTGTTTGTGGAGGAAAAATCTCGCAGCAATAGTGACACCCCCCCAACCCCAACCCACCAGGGCTGAATTGGAGAACCATCAATTTTGATAGTGAACTGCTGGTTTCTTTATCATTTGCATCTCATTGTCAGTTGGCAACTGATTAAGAAAACAAACAAAAGTAATTTTAAAACCGTGCCTCTGTTTAATACTAAAAGTAAAGAATAAGTGTTGGGAATGTAAACTAAGAAGATAGCTAAAATGAATCACCAAAATTTTTCTAAAGGCTTACTGCACCCAGATGTTATATTTATTTATATATTATTTACCCCATGTAGTTTGTAGTGATGGCTGAGAAAAAAATATTAATCTTTTCATGCACAATAAGTGAAAACATTTTATAATATAATGGAATGTAAAGGAGACCTATTCCATCCAACAGCACACAAGGTGCAAAACATCTATGAAAAAGGAAAAAAATTCTCATGTTACTCATGCGCAAATGTGCAAAAACGCATGCATTTTTTTTTGCTAAAATATTGATATCATATTTGAATTGAAGACCTGCCTTTCATACTCCTTCATTGGTCAAGAGTCCTCTCTTCAATTCTAAAGCACAGAACTATGGGAATATGCTATTCTATGCTGATTTATTTATTTGTAGTATTAATAATTATTTGTGATATTTTATGCTTTATAATTTTTGGGTGGAGTTTTCCTTTAAGTAGTAATTAGTAGCAGCAATAATTGGCACTGAATTAATCATTTGATTTGGAACCAAAAAAACTGCAGTCCGGTAAGTGAAATACCAGTACAGTAATCCCTCGCTATATCGCGCTTCGCCTTTCGCGGCTTCACTCCATCGCGGATTTTATATGTAAGCATATTTAAATATATGTCGCGGATTTTTCGCTGCTTCGCGGGTTTCTGCGGACAATGGGTCTTTTAATTTCTGGTACATGTTTCCTGAGTTGGTTTGCCCAGTTGATTTCATACAAGGGACGCTATTGGCAGATGGCTGAGAAGCTACCCAGCTTACATTTCTCTTTCTCTTGCGCTGACTTTCTCTGATCCTGACGTAGGGGGATTGAGGGGGGCTGTTCGCACACCTAGATGATACGGACGCTTGTCTAAAAATGCTGAAAGATTATCTTCACGTTGCTATCTTTTGTGCAGCTGCTTACTGAAACGACATGCTGCACAGTGCTTCGCATACTTAAAAGCTTGAAGGGCACGTATTGATTTTTTGTTTGTCTCTCTCTCTCTCTCTCTCTCTCTCTGTCTCTCTCCCTCTCTCCCTCCCTGTTCCTGACGGAGGGGGTGTGAGCTGCCGCCTTCAACAGCTTTGTGCCGCGGTGCTTCGCATACTTAACAGCCAAACAGCCCTATTGATTTGTTTGGTTTTTTCTCTATCTCTCTGACAGCCTGTGCTCCTGACACGCACTCCTTTGAAGAGGAAGATATGTTTGCATTCTTTTAATTGTGAGACGGAACTGTCATCTCTGTCTTGTCATGGAGCACAGTTTAAACTTTTGAAAAAGAGACAAATGTTTGTTTGCAGTGTTTGAATAACGTTCCCGTCTCTCTACAACCTCCTGTGTTTCTGCGCAAATCTGTGACCCAAGCATGACAATATAAAAATAACCATATAAACATATGGTTTCTACTTTGCGGATTTTCTTATTTCGCGGGTGGCTCTGGAACGCAACCCCCACGATGGAGGAGGGATTACTTATTCTATCAGTTTGCAGCTTACTAAAATAATTATAGTAAAGGAAGGGGAATGGTGTTGGGAAAGAGCCCTGGCACCTTTGTTTTTTTGTATTTTTTTTTAAGATACACAGACAGTAGGAAGACATGCATGCCGTTTTGCTTCTGTTTATTATCAGAGGTCCCACTTGTTCTTTCTAATTAATTCTGATGTCTCACTGCCATATCATGGCCACGTGGAGAAGATTCACAGAGTGAAACACTGCAGTTGCTGTTGGCAAGAAAGTTGGAAGGTGTACTACATTGTGGTTGCCTTAGAACAGTTTCTCATGACCTACATTCTTTTTGTAGCACTGATGTCATGCCTGAAAGTTATAAATAAATACTTGTAAGATGGGCTGACGTATCTGAACAATTTAATATTCATTTTGCTCAGATTCAGTGACTGTCACCTTTTAGACTCCTTTACTCGTGCTTTCGATTATAGTTGGTTCACAGACAACACTTTGAGAACCACTGATATAAGTCTTCAGTGTGGTTTGCTAATGTAACACTCTAGCTAATATTAAACAGCCAGTCAGCTGTCCAATAAAATGCATTGCAGTTGTCATTCCAACAGATGACATATCACAAAAGTTTAACGTAATGCATTTTATTACTACTCACAAACGTTTATAGTAATGCATTTTATTACTACAAATGCTTAATGAACCATCTGTTGGAATGACACAGTGCATGTTATTGCAATATACAGTATATTACAAAATATATTCCAATAGATAGACCTCAGCATTAATGTTTGCAGTGCACTATGTTGTTAATTTAGATTTCAGCCTGTCTTAGACAGGTAGCTCAGCTAGTTTCAATTTATACAAGTAAAAGATAGTAGAACTAAGCCTGCACACACAAATGGAAAATTTGGCCATTTGATAACTTCTAAAATATAGTGCTACATCTTTGGAAGCAGGATGAAGTACACAGATGTGTCTTTTCAGGCAGTTCTCAACCTTTTCATGGGCTGTGAAGAAATGTTTTTCATACACAAGTGTAATGTTTTTTTTAGTAGCATCCAGTAATGCATATATATCTATCTATATGCCAGGTGTCTACTCTCCAATTTTTTTTTTCAGGTAGCTAAATCTTTCCTTTATCCCATGAGTGAAGAAATTATAGTACATTACCAAAAAATTATAGTATTACCAAAAATGTGCTTTGCACTGGTTTGACTTTGAAGCTAGTAATCTTTGAACACAGTTTACTTTGGAGTGCTCAGTAAAGTTCTCTCCAAACGTCTTCAAGAAGAATGCTATGTTGTATACTTTCTGCCCTCAAAATAATTTTTTTCAAGTCATCAGCTTTTCACCAAGTGTGTTTATTTTGATGAGTTTGGATTGTGTATTAATTACAGTGAAACAAACTTATTGCTGTAGTACGATTTAGCACTGCACCAGTAAACCCCCGATTCTCTAAAGAATCGCAAATCCAAGAATGGCAGTTACTTTCTGTTCCCTCCAATCTTTGTAGGGATGTAAGATCATGGAGGGTGGGAGCGTCCTGGGAAAGTTTTTCTTTAATGAAAGAAATATATTTGTAATAAAGCTGTTTCTTTTTGGAGCCATGACTCGTTTGGTTCTGGTGTTTGAGAAGCACGTTGTAGGCGCCTTCATTCATTGTTTTTATCCATGCAGTCTTGTTTTTGTTTTTCTATGGGTGTGTTGTCAGCTAGAAGTCGTTTACTGTTAGGAATCATAATTGAACCCCTGACCCGAAGGCACTATGGAGTAGCTGACTGCTGGCACTGTCAGTAGTCACCACTACCTCAACTTTAAATACATACAGTGAATGCGGCGTCTATCTATATATGTGTATTTCCCAGTAGACACAAAATGTCAGCCTTATTGTGAGTGGCAAAAGTGCCATTTAAACTAATACAGGTAGACGTGGAAACCGGGTTTTATGATGAAAAAACAATAACGTTTAAAACAGTATCATTTACATACAACATATTTTGGCGAATCATTTTAAATGCCATTATTAATATCCATTTATACACTAATAATGGCAATTATTAAATAATAATAATAATTATTATTATTATTAACCATTCCTCCCATATAAGTAACATTTCGGGGACTGCCTTCTTCTATCTTCGAAACATTTCCAGACTTTGTCCTGTTCTTACGCAACACAGTACTGAAGTATTGTTTAATGCCCGAGTCACGTTACGTATAGTTTACCGTAATGGTATTCTATCTGGCATCCCACAAAAACTTATCTGTCGCTTAGAACTTCTTCAGAATTGTGCTGCCAGGATAATATCCTGCTGTTGTAAATCCACTGAACATGTTACACCTATTCTCTCTCAACTTCACTGGCTCCCTGTTAACTACAGAATACAATACTAAATACCGCTCTTAACATTTAAAGCTCTCCACAACCTCACTGACCTCCTCCAGACTTACAAGATCTGAGTGAGCGAGAGGAGTGTAATTTGAGAGTATTCAGTCTGGCAATATGGTGCAGCCTTAATTTGTGGAAGACAGACACAACTAAAGACATGAGCATAAAATGATGGTTGTCAATTTCAAACTGTGTTTCCTCAATGTGCTCCTTGAGAAAAAACATCATCAAGTTTGAGAAATGTTAACAGCTAACAACAATCTACATAGTGACTAAATACGTTTAGCCAAAACGTTGTTTGGAGGCTCACTTGAGCACATAAATGCATAGCTTTGCTAGCTTAGCCTGGCTTAGCTAAAGTAAAGATTATAAAATGGTATTTTGTAACGGCCAACTATAACCAAAACAATTGTTCAGCCTTACCTATGAAATGTACAATTCCAAGCAGCACATTATTCATTACTTCACTCCACAGCAGTACCACTCACAATATGGCGCTGATGTTGACGTACGATTCTGCTAGTCATGAGGCGTCTAGTTATTCTATGTCTATGTTTAAATATGTCACCATGGCAGCTTGTTGGCGTGCACGCTTTATGTCAAGTTTAGTTTACAGGTTGTGTTGTTTGGGCGCCACTTACTGACTTTGGGAAGCCGCTGGGTTTGACTCTTGGGTGCTGTGCGCGTGCGCTTTTGGCACGGGTTGCGTCTGGCATCCGTGCATATATACAGCCCTCGTAAACATTACTAAACGAAGGTTTTATATGCGGTGGTGTGTGCGTTCGGGCGGCAGTTGTATTGTGACCTGAAGTTTAGTTTACAGGTTGTGTTGTGTTGTTTGGGCGCTACCTACTGAGTCTGGGAAGCCGCTGGGTCTGGGGCGCTGAGTCGCAGTGCGTGTGTGCTTCGATGTGTCCGTCGTTTCTGCGTCCGTCGTTTCTGCGTCCGTCGTTTCTGCGTCCGTCCATATATACAACCGTCATTTAGTAATATAGATACCGCAATGAATTTATCTCAACTTTAATCTCAGTTTACGTTTTCTCATATGAAACTCTTTTGTCTGAGCTGTTATTGCTTCAGAATTAGCTATTGCCCAAGTATGAAGCTCCTTATTTTTCTTATTTTGACAGGGAAACTTCCTGTTGAGGATTTGCTAAACCTTCATTTATAGTTGTGAACAACTCCATGACCTGCTTTGAAAAGCAGTTTTTTGATGCTGTGTGTTGTTTTTTGGCCTGCAGACACAATCACCAGTCTGAAACTGGATCTTTCTGATCAAAAATGTCAAAATCAAATAAACTATAATTTGAGCATGCTGATTTTTTGATGTTTAGCTCTTGATGAATCCATAAGACCTTATCTTGTTGATATTTTAAAATAATGAGACAGATAAGAAAAATGTGAATAATAAATGTGATGTTCAATACATTTTTTGCTTGCTTTTTACCTTAAGTAAAATAGGAGCCTGTTCCAGGAACATTAGCCACAAATGAGTAGGTGTTTGTGTATGTTATATGCATATGTAATATGTTTTTGTAATTCATTTAGCTTGGGGGATTAATTTGGTTAATGCCTGAGCAGCGCCTGTGGCTCAACTATCAGCCAAAAAGCTTGGAAAAATATCTGCACTTTTTATTTGTTATTGTTATAATAGGTATATTATTTTATTTTCTTTCTTGTACAATGTTTTTGAAAAGGCAGAGCATCTGCTTCTTGTATCTCTGACCTTCAGTCTTCCAAGTACCATTTGCCACAATCACAGGTCATAGTAGTGTGCAAGACTGAGATGCTTAGTGTGAGGACAAGGGGGAAACGGACAAATCAAAAATAATCTGTAAATCTTGTTGTATTCATCTTCAAACAAATTTGCTGCCTGCATAGCTGTTTTTTTATTCTGTTTGTTAAAAGCATTGCTGATACCTTGTTCAGTTCTTCAGAACAATGACATACAGTAATAGGAGAGTAGTAATGTGTTCTTTTTTCACATTTGGACTGAAAGTCATTTCACTTAAACATCATTTTCGCAGCCAGGTGACAAAGGGTTTTGATAACAAGTACATACCTATAGACTAATTTATTTTTTGTGATAAACTTTTCACAAGATATTAACAATCATAAATTACAAAAGAACACATACCTCCCTTGCCCACCCAGCCTGAGCCAAGGGGTAAAACAGTCTGAGAGAATTCAGCTGCAAAAGAAGAGGAGAGTTAAAGAATCATTCTGCAACAGCAATAATTAACATAAAATCAAAGTCAAGGTTTTACAAACCAAGATTTACACAATTACAGTAAGTAGATGGGGTTTTAGTTGCCTTGCTGGAAGCACCATTAAGCTGTGCTGCAGACAACTCATGATATATTAAATTGTAGGAGGAGAACTGCCAGGTGTCTACAGTAACACACATTTAGTTGCCTTTCCGCTGGAGGCAAAAATTAATTTGTCTGCCAGGATACCCAAACAAAATAACATACTTTCAGGGGGTTTAAGCAGAGGCACAGGGAGGTCTAAAAGAAGAAAGATGTGAGGTAAGAGAGGAATATTGCTAGAAAGAACAGAAGACAGTAGATGACAAACAGGAAGGCACTGCCAGAACATGTGGAGAAAAATGTTGGGTATCAGGCATTCATGGGGAGTAGGATAAAGTTTGTTTAGAATTCTGAATTGGTTGTTCTGAATGTCTGTATTTCTAAAACAAACATTACATTGGAGAAAGTAAGAGTCCTATGAGATGGGTGAAGAGATTGGAGAAAGGTCTCTGGACCAAAGAGAAATCAAAGGCAGAGGTTTGTAAGATATTTTGCAAAGTAAAAAGTAGAGGGTAGAGACAGCTGTGTGTGTTGTTTTTTTTTTTTACTCAAGAACCTTGAAATCATTGATGTGACTTCAGATCAATATTTGGTTGAATGGGAATTAGCAGTATAGAGTTAATGAATTTGGACAGGGTACAATATTCATTTTGATAATGGCCAGATGAGGAGGAGGGGGATGAGTTTGGGAGATGAAACTGAAAAGAAAGTTTGGACCAGTTGTTAATGGAGTCTCTCACATTAGGGAAAATTCAGTAATATTTGTTAGATGATATGTCTGTATCAAATCCCAAATATCTTACACTACAGTTTTGACAGAAGGTAGGGAGACCTGATTGCACATATCACAAATCTTCTAGAGAGAAGATTTAGACCAATTCATTTTGTAACCAAAAAAGGTCTTAAAAGACCTGAACAGTTCTAGCACTCAAGGGATATCTATAGTTGAATTTACAGTATCATTCTTCCATTATCTAGTTTAACACTAGAATTGCCAGAGCCTACGAAAACAACTCGTAGATCCGTCCCACCTTAAATCGCTTTGCACCTCTCCATCAGCGTCTTTTGTCTTGTAAATCTGTCGATAAGCAGCAAGCAGCCTGCTAATCACATCCCCCACCGCCGCACAGTTTTCTCAGCTCAAGTCTGTTTACCTGAGTGTCAGTTGCTTGGAGTTGTATAGAGTGAGAAGTCAAGCAAAATGACACCTTTTATAAATACTATATCGTTATTTGGAACACATGCATTTCATGTGTGTTTCATGTCTACAACAATCTATGTACAGTAAACACATCGTTAAAACAAACGTTTTTCATGTTTTAGTAATAATTGACAAAATGTAGACATGAAGTGTATAATGTGTTAATCCTGAATTCCAAATATCAAATAAACACTTTCACAAAAGGTACAAATATAACAGAACAAGTGCGCTTCTATTCAAGAATATAACTGCAGAAAAAGAACCTGCGTTAGGGTGCGACATTGACACGCATTTGCTATGACCACTTCGGTGGCGCAATTGTATCAACTGTTGACTGGTAATCAAAACTTCACGGGTTCGATCCCGGATGAGTCCGTTTTGAAAAGTGAGCTGCTCTTATTCTTACTATTTTAGAATAAAAGCATACATTTGATTTCAGTCTGTAACAGCCGGTGTAAATGTATGATACTTGTAAAGGTTAGCTTTGTTTTTTTTTTTTTGTTTTTTTTTTTATTCAGTTTCATTCTCTCAGTCGCGTTCACAATCCCCACCTGACACTGCTGTTTTCACATAAAGACGCGCTATAACAGAGGTGAACTCAGATCATGATGACGGTTCTACATCGGAGCAAGAATGCACATCGCACTTTTGCCATCACTGTACTTTGTATATGTACACGGGAAGCTCCGCAGTCTACTAGTGACTTTACGCTGTAGGAAGTAAGTAAATAAATACAGTGGAACCTCGGTTCACGAACGTCTCGGAACACGTACAAATCGGTTTATGACCAAAAAGTTCGCCAAACTTTTGCATCTGTTCACAACCACACACTCGGTATATGAACAAGCCAGTTTCCCTTTCGGTTTGTACGTGTTCAGTGTCTCCCTGTGCATTTCCTGTGCAGTGAGCAAGAGAGAGAGAGCGTGAGACACACACACACACACACACACACACACGCACACGCACGCACGAGAGAGAGAGACACACACACACACAGGCACGGCGCCGAGAGAGAAACACACACACACACACACACACGCACACGGGCAGCGTGAGAGAGAGACACACACACACACACGCGCGGGCAGCGTGAGAGAGAGACACACACACACACACACGCACGCACGCACGCACGCGCGCGGGCAGCGTGAGAGAGACACACACGCGGGCAGCGCAAGAGAGACACATACACACACACACACACACACAGGCAGCGCGAGAGAGACACACACACAGGCGAGCGAGTGAGAGAGACGGCTGGACACATAAGGTAGATAAGGCAGTTAAAGAATGCACTGGGCTTGATTTTGTTTTCACTTCTGTTTACAGTGATCGGTTCGTAGAGCATGCATTGTTGCAATGTTACTTTTCTTGGTGGTTTATTAAATTACGGATTTTTTCAAATGTTAATTTTTTTTCCCTGGGCTTAAAACTCATTTAAAAAAAAAAAAAAAGTGTTTTTAGCCAGCGGTTGGTAGCGCTACAGCGTGAACTATGTTAGTTTTCTCTATTGTTCAAGGTTTTCTCATTGTTATTCAATGTTTTTACATTTAGTTCACTATTACGCTGTGCATTGTATGGTTTAATTAACTATATTTGTGCTTAAAAACTTAAAAAAGAAATATTTACATACAGTTCGTATGGTCTGGAACAGATTAGTTGTATTTACATACAATCCTATGGGGGAAATTACTTCGGTTCATGACCAAATTGGGTTACGACCAGAGTTTTGGAACGAATTATGGTCGTGAACCGAGGTTCCACTGTAAAGGTAACTAAGTAAATAACATTCGATCTGGCTCTTATATGCAAAGTACAGCGACGGCAGCTTCCACCTTCAGCTATAGACTCTCCACTCTAGTGTTTAGATATAGACGGTATATGTGCCCAAAAAACAGTTTAGCTGCATTCTCATACCATTTGCTTCTCAAAATGGACTCGGCTGGGATCGAGCCCATGAAGTTTTGATTACCAGTCAACAGTTGATACTGTTGCACCACCGAAGCGGTCGTAGCAAATGCGTGTCAATGTCGCACCCTAAAGCGGGTTATTTTCTGCAGCTATATTCTATAGAAGCGCACTTGTTCTGTTATATTTGTACCCTTTGTGAAAGTGTTTATTTGATATTTGGAATTCAGGATTAACACATAATACACTTCATGTCTACATTTTGTCAATTATTACTAAAACATGAAAAACGTTTCTGTTTTAACAATGTGTTTACATAGATTGTTGAAGACACGGAACACACATCAAATGCACATGTTCCAAATAACGATATAGTATTTATAAAAAGTGTCATTTTGCTGGACTTCTCACTCTATACAACTCCAAGCAACTGACATGCAGGTAAACAGACTTGAGCTGAGAAAACTGTGCGGCGGTGGGGGATGTGATAGCAGGCTGCTTGCTGCTTATCGACAGATTTACAGGACAAAAGACACTGATGGAGAGGTGCGAAGCGATTTAAGGTGGGACGGATCTACGAGTTTTTTCGTAGGCTCTGGTAATTCTAGTGTTAATTACTGTTCTAACATATCCAGTTTTATTTTCAAATATATAGACCAGTTATTGATATAGAATGAAAATAAATTTTAAATAATAACTATAATAAAATAAAACAGATATTTTTACTTAAAAATCAGGTAACTATAATTAAACTATCAAGCCACCAAAACTGTAATAATATTCCCTACAACAACGCTGCTCTAGTAAAAACACCTTTTTTTAGCATATTTCTAATTCTGGACAAACCCTTTAGTTTTTGATTGTTTTGCATCTGAATATTATTTCTGCCATTGTTTAAACAAACAGCCAACTGCACAATAATTAGCAGTGCTGTCAAACAAACCTAGGATCTTTGGCTTATACTCTGTGTTTGGTGTGTGGATTCTCCTGTGCATACTCGGGTCTTCTTCCCAGATCCCAAAGACATGTGGCTTCATGTGAATGAAGTTAACTGGCAAATTTTAATAGACCACATGTGTGTTTCTTTGTCCTGCATGGCGGCCTATGCTGCCTTGACAGGCAATGACCCTCCTCAAACCTGCACTGGATAATGGTGGTATGAGAATGTTGTATAATGTTGTTATCTCTAAGAAAGTACTTCTCTGCTGCTTTGAACTTGTTCTTAAAAATTTCATTTATAATGAATAAACATTGAAGAAAGAAGGGGTTTTAGGTTCTCTTTCATTACACTTTAAGATGCAGATGTTTCCATATAAATGTAGCATGTGGCATTTTCTGTGTATCGAGCCAAGTTATTTTAAGGATGGAAAATTGTTCTTGCCTCATTTAAACAAAGATGACCTTTAGTTCAGATTGGTTTTGGATTCTGATGCTAATTGACATTTCAATAAAACATTCTCCTATTAGTACTCAATACATTAAGTCGGAAATGTACTTGCCTTCACAGACATTGTGAATGTGTTATTAAACTGAATACTGGTATTTTATTTCTTGGATTCGTCTTCATTCTCTAATCTTATAATCATTCTAGGCTTGGTGCCACCAAGTTAAAAAAAAAAAAAAATCCTTGAAGTATAAATATAATGACCAAACAAGGATATATCAATATGAATATGGAGAGGAAAAATGTCCCATGTAATAAAGAGCAGGATACCAGTTGTTTGACTAGAAGTACCTGTTGTTAGAGATGAATAAACTGAATTCTTCTTGTGACCATGTGTGGTGTGTTTTGGGGAGTTGTTTAGAAAAATTGGTGTTGATTGTTCATTGTGAATTCAAGCTGACAAGGATAAGAGAGCTCTCTAGTTCTCTCCTGGACTTATACGGTATTATTCTTTTAAGAGGAGCATGCATTTTTAAACCTTTGTTTTTTGAAAATCTGATTTCAGTGACACAAGTGGTTTTGAAATAAAGCATCATTTTGCATGTGTGAAGATTTCAGCATATTGTCACAGTAGAACTTGAGGTATAATGGCACATGCCTCCCACCCAATAGCTCACTATTTATATACAGAATGTTTGCATGTTCTCCCCGTGTCTGCGTGGGTTTCCTCCGGGCGCTCCGGTTCCCTCCCACAGTCCAAAGACATGCAGTTAGGTGGCTTGGCGATTCTAAATTGGCCGTAGTGTGTGTTTGGTGTGTGGGTGTGTTTGTGTGTGTCCTGCGGTGGGTTGGCACCCTGCCCGGGATTGGTTCCTGCCTTGTGCCCTGTGTTGGCTGGGATTCCAGCAGACCCCCATGATCCTGTGTTCGGATTCAGCGGGTTGGAAAATGGATGGATGGATGGATGCTTTAGTAAAATGTATAGTTTTAAGTGGGTTTAATTTTTCATAAAAACAAGCAACATGTAAAAGAAAATGCTACAGTTTTATCTAATGCATTGCATCTACACTCAGGAGTGCAAATTTGGACTACATTTAATAATCATAGTTAATCAAATGTATTTAACTAAATAACTGGTGGTGGTTTAAATAAATAAATAAACACCCTACTTAATAAGACATAAAATTTTACTTATCTATTAAAATATGTTTAGAATTTTCTAAACGCATTTTTTTTGGAGAATAAGGGCATATTAATGTGTTTTAGAGTCGCCTTTGTGCTCGGCACGTTAATTGACTAGCCAACAACTGCTTTGGTAGTATTTATTTTCTGCATACGTTCAGTAGTTTCTCACTGGTTTTGAGATTGTCATTAACCACGTTCATTAGTATCATGTCTTGTTCTGTCTTTCTATTCAATCTGTGTGTGATTCTGTCGGGCACCCAGTCAATTCAAAATTGTCCTTGGTAGTGCTCCCCATTTGGCAGATTGCTGTTGCCATACTTTGCATGCAACATGGTTCTTTTGTATTTAGTAATGTATCTGCTGCTTTGGTATTTCGGTACAGTATTATTCTCTTGGCAGTAAACTTCATCACCATTTCACTTGAAATGTTTCCTAATTCAGTTATACTTAGCTGTCTTCATTTTCACTGAAGACATCTATTCTGCTTTATGGTATAAAATTATCCCATAATAGGTTAAATAGTATCTTCAACTAGGAGTGGGTGGCATGGCCTAAAATCATTGTCATGGAAAAACTAAAAATTCTAATGGTTTTGCTAGAGAATGTATTTGTGTGTGTGTGTGTGTGTGTGTGTGTGTGTGTGTGTGTGTGTGTGTGTGTGTGTGTGTGTGTGTGTGTGTGTGTGTGTGTGTGTGTGTGTGTATATATATATATATATATATATATATATATATATATATGTGTGTGTGTATATATATATATATATATATATATATAAATTGCATAGTTTACTGTCAAGTAAAGCAGAGTACGTGACACGTGTTTCACCGTCATTTGGGCTCATCAGGCGTACACACTCTACCGCTCCCCTCTCTTGAGACTCATACTACGAATGCAATGAATATAATATATAAAATATACAATTTCAGACTGACGCTTCTACAGTATTTGTTTAACACATAACAAATGTATTACTGATTTGTTTAGTAATTAGCGCTTGATAACATGCTTCTGCTCAAATTGATTCAGTTGCAGCTATTCACCTCTCCTGAACTACTGAAAGAATGGTCTCTCTCTCTCTTCAAAACCACTGTTGAATAAAACCTAGCACAAGATGCAACTACTTCCTGTCCTCCTCTCCTGTTTGAATTTGCTTACCAATCAGATTGAACCACACAGTACTCCTCGTCATTCTCTTGAAGGGGTAGGCTAATTTACAGCACACAGTCCATATACAAAGACCTTACCTTTATGATATGAATGCACTGATACAATCACTTTTTCCCATTCCTTTCAAATTTTGTTTTAAGTTTAAATGTGTTTGCAAGTTTTTCAGTTACTTTTAGTGTACTGGTGAAACCTTTTTTCTTTTTCAAAATTCACACTGGAAGGAGAAAAAAGTTTACCAGGTATACTGGATCAATTGGTATCTCTCTTACTAAAACTTTAGGGTATCTGAAATGAACAAAATGAGAACTTTATATATATATATTGTGCGGCAGCAAGGCAAATTACATTTCTCATTGCAAACTTAAACTAACATTATTATTAATAAGATTATTCAGTATAAACTTGTATCTCTTAACTTAAGGTAATTGAACATTGGTTAACTGATAACATTCTTAAAACATTCACTAATTAATTCAGTCCTGGACTATACACATTATTTTAAAACCTATAAATAAAATGAAGTATGAATTTATGTATAAGAGATGTCCATCCATTATCCAACCCGCTATATCCTAACTACAGGGTCACGGGGGGTCTGCTGGAGCCAATCCCAGCCAACACAGGACGCAAGGCAGGAAACAAACCCCGGGCAAGCCGCCAGCCCACCGCAGGGCACAGACACACACACTCACCAAGCACACACTAGGGACAATTTAGAATCGCCAATGCACCTAACCTGCATGTCTTTGGACTGTGGGAGGAAACCGGAGCACCCGGAGGAAACCCACACAGACACGGGGAGAACATGCAGACTTCACGCAGGGAGGACCCGGGAAGCGAACCCGGGTCTCCTAACTGCGAGGCAGCAGCGCTACCCACTGCGCCACCGTGCCACCAATATAAGAGATGTAATAAATGAAATATTTTGGTATTAGTTTTTGTTAAAAATAGTTTAATTTTGAAGGTGTCTATATGGAATTTATTAAGCATTATAAATACATTTAGCTTAAGCAACTGCTTCAGTAATTTTCAGATTTCTCTTTTATAATCCTTACAGTGGGTAGATATCTCTCATCCCCTTTAAACATTTCTCTGACATTTTAAATATATTCAACTTTGCAGTAGTGCTTCTTATGCCATTTTCTTCTGGTCAGTTGTACATGCATTATATAGTGTTCTGTTTATGTTAAAAGTTCTACAATTAGTACTTTGTAATGAAAATGTTAAATTAATGCACTTCAACAAAGAACATCTGAACTGGGTTTATCAGGCTTAGGAAATGTATGAACATATGAATTCAAAACTGATATTTTTAAAAGTGAAAAAATTATTAAACATATGTAAACATGTCAACAAAAACAATTGCTGAGCTGGTGGCCATGATACAGGGATGTACTATATTCTAAAATTGTAGTCTGCAAAGGGCTTGATGAGTCTTTTTCTAGAATTCATATCACACAGTCTGAATTAAGAAGATGACCTTGCTTCTTTTATTATTGCTTTATCCATTCAAGTCAATTCATGGTAGCTTATTTGCTTAATAATATTAGTGTTTTTTTTATTTGTGGTTTTTATGTCTTTTTGAGAAAAGAAAAAGCTTCAGTTATGCGGTGCAATACCATGTTTCAAACATTAGTCTAAATAGTTGTTCCAACTTCAAAATTAGCCCAATAAATGGCAAGTCTTTCATTGAATATTATTTAATGAACAATCTAATTTTTACTGTATTTATAGTGCTATCCTGAATGATTGTTTTTAAATTTTTGCATTTGAAGAATCTGCCATCTAAGGAAAAAATATATAAGTATGTGTAATATCACTTATCTTGCTGATGGAAGGGTAAGCAACACTTACCGTCATGCTTTTTGTTTTGTACGTATTATTTTGGTTAACTTGAAAGTAGATTGAATTTTCTTTTTGACTTGTTAGCGTGAGTTTAAATGCACACTTTTGTTTTACCCATCTTGTAAATTTTCACTTGACTTGGCAGGAATAAAATAATATGACGTCTTCATATCTACTTAGTCCAGTTCAAGATAATGGGAACCAGAGATAGAGCCAGAACTTAGTACTGGGTACTGGACTCAAGGCAGAAATCTGCAATGAATGGGTTATCTGTGCGTTATAAAGCCCACACATGCACACACACACCCACACTAACATTCATGCTGGGCCAGCGTCCAGTCATTGGACAAGCATCTGTTTAGGAACATTAGTACCTAGATGAAAACCGTGCAAACCTCATGAGAACATGCAGAGTCCAGATAAATAACAGCCAAGTGTGGAATTTGGACCTGGGATGCTAAATCTGTGAGACAACAGCAGTAACCACTGGACTCCAATATACTGGCCCAAATCATTAAAATAAGAATAGATTTTAATTGATTAGTCACTTCCACCAATCTCAAAGCCACTGATGCAATCAAGTAAAACTCTAAAGGCAGCTAGCTATTGCATAATAGTTTTCATCTCACTCTTTTTATTTCATGCATATTCAACCAGACAGAATATTGTAGAATTGGTTATGATAACACTAACACTAATTGCTTTATATATTTCTAAGATCAGTAATTATTTTCTTATAGTCAAGACATTAACAGATGCACCAGATGCCACAACTAAGTATCTGACATCTTATTACATATAAAAAATAAAAAAAAATCCAAAACTTAAGAGAAATGTATGAAAATGCCCCACTGAGAAAAAAAATGGAGTGTTAAGCCTCTGTGAATTTCAATTGAGCGTGAAAATATGTATACCTGGGAAAAGAATGAATTGATTTAGGGCTGGAATTTCAAAGAAGTATAGGTAACACCGCTATTATATGAAAAACCTGCACTTTTTAACTTACTAAGATGGGAAAATGGCACTGTTGTTTCAAGATATTGGGGGGGAGTGAAACTATTTTATTCTATTGTAGTGTGACATTAAGAATAAAAATACATGACTCTGAAAGCATGCCCACATCATATGATTGAGATACACCCATACCATTTTTTGACACTGATACTATGTACTTAAAGGTCCGTGTACTTTTTGGTATTTGAAATTTCGTTTCAGAAAATATCATTTAAAAAAGAAAAAGAGACGCTTATTTGATTTTCAACTTAAATGGGAAAAATGAAAAACGCAAAACAATTACTTTTTTCCTTTTGTTCTTTCGCACATCAGGAAAGAAAAATGGAAGAAACGAGAACAAGAAAACACCCTTTATTTATTTTGTGTGGACCGGAAGATTTTGTAGGTCAACAACCTGGTCAGATAATGCGTTACTTGCAGCAAATACTGGTCATTGGTGTGTAGACTGGACCATCATCATGACGTTGGAACAGTACTCAGATAAGGTGACCATCTGTCCCCGTTTTCCGGGGACAGTCCCCTTTTTCAGACAACTGTCCCCATTCAGAAACATGTCCCCGTTTTGTCCCCGGTTTAAGATTTCGTCCCCGGTTTCAGTTGGTTCACTTTTTTGAATGTATCTCATCACCACAATAATTTGAACTCGGCGCGCGTGCGCTGTGTTTTGACGGAGGTTATGCTTTACCGCATCCTGCAACTTTGGCGGGAAATCACGTGATGCCATGTAGTGTAACTTCAAGGTCGTCGGTCGATGTGTTATGAGGAGGAGGACTGTTCGTACGTGGCATCAAAAATCGCACAGAAGAAGTAGTACCTCCGGTTTCAGACAATGAAAATGCGTCTGTTTTGTTGTTTTTGAGCTATTACACTTTCATTATTTGAATCACAAATAAATCGAGAAAAGTATGTGTAATTTTAAGTTTATCACTGTTATTTGCTACCACAGAATTAAAAAATACCTTATTTTCCATCATTTCATTCTTTGATCAAAAATCAAAATCTGAAAATTCCTTTCATTTTTGTTTTTTCATTTTTGCTTCTAAAATGAAATTTCAAATACCAAAAAGTACACGGACCACTTAAAGAGTTCTTTTGGACGATACTGAGTGCTGATGCAGTGCATCCAGAAAGTATTCACAGCGCATCACTTTTCCCACATTTTGTTATGTTGCAGCCTTATTCCAAAATGGATTAAATTCATTTTTTTCCTCATAATTCTACACACAACACCCCATAATGACAACGTGAAAAAAGTTTACTTGAGGTTTTTGCAAATTTATTAAAAATAAACAAACTGAGAAATCACATGTACATAAGTATTCACAGCCTTTGCTCAATACTTTGTCGATGCACCTTTGGCAGCAATTACAGCCTCAAGTCTTTTTGAATATGATTCCACAAGCTTGGCACACCTATCTTTGGCCAGTTTCGCCCATTCCTCTTTGCAGCACCTCTCAAGCTTCATCAGGTTGGATGAGAAGCGTCTGTGCACAGCCATTTTAAGATCTCTCCAGAGATATTCAATCAGATTCAAGTCTGGGCTGTGGCTGGGCCACTCAAGGACATTCACAGAGTTGTCCTGAAGCCACTCCTTTGATATCTTGGCTGTGTGCTTAGGGTCGTTGTCCTGCTGAAAGATGAACCGTCGCCCCAGTCTGAGGTCAAGAGCGCTCTGGAGCAGGTTTTCATACAGGATGTCTCTGTACATTGCTGCAGTCATCTTTCCCTTTATCCTGACTAGTCTCCCAGTCCCTGCCGCTTAAAAACATCCCCACAGCATGATGCTGCCACCACCATGCTTCACTGTAGGGATGGTGCCTGGTTTCCTCCAAACATGACGCCTGGCATTCACACCAAAGAATTCAATCTTTGTCTCATCAGACCAGAGAATTTTCTTTCTCATGGTCTGAGAGTCCTTCAGATGCCTTTTGGCAAACTCCATGTGGGCTGCCATGTGCCTTTTACTAAGGAGTGGCTTCCGTCTGGCCACTCTACCATACAGGCCTGATTGGTGGATTGCTGCAGAGATGGTTGTCCTTCTGGGTTCTCCTCTCTCCACAGAGGACCTCTGGAGCTCTGACAGAGTGACCATCGGGTTCTTGGTCACCTCCCTGACTAAGGCCCTTCTCCCCTGATCGCTCAGTTTAGATGGCCGGAAGAGTCCTGGTGGTTTCAAACTTCTTCCACTTATGGATGATGGAGGCTACTGTGCTCATTGGGACCTTCAAAGCAGCAGAAATTTTTCTGTATCCTTCCCCATATTTGTGCCTCGAAACAATCCTGTCTCGGAGGTCTACAGACAATTCCTTTGACTTCATGCTTGGTTTGTGCTCTGACATGAACTGTCAACTGTGGGACCTTATATAGACAGGTGTGTGCCTTTCCAAATCATGTCCAATCAACTGAATTTACCACAGGTGGACTCCAATGAAGCTGCAGAAACATCTCAAGGATGATCAGGGGACACAGGATGCACCTGAGCTCAATTTTGAGCTTCATGGCAAAGGCTGTGAATACTTATGTACATGTGCTTTCTCAATTTTTTTATTTTTAATTAATTTGCAAAAACCTCAAGTAAACTTTTTTCACGTTGTCATTATGGGGTGTTGTGTGTAGAATTCTGAGGAAAAAAATGAATTTAATCCATTTTGGAATAAGGCTGTAACATAACAAAATGGAAAAAGTGATGCGCTGTGAATACTTTTTGGATGCACTGTAGGTGTACTTCTATTAGGAAGGAAAACATGGTTCCACATTTTCAATGACAAATATATAAGAACAATACACATTTATTCACTATGGCTTATTAAATAAAGTTGTATTATAATAATTATATTTATTACAAGTAATAATTTATTTAGCAAACAATACATACAATCTCTTTTAAAAAATTAGAATTTTAATAAAAACAAAATTTAGCCTATTTGTACTTCTTGGCGACTGAAATAATTATCTAGCTTAACTAATCTTTTAAATGTTAGAGGCAGGTTCTTTTTAAAAACCAGTAATATTCCATAACGATTACAGATCAATCCATTTGTTTTTATATCTACAACTCTTCTAGCTGTACTATAAAGCCATTCACTGACCACACTACTACAGTAAATAGTGCTGACATAAGCTCTCATGCTAAAGTAGCCAAGAAAGACAGACACTCTAAATTCCTGGTCTATTAGAGGAGAACATTGATCTTGGAATATCGGATATGTATTGTGCCCTTCAAGTTTAAGTTTACTTTTATTTGAACATAGTAGAATATAGAGATGTCACAATACCTGAACTTTTGCATTTGATACCAGAACCAGTGAGTTTATAGTACTTTCTACCATTTGATACCACAGCAAAAACAGAAATCCCATTCAGTGGCATTTTATTAAAATGGCTCCATTTATTGATGTGCACGATCTATTTCCATTTCTGTAATACAATGTAAAATATATTAATACTTGCAGCAACAACAGCTTTAAAATACTGGTATATTCATCAAATAGTTATACAACTATCATTTAAGTAATCAAGTATTGGCATTCATAAATATCAAAATACAGTGCAGAGCTTAAACTTTAATGTATGGCTGAAGGTAAATTTTGGGGATCCCCGTAAGAAATTGGCTTCATTATTTTGGGGGGATTTCAGCATAAGCTTTATAAAGAATTAAGTATCATGAACAACTAGTGTTCACTTAGCATGTGCACGTTCTAAACATATTCTCTGACATATTCTGTCTAATAACTGAAAACAACTGCTTAATGTTTATACTAAATCTAAAAATTCTAACATTTTTATATATGTAAAGTTGAGTTTGTGAATTAAAAGATAATTTCAGATATTTCCATTTAAACCAACTCTTTAAAACTGTCTTGTAACAACTTGCTTTTAAGCTCTGGTTTGTCAGTGAACAAATCAGTTAAGTTTGTAATATCTGCTATTTTAAGATTTATATTTGGGTCATTATCTGTTTAAAAATATTACTAAATAGTACTATTTAACGGATTAGCCAAATTGATTCAAATTTCAAATGTTAGAAACTCACGGTGCTTTAATTTTCTAAATCTATCCTTCCATTATTTTACATTTGTCCCGATATTACAGCTTCCTGCATGAAATTAAACTTGTTAGTTTTACAGGCATGCTTTTTTCAGAACTCCTGTTAAACAGTCTTTGTTTTACTATTTTCATTGTTTGTTGTGTTAGTGATCAGACTTTTTCCTATGCCTTTGTACAAATGTAGAATTTGAAAATTACTAGGGCTGTTGTAATCAATAAATTAATAGCTGTGAGACAGCATTACATTCTTCTTTATTGTATGGGTTATACTTCAAAACCCAAACAAATGAGACTGCTTCAGTGTTGCAGTTTTGTATATAGCAATGAAGTATGCTATTTTGCTTGTCCTTCTGTTTCTTTTGGCAATTACACATTTCAGTTACAACAATACATGTTCGATTTGACAGGGACAGGAAGCTCTGCCTTGCCCTTCGAAGAAGTGAAATGCTAAAAAAAATTATTTAGGTATTGGCAAATAGAGAAACTCATTGCTGGAGTGGACAAGGTAAATAGCCACTTCGTTTGAATGTTGCGTTGATATTTTCTACAATTTTGCTACAATTGTAATTTGTGCTGGCAGTCATCCCACTGTTCTATACAGTATGTGTAACTCTGAATGTGTGGGAGTCACAACCCAGCATTACTGTGAAATGTAAACAAAAGATCCCTGGGCATCCTTTGTGAAGAGTAGTGCGAGTCCCGAAGTCTAGGCTACATTGCCATCATGGTCTGGTCATGGTCTCCTAATCATACCCCGTATCTGATTGGCTGTTTCTCTCACCACAAATGGTGAGAATAAAGTAGAAATGTCGAGAATAAACATGTTGACTTTATTCTCGTCATAAGCGTCGAGATTAAAGTGGAAATGTCGAGAATAAAGTCAACATATCGTCATACTATTACACAGTACCCAGGTACATTACACAGTATTGACAAAAAATAAAATAAGTACAACTTGGCTTGCAGTATTATCCAGTAGTATAGAATCAGTATTCACACATTTGAACATAATGGTCCACATCCGACCTTTTAAATCCAAAGTATCTCCAGACAACAGACGTGACTCCTTTTTCCAGCAAAAGTTCTTCTATGTAATCATTTTCAACTTTATCATCTGCTGTAGCTTCAGTTTCGGAATGTTCTCTGTCCATTTTCACCGCAATACCTCCACTACCGCATGTACTTCGTTGCACGCCTGTTTAGCGGTGTAACAGTGAAAAAGAGCCCCCCTTAAATAGTTTCCTGTAGTGCCACGTACCGAACTTTGTTTAGGCCATTTAAACCGGTGTTGTGGTATAAGAAAAATCCATATCATAACAAAAATAAACTGTTTTCGGTATGAACCGGTATACCGCCCAGCACTACTGCTGGCTTGCTTCTCTCTCTCTCTCTCACTCTCTCTCTCTCTCTCTAAATAATTACAGACTGTACTGTCTACTGCAGAACTTATTTTTACTGGAGACACTTCTTTATAAACTTGGCCTGTGTGTTTGGAGTCATTATGCCGCACTGTGTGATTGAAACTGATCAGATGTCTCTTTAATGGTGGTGTGTGATGGGTGAGAATCTTCTTGTACTTCTCAGCTTTAAGACTTCCAGTAATTCTGACCAGAGCACCAACCCCACTGGCCCAGCCCCAGACCTGAAGGAAACCTGTGTTGTGTCTCAGTGTTCCTTGCAGACACTCATCCATGTAGTTCTGTCCAGCTCTTCTACAGACAAGCTGCCTCCTGCTTGATACAAATTTAAAAAAAAAAAAAACAAATTGTCAGTCCAGGGAAATTATTGCTCAGTGCACCTTTCTTTGTGTGTTTTTGTGCATCTCTTTGATTAGTTTTCACTTGGGAGGGTTTGCCTTTTAGCTAGCAGCTTTTCCTTAAAGACCACCTCTGACAAGACTTCTTTGAATTGTAGAGTGGTTTACTGGGCCCCAGTAGTTTATGCGAGTTCAAAACTGATAGCAGTGCTTGATTTCTCCAGAATATCAAAGTGTCATTAGTACAGTATGATGCTTAGTCTTGCCTGTTGGCTTGTTGTGCTTCAGAAAAGCTTTGATGATACACTGTGAAATTCCTGTCTGCCAAGAAATTTCTGTTCAGGAAAATGCTTGTATAGAATGATCACCTTGTGTCCTGTTGTTATGCTTACTCTTGCCAAGCTGTAGGAATTGATGATTTGAAGGTTAAACTATCTCATCTGTCACATAGTCATCTTTTGGTTTGGTTGTCCTTCGCCCTGTTTTATTCTTGTTTCTACTTCAATCAGTCCTTTATGTCATTGATCATTAGAACCTGTTTTGTTATCTTTGTTTGATCATTCACTGGGCTATAGATATACAAAGTAATGAAGTATTTCTGAAAAGTGCTTTATTGTTTAAATTGTTGCTTTTATTAAATAAGTATAATAATTTGACTTAAATTTTTTTGGAAAATAAATGTTTGGAAATTTAAAACCTGCTATTTTCAACTGACTCAATAATGCAGAAGGCACAAAATAAACCTCTAAGACAAAATTTATACATCTATAGCACGATTTTAACCCAGCTCTTCAGTGGGGATTTATCAGGGACAAAAATGCTTTAGTTGTGAAGTTTCACAGTTGGTGGCATTAGCCAAATGCTTTATTTACCTTTGATTTAATACTTATTAATTATTAGTTCTAAAAACTAGTTATTATTATTATTATTTTTTTTAATCTTTGTGCAGTACTGGCATTTGCCTGTTGTCTTAGCTTTGTGCCACAAGAGTGGCTGTTGGTGTGTGGCAGCTGTGAATCTTTTATTTGTGCTTTGTGAACTTGCCTGCACTGGTGCTCCATGTTAATGCTAGTGTCCGCAGCAGCAGTTATTTTGAAAGAACTAATTTGCAGTAGGTGAGTTGTCACCTTCTTGTTCATATCCTGCAACTATTTGACGCTATCTTTGTAATATTCTTTTTCAGTGAGTTTTCTGAAGATTATTTTTGCTATTGCTTTTGCCACCAACTGGTTTATCTGTGTTTGTTTTAAACATATTCTTCCACTTTTGTCTTTATTTTCCTATAGGAGCCATTTGTCTGATTTTTGGAGCAAGGCAGCATTTTAATGATGGGGCAAAGAAGATGGACCTTGCTTGTTACTTTACTCAGCAATCTTGTTAGATTTTCACTGTGAGGCTTTAGGCCCAGGGTTTATTAGGGAATGACAATGGAGTTTTAGGCTCTCCTGGCCACTACAGACAAATATACTGTAGCAGTATTATTTTAGTTTTCATGCTAGATAAGCTGTGGATGCAGTAGTTTATAAACTGCAGACCCATAACTCATGAATTTCCCCAGAGTCAAGCCCTGATGTGGTATAAAAAGTTGAATTCTGCCATAGCTTACTGCACTTGGAGCAGGAAGTAGGACAATTAGAAAGACTCTAAATAGTAAGGAAGTAAAGCACCTCCACTTTTAGCCCTTAGCAAGACTGAAGTTATATGTGTTATTTTATAGTTGTTACTTTCTGGCAGTATTATCTCAGGGTACTGTGCATTCATTGAAATTACATTTACATTCTGAGTAAAAAAATAAATAAATCCAAAATAGCATGTTTACCTCTGTTTTTTGTTCTGTCAGCAGCTAATCTGTAAAGCTCTTGGACCTTGTAGGTTTTCTAGAATTTTTTTTTTTAAAAGATCTACGATTATGATAAAGGGGCAAGTTGGTATTATAATATCATTTTTGCACATCTAAAACATGATTGTGCTAAGTTAATTGACATCTGTAAATTGGACTGGTGTGAGTAAAATAGAGCGTCTGTGTGCATTAGTGTGCTTACAGATTTATTGGTCTGTCATTCTCCACTTGTTCAGGCCTTGTAGCCAATGCTGCGGAGATAGACTCTAGCCTCCAACATAAAAAATTCTTCATTTCTTTTAGTTCCAGGTAACTTTTTGCTTTGGCGAAGATGTGAATATAAAAATAAATCACTAAGTCGTTAAGAACTTTTGCTATTATTTTTTTTCAATTAACTGAATTTAGTGTATGTTCTGCATAGAGTATCACACCTAAAATAATGTTTCATTGTATGTAACTGAGTGCTAATTACACCAGTTTTATTTTTGGAAGCTTACTCCCTGCATGCCTGTATTGAAGCACCATTGCCTTATAAAGTATTAGAAATAACTTATCCCCCCTTCATAACTTGTTTAAGTGCCAATGTAATACCTTCTGTGTAAAATATCTGAAAAATGTGCTAACACCAGCAGCAGTAGTGAGGGATTACAGACTGTGTTTATTATTGTTGATTCTGGATCAGATGAGTCTTAAACCTCAGTTGTATTGTTTGACGATTGTTTTTAAGTAAAAAAATATTAGAGAAAGGCTATACGGATAAGCATTTACAGAAAGACAAAAGATGCCATTCTCAAACTGTTTAATGTGATTCAGGGTTGCTGTATATTTGGACCCTGTGCTAGCAGAACTCTGCGCAAGGCAGGCAACAGCCCTGGATATAGTGCCAGTCCAAAGCTGGGCCCACTCACATTTGAACCAGTTTGGAGTGAATAATTAACCATTAACCTAACTGCATGCATGTAGGAATCTTCATAACAAATCACATAGATATAGTCAGAACATGCAAACTCCATATTGGCAAATACTGGCATGGGATTCAAACCCAGAATGTTGGACCTGTGAATATCCATTTTATCCACTGCATGATCTTTCTCCTCTAAGGAGAAAAATAGTTAAGTTTATTTCAATGTTTTGAAAAGTAAAAGGAGGCTCTGTAATGCTTCATGCACCACTCCAGAATAATGCACAATGTGTTGTGCATTTTTTAAACAATAAAAATATTTAAATTGTCACACTGCATTTATTGTTGCACTTTTAATTTGGGATATCAGTAAAAAAAACGAGAGCAGAATCCTTTTACATTAATGCTGCATATTTTAGAGAGCGCGGATTGCACACAACTTCTGTTGAATCTCTGTTAACAGAAGAGTTTTTATAAACAAAGAAATAACCAGTAAATCATATCAAAACATTCAGAAGAGGTAATCCTTGGACTCTCAAAAGAAGTAGCTAGAAGATTTTAACTTTAAAATATCAGAACATAAATGGCATTTTTCACTTTTTCAGTTTACACTAGTTATAGATAAATAAGATTTTAAATTGCATGTTATATCCCACATGAGTTTGAGACTCTGTAAATTGTGCCCAAGATTAAATTCTGCAAGTGAATGGTGGCAACAAACTGCAGCCTGACATGTTTTGGTTATTTCCTAAAATTCAGATCTTACTGGATGTCTCCTTTCTCTATGCTGCCTGAAACCTATGTCTTAATAAATGCTAATCCTATAATTACTACTTTAGCAGTTATTCCAGATAGTACATGCATCCTCAGGACTATTCTAATAAACCTATGAAGTTGATTTTGACCCATTGCTCACTAACCTATCATGCTCATTCAAAAAATTCTGTTCATATCTTCATTTCGATATGACTAAAAGATGTGGTATATTCTGTTATTGGTGGGAGGGGAGTCAAGTTTCCTGAGTAGGGATATAAGAGTAGGGTTTCTTTGATAAAGTCCTGCAATGTTTAGATCCTGGGTTTTAGCTTTATTTCCTGTGTGTGTGTGTGTGTGTGTGTGTGTGTGTGTGTGTGTGTGTGTGTGTGTGTGTAAATTATTTGTGATAGGCTGTCCTAGGGTTGTTTCTATCTTGTGGCCTATGCTTGCTGGATTAGGCTCTGGCTTCCCCTTGATGCCACTTAGGATGAAATAGATAGATAGATAGATTAATGGAGATATATATACTCTTTTAACAACCTACTAAAGACACTGTTAAGGTTTGGTAGTGTTTTCTTAATTAATATATTTAGTGAAAATATTTATCTTGGGTTTTCAGATAGCAGTGTTTTATTAATAATTTCAGTTATTAACATCTACCTTTTAAAAGGCCATTTTTAAGTCTTAAATAAGCAGGTTTGCCCCCTTTATTATAGTATTTGTTTTTTAATGTAAGCAGTGCACGATCTATGAAGCTTTCCCCAATGCATTTTTTTCAATGTCAAGCAACTAAATACTCGAAAGTAAATACTTGATGTGAGTAAATATGTGCATTGCAGAATCTGAAGTACATGGTAGTATGTTACTCAATATCATGTTAGCCAAGTGATCCTTTTAGAACCTAGCAGTGCTCATGATGTAAAGAAACATGTGACTTAATAAATATCTTAGGGATATTTAAATATCTTAGAGTGATTTATAGTTGCTAAGTGCTACATTTAAGCTTTATCATCCAAAGCTACAGGCCCACAACCATAATCAGTTATATGAATGACCTTGTAAGCCAGTATTTGTGAAAGGCAAAATCAGATTTTTGCTGGCATTTGCGTGTGCACTTAATATTATGTTTTATTTTGAGAGACATTTCCCCTTTTAGTTGGGCTGTTAATAGTTGAAAATGTTATATTGCTTAAAGAAATAAACAAAAAAATACATATTTATTATTCATTGGTAAAATACGAAGAAACTAACAAGTACATATTCTGACTGCTGTTGTATATGCTGGAACAAATAATTTTTTTTTTTAATATATAAATATTAGTACATACCGTCATTAGCAAATATTTTTGCATTTCTGAAATTGGGTATTGAGTTTTAAGTAGCTCCTAAAAGCTTGTCAAAAGATACAGTGGGGCAAAAAAGTATTTAGTCAGCCACCAATTGTGCAAGTTCTCCCACCTAAAAAGATGAGAGAGGCCTGTAATTTTCATCATAGGTATACCTCAACTATGAGAGACAAAATGAGAAAAAAAAATCCTGAAAATCACATTGTCTGATTTTTTGAAGAATTTATTTGCAAATTATGGTGGAAAATAAGTATTTGGTCACCTACAAACAAGCAAGATTTCTGGCTCTCACAGACCTGTAACTTTCCGTCTCTGCAACATCACATGGACATTGGGGGCAGTACCTCTGGATTGGCAAACCGGGGTGGTGGTTCCCCTTTTTAAGAAGGGTGACCGGAGGATGTGCTCCAACTATAGGGGGATTACACTTCTCGGCCTCCCCGGTAAGGTCTATTCAGGGGTGCTGGAGAAGAGAGTTCGGTCGATGGTCGAATCTCGGATTCAAGAGGAACAATGCGGATTCCGTCCCAACCGTGGAACATTGGCCCAGCTCTACACCCTGGCCAGGATCCTGGAGGGGGCATGGGAGTTTGCCCAACCAGTCCACATGTGGTTTGTGGATTTGGAGAAGGCATTCGACCGTGTCCCTCGAAGCATCCTGTGGGGTGTGCTCCAAGAGTACGGGGTACAAGGCTCGTTGTTACGAGCCATCCAGTCCCTGTACAGGAGGAGCAGGAGCTTGGTCCGCATTGCCGGTAATAAGTCGGACGTGTTTCCTGTTGAGGTTGGACTCTGCCAGGGCTGCCCTTTGTCACCGATCCTGTTCATAAGTTATATGGACAGAATTTCTAGGCACAGCCAAGGAAGGGAGGGGGTCTTGTTCAGTGACCTCAGAATCTCGTCTCTGCTATTTGCGGATGACGTGGTTCTGTTGGCTTCATCAGACAGTGACCTCCAGCTCTCAGTGGAGTGGTTCGCAGCCAAGCACAAAGCAGCGGGGATGAGAGTCAGCACCTCTAAATCTGAGGCCATGGTTCTCAGCCGGAAAAGGGTGGAATGCTCTCTCCGGGTTGGTAGCACAGTACTGCCTCAAGTGGAGGAGTTCAAGTATCTCTGGGTCTTGTTCACGAGTGAGGGAAGAATGGAGCGGGAGGTTGACAGACGGATCGGTGCGGCATCCGCAGTAATGCGGGCTCTGCAACGGTCCATCGTGGTGAAGAAAGCACTAAGCTAAAAGGCGAGGCTGTCGATTTACCTGTCGATTTACCAGTCAATCTACGTTCCTACCCTCACCTATGGCCACGAACTTTGGGTAGTGACCGAAAGAGCAAGATCGCGGATACAAGTAGCCGAAATGAGTTTTCTCCGCAGGGTGGCTGGACTTTTCCTTAGAGATAGGGTGAGGAGTTCATTTATCCGGGAGAGACTTGGAGTAGAGTCGCTGCTCCTCCGCATTGAGAGGAGTCAGTTGAGGTGGTTCGGGCATCTGCTTAGGATGCCCCCTGGACGCCTCCCTGGGGGGGTGTTCCAGGCATGCCCCACTGGGAGAAGACCACGGGGCAGACCCAGGACACGCTGGAGGGATTATATCTCCCAGCTGGCCCTGGAGTGCCTCGGGGTCCTCCCAGAGGAGCTGGAGAAGGAGGTCTGGGCTTCCCTGCTTAGGCTGCTGCCCCCGCGACCCGACCTCTGATAAGCGGTGGATCATGGATGGATGGATATAAATTTCAAAATAAACTATAATAAAACCTATGCTCTACAAGTACATAGTAAATTGAATATTATGATCATCTTACAAAACTCCTAGTTTACTAAACAGTAATAACACACTGAGCTGTATTTCACAAAGTGATACTGCACATATACTGTAAGTGAAGTATTGCACATTCTGAGAACTATAAAAAGTTATTCACTTGTGAAGCAACAGCCAACTTATAGAACATCTAAGTAGTTGAAAAATACTCTGAGAGATCCATTAGGGATAGAGGGAACACTTTATTGTGTGGATAAGTGACCGGAAGAGGAGTTACATAGTCTGATGCCAGTGGGGAGGAAGGATTTTCTGTGACATTCAGTGGAATACTTTATGCTAGTCAGCCTACTACTAAAACACTCCTCTGTCCAACCGCAATACTGTGAAGTAGGTGATTAGCATGTTCAATAATAGACTGAAATAAAGACAATATTTTCCGATCTGACACACATTCCAAGCTGTTCAATTTCTCTCCTACCACAGAGCCAGCCTTCTGAATCAGTTTCTTAAACCTCTTAATATCTGCCACCTTCATGCTGCCCACTCCCTAGCATACCATATTGAAAATAATGGCAACCACACACGCATAGATGTACTTCAGCAGTAATGTATACATAATTTATCTTCTAATGGGATATGTCCTATTTCATTTTTTTCTCTACTGCAGAACTGTTGTTTTTCTCTAATACTTTCAAAGTTACACTAATTTGTTTAAGCTGACTTATCATCTAAATTCACTATCTGTCCAAAGTGCTGAATTATTTTAGAAAGGCAATCTAAATGCATCATATACAGTAGGTAAGGATTCTGTTAGGTTTACTTACAACACTCAACCTCCATCCATCCATTCATCCATTTTCTGTCATTTATCTGGGGCCGTCATGGGGCAGTAGTCTAAACAATGATGCCCAGACATCCCTTTTCATCACCACCTCTAGTGCTGGGCGGTATGACCAAATTCTATATCACAGTATTTTTAAAAATTATACCGGTTTCACGGTATTGGGCGGTATTTTTTCCCATGCATGAGTGGATGTTAACCACATTTTCCACTGCAATTACTGGCTAAGAATAACCTATTTCACTGTCATGAGAAATGTACATTATACAAAAAAAACATTTTAATGTGCACACAAGTATTAATACAGGTTTGCATGGCCCCATAAAGTGATAGTTTTCAAGGGGGTGGCACTAAGGAAGAGAAGGAATCACATTGCATGACAGATGCAGTCAAAATATAGAGCCTTTTTATTGAACAAACTATGTAAACAACTTAAACTAAAATTTTGAAAACATATTTTCAACCATCCAAAGAGTCATTTAGACTTAGTAAAATATCCAGAGGTGCTTATCAAAAGTTGTGTTGCACTGAACATGTCTTAGAAAAGGAATAGTAAATATTTTTTGTAAACCAATCTACACTTTGTTAATGTTAACAATATCTGGCCACTGACACATTAAAGTGACTTTTTAAACAACTTTACCATCATTAAACTGCATAATATTTAGGCTAATACATAATAACAATAAAATAAATAATAGTGCAACTTCCAGTAATAATACTATTACTTCCAAGATTTCAAGCCCAGGTGAATTACACAGTTTTCACCAAAGTAAAATAAAATAAAACAAGTGCAACTTGGTGATGACATCTTTACCAATTGAACCATCATTAAGGCAAACTGCATTAATACGGACCTTGCTTCAAGTTAAGCTTTACACATAAATAGTAAAACTGCAACTTGCATTTATAATGCTATTTGTGGTATAGCCCTATGGAAGCGTATCAGGACCACGGTGAAGAAGAAAAAAAAATATATGTCGAGAATAAAGTTGACTTTATTCTCATAATTTATTATGTCATTAAAGTAGAATGTTGTAAACTAAACTTCATCCTAAAATCAATGTTTAATTTACTAGATTTTCTCAAACCCCATCATAAGTTAATGTAGCACATTAAATGCTTTGTGTTAAGTGTTCCCCGACCCAGTTGTTAATTGCTACGCTCTTCTTAAACTGACTTCCTCTTGCACTAAGAAGAAGCGCAGGCAACGATCGCCGCACAGAATACATTCACTTCATGATATTCCTGCTCTCTGAAAATGTAGAATGTTAAGATAAATTTTCATGATGAAATGCATTAAAGCAGGTATTAAACATACACAGTAGTGTGGCTGTAGTGCTGCTCCCTCGCAGTAAGAGGATCCCAGGTGTACGTTGAGTATAGAAAACTTTATGGCAGGTGTGACGAGGCTGCAAAAAACTGGATGTATGAATGGGTATCGCACTGGTTTAACTGAAATATTGTGTAAATATTGGGTTTGTGATCTGGTGGTCGGAGACACAAACACAGAATTCAGTGGATGTTCATCTGAGTGGGCTTTCTTTATTGCATGTGTGCGGTCTCTGTCTGACGTACCAAATTGCCAGTTCCTATCTTTCCTTTTTTATTTCTCCACATAACCAATCACCACACGATAAACGTCTTTGTGAAATTAACACTAGTACAGAGTGTTCAGAACTTATACATGTTTAATCATGCCATCCATTCAGGGTTGCACGCATCCCAGCAAGCATTGTGTGCGAGGCAGGAGCAAATCCTGAACAGGGCGCCAGCATATTGCAGGGTAAATACGAGCAATACATACACTAGCAGGGTCAATACAGTATAACAAAACCCCACATCCTACATGACCTTGGGAAAAAAAAAACTGAAGCACGTAGAGTAAACCCACCAGAAAAAGAGAAAGTCAGTTTAAGAAGCACGTAACGATTAACATGGCTCGGGGAACACTTAACACAAAGCATTTAATGTGCTACATAACTTATGACGGGGTTTGAGAAAATCTAGTAAATTAAATATTCATTTTAAGATGGAGTTTAGTTTGCAATGTTCTACTTTAATGACAAATTATGAGTATAAAGTCAACATGTCGGCTTTATTCTCATCATAAGCGTTGAGATTAAAGTGGAAATGTTGAAAATAAACATAACATTCAACATGTCCTCACAAAATTACACAGTACCCTGATACATTACACAGTATTGGGGGGGAAATAAAAAACAAGTACAACTTGGCTTGCAGTATTATCCTGTAGTATAAAAACAGTATTCACACATTTGAACATAATGGTCCACATCCGACCTTGACAACAGACACGGCTCCTTTTTTCGCCAAAAGTTCTTCTGTGTAATCATGTTCAACCTTATCATTTACTACAGCTTCATTTTCAGAATGTTCTCTGTCCATTTTCACCGTTCAATACCTCCACTAGCATAGGTATATATAGATAGACGCCGCATTCACCGTGTTGCCCAGTCGACGAGATACGTCAGTGCATCCGCCATATTGCGAGTGGCAAAAGTGCCATTTAAACTAATACAGCTAGACGTGGAAACCGGGTTTTCTGATGAAAAAACAGTAACGTTTAAAACAGTATCATTTACATACAACAGATTTTGGCAAATCGTTTAAATGCAATTATTTATATCCATTTATACACTAATAATGGCAATTATTAAATAATAATTATAATTATTATGATTATTAAATAATTCCTCCCATATAAGTAACATTTCTCGGACTGCCTTCTTCCATCTCCGAAACATTTCTAGACTTCGTCCTGTTCTTACGCAACACAGTACTGAAGTATAGATTACTGTAATACTGTTCTGTCTGGCATCCCACAAAAAACGTATCCATCGCTTACAACTTCTTCAAAATTCTGCTGCCAGGAGAATAACCTGTTCTAAATCCACTGAACATGTTACACCTATTCTCTCTCAACTTCACTGGCTCCCTGTTCACTACTGAATACGATACAAAATACCGCTCTTAACATTTAAAGCTCTCCACAACCTCACTGATCTCCTACAGACTTACACTCCCTCTCGCTCACTCAGATCCTGTAATTTGAGAGTATTCAGTCTGGCAATATGGTGTAGCCTTAGTTTGTGGAAGACAGACGTAACTAAAAACATGAATATAAAATGATGGTTGTCAATTTCAAACTGTGTTTCCTCAATGTGCTCCTTGAGAAAAAACACATCATCCGAACCAATCTCAGCCTGAACAAACTGATTGATCAAAGATACATGGACAGCTTGCCCTAATGTCGACTGTCGGTTAACACACTCAGCTACTTTGACCACCTTGACTGTACCCTCGGAGGGAATCGTCAAACCTCCTTTGTTTTTTAATGTGAGCATATAGTAGCTTTGATCATACTAGCGTGTTACCAAACTAGCACAGCACTCATCACTGGACAGCTTTTTAGCTGTTAACAGCTAACAACAGTCTACATAGTTAGTGACTAAATACATTTAGGCAAAACGTTGTTTGGAGGCTCACTTGAGCACATAAATGCGTACCTTTGCTATCTTAGCCTGGCGTAGCTAAGGTTAAGATTATAAAATGGGATTTTCTAATGGCCAAATTTAACTAAAACAATTGTTCAGCCTTACCTATGAAATGTAATCCCCGAGATCTGGTTTGGAGCGTACAGCAGTTTGCACAATCCCAAGCAGCACATGCATGAGGCATCTTTATCCATTACTTCACTCCACAGCGGTGCCACTTGCAATATGGTGACGACGCTGACGTACGATGCTGCTGGTCATGAAGCGTCTAGTAATTCTATGTCTATGTCCACTAACGCATGTACTCCATTGCATTCGCGTTTAGCAGTGCAGCAGTGAAAAAGGTCCCCCCTTAAACAATTTCCCACTGAGCCACGTTCCGAACGTTATTTAGGCTATTTAAACCGGTGTTGCGGTATATGAAAAATCCATATCGTAACAAAAATAAAAAATGGTTTTTGCTATGAACCGATATACCGTCCAGCACTAACCACCTCCTCCAGCTGTTCTAGGAGCATACAGAGATGTTCCCAGGCCAGCCAAGTGAGAGAATCTCTCCAGCATGTCCAACTCTGGGAGGAGATCTCTGTACTTTTTTAAAATATATTTCCATGGCCTACACAATAAGAAAATTAAACCCAAAGATGCCCGTTATTTAGGCTTCATCAATTTATAAAACTTGCTTTTCTAATACTGCAGTTTTACCAGGTTTCTGCTCAGTCTCCCCTAGTGCAGTCTTTCCTTATAAATCACAAGTAGTTTTTATTTATAAATCAACTCATGGATACACTCCAAAGGCAGTCAATAAAGTGAATATCTTTTTTCAGGTTGGTGGGGAGTGTTCCCTTAAAAAATTACTGTAATAAAAAAGAGGCTAATGACAGGTGGACAGCACATAACTTTTGCCTTTGGAAAAACACTGACAGCTTGCATGTGAGCAAAAAATAATGGTGTCAAAACACACTGCCTGGTAGTGACTGCAAAAGCAGTACATTTCAAAATATGTGTTGTCAGTTTTAATACATTTTGATGCAGATGCTGTTGATTAACAATTTGTTCATCAGTAATTTAAACCAAATTCTAACTGGGAAAAAATCTTTATTAATCTTCAGGCTTATAAAGTCGTTAAATTTGTGTTTGCTCCAAATTCCAGCAGTGTTTTGCTGTGTATTTGTTGATTTCTCTGCAGTATTGATTGTTTGAGTTTACAGCACTGCACTATTCATTTCTAAATTTTCTGTGGTATGACGGGTTATGATGACACTTTTCTCTGTCATTAGAACAGCCCATGAATCATTTTCAGTCCTTGATGATCTTGCTTAAAAATGTGATATTTTGTCATTATGCAGGGTTTTAGCTGTTTTAAAGATCTAACGATATTTCTTTATAAATGTAAAGTCTATAAATGCCTTTAAAACATACAGTTTAGCACCCTTATTCAGGAATTGTTTATGTCAATAGAACTCCTTTCTTTGTCACTGCATGCACCATACCTGCAATGTCTGAAGGCAGAGTTATTTAATTTTGTCCAAAAAGCAGCTTTGTATTTGTACAATTCTTGTTTAATAGGTTATGCAAGAGTGCACTTGCATGCTTTGGTAGATGGTATAGTTTACCCTTAAATCTTAAATTTACAGTACGTTGCTTACACTTAAAAATAAGCATGTATTTTGCTTTGAAAGTATTTTTTATGTGGTGCTAAAACATTTCGACTCATTCCTAATCACAAATAAAAAATGTTTAGCTATATTATTGTAAATAGGTTCTAGGCATATGTAATCAAAACTGTAATTAAGTAGGAGTGGTTAATTCAGTTCTCAACAGCTGTATATTTCATCAAGTTGAAGCATATATCTCTTTGGTATTTACTTATGTTCTGCAATTACCAGTGGGATTACATCATCATTACTGAAAATGGAGGACCTGTGAAAGAACATTGGAAAACTTCTTATCTTACAGTTACAATTATCTTTTCTCAGGTCAATGGGCATCAGATTGAAGATGAACCCATGGAAGAAGGGGAGTCTTTCTCTCACTGTGTGAGTACAAATGTCTATTTTAGCCTTTCAGTATTATCCCATCTCTTAAAGGGTGTTGAATTTGGAGGTTTATTCTTAAAAGTTTAAGTTTGGGTTAATTTAAGTAGTACAGTTAGGTCCATAAATATTTGGACAGACGCATCTTTTTTCAAATTTTGGTTCTGTACATTACCACAATGAATTTTAAATGAAACAACTCAGATGCAGTTGAAGTGCAGACTTTCAGCTTTAATTCAGTGGGGTGAACAAAACAATTGCATAAAAATGTGAGGTAACTAAAGCATTTTTTTTAACACAATCCCTTCATTTCAGGGGCTCAAAAGTAATTGGACAAATTAAATAACTGGAAATAAAATGTTCATTTCTAATAATTGGTTGAAAACCCCTTGCTGGCAATGACAGCCTGAAGTCTTGAACTCATGGATATTCAAGAATTTTCCACTTCTTTGCTTTAATAAACTCCTGGCTTGCTTTGGCTGTATGTTTTCGGTCATTGTCCATCTGTATCATGAAACACCGCCCAATCATTTTGACTGCATTTAGCTGGATTTGAGCAGAAAGTATGTCTCTGAACTCCTCAGAATTCATTCGGCTGCTTCTGTCCTGTGTCACATCATCAATAAACATTAGTGTCCCAGTGCCACTGGCAGCCATGCACGCCCAAGCCATCACACTGCCTCCACCGTGTTTTACAGATGATGTGGTATGCTTTGGATAATGAGCTGTCCCACGCCTTCTCCATACTTTTTTCTTGCCATCATTTTGGTAGAGGTTGATCTTGGTTTCATCTGTTCAAGAATGTTTTTCCAGAACTGTGCTGGCTATTTTAGATGTTCTGTTTTCGCTGCTTAAGGATGGCTTCTTTCACCTGCATGGAGAGCTCCTTTGACCGCATGTTGTCTGTTCACAGCAAAATCTTCCACATGCAAGCACCACACCTCAAATCAACTCCAGGCCTTTTATCTGCTTAATTGATAATGACATAATGACGGACTTGCCCACACCTGCCCATGAAATAGCCTTTGAGTCAATTGTCCAATTAGTCGCTGAAATGAAGGGATTGTGTTAAAAAAATGCTTTAGTTGCCTCACATTTTTATGCAATCGTTTTGTTCACCCCACTGAATTAAAGCTGAAAGTCAGCACTTCAACTGCATCGGAGTTATTTCATTTAAAATTCATTGTGGTAATGTACAGAACCAAAATTAGAAAAACGTTGTCTCTGTCCAAATATTTATGGACCTAACTGTATGTTGAGAAAAAAAAGAGCGCAGAAGGCATTTGCAAAATGTGTACTTTACCTAGAATGATTATTTGGATTGTTATATTAAAAGATTAATTATTATTATACTGTATAATTAAGTTTTCTATACAAGTTTAAATCCGGTCAACAGCTTTATTTACATTGACAAAAACAAATGCTGTTACTTTGGTAGTACAATGGAATGCCACAAATGTCATTAAATGTTAATTTAATAAGTGTTGCAGTCTTTTGTAAACAGTATATATACAAATATTAAATAAACCTTGAAGTGAAAAGAGCAAAAGTAAAAAAGTGGTCTTTTGTAAAAGTTTTCAGAAAAGTTAACCATAAACCACTAGTACAGTCAAAAACTTTGCATAAATGTAAACGTTGCACATTGCATTTTTTTTTGTAAATAAACCATGATGTCTTTGTAACTTCCCAGTTTTTTTTTTTTTTTTTTTACAAGTAAGACTAGAACATAAACGTGGTCTTTAATGAGATATGCTTTTGATGGGCTGCAAATGAGCCCTGATGTACTAAATACATGCTCTGAAGCAGTGCTGCAAGTATGAGTACACAGAGGAGTAGCACCACTGTTTATGCAGTTTTGCACTGAAAAGTTATAGTGCCATACATTATATAGTAAATGTGATGAAATATACTTTTAAAATTGCATGCAATGAATAATACAAAGTAACATGCAATGGCAGCACACTTTGTGTTGAGGGTTTTAAAACTCAAGAAACTGACGGGGTTAAAGTGCTAAAAATGTCTTGCCGTTGAATAAGCAGCACAGAATAAAAGTGACCTGGATGCAAAAATAATTGCAGACCACTGTCTTAATACTTTAAACGTTTAACTGACTACAAAAAATATTTTAACCTTTTGGGAAAAAAAAATAAATAAATGTCAGAGGCCTACTACAGACACAGAATTTTACAGGTTTATGCTTATAAATCTTTTGTTTCTTATTTAAAAATAATGTATTGACTCATGTCTTGGTCCTTCAAATTTTTAGCTAAATAGGTTGTGTTAGGCCCTTCATTTGGTATTGTGCAGTAGCAAATCTTACATACAGGCATGCTTGTGTCTTGTGGTTTTATGTCCCCATTTGCCACAAAGCTGAAGTATTTCCAGATGACACTCTAGCTTCCCTTTCTAGATTACATCTTGCCTGAAGAAGGGGCCTGAGTTGCCTCGAAAGCTTGCATATTGTAATCTTTCTAGTTAGCCAATAAAAGGTGTCATTTTGCTTGGCTTTTCTCAACATGTTTCATAAAATTTATTTCTGATTTTATCAAACAACATATTAAGGGTAGTTTAATTCACACCCAATTCATACACGATTGTACAATAGATATAATCTGTGGTCTAGGAGGATCATTTTACATTTACCAGCTGCAGCCTGTGAGAATTGTTCTGAGATTCTTTTTGACTTCTTCAATGAGTTCTCACTGTGCCCTTGGGGCAATTTTATCAGGGCTGCCTTTTCTCTACTCAAAATGTTCTTCATTTGGAGATGTTGTTTCTAATTGTAGTGCGGCGGAGTCCCAGTGCCTTAGAAAGGGGTGTAAAACCCATTCCTGTTACGTTTTAACCAGTTTTTTCTTCATTTCTTCTGGAATTTCCTTTCATTTAGTCATTGTGTTCTGAAAACCTTGTAATGACTAATTCACTGTCATGGTTGAATATATAGTGTCGTTTCAATTCATCAGGCTTGCTATGTTCAGTCAACGGAGTCTAATTATCAATTAACTTTGGTCCAATACTCAAGGTTAGAGCAACTAAGGAGGGAGTTAACTTTTCACATTGGCAATACAGGTGTTGGATAACTATTACTTAAATACTTTAAGCAGCAATTTAGAAATAATGATATTTGTTTACTTTGTTTCATTTTTGATATCAGAAAGTGGCAAATAGTTTTTCACAGTACTGTGTATTAGTAAATGCAACCTTACTGGTTAGAAAATGAAATTTATATCATTTATGAACAGAACTAATTGCATGTTGGTAGCATACAAGTCTGCCTACATAATGAACAATGAAGTAATCTTGAACAGATGGCACTGCAGTGCTCAATATAGCAAGTCTTATTTGATACATGAGTCTAAATAATTTTTGTGGTAATTACTCACTCTTTGCTCACTGTATATCTTCTTACTTTCTTCCATCCATCCATTGTCAACATTGATTTAATTTGAGGTTAGTAGTGTCGTGGCGAAAAATTGTCACCAGAAGGCTTTCAACCTGAAATGAAGGCTATTAGGACTCAGGATAGATAGATAGATAGATAGATAGATAGATAGATAGATAGATAGATAGATACTTTATTAATCCCAAGGGGAAATTCACTTACTCCAGCAGCACCTTACTGATACAAAAAACAATATTAAATTAAAGATTGATAATAATGCAGGTAAAAACAGACAATAACTTTTTATATAATGTTAACGTTAACCCCCCTGGGTGGAATTGAAGAGTCGCATAGTTTGTAGGAGGAACGATCTCCTCTGTCTGTCAGTGGAGCAGGACAGTGACAGCAGTCTGTCGCTGAAGCTGCTCCTCTGTCTAGAAATGACTCTGTTTAGTGGATGCAGTGGATTTTCCATAATTGATAGGAGCCTGCTGAGCGCCCGTCGCTCTGTCACAGATGTCACCAGTTTGTCCAGGTGTGAGGCGTCTTTCTTCTTAATGCTGCCTCCCCAGCACACCACCGCGTAGAAGAGGGCGCTCGCCACAACCGTCTGATAGAACATCTGCAGCATCTTATTGCAGATGTTGAAGGACGCCAGCCTTCTAAGGAAGTATAACCGGCTCTGTCCTTTCTTACACAGAACATCAGTATTGGCAGTCCAGTCTAATTTATCATCCAGCTGCACTCCCAGGTATTTATAGGTCTGCACCATCTGCACACAGTCACTTCTGATGATCACGGGGTCCATGAGGGGTCTGGGCCTCCTAAAATCCACCACCAGCTCCTTGGTTTTGCTGGTGTTCAGGTGTAGGTGGTTTGAGTCGCACCATTTAACAAAGTCATTGATTAGGTCCCTGTACTCCTCCTCCTGCCCACTCCTGATGCAGCCCACGATAGCAGTGTCATCAGCGAACTTTTGCATGTGGCAGGACTCAGAGTTGTGTTGGAAGTCCGATGTATATAGGCTGAACAGGATCGGAGAAAGTACAGTCCCTTGTGGCGCTCCTGTGTTGCTGACCACAATGTCAGATGTGCAGTTCCCAAGATGCACATACTGAGGTCTGTCTTTAAGATAGTCCACGATCCATGCCACCAGGTATGAATCTACTCCGATCTCTGTCAGCTTGTCCCTAAGGAGCAGAGGTTGGACTGTGTTGAAGGCGCTAGAGAAGTCTAGAAACATAATTCTTACAGCACCACTGCCTCTGTTTGGATAGGCAAACAGTCTATAATTTTATTGCAATAAAATAACCATAATAATAACACGGACTCAACCCAATATGGCCAAATTGAGCTGAGCCCCATACAGTTCTGGACTCCAAACTTATATAGTCATTTCTTATCACTCCGACCTTGCTCAAATTAGCTCATTTGCTCTTTTTCTCTGACTCCCCTCTGCTTCTGTCCCGCCGATACCTTGAGTTCCCATGGGAACCATTATTATCTCCTGACTTTCCCTGCAGCTGGCCCCTCCAGTATTTTCACTGTCTATTGTTAATTTTACTTTCTGTTTTTGCTTATTTCTTTCACTGGCCAAGGCCTTTTTTCCATATATTGGCTTCCTCTCGTCATTTTCCCTTCCTAGCCTATTTGGTGGTCAAAGCTAAGCTTTAATTTAAAAAAGAAATATGGCATGTGCTTTTATTTAATCATTTGCTTGGTAGGCCTGACTTGCAGTAATATCTACACTAAGGTTAATGCTTATATATTTGTCTATATTTATTTATGCTAATACATGAATACACTAATTTTACTTTCCATACATTACATCATCTTCCTTTTGCTGTTTCTGCTGACTCACTGTTCCAGCTGGCTTCTTACGTGCCTACCAGGACCATTTTTCTATATTTTGTCATTGGTATCGTTCCTCAGCTTCCTAACCTTCGAACACAGGTGTCCTGGTCCCCCCTTCTTCTGTCCTCTGGTAGTTCCTGTGCGTCATTCTTGTCCTGTTCTATAAGTAGTCATGACTTTGTTCATGAGCATTCACTAGATTCACTTTCTGAGAAAACAATTAAGAACACTATACCAGTACTGGGCAAGGCCTCCTTTTGCTCTCAAAAGTGCCTCAGTTTTTCATGGAATGTATTCCACAAGATGTTGGAAACATTACTTTGAGATTCTTGTTCATGCTGGCCTGACTGCATCATGCAGTTTCTTCAGATTAGTTATCTGTTGCATTCATGCTGCAAATCACCTGCTCTTCCACATCTCAAATGTATTTTCTTGGTTTCAAATCCAGTGATTGGGAAGGCTGCTGAAGAATATTGAACTCATTGTCATGTTCATGAAACCAGTATGAGACACCTTTTGCATTGTGACATAGTGCATTATTATGCTGGATTAAAAGATGGGTACATTGTGGCCATGAAGGGATGCACATGGCCTGCAACAGTAATCACATTGACCATGGCATTGAAATGATGATTTATTGGTATTAACAGGACCGTAGTGTGCCAAGAAAACATTTACCCCAAACCATTACACCATCATCACCAGCCTGAAGTGTTGATACATGGCAGGTTGGGCACATGGGTTCATGCTGTTGGTGCCAAATATTGACCCTGCCATGTGTGTGCCTCAGCAAAAATAGAGATTCACTAGAGCATGCTATGTTTTTCCAATCTATAACTGTCCTATTTTGGTGAGCCTGTGCCCACTGTAATCTAGGCTTTCTCATCTTGGTTTATAGGAATGAAACCTGACATTGTCTTTTGCTGTTGTAGTCCACCCACCTCAAGGTGCAATGTTTTATACATTCTGAGATACTTTTCTGCACACCACAGAATAGTTATCTGAGTTATTACAGAATTCTGTCAGCTCAAACAAGTCTGGCTTTTCTGCTCAGAGCTGTCTCATCAAAAAAGTGTATCTGTCCACAGACCTGCTGGAAGTTTTGTTTTTTGCACCATTCTTTGTAACATGTAGCAAATGTTGTGCAAAAATCCCTGGAAATCAATAATTACAGAAATACTCAAACCAGCCCATCTAGCACCAACAATCATTCTAGTCAAAATCACTGAGGTATTCTTTCCTCCTTCTGGTGTTTGATGTGAATATTTAATTGAAGGTCCTGACCTGTATTCACATGATTTTTATACATTGCACTCCTGCCACATGGTTAGCTGATTAGATAATTACATGGATAAGCAGATATACAAGGGTTCCTAATAATTTGCCAAGTGAGTGTATATACCAGTATTAGATAAAGCAAAAAGCATATGGTATTATAAAACAACCTTTAGCTTCGGCCATTTTTGCTTTATTTATTTGTTTGTTTGCTTATCACCCTCAAATTTTCTTATTTCAGGGTCAGAGGGAGCCAGAGCCAATCTTTGTTTTTTTGGGAGCAAAGCATGAAACAGCACTAGACAAAGCATCACTCCATTGGAAGGCCTGTTCATGCACACACCTTCTCTAATACTTGCAATGTGGACAGTTTGAAATTGTTAATGCAGTTAACCTGCATGTCTGTCATGTATGAGGAGAAATGTATGCACTCTAGTACTCATACCCAAAACACTTGATCCATGCGGTTGCAGTACTGTCCACAGCACCACAATCTGCTCTTATTACATGACATTTGCTTTAATTTTGAAACAATGAATCATTTGGGGTATCTTAAACCAGCACAGTACTTCATTATATTTGTGCTCAGTGATTTGGATAATGGAGCTTCCCCAATATTTGGAGCAAATGATTGACTTTTGTAATCTTAATGTTTATGTATTAAAGTTAATATCATTAAAACAAGCAAACAGTAACTTTCATAATGCAATGACTTGCATCATAGTCCTTAAATTTATATTTTCATGTGACCAGTTTCTTATCAATGAATAAAATCTGTGGAACTAGCAAGCCCGTGATTCTCGAAAGAATCGCAAATCCAAGAATGGCAATCACTTTCTGTTCCCTCCGATATTTGGAGGGATGAAATATCATGGAGGGTGGGTGCGTTGTGGGAAAGATCATTTAATTAAATTAACATATTTGTACTAAATCAGTTTCTTTTTGGAGCTGTGACTCATCTGGTTGTGGTGTTTCAGAAGCGCATTGTAGGCACCTTCATTTATTGTTTTTATTCATGCAGTCTCTTTTTTGTTTTTCTATGGCTGTGTTGTCAGCGAGAAGTCGTTTGCTGACGGCGGCGGATTCGCGTGCTGAAGTGACCATGGCGGCGGAACCGGGCATGGAGGGCCACATTACTAAACGAACGTGGTATATGCGGTGTTGTGGGCGGTTGCGTTCGGGCGGCTGTACCACATGGCGTGCACGCTTTACCTCAGGTTTAGTTCACAGGTCGTAGCCATGGTAATGTTTTCATTTAATTAAATAAACCTATTTGTACTAAAGCGGTTTCTTTGTGTGGGCACCTTCGTTCATTGTTTTTATCCATACAGGCTCGTTTACAGGTCGTAGCCATACGGGCTCGTGTTTGTATTACTAATCGTTGAGTTCCTTCCATTTGGAGCCGTGCCTCCTTTGCCTCTGCTGTGTCAGAAGCGCGTTGTGGGCGTGCTCGTTCCATTAGTTGATTTCTTTCATTGTGGAGCTGTGACGTCTTTGCTTCTGGTGTGTCTGAAGCGCGTTGTAGGAGCCCCCGTGTATTGTTTTTATCCATGCGGTCTCGTCTTTGTTGTCTGGAGCCGTGACTTCTTTGCGTGTGGTGTTTTTGAAGCGCGTTGTAGGAGCCTCCGTTTATTGTTTTTGTCTATGCGATCTCGTCTTTGTTGTTCTGTGGCTGTGTCGTTAGGTAGACGTCGTTTACTGTTAGGAATCATAATTGAACATGCCACACAGACTGCTGGCACAGTGGATTAGAGCAAGTTTAGTTTACAGTTTGTGTTCTTTGGGCGCCACCTACTGACTCTGGGAAGCCGCTGCGTTTGACTCTGGGGCGCCGCGCCGCAGTGCGCATGCACTTCGGTAATTCTGCCGTGCATAAATTAAACTGTCGTTTAGTAATATAGATGGTGTTAAATCAGTGTCAAGATCATGCAAGTAAGGCCCAAATCCTGTCTCAGTAGCAACATGTACAAGGCAGGAAGCAGTTTTTTTCCGTTTGGGATAATAAACTCTACCCAATCTAACTGAATGGGGCATCGGCCTATCACAGGACACATATGCATGCAGTTACCCATACTGGGACAGTTTTTAGTTGTTAGTTATCATTATGCTTATGCATTTCAGATGTGCAAGGAAAACCTAGTGTGCCTGTGGTTAATTTAAGTGGTAGTATGGGTTGGCTCCACATTACTGGTTCATCCAAGGAGCCTCTTGAACTCACCACCATCTGTAACGTAACCATGATGAGCCAGGTAGATGAGGACAGATACATCCAGACAAGGTGCAAAAGTGAATCAGTGCATTTATTAAAATCTAAAAACAAATGTATCAATGTTTAATAAGTGCAGTGCAAAAGTTTGATAAATAAATAATCCATAAAAATTCAAAGTGAACATGGAGGTTAAAATACAATAAATAAATCCATTAAAACAAGGTTAAAACAGGGCAGGAATCTTATAAAAAATCCCTTCCCTTTTAAGAGGATGTCTCTCCGGTTTATCCTATTCGGATCTTGCAGCATGGAGAGACATCAACCAACAGGTGCAGACAACCTTCAGTCCTGCTTGTTTACCCACCACCCATCTCATGGAGATCCACGGGGTGCCTCCAGGCCTTGTCTACTTTGGATTCCTGCTGCCATTCCCCGGCCTTGTGGGGGAATCACCGGGGGTAATGTTGTTCCTGCTACTCTGCTCAACTGATATAACCCTAAGGCCCCTCGAGCTTCAGCAACACGTTTCTCTTCCAAGCCTCACATTCCCATCCGCCTGCTTCTTTTCTTCTTGCACCGGCTCTTGCTCGCCCCTGCCCTTCTCTTCTGTCCTTTAAACTCTGCTCTCTTGAACCTCTTTATTTTTGTCCATTTCTTTCCTCTACTGATCCCATCTTTTCTCCTGTCTCATGCAGGATTCTTTAATACTAACTTGAATAACCTGATTGGGCACAGGTGTGAATCGTAGTACACCTCGAGGTGTGAATGCGGCACTTGACCATTCCACTCACTTTTGTACATGCTATCAGCCAAGCTACCTCAACCAAACCCCGAATTGGTGCTGTCTTGCGCACCCACACCAATTCCAAGCCTGCCCTTTACAGGGTGCGGTTATTTATTTAAAAAGTCACCCTGCACCATGGACCATTAATCACAGACATGTTGTAAGATTATGTTTTTATATGCAGATTAACCTTTTTAAAGTATTTGTTTTTTCTTCTAAACATTTGAATCTGTACATGCCCTTATATTGAAGTTTATTGCTTTAGCACAGTCCTAGATATATTAAAACAATATTATGCTTGACAGAAAGAATGCTTTAAATTTCTCAATATATAAAGCGATAAGATGTCTGGTCAATGTTGTCTGCCATCCACAAGAGGGTGGGAATGTCCAATGAACAAAGGCAAGTGGCCAGCATAAGAAGTAAACCATATGGTGTGTGTCCAGGCATTGCATTTTCTGGCATCCACAACAGGGCTGGAATGTCTTACGAAGAAAGGCAACAAGAAACAAACAAAGATGGATGTAGGGGTAAAATGTCCAATGAAAATGGGCAATAATGGGCAAAGAAAGAAGGATGCAAGGCATATTCAGTGAACAGAGGTTTATACTGTAAATGCGTGACACGATTGAAACAGATAGACATGCTGTTATATCATTTTAATCTGTTTTAACAGACGTTTCACGTATGCTAGTTTAACATATTACACATAGCAAATACTTGTTTTGCTTAGGTTGGTGTTGAAAAAAGATATTAAGCCTTTAACTGATTTATGCTTATTAAAATATAGTATTTCATGCTACATATGCAGTATCTGAATGACTATGGACCTGTTACACTCGCCTACACTCCAGAGAGATGCTTTGAACACTTTGTGAAAAACATTTTAATAAAAGAGACAAAGGTATTTCAAGATAGCCACCAATTTGCTTACTGCCTAAACAGAAATGTGAAAGATGCTCTGTTAGTTAGCTTACATAAAATCAACACTTAATAAGCCTGGCTCATATGTAACCTCACTATTTTTCTTCAGCATTAAATACCATCCAGGCTTACTTTTGTTACATTATTGATTCAGGACTTTCTTTTAAATTGTTCACAGATAGTCAAAATACAGTATAGGATGCTTTTTCAAAAGTCATTCATTCAAACTCGGGCAGTGCCCAAGGCTGTGTTTCATCACCTTTACTTTTTACTCTGTGCACAAGTGACCTGTGGCAGAACAATAACCACTGTTCTATTATCATATCTGGGGAGGTTGTAAGCCATTATTTAAATCAAGTGGGCTGCTTGGTACACTAGTGCGATGAGAACTATCTTACTCTGAATGTCAGAAAGACCAAATAAATTATGCGACTTTAAGAGACCGAAATCTGCACATTTACCTATCATTGTTCTAGGGGAGGAGGTAGACATAGTGACTGAATATAAATACTTAAGAACTACCCTAGATAACAATCTTAACTAAAATACAAATACAAAAAACATACTCTCTAAATGCAATCGACGCTTAATCCTCCTCTGTAAACTCAGACTTTTTAAAGTGGACAAGGACCTCCTGTTGTCCTTTTATTACAGTGTGATTCAGTCTGTCATTACTTTTAGCTTCATTGCTTATTTTAGTAGCCAGACAAACCGAAATTTAAAAAAGCTCCAACGGATTGCCAAACATGAAGCTTACGTGTTTGGGCAGATGTAGACAATTTGCTCTGTGTCAGAGGGCAATGTTGAAAAATACTGCAACTGATGACAAACATGAACTACACGCATAACTTAATTTAATTAATCAAGAAGGATAGTCAATTTGAAAACCCACGCAAATCACTCCAGAAATTCCTTTTTCCCCAGTGCCATATATTGTTTTAATAAGGGATATCAGAAATATTTCCAAATGTTTATAGAGTTTTTCTTGTGTATGAGTCTCCACTTTTGGTTAAATGTACTATCAAATTACTTGAAGTAGTTTTAACGAAACAAACTTGTTTGCCTAGATAATAGCTGATTTGTCCAAAATTCACACCTACATAGGTTTTTTAAAAAAGCCTTATGGTTTTACAATTTGTTTTGTGTGACTCAGTAGTTTGTCCAGATTTCCATAAACGTGTGTGCTTTTTGGGTTCTGTCTTGAATAACATTTCTCTCGTCTACCATCAGCGTATTCATTTATGCAATTTATGATTTAACTGGAAAAATTCTGCCTTATCAGGTCTATGTTTGCCTTTGAGAATTGATCAACAAAACTGTGAAAGGTACTCCAGATGCAGTGTAACCAGTGCATTAAAATGTCCATAAATTGATTTATATTCAGAAGTTTTTACTCAATATCCTTACATTTTATTTTATTTTTGTTACTTCTTTGCACTGCCTGTAGAATAATTGTGTTGCATCAACGTAAACCCTACATTTCATTTCATGTTTAGTGATCTTCTTACCAGTAGCCAGGTTTCCATCCAAGGAGTTTTTGCGAAAAAATATTTAGCGCTTCAAATTTTTTTACCAATATAGCTGATGGAAATGCTAATTATCGATAAAATGTTGTACATGTCGACATAATATTTTTCCGTTTAACTTTAGCGCATAAATTCCATATCGATAATTCAGATGTCGCAAAAACTACATTGGAAACAGTTTTTGTCGGAAAAAAGGGCTTTAACGCAAATAAATGTGTCACATTTTCATCACGTGCAATCAAAACCAGAATGGCGGAGCGGTTCGCATGGTCTGATGAAGAGAGTTTTTTTTTTGATTAAACGTCGTTATTTTGTATTAATTCAAATTTCAGTTTTAATTAAAAACCTTAAGGGAAGCAGGTTACAGTACTAATTCAGTTGTTATCGCACTGAGAAGGGATGTTGAAAGGTAGGCTCACCTGTACAGATCCGATGCTGCAAACACAGCTGCATCATGGGTACTTCCAGGAGTGCCAACGCAAATGTCTCGTATCATGCACCTGTCATCAACAAGGGCCTGAAGAACAATAGATGGCCACCCTTTGCGATTAATGTAATCGCGGTAGCCTTCCGTCGGGGGAAGAATAGGCACATGCGTGCCATCCAGCGCACCGTAAATCTGTGGCACAAGATGCACCAAGGAATTGCGGTATGCAATTTCATTGGCCTCCGCTACAGTCAGAAGTCTGATATAACGCCGCATTAATTTTTCTTTAATAGCGGTGCACACAGCATATACACATCGATGGACGGTAGTTTTACTAACCCCGAAAGTTTCTCCAACTACTCTATACTTGGCGCAGGTTGCCAGCTTGTAAAGGGCGATGGCAATCCGCTTTTGGGTTGGAACCGGTGGTCGGTGGCAACCTGTGATGGGCGCAACATCAGGACTGATGAATCCACACAACATCTCAAACGTCGGCCGTGTCATTATAAAATGTTGCAGCCAGAGATTTTCTGTGAAGTGTCTCTCCACCACCTCCTCCCAGAAGGTCTTATTCCGTCGTCTCTCCCATACCCGTGGGTTTCGTCGCACTGGGGTACTTTCTTCGAGCTCTAGGGCTATCAGACAAGCAACTGCTTCATTCTGCTGTCGTCTTCGGATATTATGTACAATTCCAATTATTTGTGAAACTGAAATAACAGTAAGCTGGCAAATTTCAAAAAACTGTCTGAATAATCTCTCCATTTCTTTGTTTCTTTGTTCAGTGGAGGGGGTGTAACGTGGAAAACAAAAGGTAGATAATTTGCGACATACACAAAATTATGTATGGAAACGGCTCAAGGGCAGATTTTTTTCGCGATACAACAAAAGTTATGCGACAGTTCGTTTTGGGGGGGGTGACGTCATCACGCACACCATTTTATGGATAAAAAGCCAGTTTGATGGAAACAGGCTGGAGACAGCAAATTTCGCACATTTTTTTTACGTATATTCTGTTTGTCGATAACAAAACGTCACAAAAAACTGGATGGAAACTTAGCTAGTGAAAGTAATTAAAGCAAGTGCTACAAAGGGGAGACTAATATTTTAATTCACACTAGAATAGAAGTCTCTGAGTTTAACCTACTGTTAACAATGACTGTAAAGCTTGTCCCAAAATGGTATAGAAGTAGCTGACAGTATATGCATCAAATACTCTAGGTAGAGGCAGACAGATTAAAGTATGGATAGAATTGTGTTGGGAGGATTGAACAAAGCCACTACCAGTGAGCTATTGTGTAATTGAAAAAGAGAATTTAAGAACAGTGGAATTATGTTACATATTAATTTTAATTTTTTGAAACTAGAAAATATACTTACAATTTTTTCACCTGACACAGTACATTTCTTCCCACTATCATTGGCTTCTGTATATGATAATTCAAATCTAAGTAAAGAAATTAAAGCTATATATTCATGAATTGTTTTGTTAAATGCAGTTTACTGATTCTTTGAAGTGCACTCCTTAAAAAAATTGTCATTTCTCTCCAGGAAGAAGGCACCATTAAAGAAATCCCCATCACACACCATGTCAAAGAAGGATGTGAAAAAGCAGATCCATCCCAGTTTGAACTACTTAAGGTTCTTGGTCAGGGATCATTTGGAAAGGTATTGTTTAATATGCCTTTTTTTAATCATTACTATTACTTTGTTCTAAGCACATGCCATTTTGAATATTTAAATACTTTTCCAACTGCCATTCATTTGATGCTTCTGTTTTTTATTTTTCAAAAATCCAGATATTTTAAGTGTTTCGAAAATAGTTTTAAGACAGACTCTAAAACTTGCCATAGTGGTATTACTCCCTGCAGCCATTTTTGCTTTTAATTTACATACACCTACACTGTATAACATACTCATCTGTAGTCTACATCTGTCCACCTGCAGGTTTTGGTAAAATTCACATGTAGTTTTTAAACATTTTTACACATTCTCTGGAGTAGATGCTGATAAATGCAAAAATGGGGGTGAACACAGCAGATGATCTGCTGCTTAGTAATATAGGAGTGGAGGTGGAAGTGGAGGTGGTTGAGGGGGCCCAGAGATGCATAACAAGCAAATGGAGTACTGTCCTTTTTCAAATAGTGATTCAGAGGCAGAAGGGATGAATTTTATATAAGGATATTATTAATAAAGGAGTTCCTTCTACAGGGCCCCTGGGAAATTTAAAGTCTTTAAACTTCAAATGGTGATAAATTAAGATTTTTCTTAACCCAATCAATACAGTAAGTATAGTGTATGCCACCTTTTTTCTCATCTTCTGCCATAAATTTCAACATTTGTAATATTCATGCAAAGTCTAAGTGCATATTACTTTTATAATGCTACTCATCCATGGCAGTATTGTTCTTGTTGGTTAGATATGCTGATTGTGTTTATCTGCTTGTTTGTTTTTTTTTTTAATTAATTTATTCATTTTTTTTTTTTTTTTTTTCTATTTCCAAGTAAATATCTGTATACTAAAGGGATATAAAATAATTTTGTGTCAAAAATGCATTTTTTTGGTATAATTTATTATAAAACCGGTGACAGGCAGCATATCCGTCTTTTTAGAATGTAGACATTTATACAAACAATAATTACAGGTAAAAGTACTGCTGATATATTATGTAGTCATCTGTTAATTTTTATTTAAAATTTGGTATTTTTCATTTCAAAGTTATTTCTTCTCAAACATGGTGAATATCTATTTGCCATGTGAAAATTTGTTGTAAAGTTAAATGATTTGTATACATTTTAAAATTTTAAAAATATATTGCCCTTACTGGTGCTTTACAATTGAGGCTAATGGGGCAACGTGCCAATAGTGAAGTAAAGTCAATTACAGTTTATTTGTCCTTCTCCACTTCAAGCCCATCTGGGAGTACACCTAACACAGCTGTTAATGGATTAGGAGAGATTGTGACACCAAGGCTGTCTGAAAGGCTATAAATGTCATTTTTGAACAGAAAAGAGATGAGATTCAGTTATTTTAAAAGAAGGCCTGTGAAACACCATCTCAGTGTTTGTTGTCTTCGGCAAATAAAGTTTCACTTCCTGGGGTGCAATTTCCTTTTGAAAGACCAAATCACATTATACTTTTCCTTCCTCCTGATTGGTTTTGTTTTGATTTACATCTGTAGTTATGTGAGAACTCATACAAACAAATAGAAAAGGTATTCTTACCACAAGAAATATCGTACCAGGAATATACTATAAAATGATTATTTCCAGACCCCTTTATTGTCACAAACATGCATTGGAAACGCAGAAGGCCAGTTTTCTTGTATTGAACGTTTTGCTGCTTCATTTGTAAGTTTTTAGGCTTATTTATTTTATTTTCCAGTGGTGCCCCATGCCCCATTATCCCCTATTGCAAAATGCCAGTGAGGTCAATATATATTTTTTAATACCAATTTGAAATCTTCAGTTTATCAAGCATGCATATCTTTAAAATGTGTGAAAAACTTCAAAGTATGTGGAGAAAAATCCACACAGATATGGAGAAATCATGCAATCTCTTCACAAGACAGGGACCAGATATGGAATTTAAATATAAAACATTTGATCCATGAGGCATCACTAACCACTATGCTATATTGTAACTTATTATGCTATTATTTTCTGGTAATGCTTCATGCCCCATTGCTTCCATTGTAAAGCGCCAGTGTGGGCAAGATATATATATTTTTTTTAATTCATAGAATATGGTTACCTTTAGAACACAATTCCATGTGGCAAATACATATATATATATATATATTGTGAAAAAAAAACTTTGTTTTAAAAAATACTGAACTTATCCTTTAATATCACATATTTACATTCCTTCCATTCCTTTATCTATATACTGTATATAATTCAGTAAGTCCATGGCAAGCAAGACGCACGCAAGACAGAGCCACGCCCACCAACTCAGAGCCCTGCCCACCAACAGTTCACTAAGCAGCCGACCATGGCACGCACGACAGAGCCCCGCCCGCCAACTCTAACACTCCTCCCACGTCCGTTACCTTCACATTGTTTTCCTTTTATTTCTGATCCCGTTCAACAACTATATAGCGACATCGACTTCTCAACTTTGACTCCGGAACAACTCAGTACGCGAGCTATATTAAGCGTCACCAACGAAGACTCGCTACACCTCAATGAACAAGTACTGAAACTTATCCCTACCGACAAAGTAACTTTCACCAGCATTGCCTCTATCGTCACAGACGATCCCGCAGATCAAGTTTCATTCCCCGAAGAATTTCTTAACTGTCTTACTCCCACTGGCATGCCTCCGCATAAACTCAAAATTAAAATCGGTTCAGTTGTCATGCTTCTCAGAAACCTCATGCCAGCAAGAAATCTCTGTGATGACACTAGACTGACTGTTACCAGCATTCACCACAATGTACTGGAGTGTAAAACTATCGCAGCTCCTACCTCACAAACTGTCGTTATTCCCCGGATATCCCTGACCCCATCAGATTCAAATTTGCTATTTACTACACGCAGACAATTTCCTGTTAGATTGGCCTTTGCAATGACAATTAATAAGGCACAGGGACAAACTTTCAAAACCAGTTTTCAGTCACGGACAATTGTATGTTGCTCTCTCCAGAGTTCTCCAGAGATCTTTTCATTCACTCAGTTGTATCCTCAAACCCACCCCATTTGGACAACTGTGTTGTTCAGGAAGTGTTCACCCATCAATAAATAATTATGCGGCATATGCTATGCTGCGGGTTGGCTAGTATGCTTTATTAAGCTTTATTTGTTTAGAACTTTCTTCTTTAGTTTTATTTATGATTTGAGGTTATGCTAGCTACTATCTAAGCATAAATAACATGTCAACACATCTGTTTGTGTAAATTTTCTCCCAACAGGATAAGGTAATAGGAAGAAGTAGACAAGACACCCTCTAACCCCAACAGCAGATGATTTTATTACAGTGATTTTGCATAGATGTACAAGGTGATTCACTCAAAAGAGGCCCCGAATATTCTGTTGTACCTCCCGTTGAGATGAAGAAATCTGAACCAAAAAAATACACTATATACCTTGATGTATGTGTGATTGATTGCATTACATGTGATGCTGGAAGTGGTTTATATTTTCTGCCAGACACATTTCGACACGCCGTTCCATGTTCCTGAACTTATTTATCAGCAAGTGTCTCGGGGGAATAGTAGCAATTTCAGGTTGGATGTTTTCCTTAAAATCTTCCATAGTGCGAGGCTTGTTCCAGTACACTTTTCCTTTGAGCTTACCCCAAAGAAAGAAGCCTGGTGGTGTCGGATCTGGCAACCGTGGTGGCTGAAGCCCCTGTGAAATTACCCTGTTGCCGAAGAAGAATTCAATTTCTGCCATGCTCCTTGCCGATGTGTAACACGTTGCTCCATCATGCTGGAAGTAACCTTCTGTTAATTCACGATCATCCAGTTGATTCTGAAATCACTTAAACGAATTGGTGACCCAATAGGTTCACACCATGAAGACGCGCTGCTTAATACTGTACACCACCATCCTGATGTGAAGTCGAGTGACTGAGTGAAGAGGTAAGGGCGGTATGTACCCAGAAGTTGCAAACGAAGGTTAAACATCATGATGACTGTCCGGCACCTACCTCGTCTCTCCCATGCAGGGGTATCCTGGATTATTCGAAGCTCTATATACCAAGGAGCACGTTGCATGTTGTTTCGTTCAGATTGCTTCATCCTAGCAAGAGTTATTACTGAATATTCAGGGCCTCTTTTGAGTGACTCATTCCATATATCATTTAACGCTACTACAGGCTGAGTCATTTCTTGCTTGACTGCCCTTCCCAATGCATTGATTTTAGGAAACTCAAGTTTCTTTTTTATAACCCCTTCAACCAAAAATCTTGTTCAGCATGTATGCACATTCTTTGTTTCCCTACAGTTGACAGTCAAATATGAACAAATTAACAGCATACAGACCCAGGGGTGTATGGATTGGTAGCATAACCTGTTTAAACATTGGGATTAATAAAGTATCTATCTATCTATCTATCTATCTATCTATCTATCTATCTATCTATCTATCTATCTATCTATCTATCTATCTATCTATCTATCTATCTATCTATCTATCTATCTATCTATCTATCTATCTATCTATCTATCTATCTATCTATCTAAACTGATCTTCAACACAGACAAAACAATACTTTCTACTATAGTTTTTGTTCACCTCTGCCTGTATTGCTGTAGCCAACATTGTAAATCTGAACACTTAAAATGACAATGACATTTACAGTGAAGAGGCTTGCCTTTAGACACAGTGGCACATGTACCACAGCCTCTCTGTAAAAATACTCTAAACCGTGGAGCTGGTCATAGACTTCAGGAACCAGGAAGTGAACCACACTCCCATCTGCATCAGTGAAGATGTTGTGAAGAGGGTTAGCAGCTTTACATTTTCCTCATTTGGCAGCTATACACTATAGATGATGGTGAATTTAGCTCAGAATATTACTGATAGATATGTTCCCTTCTGTCCGGGAAGTGCATAACATATGTTGCCATAGAAAGGCAAAGTGTTTTATTTAAGACTTTAGCACAGTCAGTTATTAACTTCATTTGTTTTGGTCAAGCACCACTAGTTCAACTGGATTCAAGGACAGCTTTAACCTTCAGGTCAAAAAGTTGATTAACAAATTAAAATTGCACTGATAACGGCATAAGAAGAACTAGTGTTTATGTCTGTTTTTATACAATGTCATGCAAAAGTATTCAATCCCCTTGAAAGTCAGCATAATTTTCTGCATGACAAAAGATTTGTACACATATTTATCCATTCAGTGTTTGTAATGTAATCTCTCATGTTATAACAATACATTTCCAAAGTCAGAATATACAGTGCATCCGTAAAGTATTCACAGCACATCACTTTTTCCACATTTTGTTATGTTACAGCCTTATTCCAAAATGGTTTAAATTCATTTTTTTCCTCAGAATTCTACTCACAACACCCCATAATGACAACGTGAAAAAAGTTTACTTGAGGTTTTTGCAATTTTATTAAAAATAAAAAAATTGAGAAAGCACATGTACATAAGTATTCACAGCCTTTGCCATGAAGCTCAAAATTGAGCTCAGGTGCAACCTTTTTCACGTTGTCATTCTGGGGTGTTGTGTGTAGAATTCTGAGGGGAAAAATGAATTTAATCCATTTTGGAATAAGGCTGCAACATAACAAAGTGTGGAAAAAGTGATGCACTGTGAATACTTTCTGGATGCACTGTACCTTGTTCTATAGATATGTAACTGAGGACAAAAGTACATAAAAGTTAGTGTTTACAGAAGTATTTAAACCTCTGTTTTTTGGAAACTCCACGTTTATACAAATAACAAATTAATCACAAACGGTACAAAGGTGGCTGTCATTTGACCGTAATTAAACATAATTAGATAATACTTATGAGTCCTTTATACAGTATCTCTTTGGATATTAAAAGCACCCTTTGTAACAGCCATAGCCTTTGTTGGACAATCACTACAAAAATGAAGCCAAAGAAGCATTCTGCTGATATGAGAAACGAAATCATTGAAATGTACAAGGCAGGAAACGGCAACAAAAATATAGAAGAGTTTGAAGATCCCATTTAGCACTGTTGGATTCTTCATCCTAAAAGTGGAAGGTTCAGCACAGCACCAAGAGTCTTACTATAATGGGCCGGCCCTCAAAATTAAGTATCAGTGCAAGACGTTGAGTGATGAGAGAGGCTTCTATAAATCCAGCTGTCACTCTCAGAAGTCTGCAATGCTGTTTGGCTGAAACTGGAGTGAAAGTGAATGGATCCACAGTTTCAAGAGCTCTCCGTAAAACTACAGGAGGGTAGCAAGAAAGAAGCCATTTCTTAAGAGGGTTCACATAAAAGGAACATATGGCATTTGCTATAGAGCATGAGACAGAACCAGTTAAAATGTGGGAGGAATTTTTATGGTCAGATGAAACCAGAATAGACCTTTTTGGCCAGATTTCAAAGAGGTAAGTGTGGCATAAAACTAACACTGCCCATGACTCAAGAAACACCATATCTGTGACAAAATATGGTGGTAGCAGCATCATGCTATGGGAATGGTTTTCATGTGCTGGGACTGGGAATTTGTTCAGAATTGAAGGGACAGTGGATGGACACAAATAGCGCACAATATTGCAAGAGAACTTTTTCCAGTCTGCATTGAACCCGTGACTCGGGAGAAGATTAATCTTTCAACATGACAATGAACCTAAGCATAAGGCCAAAGCGACATTCAAATAGTTTTGCAATGACCAAGTCAAAGTCGTCATCTTAACCATATTGAGAATCTTTGGCACTGTTTGTAAACTGCTGTCCAGAGGCACCATCCCACTAACCTAGAGGATCTCTATAAATTCTGTCAAGAAGAATGGGGAAGAATCCTTCCTGAACAATGTGCAAAACTGGGACTTACTTCCCACAAATGAATTAAGGCCGTTATTGTAGCAAAAGGGTTCTCGACCAAGTGTTAATACGTAGAGCTTTGAATACTTATGCAAAGAGTAAGTTTGGAGTTTTTCTTCTTCGTTCTATTCTTCTTCAGCTAAATATCTACTGTATCTATGGTTTATTTTGACTTTGAAAATGTATGCATAAAAGTTCACATTAAAAATACTGAATAGATAAATATGTGTACAAGTCTTTTGTCATACAGAAAATTATGACTTTCAAGGGGTTTACTTTGTCAGCTGGGGGGCTGATCGCACCCCTACAGGTTAAAAACGCTGAAAGACCACCTTTGCATTGCCCCCTTGCTTGCTGGGCATACTTGCGGCCGATCTATCGCGCGATCCGCACGGTACTTCGCATACTTTAAAGTCTGAGCAGCACCTGTCAATTTTTGATTGTTTGCTTCTCTCTCTCTCTCTCTCTCTCTCTCTCTCTCTCTCTCTCTCTCTCTCTCTCTCTCTCTCTCTCCCCCCCTCGCCTTCCCTGCTCCTGACACGCACTCCTTTGAAGAGGAAGATATGTTTGCATTCTTTTAATTGTGAGACAGAACTGTCATCTCCGTCTTATCAAGAAGCACATTTAAACTTTTGAAAAAGAGATGTTTGTTTGCAGTGTTTGAATAAAGTTCCTGTCTCTACAACCTCCTGTGTTTCTGTGCAAATCTGTGACCAAAGCGTGACAACTTTTAGATGCTGCTGTATATTGTATGTATACATAAAATATGTTCACTGGATGTTGTGTTTAATGTTGATGTTGTATGCATTGGCTCATTCTGTTATTGTACTACTGACATTATCTGTAAAAGTGTTAATATGCTGTGTACACATGACAGTGACCTGAAGTTGAACTCTAGTATAAAAAAAAGATTAATCTTTTACAAACTTCCATGTTTACTTCTAAAGAAGTACAGCTTTTAAGATGTAATCCTTTCAGTGTTTGACAAGATTGTTTTGAATATTCATTCAATACTAAGAATGCATTTTTAAATCTTTGGTAATCTAACATTTATTAGCACTAACATTGCTCTTTACAAGTTATTTAATGTTGCATTTTTTTGCCTTCTAGTTCTTTCTTAGCTCTTGTATGTGAAAGGATTTACTATAAGCTGATTACTAGAAATATATTGTTAAGCCGAGACTTCGGGAGGTGCTCCATTGCACTCTGAGGAAAATAATAAATAATGGATTTTAAGAATAAAGTATGTATTTCTGAGTGGTGTTGATTCATTTCTGACAGGTGTTCCTGGTTAGGAAGATAATGGGCCCAGATGCAGGCCAGCTTTATGCAATGAAAGTATTGAAGAAGGCATCTCTAAAGGGTAGGCTTAATTTACTAAGCAGGAATTGAAAGCAAAGTTAATGAGAATCATCTTCTTAGCTATTTGTAAAACTATAAATGCTTTTTCCCCTCACTGTGATTCATTCTGTGAGGGCATGCAGAGCAATACTCACTAGTGTTTATTGGTTCTAAGTTTTAGACTGTTCCTGTGATATTTACCAGTGAATGAGCAGTACTTCATTATCTCAGAAAATGTAAACAACTGTTAGCAATCTAAAAGCCATTAATTAATTAAGCATTCATACATAAAGCTATACAGCACTAAATCTGGCATAGTTGCAGTGCTGTAATTTTATTTGTGCTCAAACAAAATGATATCAGTATTTAGACCAAAAAACAATGTTTTATTTTAATTTGCCATTGTCTTTTAAAATTAACGGCTTTAATTGTTATGTTCATATAGGAAAAAGTTACTGTATAACAGCTACTAATTTTAGACTGTCTTAAGTGATTAAAGCAGTTGATGTAATCAACCTGGTGCCTTTATAAGCAAGTAAACATGAACAATGTTTAAGACATATCGATGCTTAAAAATGTAATTTGCATTAAGCTGACAGTGCTTTATATAAGAAAGCCATCTTCCTTTAAACACATTTGATTCAAAGTCCATATCTGAACTTTCTTTCCCAAGTTTTGGTAAACTGCTGTACAGTACTCAATTTTTTTAATCTTCTGTGAATAGATGATTATTAAATCCTGTCACTTGACAAAATGTAAAATAGCAATAGCTTTTTCATAGGTTAACCAATACTGATCATAGACTAACAGCTCATGTTTTCATGCATTTAAGGTTATCCATGCTCTGTGTAGTAATACATCTACTAATTTCAATCATCAGTGGCTGTAAACTGCATTGTTGTGAAAAGAGTGTTTTTATATCTAATTTTCTTGACTTTGCCTACCTCTCAGACTGACTTTTCATCAGTTTTAGCCTTGACATACAAGCACTTATGCATGGTCTCTGTGATACAAATGGATGTCAGTGTTTTTTTGAGAGGGACTTATGAAAAATTATTTTTGTCTAGAAATAAGTAGAATAACATCTAGGGTGGTTTATCATCAAATATATATTGTATATTCTGTATATGTTACTCACACTTAAGCTTTCAAATGATATCTGTCATCTATTTTTTGACACGGTTAGACAAACCTCCAAGTTAAACTTTAATTGATAACCAGATTTAATTTCCATGCTGAAAAGTAAGAAAGGTACTTATTTGGCATTCTGCCTGTTTCAGTGGAATACTATAGAAATCAAAACTATTAGAACTAATATTATTACTGTTGAAATCAAACCATACCCATGTTTTGCTTGGTGAATTCCTCGTAGAGTAAAACATTGCGGGATATTTGGAGAAGGTGATTGACACATGGCTTAGACTTCATTTCCTAATTTCTGTTCCTAGCATTTTGTATTGACTTCATGGTAATACTAGCATAATAGTATACTAAGAAAAAGCTTTAACATTTGAAAATAATATTGTGATATTGTTCTTATAGCACAAAATGAATTACTCTGCATTGGTTCATGTACAAGAGGTTACCAGCTCAGTTCATACATCTAACCACTGTTTAACACAGAGCAAGTCATTTAATTTGTAATCTGCACAGTAGGAAATGAATAGTATGTAAATAATTTTACTGTAACTCTGAACCCTTTTTAAAATAATATATTAAATGTTACAGTTTCAGGATACCATCATAGTTTGTGTTAAGAAGCAATTAAGCAATTACTTCATATTAATAGACTTGCTTGTAAATGAAGAGGTTGACTTTGACACCTTTACATAAAAAAATGTGTTAGATATGCCACATGAATGTCATGGACAACTGCTGCGTTACACTTAAGCTTTAACAAGGAATTATGTAACTGAAAATTGTAAATGATAAATAGCTTAATGTAGCTAACAATTCTTAATCAGAGCAACAGGTTAAAAGTGATGGAAGAAACAAAAAATAACAGTATACAAGAAAGGTACTTGCAGTGCCTGCACTTACACATATTGTGCATGAAACACTCTAATACAGTGGGTACAGAAAGTATTCAGACCCCCTTCAATTTTTCACTCTTTGTCATATTGCAGCCATTTGCTAAAATCATTTAAATTAATTTTTTCCCTCATTAATGTACACACAGCACCCCATATTGACAGACAAAAAAAGAATTTTTGAAATTGTTGCAGATTTATTAAAAAAGAAAAACTGAAATATCACATGGTCCTAAGTATTCAGACCCTTTGCTCAGTATTTAGTAGAAGCACCCTTTTGAGCTAATACAGCCATGAGTCTTCTTGGGAAAGATGCAACAAGTTTTTCACACCTGGATTTGGGGATCCTCTGCCATTCCTCCTTGCAGATCCTCTCCAGTTCTGTCAGGTTGGATGGTAAACGTTGGTGGACAGCCATTTTTAGGTCTCTCCAGAGATGCTCAATTGGGTTTAAGTCAGGGCTCTGGCTGGGCCATTCAAGAACAGTCACAGAGTTGTTGTGAAGCCACTCCTTCGTTATTTTAGCTGTGTGCTTAGGGTCATTGTCTTGTTGGAAGGTAAACCTTCGGCCCAGTCTGAGGTCCTTAGCACTCTGGAGAAGGTTTTTGTCCAGGATATCCCTGTATTTAGCCACATTCATCTTTCCCTCGATTGCAACCAGTCGTCCTGTCCCTGCAGTGAAAAACACCCCCACAGCATGATGCTGCCACCGCCATGCTTCACTGTGGGGACTGTATTGGACAAGTGATGAGCAGTGCCTGGTTGTCTCCACACATACCGCTTAGAATTAAGGCCAAAAAGTTCTATCTTGGTCTCATCAGACCAGAGAATCTTATTTCTCACCATCTCAGAGTCCTTCAGGTGTCTTTTAGCAAACTCCATGCGGGCTGTCATGTGTCTTGCACTGAGGAGAGGCTTCCGACGGGCCACTCTGCCATAAAGCCCTGACTGGTGGAGGGCTGCAGTGATGGTTGACTTTCTACAACTTTCTCCCATCTCCTGACTGCATCTCTGGAGCTCAGCCAAAGTGATCTTTGGGTTCTTCTTTACCTCTCTCACCAAGGCTGTTCTTCCCCGGTAGCTCAGCTTGGCCGGACAGCCAGCTCTAGGAAGGGTTCTGGTCGTCCCAAACGTCTTCCATTTTAAGGATTATGGAGGCCACTGTGCTCTTGGGAACCTTAAGTGCAGCAGAAATTTTTTTTGTAACCTTGGCCAGATCTGTGCCTTGCCACAATTCTGTCTCTGAGCTCTTCAGGCAGTTCCTTTGACCTCATGATTCTCATTTGCTCTGACATGCATTGTGAGCTGTAAGGTCTTATATAGACAGGTGTGTGGCTTTCCTAATCAAGTCCAATTAGTATAATCAAACACAGCTGGACTCAAATGAAGGTGATCTCAAGGATGATCAGAAGAAATGGAAAGCACCTGAGTTAAATATATGAGTGTCACAGCAAAGGGTCTGAATACTTAGGACCATGTGATATTTCAGTTTTTCTTTTTTCATAAATCTGCAACAATTTCAAAAATTCTTATTTTTGTCTGTCAATATGGGGTGCTATGTGTACATTAATGAGGAAAAAAATTAATTTTAAATGATTTTAGCAAATGGCTGCAATTATGACAAAGGGTGAAAAATTGAAGGGGGTCTAAATACTTTCCATACCCACTGTATATTGTCCATTATTAGCAATTGGTAGATCCAAATTAAGTTTTTTACAGAAGAAACTCATTTCATACTTTTTGAGGAAAAATTATTGCAGTTGGATAACAACTGGTATTTTAAATAGGTAAATGACCAAAGATTCTTATTGACATGGTTAACATTATGTTCCAGACAGTTGTGCTATTTATATTCTGCTTATCTGTGTTATCATTTGAAATTTATACCTCATACTGAACACTGTAATGATACTTTTTAAATTTTCTGAAATTCTCACTGAATCTATATTCCACTGCAGTTTCACTGAATGCCAGGCTAAAATTCAGTGTGCTTGTTTTCAATTAAATTTACTACCACCATGCAGGTCTTTGATAAGAAAGATGTAAAGTGAAATAGAGTGTTAGAAATGAGAGAAATACAAACATGCTTCATATAAAAAAAGTCCAAATCCCAATAGTTAATGAAGAGCAACAGAATTTGTCTTATCTGTGGATAGTAAGGTCCATGAAACAAACCCTTGGTATTGAGGTTGTATCAGTTCTATTTGTCTTGCTGACACATTGAATTATCTGAGGTGTAGAGTAGTCTGGCACACTAATGAACAATAGAGGGTGTTTTATTCATTTTTCACAGGGCGAAAGTCACTGTGAAATTGCATGATGGAATTAATTTAGCCTGGACTTCAGTGGATTTTGTAGCTAAAAACACATTTCCTTGCTTTGTTGCTTTGGGCTGTGTTGTTCCATATCTCATGGACTTTCCGTTAGTGTTTCACTAAATAGTTTTCTTTCGATATGAGGGCTCAGTGATTTTTAGTAAGCTCTTAAAAATTATGCAGTTATTATTTATTATTATATTGCAGAGGAGTGAACTTTTACAGAATGTGATTTTAAATGTAGCCATTCAATAGCCATTTTCACTACCATTATATCATTAAGAAAATTCATCTTGATCTTACTGTTCACTGGTAATAAGTGCATAAATGTGAAGGAATTTATACTTAAATAAATCACAGCTGTGTACATGGATCTTGTATTATGGTAAAATTCAATGCTTGCTGTTTTACAAATTAAAAAGTAAGCTGCAACTGTCATATCATTTAACTAATATTTTAAAAATGAATGTATTATCATTGAATATTAAGTTTGTTGGTGTTAGGTTGGTATATTAAAAAAAAAAAACTGCAGCAGTAACTGATTTTCTTTTTCAGCCTGCTTTTTTTTCTTTTTATTAGTGAGGGACAGAGTTCGAACAAAGATGGAACGTGATATATTAGTGGAAGTAAACCATCCGTTTATTGTAAAATTGCACTATGGTAAGTCCAGAGTTTGCTCAACAGCTTTCTGTTGTTTGACAAGAATGTACATGAATTGTCAACTGTTTTTTTTTTTTTTTTTTTTTTTTTTTAAATCATTTTTTTCTGACCTGGGGCCTCATGCATAACGGCGTGCGTAGAATTCGCACTATAACATGACGTAAGCACAAAAGCCGAAATGTGCTTACACACAGAAAAATCCAGATGCAGGAATCTGTGCGTTCGCCAACTTCCACGTTCTTCTGCTACATAAATCCCGCTCAGCGTGGAAATAAACGCACGTGCACGCGCTTGCTGTCCCGCCCCAACTCCTCCCAGAATTACACCTCTTTGAATATGCAAATCAATATAAATAGCCCTTAAGTCCAGCATTTTGTGAAAAGGCAATGGCAAAAGTACAAGGAAAAATAGAAGAATTTCAGCGAATACCAAATGGAGGCAAAGAACAACGTACTATTTGTAGGTTTAAACAGTTATAGAAGCAACAAAAGGAAGTTGATCGAGTGACATAGTGTGTCGGAGAAACTCGAAAGCTCAAGTTCACAAAGTCGCACAGTGCCCGAAATAAAAAAAAGTTATCACATATCAAAGTCGGCGTGAAAAGGCGACTCGTAGCCCACCGTCTGAGTGTCATATGAAAGCTTATTAGGGTACAGTGGAAAAAAAAGGCACACAGTGTGAAAAAAGAACGAAATGTCAACTTTAATCTCTAAATTTCCACTTTAATCACATAGTTTATTTTGTCATTAAAGCAGGACATCATAAACTTCATCTTAATATCGTTTAATTTACTAGTTTCTCAAATCCCATCGTAACTAAAGTAGCATGTTAAATGCTTTCTTTTGTATTTGATCTTATATGTGCTCTATGTGCCCGAATCACTACGTGCTCTTCCTCCGACAGGACACAGAATCCATTACATTCGTAATATTACAGCTCTCTGAATAATTACATTACTGAGAAGTATATGTGATATCATTTTCATGATGATATGAGTTAAAGCATGTTATTAAAGATGGGAACACGGTGGCGCAGTGATTATTACAGAAGTACTGTCTTTTTCAAACGTACTAACCCCCAATTCCTGTCCTTACTTTTCTTTCTCCAAATACCCAATCGCCACACAATCAGCTCTGTAATAGATGTTAAGCCATCTGTAAGCTTAGAACGCCGATTCTTCAAAACTTTTAAGGAACATCAAAATATCTTCGTAATGTTTAATTATTCTATCCATCTATCCTTCCAGTGTCGTGCCAGCCACAGCATGAAAACAGCGCGAGGCAGGAACAAACCGTGAATGAAGCTCAAGCTTGCTACTGCTGCGGCACCGTGTAGTTAGTTTTATCTGTATAATATAGTCAACATATTTTGCTGCATTTCATCTTAAAAATGATATCGTCATCATATGTAAATACGCGCTTTATAAAGTGGCTCAGGTTGTGCAATATTGTAACTATCATAAATACAATTACCTAACGGTAACTTGCGAGTACAAACGGTTCTACAAGAAACACATGATGGACTGATTGAGTGCATGTATAGTTCTTGGGATGAAACTGTTTGTGAACTGCAAGGTCCGAACAGGAAAGGCTGTGAAGCATTGGTCGGATGAGAGCAGTTCAAATAGCGAATGGCTGAGGCAGCGAGTGCTTGATGCTGTATACTGATAATTCTCTTTCCAATCGCTGTAGATCTGTGATTCACACTCAGATACAGTGATATAAATACTCTGAGTGGTGCAGTGCGAGTAATATGGAAAAAGATGATCTGCTGTGGCAACCCCTAACGGGAGGAGCTGACAAAAGAAGAAGAAGGTGCAGTGAGAATAACAACGCTAAAGCAGTTATGGTATTTAGAATAGTTTGACCATTCTGTGGACCATTATATTGTTACAGGTTAATTACAATCAGACGCATTAAATTTATGAATAATATGCGGTTAATTTCAGTGTATTTGATAAAGCCGCCATCATGGATGTGGATCTAAGAAAGGATAACCACACAGGAACAGCAGCACTGCTTTGACGCTGGGTGCCGCCAGTCTGCAAAACCGAGCGGAGAACTTGCGTACGACAGGGTATGAGGTACCGTGGAAAAGTGCGTGGCTTTACGGCAATTGTAGGTTTTATACATCGCAATTAGAACGTGGAAACGTTCTTACACAGCATTTCTGTGCTTATGCACCGTTTATACATGAGGCCCCTGATGATCAACAGCTTTCTGTGTTTTGATGTTTGACAAGAATGTGTATGAATTGTCATCATTTTTAATAATTTTATTCTGACATACCTATATATTTATGTTTTTATTAAACTTATTTTATTTCCTAAAATTTTCAAAGTTTAAGTCCTCACAGGTGGCGCAGTGGTAGTGCTGCTGCTTTGCAGTAAGGTGACTGTGGAAGATTGTGGGTTCGCTTCCCGTTTCCTCCCTGTGTGGATAGCGCTTTGAGTACTGAGAAAAGCGCTATATAAATGTAATGAATTATTATTATTATTATTATTATCTTTACCTGTATTTAGAAATGAGAAGTTACGCATATGTAGATCTGAACAAGACCAATAATAGAGTCCCAAGGGATGCAATATTTCAGTGTCTTTTAAGAAAAAGAGGAAAGTTCTGGAAAGGCTGATAGGGTATAAGAGATAACAACTGTGAGAAGTAAATGCAGACACGCAAACATGTCCAAGTAGGCCTGCGTAAGGTTCTGCTAGTGGCCCCGTCTCTTTGTCTTTCTGGAGATTGTTACATGCTTATGACTTTGTAATTATGGCCAAGTGGGAGGAAGAATTGCATAGAAGGGTGATTCAGTAGTAGGGGCCTTGGAACGTGATGGATTTGAAAGTAAATGCTGAAAAATAATGGTCATGGTTAGTAGCAGGAAGGGGCTGGAGAGACTTCTAATACAAGATAGAGCAAACATAGATCTGGAGAAGGTAGAGAAGTTTAAATACTTGGTGTCAATTATAATCAAAGACACAACCAAAGAAGAAATGGTTCAATGTGGTTCTTTAGAACATTAGAAAGGTGTAGACAAGAACAAGCCATTCAGCCAGTTTTGAAGGCCCCTAAATTCCTGCTCTATACCAGACTACTTGATTACTTATTCCATGTGCCTGTTCTCTATGTGAAGGAAAACTTCCTAATGTTTGTGCGAAATTTACCCCCTAACAACTTTCCAGCTATATCAAACTTCAATCATGTTACCTCTTAATCTCCATTTGCTTAAACTGGAAAGGTTCAACAGGTTCCTGGAATCAGCCTATTTGCAGTTCTCTGAATTTTCTGGCTGCGAGGGCTCTGAGGGCAGATAAAGAGGCGTTTGTTAGAGGAATCTGTGAGCAAGTGATACACCATCTGTGGTCTAGCGACCCACGTCCTGCTTACAGAAGAATCGAAGCATTACGCACATCTGAATCTGTTCCTCGGAGAGTCACAGTCAGGGCGGCTGATGGAACGGTCCTTACGGGTGACACTGCAGTTGTGACCCGCTGGGCTGGCTACTTTGAGCAGTTGTTCAAAGCTGATCCTCCGGCTAGGACGTTGGATACCTCTGGGTCCATGGTCCTTGAGGCTGATCCTGCAATTAGCTGTGAACCACCCAATCTCACTGAGATTGTGCAGGTGGTGAACCAGCTGAAGGGAGGAAAGGCTGCAGGGATCTGTGGTATCAGCGGTGAACTTCTCCAGGTTGGTGGTAAGGCTGTCCTCCTGGCATTGCAAGCAATCTTTGCTTCCATTTGGGAGACTGGCATCATCCCAACTGACTGGAAAATGGGACTTGTCATCCCTGTCTGGAAAGGGAAGGGTCATCGCCTGGATTGCAGCAACTACAGGGGGATAACACTGCTCTTGGTTCCAGGTAAGGTCCTTGCTAGGGTCATCCTCAATAGAATCCGTGATCACTTGCTCACCTACCAGCGACCGAAACAGTCTGGTTTTACGCATAAGAAGTCTACCATCGACTGCATCCTGGCACTGAGGGTTCTCATGGAGCACAAACTGGAATATCGGCAGAGCTCCTTTATAGCCATTGTCGATTTTCGTAAAGCATTCGATTGTTGATTGAGCTGCCCTGTGGGACATCCTGAGGGTTCACGGGATCCCCTCGAGGTTGCTGGATGTCATGGCCGGATACACTGGTACTGTGAGTGCTGTGCAGATTGGAGGCAGAACCTCTGTGTTTTTCCCAGTTGATTCTGGGGTACTTTAGATAGTCCTGGTGCTTCCTGTCTTGCTATTTGGTTGCGAGACGTGAATGCTATCTAGTGATCTGAGATGAAGACTGGACTCCTTTGGTACTGTTTCTCTTCTGAAAATCCTTGGGTACCGTTGGTTTGACTTTGTGTCGAATGAGCGGTTGCTCATGGAGTCCCGAATGAGGCACATTACCTGCATTGTGAGGGAGCGTCAGTTACGGCACTACGGCCATATGACGTGTTTCCCAGAGGGTGATCCAGCTTGTAGGATCCTCATTGTTGGGGACCTGAGTGGCTGGACCAGGCCAAGGGGTCACCCACATAACACCTGGCTATGGCAGATGGAGGGTCATTTCCAGAGGGTGGGACTGGACCGCGTACCTGCCTGGGGGGTTGACAACTGGGATTCCGAATTGTTTCGTCATGTAGTGGGTACGGCAACGCACTGTACCAGTGCATGCTCCTTGACTTGACTTGACTTGGACTTTTCTAGTACTGCTATGTCTTTTTTGTAGTGTACTACACACGGTACACCAGATGAAGCCTCACCTAGTGTGTTGTAAAGTCTCAGCATAACCTTCTTTGACTTGTATGCTACACATCGTGACATGTAATCAAACATTCTTGTTGGCCTTCTTAATGGCTTCAGAACACTGTCTGGAAGTTGATAGTGACAAGTCAACTATGACTCCTAAATCCTTCTCATAAGGGGTACTTTCAATTTTAAGACCTCCCATTGTGTATTCAAATCTAACATTTTTGCTTTCAACGTGTAATATTTTACATTTACACACATTTGCCACAAATCTGCCCAAGCCTGTATGCTGTCCAAGTCCCTCTGTAATGATTTAACAGATTCCATATTATTTGCCAACCAGTAATAGCACACTGCACAATAACATGCAGTGAATACACTTGACTTGAGCATTCATAGTTTTCATACTCTTTCTCTGTACGTTTAGCATTCGTTTTACTAAGAGGTTGATGTGCTTGCTGCTTCCTGAACAGCTCTTCTTTTCTTTCGTCGGCATCTTTTCACGTTAAAACTGATTAAGTCAGTGTTTGCGTTTTCTTTAATTTTTCACTTAAGTCCTCAATCAGCCTCAAGAATGATTTAAGATATGAAGAGGCGGGGACGAGAACACCGCACGTACACATGTGCTGCACGCCTGCCCTGCAGAGCGCTGCTGAAAGTTGATTCTACAATAAAATAAAAATGAAAAGAGGAATAACCTTGGAGGTCAGTCTTCACCCCGAAAGCGGATAGTAGACGTCACATAGTAAATGAGTACCAAATTTCAGGTCAATAGGTCAAATGATTTGCGGGCTACAGGTGATTTAAAATCCTGGACAAACAGACAGCCACTTTAGCGTATTATATATAAAGATCCATCTATCTTGGTATCATATGTAGATTTAACCAGCTTGTTATTTATATTGCTATACAAATGATACTTGATAAAATGATGTCAAGCAAGTAAAGTTAAAGATCTATTTAAACAGTAGTGTTGATATATGGTGTAGAGACATGAGCAATAAGGAAAACAGAGGAAGAGAAGTTTGAAAGAACTGAAATGAAGATGCTCTGGTGGACTTTGGAAGTAAAAGGTTATGAGAAGAGCAGGAATAGTAAAGATTACCGAGTAAATTAGAGAAACTAGGTTTTGATTATATCAGTATGTTGTTAAGAGTAACAAAGCATAGTTGATTAAAGAGTGTGGAGGAAAGTTATTATAAATGGAAACTAAAATGAATATGAACCCTATTAATAAACATTTTTGTAAACCGAAATAAAATACTTTTTAAAAAAAAAAAAAAAAAAAAAATTGAGATTAAAAACTAAAATGAAGTGAAATTTTTCAATAGCTGAAAAGATTAACTGAAGTAAAATAAGAAATCACAAAAAATATTTTCAGTTTTGATCACAATTGGTCATATGCATGGGCTTACCTGGACTGAAATAGCTGAAGAATTAATCAAAGAACATGAGTAAATATTTGTTTTTTGTCCTGCTGCTAGACTGACCAACTGTGTACTTTACTGTCATCACTGAGAACTCGTCCGTTGTTTACATGCTTACACACACGCCATCATCCAGGATACAGACTATCATAGTGTAAAGTGTGTGATAGAGAAAAAGATTTATTATGTTGTAATAGTGACAGTTCTCCAGACATTCACAGTGACAGTATGATAGATTCCACATTTTGTGGTATACATAGTTTGTTCAACTGGTAAATTATGTTGTCAGTTTTGAATGTACATAATTTAAAAACCTGAAGTCGGAATGTACTGATCGGTTTAACCTTAACCTTTACAATACAGACAAAAAATAATGAATGAAAATTGTTTGTTTATTTCTCAGATGTCTGCATTATTTGTTGCATAGGAGAAACATTTTTTTTGAAAAATAAACTGTTCATTGACACACCAATGGGGAGATTTGCTAGAGTTGAAAACCCATTTGTGATTTAAAAATGTTGCTTGGCAATGAAGTGATACAAACCTTATTCAGTAGCTGAGTTGACCGTATAAGAGTTAAATATATATACACGCACACACAACACTCATAATTTCAGATGCTGTTTCTGTTGTTTTATGGCTGTCCATAACCCTATTGCCTGCTGTCGTGCTCTGCTCATGGATTACTTGCTGTTCTTGTGCAGTGGCTGTAAAAGTATTAGCTACTCTGAAGCCTTGACACTACATAGTAGTTTTTTTTGTGGTTCCCACAGTACAGCTAGGTTAGTGCTGAACAATAATTCAACCTCTGGGATAACAGTGGTATGTCTTTCATTTCCAAGGAACATCTGAGTACTGAGGTGTTTTCTGAACAAAGATTTTTAGTGAAGCAGTATTTAGTTGTATGAAATTAAATCAAATGTATAAAACCACCTGTGCAAAAATTTGGGTACCCTTGTAATTTTGCTGATTTGAATGCATGTAACTAGGGAATCCATTCCCGGGCTCCCGGGGATTCCCGGACATTTTTCATTCCCGCATTCCCGGGAATGAAACTGCAGTAATTCCCAGGAAAACGGGAACGGCCAAACTCGCATATATAGCGTGTAAAAATCGATCAAGAAATAACAGAGTTATAGTTGAAAATAATTACGGTGGCGCCATTGCTGCAGTTTGCATTTCATCAGACAACAGCTTTGAACAGCAACTTGAAATTGCAATACGTTAGTCTGTTGCATCCGCATTATCTGTGCCAAGAAACTTGCCATCACAGAATGATGACAAGAAACTGGATGTATCAGTAAAAGCTGAAATGGCGGTGTTTCAGAGCAACGGCAAGCGCGGGTGTTGTTTAGAACAAGTGTATCAGTATCTGATGACTTTGCCGCCTACTTCAGTTGAGGCAGAGCGTGCTTTCTTAGCGGCTGGCGTACTCTGCATGAAGGTGCGCTCTAGCCTGGACGACCGCACGCTGGACACGTTGTGCTTTCTACGCTCTTATTACTGCAACTAACTAGATACATGTACTTATAAGACAGCAAGAACTGCTTGTAGATAAGGTTAGTCTTTTATTTGTGTCAACATATTGCAGTAGTTTTATTAAAAATAAGTGTCGGTCATTCTAAAACAGTTCACATGTGAGATGCCCATGCACTGTGTCATCCCCGGGCGCCCGGGATTCCCGAATTCCCGGGAATGGATAAAACCGTCCGGGAATGGATTCCCTACATGTAACTGCTCAATACTGATTACCAAATTGGTTGGATTAGCTCGTTAAGCCTTGAACTTCATAGACAGGTGTGTCCAATCATGAGAAACGGTATTTAAGGTGGTCAATTCAAGTTGTGGTTCCATCATGCTGCGGGGCTGTGTGGCTAGTTCAGGGACTGGGGCCCTTGTTAAAGTCGAGGGTTGGATGAATTCAACCCAATATCAACAAATTCTTCAGGATAATGTTCAAGCATCGGTCACAAAGTTGAAGTTATGCAGGGGTTGGATATTCCAGCAAGTCAATGACCCAAAACACAGTTTGAAATCTACAAAGGCATTCATGCAGAGGGAGAACTACAATGTTCTGGAATGGTCGTCAAAGTCCCCTGACTTGAATATTATCGAAAATCTATGGGATGATTTGAAACAGGCTGTCCATGCTCGGCAGCCATCAAATTGAACTGAACTGGAGAGATTTTGCATGAAGAATGGTCAAAAATACCTCCATCCAAAATCCAGACACTCCTCAAAGGCTATAGGAGGCGTCTAGAGGCTGTTATATTTGCAAAAGGAGGCTTAACTAAGTATTGATGTAATATCTCAGTTGGGGTGCCCAAATTTATGCACCTGTCCAATTTTGTTATGATGCATATTGCATATTTTCTGTTAATCCAATAAACTTAATGTCACTGCTGAAATACTACTGTTTCCATAAGGCATGTCATATATTAAAAGGAAGTTGCTACTTTGAAAGCTCAGCCAATGATAATCCAAAGAATTAAGAGGGGTTCCCAAACTTTTTCATATGACTGTATATGCACAGGGAAACATTTTGGGGAATAAACACAGAGAATATGAAAAAGCCCTACTTGTGTACTCTCAACTTAATTTTTCCTTTTGAAACTGTGTCTTCAATGTTATGTGACACACAGTCACTGAGGAAATTTGCAGTTTCTCTTTAATATGTGCTAAAGTAAATAATATAGTGAGACTGTAGAGAAGTATTCAGCCATTTGTTCGTTGATTTTATCTGGACTGATAATTTGCATGCAAAAGTGCAGTTTGTTCAGCACAAATGATCAAAAAATACAAGCGTCTTATAAAAGTTCATATTTAGTTCTGGTTTGGTTTTTGCTTATTTTTAATGTTACCTGTACTATCATTAAACAAATATTATATCCAAACCCTTAATTATACAGTTCTGTGTGACTATGACATAAAACTAAACTCCATTATATCTATTTTACCATAGATGACAAGCAGACCCTCCTAGCCTGCACTTCTTAGTTATCACTTGATTTGAAATACTCATTTTTGTTTTAATTGATTTTAGTTAGAAACAGCTAACATTCATGCAGTCAACACAAATTTAACAAAGCAATGCAAATTCAACTTCCACCCAAGAGAAAGAGAATGGAGCCAGCAACCACAGCTACTCAATAAAAGGAACAAGAAAAGAAGGGTATCCTTTTCCCCGAAATGGAAGCTTATTCTAAAATATTATTGATTAGACCCTGCCATATTTTTAAAAAGTTTTGAACAGATCCTCTAAGCGAAAGTTTGATTTTTTTCCCAGTTTCAAATAGTATAGATCATCGGTTGCCCCATTGGAGCAGGATAAGTCTGCGTGCTAGTAGTGTAGTAAAGGCAATTACAGTTTGTTTGTCCTTCTCCACTTTAAGGCTGGAATACACTAAACACAGCTGTTAATGTGTTATGAGTGATTGTGACACCAAGGCTGTCTGATAGGCATGCAAAGATGTTTGTCCAAAATGTTGTTAATTTGGTGCACGCCCAGAACATGTGGCCCAGTGAAGCTGGAGCTAGATTGCAACATTCACAAGTTAAATCTTGCCCTGGAAACATTTTGAACAATTTTAAATGAGATAAATGCATTTGATAAAAGATTTTAAGTTGAATGACTGAATGCTTTGCACATATAGAGCTCGAATGTATTGTGTGCATGGCTGCCTTCCACTCCTTTTCTGAAATATTAAGTGACAGATCCTTTCCCAAATGTACTCTGGGGTCTTTGAAAGGACGAGACTTGAAAATGTTTTTATAAATTGTAGAGATGCTATCTGAGTCTTCAAGACTGATCAATAATTCTTCAGGAATAGAACAAAGTTATACTCTTTATGATCACTGAATTAAAGTTAAATAAGATCAGAAATAATCTCGAAATAAAATTTGTTAGAACATGTAGAGAAAATGTGTTAAAACGTGTGAGGCACAGAAATTTTGGCTCTTGTCAACTGCAAATGTGTTACATACTTGTTGCAAGTATCTGGTGGTGGTGTCTACATCGGATCAGCCCCTAACTTCAAATTTTATTAAGATTTGTTGAGGCCCACATAATTTGCAACATTTACATATTATGTAAATTATTATGTTTTCTTTCTGAAAAAGGTAATTTGCTAAATATAAATAATTTACATTTACACTGTGTCCTTGAAATATTTTTCTTGTACCATTATATCTGATCAAAATGGCAAAGTGACAAGATTGAACCTGGGAATAATGGGAGGAAGTGTTTCATAGTCCAGTTGCTGTGAGCAGAAAACAGATCTAATACACCATGATGGAAATGAGCTGGTGGCTAAAGGTGTTCCAGGAAATTTATTTCATGGGGAGAACTTATACATTACTTGTGATGGCCTGTTTTAGTGTTGTTTTCTTTTTACAGCTCTCTCCTTTGAGACATGGGTTTGGTCTTGTAATGAGTATGCAGTTGTCAAAAAGGGGTGCATTTGACTAACATGGATGTTGAGAAGTCCTATTACATTACAAACATTGCTTCAGTTGTATCAAAGGGACTTAGTGCATACCTTGGGGAATTTTAACTCATACTGATCTTACCAAAGGCATGAGTTAGATTGTAGACCATTTGATGCTATCAGTTACATTGTATAGTCTCATGTACAGTAGAATTCCTGCTTGCATGTCCAACCTACGTGTATCACATCACCATTTTCAGACACCATAATAAAGAATGCATTAAAATGCATAACTTCATTCTATACCTGTTATGTATAGCATATGCAATGTATCACATCTGAACCTGTACCATTATAAAGAGTATTTATCTGACACAAACCACAAACCTGCATTCCATGATAGTTTAAAGCAGTCAACAATTTTGTCTTATGACTTCAACAGAGATTTAGATTCTCCACTGCGTACTTCTTTCAAAAATGCTATGCTTAGGAAATTTGAACTGCAGTTAGACACACACCCTCTGCAACCAGGTGTAATTGCATTCTGTTATTGCAATTATTTTTGAATATGACTCTCTATTACATACATTTTTCACAAACAAAAATATGATATCTCACTGATATATCATAAAAAATGTAAATGTTTCAACCTTCTAATCAGTTAACAAAGTCCCTGATCATATCCAAATGTTACACCAGGTATACATTTTCGTTGTTTTTATTCTATTTATATGGTTGGATAGTTAATTACTGTAAAGGTTCTATTAACACTAGAATTACCAGAGTCTACGAAAAAACTCGTAGTTCCGGCCCACCTTAAAACCGTTCTCACCTCTCTTTTGTCTTCTAAATGTGCCGATTAAGACGAGCAGCAAAAAGCTGGCTATTCCATCCCCCACCATTGCAAAACGTTCGCTAAGTTTTCCCAGCTCATGCCTTGTTTGATTATCTGGGAGTGACTGAACTGGAGTTTTAGAGTGGAAATAATAGATCGTTATTTGGAACACACACATTTCATATGTGTTCCGTTTCTACAGTAATCTGTGTAAACGCATTGTTAAAACAGAAACTTTTTCATATTTTAGTAATAAATGTTACAAAATGTAGGCATATATTTGTTTTGAGACATTGAATAGAGCTGCAAATTGCAGGTGCTTGTTCAATGTAATAGGAACCATAGCACAGAGAGGTGTGTACACTGCAACACAAGTACACATGTCGTAAATGTAGGAAAGGCGCTCCTTGGGTGAGCTATAGCGCATCTTTATGTGAAAACAGCAGTGTCAGATAGGGAAAGGAAGGATCCTGAACGCAGCTGAGAGAAAAGTGAATAAAAAAAAAAAACAAAAACAAAGCTAACCTTTACAAATATCATAAATTACACCAGCTGTTACAGACTGAAATCAAATGTATCTTTTTATTCTAAAATAGTAAAAATAAGAGCAGTTCACTTGTCAAAAGGGTTTCGTGCAGGATCGAACTCGTGACCTTTTGATTCCCAGTCAGCAACTGATACTGTTGCGCCATGGGGCCATCGTAGTAAATGAGTGTCAATGTCGCACACTAAGGCGGCTTTTTTTTTTTTTCTGCAGTTATATTTTTGAATAAAAGCACACTTGTTCTGTTATATTTATACCTTTCGTGAAAGTGTTTCTTTGATATTTAGATTTCAGGCTTCATACATTATATAGAGTATCAAGTGAAGAGGGGTGGGATTCTTCCATTGGAGCAGGATAAGTCTACGTGCTAGTAGTGTAGTAAAGGCAATTACGGTTTGTTTGTCCTTCTTCACTTTAAGGCTGGAATACACCAAACACGGCTGTTAATGTGTTATGAGTGATTGTGACACCAAGGCTGTCTGATAGGCATACAAAGATGTTGTCCAAAATGTTGTTAATTTGGTGCACGCCCAGAACATGTGGCCCAGTGAAGCTGGAGGTAGATTGCAACATTCACAAATTAAATCTTGCCCTGGAAACATTTTGAACAATTTTAAATGAAATAAATGCATTTGATTAAAGATTTTAAGTTCAATGAAACAAGAGCAGTTCACTTGTCAAAAGGGATTCGTGCAGGATCGAACTCGTGACCTTACGGGGCCGTCATAGTAAATGAGTGTCAATGTCGCACACTAAGGCAGCTTTTTATTTCTGCAGTTATATTTTTGAATAAAAGCACACTTGTTCTGTTATATTTGTACCTTTTCGTGAAAGTGTTTCTTTGATATTTAGACTTCAGGCTTCATACATTATATAGTTTATGCCTACAGTTTGTCATTTACTACTAGAATATGAAAAACGTTTGTTTTAAAAATGTGTTTACACAGATTACTGTAGAAAACGGAACACACGTGAAATGCGTGTGTTCCAAATAACGATCTATTATTTCCACTCTAAAACTCCACTTCACTCCCAGATAATCAGTCAAGGCATGAGCTGGGAGAAGTTTGTGCACGTTCTAAGTCGGTGGGGGGATGGAATAGTCAGCTGTTTGTAGCTTGTCTTTATCTGCACGTTTAGAGGACAAAGGACGCTGGCGGAGAGGTGTGAAAGGATTTAAGAAGCAATTTAAGGTGGGACGGATCTACAAGTTTTTTCGTAGGCTCTGGTAATTCTAGTGTTAATAATGTATTAATGAGAACTTTAATGTTCTGCAAATTCTGAAAGCACGGGATATTGTGGAGATATTTAGGCTAATGTATACCTTTATTGTAGACTGAGATGGGAGTCTCAATTTTTAAAAAGAGGGAGAAGTTACTGAGGCATCACCATTCATAGCATCCCTAGGAAAGTTTAAATTATGATACTGAAATGAAGACTCTGTCCCACAGTCAAACATCAGATTCAGGAGTTACAGTAAGGATTCTTTACTGGCTGTGCAGCAGTGGACCAATTCTTTGTACCTGTACTTCTATTCGAGGATTCATTTGAGTTTGTCAGTCATGTCTACTTTTGCTTTGTGGATTTAGGGAAACATCCTAGACCATGTACCTTGTGCTTATTCTGGAAGGTCCATCAACAATTTCATTTGGTATTTGCAAACAAGAGTTGTGTTTACATACTTGGTAGTACGTTAAGACTATTCATTGTGAGCATTAGAGTCTGTCCAGAGAGAATCTGCTATCCTTTTCACGGTTTTATTTGACTAGATGTCAAAGTGCAGCCAATTTTTGGAGGGTATCCATTTTGGATCCTAAGCTTTATATCTCTGCTCTCTGTAGGTAAAGTTGTCATCTCGACCCCATCAGACTATTATGAAAGGCGGGTGTATGCTAGAATGGTTTGCATCTGAGAGTGATGCATTTGGAATGAGAATTATCACCTCCAAATCTCAGGTGATGGTCCTCTCCCAGAAAAGAATGGTATCTGCCATACAAGTAAGGAGGTGAGCAGCTGCCCCAAGTGGAAGTGTTTATGTACCTTGGAGTCTTGTTCATGATTGAGAGTAAAAAGGAATTGTGAGTCTAACCAACAAACTGGTCCAGCTATTGTTGTACAAAGTTTATACTAGACTTGAGTCCAAGATCATAGCTGTCAGTGTATATCCTACAATCACAAGCTCTAGATGTTAACTGAAAGAATGGGATTTTGAGTATAAACAGCTGAAATGAAGTTCCTGCGCAGGATTTCTGGACTCACTTAGTGACAGGGTGAGGATCCTGGAAATGTGGGAGGATTTGAGAGTAGAGCTGGTGCTTTTGCAAATTGAGAGGAACCACTTAACAAAGCTTGGATATATACTGTAGTTAAGTTGTGCTGGCCACCTCCTATGGGAGGTGTACATGGTATGAGCCCAAGAGAGATGACCAAAGACAGACCCAGGGCACAATGGAGAGATTAAATATTTTGATTGTCCTGGGAGCATTTGGGTATTCCTTAGGAGGGTTTGAAAAGATTGCTGGCAATAGGGAGGTTTGGTCAGCCCAGTTCAAAACTAAACTGTCATTCATACAAGGTTACTGTTACAATTCTGTTGCTGTATGACTGGTTATTTTTAACCTCCTAAGCAACCTAGTTTTTTTTTTTCCTTAAAAATCCTGTCTGCCTAATATTTTTAATATTGTTAGCACTACATAAAATTAATTGTATGTTGGTGGTGGTTAAAGTGGTTCCCTGCTGCCAATGTAAAGCACTTTGAGTAAGTTTAAAAAAAAAAGCACTATGTAAATAGAATTAATTTAATTAGCATAATAGTGTTGTTATTTTACGTAGTGGGATAACTGTTGGGGGGGAAAACAGTAAAATACATCTGACAGAGTATCTGTCAACATTTCTGTTCATAAAATTGTAAAAATCGTAAAAGTTTTCTTAGTACTGCTAAATGAGCAACTAAACATTTTCAAGTAACAATGAAGATCAGTTTTTTTCATTGATGTTGTTTACACTTCTGTTTACTTGTTTTCAAATGAGCAATCCTTATGCTGTTACTGTTCTTAGTGGGATCTCTGAATTGCTGCCCTATATATAGTTCTGGCAATGTAGAATATTGTTTCTTATATGTAATATATACATCTATATGTATAATGCAAAGTTATCGATAAAATCACTATTTCCCATTTACTTCAAAAGTTGAAATATGGAAATATGATACATCTAGACCATTAGGCATCCGATAAAAAAAGACATTTCGATATATCAATTTTTATTGGTAAGAAATCTCAAAAATGTGTTGATGGGTTTGATTTGAAATTTGGTAAGAAAGAAAAAAGAAAGCCAATATGTGTTTTTTAATATGTCAATATTTAATAATAATATTCCAACTTGCATGCTATGTGCTGCGCTAAGAGCTTTATGCAAACAAAATGACACAGGAGAAGTCATTGTCAGGCCACGCATATTACACTAGTAACCAATAGGTTGGATAGATGACTGAAGACAGGGCAGTGTCCTGGACAACAAAAAAGAAACATGATCACATTGTGAAATGGTAAGAAGAGGCTAGTTAGGGGTGTTTTATGCTGTTGACTACTGGCACTCTTAGATGTCTACTGGCTTTCATCCTGATTATTCATTCCTCTCCGTCGACCTCCAGCCCCCAGTTTCAGTGCTAAGAATCCCCTAAACCCCACCCCCCCATGCTACCCTTCAATTGCGGCACCAAAATCACACAATACCTCAGCGCTGGTCTTAGATAAAGGCGCTTAGATTTTTCTAATGTGGAAGCTGCAGAAATCGTGGCTACCGCTCCTCTGTCCTTGCTCTTCACATTAATACATCATTAGCTAAGTTTCCATCCAGTTTTTTGCGACGTTTTGTTATCGACAAACAGAATATACGTAAAAAAAACGTGCGAAATTTGCTGTCTCCAGCCTGTTTCCATCAAACTGGCTTTTTATCGATAAAATGGTGTGCGTGATGACGTCATCCCCCCCCCCCCCCCCCCAAAACGAACTGTCGCATAAGTTTTGTTGTATCGCGAAAAAAATCTGCCCTTGAGCCGTTTCCATACATCATTTTGTGTATTTCGCAAATTATCTACCTTTTGTTTTCCACGTTACACCCCCTCCACTGAACAAAGAAACAAAGAAATGGAGAGATTATTCAGACAGTTTTTTGAAATTTGCCAGCTTACTGTTATTTCAGTTTCACAAATAATTTGGAATTGTACATAATATCCGAAGACGACAGCAGAATGAAGCTTTTGGTTGTCTGATAGCCCTAGAGCTCGAAGAAAGTACCCCAGTGCGACGAAACCCACGGGTATGGGAGAGACGACGGAATAAGACCTTCTGGGAGGAGGTGGTGGAGAGACACTTCACAGAAAATCTCTGGCTGCAACATTTTATAATGACACGGCCGACGTTTGAGATGTTGTGTGGATTCATCAGTCCTGATGTTGCGCCCATCACAGGTTGCCACCGACCACCGGTTCCAACCCAAAAGCGGATTGCCATCTCCCACTAAAAGCTGGCAACCTGCGCCAAGTATAGAGTAGTTGGAGAAACTTTCGGGGTTAGTAAAACTACCGTCCATCGATGTGTATATGCTGTGTGCACCGCTATTAAAGAAAAATTAATGCGGCGTTATATCAGACTTCTGACTGTAGCGGAGGCCAATGATATTGCATACCGCAATTCCTTGGTGCATCTTGTGCCACAGATTTACGGTGCGCTGGATGGCACGCATGTGCCTATTCTTCCCCCGACGGAAGGCTACCGCGATTACATTAATCGCAAAGGGTGGCCATCTATTGTTCTCCAGGCCCTTGTTGATGACAGGTGCATGATACGAGACATTTGTGTTGGCACTCCTGGAAGTGCCCATGATGCAGCTGTGTTTGCAGCATCGGATCTGTACAGGTGAGCCTACCTTTCAACATCCCTTCTCAGTGCGATAACAACTGAATTAGTACTGTAACCTGCTTCCCTTAAGGTTTTTAATTAAAACTGAAATTTGAATTAATACAAAATAACGACGTTTAATCAAAAAAAAAACTCTCTTCATCAGACCATGCGAACCGCTCCGCCATTCTCGTTTTGATTGCACGTGATGAAAATGTGACACATTTATTTGCGTTAAAGCCCTTTTTTCCGACAATAAGTGTTTCCAATGTAGTTTTTGCGACATCTGAAGTATCGATATGGAATTTATGCGCTAAAGTTAAACGGAAAAATATTATGTCGACATGTACAACATTTTATCGATAATTAGCATTTCCATCAGCTATATCAGTAAAAAAATTTGAAGCACTAAATATTTTTTTGCAAAAACTCCTTGGATGGAAACCTGGCTATTGTAACACAGAGAGTATTGGCACTTAATGTACTGTATGTCCACTTCAGGTGCTGTTCTGCATATACATTCATGTTTGCTGACTTTAAAGGGAAACTAAATAAACACAACTGATGAAACACGAAAAGAAATACTGTAGTTGAGCAAATGGTGTAAACAAATGAAACTCATAAACATCTAATAATAATAATAATAATATATACTGAAATTTCACAATATTGCTACTGATTATCTGTTTTATTTCAAAAGAATACATCTTCCTGCAAATTAATCTAGTGCATGAATGTTTTACTCATTGACAATGGTGTATAACTTTTTCAAGAGTAAGCAGCTCCTGTGACCTATTATTATTATCATTGTTGTTATTATTATTATTGGTTGGTTAATGCCTTTATACAACGTGACATACAACATTTGAGATACACTTGGTTACATTTCTTTTGTTTTTCCATTTGAGTTACAGGCAGGTGAAGTGACTTTCTCATAGTCGCACAGTGTCAGTAGCTGGATTTCAGCCCACAACCTTAGGGTTTGAAGTCCTAGGTTCAAAGCCTTAACCACTATGCTGCACTGGCCGCCAATACTATTAGGCCTTAGGAAAAGAATTCTACAGATATTGTATACAGAAAATCATGCATAGTACTACTGATACATCTGCTTAACCGATGGCACTATAACTGATGTCCATTGTCTTACCAAATTTCCTGGGAGAAGTCAAGCAACACAGCTAGTTTAACATACTTTGTGTTATAAGTTAGTATTTATGAAGCTTTCCTTTATAGGTACATTATTTTTTCATTACCAAGTATTCTCTTGTTTTCTTCAACTTGCTTTAAACAAAATAAATAAGACAACAGTCTGACTTTAGGAAAATGATTTTGCTTGTACAGTGTTTCAGCAACAGCAAATGAAAATATTTCAAGATTCTGAGGCTGCTGCTTTGATCTTGCTTAATACAGGTGGAATCCCGTTGTAACAAAATTCATGGGACCATAAAATATTTCTTTATAACAGAAATGTCATTATAACGAACATGGGGACAATACATATACTATTGTGACCAGTGTTGCCAGTGATTTGCCATCTCTAGCGGGAATGGACCAAGGACAGCTCTATAGCTGCTCTGCTGCATCTGGTAAACCGTAAACCAAGGGCAAAGCAATTGGTTGTCCTCTGCAGGATCAGGCTTACAGCATAACATGCTTATCAATGTTTAGAACACTTGACAGCAGGCAACCTGCTCTTTCTCGCACTCTCCTGGTCTGTCATACTGGTGATTCCGAGCTGCTGGTCTTCTAATCTGAAGATGGGAGCTAAAGCAGGACGATTGCCCCCATGTTGCAGCTCTTATCTCATGTGGTTGAGCACTGCAGTAACTTCTGTTTTGATTGAAGTCTTGAGACTGTACCTGCCTTCTCCTTACAGTAACAAAGTACCTGTATTTTTTCCTTTAGAAATCTGAATTCACTTTCCTGTGTCTCGTGCTGCTCCGTGTCCCATGCTTGACAATACCTGTATAAAAAAAGTGCTTCTTAAATTGCAAAATATATTTTATTTGAAAATGAGACATTAGGTGTAACTCTACCAACCCCCACCCCCCCCAGTAAACTGACAGTTTCTCTATTATTTTTTTTTGTAATGAAAACTTTGAAAAGCGCTATGAAACTTGAACAGTACAGTATCCACACATGACACAACTACCCAGGTGAACTCTTGGTGGAGCACTGACTCAGAATTCGGCCATACCTGTATGATGCTACACCTACACTCTAGCCAATTCTGCCTGAGACCGGACATTTTGCAACAGACTGTCATTTTCTTTTGTTCTAGCAAGAAAGAGACAGCCTGTTGCAGGTTTCCTGAGACTCTGTGAAAGTATAGGTGCAGCATTAAGTATTTTTTTACCTTGCATTATTATCTTTGGTGGCAATTTTTGGTCAAAAAAAGCGTCATTATACTGAAATTTACATTTCCTTAAAATTAAATCCGTTAAACATGATGTTGTATGAACATTTGCCCGGGCCAACAAAAAGTATTTGTTATTCTGAAAATTTCATTATCTCGGTATTCACTGTAACAGGAATTGACCTGTACAGGATTATCCATATTACTAACCGAGAATGCTAAACCGGATGATGGACGCAGGCACATCCGGCCATGGGCCGTAGCTGCAAAAGGACGTACTGCGCAGGCGCAAAAAGAGTCCGCGAGAGGCGGATGAGGAGCCGCGAGAGGGGGACAAAAGAGGCCGCAAGAGGCAGATGAGGGGCCGCGACAGACGGACAAGACCACAGAAAAAAGGAGTGAGCACAGAAAAAAGACAAAAAAGGAGAAATGACACGCAAGGAGCACCGGAAAAAGGAAAAGGCACATAAAAAAGTAGTCAAATGCAGGCAAAGCACGAAACACATTGCACACGAAACTAGACCCAAAAAAAAAAAAAAAAAAAAGAGGCTCGCGCACAACAGCAAGGCAACCCCCCCCCCCTACAGGCACCGGATGGGACACACACCAAGAGGGGGATTCAACAAGCCCATGGAACACAAAAAAAAGAACACAACAAAACCACCCCACAGACCCTACAAGCAACGGACAGGACACACACAAAGAGGGGGATTCAACAAGACACAGGAACACAAAAAGAAAGAAGACGCTTGCGCAACAACAATCCTCAACCCCCCCCCCCCCCCCCCCACACACACACATAAGAAGTGACACCCAAAGCCACATATTCTAAAGTGAACATCAACACCTTCACACTAGACAGCATAGGGGTCAGCATAGGTGGATCTCCTTACAATAAAGCACTATTAACCGTTCAACTGCAGAAAAGGAAACATATTAACAGTGACTGCGATCCTCCTTATTACTTATCCATATTTCGCATGCTGAGAAAGAAACAAGTCTTGAATACACGGTCACGGGTACAAAACAAAAAGGAAAGGATAACGGGAACAAACACACGAACACGAAAGAAACAACAAAATAGACGGCTATGCAGCATAGGTGGATCTCATTACAATAAGGCACTATTAACCGTTCAACCGCAGAAAAGGCTCCATATTAACAGTGAGTGCAATACTCCTTATTACTTATCCATATTTCTAAAAGAAAAAATGTCTCGACTCCAAAAACGCAAAGCTCAACTACAGCTTCTAACTAACGATGTACCTAAAAGTAAAAACTTTATGAACTGCATTAGATCCTACAATAGTTCATTTGCTTTTGCATCTAACGGAGTAAATATCAGGCCACCAAAAGGCAATGGCCCATACTGCTTTCGCATATGTGCACAAATACTGAATCGCATTGGAACAGTGCACCCTGAAACAAATCAACAACGCAAATATGCACAAATCTACATCCTAGATCCACATGACGCAAGCTATCAATCAAAGTGCTGCATCGCAACAGTCACGGATTCAAAACGAAACACCTCCCGTCTCAGACATACGTTAACGGCAAGGAAGGCTACAACAGGCTTTTCACACAGCACAGGCAAATCGATTACAGCTCCAAAACAACACGTCCCAAATACTACACATGCAACAACGCTCCTCTCAAACGGCACAAGCAAAACATACACCAGGAAAATTCATTCGGATTAATGAATGTCATTTGCAATCATTGTCATTCAGTTCACTTCCCTGAAGAAACAACTGGCAATACAAGTTATACATTTACACGTTGTTGTCAAAAGGGTCAAATTAGACTGCCTTCTTTACATTCATATACTGAATATCTACAAAAGCTTCTAACTAACGATGTACCTGAAAGTGAAATCTTTATCAACTGCATTAGATCCTACAAATCGGTATCCACTATGAACATTAACAGTGGCACTGCACGTGACATCCGTCTTGAAAAAATGTTAATTATTGATGAATGTACAATGGCATCCAGTCACTTACTCAACACCATTCATAAACTTCTACAAACGTTTATGAATAATAATATTCGATTTGGATGAAAGGTACTTTTATGAGGAGGAGATTTTAGACAGTGCTTAGCTATTCTTCCAGATGCCATGCACTCAGCTATTGTTCAGTGCACCTTAAAATACGCAGACAATTGGCATTGCTTTCAAAAGATACAGTTAGTAAAAAAGATACGATGTCCAGAACCAGATCATAACAATTGCTTATTACAACTGAGAGATGGTACACTCACCAATACAGATGGACTTCAGCCACATATTATTACAATTCCTCAAGCCTTTATCTGCGACAACTTAGTTACAGACAGATTTGGAACAGCAATCTCATTAGACCAAATGCCCCTTTTAACACAACGCACTATATTATGTCCAAAAAATATTAATGTGGAAAACATAAATACCCAAGTCATTCCATTACTTCCTGGAGAGACACAACTCTTTCTAAGCTCTGACAAACTTGACTCTGATCACAACAATAACCATCTTCATTGACCTTACAAGTTCTGACCTGGAATTACCTTTTACACTTAAACGGCATGTACAAAGAAAGTTTCCAATAAACCTTTACACTGTGCCACACACTTTATTGTTTGCTTTCTATTTGCATCATCTACACCGTCACACTATTCTGTATCTCATTCATACATCGCGCTCTTTGTCATTCCCAACACCAGGGGTTGGCGAGCGAAGCAAGCAGGGGGCGGAGCCCCCTAGTTATATCTATTTGGATGATACATAGGTCTATTTCAGTGTTAAAATGTGACATCTCTGATGATGTTCCTATCTTACAACTTCTGGATGGAGCACAAAATTTAAAAATTAAACTATATCAAAGCAGTACTTGTGCTAATTAGCACTTAAGACCACCTTCAGTTAATGAACCACTTGCAGATCTATATTGTTTAATGTGAACTAGCAGTTTTTACTGTGTCCCTGTTTATTTTCTTGTGTTAACTAAGAAATTTGTCGGGTTTTGTACTCATTTTTATTTGGTGTTTAATGCTTTGATTATTAATTTTTATCTAGTGTTATTTAATGTTTTTTAATGTGCCTGTGCTTCATGTACTGTTGGGTAATTGAGAATGTTTGTGAAGTGGAAGGTGCAATAGGAATCTTTTTCTCATTTATGGTATAATTGTGTACTGTGATTTTTTTTAATCATTATTTAGCCTTTCAAACTGAAGGGAAGCTATACTTAATTCTGGATTTTCTCAGGGGTGGAGATGTGTTTACTCGCTTATCCAAAGAGGTAAGCATATTTTGAGTTTTTTTTTATGATATTTATTCTTATTTTAATAATTAATTTTGAATTTTTTGGACCTTCTAACATATTGAAAGCACCTAATGATTTTTGTTTGATCACATAGTATGTCTTAAAAGTTAGTGCCAAATCACTATTTTTATAATTTTAAATTATTGTGTAATTTGTCAGTTTTCATCAGGCTGAATATTTGGTCAACTTCTTGTGTAGGAATTTACAGTAAAATTAGCCATTGTAATAGAATCTTGTTACTGAATAAACTATGAAAACATTTAGAACTATGACTTAAGTTACAACTAATACCTTTTATGTGGGAAATGCCTCTCATGTAATGTATTAACTATGATGAATTATAAAACAACAGAGTTTATCAATGGCTCTGCTACCTCCCAGGCCCAGAGTTTTGGGATGGAATCCCAGCTGTTTGTACTGTTTGTGTAGGGTTTTCCTACAGCTACTCTTGTTTTTCCACCTGCATCTCAAAGACATTCAGGTTAGGTTGATTTGTGACTCTACACTGATGTTTTATGAGTGAGTGCAGATGTTTGTGTATCCTACAATAGTTTTTGCCTTGCAAGGAAAGGTTCTGCTCCCACAATCCTGAACTGAATTGAGAGAACTTGATTTGGATGTATAGTTGGGAATCATCATTTAACACAACCTCTTATACAGAGAAATGTGGCAGCTGGATTAATTCATTTTCTTTGTATATCATTTCAAGTACTGTTTGAAATGCTTTCTTGGCTTGCAGGTGCTCCTACAGTATGATTCATTAAGTTGAACGTAATAATAGGGATGTGTTTTAAGAAAGAAATATTTCCACTTAAACATCATATCATTCGATGACTTTTATAGTATACCATTTTCTTTACAATCTTTGAAATGGTTATTAGACAAAAAAGACATTTTAAACTGAAAAACTTAGTTAAATGCATAAGTTGTTCATGGCTTATTCAGTTCATATTTTACCCTTTTAAGATACCATAAAGCAATATTTCATTTTATTAAGTCTTTCGTTCACATTTTTTGAAGTAGCATTATGATTTGTAATATGATGTAGAGTTGTATTTAGGTGGAGCATAACATTGGTGGAATACATTATTCATTTTTTTTGTAATATATATGTATTAGTCATTTTTTTATCCAAAAAAATCAAACGGTAAATCTGTCCAGTTCTTGTTAGGTTATGTTTACAGAGGAGGATGTGAAATTCTACCTTGCAGAGCTGGCCCTCGCTTTGGATCATCTGCACAACCTTGGAATTGTTTACAGGGACCTGAAGCCCGAAAAGTAAATATTTCTTTTGAGATTTTTTGCATGTTTCTTCTTTTTAAATTATAGACAGGCTTGCTATTTTTAATAGAAAACATAGTTTTTCTACATTTGTTGAGAATGTTAGGAGAGCAGACCCTTAATTTTGATATTTGCAAATTGTGCATTCAGTTACTTGCATATAAAGGGGAAAAAAAAGAAAAAAAAAACTGTTGGAGAGTTGTGTAGTGGCTAAGCGGAGCTGTCCAGTGAGTTACTGCATCCATTCTCTTTGCCTTTTCTTTTTGCTTAAACTTGTGTAGCAAGTGACAATATCCAAAGCAGTTAAATAAACAATCCTTTTCTTACCCACATTAGAGGTTTTTTTGTAAGAATACTTTATGTCAGTGTCTCTATTATTAATTCAGCTGTTTTATTAAGCATATTTATTTTATCAGCTGAATCAAATACTGAAGAATCTTGTCCTTTGCATAGAATGTAATTTATACTGCTTTCTGTTACTTTTTACTTTTAAACATTTACAGCCTCAGATATTTAAAAATGTTTTGTCAGGTTTATAAGTAACTTTTCTTTTTTATCTTAACTAATATAGTAACTTTTATTGATAGAATATCTAGTAGAGTGTAGAGTAATGTTACTTTTATTACTTTGTGTTATGTTTTTATAGAAACTATAATATTGCAAGTAGCTCTTTAAAAGTATAAATGCTTTAAATTTTTATAAATGAAGTGTGCAGACTTTTTACACGTCATGAAAAATGACGTGCTATACATTGATAGTTTGTTTTTTCAGTGTTACATTATTATCGCAAAGATTGTTTTTTGTTTTAATAGTTTTTATTTTATTAAATGTTTTCTGTGTGAAAGTTATTTGTGTACATGTATTGGAGAATGTGATTTTAATTTTCAGCATTTTGCTTGATGAAGCAGGACATATCAAGTTAACAGGTATTTACTGACTGACTTTTCTTTTTTATATCATATTTAATATACTGTGTGTATATGTAATATATATATATATATATATATATATATATATATATATATATATACACATGTATGTATGTTTGAGTTTAATTCCTATTTAATTTAGTTTAAAATTGCTTATTTCCACAATTAAACACTATTTCATTCTTGCATGCATTGATCAGCCACAACATTAAAACCACTGATTGGTGAAGTGAGTAATAAATGTCTCATTACAGTGGCACCTGTCAGGGGTGGGTTATATTAGGCAGCAAGTGAACAGTCCATCTTTGAAGGTGATGTGTTTAATGAGAAGTCAAGCAAAATGACACCTTTTATTGGCTAACTAAAAAGATTACAGTATGCAAGCTTTTGAGGGAACTCAGGCCCATTCTTCAGGCAAAGATGTATTACATCTTTTTAGTTAGTCAATAAAAGGTGTCATTTTGCTTGACTTCTCATTATATCCATAATGACGTATACGGTACAACACCCTAGTACTAAGGTGATGTGTTGAAAGCTGGAAAAATAGGCAAGCGTAAGGATCTTAGTGACTTCAATAAGGGCTAAATTGTGATGGCTAGATGACTGCAATATGGCACGTCTAAAATGGCAGTCCTTGTAGGGTGTTCCCAGTATGCAGTGGTTAATACCTAACAAAAGAAAGACAACCAGTGAACAGACAACATGGTCATGAGCATTCATGACTCATTAATGTTTGCGGGAAGCAAAGGTTAGCCCATCTGGTTCAATCCCACAGAAGAGCTCCTATAGCACATGTTGCTGGCTATGAGAGAAAGGTGTCAGAACACACAGTGCATTGCAGCTTGCTGCATATCAGTCTGTGTATCTGCAGACTGGTCAGAGTACCAGTGCTGACCACTGTCCACCACCAAAAGCACCAACAATGGGCATGTGAGCATCAGAACTGGACCATCGAGCAGTGGAAGAAGGTGGCCTGGTCTGATGAATCTCATTTTCTTTTAGATCATGTGGATGGCTTTGTGTTTGTTTGTTGTTTACCTGGAGAAGAGATAGCAGCAGGATGCACTATGTCAAGAAGGTAAGACTGTGGAGGTTGTGTGATGTGAGCAATGTTCTGCATGGGGAAACCTTGGGTCCTGGCATATATGTGGATAATATTTTGACATGTATCACCTATGTAAAGATTGTTTCAGACCAATTACACACCCTTCATGGCAACCCAATGGGAGTGGCCTCTTTCAGCAGGATAATGCAAAAATTGTTCAGGAATGGTCTGAGGAACATGACAAAGAGTTCAAGCCATTGACTTGGCCTCCAAAGTCCCCAGAGATCATTCTGATCAAGCATCTGTAGGATGTACTAGATAAACAAGTCTAATCCTTGGAGGCCCCAACTTGCAACTTATAGCACTTAAAAGGATCTGCTGCTAACATCTTGGTGCCAGATGCCACAGAACACCTTGTGGAGTCCATGTCTCAATGGGTCAGAGCTGTTTTGGTGGCATAAGGAGGACTTGTACAATTTTAGGCAGGTGGTTTTAATGCTGTGACTGATTGGTGTATATTGTAATTGAAATGCATGTGCATAAGTTTTCTTCCTGATTTGCGATTTATAAATTATAGTTTTTTTTAATTGAGTTCACTATTTAAAGTATGCAGTTAAATCATGTTCACATGGACATACCATCTTGCATGTTCTTTAATTCTGATAATCTATTTGCACTGCAACAGGGAAATAACTTAATCATGCTGATCCTTATGTAAACCAAAAATAACCAATAAATACTATTGTCTTTGCAAAGATTTAACTGGCAAATGTTGATTTTTGCCTTAACTCATTTTATTTGTCACATGATTGAATAGAGAGAAACAAGAATACAGCACTAAAAGAATGCATCTTGTAACATTTGCAGAGCAAATTTCATGTTTGTTGACCGTAAAACACAGTTGTGTGTAATATCATGTTCATTTTACTGAAGTGCAGTATACTGTAGTTTGCTGTAGATATTAGTGAGATTTTATGCCCTGGTGTAAAAGGATTTTATGTAAATCATATTTTAGTTACATATTAACCTTCTATCTTTTTCTGAGTTGTATATCTTACTTGGAAAATTAAATGGATTTTACTTTGTATACAGACTTTGGGCTCAGTAAAGAATCAGTAGATCAGGATAAGAAAACATACTCATTTTGTGGGACAGTGGAGTACATGGCACCTGAAGTGGTTAACCGGAGAGGCCACACGCAGAGTGCAGATTGGTGGTCACTTGGAGTTTTAATGGTATGTGCCACCAGCATTTTTTTGTCACTTTAATCCTATCAAAATTGTTTATTTGTTCTAAGAAAGCAGCATAGTCAACAAGACATTTATACAATGGAAATTCAATTAACACAGCAACACACTTTTCCTTGAAAGGAAATTCTGCAAATATTGTGTGTACTCCAAATTTTCTGTCTGCATTCTTCAAACATTTGCAACTTTGGCACAGTAATCCCTTCTCTATCGCGGGGGTTGTGTTCCAGACCCCCCCGCGAAAGGTGAAAATCCGCGAAGTAGAAACCATATGTTTATTTTTATATTGTCATGCTTGGGTCACAGATTTGCACAGAAACACAGGAGGTTGTAGAGAGACAGGAACTTTATTCAAACACTGCAAACAAACATTTGTCTCTTTTTCAAAAGTTTAAACTGTGCTCCATGACAAGACGGAGATGACAGTTCCGTCTCACAATTAAAAAAATGCGAACATATCTTCCTCTTCAAAGGAGTGCGCGTCAGGAGCAAAGCCTGTCAGAAAGAGAAAAAAAATCAATAGGGCTATTTGGCTTTTAAGTATGCGAAGCACCGCCGGACAAAGCAGCTACAAGGATGTACAATGTAAAGGTAGTCTTTCAGCATTTTTTAGAGGAGCGTCCGTATCCTCTAGGCCAGTGTGCGAACAGCCCCTATGCTCACACCCCCTCCGTCAGGAGCAGAGAATGTCAGAGAGAGACAGAGAAAAACAAACAATCAAAAATCAATACGTGCCCTTCAAGCTTTTAAGTATGCGAAGCACCGTGCGGGAAGCAAATCGCTTGACAAAGCAGCCATATGTAAGCCCAGCAAGGAAGAGAGCAATGTGAAGGTAATCTTTCAGCGTTTTTTGAGGAGCGGCCGTATCCTCTAGGGGTGCGAACTGCTCCCGTGCTCACAATATATTTGAGGAGTTTTATTTAATACGCGATCTGGTTGGGTAGCTTCTCAGCCATCTGCCAGTAGCGTCCCTTGTATGAAATCAACTGGGTAAACCAACTGAGGAAGCATGTACCAGAAATTAAAAGACCCATTGTCCACAGAAATCCGCGAACCAGCAAAAAATCCACGATATATATTTAAATATGCTTACATATAAAATCTGCGATAGAGTGAAGCCGCGAAAGTCGAAGCGTGATATAGCGAGGGATTACTGTATTGACAAAGTGTTTAATTTAAGCAATTCACATATACAGAGGAGAAATTAATCAGCGATAATTAAAGGATAGTTGTGTCAAGTCCATAATTGATTGTGCTTCAGTGTATTTTTCTTTTCATTTACAAGTAATGCAGATGAAACTCTTTAAAATCTTCATATACTGTATATAATATATTACATAAATGTACCAATTAGTTTAAAAAGACCCAGTTGTAATTTGAGGGTAAGCTGAATATTTAATCTCACCTTTTATTATATATGTTGGGAAAAGTCAAAATAAAAATTTGTTAATTTAGAAAATGTACTGAGTATTAATTTGCTACATAAAGTATTAATAGCTTGATAATGTCTTATGTATTTTCAAGCACTCATAAAAGAGTAAATTATGCACAATATTTTCACAGATTGTTTTTGAGAACAATCTTAAAGCTATACTACAAATTCTGAATTAAATTTTTTTTGGGCTCTGGAGAACAACCTCAATAATATCCTTTTTAATACTTATCCTCTTCATTGTTGATTTGGCCGAATGGCATAAGATGCAGGTCCAACTTACTTCCAAGTTTTAACTGAATTGCAAAAAGTCATTAGCATTTCTTCAAGTGTGTGTTTTTTTTTGTGTGTGTGTGTGACTTGTGTATTCCTTGATCCTGATATGGCCCTGGTCTCTATTAGTGACCGATAGATAGATAGATAGATAGATAGATAGATAGATAGATAGATAGATAGATAGATAGATAGATAGATACATACATACATACATACATACATACATACATACATACATACATACATACATACATACATACATACATACATACATACATACATACATACTTTATTAATCCCAAGGGGAAATTCACATACTCCAGCAGCACCTTACTGATACAAAAAAACAATATTAAATTAAAGATTGATAATAATGCAGGTAAAAACCAGACAATATCATTGTATAATGTTAATGTTTACCCCTCCAAGTGGAATTGAAGAGTCGCATAGTTTGGGGGAGGAACAATCTTCTCAGTCTATCAGTGGAGCAGGTCAGTGACAGCAGTCTGTCGCTGAAGCTGCTCCTCTGTCTGGAGATGACACTGTTTAGTGGATTCTCCATAATTGATAGGAGCCTGCTGAGCGCTCGTCGCTCTGCCACAGATGTCAAACTGTCCAGCTTCATGCCAACAATAGAGCCTGCCTTCCTCACCAGTTTGTCCAGGTGTGAGGCGTATTTCTTCTTAATGCTGCCTCCCCAGCACACCACCGCGTAGAAGAGGGCGCTCGCCACAACCGTCTGATAGAACATCTGCAGCATCTTATTGCAGATGTTGAAGGACGCCAGCCTTCTAAGGAAGTATAACCGGCTCTGTCCTTTCTTACACAGAACATCAGTATTGGCAGTCCAGTCTAATTTATCATCCAGCTGCACTCCCAGGTATTTATAGGTCTGCACCATCTGCACACAGTCACCTCTGATGATCACTGGGTCCATGAGGGGTCTGGGCCTCCTAAAATCCACCACCAGCTCCTTGGTTTTGCTGGTGTTCAGGTGTAGGTGGTTTGAGTCGCACCATTTAACAAACTCATTGATTAGGTCCCTATACTCCTCCTCCTGCCCACTCCTGATGCAGTCCACGATAGCAGTGTCATCAGCGAACTTTTGCACGTGGCAGGACTCCGAGTTGTATTGGAAGTCCTATGTATATAGGCTGAACAGGACCGGAGAGAGTACAGTCCCTTGTGGCGCTCCTGTGTTGCTGACCACAATGTCAGACGTGCAGTTCCCAAGACACACATACTGAGGTCTGTCTTTAAGATAGTCCACGATCCATGCCACTAGGTATGAATCTACTCCCATCTCTGTCAGCTTGTCCCTAAGGAGCAGAGGTTGGATTGTGTTGAAGGCGCTAGAGAAGTCTAGAAACATAATTCTTACAGCACCACTGCTTCTGTCCAAGTGGGAGAGGGATCGATGTAGCATATAGATGATGGCATCCTCCGCTCCCACCTTCTCCTGATATGCAAACTGCAGAGGGTCGAGGGCATGTTGAACCTGTGGTCTCAGGTGGTGAAGCAGCAGCCTCTCCGTGGTCTTCATCACATGTGATGTCAGAGCAACAGGCCGGAAGTCATTCAGCTCAGTACGACGTGATACCTTTGGGAATGGGGTGATGCAAGATGTTTTCCAAAGCCTCAAGACTCTCCCCTGTTCCAGGCTCAGGTTGAAGATGCGCTGTAGAGGACCCCCCAGCTCTGATGCACAGACCTTCAGCAGTCATGGCGATACTCCATCTGGACCCGCTGCTTTGCTGGCACGAAGTCTCCTCAGCTCTCTGCTCACTTGCACTGTTGTAATTATGGGTAGGGATGTCTCTCCTATGCTGGTATCAGCAGAAGGATTTGTGGAGGGTGCAGTACTCCGAGGTGAGAGTGAGAGTGGATTAGGGTGGTCAAACCTGTTAAAGAAGTTGTTCATTTGGTTTGCTCTCTTCACGTCTCTCTCGTGGTGGTACCCCGCTTCGAGCTGCAGCCAGTGATGATCTTCATCCCATCCCACACTTCCTTCATGCTGTTATTATGCAGCTTCTGCTCCAGCTTTCTCCTGTACTGCTCCTTCGTGCCCTTAGCTGGACTCTGAGTTCCTTCTGCACGCGCTTGAGCTCATGCTGATCACTGCCTTTGAAAGCCCTTTTCTTCTGGTTCAAAAGGCCCTTGATGTCACTTGTAATCCATGGCTTGTTAGCATAGCAGCGTACAGTTCTTACTGGAACTACAATGTCCATACAGAAGTTGATGTAGTCAGTAGTGCAGTCAACAACTTCCTCAATGTTCTCACTATGTGATCCCTGCAGGATATCCCAGTCTGTAGTTCCAAAACATTCTCTCAGAGCCTTCTCTGCCTCCGGGGTCCACTTTCTGAATGATCGTGTGGTTGCAGGTAGGACCCTCACTTTTGGTTTGTAGTGAGGCTGAAGCAGAACCAGGTTATGATCTGCTTTCCCAAGCGCAGGCAGCGGGGTGGCGCTGTATGCGTCTTTAACGTTTGCATACAGTAAATCAAAAGTCTTATTTCCCCGGGTGTTACAGTCCACATACTGGGAGAAGGCAGTTAATGTTTTGTCCAGCGTCACATGGTTAAAGTCTCCAGCGATTAGCACAAGCGCCTCAGGGTGCTGCGTTTGTAACTTAGCTACAGCATAATGGATGATGTCACTTGCTGTCTCCATGTCTGCCCGAAGATGGATGTTCATGATGACTACAATGACGTGTCCAAACTCTCTGGGCAAGTAATAGGGACACAAACTTACGGCCAACAGTTCGATGTCCCTGCAGCAAGTGGAGACTTTGACGTTAACATGTCCAGAGTTACACCACCGTGTATTAACATAGAGAGCGAGTCCTCCTCCTTTGTGTTTCCCACAGGTACTTGCATCTCTGTCCGCTCTAACTGTGCTAAACCCGGGTAGCTCCACGCTAGCATCTGGGATGGTGGTAGTTAGCCACGTTTCGCAAAAGCACAACAAACTGCATTCTCTGTAGGTTCGGACATTTTTCACCAGCGCAGCCAGTTCTTTGATCTTATTTGAGATTGAGTTCACATTTCCCAGAATCACATATGGCACCGAAGGCTTAAAACGCCACTTTCTCGCAAGCCGCTTCATTTTTATCTTAGTGCCGGCTCTGCTGCCACGATACCGCCTTCTTCTTACCTCATCGGGTAAATAGGGAACCACACTGGCACTGGCATTTGTTCTCGGTGCTCGAAGTTGAGTACTTGAATAGACGAGCCTCGGCATGTAAAAAATGTTACACTTATATATACAATATACTTGTATCATAATAATATAACCGTAATGCTTTACAGTATGGATTTTTCTCTTTACATTGGGTTTTCATCAAAATGCATTACATTTAACCAAAACCACACCATTATACTGTAGCTTTTCAGATTGAAAATAATCTCCTGTGCATTATTCTCTTTAGTTCAGTTTTATTTAGAGTAGGATTTCTTGTTCATTGTTTTGGTCCAGGAGACCTAGGAGCCACTGCAAAATGTCTGTTATATGAAAGTTTATTAAAATGAGTTCAAATGAAAGATACTGAAACTGCAGCATGTTCCAGGAAAAAGTCAGCTATGATGAAAGTAAAACAAAGGCATTTGGCGCTATAAATTTGATAAGATATTTAAGATTACATTACACAGTGCAATATGATGACTTCCAGCACCTTTCATACAAGTTAAAACAGAATTGTTTTTGACACATTTGTTCACTTCTTTTTTGATTGTTTCTTCAAAGTACTATAATGTTAATATAATTCAATAGGCACTAATAGAAAGTTACTACTCGTAAGATGTATCTTTTTATTTGAACAATATGTTATAGACAAGTGAAAAAAATGCTCCTGAATATGATAGAAAAAAGAGATGCAAAGCAGAAGGTGAGCAGGTAGAAAACACACAAGCAATTTCAGAATAAATGGTGTTTGGTGTTAAACCCTCTGTTTGCAGTTCTTTTTGAGATGCTAGAGGAGAGCTTTGTTTTTCTTGTTAACCCCAAGGTTGACTTGGAATTCTATGCAAGTGTCTTAAACCATAAGTCACACTCAGAGTGATGTTTAATTATAACACTCAGAGTAGTATTTTGCTTCTGTTTAGTAGATAAAATAACATCATGCTGCAGAAAGTCATAAATTTTTGTATGTGCTTTGGCACTCTAAGGTAACTTGTCAGTATTCATGAATGGGACAAAGCCTACAGCTAAAAACACAATGGCAAGTGAAAAGTTGTTGTGGGAATATGGGTCCCTGTCGACCCCGGAACCCGCAGACAACACATCCTGACACCAGGTAAAATATCAGAAGTAATTTTAATTCTTCCAATAATACAAAGCACCTCCACAATACACAAAATACTCAATAATAAATTAATATTCAATCACAAATCCTCCACTCCACCCAGCAGCTCTGTTGCACTCCGTCCCAACTCCAGCTCACCCTGCTGGCGTTTCCCACAGTCCTTTTTATATTCCTTGACCCAGAAGTGCTTCTGTCCCTCAGTCCATGTGATCTCATAGAACTTCTGGGTCAGATGAAAACTTCTTTTCTTCAGCCCGGAAGTACTTCATTCCTTCTATCCCTGTGATTAGGGAGTACTTCTGGGCTATAATAAAAACATTCTTGCCTCCCTGTAGCGTCCCCTGGTGGCCCCCACGGTATCCCTGCTGGAATTCAGGCCACCTCCATGTTGCAGGGAGGACTCTATCTGGCAGCGTGGGGGTATTGGCCGGGATAAACTGCCAGCCATATATCACACTGTAATGGCAGTTTTAGAATGAACAAATTGAACCATCGCTCAAACTGAGTGATAGTGATGACGATGTGAGTTGTTCATCAAACGTTAACACAAAAGTGAAACTGATGTGTGATACAACACTGCGTGACCAAGCCACTATGATATGAAAGGTGAATTTGGTGGCACAAGCTTCAGTGTGATACGAGAGTAGCTACATGACAAAAAGCCAAAATAATTGTAATCAAGTGTAAGGACAAGCAAAATGTTAGACCCCTAAGCACTGTTTACAATGTGGCAAGCAACTGTCAATGTTTATGTCAGGGGAAAAGTGGAAGTCACCAAATGTTGCTCTGCGGTAGCTTGCAATAACACAAGAGGCGAGTCAGTCGTGCAGGTTACACATTGACATTTCATTCTCATGTGCAGACAATTGAAATAAAATTCTGAAATGTGGACAACGAAACATCCTGTTACTGTCTCAATTGCAGCATTTGGCGCTGCATTGCTGACTGTCTCAGAACATAACACATGAAGGACGGATACTAAATCTACATCACTACAGCACTGGACACAGTAGATATACCTTTTCTCCTGCATTTATGTTGACATTTTGGTATTTACATGGTTCATGTACAGGTAATAACATTTTTTTTTCTCATTGAAAAAAATTCAGTGTTTTTTGGCTCATTTTTTGTGGGGTAAACATTACACTAAGGAGTTTAATGAAGACTAAAATTTAACATGTTTACGAAAAAAATAATAATTTTGGTAGCAAAAATAAAAATGAAAAAAATATCCTAATAGAATTAAATGAAAATAGGAAAATAAAAATGAAAATGAAAACTAAGCCAAATTTGTAATCACAACACTTACTTTTGTACATAATTTGTATGGGAACATGCATAGTTGCTGGTATATTCATTAAAGCCTCACGGCCATAGTGTTAGCATAGGCAAGATCATTGATTCATGTGTGTGTATGTACTATTTGACTCAACACCAAAACTAAGCTCTTTCATCAACACATTTGTTTCATTTGTCAACAGATCAATCTCCTGTTGCATTGTCATCTGGCAAAATTTAGTAATACAAATGTGAATGTTATATAAATTGTTTTGTTAAGATTTTGCCAGTATCCTGCCAATATTATTGCAGTGAAAGATCAAGCAGACGTATGGCATGATATCAATGCTAGTTACTTAGTACTGATGTTTAACATGGACAGAAAAATTCCTGTCACACATTACCATAAGCTCAGGCTTGAAAGCTAACCTTGTCAAGGTCTGTATGTCATTTGCATGTTCTCCCCTTGTGTATGTGGACAGAGTACACGAAACTGAAGAAGGCTACCAGTCTAATACTGCGTATTGGTAGTGTGTCATAAAATACTCTGTGTTGCCAAAATATCTTTGTTACTAGATGTGTTGTGGAGTGAATGAAATCTGGCAAGTTTAAGGTCACAGAGAGCTACCTAGGTAGATAGAATGCTCAATCATGCACACATACCAAAGCAAAAAAGTGACTCCGCAAGGACTCTGCAGGCAATCCAGCAGCAGAAGCTTTTAAGAAAAAGCATCCGTTTAGTTTTAATCCATTCATTTACTTAATATAATATTTTGAAACAGGATGGTCTAGTGGTGCTTAAAATTCTTACATCAGAGTTTTAGGGCTCGGGCTTAATTCTTAGTCTTGTTACAGTTGCTTTGTTTTTGAGTGTTAATTTCTCTGCCTGATTGTGTCCAGTGAAATGCAGGGGCTCCTTTTAGGATTGCCCAAGGCCTCATGCTACAAACATTGGCAGTACATACTTTTCCAAATTTTTTTTGTGAGCAAAGCTGATTCCATGCATGCAACCAGTAGAACAGTGCATGAGAAGACTTACTGTGGAGATGAATTACTGTGAGATGAATGATATACAATATGATAACATTAAATAAAGCTGTATTTTAGACTTGTAGAACAGTGTCCATATTAACTTTAAAAAAAAAAAAAAAAACTTATAAAACTAGACAAGAACTCAAAAAAAAAAAAAAAAAAAAAACTAAAGCTAAATAAAAATACATGAATGAAAAATTAAATAAAAACTACAAGTTCTTAAAAAATAAAAATTAAAGAAAATGAAAACCTAAATAAAAACTAAAACTAAATAAACACTGGGTGACTTTGAAGGACTTCCTTACTCAGAGTAGTTCTGTAACATCATAAACGGTTTGGGTTTGTTTTTCCAGTTTATTTTTATTTACTGGTACACAGTAACAGGTCAAACAAACAAACTAAAAATAATTAAGTTTGGGTAGTAAATTTTAAACATTCCTTTTTATCACGTTTTCATTATTAAGCTGATGTATAACTGCATAGCATCTTAATTACTGCAAGTGTAGGTTGTTAAGAAAAGTAACCATATTTTCAGTTTCAGCAACTAAAAGCTGATGGTGTTGAGCCCTGGTAAATTATTTTACTGGTTGGTTTTGAGGACATTACCCTTGAGCTAATTTAACTTTCACATTTCTAGGCTGCGAGTAGTTATCAAACCTAGCCATGTGAATTTCCCCTTAGGATTAATAAGTCTGTCTGTCTGTCTGTCTGTCTGTAAGAAATTATCTAGAAAATAAAATTAACTGAAAGACAAAGAGTAAAGGGACACTACTTTTTCTTTAAGTACTCTAAATAAAGCATGTTAGGCAGAACTGTATTCACAAAAAATACAATATAGGGTCAGATAGATAGATAGATAGATACTTTATTAATCCCGATGGGAAATTCACATTCTTCAGCAGCAGCATACTGATACAATAAATAATATTAAATTAAAGAATGATAATAATACAGGTGAAAAAAACAGACAATAACTATGTATAATGTTAAATATTAACGTTTACCCCCCCGGTGGAATTAAAGAGTCGCATAGTTTGGGGGAGGAACGATCTCCTCAATCTGTCTGTGGAGCAGGACAGTGACAGCAGTCTGTCGCTGAAGCTGCTCTTCTGTTTGGAGATGACATTATTTAGTGGATGCAGTGGATTCTCCATAATTGATAGGAGCCTGCTGAGCGCCCTTCGCTCTGCCACAGATGTTAAACTGTCCAGCTCCATGCCAACAATAGAGCCTGCCTTCCTCACCAGTTTGTCCAAGCGTGAGGCGTCTTTCCTCTTAATGCTGCCTCCCCAGCACACCACTGCGTAGAAGAGGGCGCTCGCCACAACTGTTTGATAGAACATCTGCAGCATCTTATTGCAGATGTTGAAGGACGCCAGCCTTCTAAGGTAGTATAACCGGCTCTGTCCTTTCTTGCACAGCGCATCAGTATTGGCAGTCCAGTCTAATTTATCATCCATAATTGTTTTTTTAACAATACCCTTTTTTATATTTTACATTGAAATACATCACTTGAGAGAAATGGAACATATCACACAAATGTTTAAAAAAAGCCTAAAGACATAGACTACAGTGAACAAGAAGCATGCAAAATATATCAAAACATGTTTAGCCAAGAATGTTGTAATTACTGTACCTTATTATTCCTTAAAAGGAAAACACATTTGGAGCATAAAATCAGAAAGACACAGTTTATATTACATGTCATTTTGAATTGCTTATGTTATGAGGTTGTGATAAATGAATGAATGAACATGTACATGTACATACTGATATCTTTATATAAATGTCTATTTTTATATTACATAGAATACTTATGTTAAGTTAATAAGAAAAAGCACAAGAAGCCTCTTTTGACTATTAAACATTTTAAGTAGCAGATGTTTTTGTCTTAAGTTTTAAGGGAACATGCCTTGATAAAATGTCATTACTGAATGATTCTAAATTTTATCATTTAAAATTTGATATGTACTCAAGAGTTTTCTAAGTTCTAAATAAGATTACATGTTGCTGCACTGCAATGGTGCACTTACAGTGTAATTTTGGGGATGGTATAAATAAAATGTTCTTCTACAGTATGTTTATTTGCAAAGCAGTCACTCCCACAGTCTCCCCTGTGCATATTGCGCTACCTGATTCAATATTCAGTTTATAATTAATGTTGCCAATTAGATTTTAATATTATGATATTCTTATTCTAATATTGACATTGAACTTTAAATTCTAAATACACAATGTAAGATTTTTTAGTTAAAGCAATGTTGAATGCCAGTTGCCATTTTTACCCTTTTGCTAAGCTAAAGTATATGATGTGTATTTGATATCTTTTAAATCATGATTTGTTATTCCCAAAATCATTCGTTGTGTCACATTTTCATATTGCTATAATGTCTGCAGTTCAAAGATGTTTTAAGCGATTGCTTTTCATGCTAAATCTCATCTACTTAATTCTTAATATGCTTTTATTTATATAATCTGTCTCTTTTATAGCCAGTCTTTTAGCAGGCTATAGCCAGTAAAAGTAGATTTAGGTTATCCTCCTGAAGTCCAGAATAGCATTGGCATGCTTTCCATATGTGCTTTCAGGGGTGAGGAAGCTTTTTAAGCTAGACTGATTAACAAGTCTGCCTTGTTAAGGTCAAATGAAACAAGTAAATAAACTGTATAAAAAATAGAAATCAGAACTAGATTTACAGTGCAAAATGTTTCAACAATACTCTGGCTATTTTAGCATACTAAAAAACTTTTAACCTATTCACTCCTTCAAAAAGAAAACCTACTTATGTTACAATATTTTATGGTATTAAAAAAATCATGAGAATGAATTGTTCACTGTGTTAATGAAATTTTCAGACATTTGTTGTAATCAGACCATATTACCTGAGCATATTTCAGCCTATTAAAACCGTTCAAGGAAACTTTTACAGTTTCTTGCAATACATCTTTGAATTCTACAAATGGAATTAAACATTTTTGTGTTGTTTGACAAGTCTGTCCATCAAGAAAATCTCACTCTCTGGAACAGATTTAGCGCTTTTGGAAAGGTTATGCCAGTGTGAGACATGCCATTTTTGCACACTTGTGTTACTTTTTCTTTTACTATTCAAGGAGGTTGACAAGAGCTAGCTGTTTAATTGAAATTCAGGCATTAATGTCATTACCTTGTGATGCAACATGTCAAAAATATATGGTAAGTGCAGATTCAGTTTCACACCCAGTTTTTTTTTATATATACAAGGTGATGTGTTTCACTCTGCATTAAAATAGCTGCCTTGAATCAGAACATCTCTTGTTACAGAGCATATTTCTGAGAGTGCAGCTATATTTTAATTACATGTTTTTAACATGTGGTTCACCCCTCATGGTAGTAAATGAAATACATGAGGTGTTTGGGCACATTTCACTTGTGGATCTCACAGTTTCACACATTCCAGGTGTAGATAGCTTCATGCTACACAGACATTTAATTTCAACAGAACAGCATCCTGCCTTTTAGGGTACTTAGTGCCAAAGTGAATAGTTAAGTAATTCCCCAATTAGAACAATATTATTCAATAAATGCATTTTCAAATTCAGTATAGTTTTATGTATCTTAACAATTTTTCATTGCATGCTCAAAACACTTTGCCCATTTTTATTTATACATAACCCAATTTCCTCATTAAGGGTTATGTATACCTGAAACCTGTTATAGCACTTGCAAGGCAGGAGTCAATTCTATATGGAGTGGCAGTTCATCATTGGACCTAAACATGGTCATAACAATGCGTTATGTGCACACATAACCAGCTGGATTAGAGTTTCCAGTTAATCTGCTGTGGACGTGAATGAGATGTTTCGGAAATACTAGTCATTTACTGATATAGTTAAAATAAAGCACAAAATAAAAAAAATGCTAAACACAAAGCATAAAATATATACACAGAATACTTATTTTACAAATAGGTTAACTACCTCAATATTTATAAATTAAAGACAAAGCTCTATTACAGTATATTAATATAAGAAATCTAGAAGCATAAATGAAAAAAAATATTAATTTCAGTTTACCCAGATTCTATCTGCTCTTGGTCATCTTCTCATCCAGTTCTTCTGTGGATATTTTACATTGTACTAAACTGCGTGAAAATATAACTTGTTTAGACAGAAAACCAAGTACCGATATCTGGTTTGCCTTTGGCAATGACAAATCCATTCAAAAGTACTGTTAGTGAGATCAGGTGAGATAACACCATCAAGATAGCAGTGAAATGAGATGCAACCATGACATAAGCAAATGAGAATAGGAGACTTTTTATAACAGTAAATCAAAAAGATTGCAAGATTAGAAAAAACTATATTTATTGCCACATGAATATGTGATATGATAAATTGATGGGTCTTAAGCCTTCATTTAAAAATTGAATTTCATTGCACACACATAATAATATTGAGAGATAGATCATTCAATGTTTGTAGGTCTTATAGCTAACATTTCTGTCTCTAGCAGTAATTTTAATTATCCCTCCAATTTTAGGTAGATGCTGTGGAGTATGGAACCAGGCCATATACTGTAGTAACATTTTAAAATGAATTCTAAACTGAAGTCTTTATTACAATTTAATTTGTTACAATTTAAGATCCGGAGGTTATATGAGTAAACCTACTAGTTCTAGTTGTGATCTTTGCGACAGTCATGTCTATTTGATACATATGCAGAAAATAGCATTTCAGTGTTTTGCATATTAAGAAAATTTCTTAATATGAAAGACACTTGGTATAATATTTAGATTTTATGTGAAATACCACACTTTTCAAACTAAAAGGTTAAAGTATTTTCTTTCTTATTAAACTGCTACATATATAAAGTAAAAAAAAAAAAAAATTCCTTATAATTATTATTGCAAGGTGCATTGAGATATAAATTGCTGTTAAAAGTGACTTTCTTGTATAGTTTTTTTTAGTTAAGATGGAATTTATTTAGACTTCTGGCTTTAATTCTACTGTTTTGTCTATTCTAATTCCTATAGTTTGAAATGCTCACTGGTACGCTACCCTTTCAAGGGAAAGACAGAAATGAGACCATGAATATGATTCTCAAGTAAGTCCCTTCTTTAAGATCATTAGCAGGAAGCCCTACGGAAAAGTGTACAGTCTAATCATTATTTCCTAAAGCAGTGGTAAAGACTTAAAAGAAAGATTGCATGGTCATTGCCATGTTTTGTTATCTTCATTACTTCAAGATGTTCAATTTGTCAGTAGTATGTTTTTTTTTTCTCAAGAAAATAGTTTTTCAGTGTTCTTGTTTAGAGTTTAGTTATTGATAGTAGCTTTATGCTGAATTGCTATATTCTGTGATTAATTAGTATAATAATACTAATTATTATCATTAGTATAATACTTTAGAGAGAGGAAAAAAAACACTTTTTTATTAATACAAATATTCATAACCTTATATATATAGATTCCGTGGCTGAAAAAGCATGGATGCCCTAAAGCACCAAGCAAACACCTCCTCAGCCTACTTCTTGTGTTTGCCATTTATTCCCTGTTTGTTTAACAGGTTAATTAAGCACACAATGATATTATCAGTAAAGTAGGCTGAAGCAAGAAGTTAAAAAAAAAAAAATAATTGTGTACTAGAATATAGTTTAATATGTCATCTTTGCTTATACTTTGAGTAACCACATATTTGCACCTTTTTTTTAACATAGTAAGAATTTCACTGTATTCTGTACATCTGACAATGCTACTACTTTTATTTTTCTGTTCTTTAAGCCATACTAGGTTTGTTGTGGTGTGATGTACTTTGCTGTTAAAAAACAGATATATGCGATCAGAAATAAAATTCTAATTTTCTGTGGCATGATAGTTCTATCCTGTACCACAAAAACCCATTCCATGCATTTATACCAAGCCATCAGCATCCGTTGTTGACTTTCAGCTGGATTAATCAACTGCCTTGGGTTGTTTTTGTCATGTTCTAATCCTTCTTATCCATTCAACATCTTAGCTTCATAACATTAAATAGCCTGGAAAGTCCTGGATTTGAAAGGGAATAAAATTGTTACCTTGTATATTATGCAATTTTTTTAATTAAGTATTGCTGTCTTCTTTTACTGTGGTAAATTATTTGTATAGAATGTTAAAATACAGTGCAAGATTGTCTAGGTCATTATTAAAATGTTGAATGATTTTGTTAAACTTAATTATCAGTAAGTTTTGAAACCTTTGTAAAAACCTGTTTTTCAAAATTTTTCTCTAAAATTGCTTTGAAGACTGACATGGCGGTGCACATAGTTGCAAAGGCTCGGTGCTCTCCCCTTCGAAGTTTTGTTTTGTGTGTGTGTGTTGATTTTAGTTTGTTCTACGTCCTGTTGGGCGAACATATAAAACAACCAAGATGATCTTCTTAAGATCGGAGTCTGCTGTGAGGGGAGTGTTACGGCGGAATTCATTCACTCGCACAGCATTCCGGTGAATATAGCCAGGACACCCGGCTCCCAATGGATTACCATCCCCGGAGGCAGGTGGCGCAGAGAGAGGAAACAGAAGCGAGGATGCAGGGTCGGCGCGCTAGCAAGACTACAGAGACAGCCTCACAAAACTCCACTTCCAAGCCTTTTCCTCGCTAACGCCAGATCTATTGTCAACAAGATGGATGAACTGAGGATTCAGGTTGCTTCAGACCACATGATCAAGGACAGTAACTTGTTTGTGTTCACAGAAACCTGGCTTCATTCATTAATACTGGACTCGGCTATTGAGCTAACCGGCTATTACATCACGGCGTTATGACAGGGGCTAGAGACTCTGGTAAGAGCAGAGGAGGGTGGTTGTGTGTGTGTGTACATCAATAATAACTGGTGCATGGACGCAGTGATACTGGATAGCCATTGCTCCCCTGACTTGGAGTATATGACTGTGAAATGTAGATCTATCTATTTACCGCAGGAGTTCAATGTGGTAATGATCACTGTTGTTTACATACCACCAGCTGCTAATGCTAACTTGGCTCTGAGACATTTATACAGCAGCATTAGCAGCCATTACCCTGATGCAGTGTTCATTACCACAAGGGACTTTAATCACGTGGATTTAAAAGCACTGCTCCCCAAACTCTACCAGCACGTAAAGTGTGCTACTAGAGGAGCCAACACGCTAGACAAGGTCTACTCAAACATCTAGCTGGGCTACAGAGCTAAACAGCTTCCACACCTGGCCCAGTTTGACCACATGTCACTGGTGATGATTCCTGCATACACCCCTCTCCGCAAATCTGGTCTTACCACCACAAGATCACAACCTGGCCTGATGACGCCTCTCTGCAGCTGCAGGACTGCTTCAACAGGACTAACTGGGACATTTTTGATAGTCCAGACCTGGAACTCCACACCGACAATGTATTGTGTTACATCAAAACCTGCATTGACACTGTCACAGTAGAGAAACGTATCCGTGTCTATCCAAACCAGAAGCCCTGGATGACGAGAGGTTCAGCAGTTGCTAAAGAAAAGGAACACCGCCTTTAGTTGCGGTGACAAGGCTCTCTACAGTATGACACGGTCCAACCTGAAGAGAGGCATCAGAAAGGCTAAGAGGGACTACAGGAGAAAGATTGAGGAGCACCTGGACAGTAATAACAGCAGGCAGGTTTGGCAGGTAGTCCAGCACTTCACCAACTACAGGACCAGCCATGGAGCTGCTGAAGGTGACACCTCAATGGCAGAGGAGCTGAACCACTTCTTTGCTCGCTTTGAGATGGATCTACCAGAGGCAGCTGTTACACATGCAGCAGCAGTTCACAACAACATCACCCCCTCCCTTAGGGTGGAGGAACATGAGGTGAGATGCTCGTTCCAGGCTGTCAATCCTAGGAAGGCAGCAGGTCCCAATGGTGTCCCTGGACGTGTATTGAGGAGCTGTGCAGAGTAGCTGGCTGGGGTCTTTACAAAGATCTTTAACCTGTCACTGTACCAGGCCTCATTTCCTCCCTCTCTGAAATCCTCCATCTTACTCCCTTTACCAAAAAAAATCGCCCATAGCCTGCCTGAATGACTATCAGCCAGTAGTGCTCACCCCGGTGAGGATGAAGAGTTTTGAGAGACTGGTCCGGAGTCATATCATGTCCTTCATCCCTCCCACCTTTGATGCACACCAATTTGCTTACAGGGCTAACAGGTCTACTGAAGATGCTGTTGCTGCTGCTCTCCATGCTACCCTGTCCCATCTGGAGCACCAGGGGAGCTACGCATGGCTCCTCTTTATTGATTTTAGATCTGCTTTTAACACCATCCTCCCTCACAGATTGGTGTGCAAGCTGCTAGCCGTGGGACTCCCGTATTCCACCTGTATATGGATTAAAGACTTCCTGACAGACCACACATAAAGGGTTAGGGTGGGTCCTCACATCTCCTTGGTCATCAGCATCGGCACCGGCTCTCCTCATACTGTACACACATGACTGTGCCTCCGCCCACCACAGCAACACCATCATCAAATTTGCAAACGACACCACTCTACATCAGAGTGGACTGTGTGGAGAGGGTGTCAGACATCCGCTTCCTGGAAGTCCACATCATGGAAGACCTGTCCTGGGGTGTGAACAGAGCTGAGCTGGCGAAGAAGGCTCAGCAGAGACTTTATTTCTTAAGAGTACTCAGGAAAAATAACATTACCCAAAAACTGCTGGTGTCCTCCTATCACTGCTCTATTGAGAGTATCTTGTGCTACTGCCTCTGCGTGCGGTTTTCCAGCTGCATAACAGCGCAGAGGAAAACACTTCAGCGGATCGTAAAAGACTGCCCAGCAGATCATCGGCTGCTCTTTACCCTCTCTGGATAAATTGCACAGCTCTCGCTGCATAAGGAAAGCAGAAAATATCTTAAAAGACTCCTCACACCCCGCTCATGACATGTTCCAACTGTTGCCATCAGGCAAAAGATATACTGTAGGAGCATCAAAACAAAGACTAATAGACTGAGAATAACAGTTTCTACCCTGTTGGTATTAGGGCACTGAATGCCACCTAATCACCTCCAGTGCAGCAGTGCAATAGATGACATCTTGTGCAATAGTGTTCATGTGCAATTAAGGTCTTATGTTGAATGTTTATGTTCTACCTTATTTCTTCTTATCCTTATGTAATTATATTTATTTATATTTTGACACCGCAGAGACTACAGCTAATTTCGTTGTATTTGTTACAATGATAAAGATATTCTGATTCTGATATACAGTTATCCATTGCGATTTGCGAGGATTATGGGTGCGGGACCCGTGCAAATGCAAAAATCTGCAAATACATTTTGGGTCCCATGATTACTGTATATTCTAAGTTTATTACACTAAATAAGATGCAAAAAATTGTGAGAAACATGAGATAAAATGATCACTGTGCAAGCAAATCACATTTGTGATAGTAAACACTGTGGTTGTCTGCGGTTTTCTGGCACAGATTGCAAAACTTACAAAATAGTTTCCATTTAACTATTGATGTCAAACCCGCACATACATGGATCCACGAATTGTAAACTCGTGAATCGCAAGGGCTGACCTACATTTCTTTTTTTCATCTGTCTTGAATTAATGGTGTGTTTGTTTATACAGAGCTAAATTAGGTATGCCACAGTTTCTTAGTGGTGAAGCTCAAAGTCTTCTTAGAATGTTGTTCAAGAGAAATCCTTCAAATCGACTAGGTATGTTTTATCTTTAATGACTAGATTACATTTTAACAACGGCTGGTTTTACTTTTTCCCCTTTACCTGTTAACCATTTTTTTAGAAGTTTTATACCAAATAAATAATACATTATTTAAAGTGAATTGAAATGAAAAATAGTTAAGATGTTTATTGCCATGTTTTAAAATGCTGTTTTAATTATGTAAATGTTATGTACACACAGGACAAGCTCACTAATTATTTAAAATATTTTTAAAAATTCTAAACATGTTGCTATTTAACAAAATAATTAATAGCATTTTGATGTTTTTCAAGGGGCTGGCACTGATGGAGTGGAAGAGATCAAGAGGCACCCTTTCTTTTCAACAATTGACTGGAATGTATGTTGCTTAAATCTAAAAAATCTTAAACAAATTCATTGCCTTAAAACTTTTTTGTTGTTTTTCCTAAAATGCAAACTATTAATATTTTTTAGAAATAATTATTTAAAAAAAAATGCTTTTTGGGCAATGTATTATACCAGTTATTATAGCAACCTCTGACATTCTGAAAAATTAAGAACATTTTAAACTCCTCGGAAGGTCATGCAAAATAATTTAAAATTAGAAATTAAATTGGCTTCAAAAATTCTAAAAAAATAAGTGAGAGCCATGGCATGTTCATTTTTAATTATCTTTTATTGAACTGGCTAATGTATTCATCAAAAATTGTGATTTTTTTTACGTAGAAACATCTTAATTTAATTGCGAACACAAGTCTCTTTATATATTTAAGTGTTCTGCCTAATGTTACAATATAAGACAAGATAGTCTGTCAAGGGGGAGGATGCTGTGGATATCATCTTTTGCTCACTTAACTATTCATAGTAACAGACATTTTAAGCAAGGGAGCCCAATTGTTTACATGCCACTGTATATTAATTATAATACTGTAACAGTGTTCAAAGTACAAGCCTTTTTTTAGTGCATTGGCAACATTATTTTTGCAGATAGCTATCACCATATCCAGTTGACTTATCAAGTTTCTTTTTTCCTTTTGTGTCTTATCAGTGATTGATTGTGATTGCCATGGAAAAGGGGTTTGTTTTAGTTGAAGGATATGTAAAAATGGGAGCAAAGAGCAAATCCAGTCTTTGTTACAAATTAGAGAGCGAGGATAGAATAGTTTTTGAGTGGTGAATACATCATAACATTGAAAAGTTAATACCATTACTTTATGGAAGAATGTAACATTATTATCAGTTATTCACTATTTTTATAATTACATTATACAGTACTATTAAATTAGGACACTGTCTTTTCCAAGCAAGTATGTGAAACTTTGTATAGCTCCTTTTATAGCAATTACAATCCTAAAGATTGTCGGTGGGATAGGCAAATCCAATCAAATGTGATTGTTAAACCAGCATTGTCCTACTCTCTGTCAGAGTACTCTTTCCATCTGATGTGGAGATAGTGAATCAGTTGGCCTTGACACCAAACCTCCTGATCTCATCTGTTCTCTTCACCAACATGTCCATTGAAATCTGCTTCAGTCACCACTCTGTCTCCCTTGGGTACACTCTGCACCACTTCATCCAACTCACTTCAGAAATCTTCTTTCTCATCTATCGCATACCTAACTTGCAGGGCATATACAGTAACAACATTCATCACACCTTCAATTTCCAGCTTCATAATCGTCACTCTGTCTGACACTCTTTTAATCTCCAAAACACTCTCGACATACTGTTCCTTCAGGATAACCCTTACCCCATTTCTCTTCCCATCCATACCATGATAGAACAATGTGAACCCACCTCTGATCCACCTGGCCTTACTTCCCTTCCATTTAGTCTCTTGCATGCACAATGTATCAACCTTCCTTCTCTCCACCACTTCAGCTAACTCTCTTCCCTTACCAGTCATACTGCCAACATTTAAGGTTCCTACCCTTGTTTCCACTTTGTTTACCTTCCTCCTCTACTCCTGCCTCTGGTCATACCTTCCCCTTCTTCTTCTCCTTCTTTGGCCAACAGTAGCCCAATATCCATCGGCACCCTGTTGGCTAACAGTACTGGTGGTGACCATTTGTTAACCCGAGCCTCAACTGATCTGGTATAGAAATCTGTATTGTTGTTCACATATTGATCTGGCAAAATTTTACACTGGATGCCCTTTCTGATGTAACCATTTTTTTTTCTTCTTCTTCTTTTTCTCATACCAAGGCAGTGTGATGATATGGCTAAAGAAGAGATCTGTATAACATGACATATGATCAGTTCTCAATGATTTGCCTGCTTTGTTAACCCAAGATGGACTTTTAACATTGTTTTAGTTCTGCAAATATAGCATGTCAACTTCACCACTAAAGCATTTGTGATTCTGACTGTAATGATCTCTAATATGTAAAGCAGATTATCATTGTTACATAATGAGTGTAATGGCTGTCATAGATGTCTAGTTCAAAGATATAGTTCACTTTGGTATCCGAAATAACCAAAAACTTGCTTTACAGGTACCCCTTCAAAACTGGTGGTATTTTTGCTTTACCATTAATGCTGCTTTTGGGCATATTTCTAAAATTATAGGAGCAGTAACATTTAAATTATGTCCATTATAATGTATCCATTAGCCCCAACACCCCAGGGAGCATTATCAGGTACTGAGTGCAAATTATATTTTAACCATCTCATCTTAATGAACATAACCCAAGTAAAATGCAATAATATCTAAACTGTAAAAACATTGTCCTGACAAAGTGAATTTCTGTTGTTTTCAGAAACTGTATCGGAGAGAAATTCAGCCTCCTTTTAAACCAGCTTCTGGCAAACCAGATGATACTTTCTGTTTTGACCCTGAATTTACAGCAAAGACTCCAAAAGGTACTGGGTAAAACAGATCTATGATTACAAGTTCTGCATGCTACCTAGTAATGGCAATTTTGGAGGATAAATCACCTTAACTTTTTTCAGCTTGTTTTTTTTAAGTAATGTGCATCTCTTTCAGTTTTTTTTCTCAGATGTTTCTTGGAAATGAGGACAACCAAACTATTTTAAGTTCGTTTCCACCTGTTCAATGTATCAATTGTCAGATCGGTCTAGTTAGCTTTATTTAGTAATTGTCTCTGCTTAGTTTGGAAAAGTCCCTAAGTCTTTTTGCAGCATGAAGACTAGACTTCTATACACTGATATACAGATTCCACTAATGGTCTTGGAGTAATGAAGTCATAATTGTTCATAATATAAATAATAACTGAATTATAAAAATAATACTGTATCCGAGGCTAAAGTACAGCATATAATTTTTTATTTAATTAATATTTCTTTGTATACAATATATGCTCATACAGTGCCCTCCATAATGTTTAATTTCAGGGCACCATAATGTTTGGGACAGTTGGCATCACATGTGTTTGTGATTACTCAGGTATGTGTCATTGCTTAATTAGTGCAGGAATAAGAGACCTAGGCTTTCTTCAACCTACAGACTACCTTTGGAGGACAAGAGCTGTGCCAGTGAAAGTTACATAAGCTATAAAACAAGAATAAAACCATCAGAGACATTACTAAATCCTTAGATTACCAAAGCCAACTATCTGGAATATCATTAAGAAGAAAAAACGCAATGGTGAACTCCATAAATGTGACATGCAAATTGGGACTGGTAGACCTCCACTGCTGATGATAGAAGGATCCTCACTATGGTAGAGAAAAAGCCCCAAAGCCAGTCCGAAAGATCAGAACCTGTCTTCAGGAGGCAGATGTGTATGAATCAGAGATAACTAACTAACTATCCACCGAAGACTTCATAAATAAAAATACAGAGGCCACATTGCAAAATACAAACCACTAGTTAGCCTCAAAAACAGGACAACAAGATTACAGTTTGTGAAAAAGCACTGAAAAGAGTGTGCAGAATTCTTAATAAAGGTCTGATGGACAGACGAGACAAAGGTTAACCTATATAAGAGTGATGGCAAGAACAAAGTGTGGAGAAGGAACTGCCTCATCTGTTTAATATGGTGGCATGGATGTTATGGCTTGGACATGTATAGCTGCCACAGATAGTGGCACACTTATTTACGTTGATGATGTAACTGCATATAGCAGTTGCACAGTAATATAGAAACATCTTATCTTATGTAGTTGCGGTGCTGCCGAGAGTGGCAGCCTTTTCAGCAGCTCCGTATGTGAATTTCCCCTTGGGATTAATAAAGTGTGTGTGTGTCTGTCTGTCTGTCTATCTATCTATCTACCTATCTACCTACCTACCTACAAAAATTCATTGAATGGCACAAGAAGGTAATAATCCCAAACATGTTGCTAAGGCTACAGAGGAGTTTTTCAAAAATAAAAAATGGAAAATTCTTCAATGGCCAAGCCAGTCACCCGATTTAAATCTAACTAAGCATGCCATCCATTTGCTAAAGAGAAAGCCTAAGGGGGCAAGCCCCTGAAACAAGCAGGATCTGAAGATGGCTGCATTAGAGGCTTGGCAGAACATCACCAGAGAAGATACTCGGCACCTGGTGATGGCTACAATTCAGAGATTTCACCCAGTAATTGTATCTTAGAGATATGCAACAAAGTACTAAGTACGACTGCTTTAACAGATCTGCTTTTGCTGTGTTCGAAACATTATGGTATCCTGAAAGGGAGGGAGAGTGGGGCACATGTAGAGAAAGTGTTGTAATTTCTACATGGTGTGACCAAAATGTGTGCAGTACCCTTAAATGAAAGTCTACAATGTGCACCATAATCGCATTTGAATTGTTTACTTTGTAATTTTAAACTGTGGAGCAGAGGGAAGAATCAAGTAAAAAACTTATCTTTGTCCCAAACATTATGGAGGGCACTGTAAAACTTTTCAAATAATACACTAGTGTGAAATTTATTCTGTGTTTCTTTACATGTGGTATATTGTATTTGGCAGTTAACACACTGTCAAAATTTTGTCTCATTTCAGTTTCTGAACAATAACAATTGAATGCATATAAGGTTATAATAATGCATTTTATTTATAGGGGCACTTTACATTAGCAGTAAATCTCAAAGTGCAACATAAAAAGTTCAAACAAAGGCAAAGCAAGACAAAAACAGAGATAAAACAGCAATCATTATAGCTGTTGTGGCACGTGGCTGGGGGTGGTACCCAGCCAGGACGCCCAAGAGGACCGGAGGAGGGCTTGCGCCTCCTCCAGACCACGAGGGGGCGACCACCCTGGTTGCTTTGGGGACCATGGGTACAGAGCTGTGAAGCTCAACCCTGTAGGGGCCCGTGGTCACCTCCAGGGGGCGCCCCAGTGCCTGGAGAGCCCTGGACCTCGGCACTTCCGCCACACCAGGAAGTGCCGGAGGGAAGAGGAGCAGGGACACCCGGAGTGCTTCCGGGTATGCAGCCGGCACTTCTGCCACACTGGGGAGTGCCGGTAGAAGATTGCAGGGAAACACCGGGAGCACATCCGGGTGCTTATAAAAGGGGCCGCCTCTCTTCATTCAGGGCTAGAGTCGGGTGAGGAGAAGGACGAAGTCTGGGAGGAGGCAAGGAGGCGGCCTAAAGAGTGGAAGAGGCATAGTGTGGTGTTGGCCTGGACTTTGGGGGAGTCTTGGGGGTTTGTGTGTGTGCGCTTATTAACTGTAAATATTAGTAACTGTAAATAAACGTGTGGTGGTACATAATACCATGTCTGCCTGTCTGTGTCCAGGGCCAAGTCCACACTATGTATATATATATATATATATATATATACAGTGGTGTGAAAAACTATTTGCCCCCTTCCTGATTTCTTATTCTTTTGCATGTTTGTCACACAAAATGTTTCTGATCATCAAACACATTTAACCATTAGTCAAATATAACACAAGTAAACACAAAATGCAGTTTGTAAATGGTGGTTTTTATTATTTAGGGAGAAAAAAAAATCCAAACCTACATGGCCCTGTGTGAAAAAGTAATTGCCCCCTGAACCTAATAACTGGTTGGGCCACCCTTAGCAGCAATAACTGCAATCAAGCGTTTGCAATAACTTGCAATGAGTCTTTTACAGCGCTCTGGAGGAATTTTGGCCCACTCATCTTTGCAAAATTGTTGTAATTCAGCTTTATTTGAGGGTTTTCTAGCATGAACCGCCTTTTTAAGGTCATGCCATAGCATCTCAATTGGATTCAGGTCAGGACTTTGACTAGGCCACTCCAAAGTCTTCATTTTGTTTTTCTTCAGCCATTCAGAGGTGGATTTGCTGGTGTGTTTTGGGTCATTGTCCTGTTGCAGCACCCAAGATCGCTTCAGCTTGAGTTGACGAACAGATGGCCGGACATTCTCCTTCAGGATTTTTTGGTAGACAGTAGAATTCATGGTTCCATCTATCACAGCAAGCCTTCCAGGTCCTGAAGCAGCAAAACAACCCCAGACCATCACACTACCACTACCATATTTTACTGTTGGTATGATGTTCTTTTTCTGAAATGCTGTGTTCCTTTTACGCCAGATGTAACGGGACATTTGCCTTCCAAAAAGTTCAACTTTTGACTCATCAGTCTACAAGGTATTTTCCCAAAAGTCTTGGCAATCATTGAGATGTTTCTTAGCAAAATTGAGACGAGCCCTAATGTTCTTTTTGCTTAACAGTGGTTTGCGTCTTGAAAATCTGCCATGCAGGCCGTTTTTGCCCAGTCTGTTTCTTATGGTGGAGTCGTGAACACTGACCTTAATTGAGGCAAGTGAGGCCTGCAGTTCTTTAGACGTTGTCCTGGGGTCTTTTGTGACCTCTCAGATGAGTCGTCTCTGCGCTCTTGGGGTAATTTTGGTCGGCCGACCACTCCTGGGAAGGTTCACCACTGTTCCATGTTTTTGCCATTTGTGGATAATGGCTCTCACTGTGGTTCGCTGGAGTCCCAAAGCTTTAGAAATGGCTTAATAACCTTTACCAGACTGATAGATCTCAATTACTTCTGTTCTCATTTGTTCCTGAATTTCTTTGGATCTTGGCATGATGTCTAGCTTTTGAGGTGCTTTTGGTCTACTTCTCTGTGTCAGGCAGCTCCTATTTAAGTGATTTCTTGATTGAAACAGGTGTGGCAGTAATCAGGCCTGGGGGTGGCTACGGAAATTGAACTCAGGTGTGATACACCACAGTTAGGTTATTTTTTAACAAGGGGGCAATTACTTTTTCACACAGGGCCATGTAGGTTTGGATTTTTTTTCTCCCTAAATAATAAACACCATCATTTACAAACTGCATTTTGTGTTTACTTGTGTTATATTTGACTAATGGCTAAATGTGTTTGATGATCAGAAACATTTTGTGTGACAAACATGCAAAAGAATAAGAAATCAGGAAGGGGGCAAATAGTTTTTCACACCACTGTATATATATATATATATATATATATATATATATATATATATATATATATATAAGATAAGATAAGATGTGTGGGCCTCGAACACAAGAGACTGGATCCATGAGGCAACAGTACTATTAAAATACTACACCACAATGCTTCACAGTGCTGCCTTATTAGCAATTGATGCTTTTGGATTTATTTATTTATTGGATTACCTAATTTTAGCGATTACTATTTATTTCAATCCTTTCAATATTTTAAATTGAAATTGCTTTGACTGCCATAGGGGAGAGATTTGTTAAAAAAAAAAAACAGCTGTACTTTTTAAAATAGCTTTGTTGACACCCAACCCTCGAATCAGTAAGTTTTTTTTTTTTTTTTTTTTAAATAATGTATAACCCTAAGATGCCAAATAGAGAGTAATATGAGGTTCTTCCAGGAAAATTAGGTAGTGTGCCAGTAATGAAGTAAAGATACAGCACAAAGTTTAACTTTACAGTATATACTCCATTAGAAAAATGTGTGCAACAGAAGAGAAAAAGCTTATCCAGCTTTCATGAATAAATAGCTTTCTGAGTTATATATTGTGTGCAAGGAAATTTTAGTCCTTCTGAAAACTACATCTCTATTTTGGATTCCATCAAAAACCTAGGCTCTTGTTAAACTTTACTAAATGGAAAAAGAGCATCTATGTCATTTTTTCTTTATCATTTATACTCCCCACATTTGTGGCAGGATCCATTTGAAAGTACTGTTTAAAACTCTTACAGACTTTTAATTTTCTGCAGTCCTTCAAAGTAGAGATGCATTGATCAATTGGCAAGTTTTTCATCATCATATTTTTAAAGTGTAATATTTAACTTGAATGAATATGATTGTGTTTTGAATGCATCCCTCCTGGACATCTACATAACATCTGAGCAACCCAAGCAATTTTGTTTCCTTTGAACCCGCCATTCCATCTGAAATTTGCAATTTACTCTCTTTATCACTTTCAGTTTCATACTAGTGAACTGAATAATTCCTACAGTAGAAGAAGCAGAATTTTTAATCTTGAGTTTTTATGGAGAATGGAGATAACAAACTTGCTGATGCAGTAGGCTTCTGTGGAGACTTGTGCAGAACAAAAAGCAAAAAATGTCAACATGTCCATGAAAAAATATAATTCTCATGTTGCATAATCCATGTCAGAAATCCAATTGTATGCTCACAACATCCCAAATATGTCTTTTTACCATCCATCCATCCATTGTCTCCCGCTTATCCGAGGTCGGGTCGCGGGGGCAGCAGCTTGAGCAGAGATGCCCAGACTTCTCTCTCCCCGGCCACTTCTAGCTCTTCCGGGAGAATCCCAAGGCGTTCCCAGGCCAGTCGAGAGACATAGTCCCTCCAACGTGTCCTGGGTCTTCCCCGGGGCCTCCTCCCGGTTAGACGTGCCCGGAACACCTCACCAGGGAGGCGTCCAGGAGGCATCCTGATCAGATGCCCGAGCCACCTCATCTGACTCCTCTCGATGCGGAGGAGCAGCGGCTCTACTCTGAGCCCATCCCGGATGACTGAGCTTCTCACCCTATCTTTAAGGGAAAGCCCAGACACCCTGCGGAGGAAACTCATTTCAGCCGCTTGTATTCGCGATCTCGTTCTTTCGGTCACTATCCATAGCTCATGACCATAGGTGAGGGTAGGGACATAGATCGACTGGTAAATTGAGAGCTTCGCCTTGTGGCTCAGCTCCTTTTTCACCACGACAGACCGATGCAGCGCCCGCATTATTGCGGATGCCGCACCGATCCGCCTGTCGATCTCACGCTCCATTCTTCCCTCACTCGTGAACAAGACCCCGAGATACTTGAACTCCTCCACTTGGGGCAGGATCTCACTACCAACCCTGAGAGGGCACTCCACCCTTTTCCGGCTGAGGACCATGGTCTCGGATTTGGAGGTGCTGATTCTCATCCCAGCCGCTTCACACTCGGCTGCGAACCGATCCAGAGAGAGCTGAAGATCACGGCCTGATGAAGCAAACAGGACAACATCATCTGCAAAAAACAGTGACCCAATCCTGAGCCCACCAAACCAGACCCCCTCAACGCCCTGGCTGCGCCTAGAAATTCTGTCCATAAAAGTTATGAACAGAATCGGTGACAAAGGGCAGCCCTGGCGGAGTCCAACTCTCACTGGAAACGGGTTCGACTTACTGCCGGCAATGCGGACCAGGCTCTGGCAACGATCGTACAGGGACCGAACAGCCCTTATCAAGGGGGCCGGTACCCCATACTCTCGGAGTACCCCCCACAGGATTCCCCGAGGGACACGGTCGAGTGCCTTTTTCAAGTCCACATAACACATGTAGACTGGTTGGGCAAACTCCCATGCACCCTCCAGGACCCTGCTAAGGGTATAGAGCTGGTCCACTGTTCCGCAACCAGGACGAAAACCACACTGTTCCTCCTGAATTCGAGGCTCGACTATCCGACGGACCCTCCTCTCCAGGACCCCTGAATAGACTTTTCCAGGGAGGCTGAGGAGTGTGATCCCTCTGTAGTTGGAACACACCCTCCGATCCCCTTTCTTAAAGAGGGGGACCACCACCCCGGTCTGCCAATCCAGAGGCACTGTCCCTGATGTCCATGCGATGTTGCAGAGGCGTGTCAACCAAGACAGTCCTACAACATCCAGAGCCTTGAGGAACTCCGGGCGTATCTCATCCACCCCCGGGGCCCTGCCACCAAGGAGTTTTTTGACCACCTCGGTGACCTCAGTCCCAGAGATGGGGGAGCCCACCTCTGAGTCCCCAGGCTCTGCTTCCTCATTGGAAGGCATGTTAATGGGATTGAGGAGGTCTTCGAAGTACTCCCCCCACCGACCCACAACGTCCCGAGTCGAGGTCAGCAGCGCACCATCCCCACCATATACAGTGTTGACACTGCACTGCTTCCCCTTCCTGAGACGCCGGATGGTGGACCAGAATCTCCTCGAAGCCGTCCGAAAGTCGTTCTCCATGGCCTACCCGAACTCCTCCCACACCCGAGTTTTTGCCTCAGCAACCACCAAAGCCGCATTCCGCTTGGCCTGCCGGTACCTATCAGCTGCCTCCAGGGTCCCACAGGACAAAAGGGACCGGTAGGACTCTTTCTTCAGCTTGACGGCATCCTTCACCGCCGGTGTCCACCAACGGGTTCGGGGATTGCCGCCACGACAGGCACCAACCACCTTACGGCCACAGCTCCAGTCAGCTGCCTCAACAATAGAGGCACGGAACATGGCCCATTCGGACTCGATGTCCCCCACCTCCCTCGGGATGTGGTCGAAGTTCTGCTGGAGGTGGGAGTTGAAGCTACTTCTGACAGGGGGCTCTGCCATACGTTCCCAGCAGACCCTCACAACACGTTTGGGCCTACCACGCCTGACCGGCATCCTCCCCCACCATCGAAGCCAACTCACCACCAGGTGGTGATCAGTTGACAGCTCCGCCCCTCTCTTCACCCGAGTGTCCAAGACATGTGGCCGCAAGTCCGACGACACGACCACAAAGTCGATCATCAAACTGAGGCCTAGGGTGTCCTGGTGCCAAGTGCACATATGAACACCCCTATGCTTGAACATGGTGTTCGTTATGGACAATCCGTGACGAGCACAGAAGTCCAATAACAAAACACCGCTCGGGTTCAGATCGGGGGGGGCCATTCCTCCCAATCACGCCCTTCCAGGTCTCACTGTCATTGCCCACATGAGCATTGAAGTCTCCCAGCAGAACGAGGGAGTCCCCAGAAGGTATGCCCTCTACCACCCCCTCCAGGGACTCCAAAAAGGGTGGGTACTCCGAACTGCTGTTCGGTGCATACGCACAAACAACAGTTAGGACCCGTCCCCCCACCCGAAGGCGAAGGGAGGCTACCCTCTCGTCCACCGGGGTAAACCCCAATGTACAGGCTCCAAGTAGGGGGGGCAATAAGTATACCCACACCCGCTCGGCACCTCTCACCGGGGGCAACTCCAGAGTGGTACAGAGTCCAGCCCCTCTCAAGGAGATTGGTTCCAGAGTCCAAGCTGTGCGTTGAGGTGAGTCCGACTATATCTAGCCGGAACCTCTCAACTTCGCGCACTAGCTCAGGCTCCTTCCCCTTCAGAGAGGTGACATTCCACGTCCCAAGAGCTAGCTTCTGTAGCCGAGGATAAATTAACAATTTCCTCAAAATACTCCCTTGAACGGCTGGGAAGCTGAGTTTTTGAGTTGAAGACCCACCTCTCCTTACCTCTATGCTACATACTGTATGTCTTTAACTGCTGATCTGTATATATATGTGTGTCTTTTTTATTTATCTTGATCAGTAATGAAATTTATTACATACAATTACCAACCTTAATTGGGTGAAGAAAAGCAGGAATTTTACTAGTTGTATCCCTTTGAAAACAGTTAGTGCTTTTATCCACAAACGACTCTGAGGAAGTCCCATTCCCCACAATTTAGTTAAGTACTCATAATTTAAAACATTTTACCTTTTTTTTTTCTTTCAGATTCACCAGGAGTTCCACCAAGTGCAAATGCACATCAGCTGTTTAAGGGATTTAGCTTTGTGGCACCTGCATCATTAGATGAAGGCAAAAACTCTCCTCTTATGAATATATTGCCAATTGTTCAGGTATGCTATTATCATTTAACACTACAAATAATGTTCTTTAGAAGCAGACTGTTTTAATAGGGTTGGATAAGATCCTGTAAGAAACACTAATGATATTAAGGACCAAAGGGAGGCATTGTGGCTATCAAGCTTCTTCATTGTTAACTCTGGACTAGAAGACAGAGCTGGTTGTCTTCAGACTTTAATTGCCCTTCTTATTGTTTCTTGCTTGTTACGTGGCCCTTCCAAGATTTCATCCTGCTTATTAAGAGCATTTTGTCAACCGTTTTGCATTACTCTCAATAACAATTTCACTTCATCATCCATCCAAGCAAAGCAACCTGTTTTTTTGTTTTACTTATTCACAATTACTATTGTCCATGTGTAGATGCAAGATGCAAATAAATGTGTAGCATTGAGGACCATCCTCTTCATGTTTCTGCCGACACATGCATGCACAATGTAGGCAAATGGCTATGTCATATTAGTTTTTGGTTGTTTTAGTATAGGTTGGGATACTATTGTAAACAATTTTTAAAAAAAAACACTAGTGTGCACAGAGATTGTTGTTTGTTTATAAACACAGATTTTAAATGAAAATGTAATAGTGTGGACATAGCCTGAATTTCTGTACAGTGATCTTGGTATACCAGTCAATCTGTATCTTCATTCTTGTGTATTGTCAGAAACAATGGGTAGTAGTAGGATTATGGGGCTGCTCAGGCATGAGAGGGCATTTCAAAGTAGAGTCCATGTTCATGGTGATGGAAAGGTACCATGAAGGTTACTTGGCAATCATATGAAGTTGCCACTCTAATGCTTCCTGCTTGTAGAGTGCTAGGCACTGCCTTTTGTAAAGACACTCTACAAAGTCTACTGAAATATAAGAGGCTCTTCATATCCCATCCGGACTGGGTATTCTCCATGGGCATCTATAAAAGGGAAAGAGCAATCTTTGCCACTGTTCTCAGCTTTTTGTGTCTGATCCATCAGGAAAAACTACTTTAACAATTGATTGATAGATAAGTGAGATACAGTCTGTAAATATGCATTCTGCACAACTAGATAATGTAAACATCTTCTCTAGAAATTTTAAGGTCATTCAAGCTGTCCTATCTGGTTGTGTGTGCATGGTGATGCAGTTATTATTACTGCTGTATCTTAGCTTCACAGTAAAGAATTTGAACATGAGCCTGGCCATTGCCATGTGCTGTTTGTATGCTTTGCTTTGTTTGTTTGTGAGGTTTTCCTTCTCCCTGTCAAAAACTTGAATTTGAAGTTAATTGCCAGTGTTGAATTAGTCTGTTATAAATGATGTATGTGGCTATGTGTGCCTTGCAATGTGTTGGTACCCCATACAGGGTTCTACCAATTGCTGCCAGGATGGACATCAGCATTCAACAGAAAACATCCATCAATTTTCTAACTAGTTCAAGGTTTTAAGGAGCCTATCTACTTAGATGCTAGAAAGACTCATGCTCATAACTGCAGTACATACAGTGGATTCAGAAACTGTTCAGACCCTTTCACTTTCTGCACATTTTATTGTGTAGATGTAATTTAAAATGAATAAATGGATGCCTACTATATCAGTGCAAGTACACATCCCACAACAAAATAGTTTTTCACTTGAAACAACATATATTTAGATTTGCTTTCTTTAAGTTGCACTTATTTTCCTTTTAATTTTTTTCTGTGACAGTCTCAAAAGATAATATACATTTTTAATCACTTCAGACAATTAAAACGTGTTCTTATATAAAGTCAGAAGTTTACATACGCTTACGGTGAATTCTTTAAAATTCACTTTATAACCCCTCCACAGGTTTTACATTAACAAAATATAAATTTGGTATTTTGTTTAAGACATCTACTTTGTGTAGGGCAAAAGTTGCTTGCCCATGCTTTTTAATTTCTGTCCACAAAGTTTCAGTCAGATTGAGGTCAGAGCTTTGTGATGGCCACTCCAATACCTTGACCTTCTTGTCCTTAAGCCATTTTGCCGCAACTTTGGGGATATGCTTGGGGTCATTGATCATTTAGAAAACCCATTTGCGAATGAGCTTCAACTTCCTTGCCAAGCTCTTGAGATGTTGCTGTGGTTTTATCTACATAGTTTCTAAAAACATGTTTTCATTTTGCCATTATGTGTTATTAATTGTAGATTGATGGACATAAATAGCAAATTTATCTATTTAAATATTTCATTTACAACACAATAGAGTGTAAAGAAAGTGAAGGAGTCTTAAAATATACAGTTTATTCTGAAAATATTCAAATAGTCATCTCAGTGTCTGTTAATATATCTGCTTTTTTAATGCCATAAATAGGATTTTTTGATTTCTACATTTTTCATTTATCGTATATTAATCCATCAGCAGCTACATGGGAGCAGTGCTCTGTTTTCTGATATATATGAGCCAAAAGAGGATATTGGAGTCGGTTCATACTCCATCTGCAAACGATGTATTCATCGAATCAGCAACATGGAATTTGCTGTTAAGGTATGCTTGTTTTTTTCACACCCTCTCAAGTTTTTCATGAAAAAATAATTCCGCCTTATATTTTCTGAAATAGATAAAAAGCTAAAATATGAAAGAACAGTTGTATAAAATTGTGTTACTGTATTATACAGCAGTAGTTTATAATTTTCAAATAAATGATTAGTGTAATGGTTGTGGAAAGTTAAACAGATTTGGTTAAAAATTGGGGCAATTATTCTCATAATAGCAATCTGCATTACATATATTTATTTTTTTTTATGGTTTTATGAACCATAACACGCAAATTATGAATGTGTTAACATAAATAAAAAGAACATAGCAGTGCTACAGTAAAGCTATTCACACCCTAAGTAAAGAATAACAAAAAATAAGCTGTCTACTCAGTTATGATGCTATTTAAAGTTTGGAGTTATTCATGTGGATTACTTCACTATATCATTCCACATTGTAAAGAGAACTCAGATGACCAGAGAAATAGTGTAGTAAGTATTCTTTAGTCTAGAGCAGGGGTATTTAACACTTTAATAATACTGCCTACAGTGCCTTTTTGTGTTTTTACCTTTTAGAAGCTTTCAAATTTGGATTAAATACAAATAACACCGAATACGTTTTGTTCAATTTGTTAGTATTGCAAACTCACATGCACAAAAAATGTATACATAGAAAAGTAAAAATATTATTTCAAACTCTCTAAAAGTGCACAGTAAGAAAATAAATTTTATTAGCTTATAAGCAATACAGTATGTTTATATTGAAAACTGTGTGTTTTCAAACCCTTATTTTTTACTTTGAATCTTTATGGTGAAAATGTTTAATTTTGCAGGGATGCAGCAGAAGGTAGCAATAACAGACTAAATTTGCTCGAGAATAATTTGTGTATACTACGAAATAGCATTGTTCTTGTGTCTTTTTGTACAGTGTATTATGATATTTGCTTTCTCTTATTTACTTAGCAGTTACACAGTCTGAAAAATGTCAGGACAAGACCTATCCAAAATATTTTTTTCTTTTTTGTAATTTTTAGTAATATTCATTTTTCTTCACTGCAGATAATTGACAAGAGTAAAAGAGACCCTTCAGAAGAAATTGAAATTTTAATGCGTTATGGTCAACATCCAAACATCATCACATTGAAAGATGTAAGAGACATATTTCTTTGGCTTCTTTCTTTCATCTCTTGCTGAAATTAATATTGTTTAGAAAATTCATGTCAAAGGTTTTAGTGTGTTATAGTTAATAGGGAACAAAGAAAATTATTGGCTTTCAGCTTCCTCAGTTTGGTGTCTGATCACATTTATTTCTGTGAAGCTAAACAAGCCTCTTCATAACTAAAACGTCAGTGTGTATCTTATATTGATTACCTAGTATTAGACGGAGCATATGCAATACTTTAGGGATTTAATGCCTGTGGCAAAGCATCTTGCTAATTAAATGTAGGTAATGTGCAGTGAATATGGAACCTTTAATTTTGGTTTTTAATGTAAAAAATGTTATTTGAAGTATGAGTATCTTCACTCTAAATTCTAAAATCTGTAAACACTTCTGGCTTTCCATACTTGATCATAAGCAAACTGTATTAATCTTCTGTTTCCTCTGAATTTATATAAAAAGCATGTTAATATTTAAACCACATTTGTCATCATAAAGTAGTATATTTCTACTTAAATTTCAATACTGCTTTGCCTTCAAAGCTTACTCCTTGTAAAGCTAAATTCAGTGAATGCGTGCTTATTAAGCTATAAAGCCCATTAATTCATGGCTCTTCTGTACAAGTTCAGAACTGAGTTGCTGTTTGAAGTAGGGATGCCACATGGACCGGTTGATACCAAAACTGTGAAAACATAATGGTACCAGCTTTTTTTACATTATTGGTAGTACCGAGTAGGGATCTCTCAAGATCTAATATTTCTGTACTAACTTAATACCAAAGTTCTGAAAACATCATTTTCCAGGTTTTTTACAGTATTAGTAGTGCAAAGAAAGTCAGTACTGCATTTATTGGTGACTGCAAGTAAGTAAAGTTCTCAGGAAAGCACAATAATATATGAAAAGGCATGAATAAAAACTACATAGAAAATAGCTCACCTTGGTGGTGATACAGCATCGCATCAACACATACTGAAAAGAAAAGCAACAGTCTAGTAACACTTTTGTGTTTGCGCAAGAGAATTTTACAAGTGCAACAATTATACTCGTTATTTAAAAAAATAATAGATAAAAATAGGTTTTGTGCATTCTTTTGAAAGCTACATAATGTTACCAATCAAATGAGTTGCAATCATTTAGCTTAAATTGTTATCCATTTGCAAGAGAAGATGAAAAATAAGATTAATCACTTTTAAATAGTGTCCCACACAGCCCCAATAAATGAACTGGGGCTTTGCATTGGCATCAGTCCAAGTGTCTGTCCTTTTTTCTAAGCGCCAGTTCAGGATCATGGTTGCGGATGGGGTGTCTCATATGGATCCACAGTTATGTGTATAGGACTGTGGGTGGACTGCCAGAGTAAGCAACAGTTGTAGCAAAAAAACATCAAGGCAAGATTCAAACAAATTAGCTGTTTGGCTTTCCTACACCAACAATGACATGAGTTGCTCAATTTAATACTGAAGCAAAATATATTTAATGATTCAGTGTTTTGAAGGACATGGCACATCTCTGTATTAATATAATGAGAGTAATCGCTGAAACATGCAGGTACAAGGACAAGCAAACCTTCATACTTACTTGTTAAATATGAATCTGCACTCACTTAAATTGTTTCATCTGTTTGCTGTTTGGCAGCAAACTAGCGTTTATTACTATAGCTTGTAACTTAACTCTTTTTAGAGCGGATGTCGACTTTTGTTTGGGTTGAGGGCTCATGTTGACAAAAGTCAACATCCAGGGATAGAGGGCAATAACCAGCTGCAAATGGTGACAAAACTCATTGTTACGTTAAAGGTAGGCTCACTTTGATTGGAGGAATGTCAGACTCATTGACTCAGCATCTAATTCCTGCGTGTGCATGAGTTACGAAACGTAAACAAAGGCAAGATGGCATCGACAAAATACTCCACAGATGATGTTTTGCGCATTATCACTGAGTCAGACTCTGACTTTTCGAACTCGGATTTTGTTGAAAGTGCTTGGGAGATCGAGCAGGAGGAATGAGGAGCCGGCATCAGCTGATCGGACCCCAGCCAATGCCGCCACAGGCATACGGCTGCCAGCTGTGTGCCATCGCATGTGTGACGTTGCACTGACAAATGGCTATATATTGTTCAAACAGTGACAGCACCACGACTGCGTCAGATTTCTGAAAGAAGGTGGCCGCCGGCTTGTTGGCAGAGTATGTTGCGGTACCTTTGGCAAAGTGAGGAAGGCCATCGCAAAGAGCAGTGCCAGATAAGTTGACTGAGCACCACTTTCCTGCAACCTACGAGGACAAAAAGTACAAATCTGACTGTGTTGCTTACAGCAAACAGACCATTGAAAAGGAGGCACCAGTGCAACTCATATTGTAAACAGTGCAATGTGGCAATGCATACAATTTTTGGCTGCTTTGACCGTTATAATACTTTGCAGGATTTTGCTGTGTAACATGTATGTGATATATATATATGTGAAATCACATAGTATGCAGGCTCATACAACATGCAAGACAGTGGCATTTGTCAAAAATAGATATTTTTTGTTGATTGATATGTTAAACCATTTCTTTGTGTTGTTTTTAGAAAAAAGCAAGTTTTTGGAAAAATAATCAGCCCTAAAAGAGTTAAAGCACACATCATATATACCTGAGTGGTAGATTGAAGAATGTAATGCTGTCTCGTGGTTATAAATTTATTGAGTACAGGTAACGACAGCCCAAGGAATTATAAGATTCTGGATTCGTACACAGTAACACAGTGTAATCACTCATGCAAGAAACCTTTAAATCAGCAAAACAATGGCAGTTTTACAGTAGCTCTGAAATGAAAGAATAATATTAAACTGTTAAGTTTGATTTCACATAAAGCTTTAAAGTTGGGAGAAATGTAAAAAAAAAAAAAAAAAAAAAAAAAAAAAAAGCATTGATAGATTTGGAAAATTAAAGCATCATGAGTTTGACATTTCTGACATTTGAATTAATTTGACTCTTCCGTTAAATATTACTCTCTAATCTTTTAATAGCAGATGCCACAAGTCTAACCAATAGGTTCACTGGCAAGATTTCAAAGGCATTTTGTTACAAGAGCAACTTTATAGAGTTTAATTGGAAATATTTGGAATTATCATGGAATCCACTAATTCAGAAGTACTTATTTAACAATGTTTGAATTTTTAGATTTAGTATGGATTTTATTGGACAGAAAAAGTCAGAATAAATTTAGAATGTACACATGCTAAGATATATCAGGTAGTTCGTAGTCTCATTTTTTTATAAACCATATGCTGAAATTATAAATCTCCTATTTGTCACACTGGGTAGATCCCCATCTCTGACACACATTAAATTTCAAGACTTGTATTTTGATATTTATGAATGTTTACTTAAATGATAGTCAGGTAACTACTTGATGGATATGCCAATATTTTAAAACTTGTTACTGGTATATATTTATAAATTGCATAAAGGAAAAGGCACAGTATTGTTCACTTCATTAAAGGAAGTACTTTAATAAAAAAAAACATTGAATAGGATTTCTATTTTTTTCTGTTGCAGGGGAATTTCAGCACATATTACAGCTACATTCACACACAGGCTCTCAATATTGCCATTTTTATTTTGTTATGGAGTTAGCTTAGAGAACAACTTGTGTGTGCTTTGAGAGTGTGATGATTGACCGTTTAGATGTGAGCTACAGTTGTTTAACTTGTAGTTTCACAAATTTCTAAGAGGAGATGAAATGATGGTGAAATTAATCTCTTTTTAGTACATTTACCTACACAGACCTGATTAAAGAACATAGGTTTCACATTCATTCCCTGATTATAATAAGCCCATCAACAGATGTCCATCCTGAAAACTACCATCCGTTTTCTAAGCTGGTTACAGTTCAAGTTCGTGGAGGAACCAAGGGCACATTGACTGTTACATATACTTGACAGTTCATTTCAAGGCAAGTTTCAAATGAAGTGGCCATTTGGCTTGTCTGTACCTGTGATGAAATAAGCTGCTCTATTTGTTAATATCCGTATAAAATGTATGTATTGTGTCAGTGCTTCAAAGCAGTACGATCTGTACTGTATTAATAGATGCATAATCTTACATGGAAAATCCCACAAAGTTTACAACTTCTTCCCTATTATTGTTACACTAGAGGAATCCCAGTGGTGTTGAATGGGCATTGACTATTGTAAAATTTCACTGGTATTGGTTTCAAATATAAAAGTTCTGGTAATATGACATCCCTAATATTAAATATTTTGGCAATCTTCTTTAATGTAATATTCAGCATCCCAGCCTTAGTCTTTGATTTATATATCCCATAGTTGTCAAGTGGGGAAAAAATTATGCTTTTTAGTTTTAAAAGTATCGGATTGCCAAAAATCCCTACCTCTGTGACATATTTAAATTATCTTCTGAAATCAACTATTGTCTGCATAGCATCCTGTGATAAAAATAGCTATGTGTAAAGTTATTTTTTTGTGAGTGAAGATGGTACCTAATACCTCTTCAGTGCTTAATGTTTCATATTGCTTTCAACAATACATTACACAATGAGAATTTTTTTGCAGTATTTTATGGAAGCAATTAAGCCTTAATTTATAATACCTGGACAATTGATTAGTAAATCAAATTCCTATTATTTTCTACTTTTTTACATACAGTTTTCAGCTTCTGGTACCTCCATGGCAAAGTACTTCTTATACTTGTTTGATAGCACACTTTTAATTGAGTACACATAGTGATTTGTAGCAAATGGAAAACATAGGACACTTTAAGCATATTGTATTGCTGATAAAGTCTACATAGAAAATCCACTTTTCAGCAGTGCAGGTTGACCATGTACTAAGCAGCACATCAAACATGTCCCTCTTTTAAACCACTGTTGTTGTGAGCATTTGCCTATTTGGATTTTATCAATGTAATATTATTCTAATTTTTTGAATGTTACGTTTTACTCTTTGTGACAATTGAATAACAACAACTACTTCATTCTAAACTCTCCAGGATAGGCAGCATAGACGTTTACATGGATTAAGTGATTTTGAAATTTGCTTGTGTTAATGAACATATGGAAACAGGACTTCTGTCACAGTTGTCACAAAACGTACTGTCGTTAGTACATAAAAATTAAAGAAAAGGCATAACTTAATAAAGATCTTTAGAAAATGATGACAAGAATAACTATGGTGCCCATTTAGTATAGATGATTGTTGTTGCATAATCATCAATGCTACATACTGTATAATGATGTTTTTTGTAGCTGGCATATCAGTTATTAAAAAATATCATTTTAAAATAATAGCAAAAGTAGGGGACTTTCAGTTGGGTGAAAGTAATTCTGTTACAGTATGACACTTAACATAGCTGGTTTACCTATATCGTAGTTTATTTGTGTTGAACATAGTAAGAAGAATATATAAATTAATATTAAATGAATAAAAAACATACATGCCCACATTTCATAACTAAAGGCAGTTTCTTTGGTTCTTATTTGCTTTTGTAGATACTGTGTGGATACTAGAGGTTTCAAGGTGCAGTTTACCTCTGGAATAATTTATATATATCTGTGCTTCAAAGTTTGGGTTTGATTTACAATTTAGCAATGCCCTTAAAAATAAGATTCCAGATGAGGGGTTTATATGTGATATGGGGATGGGCAAGTGATTTGTAGAAACATTTGTAGTAGGTAAAGAAAATGAGAACTGTGTAAAAAGACGGAGACAGAAAAAGATGCAAAAGGTATTATGTTAATTTTAAAAAAGAGACTTTTAAAAACGTGTTTATGCTGGGATGCAATTAGATATAAAAATTTAATTAAGTAAACAAATGAATGTTTCTTTATTATTGTAAAAAGAAAAAAAAATCCTTGTTTCAGAAACTTGCACTGTCACACAGATATGTCAATGGATATTGCTTCAACTGTACCAAAGAACCTAACTAAAGCTTTACATTTCTGCATGACTAATGATGCGTCATTATCAATATTTACTACACTGTGATTCTGAAATGTTGTGTCCACTCTTCTTCAGGCTTCTAGGAGCTTGTGTTAGCATGTACTTTACTGTACCATATGAATTTGTTTAACAGACAGGAACAATATTAAAAAAAATGTATTTTTCTAACGTTGCAGAGTAACACTGACTTTGAATGTCCCTTTTTTAAATGTAATTTTTTGCTATTTTATGTTTATTTATATTATTTTGTAAATATTGTTATTTTAAATCGGTTTCTGTAAATACACAACAACAAAGTGTAATATTTCAAAGATTTTATTGCCAAAATGTTTTGCTAGAATGCAGTAGATATTCAATACTTGGCACCAAGTATTATGGACTAGATCAACAATATTTGTGAATTTAAGATTGATTGTTTTTCATCAATCCCATTTTAACTCTTTTAGGGCGGATGTCGACTTTTGTTGACACAAGGGGTTAAGGGCAGAGGGCGAAAAAAGCTGTAAACGTCAATAAAACTCAGTTACTTTATAGGTAGTCTCGCTTTGCTAGGAGGACTGTTAGACTCGTTGACGTGTCGTTGAATCGCTGCATGTTTGTGAGTAGCGTAGAGTAAACATTATATCTACTGTAGAATGGCATTAACATCACGTGAGAGAAAATACTCCGTGCATAGATAGATAGATATTTATATTTATATATAGTGTGAGGGATGGCCGACAGTTTATCCCGGCCAATACTCCCAAGCCGCCAGATGGAAGCCATCCCTGCAACATGGAGCGGCCCCGAATTCCAGCAGGGCATCATGGAACTTGGAGTCTTTCATCACAGCCCTGCTGGATACCGTGGGGGCCGCCAGGGGATGCTGCAGGGAGGCTCAAGGACTTGTATTTTCCATATAACCCGGAAGTACTTCCCAGACACGGGGACAGAAGAAATTACGTACTTCCGGGTTGAAGAAAAGGAGTTTGCGTCTGACCCGGAAGTGCTGAGAAATCACACAGACTGAGGGAAAGAAGCACTTCCGGGTCAAGAGATATAAAAGGACTATGGGAAACCCCAGAAAGTTGAGCCAAGTTGGGAGGAAGGGTGACTGAGCTGCTGGGAGTGGAGGATTTGTTATTATTGTATTGGGATTATTATTGAGTATTGTGGAGTGGAGGGTGCTTTGTGAACATTATTATTAAAATAAATAATTATTGGACTTTTATCTGGTGTCTGAGTGGTCTGAGGGTTCGAGGGGACGATAGCGCCCCCTGTCTGTCACAATAGATATTATATATTATTTACATATTAATATATTGACACATATTTATGTATTGAGATAGATAGATATTTTTTCATGTTATTGTTGAATTGGGCTGACTTATCTGATTCTGATGCAGGTGATCTGTAATATCTGAACAGATATGTAATAAGTATGTGAATTTACATACTGTAGGGACTCATGGAACATAAAACAGACTGACATTTGTCATAAAATCATTGTTTTGTGTGCTTTTCATAAAACTGACTTTTTTGGAAAAATATTCAACCCTGGAACAAAAGGGAAATAAGTAATCAGCCCATAAAGAGTTAATCGCTTCCTTATACAGTATATTCTCAATGTTTTAAAGGAAATTTAAATTCTTAAATCATAAAAGCAGACTTCAGCAGTAGCTATATGCTGCTCAAGTGGCAATTAACAATAAGACATTTTTGATGTTACAGTGTTCTAAAGAGTTGATTTTACCATACGTAGAACTGTAAATTAACCTGCCCAGCAATAATGCATATTATTGTTGTGCTTCTGAATGCCTAACTCTTTCTGAGACACACATGTAGACTGTGCAGTAGCTGAACATACTCTTTACCACCACCTGGAGGTGAGGTGTTATGCAAAATTGTTTCAAAACATGCAAGGTCTATCAAGAGTCTATGTTTATGGCTGCATATACAAGTTATACCAAATTTTAAACCCGTTTTTGCTTTTTCTTTTCTTTAAATTTTATCTCTATTGTAATTATTTTCGACTATGTTCATCAGTGCTTTTAAGTGTTGTAGTCGAGTACAAACGAATATAAATAGTCTCAAAGAGACATTTTTTTCTTTCTTTGTAGGTGTATGATGAAGGACGGTTTGTGTATCTGGTCACAGAGCTTATGAAGGGTGGAGAGCTTCTGGATAAAATTTTACGACAGAAATATTTTTCTGAGCGAGAAGCTAGTGCTGTTCTCTACACAATCACTAAAACTGTAGACTATTTGCACTGTCAAGGGGTAAGATATGTTTAATCATTTTTTCCCAATATTTTTATAAATATATACCCTTTAGTTTGAAATCTAGATGTCTGTTACTATGTCAGTCATCTAATTGCTAAATGTTTTAAACTTTATTTGCAAACTTTTCCTAAAATGTAATACAAAAGGGTGATTTGTCTATTTCTTGCCTGTTGGTATTGAAAGCTGTGTAGAATAGTGCAATTTTTGAGTTTGTGTTTTCATTTTGCTAATATTTCTTTTGTATTCACTGGTTTTAGTCTTGCTTTTTTAATAAATATAGGCTGTTAGAGAGCGACATTTCTAAAATAGTATGCTGATTCAAAACAACTCCACATGGGGTGAGATGAATATAGGAAGAATGTAAAGTATCAAATTAAATGGCCTAAAACAAACTAAATTCAGGTGGAATCCGGTTGTAATGAAATTCAAGGGACCATAAAAAATATTTTGTTATAATGGAAAATTTGTTATAAAGAATATGGGGAAAATACGTATATTATTGTGACCAGTGTCGCTGCTAATTCACCATCTCTAACAGCAGCGGCACAAAGACTACTCCGTAGCTGCTAGCTGTGTCTGCTAAACAGTACAGCAGTGGCGCAAGGACTACTCTGTAGCTGCTAGCTGTGTCTGCTAAACAGTAAACCAAGGGCAGTGTAATTGGTTGTCCTCCGCAGGATCAGGTTTACCACATAACATGCCTGTTGTTGTTTATTTAATACTGGGCTTTGACCTGCTCTTCCTCGCACTCTCCTGGTCTGCTATAGTGGTGATTCCAATCCGCTGGTGTTCTACTGATCTGAAGATGGAGTTTAAGTAGGACGATTGCCCCCATGTTGTGGCCCCTATTTTGTGTGGTTGAGCACTGAAGTAACAGCTCCTATTTTGATTGCAGACTTGAGACTGTATCTGCCTTTTCGATACAGTAATAAAGTACCTGTATTTTCCTTGGAAACCTGTACTCGCCTTCCTGTCTCTCGTGCAACTCTGTGACCCAAGCTTGACAATACCTGTATTAAAAAAAGCACTTCTTAAACTGCCGAAAATATTTTATTTAAAAATGAGACGTTAGATGAAACTTTTTTTTATAGAAATACAGTTATGAATACAGAATGAAAATGAGACGTTAAATGAAACTTTTTTTTTTTTTTATATAGAAATACAAATGTGTTTTTTTTTTTCCCTCTTTAAGTCTCCAATGCCTGATCCTTCAAAATTGTAGACCACATTGAAGGCACAATTCAGAATTTTTTGCTACATCATTTTTCTTCATTCCAGAATCAACTTTTTCCAGCATTGTTAATTTTTCTTTGTGTAAACTGACACCACTTCCCAGGAAGCAACAGGAGAGTATAAAAACATATGGCATTGTTAAACAGACACATTAGCCAGGGCACAGCATCTATCAACCAGCATTATCATAAGTACAAACACAAAAGAATTCTACAAATAAGAATAGTTACCTTTAACAAGTACACAATTATAAGAATTCAGAATTTAGCAGGAACCCCGCAACTACTAGAATTCAAAATGTATTTAGGCATTGGAATGAGGGAGTTCTTAAATCTGTTGCTGTTTACTCCTGGGAGCCTAAGTCTGCAGCCTGATAGCAACAACTGAAATTTAGGACAAAGAGGGTGCTGCTGTCTGACAAAATCAAGTTGGTCTTCATTGTAACCTGTTTGTAATACAACTCAGTGACAGAGGTCTGTTGCAAACCAATAATTTAACTACTAATTTTTGCAGTTTTGTTTAGATAGTTTCTATTTTTAATTCTAAGGTTGCCAAGCCAACACATAAAAGCAAATGTAACAACAGATTCAGTGAAACACTTATTAAAAAGTGTCATTATGGCACTGTCCACTGATGTGGTCGCTTCATTTCCCTAGTACTTAATGTTAAATATTCTCTTCTCAATTATGTTTTAAAATATCTGTCCCCATTTTTTCAATGTTTCTCTCTCTCTCTCTCTCTCTCTCTCAAAATGGATAGTTGAAATACCATATTCTTTTTGTTCTTAACATCAGTCATTTTATACATATTGCATACCAGGGATGTTTCCTGCCTTGCATCCAAACCTGCTTGGGGTATGATCTAGGTTTCCTGCCATCCTGCTCTGGATAAACAGGTTTAGATAATGTATACAGTATATTGTTCTTAATCTCAGATGCTGTCTTTGTCATTTTGTGCCTGTCCATATTCTTTTGCCTGCTCTTGCTCTGCTCATTATGGGTTTACTGTTCTTATGGTGGGCTATTCAAGTCTCACTGCCCCTAACCCTCACACTACATGCTTGTTTTTCTGTGTTTCCCTCAATACAGCTAGGTGGGGTCTGCACACTGATTCAAGCCTAAGAGTCCTGTTCTTCCTAAGACCCCATAATTTTCATTGTCACACCAGTCAGAACACAGTAGAATCACTTTTCTAATTTATTTTATATATTTTCAGGCCCGCAGGTGGCAAAATTCTGTCTATAAATTGCTTGTGCCTGAGATGGAATCAGATATCAATATGGCTGGTAGAAAATAACAAAGCCCAGTATTTGAGATTTTTGAATGAAATATTGAAGGCTAGAAGAAGTGGCCAGGGAGAGGGAAGTCTGGGCATCTCTGCTCAAGCTGCTGCCCCCGCGACCCGACCTCAGATAAGCAGAAGAGGATGGATGGATATTGAAGGCATTCATTATAAGCACATTGTTGTTGGAGCTGGAGATGTTGTGTGCTGTAGACATTTAGAGTAAAAAACTCTCACACCTTAAAATTCTGGGCAATAAAAGAAAAACAAAAAAGTGCCAACAGATTTGTACAGCACAAATGACGTAGAAAATATTTTAAAAATGATAAAATTGTATAAAACTGTTCATATTCAGTACTTGGTTTTGATTCTGCTTGTTTTTATCAGACAAAAACAAAACCAAATAGTAAACTGTGTTGTGTTAGTGTAGTCAGTGTCCACTAACGTTAAATTCATATCCAAACTCATTAAGTGTACAGTTCTGTCTCATTGTGACATAAAAACTAAACTCCATAGTAGCTCTTTAACTGTACCATAATTACTAAAACTGAAACTAATATATATATAAAAATAAAACATAAATGCCTTTGTAAAATAAAAACTAAATTAAAACTAAAAATACACAATGAAGGAAAACTAAAACTAAACTGAATTTCCAAGTAAGGTCAGAAAAAATATAAAAATAAAAGCTAATATAAAAAAGCAAAACTATAATAGCCTTGGTGTACACTACATCACATTGTGCAGTAATGATTATTTTAAGTACAGTTGTTTTTCAGTAATGTCCTATGTGTGTTTTTAGTTATAGTAGTTGGCTTACAAAACCATTATTATGGTTTCATTTTGACCACCAGTTTGTAAATGTGTAACAAATAATTCAGTATTCTTGTTAAACTGTATTTACTAATTGTATAAAAAAAACTATCATCTTCAGCAGCTTACTGTTGTTTCTAGATATAAAAGACAGGCCTTACAATTTATCAAAAATACTGAAATGGCTTAGTTAATGGTTTCTTAGGATGTGTCTGTGTTTCATAGACACTAAATCTATGTGATTTTTTTTTTTTTTTTTTTCAATGTGAATCGTAGACTGCTATGAGTTCTGGGGATATCACACTACAGTAATCTCTCCTCGATCGCGGGAGTTGCGTTCCAGAACCCCCCGCAAAAGGAGAAAATCCGCGAAGTAGAAACCGTATGTTTATATGGTTATTTTTATATTGTCATGCTTGGGTCACAGATTTGCACAGAAACACAGGTGGTTGTAGAGAGACAGGAACTTTATTCAAACACTGCAAACAAACATTTGTCTCTTTTTCAAAAGTTTAAACTGTGCTCCATGACAAGACAGAGATGACAGTTCCATCTCACAATTAAAAGAATGCAAACATATCTTCCTCTTCAAAGGAGTGCGCGTCAGGAGCAGAGAATGTCAGAGAGAGAGAGAGAGAGAAAAAAGCAAACAATCAAAAATCAATAGGGCTGTTTGGCTTTTAAGTATGCGAAGCACCACCGGACAAGGCAGCTGCAAGGAAGAGAGCAATGTGAAGGTAGTCTTTCAGCATTTTTTAGAGGAGCGTCCGTATCCTCTAGGCCAGTGTGCAAACAGCCCCTCTGCTCACACCCCCTCCGTCAGGAGCAGAGAATGTCAGAGAGAGTGAGAGAGACAGAGAAAAACAAACAATCAAAAATCAATACGTGCTGTTTGATCTTTTAATAATGCGAAGCACCGTGCGGAAAGCATATCGCTTGACAAAGCAGCCACATGTAAGCCCAGCAAGGATGGCAGCAATGTGAAGTTGATCTTTCAGCGTTTTTTGAGGAGCGGCCGTATCCTCGAGGGGTGCGAACAGCCCCCGTGCTCACAATATATTTGAGGAGTTTTATTTAATACGTAATACACGCTCTGGTTGGGTAGCTTCTCAGCCATCTGCCAATAGCGTCCCTTGTATGAAATCAACTGGGCAAACCAACTGAGGAAGCATGTACCAGAAATTAAAAGATCCATTGTCCGCAGAAATCCACGAACCAGCAAAAAATCTGTGATATATGTTTAAATATGCTTACATATAAAATAGATAGAGTGAAGCGGCGAAAGTCGAAGCGCGATATAGCGAGGGATTACTGTACACTACATAGTCACGGTCTAATATAATTTTCCACAACTCACTAAAATTATACAAAAAAGGCTGACTGAAAATTGATTTACTTTTTCATCATGTAGGTGCAACAATTGCACCTACAAAATCAGTGAGTGAGTTTTTATGTGCTTTACAAATAAAATAATTAAATGTACTAAAGGATAAATTGCTATGACCTTTAATATTTCCTCCTTATAATAATTTATTACTAGTGACAGTACAAGGTAACTTCTTTGTAATTTAATTAGGCATAATGTAGAAGTGATGAGTTTTCTGGTGTTTTAAATTACTCGTGTTAACTTATATAAAACTAGCACCACTACACACAATGTATCTGTTATATAAATTATGGAGTTTTATTCCTTTTTTTTTTTTTTTTTTTTAATCTGAAAAACTAGCAAACATAGCTCTGTTTGCATTGATGGATTATTTGGATATATGGCATATGTGAAGTGCAACCAGGAGAGAATTAAAGGTGGTGTAGGCAAGACTTATTTTTGGGTATTGAAGCATCAAAGGGTCACATACAAAATGCAGGGCATCAGCAAAGCACTGTATGCATAGGTTTTATGTAGAGAGGAAAAAAAAAAAGACTGGCCTACACTGAAAGAGTTGTCTGTCTGTTCACAATGGGAATTGGCACAGTGACATTTTGTGATTAGGACGATCAATGTAAAATAAGGATACATTACTCTTTTTTTTTTTTTTGCTAGCATAAATACATAGTAGTCATTAGGGATGTTACAATGTCAGAAGTTTTGTGTACAATACCAATACCAGTGAAGATTTATGATACTTGTAATTGAATATAAAATACATATTCTAACAGTAGCAACAGCTTTGAAATTCTGGTATATCCATCAAGTAGTTACCCAACTATCATTTAAGTAAACAGGTACTGGCATTCATGAACATCAAAATACAATGCAAGTCATTTTTTGTGGCAGAGATAGGTAGCCCCAGTATAACAACAAATGGTGGGTGTATAATCTTGGAGGGGTTTCAGCATAGGGTTTATAAAGAATAATATATCATGAACTACCTGATTTATCTGAACATGTGCACATTCCAGATTTATTTTCTGACTTTTTCTCTCCAGTAAATAAAAAAAATATTACTTAAATTCCATACTAAATGTAAAAGTTCAAATGTTATATCTGTACTGTTGATTTAGTGAATTTCAAGATAATTCAGGATATTTCAATTTTAAAGAAGTCTTTAAAGCTGTTTTTTTAAGAATATGATTTAAAAGTCTGGTTTGTCAAAGCATCACTCTGTTAGGTTAGTAATATTTGCAACATTGCTGCGGAGTAATATTTAACAGATGAGTCAAATTAATTCATATTTCAAATGTCAGTAAAAAGTAGAGTTTTGCATCTCTAATAAAATTCAATCACTTCAGTATATTAAAGACTCGGCATTCATTGTGTGTAATGCATTAAAATTTGATGTTCCTTACTTTAGGCAATGAACAGTGTAGACACAATGGTGTAAAATATTGAGTTGATTTAGTATACATGTTTTAGTTCCCTGAGCTGACCCAGTTATCAGCCAACTTTCTAACTTTGCAGAGTATAGCACTTTACCATAAGCAGTTTAGAAAAACTCTTTAAAATTTAAAAATGAATAAAAAAAAGAAAGTTGCCTTCCCCAATTCTTCCAGAATGTATTTTGAGTATATTGATCTTAAAGGAAAATGTACTCTTGACTTTGATGTACAGAATTTTAATAGTACTAAAATAAAATACAAAACAAAAGTCTTTTCTCCCCCCACCCCACCCCCTGTTTTTCAGGTTGTTCATCGGGATCTTAAGCCAAGTAATATTCTATATATGGATGATTCTGGTAACCCAGATTCAATTAGAATTTGTGATTTTGGTTTTGCAAAGCAACTGCGGGGAGAAAATGGGCTGCTTCTTACGCCCTGCTATACAGCTAACTTTGTTGCACCTGAGGTAAGCATGGTATAAATTGCATTATAGATTTTCTGGTGTATGCTAATTTAATTGGAAGTAAATAATGTACTTTTTTTTTTTCTTTTTTCAGGTCCTCATGAGACAGGGGTATGATGCTGCTTGTGATATCTGGAGTCTTGGCGTTCTGTTGTACACAATGCTGGCAGGGTATGTGAGATCCAGTATAACTAATATTTGTAATTTTAAAAAAAAAATCTTTGCAAACTCCTCATAGACATAATATGTTATGTAAATGTTAGCATTCATGTTATAATAGTATATAAGCCATTGATTTTTGTTGCACAAAATAGAAATCTTAACTGATGAGAATCCTGTATTACACAAATTGTGTGACCTCTGACCTTTCCTGGGAATGATTTTGTGTTAGAATTTGTAGTTTGAGATGGCACAACAGCAAAAATGGAGGCAGAATAGGAGCACAATTCCAGTTATTTGAGATCAGGTAGAGTAATGGTCCTAAACCCATGCCAGCTGATCAGCTGTGTGGCTGACTTGGGCAAATGTCATCAAATGATGTACTGGGATATTTCTAGTTATTTTGTTTTATCCCTTGTTGAGGATGGAGTGATAATGAGAAACTTAAAAAACACCAAAGCATGCAAGTATCTCCAAAGCAGAGACGTTGGTTAGGTTCTCCTGCAACAAGTTAAAAGAATGGATTTGCTGTTTGTGAAGGTGGAGGAATACTGGAGCCTGACAAATAAATGTGCTTGCCTCCTCATTGAGTGCTGAGGAAGTGGCTAGGTTCTCCTACATTGATCCTGCTACTTCAGTTCTGAGGAAGACCAGCATTTTTAGTTATTGTTTTGATAATATGTGTGTTTGTACTTGCCTGCATAAAATGCAAGTGAGCTTGGGTATTTGCAGTAATACTGAATAAACCTTTGCATCTGTTATGCAAGCTACAATAAGAAAATGTATTGTTTGTGTATATATGTGTTTTGTGTGACACCCCTACTTTCTGCCTTCTTTATTGCTGTTCAGCGTTGTAAAATTGTTTTTTTTTTTTTTTTCATCACTGCATTGTGATCATCTGCCTAAATTCAGATTTGAAGATCACATCCATTTAGTCTCCTAGCCATAATACATTCGCTATGGACAACTTAAAATAAAACTGACACATCTCAAGGCACTCTGGACCAATTTGGAAATGTATGGCTTTTAGACATGAAAAAATCTACTATAGTAGCAAGGAATGAAATTTCAAACTACACATTTCATGTGATTCAGCACTGGACTCAGGTGCAGTTTAGTTGCTATGCTAACCACTGTGCTCCTAGGCTTTTGCTTTATGCTTTAAAGCATGAGGATGGCAAACCATTAAAAAGGTTTTCTCAAGATGCCTTTTTTCACACTAAGTCTGTGCTTCTTTAAAAGAGGGGCAACATAACTAAGCTACATATCTGGGTAGACATGGTCCTTTTTTGACTTCTGTAATAATCCAAGACTGGGTTGCTGGGACATGGCCAGCATGAGATGGCACACTTAAATGTGCCAATGTAGTTTATAAGTCATCTCATCCAGCATACACAGGTTGTGATCTCCTTTAGCCCTTCAAGATGAGATTGTTTCTTCATAATGTGAAGTTTGCGACTGATGGGTACTGTTTAGCCAGCAAAACCACAAAACGAGAACCTCAGTAGAAACTACTATTTTCTTCTAAATGAAACGAATAAGTGTATGGATTGTTTATTGTATTTTTCAAATTTAGAATCTTCAGATAGAGATGGCAGCTGTTTTTCATGTTTTAGCTGTGTTTAAAGATATAAAATATTCTGTAGCCACATACTGAGAGATGTAAAGTGTACTTCAACACATTCTTGATTTTAAGATTTGCTTTTGTTTTTTTCAGATTATTGTAACAATCTCTAACAGAGCAAATAATGCTTGACCTTTTGTAGCTCACTGTTGGTTTAAACTGTGTAACCTTGATCGAACACCAAGTCATTTGACTGCCTTTTTGTGTGCTCAAGATCAAGCTGTGTATATGTGCTTCACCAGGTTTTCAGGACAGTGAGTACTCATTGAGTTTTAAGAGTAAAGTTGCTAATCCGGAGGAAGCCTTAAAGCTTTGGAATGTTTATTCCAGTGTAGACATATACTTGGCAAACCATTCTCCTAGCAAATCAGAGATCCCGCACAGATTACAAAAGGTTGCTAATAAAGTGATCTTGGAGGCAAAAGAAAACTAAATTTATAATAGGTACAATCATATAGTAAGAGTTAGAATAAGACAAATACTTCACCCCAAGATGTTATGAATTGGGGCATTTCAGTTTCTTCGGTTCTTCCAATTAGGTTACTTCTGCTAATGGTGCTGCCCTCTTGCTGGACTGCACTCCTATAGAGAAACAAAAAAAACTTGCGAACTGTTTTTAATTGCAGGGCAGGAAAGGTATACTCTTTGGGAGCATCAGTCCCAATGTTAAAAGTATGGCAACTTTATTCCTAGGATAAAGAAAGTCATGATATTGCAGACTTGAGGGAATGACAAAGGGGTTTGCATCAGTGATTTGGAGCCTTACAATGAGTTTTACGTTATGCTTAAGCAGTAGTGTGGTTAAAATTCTTAATAATGCTGGGATGGATCCAATTGACCTTTTCAACTTCAGAACAAATTGCTTTGATAAAGATAACATGCCAGTTCCACAAAAGCTCAAGACTTATGATGATGTAAAAAGCTTAGGGTTAATCTGGGAGGCTAATCTTAGAGATTCTGCTCATGCCATTACTTACAGTTAAAAAAGAGAATGCCAGAAGGTTAAGTGCTTTGTTCATGTCTTTTGTTTAATAGAGGAGCACATATAGAATTTATAAATAATTTTATAATCTTTTGCATTAAAAGAGTGGCAATATATGTGCTCTTACTTTTTTCTTGTGTTGCCACTCAGGTCATGGCAAAATAGTTTACATCCACAAGTTAAATAATGGTTTTATTTGATGTAGAGAAAAGCCAAGCAAAATGACACCTTTTATTGGCTAACTAAAAAGATTACAATATGCTGGCTCGACGGCTGACTTTCAATAGAAAGGTTTTATTTGAGAAATTGTGATTGTGCTGCAGGATCAAAAATAAAAACACCAAGTAAAAATTGCAAAATTGAACTTAAGCCAAGTTTAAAATAAAAAAAATATATATATAGGATAATTGGATTTGAAAATTCTAAGACTGTCAATTATAGTGATGTTACCTGTCATTTCTTGCAAAATTAAAACCATCTCAGTCTCTCAAAAAACCTAGACTCATAATGACTGATATTTGTATTTGTATAATTTATAAACAAACAATTTTGGCACATGTCATCAACAAGGTGCTTTATTAACTGATTCATTTTTTATAGTTTCCAAATAAACTACATATAGCTCTTTGAGAGATGTAGAGGGAAATGGGTGTACACACAGAAAACTTAGACAAATGTGCAATGTGCAAATCCCTTACAGACTATGACCAATCTTGATATCAAGGCAAGTTACAGTTTCGTAACACAGTGGAGAAAGAAGAATTCATATAGCATTCCCCATTTAGCTCTGCTTAACAATCCCGTTAACTCCTCTGTTGCCTTTCCTCTCGCAGATTTTTTTTTTTTTTGTTCTTTGTTTCGCCTTATACAATTTCTTGTATTAGGAATTTGGTAGTTTTCGTATACCCCTTGGGGTCAGAGTGCAGGGTCAGCCATTGTACAGCGCCCCTGGAGCAATTACAGGTTAAGGGCCTTGCTCAAGGGCCCAGCAGAGCAGAATCTCTTTTGGCAGTGACAGGGATTTGAACCGGCAACCTTCGGGATACCAGCGCAGATCCTTAGCCTCAGAGCAGATTATTCTATGGCCTGAAATTTTAAGGTAACTGACCCAGTTTTAAGGTTTTAAGATAAAAGACCCAGCTAACTTTTGTTTTGGATTTTGTTTTGATAAAAGCACTAGAGCAGCTTTTCAACTATTACTTTCTTTTTGTGTGTTTGTCCTCATTTGCCAAGCTCATCCCAGTCATGACTATCGACGGAGTCGGGTTCAATTGGCTCCCAAAGTAGGAGTGGGAGAATGGAGCCCACCCGCACCATCACATTCATTTTTTTGTCTTTTGCATTAGTGTATCAGTAGAAAAGAGCAAATGTCAGATTTCCAAAGATTTTTCCACCAAAAACTAAATGTTACAGATACATTTTTTGTATTTCATTAAAAAATAATAATAATTACTGTAAATAACATCATTTTTTAGATTTAAACATGTCTGCTGCATAGGTCTATATATAATCCATTGCATACAATGTAAACATACATACAATGTAAACAAACATATCAAACAGGTGCTAGTGATTAATGACATCATGAATTGGTTGAACCAAACTAATGAACTTAAACAAAAAATCCCCACTTGTACATGGACAGAGCATGTTGAATCAGAATCTCTACAGCAGTTATAATATTGGGTTGGTGATATTTATGGGAATGTAGAAACAGTGTGCTTTGTTATGCAAGTATCAATAAAATACATTGCTTTTACATTCATAAAAAACTGAGAGGTGCAATCCCTTGAGTATGTCTTGGGTCTGTCTCTCTGAGAGATGTAATCACTCCAGCATGTCCTTCTTGTGCCAGTGGATCTTCACCAAATGCACTTTGCTTTGTAGATACCTTGTATGATACATTCTCAAGTCACCTCCACTAGATTCTCTTGATCTTGGGAAGCAGTGGCTCTACTTAGAGGTCATCCTGTATTTCTGAATTTCTTATTTTATTATGGACAGTGATCCCAGCATTTCTGTGCAGGAATCTCACTTTGCTTGCACTCTCATACTTTAATCATTACCAAGAACTCATGACCATATGTAAGGATGTGAGTGAAAGGCTGAGTGATAAATCAAAAGCTTTGTCTAGTGATTTAGCTCCAGCTTCACCACAAATTGTCTGCAAATGTGTGGTTATTGCACAAAGTTCTTGATAAATCTCAAAATCACACTTGACTGCAAACTATGATGTATGTAAGAGATTACAGTCTGGGCATCATGGTGTATGGTCCATATAGACTGAATGGACTTGTATATTGTTAAGCTGTGAATACCTGCATGCATTATAAAATCAGTGTATTCAGTATATTTTTTTTTCATACATTGTTTTTTTATAAATGCGAGACTGTCAGTCACCCTTGGAAAAGTATTTTAACACTACTGGAGAAGTGGTATTCCATAACAGTAGTTAAACAACTTGCTTTGCCTGAAATCATGCAGATTGTCTCAATATCAGGACCTAATACACAAATTCTTTGTATATGGTGTGATTATTTGCATTTCACATATCCTATTTATTATTTGTTTAATTTCCTTTTTTACTTTTATATGCACAATGAGAGATAACACCAATCACATGTGTTTGTTTACACCAATTTCATTTTATTATAGAATGACAATTTAGTCTTCCATATTTCTTTAAATATTGTTTCTTTTTGTAACTAATGACTGAAAAGTCACTCATTTAACCTAAATTCACTCTCATCTTTCTGAAACCTGCCCATACCTTTTCTATCCATATAGCATACAGTAGATCATTATCCTACTAAAAAAGTACATTTTCACACTGGTACATTTTTCATGAGAGATGCACCTAATTGGCAATAATGTTCAAATATTGTGCAGCATTTAAATATTGCTTTACAGATTATCATTATCTGCACTGATATGATGCTAGTACTGACTGAGCCGTCAAATTACATAGAAAGCACAAATGTACCTACTAAAGTGGCCACTTGGTGTACAGAGCATAAAACTGAAAGTGAAGTTGAGAAAATAAAGCTGAAAAGTGAATCGAGATTCTAAATCATTCATTTGGAAAGTGAGTGGTGCTACTGCAATAAACAAATAAATTTCTTTTTTTAGTTTCATTTTCTGATGTGGCTGAAACAACTATTATATTCATACTGTTGGTTTAATTACTAACTCATTGATTTGGCTCACTTTTTTCTTTATGTAAGTATTGTTGAACCTGACACTTTACTCATAAACTACCAATTAATAATAATTGGCCCAACTTGTCTAACTGATGTCTGCTGTCACCTGTTGGATTGATATACTGAGCATATTTCCTGACTGTTTTAAAAGAATATCAAAATTTTTATAACTACTGTTAAAATAACCGCAGTTGACAGCGTGATTTGACTTGTTTGTGCCAGCCGTTAAAAATGTATATGCAGCATATATGCATATGCATATATGCAATGTAAAAAGTGTCTTGGAATGTTTTTCACCACAAAAATAGTGTGTGTTTGTGGTAGTAAGAATTTTCTGAAAAACACCTCATTGATGTAAAATTATAGGTAATAAAGGAAGATGACAAAATATCGCAGCACATTACTTGCTATTTTTTTTTCTAATTTTTTGTCAAATTATGAAATTCATTATCTAGTTACTTAACATTTTACAAAATCTCCTTGGACCTTTCTTACTCACTGGGTTTGGCTTTGCTGACTGCAAAAACATTTGAAGAGGTCCATCGCATTAAATGTGCATTATTAACTAACATTTGCAACATTTACATTGGTATATTATTTTTTAAATTTTACTCCTCTTACAGAATAGAGGAATGTCAGGCCTTTATAAATGCTGTAATGGGGAAAGGTACAAATCCAAAAAGTCCTAAGGAATGAAGGCACCTACATTGCACTTTACACATTTCTGACTGCTTTCATTAAAAACTACTGCCAAGTTTTCATGTTCCTGAATAGATCAACACAATGGAATAATTAACACTGTTTTTTTTCATCCTGTGGCCAGTTTCCAGAGTTATGGATACAAGCCAAAAGGTTCACTTCTGTTGATAAGGCTACATTTAGCAGTTGTAACAGTGTGGTGGAAATGCAGCAAGTGAGCCCGGGGTTTTTTTTTAATCATAGTTGTATCATTTGTTTTTGAGTATAGTTTATAGCTCACAGCTAAGTAGCAAAATGTGAGTGAAACTGCTTAATGAGGATGTTTAGTAACTAAGGGGCCTTGTGGAATTTTTAATATACAGTCTGGTGCAAGCAACTAATTAATGTGAACTTTCCATTGAAATTTCTACAGCTATACACCTTTTGCCAATGGACCTAATGATACCCCAGAAGAAATTTTGCTAAGAATTGGAAGTGGTAACTTTTCCTTAAGTGGAGGAAATTGGGACTCTGTTTCTGAGGCATCAAAGGTAAGTAATGCTTATATATACAAGGCGCATGATGGCACAGTGACCAAAGGACAAGAGTACATTTTTGATTTTGCCACTTTCTTTGTGCAGTCAGCACATTCCCCTTACGTCCATGTAGGCTTTCTCTATAGATTTTCCAGTTTTCCCCGAGCATACTATAGATGTAAATGTTAGGGATAGGTGGAACTATTTTATAATTTTGTCTTGTAAGACAAAGTAGTGGGATCTGTTTGAATATGCTCTGCAAACTGATAGCCTTCCTGCTTATAAATAACTTTTTTTTTTTTTTCTTTTTTTTTTCCAAATCAAAAGGGATGAGGACATGGGAGATGTATTATGTTGTTTTACTCTAAGTGTTTTGTTAATCTACAATGCAATTCAACAGTACTGGGACATTTTAGGATTCACATCATACTTTTTTTTCTTTTTATTAGTAATATTTTTGTGTATGTTGCCTAGTCTAAAAAATATATATTCAGAACTATTATGTCAACATTTAGTAGAAGCACTTTTTTGACTGCTTTAAAGTTTTTGGTTGCCTGCTATGGTAATTTAATCTGTTCCTTTAAGCTCCAGAACTCCCATGTTCCTCTAATTTTTCAACTGCAGTTTAAAACAAACAACCTTGTTTTAAAGGTTTTATAAATTGTTTTGAAGACATAAAACGATTCCGTCACTATTAATCTTTTTCAGTGACTATAAATTAGCATTTTACAGCTACTCATGTACAGTTAGGTCCATAAATATTTGGACAGAGACAACTTTTTTCTAATTTTAGTTCTGTACATTACCACAATGATTTTTAAATGAAACAACTCAGATGCAGTTGAAGTGCAGACTTTCAGCTTCAATTCAGTGGGGTGAACAAAACGATTGCATAAAAATGTGACGCAACTAAAGCATTTTTTTTTAACACAATCCCTTCATTTCAGTGGGTCAAAAGTAATTGGACAATTGACTCAAAGGCTATTTCATGGTCAGGTGTGGGCAAGTCCGTCGTTATGTCATTATCAATTAAGCAGATAAAAGGCCTGGAGTTGATTTGAGGTGTGGTGCTTGCATGTGGAAGATTTTGCTGTGAACAGACAACATGCTGTCAAAGGAGCTCTCCATGCAGGTGAAAGAAACCATCCTTAACACTAGAATTACCAGAGCCTACGAAAAAACTCGTAGATCCGGCCCACCTTAAATCGCTTCTTAAATCCGTTCACACCTCTCCGCCAGCATCCTTTGTCCTCTAAATTTGCTGATAATAGACAAGCTGCTAGCAGCCGGCTATTCCATCCCCCCACCGACTTAGAACATGCACGAAGTTTTCCCAGCTCATGCCTTGATTGATTATTTGGGAGTGAAGTGGAGTTTTAGACTGGAAATAATAGATCGTTATTTGGAACAGATGCATTTCATGCTTGTTCCGTTTCTACAGTAATCTGTGTAAACACATTGTTAAAACATATTTTAGTAATAAATGTTACAAAATGTAGGCATAAACTATAGAATGTGTAAAGCCCGAGTTCCAAAGATCAAATAAGCACTTTCACAAAAACTTCAAGGTTGCTACGCCAGTTTCCGTGGCGTAGCGCGCTAAGATTTGCCTTTAAGATCACTCTAGTTTTGCCGTGCCTCATAGACCTGAGATCGATTCCCCGCTGGGGATAAACTGTTGCTTTTTTTTTTTTTTCTTTTTAACCTCAAACGGACATAAAATTTATAAATTGGTATGCACTGTCAGTTAATGAGATTGTTATATTTTCATATGGGATGCTCCTTTTAAAATATTTTTTTAACAATTGTGAGTGCAATTAACATGAACAACTGTCCCTAAAACTGTTATTTTTAAGATCCACAACACACAGACAGACAGAGCACTGCGTAATAGAGAGACAGACAGGCAGAGATATATAAATAAACAGGGAAGGCACATGTACTGAAAGAAAAAAAAAGATCAACATGTGTGTTGTTCCTGCTGCACTGAATAAGCTCACGTGCTCTAACATCACCCCTCCCCCCAATCTGACTCTCTAAGTAACAGCACAAGTACAGATGCAAACGAAGTGCATGTGTGTACTGTATAATATTAACAAAAAGAGCAGCTTACTACTGAAAACGGCAAATATAGGAGTGAGTGGGGATCGAACCGGGACTCTTGATTACACTTGGTTTGCGTCTGTACTTGTGCTGTTACTTAGAGAGTCAGATTGGGGGGAGGGGTGATGTTAGAACACGTGAGCTTATTCAGTGCTGCAGGAACAAAGACACGTTGATCTTTTTTTTTCTTTCAGTACATGTGCCTTCCCTGTTTATTTATATATCTCTGCCTGTCTGTCTCTCTATTACGCAGTGCTCTGTCTGTCTGTGTGTTGTGGATCTTAAAAATAACAGTTTTAGTGACAGTTGTTCATGTTAATTGCAGTCTCAATTGTTAAAAAAATATTTTAAAAGGAGCATCCCATATGAAAATATAACAATCTCATTAACTGACAGTGCATACCAATTTATAAATTTTATGTCCGTTTGAGGTTAAAAAGAAAAAGAAAAGCAACAGTTTATCTCCAGCGGGGAATCGAACTCAGGTCTGTGAGGCACGGCAAAACTGCTGTGCTCTAAGAAGCAAAACTTAGCCCGCTACGCCACGGAAACTGTTGTATTCTTTTTGAAGCTTTTGTGAAAGTGTTTATTTGATCTTTGGAACTCGGGCTTTACACATTCTATAGTTTATGCCTACTACATTTGGTAACATTTATTACTAAAATATGGAAAAGTTTCTGTTTTAACAATGTCTTTACACAGATTACTGTAGAAACGGAACACGCATGAAATGCGCCTGTTCCAAATAATGATCTATTATTTCCAGTCTAAAACTCCACTTCACTCCCAGATAATCAATCAAGGCATGAGCTGGGAAAACTTCGCGCACGTTCTAAGTCGGTGGGGGGATGGAATAGCCGGCTGCTGGCAGCTTGTCTTTTATCAGCACATTTAGAGGACAAAGGATGCTGGCGGAGAGGTGTGAACGGATTTAAGAAGCGATTTAAGGTGGGCCGGACCTACGAGTTTTTTCGTAGGCTCTGGTAATTCTAGTGTTAAGCAGCGAAAACAGAAAAAAACCCATCTGAGAAATTGCTACAATATTACGAGTGGCAAAATCTACAGTTTGATACATCCTGAGAAAGAAAACAAGCACTGGTGAACTCAGCAATGCAAAAAGACCTGGACGTCCACGGAAGACAACAGTGGTGGATGATCGCAGAATCATTTCCATGGTGAAGAGAAACCCCTTCACAACAGCCAACCAAGTGAACAACTCTCTCCAGGGGGCAGGCGTATCGATATCCAAGTCTACCGTAAAGACAAGACTGCATGAAAGTAAATACAGAGGGTGAACTGCAATATGCAAGCCACTCATAAGCCTCAAGAATAGAAAGGCTAGATTGGACTTTGCTAAAGAACATCTAAAAAAGCCAGCACAGTTCTGGAAAAACATTCTTTGGACAGATGAAATCAAGATCAACCTCTTCCAGAATGATGGCAAGAAAAAGTATGGAGAAGGCGTGGAACAGCTCATTATACAAAGCATACCACATCATCTGTAAAACACGGTGGAGGCAGTGTGATGGCTTGGGCGTGCATGGCTGCCAGTGGCACTGGGACACTAGTGTTTATTGATGATGTGACACAGGACAGAAGCAGCCAAATGAATTCTGAGGAGTTCAGAGACTGTCTGCTCAAATCCAGCTAAATGCAGTCAAATTGATTGGGCGGCGTTTCATGATACAGATGGACAATGACCCAAAACATACAGCCAAAGCAACCCAGGAGTTTATTAAAGCAAAGAAGTTGAAAATTCTTGAATGGTCAAGTCAGTCACCTGATCTTAACCCAATTGAGCATGCATTTCACTTGAAGACTAAACTTCAGACAGAAAGGCCCACAAACAAACAGCAACTGAAAGCCGCTGCAGTAAAGGCCTGGCAGAGCATTAAAAAGGAGGGAACCCAGCATCTGGTGATGTCCATGAGTTCAAGACTTCAGGCTGTCATTGCCAGCAAAGGGTTTTCAACCAATGAACATTTTATTTCCAGTTATTTAATTCGTCCAATTACTTTTGAGCCCCTGAAATGAAGGGATTGTGTTAAAAAAATGCTTTAGTTGCCTCACATTTTATGCAATCGTTTTGTTCACCCCACTGATTTAAAGCTGAAAGTCTGCACTTCAACTGCATCTGAGTTGTTTCATTTAAAATTCATTGTGGTAATGTACAGAACCAAAATTAGAAAAAAGTTGTCTCTGTCCAAATATTTATGGACCTAACCGTATCTGAATAGAAGAAGAATGATCATATTAAAAGTTGATTTGTAACATTTTTGCTATTACATTTGTCCTCCAAATTTGTGTTACACTTATTTTATTGTCATTATATTATTATCATAGAGTTTTGTATTTAACTTTGGTAATTCATGTATTGTTTTTTATGTATTTTTTATTACAAATTTAGGACTTGTTGTCACATATGCTTCATGTAGATCCTCACCAGCGCTACACAGCCGAACAGGTGTTAAAACACTCGTGGATAGCTTGCCGGGACCAACTGCCTCATTACCAGCTCTGCCGGCATGAAGCACCTCACCTAGTCAAGGTGAGCATATTTAAAGCATGTACAGTAGATTCAGAAAATATTCAGACCTCTTCATTTTCTGCACACTTTATGTTGTAGATCTGTCTATACTTTTTTTATTTTTAACTAGACATTAAGCCTGTTACAAAAACAGGCGCTAGAACAGTAGTGCATAAACATTAGTAGGAACAGTCTATATTAAATGGCAAGAGACCTTGACCTCATTCTGTTTCTTGTCTTAATTTTTTTATGTCAAAAATATTTTTGCAAGAAGCCTAAAGTAAAATAATAATAAAAATAAAATAGAAACGTATATGACAATACAGTAAGTATCATTAATATTACATTTATCCTCTCCTCTGTGGCTGTTGATTTGTTGTCTGTTTGAAGATCTCCTATCCTGCCTTTCTTTATTTTAGCTTTCTGTGGCGTCTCTCCAGCAAGTACTGTGCAGTTCCCCAGCAAGTATTTTAATCTGTGCTGGCGTGCAGCTGATTATTGTATGCGTGGTGTGTCCCCAGCAACGGATTTTATGTGCGCGACCGCGAGTACCCAATCAGCACTCTCCCCAGCAATGATGTCCTTTATTAAAGAGTGCCCCGCGCATGCGCACTTCACCAGAAGACACACACACACATGGATGCACACCGGGATTTTATTAAAGAAGATACATGTGCAAACATTTTTTAAAATATATTTTTGCTTCGTCAATAATGGGTTATTGAGTGTGGATGTGTCAATTTGAAATTAAATCTACAAAGCAGTAAAGTGTGCAGAAAGTGAAGGAGTCTAAATGCTTTCTGAATCCATTGTGTATTCAGTATGTTTTCATGTAGAATATAAAATAAACAATTTTGGGGAGTTATTTATTATTATGAACTATTATTGCAAAGAATATGTTTTTCAGTTTTTAAGCAGGCATTTGAGTTCAACTGCAACATCTCATCAATGACATGGACAATAATCCATGATAAAAATAGTTCCCAACAAATTTTATAACTGATTAGTTGAATTGGGAATTAAGACGTATATCATTTACTTTGGCCATTGTACAATTACAATTTGGGATATGGCAGAGGAAAAAAAATCAGGATGTCAATACAGTGGAAAGTCAAAGACCAAGGAAATCTAAAGTGTGTATTCACGTCACATCTGGTAAGAAATCCATATCTCACAAGATCTGTAAAAAAAAAAAATGAGCTAACTTGTTATAGGAGCATAGCAATAATGTGCAACATCTGTAAATAAAACATATTAGTGTGATCCCTTTGTCACTCTCTCAAACTGGTGATAATCTAGCGGCACTTTCACTTTTTACTTCTAGCAGCTCAAGACTCTTAAGTCATCAATAATGTGAACAATATCTTCCAATGATCTTGACTATCACTTTTTAATGCTGTAAGGAAAAAGAAGGTTTCAAATGTGCAACAATCTGTTCATTTTTGCAATCTTTGCTGCCATCTAACGTAAAAAACACTCTCAGAAATGCATGTTGAGACTTATCTACAGTTTCACTCTTCTTCCCTTGATGTTAATAACTGCCTGGAAACAGTTAAGCTAGACCTTAAAGTTAGTAATAAGATTTTTTTTTTTTTTGGCTGCACACTAATTTTGTATAGTGTCATTTTAGAGTATGCTTCTACTGTTGTGTTGAAGCAGAGCATTGTGCAATGATTAAAATTCATTTTTGAAATAAATGTTTGCACTTTTGCACAATGGTTGCCTTTTAAAATCGTAGAATAATTGGTTCATTAAACTAATAATCAACTATCTATTCAGTTAGCAAAAGAGTTGTTGTTTGCAGTCCCATATTTGAAATACTGAAGACATCTTATTCTTCAGCAAAGTAGTACTTTTTTTGTATTAAATAATAATAAAGGTACAGCTTAAGAACTGCTATTTGCTTTATTAGGGCATATAAATATGTGATAGTGAGTAAAAAGCTAATTGATTATTGTATAATAAATGCATCATGGTATGCATTTTTGTTAAGCCATTTGTTTATGTGTCATTTCTGGCAACTTATGCAGGTCTGATTTGGAGTCTTCTTTTTAAGTTAAACAAGATGCGTTTGTATGAAAGACTGGAGTTTCGGAGGCTTTAGTATGTATGCTTTCTAACTTACGATATGGATTCAATATTCACATTGTGTTTGTGCATTTGTTTTGCACAGTATCCTAGGTGAACAAATTGATTACAATAAGAAATTTACAGACCTAATAATGTAACAGTCATGTACCATACATACTGTATACATCCATATAAACAACATTGAAAGAAAAAAAATCCTTTTCATTTTAATTGGGTATAGTGTATACAAGTCATATTAAAACAAGTACTCTTGAATACAAGGTACAACATACTACAACCAGTTGAGAAATAACAAGCATTGCAGTTAAAAGAGAGAAGTAAACCTCTGGCAGATTCACAGCTAATTATACCAGGACAGGTCAAAGTTTTGCTGACACAGACCACCTGGCATGTCCCTTCTGTAGTTTTGTAAGCACTTGCTGAAGGCCATAATTATAAAAATTGTAATATTGCAGTATAGTAAGACGGTTATGATTTGTTTATGGCTTGCTGTTTGTATAAGTTTGGTGGCTTATTTTATAAGTGTCTGTTTTAATTGTTAACCTCAATGATCCATTGAGTGTTGTAGTTTGTTTTTTGTATGATTTTTGATTTCTTCTTTGCAGTGGAGAAAAGGGAATCAGTTAAATTTAGCACTAATCCCAATTTTCTCATTGTCCACAAACCATCACAGCTGGCTTTTTAGGTACTCCATTGCTTTAAATTATTGAAGAAAAAAGGTTAATGACAGAAAGCTTTACTGAGTTCAGGGTCTATGAGTAACTCTTTCTATTTATAAGTATAATTTATATTTGTAATTAAATTTAAGCAAATTATTATAGATCTCATGATGGTGACTACAGTAATTTAAGCATCTCTAGATATTTGCAGAAAAGTAATTTTTATTATAAATTAATACAGAGCATCTGCTTTTGGGGTCTGACCAAGTGCTGCTAGGTATTATGTATGTGCTTCCTTAATTCTTTTTTTTTTCCTTGTGTTGCCATCTGTAAACACAAGAGTGGATTTTAATTTCCTAATGTTTTTTTCTTTCAATAATAAATTATTTGTTCTATTTTATAACTATGTATTTAAAACTTTTGAAAGAAAGAACAGGGAAAGATTGGTTGAGTGTGTGAGTGTAAGGTAACATAAACAAGCAGATTAAGTAAAGAGACATCGTAGATGATTAGTCTGCAACAGGAAGGCCAAGAGCCAAGTTAATAATTTATTAAATAATCTGTTGTGGTCTGTTAAAAAGCTAGAGTTGCTTACATTAGGCAGTAGGAGCGTTTTATTTTTTATTGTGTTGTAATGTACTCTAGTTTTTAACAATGTGAATTTAAATTTAGTTACACTGACCAAAACAAATTCATACTGGTTGTAGTTTTTAGTGTTGAATGTGGGTATTCACTTAGCCACTGCACTTAACGTTTTCTTTATTTTTTCTATATGCTGTACAAACATTTTGAATCATAACATTTACAGTGCAGCACTGGCTGTTATATTGCACTCCACAAATCTGTCTGTTGTTTCATGCCATTTTTTCTGAGCTTTTACAATATTTGTTTCCGACTTGTACAGTCTACACTTTGTGGAGTTAATTGGTGAGACAAACAGCTCAGTGAAGTTCAAGCTGCTGATCCATTTTTCTTGAAATTACTACAAGTTGTTTGTGTAGTCACAAGAAGGAAAGCATTGCTTCTAATCTTGGCAGCAGTGACCAGCTGACCTGTTGTATACATCAGCAGTTACTACATATGCTCTTGGGTGGTAAACACGAAAAAAAAGTCAGTAATGTAAAAGGGAAACAACATTCATTTTTGTTGCATTTCAGTGATATTGAAAAAATATCAAATGAAAAAGTTACTATTTTTTAAAGAAAATTTACAGATAATGTAATATTTTAAGAAATTTAGCAAATGCATAATATGTAATTAACATACAAAAGTATTTTTCTTTTCCTTCAGTTTGAATAGTGTATTGTGTCTTATGAAATAGTGACTTAAACAAGCACTTTGCATTCCTCCCATTCATTGTGTTACCTCTACCCATGCAGGCTATGCTGAATCTCTTTCTGGCCTGCTAAAATAGGTTAATCCCTACATGCCCACTCTATGATTAGTGATGGCCAAGAGGGCCAAATGCTACAGAACTCGTGACCAGATCTGAGGAAGAAAAATGCACATATACAGAATCACATAACTAGTGAAGCAGTGAATGACATATTTGATAGGATTATAAAGGCTATGGTTTTCAGTACTGTACTACTTACAAATTACTCATTTGAAATATTTTTTGGTCTCCATACCAGTAAGTAAAAGTAAAAATGTATTTATAAAGCGCAGAGACAATAGTCACAAAGCTCTGAACAATAAAACAGAGAATAAAATGAAATATCAAAGCAACATACAAAACAAGGACAATATAAAAGACACCCACCACAGAATGGCAGCTCTACACAAATGTCTGTCTGAATAGATGCATCTTGAGAATTCAATAGATTCTGCTAATCTCAACCTCACTGAAAGACTGTTCCATAACCTTTTAGGAATTGCCTGAAATATGTGATCCCCATGTTTCTTAGTCTGATACAAGGAATCGAAATGAGATCTAACTGAGCATATCTTAGGGTACGGCCTGAGGTGTAATGCTGAAGGAGGTTTGTGATATATTGGTGAGTTTGACCATGCAGAACTCTGTAAGTAAGTACCATAATTTTGAACTGGATCCTAAATTCCACTGGGATCCAATGTAGATGGTGTAAAATTGGGGAGATGTAGATCCATTTGTGTGAACACATTAGAAGCCTGGCACCTGCATTTTGAACAGTCTGAAGATGAGTCAAGCTAGCTTTACACAGACAGATTTGTAGTAATCCAAACACGATGAGATGAGAACATGGATAATCATTTCAATTTCTGCCCTGGTAACAACAGATCTGCATCTGTTCATTTCTGCATATAACCTTTTACTTTTGGCTAGGGCTGGGCGATAAAACGTTGAAGACAATTATCACAAAATAACCTTTTTGTCAAGAAAAATATAAGACATGATCGATAGAAAGTCGATAGAACTCATGCCATATATTTTTTGACAGACACGAAAAGCCAATGATAATGAGAATGGTGCCATGCCAAGCAAATCATGTGGCTATAAAAGAGTTACAGCAACAGTCAGGTTAGGTTGACACACACAACACAGAGCATAGCATTTGCCAAATGCAAATGTTTGGGTTGAAGCAGCCACACACACCAGTATGTCAGGAGTGGGAGTGAGATAAAACAGAAAATGACAACAGAAAACGTTATCAAAAACTCAAAAAAAAAAATTTAAAAAATGAGTGTTACCGAGGAAGACACTACAGCGGACATAGCCCAAGGCTTAAAAGACAAGGACATTTTTGAAAACAACGGTCACAGGAATTTGGTAGTGTGGAGATATTTTGGGTATTGAAAGTCCAACAAGAAACAGAGTAACGTGTGCTGCAAATTTTGTCGAAAGCATGCTCCTACAAAGACCGGTAATACCACTAATCTTTTGTACTATCAGAAGCAGTGCCATCCTTTAGAGCATGCACAATGCAAGACTGTACAGTTACAGACAATGAAAGTGCTGCATTAATGGAGATTTCTTGGTGCCTAGTGCTACATGACCCCATGCCTGCTTTGAATTTACATGACCCACTGCCCAGTTTTTACATGACCCCTTGTCCGCTTTGAATTTGCATGACCCCCTAACCAGTTTTTACATGACCCCTTTCCTGCTTTGGTTTTACATGACCCCTTTGTCTGCTTTTTTTTCTTTTTTTTTTTTATCTTTTTTTTTTTTTTGGCCTTGGAGCATAATCTGACCACGATTGAGTGAATGTTAATTTTATGTTCTCCTTTGTTTACATTTGAAAACTGCTTACATTTTTACTGAGCATATACACTCATAAGAAAAAGTTAATTCTTTGGATTTTAGTTTATCATTGGCTAAGCTTTCAAAGTAGCAACTTCCTTTTAATATATGACATGCCTTATTAAAACAGTAGTTTTTCAGCAGTGACATTAAGTTTATTGGATTAACAGAAAATATGCAATATGCATCATAGCAAAATTAGACAGGTGTATAAATTTGGGCACCCCAACAGAGATATTACATCAATACTTAGTTAAGCCTCCTTTTGCAAATATAACAGCCTCTAGACACCTCTTAGAGCCTTTGATGAGTGTCTGGATTCTGGATGGGGGTACTGGATGGACCACTCTTCCATACAAAATCTCTCCAGTTCAGTTAAATTTGATGACTTCCAAGAATGGACAACCTGCTTCAAATCATCCCATAGATTTTTGATGATATTCAAGTCAGGGGACTGTGACGGCCATTCCAGAACATTGTACTTCTCCCTCTGCATGAATGCCTTTGTAGATTTCAAACTGTGTTTTGGGTCATTGTCTTGTTGGAATATCCAACTTCTGCGTACCTTCACTTTGCGACTGATGCTTGAACATTATCCTGAAGAATATGTTGATATTGGGTTGAACTCATCCGACCCTCAACTTTAACAAGGGCCCCAGTCTCTGAACTAGCCACACAGCCCCACACCATGATGGAACCTCCACCAAATTTGACAGTAGGTAGCAGGTGTTTTTCTTGGAATGCGGTGTTCTTCTTCCACCATGCAAAGCGCTTTTTGTTATGACCAAATAACTCAATTTTTGTCTCACCAGTCCAAAGCACTTTGTTCCAAAATGAATCTGGCTTGTCTAAATGAGCATTTGCATACAACAAGCGACTCTGTTTGTGGTGTGAGTGCAGAAAGGGCTTCTTTCTCATCACCCTGCCATACAGATGTTCTTTGTGCAAATTGTAGAACGATGTACAGATACACCATCTGCAGCAAGATGTTCTTGCAGGTCTTTGGAGGTGATCTGTGGGTTGTCTATAACTATTTTTGCAATCCTGTGCATATTTTTCTTGGCCTGCCAGACCTGGGTTTAACAGCAACTGTGCCTGTGGCCTTCCATTTCCTGATTACATTCCTTACAGTTGAAACTGACAGTTTAAACCTCTGAGATAGCTTTTTGTAGCCTTCCCCTAAACCATGATACTGAACAATCTTTGTTTTCAGATCTTTTGACAGTTGCTTTGAGGATCCCATGCTGTCACTCTTCAGAGGAGAGTCAAAGGGAAGCACAACTTGCAATTAACTCCTTAAATACCTTTTCTCATGATTGGACACACCGGTCGATGAAGTTCAAGGCTTAATGAGCTAATCCAACCAATTTGGTGTTGCAAGTAATCAGTATTGAGCAGTTACATGTATTCAAATCAGCAAAATTACAAGGGGACCCAAATTTTTGAACAACCAGTTTTTCACATGTGATTTAATTTCATACAACTAAATACTGCTTCACTAAAAATCTTTGTTTGGAAAACACACAGTACTCAGATGTTCCTAGGAAATGAAAGACATACCACTGTTATCTTTTTTTTGTTGAAAGCAGAGTAAATTATTATGCAGACTGAGAGGGGTTCCCAGAGTTTTTCATGTGACTATATACAAAATGTTTTTTGGCTGTTTATTTGTGTGCTTGTTTACTAACATTTTAAAACTGGTTGAATCTTCACAAAGGAAAGGATACAGTATAGCGCATTTAAATTAGGGGATGTTTCCCCCAAGTTTGTGCCCACCAACTGGTCTTTGCTGTGACTGGCATCATTCGCCTTACCAGTCACATTTCATTTCAGACATTTCCACTTCTGACATCTTGAACAGTTCCATTTACACTCTGAGTTAATAGATTACCCTGAAATACCTGATAAGAAGTTTGAGCTCATTCCCCACTGATGTGTCAACTTGGCTTTCCTTTCTACCTATATGGTCTCCCACATTTTTTCATCTGTTAATCCAAAATGGCACTCAATAATAAGCCACGGACAAAAACGCATATTTATGGATCTGATTATCCAGAGCATATGGCTTTCAGTTTGATATTACTGCCGAGTAAAGGCATGAAAGCACTTAATGTTACAAGTATAACATAGCTTCCCATGATCCTCTAGTAGAATAATTAAGCTTACAAAAATATAAGGATGCATAAATGGATACTTTGGCCAATGGGCTTTCAACAGTGAAGCTTTTATAAGTGAAGAACACAACAAAAAAAAAAAAAGGCATATATGGTTAATGCTAAATATGATAAACAGATGTTACACACGTGCAAATATTTACCAGCATTTAGGTGTGGCTTAACCATCCATTATCACTGGAAATATTCAGTTACTTGTTAGGGCAACAAATCAAATACATTACTTACTCTTGGTTGTATTTTTTGAAATAGTGTTTTGTTTACATGTACTTACGAAAAACAACTGATATATGATTAAACACATACATTTTAGAGTATTATTCTTTTTTCTTAACTCATTATTCTTCACATGTTCTTTCTTTTTTTTAAAATACTGTATACAGAAACTGTACTGTACAATTTATATGATTAACAAAGCATAATGTTTAATTTTCTCTTTCCTTAACAGGGAGCAATGGCTGCTACATATTCTGCACTGAACCACAAAACATGCCAGCCAGTTCTAGAACCTGTGGCAGCCTCAAGTCTGGCACAGCGCCGAAGCATGAAAAAGCTCACATCCACTGACTTGTAGTGAAATCAATTATTTTTTACTATTAATTTAACTATTTTTTCAGTGCAAAAAACGCCACAATCCCCCAGATTCACTTTACCTCGGAAGCCTTCTCTTTCTGTATATTCAAAGCAAGTACCAATGCAGTATACTGGCAAAAATATGTGTGAATTGGCGTTTTGCCCCTAAAGTAATAATATTTAAAATATGTAATATTTATGATGATAATGAGGATGATTATTTTGTACTAGACAAACAAGCATTTCATTAAAAGCTGAGATATTTATGTCCTTTCTAAAGGATGAACCAGCTTTTAATGTTTATACACTGTGATTGGTCAGCATGCAGCTGATAAATTCAGTTCATATTTAAGACAAAAAACTTACAAAGTTCTCAAAAAAGCTATGATATGGCATTCCATGAAACCAAAGCGAAAGCTTGCATTAAGCTTTACTAAACTTGAGTATACATAACATGATACCAATGCACTTGGAACCCAGTATCTGAAGATTATCAGGTGTTAATCATTCAATGCTACTTCTCTAGCTATTGGGAATATTAAATAACATAAGCAACCACACTACACTTCCTGATGTGGAGATTAAACATACTTTGTTTCACCGGTGCATTGTTAGTGGATTTTATCTATGTGAGTAAGAGAGAGAGAGAGAGAAAGAAATAAAGATGACTTATTTAGTGTGATGCTAATGATAAAAGGTCATTTCTTGAGAAAAAGGGTATATTTATTTATGGAAGGCTCAACCTATTTGTTTAGATTTCCTAAGCTATGACGTGTTCAGGGCCATCCAAAATTAGAAGGCAAATTTGTGCAGATCACATAGTAAAAGGTCTTGTATTTCACTATGGATGCCTTTATACCAGGACTCCTCTTAGCTCCTCATTCAATCCAATAATATGTTATCTTGTGCCCTATTTGTTTGTTAAGAGCATCTCTGCATCCCTTCTTGAAAGTTCAGAATTTGCAGATGTTAAATTGCAGGAGAAAAAGTTCACAAGGTCTCCACAAAGTGAACACCTTATCAGCAATAATGAACCAAGTCCCTTATATGGAAGTAGGTAAAAAAATAATAATAATAAAGAAATTACAGTATGTACATGGGTCAAAAGGAGCTCTTTCCAAACTCTTGCCTTTAAAACATCAATATAATGTTATGCTCCTACTAATTAATGTTGCCTTCATCTGCTCCATCATGAATTGAAATCATAAATGTAAGATAGTCTGTAAATTTTAATTTAAATTGTTATGCCTGTTACACCTGAGCTTGTTTTTTCTAAATACAGTTCAGCTCTTGATCCATCTGTACACGTGTTATCAACCAGATGCTTAAAATTGCAGCATTTTGTAAATCCAAATAATGATTTCTTTACAACAAAATGGAGCTTGGTCAAGTTGGTGGTTTATTACTTTCAGTGTGAGTTTTGCTTAGTGATTGCAATGGGTGAGCTTGCACCGGATCTAGTCTGAAGATAAAGAACTCACTCACACTGTGCAAATAAGGATCTGGCTGCTTTTCAGCATCATGAATCTCTTCAAAGACATTGTGGAAATTGTATCATATTGTATTTATTTCATTTAATTTTTTAAAGATATTTTCTTTTAAAGTATGTATATATTGATATTAAAGATCATTCTTGATTTATTGTGTCATGCAGTTTACTTTATAACAAATGCCATTTGCCAGTTTTTGTCGTCATTATCAAATTTCACATACTATATCACTTGTTGAACACTGAATTGTATGTCTATATTTTTACAGTTTATCATAACTGGCTTTCAGTATCTGTCAGTGAATGTTGGTCATAGTGACCACTGCTAATGCCATTTTCACTTTTTTCCCCTTCCCCTTCTTGGTCCAGCTTTTTGTACTACAGAGAGTAAATGTTAATTAATACATGTACTGTACATGTGGAAATAATACAAATCATTAATTGCTCAAATTCTCTTAGCTCTAAACTGAATTTTAGGCTTATAGGTAAGTTGTTCTACACATTTAGATGTTCTAACATGGTATCTTAAAAGTAAATATTATTTTGAAGTAATGTCTTTGTAAAGTTTATTTTGCAGTATATGAATTTATTAGAAACTGTGACACAATTTAGTCAATGAGGCTAAGTTGATATATTAAAAAAAGTTAATAGTAGAAATGAAATCACTCTTTTGCAAGATGACCATAACCTCCAGTTTTGAAAGTGCTAATCATCATCTCACCCTCTCACACTCCACTGCGAACCATAGGAGAACAACAGAGATTCAACCCTTTGGTTTGTCAAAACGTTAAGATGAAAGAAGATAAGATAGACTAATGTGGCGCCTAATGCCCACATTGAATGAACTCTGCTTAACTCTTCCTTAGGATTATTAATTTGGTGTAGTTTGGGGACAGAAGTCATGTGTGTCCTACTGCTCCATAAACCTGGTGATATGTGCTCCTCATAGGGTTACCACTTGGAAACTGATCTAACTTCAAATGTTTCAAAGGAAAATCTGTAATTGACCCTTTTGAGATGTCTGACTAAATTAAAGAAGCCTAATCCAACCCATGTTTATGTAGACTTATTATTAGAATCAGACCTGCAACTGATGTTTTTACTTTTGTGTGCCTAAGTGGTCAGGTATGCCACATCACCCAGCTGGGCTCAGTCACAAAAAGCCATATGTAGCTGCAAACTGGGTTTACTGTCCACAAGGCAAAGAGTGAGGTTTTAGATGCAATGCCAGTTGTCCATCCATCCATTATCCAACCTGCCACATCCTAACTACAGGGTCACAGGGGACTGCTGGAGCCAATCCCAGCCAACACAGGGAGCAAGGCAGGAAACAAAACCCAGGCTGGGCGCCAGCCCACCACACAATGCCAAGTGTGCTAGTCACAATTAGTCAAAGATGCTTGTAAGTGTACCTGGTCACTGAATGTTTTGGGTCCAAGGTCAGTATTTGACTTTATAATGTTATTAACTCTAAGGTTTTGTTCTGTAAATTTATGTTTGTTCAGCTATGTTATTAATTTTTATTGCTTGTTATTTTGATTTTCCTTTATTGTCTTCTATTATTTTTGACGGGTGCCTCCATTTTGTTGCTGCAGCATATTGTAAGGGATGCATGGATGTGGGGCATGTGACAAGAACAAATTGCACTGTTCAAGAAACTGGGGTACACAGCAGAACAGCGAGACTTTAATGAATTTAAGGAAAGACTTCATGAGGGACAATGCACACCAAGTAAAAAACAAAATCATAAAAAGCATTTCTAGTTTTGACTCCTGTTTCATTTCATGGCTTTGATTCTGGTTTTGTTCTGGTAATGTGAGGAACTGTTCATAACATATTCCATGTACTGATTACTAAACGACCCCAACTATGCTTGTATCAACTCCCAAAGTAAAGCCCATTAAAATCTGTATTTTACTCACAAAATATATTAATTAGGACTCCTAGCATGCTCTCCTGAAAACGTGAAATAATAATTGATGCATGGTGGGAGAAAAAAATTACCAAGCAAATACAGTACGATTTTAAAATCACCAGTGTTGGTCCTTAAAAAACAATATACATATATAAATAGGAAACACTCAGATATCTGTTTCTTGAAGAAAGGTGGTACATAACGCTTCTCCAGAAATGCATCACCCCAGGTCATTCTTCCTTTGTTGTGTCCTAACGTTGTGTATGACCATCTTTTGTACTCCCAAGTGTATGATTTGAGTTTGCAATGGAAACAGTCAGCCTGTACAATATGCTTCTCTGCCTTAATGTCACCAGGTTTCTTTTGCTGACATCCATACCACTTCACCAATGTTGAGTGGCCCTGCCACCACTCTCTGTGCAAAGGATCCAAAGGCCAATAATGTGACAGAGGAAGCCTGTACCTCCAAATCTTTTTCATGGAAGGGGGAATATCGTTTCCCCGGGTATAGAAGCTTAATCTAAAATTTTATTAATTAGGTCTTGCCATACTTTAAGAAAGTTTTGAACAGACGCACTGAGAATTTTTTTTTTTTTTTTTACAATTTTAAACTACCTACTGACTTATAACAGGTATAACTCTGCATGCTAATAATGTGGTGTAGGTGAATACAATCAATTTGTCCTCCGCTTTAAGCCCATCCAGGAGTAAACCAAACACAGCTGTTAATGGGTTAGGAGTGTTTGTGACACCAAGGCTGTCGGATAGGTATTCAAATACATTTTGGACAATTTTAACCAAGATAAATGTACTCAAAAAAAGATTTTGAGTTGAATGATTGAATGCTTTGCACATATGGAGTTTGAGTGTTTTCTATGCATGGCTGCCTTGCACTCCTTTTTAGAGATAATAAGTGAAAGAACCTTTCCCCACCGTACCCTGGAATCTTTAGAAGGAAGGAACTTTAAAGTATTTTATATATATTATTGAGATGTAGTCTGAGTTTTCAAGACTTTGGTGGTAGGTAATGAAAAGTAGTCAGATTCCTTTTAACAAAGTCTCTGATTTGAAAGTAGTGGAAAAATTGTGTCGATGGGACACAAGTTCACGTTAAATTTGAAGTGTAATTGTTCATAAGATGCATGCATACAAGTCTCCAAGTGTTTTAATCCCAAATGATTTCCAAAGGTTAAATACTGTGTAGGTTTGAGAGGGTGGAAAAAGGTAATTATCATGCAGGGATGCAACAGATAAAAGTTTTTCTGTCTTAAAGTGCTTCCTGTATTGGTTACATATTCTGAGTGATTGATGGACAATTGGATTATTAGTATATTGACAATAATTTGTGTTTACTGGGACACACAAGCTGGGCATTTAAAGAAGTACAGAAAAATTTTATTTCTGTTGCAGACCAGGTTTGTGTATGCTCATCAATTGGTGTTGATTTCCTGGTCCTTATAGCTTGTATATTAGTTGCCCAGTAATAGAGTTGAAAGTTATGTAGTACTATGCCCCCTTCTTCTTTAGGTTGTTGTAGAGATGCCCTGTGGGTATGTGGATAGGTTGTAACTGAGTATGATTTCTTAAAGAATTAATTTTTAATGTATATGGGGGTGCTCTGAAAAAGAAAAAAAAAAGGTTAGGAAGGATGTTCATCTTGACAGTTTTGATTCTCCCTGCTAGGGTAGCATGGAGAGTAGACCATCTGTTCACATCTTATTTAATGTTTTTCCATGCAGACAGCAACGTTTTGTTGAAAAGATCTTTATATTTACTTGTGATGTTTACCCCTAGGTATTTAAACTGATCTACTAACATAAATGGACAGGTGCCTAGTCTAATACAGTGGAACCTCAGTTCACGACCATAATTCGTTCCAAAACTCTGGTTGTAAACTGATTTGGTCGTGAACCAAAGCAATTTCCCCCATAGGATTGTATGTAAATACAATTAATCCGTTCCAGATGGTACGAACTGTATGTAAATATATATTTTTTTTAAAGATTTTTAAGCACAAATATGGTTAATTACAACATAGAATGCACATTGTAATAGTAAACTAAATGTAAAAACATTGAATAACACTGAGAAAACCTTGAACAACAGAGAAAACTAACATTGCAAGAGTTCACGCTATAGCCTTACGACCTGATCGCTGTATAAACACTTTTTTTTAATGAGTTTTAAGCACGGGGAAAAAAAAGGAAAATTTGAACAAATCCAAACTTTATTTAAAAACCAACCACAAGCAACCAAGAAAGTAACATTGCAGCAGTTTGCGCTAATAGCCTTACAACCCGATTGCAGGGAAAAAAGAAATGAACATTTGAAAAATCCGTAACTTAATAAACAACCAAGAAAAGTAACATTGCAACAATTCATGCTACGAACCGAAAAATGAACATTTGAAAAATCCGTAATACAAAAACTAACCATAAACCACCAAGAAAACTAACCTTGCATGAGTCGAGTTTTGGCATGAAGTGAGGAGGAACTGGGTGGAGAGGAGGTTACAGTGCTTAGAAGCCATGGTTAACTGCAAAAGCACACGAAATACTGTAGAGTACAAAGAGTTCACAGGTAAAGCACACACGTCTGACTGAGAACAATGAACAGGGAGAGGCTGAACACATGCTTAAATACAGTAATCAGCATGTACGAACCGGAAGGGAAACGAAATAGAGCACAAAGAGTTCACAGTGAAAGCACGCACATCTGACCAAGAACAATGCAACACGTGCAGAAATCATCAGCGCGCACAAACCGAAAGGGAAACTGGCTTGTTCGTATACCGAGTGTGTGGTCATGAACTGAGGCAAAAGTTTGGCGAACTTTTTGGTCGTAAACCGATTTGTACGTGTACCGAGACGTTCGCGAACCGAGGTTCCACTGTATTGTGTTCAAGGGAGTTCAATGGAAAAAGCACATTTTTGTCCGGATATCTTTTAAACTTCTGCTAATGCCTTAAGGACTACTGGTGCAGAGGTTTGTGTGTCTGATATATACAGTACCATGTCATCTGCATATAGTGATATTTTCTGTTCTTGTCCTTCTCTGGTTATTCCTTTCGTCTCTGATGCATTTTGAAAGTAAATGGCTTGATGGCGATTGCAAAGAGCAGTGGTGACGGCGGGCATCCTTGCTGAGTACCACATTCTAGTTTGAAGTAGTTTGAAATAATGTTGTTGATATAGAGGCTTCTGGACTGGTATTAAGTAATTTTATCCATGCACATATGTGTGGGTGAAACCCAGGCTTGTGCATTGTGGTGAATAGGTAGTCCCATTCAACCATGTCAAATGCTTTTTCTGCATCTAAAGATAATAAGATCTCTGATGTGTGAGATTTAATGGGTGAGTATATTACATTAAACAAATGTTGAAGATTAGAAGCTGTCTATCTTTAATAAATCCAGTTTGGTCTTGTGATATTATAGAAAGAAGGATTGAGAAAATGCTTCCAAATAGAATTTTGGATGGTATGTTAACATCATTATTCAGAAGTGAAATTGGTCCATATGATGCACATTGCATTAAGTCCTTATTTTTATTTGGAAAGACAGTAATTAATGCTTGGCAAAAAGTCTGAGGTAAGGTTTTGTTGTCTCTAGCTTCTATAAATGTTCCTTATAATAGAGGTACTAACTTATTTGAAAAACTTCCACTGGGTAGCCATCCAGGCCTGCTGTTTTCCCTATTTCCCTTCTTCTTAGCCTTCTCTCCATGTTGATAGTAATAATGTCACAATTTAAAGATGAGCTGTTCCATTTATTTTGTTGTAAATAGGTTAAATTCTGATTGCAGAACCTGTCTTTGCATATAAATTGCCTCATTTGGAGACCTGGCATATTCTTGAATTATCCTGGTGATTTCACTAACTCTGACATTTTCTTGGTTTCCAATTTATTTTTGTGGAAGAGATTTGAAGTGATCTGTCCTGTGAAAAAGGTACTCAGAGTTTCCCAGATTATTCCTGTAGAGATTAATTCTGTACAATTGTCATCAGCTAATGAAAGGGAGTTAAGACAACAGCTATGAAATGAGTGTGTGGGACAGAGTGATTTAAGCTACATGATCAGAGGGGTGTGGTCTGAGATAACAATAATATCATTCTTGCAAGATTTGATAATGGGCAATAAATTATCTATAAAGAAATAATTGATTCTTGAGTAACTGTGATTATTAATGAGTAGAAGGAATATCGGCCGGAGTGGGACTCATTTACAGCCCGGGAGTTTCATGCTTCAGACCGGCCCACTATATATAGTATACAGTATACACCCACATGTTATTTTTACAACTCTCAGCTCACCCTTTCTTTCACATGGGTGGTTGCATATTCACTTTAAGATCCGGTCCTCTACCAGAGGTCTGGGACTTTTGAGGGTTCTTTGCAGTATCTTAGCTGTTCCTAGGAGATGTATATATTAGTAAATAAATAACAAACACAGCATAAAGGTTCGGGGTTGTCCGGCCCTGTATACTGTACAGTTTGTTCAAAGGTCAGTGATTTTCCAAAAATACAACAGACAGAAATGGCGAATGGGGAACATTTATAGAGTGGGACCGGAATTGACACACAGGAATGCTGGGAAGGAACAGAGGTGGTGGATGGGAGCCATGATTCCATCAGAGGTAGACGGAAGGAAGGGAAAGAACACGGAAGTGGCAGTACGTGGTTAGGGAGTCTGGGCACATTTATGGCGGTGCTGCTTCTTTATTTCTGTTGGAAAAAAGAGAGAGGTTAGTACCCCGCTTTACCCCCTTGGCAGGAGTTTACGCGGCTCCATATGCGCGCGTGCGTGACAATATATATATAAAAATATATAAAAGTTTTTATTTACATAAAAACTGTAAACATTTTTAGCCTAAATCGACCTTAATTAGAAAGTTTTCTGATCAGGTCAAAGCAAATTTATTTGTGATGCCAAATCATTCATAATCTCTGGGCACTTTTTATATAGGCAAATATTACAGCATATAATGCATAGTAAACTTTATCACAATGTTCACTCAGAGTAATCCTACCTGCTCCCTTTGAAATGAAGGCTTTATGGCTGGTGCTTGGTTCTGGCTCTTCAGTATCACCAGCAGCAAATTGGGATGGAGGCTGCTGCTGAGGAGCTAGAGGACCACAAAAGTGTCTCATTTAGGTGGCATCAGTTTCACAATAAGCAGTGCTCTAAACAAAATACAGCACTGCCTGCAAATTACTCTTTAAGTTTATGAATCATGTAAATCGATTAAATTGATAAATGTGGCATTATGGTATATAACGTAGTCTGTGTGATACGATCAAATGCTTTGCAAATTCGTAGCTTATTTACTTTTTTCACCGTCTCCACTTAGACTTTTGCTCTCAAACCGATAGTTTTTAATTAAAAAGCCACTCAGTTTAGTGCATTTGGCCACATTATTTTCAAGTGCCTTCCATTTTTTTTATTCTCACCTTTTCAGCACCACCTTTGCTTTTTTTACCATCCATCTACTCTCGGGCATCTCTCAGAGGAACGTAGCTTGGTAACTGCAGATCCTCTCTACTATAAGGCTCTGGGTAACAGGCAATCAGCCCTACACACCAGCCTCTGTGTGATTGGCTGGTTGTGGTCACATGGCACACATTAAAGCAGGTTACACAGTGAACACTGGCTGGCTGTACCTGTGAGTGCAGAAGCAGTAGGTGCAGCATAGTATGTGACATGTATGTTGATTCTGATTTAACACCGGCCCTCGCGGCCCATAAACCCAGCTGGCCCACTGGGAATTTTCCCATTTCTCTTGATTAGCCACTCCTGGCCTGAGGAATATTCTCTTGAGTTTGATTTTGAAAATCTCCATTAGTCTGAAAAATTATGATCCATTGCAAACTGTAAAATTGTTTTAGATGTTATTGTCATTGTAGTTGAAGACCTATCCAGGTCTGGACGTAAAACATAAAGTCTCGAGCCATTATAATTTTATGACTTTTCATCTTAGAAATAGATGCAAATATATTTTGAATAAGGTCTCTTTCATCCACATTAGGTGCATAGATATTTATCAAAATTATATTTAAATTGATTACTCATCATCATGAGATATCGCCCGCAGGATCCAATAGTGCGTCTGATGCTACAAAAGAGATTGTTTTGTGCATTAAGATTCCCACAATTCTACTTTTCTTTGTATAGATGGAGTGAAGGATTTGACCAGTCCATTCATTTTGCAACTGACATTGGTCCTTAATCTTTAAGTGGGGCTCTTGTAAAAGTACAATATTGGCATTTAGGCCTGATAAGGGAAAAAATATTTTTTTCTCTTTAGATGGTGACTGAGACCTTTGACATTCCAGTTAACAAAGTTCACTGTTTGGTCAGAGAGACACTTTTCTCTGAACTTTTCAAGACATTTTGTAATCTTAGTAAAGGTAGTACATTGTTTCATACAATAGCTGTGACCTTGATTTCATATTATTGCCTAGTATTATGGCTAAGCAGCCTATTATTATGTTGGCACTTACAGTTTAGATAGATAGATAGATAGGAAATAACTTGCTCTCTTTCACCAATAGTGCCACAGCTACAAATCCCAACAACCCATATACCCACCCACTCCCACTCCCCACCCCCCCAAACGCCGTTACCCAAGTGAGGATCGACTACACTTTATCCAAACCAAAACAAACCAACAGCAGTGGTGTAGAAAGGATTCAAATTAAAATTGAAATAGTACAGTCCAAATACTATAACACTAGGATATGATATTAAACTGTCCCTTTTAGGGTAAGGAGGTAAAAAAGTCTTACTGTAGTACAGTCAGAATACAATGAACCTGGGGTATGATGTTAAAACAATCTCCTTAGGGTAGAGGAGGAAAACATTGACAAATTTTATGATAGTGCAGTCCAGAAGCAAAAATCCTAGGGTATAATATTAAACAGTCCCCTTAAGAAATAAAAGGAAAAAAGAATTCTTAATGGTTACCATAATATACATATATTTAGTAGAATTAATTTCAATATGGCAACTGTAGAAGAAAAAAAGGGAATGGAAAGGAATGGAAATTGAATGAATGAATACAGAAAATATTGCATTTCAGATAGGCCAAGCAGTAAGCAGAATCGTCTTTGCATAACAAGGACACACATTCTGTGTTCACATTCTGGATGATGTCAGTTTCAGTCTTTTTAGCTCTTTTTCAGCTTCTTCATGAGAACTAAAAATACGGAATTTACCATCAGAAAAACTTTCAATTTGGCTTTAAACAACAGGCTGTATCCGATTTCAATTTTTCATAAGCACTGTTTAATGCTGTAGAATACAGCTTGTTTAGCAGCTGTTGAAAGGGAGAAGTCTGGGAAAATATGAATGTGGTTATTTTCAAATATAATCTCCTCTTTTCTGTCTGAGAATCTATATAAAATTTTCTTTAACGCATAGTTTGTTGAATCTGGCAATTCTCGGTTTTGAAGCATTCGTACCGTGTATGCGATAAGCTACAGCGATCTCAAAATCCAATTTAAAGTCTTCTCCAGTTATTTTATTAAGTAATCCAGCTATGAATTTCACTGAGTTTGGACTTTCAGTTTTCCGGGAGACATCCAAGTCTGATGTTGTTTCTTCTATATCTGTTTTCCAATACAACTAGTTTATCAACGAGCACTTTGCATTCAGATTCTGCAGATGTTGATTTTTTGTCAACCGCTGATTCCAACTGTTCAACTACTTTAGTATGAGTTGTAAACATTTGTTTAACAACTTCCAGGTGATCACCAAGTTTTCTTTTTTTAGTCTCAGTTTTGCTTATATTTTCCTGTATTTTTTCATCGATACTTGCTAGAAGTTTATTAAGGTTTACATCAGATATATTGTTTAAACATATCTCCTGATCTTTTATTTCCTGAAGAAGCTTGTCCATTCTGCTGTCTAGTCTAATATCAGTTCTGTATGTTCTCATGTGTATATCATCTATTTTTCCCATGAGTATGGTAATCATCACCTTCAGCTCAAATACTCGTTTCGATCTCTGTGTTCTGAGATGAGACATAATGCAACTTTCTGGGAGTTGATTCCGCTGACTCACAGGGGGTGTGGGTAGTAGTTGACAGCAGGGATAAAGAGGCTTTGCTCAATTCCACTGTCCTGCGTGAGATCAGTGAATTCTTGCTGCCTGCCTGTTTGCTTCCATGGTCCTTGTTGACGGCAACAGATGTTGCAGCTTAAGGTCCTAGCTGATCCATTCTTTAGCCTGTCTATTCCAACTCAGTCTCTGGCCATATCTTCAACCTGTGGCCAGCTTAGACTTCGATGAGACTTCAACTACTTTTCCCTTCTCATTCTGACCCCTTAGTTCCCTGCTCATGCTTTCTAATATACTGTCCTTATAGTTCATTCCTCCCAGGTTGACTAAATGCAGGATATCTCAGATACATAGTGACAAAGCTTAGATAACACCGCTGCCAGCAGAGCTCCGTCCTAGACATATATCTCTCACAATGGATGAGACCATACCCTGCACCTCCAGTTCTTTGTTCATGTCTGACTTTCCATTGCCCTTGAAGTGAAGATCTTGTGTTGGCAATGAAAACGATTAGTCAGCCTGTGAGATGTGCTTCACTGTCATCACACCTTGCCACAAGTATTCTTCTGTCAGCCATGCTGTGTGGTTGTACCACTGCTTGCCGTGAGAAGGTCCCAAGTTCCAATTACATAGCTCAGGCATGCGCAACCTTTCCGCTATTGACGGCCGCACTACAGACTTTTTACTTTAATAACGGCCGCACTACAGACTTTTTACTTTAATAACGGCCGCCAGTAAGTCCAAGTAAACTTAATAATGTTTTATGATTTATGTAAAAATTTACAGATTACACATTAAAACAGAGTATGATATATCTGACAATATTCAATTTACTGGTCTACATATGTAAAAAAATGTCTACGAAACGTCATATAGGACAAAAAACCTTTACAGCAATTGTTTCAGGAAGTTTGGAAAACATCGCCATTAATGGCTTCCTTGCTCTTGCATGTTTGCAGACAGACTTGCAAAGTCAGGGGACTCGCTGGAGACCATTAGCCGTATTCCAGACTCTAGATTGCTGTCTACCAATCGGGTTCGGTACTTGCGGTGTTTGAGATTCTACACTTGCAGGAGTCTAGAGACCCCAGAGTCCAAATCGGCTTTCGGCGTCACCATACCGACCCGGCCGACAAAGATTCCGCGGCGTTGAGACCCCTTACTCGCTGGAGTCCAGAGACCCTACACCTGCACGGCCGCCATTACGTACACTTTAATATACACGTCCACGGCCGCCAAAGTCCTTGCCCACGGCCGCATGCGGCCGTACGGCCACAGGTTGCGCACAGCTGACATAGCTGAAGTAGCCTGCACCTCCAATACTTGGGCTGCAGTGCGAATATCACGTCATAACCTCTCAATTAAAATCAAGACCACCGGTTTGCAAGTTTTGTGTGACAGACAGACAACCCTTAGTATTTTATACATATATACAGTCCTATGAAAAAAGTTTGGGAACCCCTCTTAATTCTTTGCATTTTTGTTTATCATTGGCTGAGCTTTCAAAGTAGCAACTTCCTTTTAATATATGACATGCCTTATGGAAACAGTAATATTTCAGCAGTGACATTAAGTTTATTGGATTAACAGAAAATATGCAATATGCATCATAACAAAATTAGACAGGTGCATAAATTTGGGCACCCCAACAGAGATATGACATCAATACTTAGTTGAGCCTCCTTTTGCAAATATAACAGCCTCTAGACGCCTCCTATAGCCTTTGATGAATGTGGATTCTGGATGGAGGTATTTTTGACCATTCTTCCATACAAAATCTCTCCAGTTCAGTTAAATTTGATGGCTGCCGAGCATGGACAGCCTGCTTCAAATCATCCCATAGATTTTCAATGATATTCAAGTCTGGGGACTGTGATGGCCATTCCAGAACATTGTACTTCTCCCTCTGCATGAATGCCTTTTGTAGATTTCAAACTGTGTTTTGGGTCATTGTCTTGTTGGAATATCCAACCCCTGCGTAACTTCAACTTTGTGACTGATGCTTGAACATTATCCTGAAGAATTTAATCATATTGGGTTGAATTCATCCGACCCTCGACTTTAACATGGGCCCCAGTCCCTGAACTAGCCACACAGACCCACAGCATGATGGAACCTCCACCAAATTTGACAGTAGGTAGCAAGTGGTTTTCTTGGAGTGTGGTGTTCTTCTTCCGCCATGCAAAGCGCTTTTTGTTATGACCAAATAACTCAATTTTTGTCTCATCAGTCCAAAGCACTTTGTTCCAAAATGAATCTGGATTGTCTAAATGAGCATCTGCATACAACAAGCGACTCTTTTGTGGTGTGAGTGCAGAAAGGGCTTCTTTCTCATCACCCTGCCATACAGATGTTCTTTGTGCAAATTGTGATGAATTTAGAACGATGTACAGATACACCATCTGCAGCAAGATGTTCTTGCAGGTCTTTGGAGGTGATCTGTGGGTTGTCTGTAACCATTCTCACAATCCTGCCATCTGCCACTCCTGTATTTTTCTTGGCCTGCCAGACCTGCTGGGTTTAACAGCAACTGTGCCTGTGGCCTTCCATTTCCTGATTACATTCCTTACAGTTGAAACTGACAGTTTAAAACTCTGAGATAGCTTTTTGTAGCCTTCCCCTAAACCATGATACTGAACAATCTTTGTTTTCAGATCTTTTGAGAGTTGCTTTGAGGATCCTATGCTGTCACTCTTCAGAGGAGGGAAGCACAACTTGTAATTGACCACCTTAAATACCTTTATATCTCATGTTTGGACCAATTTGTTGTAAGTAATCAGCATTGAACAGTGACAGGCATTCAAATCAGCAAAATGACAAAGGGACCCACATTTGTGCACAGCCAGTTTTTCACATTTGATTTAATTTCATACAACTAAATACTGCTTCACTAAAAAATATTTGTTTGGAAAACACCCCAGTACTCAGATGTTCCTAGGAAATGAAAGACATACCACTGTTATCTTTTTTGTTGAAAGTAGAGTAAATTATTATGCAGGCTGAGAGGGGTTCCCAAACTTTTTCATATGACTGTAGATAACTCAAGTGGATTGTTACCAGAATAATTAATATTCTCAAATGTTAATATCCACGATATTATTGTGAAAGTATAAAATATGTACTATAACTGTAAAGGAAATCTAATTCAAATATCCATCCATCCATCCATTTTCCAACCCGCTGAATCCGAACACAGGGTCACGGGGGTCTGCTGGAGCCAATCCCAGCCAACACAGGGCACAAGGCAGGAACCAATCCCGGGCAGGGTGCCAACCCACCGTAGGACACACACACACCCACACACCAAGCACACAGGTGTGGGCCAATTTAGAATCGCCAATCCACCTAACCTGCATGTCTTTGGGAGGAAACCCACGCAGACATGGGGAGAACATGCAGACTCCACGCAGGGAGGACCCGGGAAGCGAACCCACTGCGCCACTGTGCCGCCCCTAATTCAAATATTGTTGGCGCAATTTTGAATTTTGAAGATGTTGTTGAGACATTAATAGTAAAAATGACACACAAGCTTGGTGTTGTAAATGAGCAAACCAGGAGGAGTTCATCCATTTATTCATTCATGATATGAACCTGCTAATCCCAGAACTTGTGTCCCACTGAGATACAACCCATCCCAATGTGCAAACATGGACTGAATGCCAGTCAATTGATAGCTGTAATAAAAAATAATTTGGACTGTATATGCTTGACTTCAATTCAATTCTAATTTTTAATTTCTCGGTTTAATTAATCAGTTTAATTCTTTAAAATTAAAAAAAGAACAAAAAAGAACCTCAAATGAATGACATCAAGGGCTTTGGGATTTTAAAACGGGACAAACAAGCTTCACATTCACTACAATGAAGCTGGTAGGAAGCTCAAGTTGTGCTGAACTCTCAACAAAAAGCTGGGCTGTCTGCACAGTGCTTACCTTTGCAATGACTGCCACCTAAGGATCACAAATTTGTATTGTATTGTCCATGCAGCCCTGTAATGTTTTTATGGCATGTTTATTACTTTAGAAGGAAATTCACGAGTAACCATTAACAGTGGTCAGTTTCTTTCAGTATTCAAAGCACCAAACGTTTTGCTACTTTAGATTACTCCAGAGGTATTTTTACACCATTTTTTCGCCATCCTCTAGGGTCTCCGGTAATGTTCGCCCAAGGGTCTCTGGCAGAAACAGAGACATAACTCCTGCTGCAAATGACATGATGCCAAACGTCACAAAAGGAGATGGCCTCCAAAAGTCAGCCAGAAGGATTACCCATTGACAGGCTATGACACCAAGCCTGCCAAACATCTGAGCGCATCCAATTCCTGTGGTCCTAGTTGGGAGTAAAAGCAGAAGTGCAATGAGATGTACTGATCTTATATTGGAAAGTAAGGATTTAAGAAAGAATAGGAAACACCAAGAGGAATTTTACAAAGCAAACAAGATTAAAAACTAATGCAATAAGGAGAAACAAGTGCTAATTTAAAAAGTGTGTAAGGGTTATCTTTTCCCAACGTTTTAGTAAAAATGATCTCTACAGTGTACTGTACAATTTTAGAAATGTGATGCAACATGTCAGTTAGTAGACAAACCTAAACAGTGAAGTCCTGACAGGAAACTAGCATTTATATGTTGAGGCACTGTATTCACTTCAATGGAGCACAATTTCACAAACTTAATTTACAATGAGTGCCTATTAGAAAGAAATTTGCAAAACAATTTTACTGATATGTTCTCCTTATAGTCTCTAAATCCTGCACTCATAGCTGTGCTTTCACTTCTTCCAACTACGCTTTTAAAAATAAAGGTATCAGAGTGGCCCTTAAGAGCGATGCCATAGGGGAACCATTTTTGGTTCCCAAAAGACCCGTCCACATGAAGGCTCCAGAAAGAACCTTTCCTAATGTACACCAATAACAGGCTCCATACAGTGAATAACTGGTAACAGATTTGTGAAATACCAGTGGGTCAGGGTTTTAAAAGGACTCTTGCTGCATATGTCAAGTAACAAAGGTTTTTGTGAATTAGGTAACCTACCTTACTTAAAAAATGTTGCTTTTTTCTAGCATATTAGGAAGTTTTTCAAAGCACAAAGAGCCCATCCCAAAATGAAATGGTCATGTTCATGCAATGGTTATATGAAGGACCACACAATCCAGTAAAGAACCATGAAGTGCCATTAAAGAACCATTGCTTTTAAGAGTTTAGCCACTTTGAATGATCCAAAGAGGAGGGAATCTGGAGGAGCAGAACTCTACTATTAGGTGGATGAAGAAAAACACTTTGCTAGAGCTTTGTGATTGCTTTCTGCATTTCAGACTTGGACGTGGTCCTGGTGACTTGTGGGTTGTTGTGTGTTGTCTTTTTGTGAGGTCAAATTCTCCTTAGGTTTTTCTGTAACTCTTTAAAAGTTTGAATTTACCAGTTTGAGTTTACGGTTTGACCAAATGGCATAATATTTAAGGATTTCAACCCCACAGCCTCCCTAGAAAAAGAGCCATAATTGTGACTGTCTTCCAAAAGTGCTAAACATCTTTCAAGGACCAGCTGAGTGATGACATTGATCCAGGTTTCCTTCCCAGTGACAATTTGTGACAAAAAGCTTCCACCCTCAGTCTCATCAGAGGAGAGCAAATCTGAGCAGACATCTTTCTGTACAGTGGTTAGACTTCATGGAGCCCAATGTGCACAACGAAGCTGGACGTCCTAAGGCTTCAATAATGATACCAAGAGCTCAGTTACAGACTTTGTGGGCCTAATCCAGCGTTTCTCAACCTTTAAGTATTTGCGACCTGAGTTTTCATAACAGTTTTAATCGCGCCCCCCCTAACGTTTTTTTTGAATCCCTGATAAAATTTATTCCTATATTTTTTGCTGCCGATACACCACTACAAGTTTAAAATTTTCCTACAAATAGCGAAATTACGCCACATATGGCAACATTCGCTCCCCCTTTTTTCGCACCACACAGTTTGAGAACCGCTGGCCTAATCCATCAGTGCTCTTGGTTGAGTTTGTCAGAACATTAAAGCAAGGCTGGAACAACTGCTGTCATTGGATGATTAGGTGAGGCACCTTGATGAGTCCTGCTTCGTCTTTCTCACAGCCCACAATTCATGAAGCGTGATGCCAAACTGTGGTTTTATCCACAGCATTGTCTCTGCATTCATTTTCTTCGCTTTATGAATGTTGATAAGTGATTCCTTGTCTACCAAGAATATGCTAGGAAATGAGAACCACAGGAGCTAGCATTTCAAATTAAACACAGAATAAGTGGTAGACTTTTTCTGTTAAGTTTGACTTTAGTTCAGGAGGCTTTTTTTTTTTAGACATTGTTCATAATTGGCAAGCCTTTAAATGAAACATATTAAATAATTATAGAAAAAAATGTTAATACAGCCATTCTTTTTTATAATGGAATGCAGCACAGAAAATACAAAAGAGCTTTTGTTAACATAACTTTCCATCTAAGAATCACTGCGAGTGAGGGCTGCTGTCTCACCACTCCACAATCCTGGATTCAAATGTCACACCTGTGACCGTATTTACGAAAATATTAACTGGCTCGAAAAACTCCAAGTGACGCAGATGTGGTCCTACTCTTGGGAGTAGGAGTAAAAGCATGTTATCAGTTTTCCTAATTTAGGAAACTAGTCCTAACTTCACCCGAATTCAGGAGAGCTCATAAGGTGTCCTGACTCGCTAGGAGTTTCAAGAAGATGACGTTCAGGCAGAGATCGGCACTCACATTCTGGGAATGATGGAATGTTTTGCAAATGCTGGAGGACAATGAACTCTTAAAAAGATATTGATTTGATAGAGAATAGTATTTGTAATAAATTGTGAAAATTATGTGACAGAACTACAATTACTAGCCCTCAGAACATTAAAGCAACGGCTGATTTTCTTTTCTTAAACGTAAGGTGACAACCATTCAAGGGTGGCCAGATACTCGCATTTTGGGTTACGACTCACAGGTTGAGAAACACTGCACTAGAGTGCTCCATGAGGGTGGCATCCACATTTTATTATGTTTTCCTCCTTCTTTTCCTACTACTTTAAATATTATTATTATCTTTTGTGGAGAAGCATTTGCATTAGTATTAGAATGCTACAAAGCATCATCATGATTTCCAAGAAAACTACAAAACGCCATGATGAGTACCATTTGTGGCTCAGGGCACCATACAATCTGGAATCATTCTCAATGGAAGTCTGCAATATATGTTGGAAAAAGCTCATTTTGGAAAGTGTGGCATTATGAAAGCTTATTTGCATATCACTCCTTGTGAAATGAGTTTGCTACTGTGCAATAATTATTACAATATTATTGTACAACAATAATTGGATTGATTTGCAAAAAAAATATTTTTAAGAAATTTCCAAAGCAGTGCAGTACTGTTGTAAAGAAATACAAAAATCTAAAGAGATGCTAAAACAAACAGTGTAATAGCAACATGAAATTATCACATTATCCTATTCATCTATAACCCTATTCAAATACTTTCAAAAGTAATGTTGAACCAGAACATTTTACCTTAGAGCTGTTGGAAATATTTCTGCTGAGTACAGGTACATAACACCAAAACCCATAGAGATGAAAAAACGTCCCACCAAGCAAAGCGTCACATTTATCCATCCAAAGGCTGAAACACAAGAGAAGGACTCGGCGTTCACAGCAGATACCACAACACAGCAGCGGGGAAGTCATAACAACAGTGGAAAGCACAGCAGGACTGGTAGTAGTTGCGCAAAGCACAGTAGTAATCTTACTTTCATGTCTGGCCAAAATGTAACAAACATGTCACCACTCAGCACCACAAACAACAAGAACAGATTAATATATAGAACTTCATGTTATTTACAATAATAAAAAAGATACAAGTTGCCCCATTTTGTCAATGACAGCAGCTTATCTGTTCCTCACTCCCCAACACACTCTTGCATCTTACCAGGGGCCTGTTGTTGCACCGCTTCTTTTTCTGATTTATATTAGTAACAATGATTCTGGTATAGTTTATAAACATGTGAAATTCTCAGATCATACTGAATCTGGAGGAGGCAGCAAAATGAATTGAAAAAGACCTGGACAAGCTTCAGCACTTGAATGCCAAAAGCTGCTACACGTAGGGAAAAGGAACGTCAATTATACATACAAAATGGAGACACTGTCCTGAGGGAAGAAACCTCTGAAAAGGCTTTAGGGGTTTATGTGGACAGAAAATTCTAATCATTTAAGCAGTGCACAGGAGCAATTAAAATTTTAGATTATATTGCAAAATCAGTTATATATATATATATACTAGTCATTTAGCCCGTTACAATAACGGGCGCTAGAACAGTAGTGCATAAACATTAGTAGGAACAGTCTATATTAAATGGCAAGGGACTTTGACCTCATTCTTTTTGTTGGTCGTATTTTTCTTTCTTTCAGCCTTTCTTTTGTTGATGTTTACTTGCTGAGCTGACCGTTCTTCGTGGGCTGCCGCCGTGTAGTGTGTGTCTTTAATTTTCTGTGACAGTAATACTGTCTTGTACGGCTCTATTCAATAAGGGCGCGTAGATAATTTAGTTCAAATGGCTCTGGAATATGTGAAGAGCAACAGGTGCAGATCTTTATTTACGCGCGCCTTTATTCGCTGTGCCCAATTGAGGTCGTCCTTTTGAGGCTCGCCTTTTTGTGCGCGCCCTCATTGAAGGATGTCTGTGCGCGCCTTTATTGAAGGATACCATCTTGTACGTCCGCTGGCTTGTACGTCCGTAATATACCTTTAATTTTCTCTGGCGGTAATACAGGCGTGCGCGTCGGTAATATGCCTTTAATCTCCTCTGACAGTAATGCTGGCTTGTATGTGGCTATCATATGCGTCACTGTATTGTGTACCTTTAATTTCCTCTCGCAGTGATACTGGTTTGTATTTCCGTAAAACAACTCTAACTTTCTCTAACAGTAATATCGCGCATAGCACCGTGCCCCGCGTATGCGCACTTCACCAGAAGACACCCACACATGGACACCTGGACGCACATAGGGATTTTATATATATAGATATAAATCAACAAATCTTATGTTCAGACTAAAGTATGTAATGCACTAGTGAGACCACATCTGGAGTATTGTGTGCAGTTCTAGTCACCATGCTACCAAAAAGACATAGAAGCACCTGAAGCTGTATGGGGAAGAGCAATCGGTGCATCCCAGAACTTAAGGACATGTCCTACTGTGACAGACTCCAATAATTAAACCTGTTTAGTTTCGAGCAGAGGAGACGTAGTGGGGTACCTAATCCAGGTATTTAAAATCCTTAAAGGCATTGATAAAGTAGATCCAGAAGAATTCTTTCACCTTAATAGTGAATGGCGTACTTGAGGACATCAGTGGAAATTAAGGGGAAGTGTATTTAGGACTGACGCCAGGAAGCACAAAGAGTTATGTGAATCTGGAAGAAACTACCGAGACATGCAGTTAAAACAGAAATGTTGACAACCTTTAAGAAGTATCTGGATGAGATATTGGGGCAGCTTGACTATTAGCTAAACTAACAAGCCTGATGGACTGAAATGACTCCTCTCGTTTGCCAAATTTCTTATATTTTTATATAGTACCTATTGACCCTCTTCCTGTCAAACATCCCCAATCCCAACAAAATTAAGAAATAATTACACTTCAGCCTGAGGTCAACACTTCCTGAAGTTGAATGAAATTAGCACCCCATATCCTAAACATTTTTGTTTCTTCTCTTTTCTAAATGTGGGAGAAATATTTTCCATCTTTTCATTATGAGTAGGGCCTTGGCAGGCCACTGGCCTTCCCTCTCAGTACAGCTATCGATTATGTGCTTCAGCCTAATGCCACTAAGGATGATGGGTACAAGAGCACCCAGCAGTAACTCATTCTAAACAGGATGCAAAGAGAAAACACCAGGTTACTCCAGGGAGACTGAGACAAGTCGATTCTCCTGATTCTAACACATCATTTTCTACCTGTCACCTTTGATCTCTTTGGTCTATTATTGACTAGTATATTGCCGTCTACCATCTCTCAACTGTCAGCGTTCCTCTCATGTGTATTGATAAATGAGTGTGCATTAATAAGCTGGCTATTCACAGACATCCGGTTTCAAAAATGGCATGAATACCCTTATTCTAGTTAGAGAAACCCGGTTAACACACGTAGGCTTCTCCAAGAGTAACCTGATTATTTGGCCACAAGACGAGTCAACTCTCCTGATTCTAACACATCATTTTCTACCTGTCACCTTTGATTTCATTGCTCTGTTATTAACTAGTCTATTGCCATCTACCATCTCTCAACTGTCAGCGTTCTTCTCTGGTGTGTTGACAAATGAGTGTCCCTTAATAACCTGGTTATTCACAGACATCCGGTTTCAAAAATACCATGTACACCCTTATTCTAGCTAGAGAAACTCAGTTAACACACTTAGTCTTCTCCGAAAGCAACCCGATTATGTGGCCATGTAAACCTTTAACTGGGTTACACTTAAGGATTTCATAGTCCACACATGTCTGTTGTACTCGGTTATCCTGTGCTTGTGTTAGCTTCACACACACATCCGGCAGCCATGGGTAGAAAACGGTGAAAGCATCCACAAAGATACATTTCCTGGGGCAGATACTTCATGGATCGCAATGTTCCATCTCCTGGTGGAAATTATCTGTCTGAGTATGTCAGAAATCACTAAACTTACGTTGATTAGCTGAATATACAGTGCTAAACTCAGCAGCGCAGACTTAGGAGCAGAGCTGGGTAACACATATAGTTACATATATTTTAACATATAGTAATATGCATTACATAGTCTGATTTCTTTTTAAAATAACAAGTAACCTAATGCAATACTTGTTTTATTTATGTTAAAATACCTGTGTTATTATTATCCCAGCAGCACTGGGTGTATGACAAGAAGCACACATACCAATATGTCGCTCCTTTGCAAGCCTCAGTCGCACAGCCAAACAGAAAAGAATCCAGTAACAGAAACATATAAAAAAGCGTCACTTTAGTTTTAATCTAGTTATTTGCTTTAGTTATTTTGAAAAAATCTGAACAGGTGGACAGCAGTCAGTGTTCATACCATGAATCTTTGGTGGCTCAGCTCAGGGATGTAAAGGAGATGGATGTTATTTTGTTCACAGCACATGAAGGATTAAGCGTATTTATGAAGCTCTTGTTTCTGGTCAGTTTCGTGAAGGTTTATATGTGGGTTTAGGAATTAATAACAAATTCTGCCCAGTCAAATGTGAAGTTTTTCATTCAAAAAAAGTAATGCAAAAGTAACGTACCATTTGTAACACTTTACATGTTTATAATAAGTATCTTGTAAAGGACAGCCGGGTCCCATGCCCGGCAGGGACACCCCTGCTGCATCTGTTCCGGGGGAGCAGCCATGGACACTTCAATACCTCTCCTGGGACGCTTGGTGGCAGCCTCCCTGGCGGACGATGATACCCCAACCTGGCGCATGGCTCCATGGGAGATGGAGTCCTCCACAGCCTGGTTGGGGGCTCGGATGGCTGCTAGGGGGTGCTGCATGGAGTTTGCAGCCCGGCTGGTCGAATCTTCAGCCCCACCCGGAAATGCAATTAGGACCAGGTGGTCAAGCACCTGGAACGCTTCCGGGTGGGGTTTAAAAAGGGCCAGCCACCACCACTCGGGGGTGGAAGAGGACGAAGCTTGGTGGAGAGGAGTGGAGGCGGACCAAAGACTGTGAAAGGCATTGTGAGTGTGGCCAGGATGTAAGGGGTGATTGGTGCTGAGGCACTGGGATTGTGCACTTCTATTGTATATAATAGTCGTCAATAAACGTGTGTGGTGAAGAAACATCATGTCTACCTGTCTGTGTCCGGGCTGTTCCCCACAATCTATATAACATGCTTACTTTTTTGTATGTAATCAGTATTGTAAGTAAGTCACATTTAAAAGTAACTTTCCCCAGACTGCTCGTGGACACGGCCCCATTCTTGCTTTTGGATTCATGTCAGCCATTGATGATGTTTAATCTTTTTTTTTGCACATTTTTATGATGTCGGAGTGTTTTGCCAAAGGGGAACTCCATAGCTGGACTTGCACATGTAAACGGAGGTTTTTAAGAAAGCGGGTTTCTGCTTTAACCGGTTACTAACTCTATCCCACTTTTCTGTGTGCATGTAAACGCACTGCATCCGAAGTGAAGCAGAATGAACAGTAAAATGCGATATGAGAAATTCAAGTGCCATGAAAGGACAGTGCATATTTAATTCAGAAATCATCAATATTCCTGCCCTCAAGCATTCTAATGTTTGTTTTTTTTTAAACAGTAAATTAAAACTTACCATCAGGAATGAATGCCACAGCCACACAAGCCACACCAGCCAACACCCCCGTGCCCTGGATGATCCGTTTCCTTCCCAGCCTGTCCACGATCACAAAGAGAAAAGCAGCTGCAGGTATTTCCACCAATCCTGTCAGAAGGAAGTTAAGGTAGGGCTCACCTGACAGGTTATGAGTGTTTAAAGCTAGACCATAATAACCACAGCTGATGGAAAACCTAAAACAATGGGAAAAAAAAAGAAAACATATTTGTAGAGAGCTGTTTTCTGAATACTTAGAGCACAACACGATAAGCAGTAGACAGTATAAAGATGAATTGTCATCCATCATATGGCTATGAATGAACACACTTAATCCACATAATCCGCCACAACAACTGGATTCTAACCCAGCAGCAGTACCCACAAAGCATGCTGGGCACTCACTCAAGCACTGTCAATTTGCTTGTCCTCCCCATGTCTGTATGGGTTTACCTTCAGTATTCCATTTTTCTTTCCTTATCCCTGAAGACGTGTAAGTTGGGTGATATCCAAAGTGACCCGGTTTGTGACTAAGGTGGCATGCGACAAATGGGCCCTGTGGTGGACTGGCATCCTGCCCGGGGCTGTTTCCTTCCTTATGCCCAATACTGTCAGTTTAAACTCTGGCAAGCCTGAATTGAATTAGACAGGATTGAGATGGCTACGTGAAGCTGAACTTTATTTTATATAGTATTCTAATAATTATATTCTGCTGTATGCATCCCAGATAAACTTCTTGCTCTATATAGTGCCATTTACAGTTCCTTGTAAATATTTCTACTTTTTAGAGCTTTTAAAATTTGTTTGTTCAATGTTGTTGTTTAAACACAAAAGCACAGCGCTGCTGCCTCGCAGTTAGGAGACCCGGGTTCACGTCTCGGGTCCTCCCTGTGTGGAGTTTGGGTGTTCTCCCCCTGTCTGTGTGGGTTTCTTCTGGTTGCTCCAGTTTCCTCCCACAGTCCAAAGACATGCAGATTAGGTGCATTGGCTATCCTAAATTGTCCCGTGTGGGGTGTGTGTGTGTTCTGCGGTGGGCTGGCGCCCTGCCCGGGATTTATTCCTGCCTTGCACCCTGTGTTGGCTGGGATTGGCTCCAGCAGACCCCGTGACCCTGTGTTAGGATATAGCGGGTTGGACAATGACTGACTGACTGTTAACAAAATGTTCCTGAAACGTCTTGTTTCATAATAGTGTCCTAGTAATTAACAATATGACTCTGCTGGATAGCAAACTTCAGAATGTCTCAGGATCCACCACAAGGTTTGGATAATCCACTCCTCATTCCCCTCAAGATGGTGATTATGTTTAAACTGAAGCAAGGCCATCATCCTCAAACCACTTCTTCTATTCCCACTCCTGCTTAACACACAGCAAGAACAACTCCAATAAGATGTCAGTAAACGTAAAGTATTGTATGTAGGTTGTAAAAATGTAGGGTCTGAATACACAATGGGAGGTCTGAAAATATAAAATGCCCTTTTATAAGAAGGATTTGGGAGTTGTAGTGGCCTATCAAATTCCAGACAATGTTCAGAAGTAATTGAGAAAGCAAACAGAATGTCAGGTTATATAGCACCTTGATGTGTAGAGCACAAGTCCAAGGAGGTTGTGCTCGAGGTTAATAACACACTGGTGAGTCCTCATATGGAGTACTGTGTGCAGTTTTGGTCTCCAGGCTACAAAAAGACATAGCAGTGCTAGAAAAGGTCCAGAGAAGAGCAACTAGGCTAACTACAGGGCTACAGAGGATTAATTATGAGGAAAGATTAAAAGAGCTGAGCCTATAAAGTTTAAGCAAAAGAAGATTAAAAGGAGAAGTGATTGAAGTGTTTAAAAATTTGAAGGGAATTAGTAAAGTGGAACGAGAATGTGACTTTAAAATGAGTTCATCAAGAACACAGGGACACAGTTAGAAACTTGTGAAGGGTAAATTTCACACTAACATTAGGAAGTTTTTCTTTACACAGAGAACCACAGACACATGGAATAAGCTACCAAGTACTGTGGTAGACACTAAGAGTTTAGGGACTTTCAAAACTCGACTTGATGATTTTTTTAGAAGACTAAAAAGTGGATAGGACTGGAGAGCTTTGTTGGGCTGAATGGCCTGTTCGCGTCCAGCTTATTTTAATGTTCTAATGTTCTAATGAAAGGGATATATATATATAGTAGTAAGACAAATAACAGCTGCATCTATTCACAATCAGCTCCATTTATATTGGCAGTACAAAGCACAGTCCAGAGATGATCCAAAGTCAATAGAATAATGCAGATGAAACACCTAGTGATGGACACTTAAATACCCTTTACTGATTTGATTCTTTCAAACTCCCCAAAATCGATTATTTTGAATTTGCTATAATTTATATAATTTAATAATTCATATAATAATTTAGGGGCGGCACGGTGGCGCAGTGGGTAGCGCTGCTGCCTCGCAGTTGGGAGACCTGGGGACCTGGGTTCGCTTCCCGGGTCCGCCCTGCGTGGAGTTTGCATGTTCTCCCCGTGTCTGCGTGGGTTTCCTCCGGGCGCTCCGGTTTCCTCCCACAGTCCAAAAACATGCATGTTGGGTGGATTGGTGATTCTAAATTGGCCCTAGTGTGTGCTTGGTGTGTGGGTGTGTTTGTGTGTGTCCTGCGGTGGGCTGGCACCCTGCCCGGGATTGGTTCCCTGCCTTGTGCCCTGTGTTGGCTGGGATTGGCTCCAGCAGACCCCCGTGACCCTGTGTTCGGATTCAGCGGGTTGGAAAATGGATGGATGGATGGATATAATAATTTATAAACAAATGATATATTTGTCCCATTTCAATACACAAAGCATGACAACACAGTTAAAATGCATAATTATAATCAGACAAAACATCAAAGAATCATAGCTGAATCATAATTGTGCAACTCATTCTCTGGAGTAATGATTCAGTTGATGAATCAAAAAGCCCACATGAAACTGTGCCTCATTCTCAGGTAATGATTATTTCTTCTGCCAAACTAATGAGAGTCTCGTTCTTGAGTAATGATTTATTTCAAACTTAATTTCTGAATTAATGACACATGCTGTTGCAACCAGTCAGCTGTAAAACATGTGTATTAAAGTATTAATTTTTACAAGTCAGAATAATATTTTCATAAGATATGATTTTATATGACTAATTTGTTGAATGTATAGTGGGACATAAATGTATTAGTTTAATATTCCGTTTAAAACAATTCCAATAATATTTTTTACAAATTAAACATCTGATACATTCTAATATGTGTTTTTCCTATATTGTATTACCTGTATGATGAACAAGACAACCATCAGTGAGTGTTTTCGTTCGCTAGTAATGATTCACTTCAACCTCGAAAGCATCATAATTGAAGCGAATGAGAGCTGTGAATCAGATGGATTGTATTTGCACACACATTTTAAACATCTATTTACCTACGAAACGAAATCCACCAACAACATGAGGCATGCCCTACAGCACTCCTGATGCACTCCACTGAACTGATTTGTTTGTGCTCATGTATCTATTCATATGACTCACTGAAAAGAGATGTTCAAAAGTAACCAATCATTCACAGATTGCCCATCACGAGAAACAGCCTGCTGAATATTGAGAAGACTCTGCAATGAGCAGCACCTGAATGTCTTCCCAAACATTAAATGCACAGTTCTGAACTACTAGTAGATGAAAGCTGAAGTTTGAAATAGACTGATCTGGTGGTCAGCAGTGTGCTGTCCTGTTCCTTTGAGATCATATGCAGTTCCATATATTCCTATATATATATATATATATATATATATATATATATATATATATATATATATATATATATATATTGTGATGGACAGCTGGAGTTTCGGTCTGGGCGGGACATCTCTGAACAGAAAAAAAGAGGAAGAGCAGGCTTTTCAGGGCACTGCATCCCCCGGGACACTAGGTGGCAGCTCCCCTGGACGGAAATGGTTCCCCAGCTTCCCTCAGGGCATCATAGGACATGGAGTCTGTTTCATCAGCCCTGTTGGGTGCCGTGGGTGCCGCCAGGGGGAGCTCACAAGGAACTTGGGGACTCCTATTGTTGTTACAACCCGGAAGTACTTTGGAGGCATGAGGACGGGCTACTTAAAGGATAATAATAATAATACATTTTATTTATATGGCGTTTGACCCGGAGAAGGAATACTTCCGGGTCATGGACTATTTAAAGGACTGGTCAAAACCCAGCAAGGAGAGCCGGAGTTGGGAGGTTGGGTGACTAAGCTGCTGGGAGTGGAGGATTGATTTATTGTATTGATTATTGTGTTTATTATTATTGATTTAAGAATTGTGGCGTGTGCACTTTATTTAAGAATATTAAAGAAATTATTCTTGGTGCTTTTAAACGTGTGTCCTGCACGTCTGTCTGGTGGGTTTAGTGGGGCAACAGCATCTCTGGCGTCCATAATATAAATATATAATATATATATATATATATATATAATATAAATTTTTTTTCTCATGAAGGCAAAGTTCACCTCCTTCTTACTCTCAACTGGTTTGGAAATGTGACAACAAATGTCTCTTTAAACTCCTGGTTAAATAGTGATATGTAAACTGAGTGTTAGGAAGTCTGCTTAGAAAATAAAACCTAATTACTATAAAACATGGAAAACTGCACAGCCACATACGAAAGTAACGTACGATAGAGTGACACAATCCAACGTGACCACCGCATGACAGTTTCATGTGGACCATTCCACTTGTAAATAAATTATTTTCACCAACAGTTACATGCATACATACTGTACCATGAATGTGAAGAACTAACTTTGACTTGAAAAATACTGAGCTTATCTTTTAAGTCTCTGCACTCATTGCAATGTTTTAAACAAAGCAGTGGAAAAAACATAATAAAAATTTGTAAGCAGAAAGAGACCATCACTTCATGCAGGACCCCCAAAGGTGCTCTGCAGGACTTTTTCAGAAAAGACTCCATTCTTATTATGAGTGATAAAGTCAAATCATGAACCAAAAAAAAAGATGAAAATAGAAGCACATCGCAAATGTGTCAAAATAATAATAATAATAAACTCCAATGTACTTTTATCTCTGAGGTGATATTTTAATGGTCGGTTGTATTACATACCAGCTTAAAAACACAATCAAGGTGTTTCTTCTCAGATTGGGAGTTTTCAGTAAGTCTAGAAGTGTGTGTTTCTTGAGTACCACAGTTTTGCTCTAAATTAAGAGAGAAAAGAGTTTCATGTGTTAATTTTATCTGATTGTGTGTTATAAACATATACCTCAAATCACTCTTCAAAATGGTGCACATCTTGATAAAGTGTCATTATCTGTTATTTTTTTATTACATAACAATGATAAAGATAAAATATTCAAAGTCTACACATGAACAACTCAAATCAGGTTGGGTGTTGTTAATGCTGCAGAGTGGACTCTTTGCATTGGGACCCTTACCTGTACCTGCAACAGTGAAACAAAGAGTTAATAAGAATAAAAATAAGGTGATTAAAAATAAGTAGTGTAATTTTGGATTTGCAGTAAAAGACTAAAAACACATAATCCAGAGACGCTGGAAGTAGTTTTCTGTGCTTGGATAGTTGGTCAGGTTGCCTAATCCTTAGCAATGGCCATACCAGAAAAGTGAGATGGCCTGAGCAGACTCCGTGACGGACTGGCTGTGTTTTCAGTGGTCCATCTTTCTTGGTGTCCAGTGATGCTGAGAATGTATTTAGGGCCACAAGCCCCCCGAAGTACTAAGCAAGATACAGAACATTTCTAGCATGATAGGAAATAATGTTTAACTTAAGAGATATCACAAGGATGTCCAAGATAATAACTATCAAAATTCTGCAAAAAATGCCAAAAACATCTATGCCAAAAGTGCTCAAAACAGAATTAATATAATTATTTAAATGAGTTATAATCCAAGAAAATTGTAACACCATATAAAATATTCAGGCTTGCTTTATCCTATCCTGGCAGCATTGAGTGGAAAGCAGGAAGCCCCTCAAGACAGAATGCCAGTGTCCACTGCAGGGCCCACTTAAATACATAACTATGCTGGCATTCTGCCAACCTGATACCCACCAATAAAACCCAATCAACAAGTCTTTGGGACTGTAGAAGAAAAAGCAACATATCTGGATGAACACCACAACAGTCATGGGAAGAACATACAAACAGACACCAACCTGGAGCAGGGATCAAACCCAGGGCGCTGACAGAAGAAAAAATGTTTTCATTTTTTAAAATACACTGCCCATCAAGTCAGTTTACAGCTTACTTGTCTATCACAAAAAGATGATTTGTTCTTTTCACTGTTTTGAGAATTTTTTGGACAATTATTGTATTAAAGTAAACCTAACAAATCTTTAAATATTTAAAACATTTCAGACTATTATACGTGCCTTGTTCTTTGAATTAGTTATGAGGATGATAGTCTTAGGCAACCCAACTTTGTTAACGTGAGACACTTTCCTGATTATCTGTTCGGCCTCCACAGTTCTGTTCTTCAGAATTAACCATCTTGGAGATTCTGGGATGAACCTGCAAAGGAAACAATGGAGGTCGGAAATGAATGCAGATGGGCTACACCGTTAATAATAATTTATTGTAATAAAGAAGTAACAAAAATGTCACAGTTTTTCATGTATACAGTATATCGATAAAATAATTTTCTGATCCTTTGATGATAGATTTTTGAGTACAAAGCCCTATTTAAAAAAAAAAGCAATTAAATAAATATGGCACAGGCATGAATTTTGTGCCCAACTAAATACAGTCTGTATGACTGAAATGATTCCAGTTTTGCTTTCTTCTACAATAACACATTTTGCATGCCATTCTTTTATACATTTTATTTGTTCATTGACATTTACAGCTTTATGTAAAATTTTCAGAAGTGTTATTCAGGGTTGTTATGCATTTTCCCATGTCACACATGCATGTCTGACAACTCAGATATGCAATACCACTTCGGAGAGAGAGATGGCGCTGTCACTAACAATCTTGTCTTTTCCTTCTGCAGCTCAGAGAAAATGGCAAATGACTACAACCTCCTTCCTCCAAAACACTCTGCACCTTCTGGTCTGAACAAAAAACAGGCGGCCATTCCCAGAACAAGGCATCTCAGTCTAGACGCGAACCTACTGCAGGATGGAGTTCCATATACAGAATGTATCAGTGGTGATCTCTGTTTCCTTTTTGTGTACTTGTGCCAAGGAGTGCCTGTTTAATTTGCTAAGAAAGTTTTTTTTTTTTTAAGTATTCTTAAATAAGTTGGCACCCCAACATTTCTTTGGGCTTGTCTGTCCCTTAAACCGTGACACCTCATTATTTTTGGTTTTGGTATCTGCAATGTATTTAGTTTAAGATTTGCTTGTCAGAATCCTATTGACATGAGTGAATGAAACATGGGATAATGAGAGGGAGCGGTAGTGCTGTACCTTGTTGAGTCCCTGTTCACTCATAGTAACACAGAGGAATCTAATTCACAACTGCAGAAGACAGCTGGAAAGAGCACACGTCACCTAATTAAATAATGAAAATAAGTGCCTGCCTAGCATAAGTAGATCCTATGAGCAAAGCAAATAATGCAACCAACAAAATGAACAAAGAATTTAAACAGCACACTAACAACTGCTTTGTAACAGAATGAAAAACACCAATAGTGTAGTTTTTTCAACAAATACACAAATCTTGACCGCCTACCTTATAATGAGTGGTCCTACCTCTTTATAAGCTGTCAGAGACCAAACACACCAAGACCTGTGCACTCTGGGGACCAAGGTGGCATTCATAGCAGTTGGTACTGAGGAAATGTTTGAAGGTACAACCCAGAAAGTATGTATACCTGACTGGTTTTGCCAAAAAATAAATAAATAAAAGAATGCATATGAACAAAAAGAAATATAAACAAAATAAAACTAATGGCTGGTGAACCTGACCTATTAATGAATATAACTATGATAGCTTTTCACCCACATCAAGCGAGGTTCCATTTTAAGGCCTTTCACTTAACATTCGATATGCAGCATTACTACAATTCATTCCTCCTCCTCCTTGTGGCTATTTAAGTATCAATTTGATTTTTTACAAGCTAGTACAAAGTTAAAAGGATATCATTTTAATGTAGATTATCATAGCAGCAGTGTATTCCACACTCAGAATAACTCCAAGGATGCCAAATACAAACAAAAATGGTGTATGTTGTGATGGATGGCCGGCTTCATATTCTGGCCCTCACCCCCAGGCCGCCAGGAGGAGCTCTCCCAACAGCGTGGATGTGCCCCGAATTCCAGCAGGGCCTCATGGACTTTGTAGTTTCTACACACAGCCCTGCTGGATACCCTGGGGTCCACCGGGAGTCGCTGTAGGGAGGCTTGTGGACTCTTACGTGCCCTATAACCTGGAAGTACGTCCTGGTCACGTGAACAGGAGAGATGACGTACTTCCAGGTTGAAGAAAAGGACTTCTACCCTGACCCGGAAGGAATATGGACTTGTGGGTAATGGAACAGGAACTCCTCCGGGTCAGGGGATATAAAGGACTCTGGGAAAGCCCAGTACGCTGAGCTGAGCTAGGAGGTAGGGTGGCGAAGTGTCTGGGAGTGGAGGATTGGTTTGTGATTAGTGTTTTGATAGTTATATGAGTAGTGTGGAGTGGAGGGTGCTTTGTGCACTGTATAATAAGAAAATAAAAGAGTCTTGTACTTTTACCTGGTGTTTGGAGTGGTACCTGAGGATTCAAGAGGTGGACACACGCTTCTACTGCTACAATGTATTAAAAAAATTCAACATGGAGAGATGCCTGAAGAAATAAACACAAAAGCCCTATTGCTGCCCTTTGCTTCCTTATATGAGTGTTGCTTCCCTCTGGTCCACCTGCCCACCTGCTAAATATGCCAACTTTCTATATTTATGTGTTGCTGTCATTTTCCTGATCTTTCTCTTTTAACCTCTTCCTCATTCCCTTGAAGCCTTTGTCCCACAGCATCTTTCCGAATGAAGATTTAACTGTCCATCATCCTTCTGTCTGATTTGGTTTTACACCCCGTTACCTGCCAAGGCAATGAATCACCTCCAGGGCGATTCCAACATCAGGCTACATCTCCCTCTAGTGGCTTTTGGTGATCCTGCACATGTGAACCTTCAGCTATCCCTAAAGAGCAGGATCTCTTCTTTCTATCAGGTAACTTAATCCCTTCATTTATCAAGTGGAAATCCTTCCTACCGGAATGGTAAGCATGACATCTGAAATACACTGTGTTGCATGGCACGATAAAATCCCAAAAAGACCAACAAGTAACAGTACTTTGGTGGGACCAAGCCCAGTTACATGACCCCCTGAAGCCAGGCATTGCCGAGATGTCTTGCAGCTTGTTGCCAACCTTTCCTGGCTTCATCCTCTTACTGACCAGAGGTTCAAGTATTCCTGCCAACTGCTGGTCCACCTGCCTTGAGAAACTTTGCATTTCCCATCTTGAACTCATGATACTATTGCACTGGCACACCTGCCTGTTGCCATTCCAGAGCACTTGGCATATATACAGGGAGTACCACCCACCACAAACATGTGCAGGACTTTGACCAGTGCCAGTATGGTGCTCTTCCTCTGCTCTGGAGGTCTCTTGCAGGACTACCACCTTCTCTATGCTATTCTGTAATGTCCTGATCTCATAGGGATTACAAAATGTTAAAATTAACACTTTTACAAAATACATTTTTATCTTACAATATTCAGTTTATATGATAGCCAAATGAAAACTGTGTTACTTTGGTATTTGTGCAATTTCTAGATTGCTCTGAAAATATCTTGAAGTCCAAGATAAACCTACCAGCAGTAAACAAGGCACCCAAGTGGAGGCACAGCAATGAACAACTGCAGCTTTCGCCATTCTCTAACCATGTATGCCATTCCGGTCAAAGTAATGTGGCCCACGATAAAACATATGCCAATCATCAGTCCAATCAGATGACGTTTACTTGCTCCCACAAACTCCATACCTGTAAAAATTAAGGAAAGTTTATTGTTGAGATCTATTTCATTTCTGTTGCTGGACCACCAGGGGGTTTATGCTGTTTAGGCAAGAGCTTATTTGAATGACTTTAGTTCTTCACCAGACTACCAGTTTTTACTTTCATGTTAGGCCACTTTACCTAAAATTATTAACATTGTTTGCCCAAAAATAGTTTTAGTGACTAAAGATAAACATCAGTACCCCAAGTAGAGTATAAATGGATTGTATGCTCTCTTCAAAGTCCACATCTGCACTCATCAAAATACATGACATATTTAGAACCGAACAGATAACATTCAGTGGACACTAAAGTTAATCAATAGATAAGTGCACATCAGAATTGGTGCCACTTGCAGCACCATACAGGATTTAATGACACCCCCAAAATTGTGATCAAGATCCCCATAACACCCATGAGCAATTTCACTTGACATAAAAAAATGTAGACGTTACATACCAAGTAACCAGGTAAGTTTTGATTTGCACAAAGTTTACAGGAGATTTTGCAATTGCAAAAAGTGAAACATAGTAAAGAAAGAGATACTGTAAGGCGCAAGGTGAAGAGAGAGGTGGTGAAGGCTAAAGAAAAGGCATATGAGGAGTTGTATGAGAGGTTGGACACTAAGGAGGGAGAAAAGGACCTATACCGATTGGCTAGAGAGAGGGACCGAGCTGGGAAAGATGTGCAGCAGGTTAGGATGATAAAGGATAAAGATGGAAACATACTCACAAGCGAGGAGAGTGTGTTGAGCAGATGGAAAGAGTACTTTGAGAGACTGATAAATGAAGAGAATGAGAGAGAGAAGAGGTTGGACGATGTGGAGATAGTGAATCAGGAAGTGCAACGGATTAGCAAGAAGGAAGTAAGGACAGCTGTGAAGAGGATGAAAAATGGAAAGGCCATTGGTCCAGATGACATACTTTTGGAATCATGGAGGTGTTTAGGAGAGATGGCAATGGAATTTTTAACCAGATTGTTTAATGGAATCTTGGAAAGTGAGAGGATGCCTGAGGAGTGGAGAAGAAGAGTACTGGTGCCGATATTTAAGAATAAGGGGGATGTGCAGGACTGCAGTAACTACAGGGGGATAAATTTGATGAGCCACAGCATGAAGTTATGGGAAAGAGTAGTGGAAGGTAGGTTAAGAAGTGAAGTGATGATTAGTGAGCAGCAGTATGGTTTCATGCCAAGAAAGAGCACCACAGATGCAATGTTTGCTGAGGATGCTGATGGAGAAGTTTAGAGAAGGCCAGAAGGAGTTGCATTGCATGTTTGTGGACCTGAAGACGGCATATGACAGGGTGCCTCGAGAGGAGCTGTGGTATTGTATGAGGAAGTCGGGAGTGGCAGAGAAGTACATAAGAGTTGTACAGGATACATACGAGGGAAGTGTGACCATGGTGAGGTCTGCGGTAGGAGTGACAGATGCATTCAAGGTGGAGGTGAGATTACATCAGGGATTGGCTCTAAGCCCTTTCTTATTTGCAATGGTGATGGACAGGTTGACAGACGAGATTAGACAGGAGTCCTCGTAGACTATGATATTTGCTGATGACATTGTGATCTGTAGCGATAGTAGGAAGCAGGTTGAGGAGATCCTGAAGAGGTGGAGATACCCTGGAGAGGAGAGGAATGAAGGTCAGTAAGATCAAGACAGAATACATGTGTGTAAATGAGAGGAAGGTCAGTGGAATGGTGAGAATGCAGGGAGTAGAGTTGGTGAAGGTGGATGAGTTTAAATACTTGGGATCAACAGTATAGAGTGATGGGGAATGTGGAAGAGAGGTGAAAAAGAGAGTGCATGCATGGTGGAATTGGTGGAAAAAAGTATCAGGAGTAATTTGTGACAGACGGGTATCAGCAAGAGTGAAAGGGAAGGTCTACAGGACGGTAGTGAGACCAGCTACAGTATGTTGTATGGGTTGGAGACGGTGGCACTGACCAGAAAGCAGGAGACAGAGGTGGAGGTGGCAGAGATAAAGATGCCAAAATTTGCATTGGGTGTGACGAGGATGGATAGGATTAGAAATGAGGACATTAGAGGGTCAGCTCAAGTTGCATGGTTGGGAGACAAAGTCAGAGAGGCGAGATTGTGTTGGTTTGAACATGTGCAAAGGAGAGATGCTGGGTATATTGGGAGAAGGATGCTAAGGACAGAGCTGCCAGGGAAGAGGAAAAGAGGAAGGCCTAAGTGAAGGTTTATGGATGTGGTGAGAGAGGACATGCAGGTGATGGGTGTAACAGAGCAAGATGTAGAGGACAGAAAAATATGGAAGAAGATGATCTGCTGTGGCAACCCCTAACGGGAGCAGCCGAAAGAAGAAGAAGAAGGTTTTTTTTTCTTGTTAGAAAACAATGAATATCCAGTAGCCCCCTGTCTCATTCACACTTTTATGGTTACCTGTGGTCTGTTCTGCAGCTGCGTAAAGCACATAATCTGTAACACACTGCTAACATTGATTTTAGTTATACCTCTCCTTCACAGCACCGTGGAGGAGTGCAGTGCATTTTTTTAAATGTGATATTCTCTGTATTTTCTACATGAAGATGCATTAAAACACACCATCGTGCACATTTCCTGACTAAATGTCACTAGAGATTTATTTAAATAACAAATGACAAGCATTGTATATATATATACATATACATAATGAATGTGTTAAAATGCTTTCAAACAGGAACTAAACGCCCTTTCTCTTGTGTGAATGGCACAAATTTCGCTGGAAGCGAAAAGCAATTTATTTAGGAAATTCTTGTGTGAAGTAAGACACTAAGTTTCACTGTCAGTTCAATTTCACACAATTTTTTCACTGATTACAAGTACTGCGGTGGGTTGGCACCCTGCCCAGGATTGTTTCCTGCCTTGTGCCCTTTGTTGGCTGGGATTGGCTCCGGCAGACCCCCATGACCCTGTGTTCGGATTCAGCGGGTTGGAAAATGGATGGATGGATGGATGATTACAAGTAATGTTTAATACTGAAAAACTATTAGTTAAAAAAAAGAAGATATAATTTCTGAATCACATACATTGATTTTAAGATTCAAATGTACTATGCATGTCTCTTCCATTCCAAGTAGCTCATGGGATTAATGGGACGACCAGCTAAATTCAGACTCCATAGACCCTCTAATTGGTTTTTACCGTATATACTCACATATAAATCGGGTCTTGAAACCCAAAAAATCGATCATAAAATCAGACCCCGACTTATACGGCCGTTCAAAAATGCAACACTTAAATATTTTTTTTTCACATCTTCCTACTTCCTCCAATCTTGCATCAGTTTCTCAGACACATCAAATTTTGTTGCAGCAGTGCAGTTACCAATTTCTTTCTCTACTTCAACGACTTTTAATTTAAAACCAGCTTCATATTTTCATCAGATCGAACGCTCCATTGTAGATAAGGGACGCTCTTACGATAAAGGTGTATGAGGGTTCGGGTATTACCGTGTGGTCACGTAGGCACAATACATAGAAAAAAAGGCAGTGTGCTCCGTGGTTACTCTCTCAGGTGAGCGTTAGCATATCATAATCTCTTGGACCAATAGCGTGAGTTTTCCACATTCTACTTATATGACCGACATTATAAAATACCGGAAATTATACGGTGTAAATCAAGCCCCGAGTTATCCATGGGAGAACTTAAATGCGAGTATATACGTTAATTGCTAGACAGTATTGAAGTGTCACGGGGACTGTGCCCACTTAACATTACTGTTACAGCCCCCTTCATACAACACATTTAGCTTTCAGCTGGTAATAGCTGAGGCATTGTAAATAACAATTCAGCTTAAATGATTCATGGTTCAGTTATTTTCTGTTGTATATATCATTTTAAATTTGACCTAAAATTTCAAGTAAATTCCAGAAAGAATTGGTAGGAAAAACCACGTCTAAATGAGTATTCAGCACCACAAACCCATTTTAGTTTGTGTTTGGCACCCAGACTCACCTAAGATATAAGCGATGGAGTACACCCCATTGCAGAATATTCCAACGAGGAAACGCATTATAAGAAAAAACCAGAAGGCTGGGGAAAAAGCAGTCAGAAGGGAACAAAGAATCATCAGGAATAAATTGCAAAGAAGAATTTTCTGTCTTCCAAAGCTGTGGGAAAATAAGATTTGAGAAATTAAAAAACAATAGCTGTTTAAACTTGGTCCATACATCTTCACCCGCACTGATCGACCATCTTATGTTTTGACCTCTCCTGTTGTCATCTTCATTTTACACACCTGTTCTAACTCTCGGCTGTTTTCATCCTTTCAAGCTTTGTGCTATCCCCTTTATCTCTCATTTCTCACCTCAGTATCATGTCTGCATGCTCCACTCCAGGGCACACCTGAAGCAGGAGCAACAACTAAAGCCTATCAATTCATTTTTCTTTTAATTTTTCAAACACACGTTGTTTACGTTTTTCCTTTTATAGGCTAATAACCAATCAATGGGAAACTAGTATTTGATGGCCCTAGTGAAATTAAATTAAATGAAGTTAAATCCAATTAAAACCTATAACCATCAATGAGCTATATCAAAGGCCAATAGTCATAATGAAGTTTTATAAAGTTGTGGCAAAGGTAACACCGTTAATCTTTTCATTTTGATGTCCAGTAGGCAAGCCTGTTAATATGAAAGACTGTGAGACAACAAGCTTGCAGTCATCATGGGCCCACCAGCCCCATGGGCTGTCATACAACTGACCAGCCTGCACTGCTATACTTACGCCAAATAATAACCATTGTTGTCAAAACTGTATCTTAATCAGATTGAAATCTGCTTTGTTTATTGTGTGTCCATGTTCGTAAAGGAAGTATTATCGGTATCACTTTAGATTAGTGTTCCTAATTACACTGTACTTACCATATAATTACTTGTATAATTACAGAGTAACTAGGTGTTACTACCTTGTATTTACTGTTTAACACAATGTAATGCTGTGGTTAAGCACTCTATTGTAATTGTTATTCTACATTTTATGTACATATGTACTTTTAAAAATTGTGGAATAATAATTACAATTGAGTAATTAATTATAGCATTACACAGTAAATACAAGGTAATAACAACTAGTTACTCTGTAATTATATTAGTAATTACATGATAAGTACAGTGTATTAGGGACACCTAATCTTAAGTGATACCATATTATCATTGTCTTTGCTTTATTGCCAGAAACTTATGCAAGTGCTCCAAGTATGTAGTCAATGAAAAGTAGTATAAAAAATGTACTTAATAGAGTTAACGATTTTTGGATTTTAAAGATACTGATTTTTACAAAATAACCGTAAATTGGGCCTAGTGTATGTTCAGTTTCATACATATTTAATCATTCATAAGTACAAGCAAAAACAATCGACAGAATCATTTTGCATATCATTGTTGTGTTTTTCTGAAACTTAAAATAGTTAATTGTCTACCATCATCATCATTATCTACCATTAAGGGCGGAGTGGTGGCTCTGAGGCTAGGGATCTGCACTGGTAATCAGAAGGTTGCCAACTCAAATCCCGTAAACACCAAAAGTGACTCTACTTCATTGGGCCCTTGAGCAAGGCCCTTAACCTGCAATTGCTCCGTCCTGGATATGAAGTTAATCTGCATCCAGCCCTGCATGTAGGCCCTCCAACCTGCGGGGAAAAACCTGGGGGTTGTTGTCAGAATTGGCACTCCAGCCACCACAAAAAAAAACCTCACACTGTTCCACTCCATCTGAACTAGTGTGGTGCTGAGGTGTCACCTGTTGCATGGCTGGGATCCTGAGTTGCTCTGTCGTGTGGTGGGTGAGGCAATGTGCTGAATCAGAGCGTGCTCCTAACCTCTCTCCTCTCTCTACCATCACCCCTAGATCGGACTGTCTCATCACAGGGAAACAAGCTCATTTCATGTTACTGTGAGTTATATTTATTATGCACTTTTTTATGCTTTATTATGCGTGTACGATGGCCAGTCTGTGAAAAATTATCTTAGAGACTGGATAATCAGGATTAATGAGGTATGTTAGGATGAACATCCCCTTCTGATCAAAATTGTTCTCATGTTCTCCTGAGTTTTGGTCCATCATAAAAATTTATTTATTTATTTTTTTACATTTTTGCTTTTTTTCGTACTGGTTCTTCCAAGAGGGTCTCCAGAAGCCCCTATGTGATGCCCTGGCACCTCTGCACATGCTCAAACTCTGGACGTCTGAACAGATCAGTTAGTGTAAATTGGAGTCACAGAACCAAAATAAAATATTCATAGAAAAATCTTTTTTAAAATGTCATCTGCAATCACACTAACTTAATGTATATCTACTTCAATAAACAAAAATAAGTGATGGTGATTCTGTACAGTACTTACAATGGCTCAAAAATAAAGGTGATGAAAAAAAAAATAACAAAAACAACCAATCGGACAACTTGTCTTCCTCCTTGTCCCAGGACAAAAATCAAGCTGTCAGAAAAAACAGTTATCAAAATCAAAAGGGAAGAAAATGGCACAAGCACAAAAATGCAGGAAAATCAGTTTAAAAACAAAAATACTGTAGTAACTCTCTAAACACAGGAATGATCAATAAGTACCGCTTTATTGCAGGGCTTTGTGATCGTATGCATCGTTACATTGTACTGGCACTTTGGCTGCGACAACAGGTTGTGGCATCTCCTACATATTAAATGATTCTATAATCAATTGTGTGCTGTCCAACTTTGAATATTTTTATCTGTCACTGTGTTAACCAGTTCTAAGTTAACTGGTTCCGGTATGTACTACATTCATCCATTTTGTGGACATCTGTAGAAAACTACAGTTATCCTAAATAGATCCAATTCACAGATTTCCATTAGTAACTCATCTTTTTTGTAGAATGTAGAGCTCATTATTGACTTGTGGCTGATATTCTTCGATTTCAGAAATTCTGTGTTTGTAAATTTATACCGTCAAGCACAATATTATGCAATACTGTACACTTGATAATTTGAAAATTTCAAATTTCAAACATTGTTTCACCAAATAAACAAAACATGTAGATATACCTTCACAGTACCTCAAATGTAATGTATGTGTACCGCCACCTTTTCATTTACAAAATAAGCATTGGCTATATAATTTATTCAGCTGCCTTCTCTCCTTTACGCCAGACCATGAAAAGAAAACCCCTGCTAGGTGCCTTTTACGCCAGTCCAATCTACCTGGCAAATCATTAACGCCAGCAATACCACTGTTGAACTTCGACCCCTACAGCCTTGATCTAGGCAGATTCCTCTCTATATTTCGTCAGGCATGAGTAGGTGGCTACCTGCACATTCTTTGCCTTCATTTTCAGCCAGTAACTTTGCCGCTTCTCATGCTGTGAAACAGATATCCTTCACTGCTATGGCGTGAAGTAATGGCAGGATGTTGGCGCTCGAGTGTCAAAGTGAACAACAGGCCTTCTCACTTATGTTAAAACTGCAGACAACATTTCCACCTGTGGAATGCCTGCGAAGGCTTGCTTGCGAAGCCTTCTCACCTACCTTGCAGATAAGTGCACTTTTCATAACTAAATTATACAGATAAGATAAAAAACAATGGTCAGTTGCAATTGCAGTTATGCAAAATCATGTCCAGTATTTCATATACAGTAAAGTGAGATGGTGACGGCACCCTGTCCCCATTCCTTTCAAGAAGTTCCAACCTATTTAAATATCCAATCTGACTTCATTTTTAGGATATTTTTTTACTTATGGAAACATATTAACTTATGAATTAGCCACAAATGAAGTTTAGCCATACTGCATTTTTCTAACAGCCCAAACATTTGTTTATAAGAACACTCATCCAAATGACTTTACTTAGTGTTTCCCATTGCTGCTCTACTCACATGTCTGCAAGCCATCCCATTCCTGAAGATCCAATGATTGCCCCAGCCATATAAAAGGTTGTATCAAGTTGTCGTAACCAATGTCGATCACACACAATGTCCCACTGCAAGAGTAAGGTAGCAGTCTAAAGCGATTACATACAATCACAGCATAAAACAAATACCGTTATAAGAACAACACTTATTGACAGTTTTATAAGTGTAAATCTACCAGAAGTATAATGTGCAAGGGTCTGTCAAGACAGGCAGACTCTCAGAGTGCTCCTTTATTCATCATTCTTGAATTTCAAGCTGAGATCTGAAGAAGAGTATTAGCATAAGAACTGCTTCAGTTTGTTATATTTTAGTTATATTTCAGGCAGGGTTCCTCCCCTGGCTAGAGTTCAAATGCCATTGTTATATCTGTTTTGTTCATTTTTGATTCCTTCCTTCTTTTATGTTCCATGTGTTTTGTGGATGGTTCCAAAGAGGCGGGGCCACCTGCCTATCACCATCAACAGACTGCCCTCAGCCGTATAAAGGCTGAGGAAAACCCACAGTCCCTTGCAGTTCATTGTAAATGTGCTAGGCAGTTGGTGAGTTTCTCTTGTGTTTATTTTGTGCTTTTTGTAGTTTCTGGTTTTTTGAATCTGTTTTTGATTTGCTTTCTGGATTTGTATTTGGGGCTTGTTCAGCTTTAATTACTTTTCCAACTTCAGGTAATTCCTTTGCCTTTGAGCTCCTCGGGTCTTATTTTTGTGCCACACAGCATTTTTGTAATAATAAATCTTTTATTTATAAAGATTCAAAGTTTGCCCTTAGTGTGACTAACTGTGTTTTAATGGTGTTACCCCCTCTAGTGGGCATTTTGAGTATTTTGTGAGGCTTACTTTGGCTTGGGACTCTAGTTCATAACATATTTTAGCAAATGTAAAATGTTTCTGTAAATGTACAAAAATAGATGTTAGTTAACTTTAAGATGCTCAACATTTCTGGACAATTGTACTTACTTCTGTCACTGTGGTGCTGAGGAACCTTGATTTATCATACCACCAAAACTGACAGGAGACCACCTGATGGCTTCCGTTGTTTCTCTGATTAACATACCAGCTCCAGTCCACCAAGCCTAAAGACCAGTTGACCTATAATAGACATTTACCTTAAGCTGCAAAAAAATAATAGAATGTCCACAATTTTAAAATGCAATATTATTTGCTTTAGTGATAATAAAATAAATCTTGTGCAGTAGTGAAATGTAAAATGATATTGTAAATGTGATAAAACGCTAATATTCATACAAGCCAAAAGATATTTATGCCAGCATTGTTCCTGTTTACTTGGCAGCTGATTAGAAAAAGATTGTTTAAAAAAAATGGAGGATCTGATTTAATGTCATCATGTGTTAGTACTGCATACTGAGATGTTGGAAAATCCAAGAGTTTATGCTATAGTTTTATATTTTCCTTCAGTATCGCCTACTGAGTTAGAACAGCTAAATTTGTTTGCTTTATAAAATGTATAGCATTATCATTAGTAATGAGCAAAATGATTCATACTAAAATTAATTTGCAAAGAAACTGAGTATTTCACTCCACAAAAAAATTCACAAAAACAATTGCATTTCATTTCTAGTGAAATTTGTGTCATTCGCACAAAACCAAAGATGTTTAGTCCTGTCCGGAAGAATTTACAAGTTTTAATTGTATACGTGTCTTCATTTCATAAAGTATTTAAATAAAGATGTCTACTGAAAAAGAAAAAAAAAGTCACCAGAATCATTCCATGTCACATATAGATATTTTGCTCAGCCGACAGATGTGTTCTGGTAGTTTGATTCCCCACTTTGCCAGTTATGATCACAATCTTGGCCCATGCAATCCTAAAGATGCATCAGAGACAGAAAGGAAACTTGAAGCGTCACAGCACTTGGAGAGTGCATAGCCTCAACCTCTTCTGCAGGAATCAAGTTAAATGGCGGTTACTAGGTGATTGACTAGGGGAGTGTCTTCATGTGTGGTGAGATTTTACTGTGAAGAAAGCACAGTAATGTGCACAATGGTGTGTTTTATTGTGGAAGATATGCAGCATGTGACATCTGTAAAATACACACTGCACTCCTCTGCACAAATAGAATTGATTTTACCAGGGTGAGACAGATTACATGTATTGTGCAACTGCAGAAAAAAACACAAGTAAACATAAAAGTGTGAACGTTTTTGGGTGCAATATTCCTTGTTTTCCACCACCCCCTCCGAAAAAAATTCAGAAATTCTCTGTGTGTAAAGTTAACCTTTTATAAGTTGCCCATTCAACTACAACTCTAAGACATTACTTTCTGCTCTGCATTTCTCTAACTTCTTCCATGTAACTGCTGACAATGCCCTTCGACTTGACAGTTCTTTTAAAGCAAACATCATGACTGTGACCAGCATAGTTCCAACAAAAAAATCACTCTGGCTCATCGCTGCTCTCTGTAACCCGACAAGCTATTAAAACTGAAGTCTAAGGGAAATGTTGACAAAGAGATCTGGGTGGGTTACCATAAACTGCAAAATAAGAGAAATATGGTGCCACTTTCTGCCAGTTTCTCTCCAGGCCCTTTCACCTCTTTTAGAAATATTAGAAGAACAACACTGATCAAGTGAGAAACTTACAATCAAACCAAATTCAAAGAACGCTTCACCTTAAGTAGCAGGTATGGTGCAAGAAATAAAGGACAATAAGCTCAGTGTTTGTCAATGTATGAGACTTTATAAAACACTAAGGATTGAATCAGCAGTGTAAATGTATAATGACCAAAATTGACATGTAGAAATTTAAAGTAGAATGAAATATAATTGTCAGATGGTTAAACAAATATTTAACATGCAACAAGTTAGAAAATATTAACACATCTCTCTATTATAAAAAAAAAATCCTGGAGAGAAACACTAGGACGTCAAGACGAAAGAAAATGGCCACGGAGCATCTCGTGGGACCTTAAACATGAGACATTGTGCCAAGAGATTGACTCAGGACCGTCTCACAATGACGTAGAATATGAGATTCTTGCAAGACACGCCCTACTTACAATCAATATCAAAAAAGACAACGGGGCAGCAAAACATTCAGTCATGTGAATGATTTCAGCACACACAGATCCAGGGTCTCAGTACATATAAAGCGTATAAAGACAATATGTTATAAATGAAACGTCGACGACTAAGCGAAGAAAGCAGCGCAGCGAAAAGAGACTCAAAAGCGTTGGAGAGAAAAAAGAGCATAAAGGAAAAAATAATCTAGGTGCAAATTCAGAAAATAAGGAAAGTAATTATCAGCCCGTAACAAGTGAAACTGAAACAAAGCACGTCAAATCTGGCTCAGAATTAAAAGATAGAGTAAAAGACAAAGTAGAACTTCATAAAGACGTTCACACACGTTGACGCTATACACATGCACAGCAGGTTAGAGATTATGAAAGCAGTAGAATTCGAACGGCTCAAAAAAAAAAAAACGTTGGCATGATACACATGTGGAGAAAGGTACAGAATATGAAAGTAGGAAAATTAGAAAGTATAAAAAAAAGAAAGTAAAGATCACATTAGCGAAAACGAATGGAAATTATTACTTGAAAAAGGAAAAATAATCACAACGGACCAGGTGTCACTGAAAAAAAGCAGGACAAAGCGAGGTCAGAAATAAAAAACAGAGTAGAAAACAAAGTAAAACGTCATAAAGAGGTAAAAAAACAAGGAGGCCAAACACATGCAGAGCAGGTTAGAGATAATGAAAACTGGAATTGAAAAGACTCAAAAAAATGTAGGCACAAAACACATGCAGAGCAAGATACAGAATATGAAAGCAGAAAAAAAACGACAGTGTCAAAAAAAGAAAGTAAACATTAGATAGATAGATAGATAGATAGATAGATAGATAGATAGATAGATAGATAGATAGATAGATAGATAGATAGATAGATAGATAGATAGATAGATAGATAGATAGATAGATAGATACTTAATTAATCCCAAGGATCGTATTAGTGCAAGCAAAGAGAAATTATTACTCGGAGAAATAACGAAAAGGTGAATAGAGATTGAATATATGGACACAGGTGTGAATTTCCCCTTGGGATTAATAAAGTATCTATCTATCTATCTATCTATCTATCTATCTATCTATCTATCTATCTATCTATCTATCTATCTATCTATCTATCTATCTATCTATCTAGGTGATATTTCAGAAGTGTATAAATATTGTAAGGCTTTGAAGTTTAACTCAGAGAATTTCAAAAGCATTTATTGGTTACTTTGCAAAAAAAATTCAAAGAAAAAAAATTGTAAAAGTGTGTATCCGGAAAACCAAACACGGCGGGTTAGCGAGCGAAGCGAGCAGGGGGCAAAGCCCCCAAGCTGTAAAGAAAAGTTTGAATACCTGACATGAATACCTGAAGACAACCAATGTCTTGACAAATGAATTTGTAATATAATATAATATAATATAATATAATATAATATAATATAATATAATATAATATAATATAATATAACTAGCTGTCTAAGCGGTCCTAGAAACTATTGAAATCATCAGAAAAAAAATTGAAATGTAGAGATGTCAGGTGATTGAAAGGAACTACTCTGGGTGTCTCTCTCCTAGGAGGTTTCGTTTTGTCAACTTGCTCACATTGTTTGTGCATTAGCGGCTAAGCAACTGTCTTTCTTTGGGGGTTTCATTTTGCCAGCGTGCTCGCCTTGCTTGTGTATTAGCAGCAGGACGAAAAGTAAAAGGGATACTGTTTTGCCGATTTGCGCGCCTCGCTTCTATATTAGTGGATAAGTGAGTGACTACGGATGTTTTGTATTACCGACGTGCTGGCCTCCCTTGTGTATCATTGGAGGTGGAGCACTTACCCCGACTCCACCTCTCACGTTTGTGCATAGATGTTTATATAATATAATATAATATAATATAATATAATATAATATAATATAATATAATATAATATAATATAATATAATATAATATAATATTGTGGCAGGCCGGGACACCTGGTAAACCGCGAGGCGGACTATACATCCCTTGGGCCGTGAGGGGGCAACCGCCCTGGTTAGTGTGGGGACCACGGGAACGGAGCATGGAGGCTTAACCCCATTGGGGTCCGTGGCCACTGCCAGGGGGCGCCCCGAGTTTCATAGAGCCCGGGATGGTTGCACTTCCGCCACACCTGGGAGTGCTGGCGGAGGAACTTCCAGGGATGCCCGGAGTGCCTCCGGGTGCTTATGCAGCACTTCCGCCACACTAGGAAGTGCCACTGGAATAATTTTGTGAGCAGCCTGGCACTGCAGACAACCATACACATGCTCCACGATGGATTGGTGACTCACCCAGAGACTGCCGCTGGTTCATGGAAACGCTATCTCCAACCTGAAGGGGAGAAAGAAGACCGGGCGAGGCACGAGAACAGCAAACTCCCCAACCTTGCCGTCATGGTGGATTCCCAGGTCAGCTTGGCATCTCGAATGGCCACTTGGAGGGAGATTACTCCAGAAGATGGCTTCCAAGAGGTAAGTCCATGTCCCAGAGGCAGTCGGCCCAAGGGGGCCAGTCGTGCGAGATCCTGTTTATATGTTGCAGGGAAGGACATACTGGATCTGCGTCGGTGGCCGAGACTGGCGGATCCAGGGAGCGACGCTGTAGCGGCAGCACAGGAAAAAACAGGGGAGGAGAAGCCGCTGCATGTCAGGAGGACCCTGCAGCAGAAGAGCTCTCAGGAGACTTGCTGCCGCATGAGGTTGCGGAGGAAGGAGATGGCGAAGGACCAGAAGTCCCTCCCCAAGGCTGGCGAGGGATTCAGTGGTGTGTGTTGCATTCCCGCTGATGATTGGTCAGAGGTGGGACCAACAAATGTCTGTCCCAAGCCAGCGTGGTGATTGCGTGGTGGAGGCAGGGCCAAGACGCCGGCTGATGAGTGCCATGGGTCTAAGGGCCGTACTCCCAGAGTCCGTGTCAGTCTCACACTGCTCTAAGGGGCGCAGACGGCACGGGGTCTCTTCCTTTCTCATAGGGAGACTCAGACCGTCAGGGCGCCCCAGAGGAAGAGGAGGACCCGGAGGAGGAGAGCTGGCTCATCCTACAGAAAGGAGCGTGAGCCTGGGAGCTCACGTACTGTGTCGGGCCACCCTCTGCGGGTGCAGAGGGGAGCCCCGAACTTGGCTGAGAAGATGGGGGTGCGAACAGGCCCGTTGGATGTCCCAGTGGTGGAGGCACCAAAGGATCAGAGCGGGTGCCGGAGTTACAAGTGCCAGGGTACCAGGCAGAGAGGGGAGCATTGCCTAGCAAGAGACGCCAAGCGAAGGCATAGAGGCAACATCTCCACCCCTTGGCATAGCTTGTGTTTTACAGGATTGGACCCTGGACAGGAGTGTGTCGGTGCCCCACTGTGGGAGATCTGCCCTCGCGGGACTGGCCACTGCGCCCTCGGGTCTCAGCTGATGGTGGGGTACTGTGGCTGGCGGCTGGGTGTCAGACCCAGCCAGGACCCTGGAAGGGCCGGGAGGTGGACTATACATCTCCTGGGCCATGAGGGGGCAACCGCCCTGGTTAGTTTGGGGACCACGGGAACAGAGCATGGAGACTTAACTCCATTGGAGCCTGTGGCCACCGCCAGGGGGCGCCCTGAGTTTCATAGAGCCCAGGATGTCTGCACTTCCGCCACACCTGGGAGTGCTGCTGGATTAACTTCCAGGGACGCCCGGAATGCCTCCGGGTGCTCATGCGGTACTTCTGCCACACCAGGAAGTGCCGCTGGAAGGACGTCAGGGAGCACCTGGAGCACATCCGGGTGAATATAAAAGGGCCTGCCTTCCTACGGTGGAGGAGCCGGAGTCGGGTGGAAGAAGGCAATGTTCGGGAGTGAGGAGGAAAGGTGGCCCAAGGAAGACCATTGAGAGGCCCTGAATTGAAGGGTGTTTGGTGCTGGAGCACTGTGTGTGTGCGGGACTTGGACTTTGGGGACTTTGTATAACAAATATGTGTGTTTTTTAATACTGCTGGTGTCCGTCTGTTTGTGTCCGGGCTGTCTTCTCACATATAATATAATATAATATAATATAATATAATATAATATAATATAATATAATATAATATAATATAATATAATATAATATAATATAATATTACTGTAAGAGGAAAATAGGCATCCGGGCCGGGAAGAAGGATGGTTTCATACCCGAATGGGAGGCCAGAGCAGAATGATAGACAGATTGGCTGGCAGGACAATAAAATAGCTTTGTGCCCAATCAGTATAAAATAATGGATGGATCAGTGGAAGCCGAGAGTTGGAAGCAGTTCCATCCCCGATACGTCAGGGGGCAGTGTATGCTCATGTGGAAGGCAAGTTGGGACACCTGCAGGGCTACTTGAGAACTGGAATCCAGAAGTGCCACCCTGATAGTGTCCCTGGGTGCCACTAGAGGGCACTGTCTAGGGAGTACTTTCCTACTTTATATATGGCTGGATGTCCTTCCAGGAAGATATGGCATGATACTGGAAGCATTCCTGGGAATGGCTTAAAAGGACCCCACTGCCTCACATCGGGGAGTTAAGGTCGGGGGGCAGCAGGCAACACTCATTTTTGGAAGGGTAATTTTGTGAACATGCATGTGGGTGAATAGATATCTCTTATTTTATCCTAGAAAAATGTTGGCGGTTACAATGTTTAGTAGAACAAAAATACCCTTGCCTGCTCCAGGTCATACTTTTGGCATTGGCTCCATGACACCATTCCTTGAGCTCCAACCTCTCTTGGCAGAGTTGCATTCCACAGCTGTTCTTCACTAACATTTGCTCCTTGTATAGCAAACTGGATCTCCTCTGATCTGACCTGGAGGGATTAAACCAGATGATCAAAATATTCATTTAAACTTCATTTGAAATGCTAATTTCCAGGTACCACAGCTGCCCAATTACAATGTTGAGAATGACGGATGCACCATCTGGCTGCCTCTCAATGCCTGAGGCATCTGTACACATTTTGCAAAACAAAGATTATAACAGTGACACAACTGAAAATGAATTCTTGGTTCATATTTATAAGCTGCTTATAGACTGCTGGGATGGGAAAGAGTGAAATGAAGTGGGGTGTTTTTGCAAAATTTCACCTGCAACACCAGAAAAGCATATATAAAGATTAAAAATAGTTAGAAAATGTTTTGATTATGTAGGTTTGATGACTTGCTTCAAATGCCATTCCTCCAGACGTGCTCCTTTTAGTCATTCACCATTTGGCCATTTATGCCATTAGAGAAGAAGCCTACAAATTACTCCATAACCAAGATTAAAGAATATAATGATACATTCATTTTAAATGTTTTAGATTAGGTAAGAATATACATGTGATTGAGAATATATATATATATTGTGAGAGATGGCCGGCAGTTTATCCCGGCCAGCACCCCCACGCCGCTAGATGGAGTCCTCCCTGCAGCATGGAGGTGCCCCAGATTCCCGCAGGGCATCGTGGGAGATGGAGTTCTACTTCACAGCCCTGCTGGGTGCCATGGATGCCATTGGGTGACGCTGCAGGGAGACACAGGGATTTCTATTTTCCCTGTAGCCTATAGAGTTTTCATCTGACCCGGAAGTGCTATGGAATCACATGGACTGAAGGACAGAAGCACTTCCGGGTCACGACTATATAAAGGATTATGAGAAACCCAGCAGGGAGCCGGAGTTGGGTGGTAGAGTGACGGAGCTGCTGGGAGGAGAGGAGGATTTATTGTATTATTGTATTGATTATTGAGTATTGTGGAGGTGGAGGTGTTAATGTTATTGAAATAATTAAAAATATTACTGGGACTTTTACCTGGTGTTTGGACGTGTTGTCTGTGGGTTTCACGGGGCAACAGCAACCCCTAGTGTCACAATATATATATATATATATATATATACTCACATATAAAGATGCACTTTATGTACCCGTCCCTATTCATCACAGGGTTGCAGAGAGTCACAGAATATGACACAACCCCGGATGCAATCTGTGTGAATAAGTACTAATCCAGTCAATTAAAGAATAACAATAGATTTGATCAGATAACATATTGGAGCCTGCTAATGTTTTCATATTTCCTTAAAAACATAAAAGCGCTTATATAGACATCTGGTTCTATAGAATGTATATACACTTATACACTCACTGAACAAATTCTTAAGAATACGATACTAATATGATGAAAGGGCCTCCTTATACAATCAAAAGAGCCCCAATTCTTCATGGTATGGATTCCACAACATATTGGAAACATTTCTATGAGATCCTGCTCCATGTTGACCTGATTCCATCACACAATTTTTGCAGATTTGTTAGCTACACATTTATTCTGCAAATCTCCCATTCCACCAAGTTGTTTCTGTTGGGTTCAGGCCTGGTCACTGGGGGAGGCCACTGAAGAACACTGAACTCATAGTCACATTCATGAAATCAGTTTAGGGTGACATTAACTTTGTGACATGATGCATTATCATGTTAGAAGTAGACATTTGAGAATGGGCAAATTGTGGCCATGAAAGGATGCACATGGTTATCAACAATACTCAGATTGACCATGGCATTCAAGCAATGATTGATTGGTATTCATTGACCCAAAATGTGCCAAGAAAACATTCTCGATTCCATTATACCACCACCAGCCTAGAGTGTTGACACAAGGCAGGTTGGGTGCATGGATTCGTGCTGCTGATGGCACATTCTGACCCTACCATCTTTGTGCCTCTGTATAAATCAGGATTCATCAGACCAGTTTTGGTGAACCTGTGCCCACAGAATCCTCATCTTTCAGAAGTGAAATCCAACATGGACTACTGCCGTTGTAGCCCATCCACCTCAAGGTTGGATGTGTTTTGCATTCTGTTCTGCTCACCACAGTTGTACAGAGTGGATGTCTGAGTTACTGCAGCCTTTATGTCCGCTTGAACCAGTCTGGCCAGCCTCCTCTGACCTCTCTCATCAATGAGACTTTTCCATCCACAGATATGCTGCTCACATGATGTTTTTTGTTTTTCACATCATTCTGAGTAAACGTTAGTGACTGTTTGTTGTATGTGAAAATCCCAGGAGATCTGCAGTTACAGAAACACCCAAAGCTGGTCTGCCTGGCACCAACATTCATGCCATAGTTGAAATTACTGAGATTGTATTGTGTATTTTGTACATAATCTGCTGTTTGATGTGAATATTAACTGAAGCTCTGCATGATTTAGTGCATTGTGCTGCTGCTACATGATTGGCTGGTTAGATAATTACACAGAAAACAGGTGTACCTAATCATTTCCCCGGGAGTGTATACACAGTGTCTTGAAAAAGCATAAACAAATTATTTTCACATTTTATTTTCTCAAATTCTATACTTAACAATATTTAAAGTAAAAATTTTTCCACTGTATAGTACATCTTGCCAAATTAAAGAAACAAATTAAAAGCCTATCAAAAATCTGCTAAAAAGGAAAACTCATAATTGAGAGATTTATAAAATTATCCATACCCTTTGTAAATATAAGGTCAGCTTTGCTCAGGTGCCATGTATTACCTCACCAGCTGATTCAATTTGTCGATGGCCTCCACCTGTGTAGGAAATGAGTGGATCATCTGTTGTCAATTAATGTATGAGGACAAATGTCCCCTTTCTTGCTGGAATCCAACAGCATGGTAGCCATTTCTACAGAGCAAACCAAAATGAAGACAACCCAGCTTTTAAAACCATATCATTTTAGAGAAGCACAGATCTGGGGAAGGGCTACAAGACCATTGTGCATTGAACATATCTCAGTGTTCAGTGTACTCCATCATATGGTAAGGGAAAAAAAACCTGAAACTACCGCCATACTGCCAAGGTCAGGCCGCCCCTCTAACAAGAAGGGCACATTTCAGAGAGGCTGCTGTGATGCCAGTTGTAACTGTGACTGAGTGTCAGAGCTAAATGACTACAATTAAAGAGGATGTTCTTGGCTAATCTCTAAGGCATGGCACAAAAAGAGCCTTTATGGAAGACTGGCAAGGAAGAAGCTCTGACTAAAATAAAACAAAAACATGTCCTTGTCTATAAAGAACTTGTAAAACGTCACTTGGAAGACACTACCTCAAAGTACTCAGCTTCCACTTCTGATTCCGAAGAGGATAAAGGACACTGTAGCATTGAATCTTCTGGGACTTTACATCTTTTGAGGGTAATATTGAATTACTTTATCACATTTAAATGAGTGGGACAGTCATTTGGTGTTGGACCCCCCCTAGAAGTTTATTTTCTCCAGTTGGAGTCTTTGTTGTCCTCTCCTCTCTTGCTATTTGACTTTAGCACATGCTCTTGAATTGGACATGAAATTGTTGCCACTTTTACCTTTAGAAGCTTATAAACTAGGAATTCTTTCATTTTTCTTTCGCTACTTTTAAGCACTTGTATAAAAATGTGTTACGTAAAAGAAATGTTTCTGTTGTTAATCCCTACAAACTAGGACCTTGACTAAAGGAAGATTAGTGTTTTCCCAAAAGAAAGTTGAGCTTGTTTTTCTTGTAGACTTTGAAACTTTCAGACTGAACCCTTTTTATTTCCATTGATTATTGACTTTCCCTGACGTGTGTTTAGCTATTAAACATTCCACTTGTGGGCGGCATGGTGGCGCAGTGGTAGCGCTGCTGCCTCGCAGTTAGGAGACCTGGGTTCGCTTCCCGGGTCCTCCCTCCGTGGAGTTTGCATGTTCTCCCCGTGTCTACGTGGGTTTCCTCCCACAGTCCAAAGACATGCTGGTTAGGTGGACTGGCGTTTCTAAATTGGCCCTAGTGTATGCTTGGTGTGTGGGTGTGGGTGTGTTTGTGTGTGTCCTGCGGTGGGTTGGCACCCTGCCCAGGATTGTTTCCTGCCTTGTGCCCTGTGTTGGCTGGGATTGGCTCCAGCAGACCCCCGTGACCCTGTGTTCGGATTCAGTGGGTTAGAAAATGGATGGATGGGCATTCCACTTGTTTTTGAATGGCAAAATTATTGAAGACGTGCATCGACTGAAGAAGAACCACTATATAGTCCCCCAAACTATTTCACTAGTTTTTTTTCCAGATTCTCTCAGCTTGTAATGTAAAGAATTGCTTCTTTGCTTCGGTCTTAAATGCCCTTCCCCTTCATTTATGCCTAATTTAGTGTGATTCGCTACTTAACTGAAAGAATGCTGCCAGATGAATTTCAGAATTTTGGAGAACTTGATTAGTGCCTCCACACGGCCTTGTCTGCTCGAAACCAGAATTAGTGAATAATGACAGTGTTTGATAAATGTGAACTTCTAAATCCTTTTCAGAGGTTACCACTAATTTATCAGTATGACCCATCTTGCATTCATAATTAATGTTCCTCTTGCCTATGTATAGTGGCTTTAGAATAGATTACTTTAAATATATGTACGGACAATGTCATTCTCTAAAGTGAAAACCATTCCAATACAACTTGATAGGGATGTGATGTAACAGGGTACATTTCTGAGAGAACACAGTAATAGGCAGAACCTCACTTTAGAAGTCTGAAATGGTTCCTCATTCATCTCTTCAAGAGATATTGTCATTCCTCAAAGGACACAAATATGTAAATCCTCCATCCTTCCCTGCCCAAAGTCTAACCATAAAATCCTTATCTGGTACAATAATAGTAGCCTGATGTCTTGAAAGATAGTAGGGTGTGGTAAAGTGAGGTCCATGGCTGATTGGCATCTTTCTAAATAAATAATAGCTGCACCAGCGTCCTGGTAGGAGGGGGAGTGGTACCGTGGCGAGAGCAGTTCCCAGGCGCAATGCGGGAGCAGACGGCCCTACACTAAGTGCACAGGTGCAGGATCGGCCATGATCCTATGTGGTGCCAGGAGCTGTGCCATGTCTCCATTTTAAAAGGGGAAGCACGAGTGTGAGAGAGGAAAGGATTGAAAAAGAAAAGACGGAGGTTTAAAGGAGAAAGAAAGAAGGCAGAAGGAGCCAGTGTGGGGGTAAGTGAGCTGAAGAGAGCAGGCTCAAGGGAGAGAAAGCAGGCAGCTGGGAAGTGAACCCCAAAGAGGAGTGTGTGGCCGACACTCAGGGGGGCAGTTTGGAATCTGCAATGAAGAACAGGAGAGACCGGGAGTTTAGATGGCTCGCCGTGGAAGATTGGGAAGGCAGCAGGGGTCGAGGAGGCTTGGCACCCTGCCCTTTGGGGACCCAAGCCGAGGTCTGGAGAGGGGAGCCTTTCTATAGCTATGGGACGGCACGGACCCAGACCTGAGGAAAGTCAGCTGTGTCTGCTATTAGGGCAACTCCTCTGCTGCAAGGCCCATATGGGATAAGAAGAGGAGCCGCCAGTAAGAAAGAAAGCACCGGGCTTTTTAGTAAAAGACAGTTTCCTGCCGGTTGATTTTAACCTTGTTTTTAATGGATTTATTTATTGTAATTTTTAACCTCCACAGGTACACCTTATTATGGATTATTTATTTATTATGGATATGGGAGCACTGCACTTTTGAACACTTTTGGATTGTTTTTATAAAAGCACTGAACACTGTTGCACCTTCCCCTTGCTTCATATGGTGTCCTCATTTGTACAGCACATCCCGGTCATGATTATCGACGAAGATGATAAGAGGGAGCAAGGAGCCAACCCACACTGTCACATAGGGGCTGGAGAGAGAGAAGAATATGTTCTGAGCATCTGTTGATTGGAGAGAAGCCATACTGTTGACCTAGGTAGGGAGTTGCTTAAAATGTTATCTTTGTTATATGTTTGGTCACTTTTTGTACAATAACCCATCCTTTGAAATAATGTGAATTGGTTATACCTTTGTTCTACTTGTCTGCAGATTATTTCACCTCTTAAAAAGATGAATGAAGTGGATGGATTGAGTCTTAGAAATATATACACCATCAGTCTCATATATCCTGATGAAACTTCTGCTTGAATAAAAGTGTTTGTCACTTCAGGCAGTTCTTGTAGACTTGTTTCTAGCATGCTGACCCAAACTAGCTGTTTCACAAAGACCAAAATATTAAATTGCTAATGGTTGTGGGTTTAAATCATCTCTGAGAAGCGACTAACTGTTAGCAAAGCTAGTGTAGGTAGGGAATAAAAAGAGAGAAGTTTACACTAAAGAGCGTAGCTAAACAATTTAGAAAAAACAGTTATGAAATTGATATGAAACATCAGTATATGGGATGTAATATCAATTGCATCCTTGATTGATTTGTGTCTTGTTCACCGTAATGCAATTGACGGAATATTTATTTCTTTGTATAAATGAAAAAAAGTAATAAAAAAAAAGTTTGAAACTTAAAACAGTTATACAAGACTCAGTTGATGTGACCATTAAGGGTGTTTTGTAGAAAATGTTGCAAAGTTCTTTTGTAATCAGATACCAAGTGCTTTTATATGTGAGCCACCAGTGTGCACATTATTAAAAGATTCTATTTTTATGCCTCTTTGTTTTCAAGTATCATTCTCAATCATCTAGAATTCAGCACTCCAGCTGATACTCGGCACAATGAACATGACAAGGTTCACAGATTTAAAGCGAAAGCCTGCTACAGATATTTTAGCTCCTGAAAGATTAAAAAATATCAGAAATGTTGTGCTGAAAAGGTCTGCACAAATCTGAGTATAAATGGAGAAAAAGCAAACTTATCATAAAGTGTGAAATTCTTAGGACCGATAAAACAAATTCAGTACTTTAATCTAACCCAAAGACAATGAAACTTGAGCACATTTATAAATAACAATACAAGAAATGCAAGAATTCTGTTTCCAACCATGATGCAATTTTATGAGAGCCATTCATGTTTAATAAAATTTTTGCTATTTGTGCATAATTATCAGAGTTATAAGCAGAGTTTATTAGTAGGTTTGACAAAATGTTCTTTGCAGAAAATATTCTTTTGTTCTCCGCTGACCTTATTTTTCTGAATATTTCCATGGAAATTCGTTGTTCCGCTGACTTAGGCAAAGATTTTTTCCTACTTCACCATGAAGCGTTGTGAGAACAACGTTACATTTTAGAGCTGTAGCAGTCATGCGTAGAAGTTTCTTACACACCTACTGTAAGACTGTTCCCAGCGCTGGAGCAGCTTGCCGCAAAAGCAAATCCAAAAAGATTGTGGTCGTGTTATAAGCGCCTGCTGCCAATGGGTGTTGCAAGGAATATTGTAAATAAAGGGAACACTATTACTTGGCCATTAACCTGGCCATAACCCTGCTTGATTGCTGTGTTTGTGTTTAGGAGAGTGGTAAATACATTAAATAATGTATTAAATAATTGTGCAGGTCCTGTTTCAAGCTGAATAAAGCTGGTTTTGCTAAAGTACTGAGACTCAGCTTCGCGTTATAGGGTGCAAGACAGGGACTCACATGTCACAATATATAACACTGAAACCCTGCACAGCAGCACCGCATGGCTAATTATGCAGCAATCCCTCAAAACCAGCATTAAAAGAGCCCACCCACCTCCTTCCCCTCATCAGAAAACATAGGACATGTGGTGAAATAATATAAACAAAAGATGTATTACTATTTACCAGGCGTTTCTTTATTCGTAATGGAATAAGAAAGTGCAAAGCATCTGCACAGGTGGAGGAGGAGGAGGAGAAGGTTGGGAGCATGCACTGATTACCCACCAAATGACAAACCACCCTGATTGGGACCCGAGTGCGCACAGATACATGTTAAACAAAAAATTATATTCATGCTGGGACTGGACCCCTGGACTTTAAACAATGGAACAAGCCAGTCCGATGACTCTGCTCAGGCATTGCTAATGTGTGCCAAAAGATTGCCACTATCAGAGTGCAATTGTCTATACTTTAATCACTTATTGGATCACTTGGTTTGTTGTATTTTATTTGTGGTATTCATTCTGCCTGCCTCTTCTGTTGTTTGAGGCATGGTGATGTTGTGGTTAGTAATGTTGCCTCTCAGCTCAGATCACATATAATCAGTCCAGTATAGTTGTCAGACTTTTCCCTAACTCCTAGGGACACTTAAAAGATCATTGCACCATTATAATCTGGTCAAGACTAGCCCAGGTCATCCTCCCCCATTGACTTCAATGCATTTCGAGGAGTTTGGCAAAGTTTGCAAACAATTCTGTGTTTTTGCTCAACTCAAGGCAAAGTGAATTTATCTTATTTTATTTTATTTTTTAAACATCTTTAATGAGGTTTCTCATTCCAGTGAATGGGCCTATACATTAAAATGCAATTGCATCACAATGCAATTGTCATAGTTTCTTCCGATACTTTATATTTTACAAAATGAAGATTTAAGAGACTATGGTAAAAGCTGACTATACTTATATTGGAAGGATGCTAAAGATGAAAAACAAAGTTTCCAAAGGCTAGAGTAGGTTACCTCAGTAGGTAAAAGCTCTGCCAAAGCTTCTCTTCTGTTGTCCTTTGTTATTAAACCGGTCATTTCTCTTTCCACCACCATGGAAAGATTTCCTGCCAAAACCACATTAATTTCTATCTCCACTATGCTTCACTTCTTCTAGTTCAGGAAGCTCAGTTGCAACACACAGCTGCAAACGCTTCGAGTCTTTCCAAGATTCCTGCATGGTCTTTGCACTGGCAGTTAGAACATCAAAGCAAACTCCAGTCTTGCCCTTTAAGAACTTTATTCCACAAATCACTGAATCAACGACTTCACCCAACTGTTCCCTAAGGCCCATCTAAGCATACCTAAGGCTGTGCATTTTGAACACAGCAGAGTCATTGTGACAACGCCCACATCTGAACTAACCAAAGAATCCAGAAATGTGTGGAAGAGCAGCTGCTGAGGCTTCAACAGCCCCTCTCTCCTCTATCAATTTGTCGGGTGATTGAAAATAACCAAATACAGAGGAGGATAGAGCATCCAGAAATCTGACTGCATGGAAGCTTTGATGATATCATTTTCAGTTGGGACACCCACTCGTTTGAATGATATTCCAGCTCTTGTCTCTACAATTCACAGCTGGTCTTCCTTCCTGCACTGGCAAAAGCAGATACATCTTCCAGTGTGTCCTCCTCTGCCTGTGCGACCACATGGGTGAATGAATAACTCAGCATCCTTGGGTGGTGAGCACTGAATGACTAAATCGACCTCTGGAATGTCTAGCTGATGAGCCAACACACTTGTAGCAACAAGTTCCTCAAAAGAACGATTTCTGAACCCCTTTAGTGGAACTTCTCTCTGTTTCTGTGGAACCTCTTCATGCAAAGACTGAGCATCCTGATTAACTGAGGAGTTGATGGCCAATTCATTTGCTTCCTTCTTTGTCTCATAGAAGATGGTACTAGAGTGTTGTACCGTGCTAGCCATTATGGATGTGGTGAGAAGTTAAGCAAAATGACACCTTTCATTGGCTAGAATGATTACATTATGCAAGCTTTCGAGGCAACTTTGAAATTTTTTGCCACTGGAATAGCCAGCTCTCATGTTGGGATGAGAACCAAAACCTTTAGGGGCTTCCAACTTTTTCTTTCCAAGGCATCAGACTAGAGTTTTTCAATCAGAGGAATAGCGAAGTAAAAGGTTTTCCCAGTTCCAGTGCAAACTTGAGGGTTCACATCATTTCCATTATACACATAGGTAAAAGATTTGGACTGAAAATCAAACAAATATGAAACACCTCTGGCTTTCAAAAGATTTACAGTTTCTTGAGAAATCCTAAAAACACCCTCTTTTTGTTCTGGAGTTTCTTCCTTGTCTTCTACGTCACAGTAACCTTTGGGGCTTGATTCTTTACTGGAATGAGAAATTAACTTCATTTTTGATGTTCCATAACTAATAGGATCACCAAACCACTTTACTGGACCTGATATCTCCACTGATAGCTTCAGGGTCTTGCTGTTCTTTTTGGGTTTTGATGGCTCACACTCTTCATCAGGAACTTGTTTATTCAATTTCTTTTCCTTCCTTAGACTTTCCTTCCTTTTTTAGTTTCTTCTGTCAGTTCTGCTCTGAGCTGTTAGCTTCCAAAGTTTCTTCAATTTCCAGGTTGTCACTGTCAAAGTAGATCATTCTTGGCATTTTACCCGAAGAGAGCAACCTAATGGCAGACATGAGACCCTTCCGTCTCTGGCACAAAACAGGCGAAGTGAATTTAACAGAGTTTGCTTATCACTAGTTATAAGCTCCTCCTTTTTCTTGGTGTCCTGCTCTGGCACCATGTGCCACTGCATCATTGTCAAAGTTTTCCAGTCGTCTATTAGAACTTGTCAGGACAATATTTTATTATGGCATCATCAGACCATCTTGTTTTAATAAAATAATGACTTGGATATTGTCTTATATTACAGAATCCCTGGTAGGGCTTGGTGGCCATTTAGCCTTAGTCAACACATCTTAAAATTTCTGAACATTGTGATCCTTAGCAGTCCATTATCTCTGAGATTCTTTTTCTGCTGTTTATTTACTGTATCTCTCCTCTATTGCTATTTGGCCATACCAAGTGCAACATCATAAATTAAAGACAATAATATAGAATACATAGATAATAGCTTTAATAAGTTTTAAGTTACTCTGTTCACTTTATTTAATTTTGGATGATGTGGTTTTTGATTATTATTCATCCATTTGTGCATTTTCTTAACTAGGGCAGCTCAGGCACACAGCGGGAACAGCACCTGGACATGGTGCTGGTCCATCGCGGTCTTATTTTTAAATATTTATGCACTTTGTGACCTGAGGTTAGACTACTGTTCCTCTTTTGTGTCAAAAACAAAGTGGCTAATGGAAGTTGGCATCTGGAAGACCATGTGGCTTTAGAAAGTTCTGCTCCAATACCCCTTTGATGGTGAGATACAAAAAAAGTATGAGTCTCACCTGAAAAGTTTCCCAGGACTGCAGAGAATGGAAGAAAAAGATTTGGGGGCAACCGGCTAATTGCATAAACCCAAAAATATCTGTTAAACCAATGATAATGGTGTTATTATTTATATATAATATCAGTGGAACCATTTGTACTAGTATCTATTTGTATTTTTATTATTATTATTTTAAGGGAAATTATATAGTAATTTATGTAAAGTACTTTGCAGTCAATGCATGAAATGTTCTATATAAAGAAAATACAGTATATTATCATGTGGCAGGCAAGCGGGGACCTTGCCCCCATCAGATGCCTGGAGAAGGGAATGATGGGGAGAGGGGCTATATCTTCCCCGGGATGCAAGAAGGCAGCCCACCTGTATTGCATTGGGGCCACAGACTTGGAGATTGGAAGCTCAACCCTGTTGGGGACCGCGGCCACCACCTGGGGCGCCTAGATGATCCCGGAACCCTGGACTGCAGCACTTCTGCCACACCAGGAAGTGCTGCCGGAAAGTCATCAGGGTGCACCTGGAGCACATGTGGGTGGAACATAAAAGGGGCCGTCTCACTCCATTCGGGGAGCCAGAGTCGGGAGGTGGAGGACAAAGCTTGCGGGAGAGGAGTGGAGGCGGCAGGAGAAGATATAGAAAAGACAGAGAAGAAAGTAAAGAGAGAGAAAAGGACTCAGCATTATTGTGGTGCTTTGTGCACTGTGTGTGCTGTAAATGAAGCAGGAAAATAAACAGTGTGTATTTTGGGACATTGTTGGTCTGCGTGTCTGTCTGTGTCGAGGCTGATTCTCCACAATCAGTAATTTGAACAAAATACTGAACAAGCAAAAATACTTATTTTTGCTTAAACTGAGGTATCTGAATGTGTATTGGGTATAATTTGCTTTCAGTGCAGTTAAAGTCAAAAATATTGTAGAACAAAGGTCAGCAAGAGGACAGACAAGTCCCACAGTGTTCACTCAGTGTCAGCATACGTTTGATATGACAGCAGCAGATGACAGAGTGCTTTAAGGTGCTCAGCAGACAGCCATACTCACATCAAAGTGAGTAGCCAAGAAAGCTTAAAATGAAAAATAAAAAGTTAAGACTGGAAAAAAAGTAAAGAAACGATGCAGAAGAAATGAGTGACACCCATTCTGGGAAATACTGAAAAGAATGCAATACATTGTTGGTATTAGTGCTTTCAAGAAAAAAGCAATAGGCCTCTCAACGTGTGTTTTAATTGATACAAGCTGCAGGAATGGACGTAGTTTCTGTGGGGTATTTTGGGAATGTACAGAAATTAAATAATTCAGGGTTTAAAGTCATATGGACTTATGAGGAAAAAAAAGATCCCCTTGCCAACAGCAATTTCCGTATATCGCTGTTCATGAAAAGAGCTTTGTGTGTGGTGGTCATGTGCTTTTATTCAGTAATCTGTAGATATGTGATAAGAAAGAAAGAAAGAAAGAAAGAAAGAAAGAAAGAAAGAAAGAAAGAAAGAAAGAAAGAAAGAAAGAAAGAAAGAAAGAAAGAAAGAAAGAAAGAAAGAAAGAAAAACTAGATAAAAGCACTTTGTACTACAACAAATGTATCAAACAGAAACAACACAGAGTGCTAACGAACAAGTACTCCAATGCCTAATTAATTGTTGCCGGCTAAAAGTCATCTTGTAAAATTTATAATCCGGGAGGATTATATTTTCATTTGTGAAAGAGGAAAAGAGAGAATTGTGTGTGCGGCTCAAAAAACATAATTTATTAAGAGAGAAACTAAGAAAAAAATGCAATGGAATCAAAACAAATTATCCCAGAAAACTCTTCTGGTATTGAAGAAGTTATAAAAATGTTTAAAGATATACGAATTACTGACATTTGGAAAAATCTTTGTAAATGCGTAAGAAATCACAAGTGTAGAACTTTGATTCTTCAGAACCTTTAAGGAACAATGAAAAATCTTTGTTATACATGTTAAATTATTCTATCCATCCATCCATCCATCCATCCATCCATCCATCCATTCATCCAGGGCCACTCCAGTCCCAGCAAACATAGAGGGCAAGGCAGGAACAATCCCTAGATGGAGCAGCAGCTTATTGCTACCATTGTGCCACTGTGCCCCCACATGTTTAATTATTAACAGTATACATTATTTAAATGAAGTTATCAATTTATCTGTAAATGGAATATACATACTTTACTGCATTTCATCATAAAAATTATATCAAGTATTCTTCCTAGTATTCCAACAGCACACAGCACCAAGAGGGATAGCTCTTGAAAATCTAATCAACTTAGAAGCCAGTCATCATCACCTGTAAATACGCGCTTTCTTTTATTGAATTGAATTGAATTCCTTATTGTCATTGCATTATACAGTAAGATTCAATATGCTCCATAAACTTAGTTTCCTTTAAAATGTTAAATAATAATAATATGATAAAAACAGTGAAAAATATACAAAATTAAAGCATAAGTACAATATACATGTACAGATGCAAATGGTTCATAAAGTGGCTCAGATTGTGCAATATTACAACTGTAATGCAAGTTTACAGTGAGGTAATTGTAATTCTAAGTACAAACAGTTCTACTGGGAGCACTTGAATTAAAAGCTCTTGGGATGAAGCTGTTTCTGAGTCTCAAGGTTCATGCAGGAAAGGCTCTGAGTCGATTGCTGGATGGGAGAAGTTCAAATAGACTGTGCACATGGCTGAGATGCACGCAAATGCTGGTGGCCTTCCTTAAGGCTGCAGTGTGTGTTATAAATGTCTTCCAGGGCTGGAAGCTGTATCCCAATATTCATCCGTGCTTCTGACACAACCCACTGCAGAGTTTTCCAATCAGCTGCTGTGCAGCTGTGATTCCAAACTCAGATACAATGGGTTAAAATATTCTCAGTGGTGCACTATGAGTAACAACGCTAAAGCAGCTGTGGTATTTGGAACAGTTTGGTCATTCCATGCACCATTATATTATAACAGAGTGATTATAATCAAGTGCCTTAAATTTGTAAATGATAATTAGGTAATTTCAGTGTATTTGATAAAGCCTGTGTCATAGATACGAATGTTAAAAAGAAAGATCACAGAAAGTGTGGCGCTGCTTTGATGCTGGGTGCCATCAGTTTGTAAAACCAAGCAGAAACGTGTGTATGTATGGTGTGAGGCTGCTGTGAATGTGAATGTGCGTGGCTTTACGCCAAGGTTAGTTTTTAAACATCTTAAAATGAGTGTGGAAACTGGCATATGCAATGTTTTTATGAGTATGCACTGTTTGCATGAGGTCTCATAACTTTAGATAATTTACAAAATCCATTCATAAAATGTCTTCTCAGTATAAACATAGAGTTTGTGAGATTTCCCTACATACAGTATTCCTAGTTGTCAATACTTTATATGTGGTTATGTTTAAGGTCACTAGAGATTGAGAATGAATTTTTACCATTGCATACAGCACTTTGAAGATGGTAGGACATCTTAAATAAAGAGGCATAGTTGATTTGATTTCATCCAACATTCATTGCCAACTGGCAGTGGTGTGTGGTGTGTGGTGTGTGACAATGCCAGGCCACACACTGTGAAAGCTAATTGTGAAAGGTTGTGGCACTTTGCCTTCCAGCTCACAGCCCACAGGCTGGACCTCACACCAAGTGACGTCCTTTGCTTTGGTCCTATAAAAAAGAACTTGGATGATAAGTGATTTGCAACAAGTGGTGATGTTGAGAAAATCCTGACTGCAGCACCTTGACAATGATTTCTTCTGAGTGGTGATGGATGTGTTAGTGTCATGGAAAAGCAAGAGCTTGGACAACCTTGGAGATAATCCAGAAAAATACCGGTATAAATTGTCTTGGTCTGTGTTTTGTTTATAATAGTAAAAGCTGTCAAATAAATGTATCAGCATAAAAAATGGTGATATGTCACTTTTATAAAAACCTTCACACTGTATATGATGACTGTATTCTGATGAGAAAAAATCAGATTTTCACATCATACCACTCTTTGATGCTGATTGGTATTTTGATTGCATTCAGCTTTGGTGCTTTTAATGCACAGTCTTGAATTGAAATGCAATACACTTGGAGCAGCTGCTAAGCGGGATACAGTACAAAATGTTTGTTTGCTCTTAGTCATGACAAGCAATTTATTGACATGAATTAAAATGTAATATGCTCCTGTATAGTATTTTGAACTGACACAAAAATGGTGTGCTGTAGTGAAAAGCAATTGATAATTTGATTAAAATATTTTTAATTATGATGCAATATAACTGTGCTAAAATTAAATGGTGGACAAACTGATGGCCTGGACAATGGACCTGGACAAACTGGTGAGGAAAGCAGGCTCTATTGTAGGCATGGAGCTGGACAGTTTGACATCTGTGGCGGAGCGACGGGTGCTCAGCAGGCTCCTATCAATTATGGAGAATCCACTGCATCCACTAAACAGTGTCATCTCTAGACAGAAGAGCAGCTTCAGCGACAGACTGCTGCCACTGTCCTGCTCCACTGACAGACTGAGGAGATCGTTCCTCCCCCAAACTACGCGACTCTTCAATTCCACCCCTTTGGTAAACGTTAACATTATTCAAAGTTATTGTCTGTTTTTACCTGCATTTTTATTACTCTTTAATTTAATATTGTTTTTTGTATCAGTATGCTGCTGCTGGAGTATGTGAATTTCCCCTTGGGATTAATAAAGTATCTATCTATCTATCTATCTATCTATCTATCTATCTATCTATCTATCTATCTATCTATCTATCTATCTATCTATCTATCTATCTATCTATCTATCTATCTATCTATCTATTGTGGAATATGGCCGGCCGTTCATCCCGGCCAATACCCCCAAGCCGCCAGGTGGAGCCCTGCCTGCAACATAGAGGTGCCCTGAGTTCCAGCAGGGCATCATGGACAATGGAGTTTTTCATCACAGCCCTGCTGGATACCATGGGAACCTCCAGGGGACGCTGCAGGAAGGCCCAGAGACTTTTGTTTCACCTATAACCCGGAAGTGCGTATTAGTCACGGCGACAGAGTGAATGATTCACTTCCGGGTTGAAGAAAAGGAGTTTTTATCTGACCCGGAAGTGTTAACAATCACATGGACAGAGAGAAACACTTCCGGGTCAAGGACTATAAAAGGACTATGGGAAATCCCAGACGTCGAGCTGAGCTGGGTGGAAGGGTGGCAACGCGTCTGGGAGTGGAGGATTGATTAGTGATTGATTATTCTTTATTTATATGAGTATTGTGGAGTGTAGGGTGCTTTGTGCACTGTTTATTGATAAAATAAAGTCATATTGGACTTTTATCTGGTGTCTGGCGTCTCGAACAAGGGTTCAAGGGAGCGATAGCGCCCGCTATCTGTTACACTATCTATCTATCTATCTATCTATCTATCTATCTATCTATCTATCTATCTATCTATCTATCTATCTATCTATCTATCTATCTATCTATCTATCCAGGTGCATATGCATTACATCCATCCATCCATTATCCAACCCGCTATATCCTAACTACAGAGTCACGGGGGTCTGCTGGAGCCAATCCAAGCCAACACAGGGTACAAGGCAGGAACCAACCCTGGGCAGGGTGCCAACCCACCGCAGGACACACACAAACACACCCACACACCAAGCACACACTAGGGCCAATTTAGAATCGCCAATCCACCTAACCAGCATGTCTTTGGACTGTGGGAGGAAACCGGAGCGCCCGGAGGAAACCCACACAGACACAGGGAGAACCCGGGTCCCCAGGTCTCCCAACTGCGAGGCAGCAGCGCTACCCACTGCGCCACTGTGCCGCCCATATATGCATTACATTTCAACATTTAATTTGTTGGATTGCATTTATTTTGAATAGCATAATCTTCCATATTTTAGTGCCTTACTTTGTTTGTTAAGTTTATTAGGGCCATCACCATTTTGTGATTAGTCTTTACGTTCATAACCATGTTATTCTTAATGACAGCATTTGTTGCTCATCACTGAACATCTTATGTCATCATGTTATTGCTATTAAAGATGGTGGTTTGCAACAGTGAGTGTCCATGCTTTGGATTTTCAAAATATTGGTTGTGTAACTAAGGAAACATTTTCAATCCATTACGACTTATTACGTTTACTTTTGACCAAATATGTTTCGATTTTGTGTAATTCCTCTGTTCAGATTATTTTTTACAAGGGTTTTTCTCCCAACATCATTATACAACACATTTTTACCCTCAAAGCCCCATTCACTAAGGTCTTTATCTGTGCTGAAGCAATATATGATTACAGTATGACATTACAGTATTACATAATGCAAAAATATACACCAAATCCTTCATGAGTACTTTCTGTCCAGAGTTGTCAATCTGCTTACAGTTTCTGCATGGCTTTCCTCCCACATCCCAAAAATGTGCATATTGTGCCATATTAGCAACCCTAGACAGGCCGAGTTTGAGTAAGTGTAAGTGTGAGTGATGAACTTGTCTCATGTCCAAAGTTGTTTTTCTGCCTAGGGCCAGCCATAGGCTAAGGCTGAGTAGGCACTGGCCTAGAGGCACCATGATTTGGGGGTGCCAAGACAAATCCAATTTTTATTAATCTTAGGATTTTTTTAGGACTTCTCAGTGTCTGTTATGGGGCCTTCTAAGGTTGAGGAATACACATCAAACATTTGTTTTGTCCTAACCTTGTTCCTGATTAAGGTGTAATTTTTTAACATATTATCACGGCACCATTTTGAATATTGCTAGACGGTGCCACCTTGGTGATTTTTGTGTCAATTATTGCTGAGACAACCTCCCAGAAGTTCCTGGGAGCGCACTTGCATGATATTATTCGTGCGACCCTATAAAGGGTCATATGCTCTGTTTTGATTGCCACGTTTGGATAAATCTAAAGACTTAATGTGCACTTTTTGGTAATTTCATTCTTGATGGTATAATGTACTTTCTGGTTTACAATTCTGATTCTGGTCTCACATTTCTGGCTTGTCCAAAGATTGGTTTGTCTCATTGGTTTTGACCCAGTTACGTACTCCATGTTTTTCTCGTTTTATCTTCTGGTCCTGAAGTAAAAATCATTCCGCAGAACTCTATTGAATGTAATTTTAGCACATTGCATGTAACTAATAAAGGACAACACAAATATGAGCACCAGAACCACCTTAATAAAAGAACAAATGTCGGTGTGCATGTCTGCATATTTATGTGTCCCTCTGAGTGTTATGCCTCCGTTATAAGCCATTTGGTATAAAATTTTTAAAAGTGTCATGGTATTAGAATGCATGGGGGATTCTTTGTTATTTTTCAAGTATATTTAATTGTTTGAGTAAGTAGATTTGCTCTTTCTTTGATTAAGCACTTAGTTAATTAATTTTACTTGTTTGTAATTGTATTTAATTAATTGGGTATTTTTCATGTGTTTTGAAATTGTATCTAATTGGGTGGGAACTGGATTGAAGTGGGTGCAGTTAACAAAGAAAAAGGGGGACTCTTTGAAGTAGAGAGGGGAAAGAAAGGAAAGGAAAAAAAAAGAATTGGAAAAAAGAAACGGTTTCAAAATGTCGTAGAAGAGGTAGCAGTGGCTACAAGGGAGCCAGCAAAGCAAACTGGATTTTCAGAGGGTTGTTACCAAGTGCTATGTGAGCTGAAACTGGTGTGATTTTCCTTGTCGGAGCAAAAAGCTGCTGAGCTAAAAGTTAAGTATTATTAAAATCCTGGTGGCCGAGTCACAGATAGTGGTAAATCATCACCTCATTCGATCAAGTACTGGCGGCTCTGATTCAACTGTTTAGACGCATCCTTCCTTTTATATCACAATTTTATCCTTGAGAAGAGGACGATCTTCAAGTGGACGACAGGAACATCAGGTCTTCAGGAATCTCTGGTGGCTGTAGGATTAGGCTAAAGACTACAGGGGTGATTGACTGTTTTGGGGACTACAAAGTTTTAAAAAATAAAAGAATTAGACAAAAGGGAAATTTTACTTAATGCTTTTTAATTATTTTAATGTTTTAAATAAATCATCTTGTAAAGGGTTTGATCGGTTTGCTGTAGTGTTATTGCTTGTGCCTGGGTGCCAGATTTCGAACCAAACGGGGAATAATAGGGTGAACAGAATTTATCTTCCTGCAGGGGTCCTAGTGCCTATAACCTAAACTAGGCGGCGTAGTCAGGATTTCCCTATTAGGTGACAAAACCAGTGCTAATATTTGTGATATACCACCTGTTGAAATGAAAAATGCAATGAATTTAATTAATACATTCCAATGGATGGTGCACTGCAAATGTTAATGCCAAATACATCCATCCATTTTCCAACCCGCTGAATCCGAACACAGGGTCACGGGGGTCTGCTGGAGCTAATCCCAGCCAACACAGGGCACAAGGCAGGAACCAATCCCGGGCAGGGTGCCAACCTACCGCAGGACACACACAAGCACACATTAGGGCCAATTTAGAATCGCTAATCCACCTAACCTGCATGTCTTTGGACTGTGGGAGGAAACCAGAGCGCCCGGAGGAAACCCACACAGACACGAGGAGAACATGCAAACTCCACGCAGGGAGGACCCGGGAAGTGAACCTGGGTCTCCTAACTGCGAGGCAGCAGTGCTACCACTGCACCACCATGCCACCCATGTCAAATAAATCCAACAAAAAATGGTTGGACGGAAATCAGCTTATCTATCCTAATAAAAGGGCCAGTGTCTGTGTATGTATCTGTGTGTCCAATCAGTTGCTAGGGTTAGGAAGACAAATTAAAAAAAATAGGCAAAACATGTAGAAGAAGAGTAAAAAAAAAAAAAAACTCAAACATGATAATAAAAATAACCAATAAGGGTCTAAAAATAAGAAAAATGGTCTTGCTGGCCTATGCTGTTGTCCAGCATGGTAGCGGCTTTCTTGTGAATGAGGTAATGTTAATAGCTGATATGAATGAGGTAATGTTAATAGCTAATATGAATGAGGTAATGTTAATAGCTAATATGAATGAGGTAATGTTAATAGCTGATAACTTCACGTGGTGAACAATGGAAGAATTAAAATAGCGACCACTGTTATATTTTCCCAGCATATCACTTTAATTATAAGAGTGATCAGGTTGACCAGCAATGCCAAGAAGAAGTGACAAAAATGAGCAGCTCTATTCGATGAGTAAAATGTCACTGTGAGAGAAAGAGATCGTGTAGACGTTATTGTTCTAGACCAAATAGACTAACCCATGTATTACATTGATTACTTAGATGTCAACAGCTAGTGTAAATATGAATGTACCTTGATCTCCAAGGGGAGCACTCTCTGATTTCACAGTTTCATATACAAACGTGAACATGCTCTAATCTACAAGGGGGTAACCAACATAGTCTAAGGGTGTCACATACTATTGAGCCAGGACTGTTTGTTCCTGCCTCACGCTGCCAGGTAAGGTTCCAGCTACCATGAATCCAAAATGAATTAATTAAGGCTTGATAACAGATAAAATAATTCAAGTATAAAGGAGAAAAAGGGGCTGCCTAAAATTAACAAGAGATAAAATCTAGGCCATGACAAACTTCTCTGTGAGATGAGAAGCAAAATGACACCTTTTATTGGCTAACTAGAAAGATTACAATATGTAAGCTTTCGCGGCAGCTCATGCCCCATCTTGCCCGAAGAAGGGGCCTGAGTTGCCTTGAAAGCTGGCATATTGTAATCTTTCTAGTTAGCCAATAAAAAGTGTCATTTTGCTTGACTTCTCATAAACTTCACATGGAAGGCTAATGATCATCATACTGCCTACAACTTAAAACACACCAGCAACAACAAGCAAAGAAGACAAGGAAAGGAAAAACAATGAGGCACTTCACACAATGTGTATGTTTTCAACTTACCGAACAATGGAAGTCTGGGGTGGCACTCACAAATACCTGGCAGAGTGAGTGCCACCCATTGGGAATGGCTAGGAGGCACAGCAAGTAAACAAGGATCTGTTGATATCTCCCAAAGTGACCAATGACATTTACTATCTTCTCAAAAGTGAAGGCACTTTCATCTTGGCTTTGCAGAGGGCAGTCTTCTTCTTGGGGAGAAGCAGACACAACAGACAGTTCTTCAGCCTCCATCATGGAAGTTCTCAATGCTTGGCTGTTCATAGGATTCCCATTTAAAAATGAACATAGGCAGACATATGGTCCTTACTAGAGACACAACCGCTAGTTTGCCATCTCTCACTCCTTTGGGGGCTGCCTCTCAAATGCAGCTGTACAGTAACTTTCATGTCTGATGTGGCAAACTGACTCAAGTGCAGCTTCAGCTCTACGCTTTGCTAACTTTCTCAGCTCTCAGGAAAAAAATAGGCTTTGTTTTTCACTAAGCGGCTTTTGTAAGTCATTAAGTCTTTAACAAAAAAAAAAAAGAGTTCCAAGAATGTTTACATGAATACATCTGAATTCATTTTATCTTGTACACTAAGTGATTACTTAGTGATCTGTGGGGAATATTTAAAGTTAGCTATGACTTACGAAGTATCACAGCAGAAAGGAGTTACCGTTTAATGTTACCCCGAGCTGAACTATTGCCTAACTCAGGGCAAGAAAGGAATGCAGGCAAAGACTTGCTATTGGATGGGCTCCAGCTAAATATGTTTTACTGGCTCAGCACTTTGTGCCTGTTCTCCTAACACACATTCCTTACCCTATTCTATAAAAATTACTTTGTGCAACTCCTCCGTGCAAAAGCGCATCCAGCCATGCAATGTTGGGAGCTGACAGCTGCAGACTGATTTATCACTGGATTGGAAAGATGATAAGCATGGAGCAGCTTTGTCATCCCTTAGGTATTCAGATCTGACCCGGTTGTCTGTGTGGCAAAGTGGCTTGCACAGACTTTGGGTCTCTCCTTTACTTTTTTCTGCAGCTATGCTGCTTGTGAATTTCCCATTGGGATTAATAAAGTATCTATCTATCTATCTATCTATCTATCTATCTATCTATCTATCTATCTATCTATCTATCTATCTATCTATCTATCTATCTATCTATCTATCTATCTATCTATCTATCTATCTATCTATCTATCTATCTATCTATCTATCTATCTATCTATCTATCTAATGGGCTACTGTGTACAGCTAATGTTTAGATTTGAAATGTCTTAAGCATGTTAGCAATAACAGAATAAAGAAACACTATTATATATTACTAGCCAACCCACGGCGTAGCATACACCGCATAATTATTTATTGATGGGTGAACATTTCCTGAACGACACAGTTGTCCAGATGGAGTGGGATTGAGGATACGACTGTGAGTGAATGAAAAGATGAAACTCTGGAGAGAGCAACATACAATTGTCCGTGACTGAAAACTGGGTTTGTCAGATACAGGCATATCGTTTTGAAAGTTTGTCCCTGTGCCTTATTAATTGTCATTGCAAAGGCCAATCTAACAGGAAATTGTCTGCGTGTAAAAGTAAAAGGCAAATTTGAATCTGATGGGGTCAGGGATATCCGGGGAATAAGGACAGTTTGTGAGGTAGGAGCTGCGATAGTTTTACATTCCAGTACATTGCGGTGAATGCTGGTAACAGTCCGTCTAGTGCCATCACAGAGACTTCTTGCTGGCATGAGGTTTCTGAGAAGCATGACGACTGAACCTATTTTAATTTTGAGTTTATGCGGAGGCATGCCAGTGGGAGTAAGACTGTTAAGAAATTCTTTGGGGAATGAAACTTGATCTGCGGGATCGTCTGTGACGATGGAGGCAACACTGGTGAAAATTACTTCGTCGGTAGGGATAAGTTTCAGTACTTGTTCATTACGGTGTAGCGAGTCTTCGTTGGTGACGCTTAATATAGCTCTGTACTGAGTTGTTCCGAAGTCACAGTTGAGACACACTTTTTTAATGAGTTTTAAGCACAGGGAAAAAAATGAATATTTGAAACATCCACAATGTAATAAACCACCAAGAAAAGTAACATTGCAACAATGCATGCTATGAACCGATCACTGTAAACAGAAGTGAAAACAAAATCAAGCGCAGTGCATTCTTTAACTGCCTTCTCTGCCTTATGCGTCCAGCCCGCTCTCTCTCGCGCGCCTGTGTGTGTGTGTCTGTCTCTCGCGCGCCTGTGTGTGTGTGTCTGTCTCTCTCGTGCACCTGTGTGTGTCTCTCTCTCGCGCGCCTGTGTGTGTGTGTCTCTCTTGCGCACCTGTATGTGTGTGTCTCTCTTGCGCGCCTGTGTGTGTGTGTCTCTTTCTAGCGCGCCTGTGTGTGTGTGTCTCTCTCGCGCGCCTGTATGTGTGTGTCTCACTCTCACGCGCCTGTGTGTGTGTCTCTCTCTCTCGCGTGCCTGTGTGTGTGTGTCTCTCTCACATGCCTGTGTGTGTGTGTCTCTCTTGCGCACCTATATGTGTGTGTGTCTCTCTCTCGCGCGCCTGAGTGTGTGTGTCTCTCTCTCACACGCCTGTATGTGTGTGTCTCTCTCGTGCGCCTATGTGTGTCGCTCTCTCTCTCTCTCTCTCTGGCTGGCTCGCTCGCTGCACAGGGAATGCACAGGGAGAGACTGAACACATGCGGAAATAATTGGTGCGCACAGCTGGTAAGTGAATTATTGTTAGTGGGTCGGGGCTCTGTGAGTTGGCGGGCATGGCGCTGTCTTGCATGCGTCTTGCTTGCCATGGATGGTTTCTGATAAGCATGACGACTGAACCTATTTTAATTTTGAGTTTATGCGGAGGCATGCCAGTGGGAGTAAGACTGTTAAGAAATTCTTCGGGGAATGAAACTTGATCTGCGGGATCATCTGTGACGATGGGGGCAACGCTGGTGAAAGTTACTTTGTCGGTAGGGATAAGTTTCAGTACTTGTTCATTACGGTGTAGCGAGTCTTCATTGGTGACACTTAATATAGCTCGCATACTGAGTTGTTCCAGAGTCACAGTTGAGAAGTCGATGTCGCCATATAGTTGTTGAACGGGATCAGAAATAAAAGGAAAACAATGTGAAGGTAAAGGACGTGAGAGGAGTGTTAGAGTTGTTATGTGGGGCTCTGTCGTGCGTGCCATGGTCGGCTGCTTAGTGAATTGTTGGTGGGTGGGACTCTGTAAGTTGGCGGGCGTGGTTCTGTCTTATGTGCGTCTTGCTTACCATGTCTTGCGTGTGTCTTGCTTGCCATGGACTTAGTGAATTATATATATACTGTAGATAAGCAGCTGAAGTCATCTTTTAAAGTATAAGTCTCAGGATCAAAATGTCCTATTAAACAAATCAGAAAGTGACAGAAAAAGGATTAACCACACGGCACATTGTATAGACTGTTGGACTGCAGGCTGGAATGATTGGCTTCCTCAGAATTGTTGTAGAGGTTCCAGATCATTTACTTATTCAAAACACTTAATTCAGTAAAGGTTTCAATTGTGTATCCCTTAATTTAGTATGAATATGTTGTATGGAACTTATTAATGTCACCATTCATTCATTCATTTTCTAAATCTGGTTTGTGAAGAATGAGATTGTCTACCCTTGAAGCATTGGACACAAGACAGAAACCAGCCTTGGATAGAGTGCTGGTCCATTTCAGGACACACTCACATGTGCAGCCACATTCTCGCCTATCTGAACAATTTACCAAAAGTTACCAACCAGCCAATCAGAGCTTTCCTCTTCTCACCTGCTTATCCCAAGAATTAAGAAAAGAAAAACGATATCTGAGCACACTGCTAAGTCTGAGAGGAGCATTTTAGTCCTCCAAGAAATTGGTCCAAAGGCTATAGGGGGATATGACCATCAGGGGTAGAAGGCAGTGGTCCAGGACATAAAGCAATAGGAATTCTTACTTATATTGGGTTAGGTGCAGTAATTTACCCTCAACTCTAACGTGTTCACTAGCTTGGACAGGGTTATGCTGGCAGAGCTGATTGGCACCAGCCATTCAGAGTTAACTTCAAGAGCTTAAAGGCAATAACATGGATAGAAAATTCTGAAAAGGTACTACTTATTGATTCATGAAAAGAGTTGAAAAAAACTGAAAAGATGAATGCATTAACAACAGAACCGTTTTCATTCGTCATGGTTTGTGCTTGTATTATCTCTTCCTGTTCAAGAATCAGGTATTATAATTTTTTACAAAACTGAAATGTTTTTCAGAAACAAATTAGTTTTGTTATTATGAAATTACTTTTATGAATACTTTCTTAGGGCGGCACGGTGGCGCAGTGGTAGCGCTGCTGCCTCGCAGTTAGGAGACCCGGGTTCGCTTCCTGGGGCCACCCTGCGTGGAGTTTGCATGTTCTCCCCGTGTCTGCGTGGGTTTCCTCCGGGCACTCCGGTTTCCTCCCACAGTCCAAAGACATGCAGGTTAGGTGGATTGGCAATCCTAAATTGGCCCTAGTGCGTGCTTGGTGTGTGGGTGTGTTTGTGTGTGTCCTGCGGTGGGTTGGCACCCTGCCCGGGATTGGTTCCCTGCCTTGTGCCCTGTGTTGGCTGGGATTGGCTCCAGCAGACCCCCGTGACCCTGTGTTCGGATTCAGCGGGTTGGAAGATGGATGGATGGATACTTTCTTATCTGTATGGGTACTGTTGTGCACATCTTTGTATCCTGCATTTTACATATATATACTGTATATATATATACAGTAATCCCTCCTCCATCGCGGGGGTTGCGTTCCAGAGCAACCCGCGAAATAAGAAAATCCGCGAAGTAGAAACCATATGTTTATATGGTTATTTTTATATTGTCATGCTTGGGTCACAAATTTGCGCAGAAACACAGGAGGTTGTAGAGAGACAGGAACGTTATTCAAACACTGCAAACACTTTTGTCTCTTTTTCAAAAGTTTAAACTGTGCTCCATGACAAGACAGAGATGACAGTTCTGTCTCACAATTAAAAGAATGCAAACATATCTTCCTCTTCAAAGGAGTACATGTCAGGTGCACAGAATGTCACATAGATAGAGAAAACAATCTCTAGCAAACAAATCAATAGGGCTGTTTGGCTTTTAAGTATGCGAAGCACCGCGGCACAAAGCTGTTGAAGGCGGCAGCTCACACCCCCTCGGTCAGGAGCAGGGAGAGAGAGAGAGAGAGAGAGAGAGAGAGAGAGAGAGAGAGAGAGAGAGAGAGAGAGAGAGAGAGAGAGAGAGAACAAAGCAAGCAGTCAAAAATCAATAGGGCTGTTTGGCTTTTAAGTATGCGAAGCACCGCCGGTACAAAGCTGTTGAAGGCGGCAGCTCACACCCCCTCCATCAGGAGCAGGGAGAGAGAGAGAGCCAGAGAAAAACAAAGTCAAAAATCAATACGTGCCCTTTGAGCTTTTAAGTATGCGAAGCACTGTGCAGCATGTCGCTTCAGGAAGCAGCTGCACACAGAAGGTAGCAACGTGAAGATAATCTTTCAGCATTTTTAGACGAGCGTCCCTATCGTCTAGGTGTGCGAACAGCCCCCCTGCTCACACCCCCCTACGTCAGCGCAAGAGAGATAGAGAGAGAAAGTAAGTTGGGTAGCTTCTCAGCCATCTGCCAATAGCGTCCCTTGTATGAAATCAACTGGGCAAACCAACTGAGGAAGCATGTACCAGAAATTAAAAGACCCATTGTCCTCAGAAATCCGCGAACCAGCAAAAAATCCGCGATATATATTTAAATATGCTTACATATAAAATCCGCGATAGAGTGAAGCCGCGAAAGGCAAAGCGCGATATAGCAAGGGATCACTGTATATATATATACTGTGGTGGGTTGGCACCCTGCCCGGGATTGGTTCCTGGGTCATGGGGGTCTGCTGGAGCCAATCCCAGCCAACACAGGGCACAAGGCAGGAAATAATCCTGGGCAGGGTGCCAACCCACCGCAGGACAATGGATGGATATATATATATTTGTGTATGTGTGTTTAATCCTGAAATTTGTGCCATCCACAAGAAGAAATGCATTTAATTCCAACTAGAAGCATTATAATGCCTTAATTCCATGTGTATGTCACTTAATAGGCACATGAAATCAACCAACTATTTTCCTGTTACTTGTAGACATTTTGTTGAGCCACTAGACGTATTCTGGTAGTACAATCAACAGCTTTACCAATTTTGATGACAACCTTGGTGATCACAATCTTTATAGATGCATTGGAAACAGAAAAGAAACATGGAGCTCCACGGCACTTGGAGAGAATCTTTAAAGGGTGTAAGTGCTACTCAGGAAGGACGGACATCCCGACCAGGAGAGGAGAAGGTTTCTTACCCAGACGGTAGGCCCCAAGGGGACAGACAGACATCCTGGCCAATAGAGAAGAAGGTGCTTTACCTGAATAAGACTCCCCATCTGGATGGACGGATATCTTAGTCAAAAGGGAAATACAGGGAAGGACTGTCTATCATTATCAAATAATGATATTTGATAATTATCAGAGATAATGGTTTGGCACCAGAAGTCCTTTTGGGTTGTATTTTAAACGGAGCCCTCTACTTTCCCCGGATAGTTAGAGTCGGGAGAGAAGGACAACACTCACCTGGGAGGAGTGGAATGGAAAGAGAAAGAGAAAAGATTGTGCTGTGCTCTGTTGTGCCGTGCGAAAAGACCATGTAAAGAGGTATTGTGTTAATTATTTCAACTTGTGTCAGCTTAGTTATGTCAGGGGTTTGGGGCTCCATTGCAGGTAAAAGCTTCCTATTGGATGGACTCCAGCTAAACACATTTTACTTGCTCAGCATGTTTTGCTTGAAGTCACAATATATATAAATTAACTTAGTTACAATACTCATTACTGACAAAAAAGTAACTAAATATATTATATAGTAGATACTTATAACAAGTAATGCATTACAGTTTGTTATTTTTGTGTTACTTTTCCTTCTAGTAGAGATATGAAACCTACTTTATTTAAAAAGATTGATTTCCTTAAACAAAGTTAAAAAGATTACTGTAAAATGCATTGCTACTCCATTCCAGATCAAGATAATAATGTAAAGCAGAGTTCAATGCTATTGATTTTATTATGCAGTTCTTAGTTCTCCTTATTTTAAGCCTTTCTTATTTATTATGGTGTCATTTCTAGCATTGAATACAGACAAACATAAACTCCAATATAGCTTATTTTTATTTAAATTTAGTGATCAAGTACTTCTCAGTTAAGAAAATATGTTTCATCCTTCCATCTCAACATCCTTCTTCTTTTTCCATCACCAACATGGGCCCCAGATTTTACAAGATCTGTTCACTGGCTACACAATTACACAGTTTCAACAAATTTAAGCAAATTACTTTATTTAAACTCAATTGACACTTTATGAATCAGTTTCTGTTACTGGATTGCACACAGCACACTCTTTTTTGATTGGCTGTGTGACTGAACTCTGCAAACAAGTGGCATACCCTACAGGACATCTGCTTCTAGCCTTTCACCCAGAGCTGCTGATGGCCACTGGTGACCTGTGCCCCTAAACTGGGCTCATTACGTGGACCCAGAAGCACATGCAAGATTATACCTAAAACTTTTCTTTGGTTCTTATCACTTGACTGGACACAATGCCTGTGTTTTACCTTTTCCTTACTAGTTGTAATAAGATGACCAGAACATCTGCGTGCCTGATGTTGCAGTCACAAAAGGGCAAGTGCTTCAGTAAAATAACACAGTAATAATAACAATGATAATCATCATTATAATTTTTTTTCACTAGTGGGAGTAAGCTTCCGCTTATCTGTTTTTTTAATGTAATGATGGAATGTTTCCTTGAATAAAATAAGTATTGCAATTAAGTTACTCATTACTTTAAAAAGTAATATGACAACGCAACTCACATAATTTTTAACACGTTACCCCCAACACTGCAAGGAACAGTACTGGCCGGGCATGTGAAATATTTTTTAGCTAACTTAGCAAGGACTGGGTGTTTGTCCTCCTGTAGCTTCCACCACTGTAACGGACCAATGTCAATGTCTGCTTGTTGCTCAAGTTCAACAACTAACTTTGCGAGGGAGGAGTGAGGCATCAGTGGTTCATCTTCACAGTCGGGCATTTTCTTTCAGGGTGTTTATCTTCATACAAAATGATCAAGTGGAGCTAACCCTGGAGACCTGCTACTATTATTAACAGACTTGGATTAATTTGGTGCTGCTTCAGTACCGAGGTTCGAAACACAGTCAGATTAACCAGATTAAATAAATGCATTTAGGTTCTGCATTAAAAAAGCTAATCACAGGAATGTTTAATGCATTAATTGAACACGTTAACGTGATTAATCAGCAGCCTTAATATATATATATATATATATATATATATATATATATATATATATATATATATATATATATATATACATATATATATATATACTATATATATATATATATATATATATATATATATATAATTTACATACATTATATATATATATATGAGTATATATACAGTTGTGCTTGAAGGTTTGTGAACCCTTTAGAATTTTCTATATTTCTGCATAAATATGACCTAAAACATCATCAGATTTTCACTCAAGTCCTAAAAGTAGATAAAGAGAAACCAGTTAAATAAATGGGAAAAAAATATTATACTTAGTCATTTATTTATTAAGGAAAATGATCAAATATTACATATTTGTGAGTGGCAAAAGTATGTGAACCTCCAGGATTAGCAGTTAGTTTGAAGGTTCATGAGTCCACCATCAGGAGAACACTGAACAACAATGGTGTGCATGGCAGAGTTACAAGGAGAAAGCCACTGCTCTCCAAAAAAAACATTGCTGCTCATCTGCAGTTTGCTGAAGATCATGTGGGCAAACCAGAAGGTTATTGGAAGAATGTTTTGTGGATGGATGAGACCAAAATAGAAATTTTTGGTTTAAATGAAAAGTGTTATGTTTGGAGAAAAGAAAACACTGCATTCCAGCATAAGAACCTTATCCCATCTGTGAAACATGGTGGTGGTAGTATCATGGTTCGGGCCTATTTTGCTGCATCTGGTCCAGGACGGCTTGCCTTCATTGATGGAACAATGAATTTTGAATTATATCAGAGAATTCGAAAGGAAAATGTCAGGACATCTGTCCATGAACTGAATCTCAAGAGAATGTTTGTCATGCAGCAAGACAACGACCCTAAGCACCCAAGTTGTTCTACCAAAGAATAGTTAAAGAAGAATAAAGTTAATGTTTTGGAATGGCCAAGTCAAAGTCCTGACCTTAATCCAATCGAAATGTTGTGGAAGGACCTGAAGCGAGCAGTTAATTTGAGGAAACCCACCAACATCCCAGAGTTGAAGCTGTTCTGTACGGAGGAATGGGCTAAAAGCCGGTGTGCAGGACTGATCAACAGTTACCAGAAACGTTTAGTTATTGCTGCAAAAGGGGGGTGGGTTGGGGTCACACCAGATACTGAAAGCAAAGGTTCACATACTTTTGCAATTCACAAATATGTAATATTCGATCATTTTCCTTAATAAATAAATGACCAAGTATAATATTTTTGTCTCATTTGTTTAACTGGTTTCTCTTTATCTACTTTTAGGATTTGAGTGAAAATCTGATGATGTTTTAGGTCATATTTATGCAGAAATATAGAAAATTCCAAAGGGTTCACTAACTTTCAAGCACAACTATATATATATATATATATATATATATATATATATATATATATATATATATATATATATATTGTAACAGTTGAGGCTGTTATCGACCTCTCGAACCCTCAGGTACCACGCCAAACACCAGGTAAAAGTCAAGACTTTTTATTTTTATGATAATACTGTACACTAAGCACCCTCCACTCTACACTACACATACAAATACCAATAATCAATAATAAAGCACAATAATCACTCCTCCTCTCCCAGACACTTCGCCACCCTTCCTCCCAGCTCACCTCAATGTCTGGGCTTTCCCAGAGTCCTTTTCTACCCCCTGACGCGGAGGTGTTCCTGTCCCACAATCCACAAGTTCTCATTACTTCCGGGTCAGGGTAAAAGTCCGTTTCTTCAACCCGGAAGCACGTCGTTTCTTCTTGTCATGTGATCATGATGCACTTCCGGGTTATAGGGCAAGTAAGAGTTCGACAGCCTCCCTACAGCGACTCCCGGTGGTCCCCAAGGTATCCAGCAGGGCTGTATATACAAACTACAAGGTCCATAAGGCCCTGCTGGAATTCGGGGAACCTCCATGCTGTTGGGAGGGCTCCACCTGGCGGCCTGGAGGTGTGGGCCGGAATATCCATCACAATATATATATATGCTACATCAGAGATCCAGCATCCTGGTTTTGAATGCCATGCATGTTGTCTGTTTTGAGTTTGCATATTCTCCCTGTTGATCTGATTTTCCTCCACATACTGTAGTTTTTCTCCCATATCTCCACCTATGCACTTCTTAGGTCTGTTAAGAATTGTGAGAGTAAGTGTGCATTAATGGGCCCCAAGAAGTGCTTGTGCTATGTCCAGGTCTGATTCCAGCTTTGATCCCAGAGCTGCCAGCATTGGTTGTAGACCTTGAGGATCATTAATTGGATTGACCACATACTATACATCCAGGGTCATCTCTGGGTGGAGTTCCCATATCGCCCCTGTGTCTGCGTGGGTTTCTTCCAGGTGCTCCGGTTTTCTCCCACAGTCCAAAGGCATGCAGATTAGGTGAACTTGTGATCCTTAATTGGCTTGTGTGTATGGTTCGGGGTATTTGTGTGTTTGCCCCATGATGGAGTGGCACCCTGTCCAGGGTTTGTTCCTGCCTTGCTCCCTCTGCTAGCTGGCTTAGACTCCAGCAGACCCCCATGATCCTGTTCAAAACTAAGCTGGTTAGAAAATGACCGACTGACTGACATACTATAGTGAGTTTGTAAAGCTCAGAATAAACATTTTAGTTTTACCATGAGATCCTTGTTTTGTCACATTTCATTCTTACTCTTCTAAAAGGAAAGTATGTTCAAGTTCTAGTTATTGCTTAAAGAAATTGGTGCATACAATCTTTATAAAAATAGATCAAAAAGAATTAGGTCAAAGTAAAGGATTATCTAAGGATCAGAAGGTGTACTAGCATAGTGAACTTCAGAAGTATAACTAGGTGAACTTCGCAACACCCATACATTCGGGAAATACACCACACCGCCAGGTAGAGAAACTTTAAATGATCTCAGGAAATGCTTACAGGCGTGGGGAGGATCAGAAAACCGTTGCAAAATATCTTGGCATTCTTGAGTCAACTCCAGAAATTAAGAAAACTGTCCTTTCATTGAGAGCACAAATTTCTTCCATGATAAGTATTGAAAAATAGCCAAAACCAAATAGAGGGGTGATTTGATCTTGTCACTTACACACAATGTGAAAATCAGCAACAGGCCTTAACAAACCCGATGCTGAATTAGCAGAAGTGGTCCAAGTGATACAAGCTTATACTAAGAACATTTTTATGCTTACAGCAAATGCACATGTACCGTATGATGTACTGCACAGTATATATAAATACATATACACAGGTAATTGAAACGTCTTGAGTATGAACATGATGGGGTATTCTACAATACTTACTGCAGTTGGCCGTGGATTAGCTACTGCATAGCAAAATGTATTTGGACCTTTGGACAGTGATTCTCAATTAGTCAATGCATAGAGGTGCAAGTTCCCATCATATGCGACAGTCAAAAGATGAACCAGGTAAACTTTATTACCCAAATATTGCTGTATTCAGTATGCAAGTATTGTTACATTAAGAGTGGATTGAGCCCATGACAAAAATAGTGAAGGAAATGCTTGACTAAGGAAGAAATTTAAATATATTGGGTGAAAATCAAATCCACATTTGTTGGCTGATAGGCAAGTATGCTAACCGTCACACTAGTCATGGCACTGTTTCTCCATTGATAGAACAAAATGTTGGATTTCTTGCAACTTGTTCTAACCCCAAGGAGCCCCCACTGCACCATGGGGAGCAAGGCTGAAACTTACATGCCAAAAGCCTGATTTATTGTGAGAAGTACCTGACTGCCAAGTTTCATGTCTGTGGCCTGAGAAACACAGCTGCACATGAAGTACCATCAAGAAATATACTTTGTGCTTTATAGATATAATATGTGTAATTATAATTGCGTTTTTTATTATGGGAAGGCATGGTGACACATGGATTAGGACATCTTTGGACTACTGGCTTTAATTCTGCTCACTACATGTGTGTGAAGTTTTCACGTTCTCTTCTAATTTCTTACTTTTCCAAATCCCAAATAATCTAAGAGGACCCGTAGATGGACTGCCTCTCTGTCCAAGGCTGGTACCTGCTTTTCATCTGATGTTAGCTGGATTATTTCTGGTTCCTTGTAACCAAAACCGGCTGAATAATTAGATTTGCTTAATTTGTTTATTTATAGCCATTTTAAATCAGTAATTAGTATGGACGAGATCTACTAAATAAATAGTAGGTGAAAGCCATGGACTGCTTATGACGGTAAACATAAATATGTTATACAATAGAAGAGACAAAACTAGACATAGATATTTTAAAATGTGGGTAGTTTTTTTTAAACTTTTATTGAATTTATTTAAAGCATGTAACATTTCATACAAACGTCAAACTTCAAAAACCAAAAATGTGGGTAGTTTTATATGCACTGTACACAACTTTCATCCAATTTAAATTTTTGCATTCACCCCTTAAACGTTTTCACATTTTATTTTCGTTGAATCACAATGGATTTAATTTGCCATTTTGGACACTGATCAACAGAAAAAATACTTTTTATTGTCAAATCAAAAACAGATCTCTGCAAAGTGGTTTAAACTAATTACAAATGTTACACACAAAACAATTGCTCACATAAGTATGCACCCCGTTTAAGTTAGTATTTAGTAGCCATGACAGCATTTAGTCTGCATGGACAGGGCTCTACCAGTTTTGCACATCTGGACCCTGCCATTTTCCCCCAATTCTTCTTTGCAAAGCTGCCTAAGCTCTATCAGATTCCATGGGGGCGCCAGTGGCTCTTTCAAGTCCAGCCACAAACTCACACTTGGATTGAGATCTGGACTCTGACTCAGCCACTTCAGGAAGTTAACATTATTGTTTTTCTGCCATTCCTGTTTAGCTTTGGCTTTTGGTTAAGGATGGAAAAAAAAAACATCTCCCAAGGAGCAGGTTATTGGATCCTGCATCAGGTTTTCCTCCCAGATTTCTCTGGATTTTATTCATTTTACAATCTACCCTCACAAACTTACCAGAGCCTGCTGCAGAGAAACATACCCATAGAACGATGCTGCCACCACCATGCCTCATGGTGCAGATAGTGTGTTTTTGGTATTGTGCATGGTGTTTAGTCTAATGGCAAAGCAAGCTCAATTTTGGTCCCATCAGACCATAAAACCTTCTCCCAGTTGACTTCAGAGCCTGGTAGACTGTAGCCAAGGTGTCATGTGTGTTTTTTGTTAATAGGGGCTTTCTTTTTGCCACTCTCCCATTACACCGCAACTGGTGAAGCACCAGGCAACAGTTGTTAAATGCACAGTCACTCTAAAATAAGCCACTGTAGCTGACAACACCTTTGGAGTTATCACAGGTGTCTTGGTGGCCTCAATCACTAGTCTTTCGTTTTTATGGATGGCCTGCTCCAGGGTGATTTACTTCTCCGACATACTTTTTTCATTTCTTAATGATTGATTTAACTGAACTCCAAAGGATATTCAGTAACATAGATATTTTCTTGTCTCCATCCCCTGACTTGTACTTTTCAACCACCTCTTCACTAAGTTGCTTGGAGTGTTCTTTTGTCTTCATTCTGTAGGTTTGACCACCATACTTGACTCAATGCAAGTTTGGACCTTCCAGATAAGGTGCATTTAGAGTACAATCAACTGAAACCCCACCAAGATGATCTCCATTTAGCTAATTATTAGACTTCTAAACCAGTAGACTGCACCAGTGATTAATTAAGTTTCTCATGTTAAAGGGGGGTCAATACTTATGTGATCTATTATTTAATGGTTTATATTTGTAGTTCATTTAGACCACTTTGCAGAGATATGTTTTCACTTTGACATTAATGAGCTTTTTTCTCTTGATTGGTGTCAACAAAGCCAAAATAAAACCACCATGATTCGATGTTGCACAATAATAAAAGGTGAAAACTTCCAAGGGGGTGAATACTTTTTATAGGTAATGTAACTGTACAATCTCGATTAAAGCAGTATTTTTGACATTTCTGCTAATTAAATGTTTTTCTTTTTTAGGATTTCGAGTTTTAAATGTGATTACAATGCTGCCCTCCACAGGAACATTTATGAACAGCCCTCATTCTATATTTCTACTCTGATGCTTCTGTTAAATATAACAGAATTATAAACTGCAAATCAGAATAAATTAAAATTACTTGAATAAATAAGATATTATAAAATGTTTAAATTCTATTAAAAAGTAAAGTTTTCAACTATTGATAGAGCAATGTTGGATAAACTTTATTAGCTTTTCGTCAGGGTATGTTGAATACCCTCCCAATATGACTCTTGTGTGTGCCTTTGTGTGTGTGTCCTGCTTTGGACCGGCACCCTGTCTGGTGGTGGTCCCTGCCTGCAGCCATACTCTGTTATAGACACGGCAACACAAAACTGGGAATCCAAGATAGAATTAATGAATGGATAACAGTTAAACTTAGATAGATAGATAGATAGATAGATAGATAGATAGATAGATAGATAGATAGATAGATAGATAGATAGATAGATAGATAGATAGATAGATAGATAGATAGATAGATAGATAGATAGATAGATAGATAGATAGATAGATAGATAGATAGATAATTTTATTCTTCCTCTCAGGGAAATTCAGGTGTCCAGTAGCTTGAGCACATCAGTAAAAAATGTTGCAAATTATTAAAAAGGCAAAGGAGAATAAAACATAAATAAATAGTAAAAAGTACAAATGATCACTTGTTACAGTGTCAGGGGTGACCAGGTCCTGAATCACTTGTGTTGACAACAAAGTTATAAAATCTCACAGCAGTAGGAACAAATGATCTTCTAAGGCGTTCTGTTCTACAGCACAGTGTGAGAAGACAACTGCTATGTTTACGTCTCTGACCTGCCAAAATTTTGTGGAGAGGGTGACTACTATTGTCAAGGATGGCCTGTACCTTCTTACCCATATACTTTTCCACCACCTTTCCCACTGAGTCCATAGTCATACCCAGCACCAAGCTGACCTTCTTCACCAGCTTGTCCAGCTTCTTCGTGTTCTTAGCTGTCATACTGCCTCCCCAACAAACAGCAGCAAAAAGGAGGACACTGGCAACAACTCTCTGATAGAACAAAGACAACATTTCACGACATATGCTGAATGATCTGAGTCTTCTGTAGAAAAAGAGCCTGCTCTGTACCTTCCTGTAGAGGACATCTGTGTTCACAGACCAGTCCAGTCTGTCATCAAAGTGGACACCTAGATATTTATCAGTCTGCACCACCTCAATGTCCTCCCCTCGGATGTTAACATTCTGAAGGGGGAGCTCAGACAAACAGAAATCCACAATCATCTCCTTGGTCTTCATTATGTTCAGAACCAGGTAGTTCCTGTATGTTTCTCATGAGCATTTCCAGCTTTGTGTAGAAACCCAGGAAGATTTTTGAAATTCAAAACTACTGTTTGAAACAGTAACATCAACTTGAGGCTCTTCTTAATAGTACATTATTTGAAAGAAAATTAAAAATAAATTGTTTAAAATGTTTTGCCTCAGTGTTTACCAGGAAAGAAATTACACTGGACTGGAAAACACTGTTGAGCTTACAAATGCAAAGAAATATCAAGTGTCAAGCTAACTTTACCTTGTGTTATATGGTTAACAGTGCAGCAAAAAAGTTTGTAGGTTTGTTAAAAAGGCAACATTGACAGAAAATGAATAGGTCATTACTAGATGATCACCCGCTGTTCAAAGCCTGTAATGTTTAGGCCATGTCACATTAGACGACTTTTCCTCGATTTACAATTGTAAGCTTCATTTTCAAGTTACAGGCAGCTCCCGTGAAGCCAGTCAGAAATATGGCATGCTGAGTGAGTCACACAACTTGCTCCGTCAAAATGAAACACGTCTGATTTTGTGTTTAGTCAAAGGGGTGGGCTCTGTGTGCATGGAAGCTGACAGCCAATGAATGCCCACCTAGAAATACAATGCATAGGATGCAGTGATAATAAATAAGGAACATGTATGTTTCGAACCTCACAAACAAAAAAGAAGCTCACCTGTCTGATGTCTCGTGTTTTACATACCATAACAGAATGGGCAGAGATTGGGGCTGAACTCACTGTAACCCTTCATACAGCTCCGGCTCCTTCAGGCAGCACTTTATTGGTTTCTGGATGGTCTGAATACAATTGCTAAAGCTGACATGTCCAGAGATTTACAATCATGAAAATTGATATGGTCTGGCAATGAGATCAGTTACAGCAGTTGGTAAGTCTGACATACCCCACAACTAGAATATGACAACAGTTTAAATGAAGGAAATTCTTATTTGTGGCACTTGGCCTATGGAGGCCAAGAGAGGACATGCAATATCATTATTTTTTTTAATTGTTTCCTCGAGATAACAGACTAATTTTATTGAGAACTTGATAAAATAAAAAATCTTGTTTTCTCGAAATTATGAAATAATTGTCAGTCAGCTGGTCATTTTCCAACCTGCTATATCCTAACACAGGTTGATACGAGTCTTATGTCTGTGGCCGACACCTCCGCATCTCCAGGTCCATGTAAGGTTAGAAAATTTTAACTAAGGGTTAACGTTCTATTTGATTTCTGCTTCCATATCAGCTTACTACACCATATAATGAAGCGCTGAAGCATTATGTTATTGAGCTGGAACAATTTTCCAAAATATTAACCGATGGTTGAATGTGACTGTCATTTTTCATGTGCACTGACGCTTCTTAATCATTGAGTGCTACGTGTCATGTAACAGGCAAACAGCAAGTCATCATAACTAAGCCATCCATCCACACATCAATTTCAATGAATTGCCCCGCCATTGGAGGGGGTCTACCAAAGGCTACAAAGTAGGATAGTCTTGCTTAAAATGTTGCTTTCTTTATGCTTGCCCATTACTGTATTTTGCTTTTTGTAAATTATTTGTATTTTCTTTTTCTCTCTTGGAAAGACCGATGAGCAACAGCTAATTTAAATAAACACACAGGTAATTTATTACTCTATATCAGACCCTAAGTATATTTCATTTTAACCAGGAAAATTGGACTTGAACAAAAAAACTACTCATTGCATTTTTGAAAATGGTCGCTAGAGGGCAGAAGAGTCTGTAGAAATACAGAGAGAAGAATCTCACAGGCAGAGGAGCTGGACTAAGTGGGCTGTGATTGGAGCTCCGATGACGGTGGATTGTTTTTGTGTCCCACCCTGTGCTCAAAGGTTTACGCGACGGAGATCTGAACTGTAAAGACGCCTGCCGAAGAGCCGCACTGACAGGTAGCGCTCAGCGATCGAAAGGCAGACGGGAGGACGAGGAGCTCGAGTCCGGTTTTCAGAGCAGCTCGCCGCGGTCCGAAAGACAGAGCGTCTGCTTCGTGTGACTGCGGTGCATTTTAGAAAACGACTAAATGCGGCCGATCCCATTACTGAACTTCACAAACGTGGGCGGTGCGGATCGTTGCGAATCGCGTTTAATGTATGGAGTTTAAAATCCAGGAGATCGAGCAAATATATGTGTCGGTCAATTACCTTACACGTCGCTGTGATAAGTGGCACTTACACTGATCACACGTTTAGAGAATCGTTCATATACAGCTCAGATTTAATGTAAATAATAGCAGTATTACGGACTCTCTGGTGGAATGGGACCGATTTATTGCATGTCAGATTTAGTAGACTATAGATTTGAAATCCCATCATATCGAAAGCAGAACTGACATTTAGTGATACCCGAAATACATTTTAAGGAATGTTGAATGTTGATCCGTTTCTGTAACAAAAATAACTTACTGTAGTGACCTCCGTGTCAGGTTCGAGAAAGAAGAAAAAAACAGACGGACGAAGTAAAGTTCAGGAGATAGCTTACTTGAACAGTAAAGAAGAAAAAAAAAACACAGGGTAGTAACAGCAAAAAAATAAAAATAAAAAATGAACGTCTTTGACTTTGAACTATTTACAGTCTCCTATATTTCTCTCAGATTTGTGATCGTGAAGGACGCCGTAAAAGAAAAACGCCGACTTCGTAACCCCACAACACGACCTTCTAGCCCCTTCGTCAATGAGACTTCCCTCCGTCCCCCCTTTCCGTGTCAATCATAACCCCGTTGTCAGTCCTCCCTCAATCGGACCCAACAGTCACTCGAAAAGGCCTTCAACCTGGCTGGGACGTTACAATACTTACCGTTATCTCAGGAACTGTATCTCAAAATAAAATTAAAATGTAATTCAGAGATCATGGAAATCTTTATACAGATATATTGAAACACGTTTGATTGCAGAGTGAAATAGAAGAAATGTTTTTTAAGATATTTTAAAATAACCCCTTGTGTATTGTGAGGTATCCCAAATACATTTCGAGATATCTCTGAGTGAAATTCCTGTTTTCAATAGGCTCTCTTGTCATTTCCAAATATCTCAAAATACCTTTAAAATATCACAAAATGAGCTGTAAGCTATTTTAGTTTATCTCGAAATGTATTTTACATATCTGAAAATCCACAGAAAGATGTTCCAAATCTATTTCAGAACTTAGAATTTAAACACTGCATGTTAAATAAGCATAACGGCTTGCTCCTGAATACAATGAGAAGTCAAGCAAAATGACGTCTTTTATTGACTAACTAAAAAGATTACACTATGCAAGCTATCGAGGCAGCTCAGGCCCCTTCTTCAGGCGAGATGTACCTGAACTGTCTCGATAGTGTGCATATTTGTAATCTTTTTAGTTAGTCAATAAAAGGTGTCATTTTGCTTGACTTCTCATTGCATCCACACATTACAACACCCTACCACTGCTGAATACAAACAAATGAGACTAATGGACATAGCAGTGGCCGTGAATGTGCTGTATATCACTTGCAAATACAATATTTTAAAATATTCATGTATCAAGAAACAGTTTTATTGAAGACGGGAGCCATCCTGCACAGTCACCATTCTCACTTTGTCTTCCTGGCAGGACAGGACTATTAGGACTCAGGCTGTTAGATCTGGAGACAATTATGTCTTCACGGGTCATTAGGCCACTTGGCATCTGGTAGGTGTGTGTGTGTGTGTGTGTGTTTAAATAGTACGCATATAATGTTTTATTTAATATTTGCTGCTATTTCATTGTCTGCTGTTGGTATTATACAACTGTCAGTAGCTGGTCAGAGACATGAAAGTAAGAATTTACTTTTACTATAAATCTCACATATTGTCTTTACTTGAAGCATCATGTAGCTTCAATTAGTCTTAATTTGCTAAATAAATACATTTATAAACATGTGAGTATTAAACAAGATTCATTTCAGCCATATCAACCTCACTGGTTACATTAGCAGCCCATTACCTTATGAGTTTTTCATACTATATTTTAATGTTATTAATACTATTATATTAAAGTTATTATTATTATTACTACTACTACAGTATAAGTACCATATATTTATATCTGTCAAATTCAAGCTAGACTCATGGAGTATTTTATTAATAATATCTGGGGCTGAATGATGGCACAGTGGTTAGTGCTGCTGCCCCACAGTTTCAGTGTCCTGGGTTTGCTCTCCATGTTACTGCTGATGTGGCGCTCGCACATTCCCCCATATGGGTTTTCTTTCAAGTATTCTTTTTTTTTTTACCTCTTTCCTAAAGATATGCAGGCTAGGATATTTGACAGCACAAAATTTTCCCAATATGAGTGAGACAGTTGGGTGGGTCTATGTATGTGTGTGCCCCGCAATGGACTGGCACTCCACCTAGGGATGGTTCGTACCTTGCACCCAGTGCAGTAATTCAGGCAGTCCCGAATCCACAAAAGTATGCTAGAAGGCAAAATATTATTATTACATATTTTGGACCACCAGGGGTGTACAAGCCACCCTACCTGACACGGACAGGCACGGACACAAGTGTAGGTGCAACACACCTTTATTTTTTTGTGTGACAACAGCTTTCCCCTGCTTCCCACCCTTACAGCCCCCAGGTTCTTTTCTTCCTTCGCCTTTACATGCCGCCACTCTTTATCCCACAAGCTTCATCCTCCTCAACCCGACTCTGGCCTCTGGAGTAATGGCTGTTGACTTCTTTTATAAGGCACCTGGAAGTTCTTCAGGTGCTCATTGACCGGGTGTGGTGGAAGTGCTGCAATACAGAGGTCTGACACTGTCCAAGTGCCCTCTGGTGGTGGCCATGATCCCTAGCAGGGTGGAGCTTCCAAGCTCCAAATCCGTGGCTGTACAGCTAGCCAGGGTGGCTGGCTGGCCTCTAGTGTCCCGGGGAAGGTAATGCCCAAAACACAATCTTTCCTCCGGTCCTTCTGATACAGGGGCGTCATCGCCGGGCAAGAGTTCCGAACATCTGTCACAGTATCCATTGATCCATTTTTCAGGTTCTTCTTTTTCTTCATTCATTGTGCCTTTTCCCTTATCCAGAGACACCACAGTGGAGATGTAGCTTTCCATTACCTTCAATATCTAACCATCTCCTTATTATATGCAGTCTTCTGCATTGTGATTCCTTCACTGTGTCACAAAAAGCAGACACAAGAGTCATAAAAAGGTTTGGGGCAGCCACCCATATAATATTCCCTTGCTGCAGATGGGTAAATTGCTAGCACGGATGTGCTCAGAATGGAGTCCAAAATAGAACTGATTAGGTTAGTCAAATATGGCAGCTTTAAAGGCTAGAAAAGGAAGTGAAGTCATTGAGGGTGGAAGCGGAAGGGTCCTCTTCCATAAATTTGGACCAGGACGTGACATCATCAAAAGGGCCGGACCGGAAGTCTCTTTGGTCGTGGGTTCTTCACCGGAAGTGACAAGGGTCCGGAACAGGAAGGATGTTAATCTGTCCGGAACTGGAAGTGACGTCAACAGGGTCATCTATCTATCTATCTATCTATCTATCTATCTATCTATCTATCTATCTATCTATCTATCTATCTATCTATCTATCTATCTTAACACAGTTTTCCTGATGTTTCCATCACCCTCCACCATTTCCGTTTCACCTTTATACTTCCCCCAAAATATAAAATTTCTGCTTGATCCATCCCTTACATCCATCACAGCTTTTTCATCTTTGCAATTCTTTCAGTCTCCCTTCCTTGTTGTTTCCTAAGTGACTTCATTATACAACAATTCTGGTTTCACTCCAGTCTTGAATATTTTCCTTGTATCTTGCTAGCTATCTTGCACTTTCTGTGCTTTCCCTTCTTTATCAGGCAGTGTGGTGTAGTGGTTAAAGCTTTGGACGTAAATCCCAGAGGTTGTGTGTTTAAATCCTGCTACTGACACTGTGTGACAATGAGGGAGTCACTTGACTTGCCTGTGTTCCATTGGAAAACCAAAAGAAATGCAACCAAATGTATCATACATGTTAAGAGTCGCCTTGGATAAAGGCGACAGCCACATAAGTTAATATAACTTCTAAATTCTTTTCCATCCCACCTGATTTCCACCTCTGTCCCATCTGTTCCTTTGAATCATTGATCCTAACTACTGAAAGGACTCTTCTGTTTCTAACCCATCTGCTCCCAGCTTCACTGTTGCATTCTTACCCTTTCTACGACAGCTGCAGAATGTAGATTGAGTTTCACCCCTGCTTAATCCAAATTATGATTACAGTGTAATGTATAATATATTTATTTTTCACACCTTTCTTCAGATGTATAAAAAGTACATTTATTTCTGTTTATCATTTTTCTGATCTAAGCATTCATTAATGTCTGATGTTTTATCCTTTAGCACAGAATATTCAAAGTAGAAGTTCTAATATGTTGCTCTTTTATACTAAAACTTAGTTTCATTTGGAGTAGGAAAGCAAAACCATCTTGTGAGTTGTATTTCTTGACCCATTATTTGTGAGAGACTTTACTTTTTGATATTAAGAGAAACATCAGTAAAACCAAACAAGTTCATCCATCCATTATCCAACCCGCTATATCCTAACTACAGGGGTCTGCTGGAGCCAATCCCAGCCAACGCAGGGCGCAAGGCAGGAAACAAACCCCAGGCAGGGCGCCAGCCCACCGCAGGGCACACACACCAAGCACACACTAGGGACAATTTAGAATCACCAATGTACCTAACCTGCATGTCTTTGGACTGTGGGAGGAAACCAGAGTACCCGGAGGAAATCCACAGGGAGAACATGTAAACTCCACGGAGGGAGGACCCGGGAAGCGAACCCAGGTCTCCTAACTGTGAGACAGCAGCGCTACCCACTGTGCTACCGTGCTGCCCGCACCAAACAAGTTGCATTTTTCAATGTAATCTGTCTATTATAAAAGGAAATCCTGAGACAAGACTTTTTCAAAGAGATAATTTGAAGTCCCGCAAGACGAGACTTTGGCCAAGAGATTTTTTCAAGTCCCGCCCTTCTCTCAACCATATTCAACCACACACACAGCCCTCTCACCTCTCATTCATGTTAATGCTTTTGACAGACACAGCTCCTGCTCTCTTAGCTCTTATAGATTTTTATGTTTTCCTCACTTTAAGTTCCCAATAAAAGAAGACTTATTAAATCCAAATCTTATTGAAGAATTTCATCCCAAAGGGTTATCAACAGAAGAAATGAGTACACGGCCAAATGCTTATCAATAGACTATGCTGAAACAGTTGGTGGTGATCATGTAGAAGATGAAAACATCAACTTACAATATCCTGATGAATATCTACAACCGTTAATACCGTATGGTCTTCCACCACCCAAATTACTGTTGAAAGAAGGATGAATCCAAGAAAGGGAATATAGTACATCTCCCGCGGATAACATTAGACACCAAAGGAGATCTTGATATGCCATTCCATCCATCCATCCATCCATTTTCCAACCCGCTGAATCTGAACACAGGGTCACGGGGGTCTGCTGGAGCCAATCCCAGCCAACACAGGGCACAAGGCAGGAAACAATCCTGGGCAGGGTGCCAACCCACCGTAGGACACACACAAACACACCCACACACCAAGCACACACTAGGGCCAATTTAGAATCACCAATCCACCTAACCTGCATGTCTTTGGACTGTGGGAGGAAACCGGAGCGCCCGGAGGAAACCCACGCAGACACGGGGAGAACATGCAAACTCCACGCAGGGAGGACCCGGGAATCGAACCCAGGTCCCCAGATCTCCCAACTGCGAGGCAGCAGCGCTACCCACTGCACCACCGTGCCGCCCTATGCCATTCCTATTAAAACATTAACAGTTTCTCATTAGAATAGCTTTTGAAAATTAACAAATCACAGAGACAAATATTCGAAAAAGTTTTTTTTATTAGAAAGAAACGAAATTCACTCACGGGCAGTTATGCGTTGCATTGTCATGATGTAAGTCCAAACACAGAATCAAAATTCAACGCAATATTGACGAAAATTTAATTAAAAAAATTGTTTTTACTGAAATTTTACAGTAAAAGTGTAAGTTTGAAAAGTATTTGCATGTTAATTTAAAATCCAAACAGAACAAAATCGTATAATGTAATGAATAACTCTAACACAACATGAAACATAATTTACTTTCAAATGATTACGTTTTACTATTTATTACTATGGTTAATTACTCACTGTAATGTAAAATAGTTAGTTCTATTATGCATATGTAACAATTCCCATGAAAATAACAGTCTGTTTAAACTGTACATCTGCATCCCCATACGCGAGCAGCTGAACCGCAAAGTGGCTAGCACGTAGCACCACCCCAGGGTTAGCAAGCAAAGCAAGCAGGGGGAAAAGCCCCCTAGTCTCCATAAATATTAATACATTTGTTATAAAATTCAAGAAGCTTTTCTGTGCCAGATTGAACATTATGTCTTCAGTTTGCAACCACTTTTCTCCAGCTGATTTGACACCTCTGTCCTTGGCATAACCCTTCCCTAGGAGGTAGGCTTCATGTCATGGAACAGGTGTTAGTCACATTTGGCCATTTCTGAAGAGCAGGATGGACGTGACTTTACTTTTGAAACCACAGTTTTACAGAGCATTGTTTGCGATATGTGCAGTGTGAACGATGTATTGTCTTGAAGCAGAGGTGTGGAATACCAACAGATTTCCTGTGGTTTTCTCTGATTGGTTGGTGCAAACACCAATCCTAATCAGTTTAATTTTAACAGGATATAGGGGTCTTTAGAGGTGTGTACCACCCCCTCAGCGTCATAAAAAAACCTGGACCTGGAATGTCTTTGAGCCCTGTTTCATAATCATGTTTTCAAGTTTCATTCCTAGTTATGAAATTCTTCTTAATTTTCTCCTAGTCGGAATTTTTTAGCCAGACATTCTTGTTGGAACTCTTAATGTGGTGAGCCAGTTTCCAGAATTAATGTTGTGGGTTCTCAAAATGTACAGTTCATGCTAAAGTTTATCTCTTTATGAAGAACTGATTTGGCTGACCCATAACAAATCTCTATAGTAGCTTCTATCTCACGCACTTCACTCTGTGATTCTCCATTACAATTTGCTTCATGATGGCTACATTTTCTTCCATCATCAAGGCCAGACCTTGAATGACCACAGAGAAGCATCCTACAACAGCCTTTCAAGGAGGTGGAAAAAGTACATGCTGGCTAGTCAAAAATTAAGCTGAAAAGTCGTATTGCTCACTAGTGCTGGAAATTCACTGATTGCACAATACTGTGTTTTGCAATTTTTAGGAATACTGCTCTCAACCCTCTGCAGTTTGCATATCAGGAAAAGGCGGGAGCGGAGAATGCCATCATCTATATGCTACACCGATCCCTCTCCCACTTGGACAGAGGCAGTGGTGCTGTAAGAATTATGTTTCTAGACTTCTCCACCACCTTCAACACAATCCAACCTCTGCTCCTTAGGGACAAGCTGACAGAGTTGGGAGTAGATTCATACCTGGTGGCATGGATCGTGGACTATCTTAAAGACAGACCTCAGTATGTGCGTCTCGGGAACTGCAGGTCTGACATTGTGGTCAGCAACACAGGAGCGCCACAGGAGGCTGTACTTTCTCCGGTCCTGTTCAGCCTATATACTTCGGATTTCCAATACAACTCGAAGTCCTGCCACGTGGAAAAGTTTGCTGACGACACTGCTATCGTGGGCTGCATCAGGAGTGGGCAGGAGGAAGAGTATAGGGACCTAATCAAGGACTTTGTTAAATGGTGCGAATCAAACCACCTACAAATGAAAACAAACAAAACCAAGGAGCTGGTGGTGGATTTTAGGAGGCCCAGACCCTTCATGGACCCCGTGATCATCAGAGGTGACTGTGTGCAGATGGTGCAGACCTATAAATACCTGGGAGTGCAGCTGGATGATAAATTAGACTGGACTGCCAATACTGATGCTCTGTGTAAGAAAGGACAGAGCCGGTTATACTTCCTTAGAAGGCTGGCGTCCTTCTACATCTGCAATAAGTTGCTGCAGATGTTCTATCAGACGGTTGTGGCGAGCGCCCTCTTCTACGCAGTGGTAAGAAGAAGGATGCCTCACGCCTGGACAAACTGGTGAGGAAGGCAGGCTCTATTGTTGGCATGGAGCTGGCCAGCTTGACATCTGCGGCAGAGTGATGGGCGCTCAGCAGGCTCCTATCAATTATGGAGAATCCACTGCATCCACTAAACAGTGTCATTTCCAGACAGAAGAGCAGCTTCAGCAACAGACTGCTGTCAATGTCCTGCTCCACTGACAGACTGAGAAGATCGTTCCTCCCCCAAACTATGCGAATGTTCAGTTCCACCCAGGGGGGTAAACGTTAACATTATACAAAGTTATTGTCTGTTTTTACCTGCATTGTTATCAATCTTTAATTTAATATTGTTTTTTGTATCAGTATGCTGCTGCTGGAGTATGTGAATTTCCCCTTGGGATTAATAAAGTATCTATCTATCTATCTATCTATCTATCTATCTATCTATCTATCTATCTATCTATCTATCTATCTATCTATCTATCTATCTATCTATCTATCTATCTATCTATCTATCTATCTATCTATCTATCTATGAATTGGTTCTTAATCGTATGTTATAAACCTCAAATTCTATAAACTTGTGATTCATATATTTTAGTACATGGGAGCCAATGTTTGGCCACTTCCATTCAGGTTCAGACTATAAACATTTTAATCACATCTTATATTTGCATAGGATTAATAAAACAAATAATGTTCTTTCTGTGGTTTATTTAATGAAGAGTTTTTCTGAATGTTAGGTATTATGGAGTGGAGCATGAAAAAATTGAAACATAATATTTTTATTACTTTATTTCTTGTTCATTATTGCAGGTTAATATTGTACAATCACATGCAGATTTTCTTTATAATGAAACTCTTAATCAGAGGCTTGCAAATGTAGTCTACTGATGGTCTGTCTTCCCATTTTTCAGTTTTTGCACTCAGCCTGTTAATTTAGAATTATCGAGAATTTTAAAACTTAGGTGAGAATGAATGTTGTGACAGGCTAGCGCACACAGGTGCATTAACTCTCCAGGGGGTTTTACTCATCTTCTTGACTAAAGGGCACAGTAATTTCCACTGCACAGGTTCACAATTCATGATTGGCTGCCATAATTCTTTATTGGAATTTAATTCAGAATTACAGGCACATCGAAAAGACACGAGTGTGAGTTTTCTTCAGGTACCCTTGTTTTCATCTCCATTCCACACACATGATGGATAGATGTATTAGCAACTTTGAAATTACCCAGTGGGGATGCATATCCTGTGATGAAGTGGCTTCTTGTCCAGAACTGCTTTTCACCTTGTGCTCAATGCTGCTGAAATAAGCTCTGGTCTCCTGCATTGAAGTGTTGGAATAAGTGGGTTTGGAAATAAATTAGGAAAATATCTTTTATGATCTTTAATAAATTTTCTTCCCCATCCATTGACATCACATTCTTAATTATATTGTTTGCATCTTTCTGTTAGCAAATTGAGTGGTACAGTGGACAGAAAGCTTTAGCCTCATGGATTTAGTGTCCTTGATTTGAATGTGACCCCCAGTTGTTGTCTGTGTGGCATTTGCACCTTCTCCTCATGTGTATCTTTCTCGGTACTCTGTTTTTTCTCCCCCATCCCTGAAAGATATTCATGTTAGGTTGATTCACCACTCTGAACTGGTCTTGTGGTTGTGTACATGAATGAGTATTTTGATGGACTGGGCACCCAGTAATGATGGCCTCCAATAAATCTGATCTGGGCTAATTTGGTTAAGATAAACTGCATTTTCAAAATTCTAAAAAAGCCTAGCTGTAGCCTTTGCTATCCATTTGTTCTTCTGTATTTGGTTATTCATCAATCATCGATTCATGAAAATTACCTGTAGTTTGAAAAGGTATACATGGTAAGCTTCAATCAAGGAGATCCCTTGAAGATGAGGTATCTTCTCATCTAGGGTCCACCACTAAACATTGATTGATGACTGGGGAATAGATAATATTATATTTGTTTTCATTGGTGTTCCAGGTAATTCCCTACTCCAGATGTTATCTATAGAACTCTCATTGCCATCACTCATTGCACTAGGGTAGAAGATTACATTTCAAACGTTTGTCTTGAATGATCTCACAGAATAGACTTGAGTAGAATTTAAGTCTATGGTCTGATTTAGGTCAGATTTACAAATGTATTATTAATTTAATTTGTTTGAACATATTATATTATTAAGGTAACCATATTAGGAATATACTGTAACTTGTAAGTTAAATTGTGTTACTTCTATGCAATATCTAAACAATGAAAATAAAATTGTTGGGGAGAGAGCACAGATGTGGCTAACAAATAAAACATATTTAAAAGGATTTGAAAAAATGTTGCAGATTGAAATTGCACAGCTAGTTACCCCAGTTAGCACAGACATGACTTTAATGGTCTTATAAATGTAGGCCTCATTTACAGCTTGGTGGAAAAGGGGTATTTATTTAAAAAAGTTATGAAATGGGTGTTAAAATGTACAGAAAAATATATAACCAGCATTGCTAGAAAATAGGATACATTGACATGAATAACATGAATCGATAACTTGTTACTTAATGATCCCAGTTCTAAAGTGTCTAACTATATCTCAGAAGGTTTGTATTGAAAAAAAATCTTTAAGATTCATAACACCACAAGAAAAACAAAGGTGCATATATCATACCCTAGTAGAACAGTGCAGTGTGCTTTGAACAATACAAGTATATCCATCCATCCATCCATTTTCCAACCCGCTGAATCCGAACACAGAGTCATGGGGGTCTGCTGGAGCCAATCCCAGCCAACACAGGGCACAAGGCAGGAACCAATCCCGGGCAGGGTGCCAACCCACCGCAGATACAAGTATATATTATACTAATTACTACATACAGAACTAGTAAACATAAAAAGACAGATTTGTTAAAACACATGGAGAACAAGATAAAAACTGATTAAACACAAACAGGAACCAACAATATTTATCTATTAATTAATAGATAACAAATTAATGGCTAGTTGACAATGGAAGGAATTAAAACTGCAAAAGAGAAAGTCAAACATAAAGTCACAGTCCTGGAGACCTTGGCCAACTGGCTGCCTACCCCATCTTGGGTTTTCTATAGTAGAGTCTGTGCTGATGAGTCCAACACTTCTTTATCCAAAATTACTTTTCCATACTCAGGAGTGTAGCCTGGCAGTAGAGCAGGGGCACCAAGCACCACATCCAGATACCAAGAAGAGAAACAGAATAGAGGAGGGTTAGTAACAGTTTTAAATGTATTGTAGCGTCCCAGCCAAGTTGAAGCCTTTTTTTTTTTGAGTGACTGTTAGGTCCGATTGAGGGAGGGCGGAGTACAGCACGGAAGACTGACAGCGGGGTATTGATTGAGGTGGTAAGGTTGGGGGTTGGGACCTGGGATGGGAGGAGGGGTTGGAGAGGGTGCTTAAAAGAGGGGTGTGTTTGGGGTTACAAGGTTGGCGTTCTTTTTCTTGATTGTTCAAGTAAAAACTTTTTGGTGAGACTTTACTACGTCTGTCTGTTTCTTTACTTCTTCTCTTTTCGAGGTCGCTACAATATTGTGATACTTATACTTCCGTAGAAATGACAAACAAACAGAGATGCAGTATGTGCAGCTAATCTGTAGTTCAGGGTATGCTAAATCTAAAGTTCTGAGTCTTCAGCCTGAATTTAACACTAGAATCCCTGAAGCCTATAAAAAAATGGTAATCCCAGGCCACCTTAAATTCCTTTGCACCTCTCCATCAGCATCTTTTGTTTTGTAAATGTGTCAATCAGCAAGCAGCCTGCTATCCCATTCCCCATCGATGCAGCTCAAGTCGTAGAGAAGATTCTCAGAGTTAAAGTCCATTTATCTGGGTGTGAGATGTCTGGAATTGTGGAGGATAAATAATACTGTAAATATATTGTCATTTGGAATACATACATTGCATGTGTGTTCCGTGTCTACAACAATCTATGTAAATGTAGGATGACAGGAAATGCAAGGCAGGAATTGTTGAACACATAACTAAAGAGAAACGTTTTTCATGTTTTAGTTATAATTAACAAAATGTATATATGAAGTGTATAATGTGTGAAGACTGAAGTCCAAATATCTTATAAGCACTTTCACAAAAGGTACAAGTATAACTAAACAATTGAGTTTTTATTCAAGAATGTAACCGAAGAAAAAGAAATCGGGTTAGGGTACGACATTGACATGACAGCTTGGGTGGTGCAGAGGTTAGAGCTGCCAGTAATGTGGATTGTGGGCAAGTGGACTAGCCATCTCACTGGGTAGAAATGGGCTGCAAAGCCGTGCAGACAGACACAGAGATGCAGAAGGGTTTTTTTTCTGTTAAATAATGTGCTTCCTTGTGCTCCCTGGCATCAGTTATCTCTGTATTGTACATATTCTTTGAGAAACAGATTTCTTTTATAAACAGAGCTTATTAATGGCAATATTTTCTTTCTGTTTAACATGGCATAGGAAGGTTCTCTCAATGTAATATATATGAAGAAAATAAAAACAGTTTTAATCTTAAAACTTAACATTTGAAGGTCTCCAAGGTGCTGCTTCCAACATGAATATCTGGTGACTTGTTCTGTGTATCTCTGGTTCTTTGAGTGAGGAAATATGCACTAACATTTTCGTGAAATTTACCTTTACTGACTTCCATACCTTCATCTTCCTTCAGAGGGTAGATTTTAGAATAAGAGCTGTCATCCACATTTAGAAGTTCGCAGCTGTGCCTTGTTTTGTGTTTACTTAAGAAAATCTCCATGTAGATTATACCTCACAGCCCTGGAATGAGTCCAGTAGATCTTCTCTGCAGTTTTTCCAATGGTATTGTGTTCTTGTAATTTGGAGTCTAAAGTCAAATAAAGGTTTACAGATGATTCCTCGCAGTTATGCAATATTGCTCTACAATAAGGTGGAATTTGGAAGGCCACTAAGGCAATAGTAACTGTAGAATCAGGTAATCAAAGCTAAACCAAACTGTAGCAAGGCTCAAAACCATTTAATCAAAAAATTTTAAGGCAAAACCCAAAATGTGAACCAAACAAAAAGTCAAATGGAATCTAGAAAAATGTTAAAGCCAAAATTATTTTTTTATGAACAGGACTTGGTAAAGTTTTTAAACAATTACATCCACAAATTTGAATCTAGATACACATGCAGTGTATGATGAAGAACACACAAAATGGCAGCCCAAGATAGTACTGCTGGAATTTCAGTATCAAAACCTTGGTAAAAATTGTAATAGTCATAAAAGAAGATGTATTAAACCCTGGAAAGTTTCACAAAGGCTTTCCATTCCTAGCTATATATATATATATATATATATATATATATATATACAGGTACTCGTCTACATACGACCTATGCAAGTTACGACTGTTCGACTTTACGACGCGTTTGACTGTTTCCCCCGCCAGCTGTTGGCAGCGCCAGTTTCCCACACTCTCGAGTCTCGCTACGCAGCAGTAAAAATATACGCAGCAGTGTTGCCCCACATGTGTTTGTGTCTTGTTGTTTTGGCAATTTTCGGTAATAATATAACCCTAACATATAACCCTATAATATTAACACTAATAGCAGCTTTCTACTCAAAACGGCAAACTTGAGAAGCTGCCAGCATCAAACCCAGAAGCTCTTGATTGGGCAGTTCTTAGGATTGCACTACGCAAGCAGTCACATCAACTGCTTACCGCAACCTGCTTTCTTTTTTCTTCTTGAATAAAAGCGCACTTGTTCTGTTATACTTGTACTTGTGAAAGTGTTTATTTGATATTTGGACTTCAGGCTTCACACCAGTCATTCTCAGTCACACACACCACTCACATCCACATCCACAGTTATCCCAGTCTCGTTCGTGCACAAGTTTTATATACAATCATCACATTCAAATGTTAACAGTTCCCACACACAACTGCTGACTCCCAATCAAGAGCTTCTGGGTTCGATGCTAGCAGCTTCTCGAGTTTACCGCTTTGAGTAGAGAGCTGCTGTTATTGTTAATATTATACAATAAAAACATACATTTGATTTACGTCTGTAACAACCGCTGTAAATTTATAGTGCTTGTCAAAGTTAGCGTTCACACTCGCCCCGATATGACACTGCTCTTTTCAAATAAAGACGCGCTATAACAGAGGTGAACTCAGATCAGAGAAAACAGAAGCCCTCCCCGCAAAAAATGTCGACTCACAGTGTATGAATGGCGTATGGAAGAAGTGTGTTAAGCGTTATGTAAATACTTTTGCTGGATTTAACAGTGAACAAGAACTTGATGAGATTCGTGAAGAAATAGTGAAACTGTCAAAAGACCTTTCATTGGAATGTGAAATGGAAGATGTCGAGGAGTTGCTAGACCGGGAATCAGGTGAACTTATGAATGAAGAGCTGATAGAATTGGAAGAAGAAAGAGTGGCGGAAGAAGAAAAAAGAGAATTGGAGTAAGACGAAGAGGAGGAGGTGCCACAAAGAATGTTCACCACAAAGGGATTGTCAGAAGATTTATCTCTACTGAATAAACTCCTCGCTCATTTTGAAAAAATGGACCCAAATATTGAACGATTTGCGAGGATTGAACGGATGACACGCAACACATTTCGTCCTTATTGCGAAATTTATGAAGAGAAAAAAAAACAAACAATTCAGACGAAGCTCACTATGTTTATGAAAAGAGCAACTCCTCCCATCACCCCGTCCGCAGCCTCGCCTGATCTGATGAAGGCGATATCGACAACCCGCAGCCAAGCACCAGTGGTGCCAGGAATTAAATGTACAGTACAGTATTTCTTGTTTTGTACGTTTTCCACATATTAAACAAATTGTACTGTAGTATGCTGTGTTTGTCTTAGAAAGTAAGAAAATGTTGATAAAACATTACTTTAAGATGATTACAATATTATTACCCAGTCTAATATTCTTACCTTAAATTAACATAGGCCGACTTACGTCCAGATCAACTTACAACCAGTCAGTCGGAACTAATCGCGGTCGTAAGTCGACAAGTACCTGTATATATATATATATATATATATATATATATATATATATATATATATATATATATATATTGTCACACACGTGCGCTTAGAAAGCAGTCAAAGAGCCTAAAGGTTAGTGAAACACCGCAAGACAAGGGGTTGTCATGTGGTACTTACCCAAATCTCTTACTCTCCCAACAGGAAAACCGAAGAAAAGTAGACACTCCAATTCTGGGTTCCAGAATGGCCGCCAAGACGTCACTTCTGGCGTAATCCATGACATCACTTCCGGCCACCACTGATGACATCACTTCCGTTTCCGCTAAAAATGACACCGCTTCCGTCTCCTGTTTTCGACATCATCTCCTGCCAACTACTTCCTGACCTCCATTTTAATACTGTATATAAATGCCATTTTGTTTCATGTTAAACTGTCAATTGTTACAAATTACAAGTACTTTTGATCACTGCAACCATTTTCTTTGCTTTATTTTTGCCCGGTGGACAACATACGGGGATCGCCCCCAAAACTTCGTTTTTGTGGAGCTTCTTTTTTTTTCTTTTATGAAGTATTTTCACTATATATATATATATAAATACAGTATATATACTAGGTGGTACATGGGATGGACAAGCATCCTGGCAAGGAATCGGGAACATCCCTTACCAGGACAGGTTGCCCTGAGTAAATAGAAAGGCATCACGACCAAGAGTGGTAAGGATGTCACCCGGACAAAGCTGCCCTAATGGATGGTTGGACATCCCAGCCAGAGGAAATGGTTCCTTACCCAGGTGGGAAGCTCCAAAGAAATGGGCAGGCGTCCCGACAAAACATGCTTAATACCTTCCCTGGTATAGGTAAAAGAGGACAGTGAAGGACTGTCTCTGGGAGATGTTTATTCCCTCCAGGCACTAGATGGCAGCGGCCTTTCATATCGGCTATCATTTGGGAACCAGCAGGAGATGCCAGGAATTGTAATTCAGCAGCACAGCCCTGCTGGGGTCTGTGGGTGCCACAACAGGGTGCTGCAGGGTGGTTTACTCCCTACTATTTTGGACTTCCATATGACCTGGAAATACTTCCAATGAGCACCAAACCAGGCATCAGAAGTACTCCTGCGTCCTCAATAAAAGGGTTAGGCGTGTCGTGGTTAATAAACCATCCTTTATTTGAACCCGGGAATGTATTGTGTGATCGTTTTGGGATTGCAGCTCGTTGGCGCCATGTTTCTTTCACTATATATATATATATATATATATATATATATATATATATATATATATATATATATATATATATATATATATATATATATATATATCCATCCATCCATTATCCAACCCGCTGAATCCGAACACAGGGTCACGGGGGTCTGCTGGAGCCAATCCCAGCCAACACAGGGCACAAGGCGAGGAACCAATCCCGGGCAGGGTGCCAACCCACCGCAGTATATATATATATATATATATATATATATATATGTATAAATAATATGTTATTGATTTATAAAAATATTGTACATATATTATCAAATAATTGCCTTCGTGTTGCACAACTGTTGTTTGTACATTACTGTATGTCATAATATAATAAATGACAAAATATGAAGTAATTTTGCCACTGTAAAACCTTGTATATTGGATATTTGAAAATTTAAGTTGTTTTCATTTAGCTATGTTATAGTCAAAGTTTAACTTGTTCTGTTTAGTCTTAAATTGCTTTTCTATTTCTCTCTCTCTCTATATATATACAGTATATATATATTTTTTCTTTTGCATAATCTGAGAAGCGAACAAAGTTGATATTTCCTTACTCGTTGTATGTGTATAACTGTGTATGTGACAAATAAAGAAATTGGAAACTTGAAGCTGCGTAACCTTCCGTCTGGGCAGCCATTTTGATGACTTCTGTAAATTTTGTGCTTGATGTCAGTGGAGAGTTCAGCATGGAATCTTCCTTCTAAGATGTACTTTTTAGTTCCATATGATACTTCTTTGGAGTTAAATGCTGTCAACTGTTTCTGATTTGTGTTATATGATTTTACAGTACACTATTTTACATGAAAGAGTGTTTAAATGCACATCTTTGAAGAAAGTGATGTAAGGTCAGTCACTTTGGGTTTTCTTGTGCTCTGCTATCTCTTGTAAGAGTCTCTAGCTCTTAGCAGACTTAGCTCCAGCTCTGGATAAAGATGCCACGTTTCTGTGCCATCATTTAAAAAGGTGGATCAGATGGAAGGGGTGGGGCTTGCTGCAGATTTCATAGCCGGGCAGAAGTGACCTCACAGCGATGTGAAGATAGGACAGGATACCATTAGCAACAGTGGCCCCTCTGGAGTGGTATTGCTTACCTCATTAATTCTTTTCTGAGGTCCCCCAGATGCGCATGTGTGACATCACTTATCTGGCACTTCTGCACCACTCTTCACAGCAGTACCTGATCCTTATTTCTCTTGCTTCAATGGTTGGCCTCTCAGAAGGAAACTTATTAAAAGCTTTTTATTTCCTCTTCTATAAAATTGTTGCTTCCTTGGACAATTGAAACATACTAGTTAAAGATGATCTCTTCCATCTCAACACATACTACCTGTTTGTTAACCCGTACATAGAGGACAAATGACTCTCCATCATGCCATTTATGATTGAATTCATTAATTTACTTCTGATGCATGCTTCATGATCATGATTGTTTCACCATCTTTACAAGGACCAACTTAAGGAGGACACTGGAGAAGAATTTGGACGATTCAAAGCCGTTCTGTCTCTTTCCCTTATAGCCAGAAGTCTGATGAGCCGGAAGAAGACGTCTAACCTTCTTAAGGTAGTGCTTTGCACTCCATTCTGACTCTTCCAGCTGCAATAACATAAGCAAGCCTGAAACTATCGTAACGGTGCCACTCATTCAGACCTACACCCTTAAGAGACACCATGGCGCACCATCACGGCTCTATTAATACTGTAGTGGGACGCTGAGTGAGAGCCAGCCTGACATCTCACACGCTGAATCTCCCCGTTGCAGCTTAAGAAGCTGTCCCATCTGCAAAAATGAGGGAAGGCTCCTTTTATTGCTCATCAAGATGAGAAAGCTTCTTTGCAGTACAAAGATCTCTGGTTTGCATTTTGATGAGCAGTGTTTAGCCATGACCCCTCAGAGCAAATTTCTGGATGGAGACAATTGCAATGAATGGGGCTTTCCTTCTGAGACCTCAACCTTTTTCAAGCCTGCTATTCTCTGTCTCTTTACAGCATGTTAAGTTATCTGGCCTATAGTTCCTACCATTTTTCAATAATGGTGCTTATTATGTCTGTTAGCTTCAGGCTCTGGAAGCCATAACTTACAACCTTAATCTGTAATTGTTGTAATGCGTATCTTGACCACAAAACAACAAATGATGCATTTCTGTCTTAATCAGTCACAATTTGATTTACTAAACTGGAAAGTAAGCAATATTGTTTATATTAAAAAGAAAAAAAAAACACAGAAAATGCTGTAGTATACATATTGCCTCTAGGGCACAGTCTGAAATAAACAAACTAAATTTCATTTAAGACATTTATTACTTGAACATATGTTATAATTTTAACCCAGGCAATACCAGATACATAAGGAAGTAATTCAGACTCTTAATAGCATAGAATAACACTGAAAAATAAGTTTATTGAACTGCTGAACAGAGAGATACCTCTACATGGTATCTACATGTATTACTTTGGAAATAAATGTGCTATTACGTCACATTAACTTTGGCAATAGCAGACGCCCTCGTTGCAGGGATTTATGTAACATTTCTTTGCCATAAACCACAAATGGTTAAAATTATACCAAGACAGGAATCATTATTTCAGGATAAACTTACAACTTGCAGATAAACAAATGATTTACATGTTAATATTTTATCTTGAGCAAAGGCCCGTGCTTTTTATATACATACTGTATACAGCACATCTAAAAAGCATTTCTGTGGCATTTGGTGTTTAAGGCATTCTATATCCTATGTAAAATAATAATAGTTTCTGAGGAAAAACAGAAAACGTAAACACATTGAAAATGTTGTTTTTAGGTAAGATAAAATCTGTAAACAGATAGAAGAAGCAGACAGAAACTGAAATGTTCCTTAAATGTGAAACATACAAAGCCATATGGGCATCAGGATGCAAATGTACAGACACACATATGGTAGGTGCTTAGTGACATTCGTGGTAACAGAAGCCTTTGCACCCTCACATTCACAGGCATGCAGGCACAGCATATGCACCCACATATGGGCACAAGTGCTCACTCACACACACACACACACATGCACACACACGCACACACACACACACGCGAGAAGGCCACATCAGAAATAAGCACATGCTGTATACATGGAAACATGGACCCACTCACAGCATAACAGAAACTCCCAGACTGGCTGGCACAGATGACAAGAATACGCTATTTACACTTCGTGGATATCAAAGTTCAGAATATTTCTCTTGGGTGAGAAACCAGCACACTTGTGATCAATCCTGATGTTAAAGAGCACCTCCGCTTGGGCATGCAGCAGGCTGCCATAATATTCCCCAAACAAACAAGCAGCTAGCTCTCCAGTGGCTCAATTACTGAATAGTCCAAAAGTGTGTAACTCTGTGGGATTTCAACATCTAGAAACAACATTCTGATGTGTATTCTGTGTAAAAAAAATAAATAATTTAAAACAAATTAAGAATGCCAAAAGCATTTTATTACTCTCACATGGTTGGATATTTAGAGACATTCTGGACACTATACTGTGAGCTTTGTGTTGCCAGCATGTATTGTGTGTAATAAGAAAAGAGTGCTGTATGGTGAGTCACTGGTGATGGACACAGTTGCTTAGTAGAGCAGGTTTTCTGATGTTATTAAGCAAAAAAAGCTGGAGTAAAATAGTGTAATTTGACTTAACCTTTGTATTGAAATTGCAGCATGAATGCTATGGTGCATAAGACGCCATGTGTTGTGCAGATTTAATTACCAAAATAGTATATGCAACTGAAATATTGTCAAAGAAGCAGAAGAAGATAATGTGCTGTGACACCTAAACAGGCTGCACTACGATAAAATGGCTTTAGAATTCAACTGCACTAAATAGTGAAGAGAGTTTGATGAAGGTGATTCACTTGAGTTGTTCTAATTACATTTCTAGCTTTGTTATTTATGGTACAGCTCAGAGATTTCCAGAAGTAACAGTTACAAGCAGGTGGCAAAGAAACATTCTTGCCATGCTACAGTGGTTCAGGAATCATCTGCACATAGGTCACTTAACGTCCAGATGGACATACTTGTTAACAGAAAGATTGTTTAAAAAAAGCTGCAGGGTCCAACATCAAGTTAAAATTACAATATAAATGTGCTTTCATGATATCCAGTGGGCAGCACGGTGGCGCAGTGGTAGTGCTGCTGCCTCGCAGTTAGGAGACCCGGGTTCGCTTCCCAGGTCCTCCCTGCGTGGAGTTTGCATGTTCTCCCCGTGTCTGCGTGGGTTTCCTCCGGGCGCTCCGGTTTCCTCCCACAGTCCAAAGACATGCAGGTTAGGTGGATTGGCGATTCTAAATTGGGCTTGGTGTGTGGGTGTGTTTGTGTGTGTCCTGCGGTGGGTTGGCACCCTGCCCGGGATTGGTTCCTGCCTTGTGCCCTGTGTTGGCTGGGATTGGCTCCAGCAAACCCCCGTGACCCTGTGTTCGGATTCAGCGGGTTGGAAAATGGATGGATGGATGATATCCAGTATGTGTGTATATATATATACTGGATATATGAAGGCTTCACCTTTTTGTAGTATAACACAATGTACAGAATATATTCATGGAGAGAAATCACAGGTAGGGAAAGTACAATACAATACAATACAATTTATTTTGTATTGCCCAAAATCACACAAGAAGTGCCGCAATGAGTTTGAAAGTAAAGTAAATGCTTGGTGTCATACACTGATGAAGGATTTGTCCTGTCTTGCTTTCAGACCTTTAGTTATTGATCTACCTCACCTACACTACCGGTCAACATGAGGACAATAACAAAATTCTTTATTGTATCTTCTTATTGGTAGGTACACCTCAATTTTTCCAGTTTTTCGTCAAATTTAATTAGTTGAAATGCAATAAATGACCTAAAATTGTGAAATGGTAAGCGGCAGACTACCAAAGATTTAAATTTAAAGCTTAGGTTAGCAAAAACTGAAAAAAAGGAAATTTCAGAATATTACTAATGGACCTCCTTCAGGGAACAACTACTAGGTTAAAGAGATATTCTGCAGCAATTAAAGTAAATTAGGCCTTGCAGCTTGAAGAAATCAATTTGCACAGGTGTCCCAGCTTCTGTTGATTACTTAAAAACCTTGTTTCTGTATTAAAGCAGAGTTGGAAGGAGGGCCGACAGTCAAGTTGTAATCTACTTCTTCTTACTGAGTCATGTTTTAGACATTCCCTGTGCATATATGCACATAGCAAAGCTTTAAAGTTAGTCTCCCAATAATATTTCTCAATCTAAGATTTGTAAATAAATGACTAATGTTTTATGCTTATGTAGTCTCACGGGGACAGATTCTCAAATGAGAATACATGTCAGAGGACAACCCGTTAAAAAGTGTGTAGTAAATAGTGACAAAATCCTTCACTGCAAAAGGTACCCAAACAAGCCTTCTTTCTAAAACATCCGCCCCCAATTTCTCCAGTCTGTGGTACCATCGAGAGAGATGTGGAGAGAGCAAACCAGGTGAACAACTTTTTTAATAGGTTTGACCACCCTAACCCACTCTCACCTCGGAGTACTGCACCCTCCAACCATCCTTCTGCTTATACCAGCATAGGAGAGAGTTTCCCCCACCCCACAATTACAGCAGCGCAGGTTGAGCAGAGAGCTGAGGAGGACTTTGTGCGAGCAAAGCAGTGGGTCCAGATGGAGTATCGCCACGACTGCTGAAGGCCTGTGCGTTGGAGCTGGGGAGTCCTCTACAGTGCATCTTCAACCTGTACCTGGAACAGGGGAGAATCCCGAGGCTTTGGAAAACATCTTGCATCACCCCCCGTCCTAAAGATATCATGTCCTAGTGAGCTGAACGACTTCCGGCCTGTTGCTCTGACGTCACATGTGATGAAGACCATGGAGCGTCTGCTGCTTCACCACCTAAGGCCACAGGTCCGCCATGCCCTTGACCCACTGCAGTTTGCATACCAGGAGAAGGTGGGAGCGGAGGATGCCATCATCTACATGCTACACCGATCCCTCTCCCACTTGGACAGAGGCAGTGGTGCTGTAAGAATTATGTTTCTAGACTTCTCTAGCACCTTCAACACCATCCAACCTATGCTCCTTAGAGACATGCTGGTAGAGATGGGAGTAGATTCATACCTTGTGGCATGGATCGTGGACTACCTTACAGACAGACCTCAGTATGTACGTCTCGGGAACTGCAGGTCTGACATTGTGGTCAGTAGCACAGGAGCGCCACAGGGGACTGTACTTTCTCCGGTCCTGTTCAGCCTATATACACTTCCAATACAACTCGGAGTCCTGCCACGTGCAAACGTTCGCTGACGACACTGCTATCGTGGGCTGCATCAGGATTGGGCAGGAAGAGGTGTATAGGAACTTATTCAAGGACTTTGTTAAATGGTGCGACTCAAACCACCTACAACTGAACACCAGCAAAACCAAGGAGCTAGTGGTGGATTTTAGGAGACCAGGCCCCTCATGGACCCCCGTGATCATCAGAGGTGACTGTGTGCAGAGGGTGCAAACCTATAAATACCTGGGAGTGCAGCTGGATGATAAATTGGACTGGACTGCCAATACTGATGCTCTGTGTAAGAAAGGACAGAGCCGACTATAATTCCTTAGAAGACTGGAGTCCTTCAACATCTGCAATAAGATGCTGCAGATGTTCTATCAGACGGTTGTGGCGAGCGCCCTCTTCTACGCAGTGGTGTGCTGGGGAAGCAGCATAAAGACGAGGAATGCCTCATGCCTGGACAAACTGGTGAGGAAGGCAGGCTGTATTGTAGGCATGGAGCTGGACAGTTTGACATCCATGGCAGAGTGACAGGCACTGAGCAGGCTCCTGTCAATCATGGAGAATCCACTGCATCCACTAAACAGTATCATCTCCAGACAGAGGAGCAGCTTCAGCGACAGACTGCTGCCACTGTCCTGCTCCACTGACAGACTGAGGAGATCATTCCTTCCCCACACTATGCGACTCTTCAATTCCACCCCTTTAAACGTTAAAATTATACAAAGTTATTGTCCATCTGTATACCTGCATTGTTATCACTCTTTAATTTAATATTGTTCTTTATCAGTATGCTGCTGCTGGAGTATGTGAATTTCCCCTTGGGATTAATAAAGTATCTATCTATTTTAAAAAGCTGCCAGGATTTCAGGGACAGAGCAAAAGAAACTGAACAAAAGAATTGATGCTGAGAGAGAATTAAAAAGCTAAAATTGCTGTTCTCCATTCAGGAGCTCAGCAGCAAAAGGTAACTGAAGCTCAGTAATTAATTTGCACATTGTAATGAGCGCTGCGGTAGAAAACACAGACTGACAGAGACACAAATGTAGACCACTGCAGCTACTTGGCTCCACACGTTTCAGAAGTGTCTCTGTTTGCTGCAATATGTTTCTGTCATTTTGACTATTGCATCATCATATGACATAACAACATCCATCCATCCATCCATTTTCCAACCCGCTGAATCCAAACACAGGGTCACGGGGGTCTGCTGGAGCCAGTCCCAACCAACACAGGGCACAAGGCAGGGAACCAATCCCGGGCAGGGCACCAACCCACCGCAGGACATAACAACAGCAAACAGAATTTAGATAGCTTTGCAGTCCATGGATATACCACGTGTTAAGACACTGCGGCTATTTTGTCATGGCATTCTTGCATTTCTAATCAGCTAGTTGTGTTAACTTCCTTTAGTTACACATTTAGATGTGCAGTCAGAAGGTGGATGTCATGTAGCCTTATCTGTGCATTTACTGGTGTCATTAGGCAGATTCGGGTGTTTTGAGTACTGAAATCTGAATCTCCCGTAGCTTTTTCTTATCAGCTCCCTTAAAGACAATTCTTTTGACAGGGCGGGACATATCATTTACTTCAAATGCATATTTTGCAGTTCATATTTTCTGAATATAGCTGACAGTTCTTTGAAGCTTACATCGACTCCCACAGAATCGTTGTAATGCTGAACAACAGAGAACACGCACAGCACCTGCGACAACGTATTGTTCACGTTTACCACTCATCCATTGATGCCATTGAATGCAAGGTTTTTCCCTTGCATCAGGTTATGTTTATTTTTAAAACGTGTAATGTGCCCTTTCTTAAAGAGTCATTAGCTTTCCCTTTAAGCAAAGATTAGACATGCTCATAAAGTGGTGCTCACCCCCTTGACGTCACAATCTAACATGTTCACACATACACCTCCAACAAAGAGCATGTCATTGACAAGAGCTGCAACATGTTTTTTTTTTTTATTTCTCCAGCTCTTTTAATACCTTCCAGCCATTCCTGTTAAGGGGTAAACTCAGAGATATGCAGGTGGATAAGCTTGTGGTGTTCTGAGTAATGGACTATCTGTCTGACAGACTGCAGTTTGTGAGACTTGAGGACTATGTCTCTGATAAGGATGTGAGCAACACTGGAGCACCACAAGGAATAGTCCTGCTTCCTTGGCTCTTTACTCTGTACATCTCCAAATATAAATGTAACACCAGGTCATGTCACTTGCAGAAATTCTGCACTTATGGGATATACTGACAAATGGGATGAGACAGAGCATAGCAGTCAGGTGGAGAGATTTGTTTCTTAGTGTAAAGAAAATTGTCTGAAACTAAACATCAGCAAAACCAAGGAACTGAGCTGAGTTTTGCCACACCAAAGAGCCTCTAAATCTGGTCACTATTCAGGGTGTAGATGTAGAGGTGGTCCACTTCTACAAATACTTGAGGGTCCACATTAATCCACAGGTTGGATTGGTCTTGGAACACAGAGGAACTATATAAGAAAGGACAGAGCAGGCTCTTTTTCCTAAGGAGACTGCATTCCTTTAATGTGGGAAGTGACATCCTTCACATCTTTTATATCTCTGTGATGGCCAGTGCGGTTTTTTATGCTGTGGTGTGCTGGGCTGGTAACATCAATTCAAGGGAGGCCCACCGAATCAACAAGGTAATTAAAAGGCAATCTCGGTTATAGGACACTCTCTGGACCCCCTGGAGGTCATAGCAAACATGAGAATGAAAACTAAACTGAGTGCCATTATACAGTAAATAATTCTGCACATCCTCTCTCTTACACACTGATACTGAGGACTTTCAGCAAACAAATTATTCAGCAGATGTGTGTCAAGAAATGCTACAGGGGCTCCTTTATACCAACAGTAATATGTCTGTGTAACGGTGCACTGGGACTGGGACTGCCAAGTCAGATGTTTTCTTTCTTTTAATTTTGTTGCTTTATAGTCATTCTGGTGTCTACTCACTGATTTATCTACCAATTTATTATTTATTTATTTAAAGACCTTCTGTAAAAAGGACAAATAAAGTTCTATCTATCCATCTATCTATCTATCTATCTATCTATCTATCTATCTATCTATCTATCTATCTATCTATCTATCTATCTATCTATCTATCTATCTATCTATCTATCTATCTATCTATCTATCTCACAAAAAATGCAGTGAGGTCATAGAAGTTTGACAGTAGAAAAGCAAAATATAAACAACTAGCCCCCCACCGTGGCTCTGCCCACATAGTAGTGAAACAGGACAGTGAGGAGGGCCCTGTCCGGCTCCCTACTCCTGACGTCACACTATCCCCTCCCCTCTGCCAGCAGCCTCTGTCTCAGATTAGCGCAAATAAATCGCTCCTGCAAGCAAACTATGATTCTTAGCGCAATGAGAGAAGTCACAAAATCAACTGGAATGTTCAAACAAATTATAGAAAAAAACCCGATCTAAATCCGTTAAGTAGTTCTTTCATGAAAAGCGGACAGGCATACAGACAAACAGATGTTGGATTTTATATATATAAAGATGCAAAGAATTAATTAGTAAGAAAAGTATTAACAAAACCCAAAACGAACTATTGAAAATAACATTAATTATGTCCAGAACCTGTTAAATGAGTAAGTCAGTTTCCAATGATTACTGTTTGTTCTAAGCTTGCTGTAACATGGAAGTTATCTCTCTATTATAAAAAAAAATCTTGGAAGGAGATGAGATGTGATTGTCTCAGAGATACTTTCACGTCCCGTGAGACATGTCTTCGTGCCAAGCGATGAAGCGCCCCGGAGACAAAAGCTTATGCAAAGAGATTTGGAAAAGTCCTGCATGGTTATGTCAGACACATTTCTTGTAGAGAGAAAGAAACGAGATTCACTCACAGGCAGTTATACATTGTGTTGTCACGATGTAATTTCAAACACGGAATCAAAATTCAATGCGATATTGATGAAAAGGTAAAAGTGAAAAGAGATCGAATATATGGATATAGGTGATATGACAGAAGTGCACAGCGCAAAATGCAGATCAAGTAAGCATGGCAGCAGCAGCAAGCCAGCAGCTGATTGAGCAAAGAGGAGGTAAAAAAAACTGTATGTGTTTCTCATTGTATCACCGTTTAGGAGAGGGTGTCAGAGGAGCAATCGCGTCTCCTTAGGGTGCATTCAGCACCCCTCTTCACAACATGAATGGCAGAGATGCGAAGTGGTTGGCACGTAGCGCAGCTGGGGGAGGGGCGAGCAAAGCAAGCAGGGGGCAGAGCCCCCTAGTATTAAATATTTATAAGCTGACCTAACAAAAAGTCTTTATATAGATTTACATTTCTGTTTTAACTAAAAGTGAAGGTATATTAAATGTAGATGTACAGTACAACTTGCTTTAGGTGGAACTGGACATTTATTTAATGCATAAATTGAAGAATTATAAAGTCCTTCATGAGAGCAGCCCAAACACAAACAAAACCATTAACCTACAAGTCGACATCTAATAATATGTGTGTCTACCTTCACTAAGGGAAGTAATAAGCACACCAATAGATGAAGTCAAATCAACACTCTTAGCTTTGCCCTCAGGCATTGGTATATAATGTACTGTAAGTCTCTTTGTTAAGAGGTGAGGTTGCTTATGCACTTGCCCACCTTTTTGTCTTTTCTCCACTTAATAAAGATTTTACAGATGCCATGGCAATGAAGACTCTTTCCAATGAGCTCTTTGCCTCAATGTCTTTATTTATTTGTGATGACATGCAGGTCATGTTAACAATAAAGGACCAAGTCAAACATACGGCATCCTCTGTAAAGAACCTATCTTAGTAAGTTATTTCTATCATCATCACCTAAGAGACAATTCACTGAACAACGTGCAAGGTCTTCTTATTGGTGTACACAATAAATAGACTACCATTCAAGACATCGCTGAAGTACTATTAAAGAGAGAACACCTGAGAGTACACCTAATTTTGGCACTTGTTTGTTGCCCTCTTTCGGAATTTCCATGTATACACTAAATTGAAAGACGGTAATTAGGACCCTCCTCCTCTGTAAGCACATAGCTATGTCCCCAGTAAATTCTGCTTTCAGGATGCCCATAACTCAACATTTGGTTTCTCCAATGTCCCATATTTTTCTGCCCCATATTACAAACAGTTTTCTGCATTAGCAAGCACAGTCTTTCACCCATACACACACAGGAAAAGTCTATCTTCTGGGATCCGATGTTAAAAGGATGGGGAGAAGGAGTTAGAGAATGCACAGCACCTTGCTTATCCTTCCTTCTGCTCCAGAAAGACTTTGAAATAGCAGAATATGTGTGATCAAAGTCCCACTTCTTCTGGATCATCCAGCCTAACAGAGTGCAATACCAAAAAGATGTCTTCATTTGGGGCCAGCACAGACACGAGGCACAATGGCCCTTCTTTATTAGAAAAAGCAACAAACACCATCTTCATTAAATGAGGTAGCCAATGGCATTCCAACCCTTTTAACTGTATTTGCTCTTCTGTTATTTGTCCAAGGGACTTTACAGCAAATTACTCTTGTTGGTGCATTTCAATCTTCTGTTGGGAATCCTGGAGTATTTGGCTGTTCACCCACTACATACAGAAACAACATTTTCTGTACTGCATATGAGAGGCAAAGTTTTTGTTTTCCTACACTAGCATATCATTTATTAGTTTAATTTCTCAATAAACATTACATTTTTACTTATTTTCTAAATGCAAAATGTATAAATCTATTTATTACTATATATTTAAACAGACATGTGCTTGTATTTAAGTAAATATGTAGCTTTGTATATTTCTTGTTTAATATTTTAAATGTCTATATTATATTAACCTGTTTAAAAAAAAAAAAAAGTTAAACAAATTGAATGGTGCTGAATTTACAGTCTGCGGTGGGTTGGCACCCTGCCCAGGATTGGTTCCTGCCTTGTGCCCTGTGTTGGCTGGGATTGGCTCCAGCAGACCCCCGTGAACCTGTGTTCAGATTCAGCGGGTTGGAAAATGGATGGATGGATGGATGAATTTACAGTACCTGGAGCTGAACTGCTAAATGGATGTTTACGCTAGTACAGTGGTTATTTGTATGTTGTTGTGGTATTTTTTTTACTTTGCTACCAAAATGCTATTAGAATGTTGTGAATATTACACATGTTGATGGCTTAAAGTGAGCCGTACAGCCTCCTACACACAGAAGAACAATGTAAATAATTACATGTTTGTTCACCTTGCAAGTAAAAAAACTGAACAAAAACTTGGAAGAGTAAATCTGTTTTAGACATTAACTGTGTGTTACAAATAGAATGAATGTACAAACTGAAATATTCATGTAATTATCTAGTTTTTTTTTTGTTGAGATGTTGAACAGTGCAGCTGTCATTACTGTTCCTGCCGCACAGTTGCAAGGCCCAGGCTCTGTTGGACCGGTGTTTACAAATCTTCACTAAGTCCATGTAGTTTTTTTCCCCATGTACACACGATCCCTCGCATATCAAGTTATATTAACTGAAGACTGTGAGTTAACTCAGTGTCAGCCAGTCTGTGTGTGTCAGGGTCTTCCAGTGAAGTTGTATTCTGTTCAGGGGTGGTTCTTTCTTCTGTGAAATATATACTGTAATTGACCCTAGTGACTACTACTGCCGTGCTACCATGGAGCCATGCTTATATAAAGTGTTTTAAGATCTCCCTTCTTATAATTTTACAGGCAAATAAACATCCATCGATCCATGATTCCATCCATCCAAACTGACTGCCATCCATCCATCCATACATCCAGACAGACAGACAGTCTTTCTTATGTCCACTTAATCCACATCAGGTCTGTAGGGGAAAATATATATTCAAACTTTCTAAATATTATAGTGCTGCCGACAATATATATTTTGATACCAAGCTTAGAAGGGTTTAAGGTATACAGGTGAATATTTTTAAGGCTTACTTTATTCATTCATTCAGGAATCATTCATGTGAGTATGGACATTCCCTTTAAAAGACAACTGGAAGGCTACTGAGTGTCCTGGCTGTCATTTGGTAGCTTTAAGCGCTAAATACTCCATAAAAATGAGCCTCCTAAACCTTAGCCCATGCTGTCTTAATGTTTAGAGCATGAAGGAATGTACTTATAATGTATACAAACAGATTACCTCCCAGCTATGAGCTTCCCAGTCAGAACATCCACTTAAAGACAAAATTGTACAAAATAAAGAGAGGCGCACTCATAGCTAAGTGAGGTCTGGCTCAAGCCCGATTCCTGCATTCTTATTGTTTTATGTAAAGCCACTTTGTTTCTGTAACTACAGCAGCCCCTCTGTAGCTGTGCAGTTACAGCCATTCAGAGGAGCTCTAAAGGAAAACAGAGGCTTTATATATGTACAGTATATATATATATATACAGTATATATATCCATCCATCCATCCATCAATCCATTTTCCAACCCGCTGAATCCGAACACAGGGTCACGGGGGTCTGCTGGAGCCAATCCCAGCCAACACAGGGCACAAGGCAGGAAACAATCCTGGGCAGGGTGCCAACCCATCGCAGGACACACACAAACACACCCACACACCAAGCACACACTAGGGCCAATTTAGAATCGCCAATCCACCTAACCTGCATGTCTTTGGACTGTGGGAGGAAACCGGAGCGCCCGGAGGAAACCCACGCAGACACGGGGAGAACATGCAAACTCCACGCAGGGAGGGCCCGGGAATCGAACCCAGGTCCCCAGATCTCCCAACTGTGAGGCAGCAGCACTACCCACTGCGCCACCGTGCCGCCCCAGTATATATATATATATATATATATATATATATACTGTATATATGCATTAAATCCCTGGGTAGTGCAGGAGCACTACATCCTGCGAGTGTTTTAAGTCTTTTGCAAGCATTTACCCCCTAGGTAGCGAGAGGCTGGGCACCCTTTGGCAACCACTGTGTCCTACTGAAGAAGATGATGGCGGTGTGAGCTCGGAGGATCCTTTTCAATGCCAAAAGGAAAACATTGACCACAGAGACAAGATACACAGTTTACAGTATTTCATGCAATGCACGCCCAGCTGTGTACATGGAACAAACTTCTAAAACAATCATAACACGTTTACAGGAACATCACAATGCCGTCAGAAGGAAGGGCCTATGGTCTCCAATAAACAACATACAGGTTCCACTGGAAACACATTTAACTGGGACACTGTGAAAGTAAAATTCAGGGTCAATACTAAGAGTGCCAGAGAGCTGGCTGAATTATGGCTCTCTAGTGAAAACACCATTAACAGACACTTGGACTTGAACTCGGCATGGGCAGGCTTAAAACGAAGAACATCCAAATAATAAAGAAGACTTTATGACCAACACCACCCCCCTTACCCCCCACCCCCTTACAACCTCCTCCACCCCTACCCCTCACTTGCTATATTGCCTTTGATTCCTGTATATCTAATCATTTTCCTCTGAAGGTGACATCTGGTAGGTTGTTGACGGCTTAGGAATAAAAAACTACTTTAAGATATGTGACTGATTTTCTCCCTTTGTGGATCTTTAGCTACAATTATGCAAACAGAATCACATACCTTTGCTTCCATATATATGTGTGAGTGTGTGTATATTGTGATGAAAAGAAGATCACCAAACAAAGATTAAGTGTTGGGGATTGGCCCCGTATATTGCTTTGATGCAAACGATGGTCAAAAATGATTCAAAACTAAATCAAACATTCGACTACAACAGATCAGAAGTGAGAGCTTTTATACAGTAGACAAAATGGCCACTGTAGGAGATGTGGCAGGAAGTGATGTCATCGGCTAGGGACGGAAGTGACGTCATTCGGGCTGGACGGAAGTGACGTCGTTGCTGAGGGACCGGAAGTGACGTTGTCAAGATGGGACCGGCAGTGACGTCATTTGGGCTGGGCGGAAGTGACGTCATCCAAATGGGACTGGAAGTGAATTAGTTTTTCAGGATGGGATTTGTTGATGAAGTGAGTGGGTTATTTTTCTTCCTTGGTTCTATAAGAGTAGAGAGAGAGGCATTAGTACCACATTCTAATCCCCTGTCCGGTAATAAATCGCTCACCTCTGGGCTTGTTGACTGCCTCCTCAGCCCAGACCCATCGGGTCGGGCGGCCAGAACCGAGAGGTCGTGGATCCTGGAGAGGGCATCGGCATTGGCCTGAAGAGAACCTTGACGATAAGTGACCTTGAACTTAAAAGGTTGTAACTCCAAAAACCACCTAGTGACACGAGGATTAGACTCTCGATTCAGGGCCATCCACTGTAAATCGGCATGGTCCGTCACCAGAGTAAATTCCCGCCCCAGCAGGTAGTAATGAAGTTGTGTCACAGCCCACTTAATAGCCAAAGCCTCACGTTCCACCGCCGCATACCTGGTCTCCCTGTCCAACAGTTTCCGGCTGAGGTACATCACGGGGTGTTCAGCACCATCGATGCATTGGCTCAACACGGCACCCAATCCTTTTTCCGATGCTTCGGTCTGGAGAATAAAAGGAGAAGAGAAGTTAGGGGACCTCAATACCGGTGCTGAAGTCAGGGCCAGTTTCAAGTCACAAAATGCGGCTTCAATAGAAATATCCCACACCACTTTAAGGGGAACCCTCTTCTTTGTTAAATTAGATAGAGGCGTAGCCCTCTCGGCAAAATGAGGAACAAAACGACGATAGTAGCTCGCAAGTCCAAAGAAGGCCTGTACTTGCCTCTTCGTAATAGGACGAGGCCATTTTGTAATGGCATCAATTTTAGAACACTGGGGTTGCACTGAACCACCCCCCACTAAGTAGCCTAAATACTTGGCTTCCGTCAACACAAAGAAACATTTCTTCAGGTTGCTCCTCAGCCCGGCCTGAGCTAGTATGGTAAGAACAGCTACAACCTGTTGTACATGCTCCTTCCATGTGCCAGAATAGATAACTACATCATCCAGGTAGGCGGCACTGTAGGAATTGTGGGGCCGTAACAGTGTATCTACCAGATGTTGAAAAGTTGCTGGTGCCCCATGCAAACCAAAGGGAAGGACCTTGTACTGCCAGTGTCCACTGGGTGTACTAAAGGCGTTTTTTCTCTAGCAGAGGACGTTAAGGGAATTTGCCAGTACCCTTTCGTCATATCAAGAGTAGTGAGAAAATATGTTAGCGAGTAGTGAGAAAAGCATATCCCAGTCTTTCGAGGAGATCATCCACGCGAGGCATGGGATAAGCATCAAACTTGGAAACCTGATTGAGTTGTTGGAAGTCATTACAGAACCTCCATGAGCCATCAGATTTAGGAACTAAGACGATTGGACTAGATCAGGGACTAAAACTTTCCTCAATAATGCCCATGTCTAGCATCCGTCTAATTTCCAATTCCACTTCCACCTTCTTTGCCTCAGGACATCGGTATGGGCGTTCTTGGACAACCACCCCGGGGTCAGTAATTATATCATGCTCAATCAATGTAGTGCGACCTGGTTGCTCGCCAAGTACTCCCGTAACGGACAAGATAGCAGATTCCAGCTCTTGTTATTGTTTCCAAGACAAATTCGATCCGAAATTAAGGGGTTGATGTTCAATGAAAAGGGAGCGTGGCTGACCGTAGTGAGGCTCCGCCTCTCTATCCTTCCACGGTTTCAGCAGATTGATGTGATAAACATGCTTGCTCAGTCGACAATTAGGTTGTTTAACCAAATATTCGACAAGACCTTTTCTTTCCTTAACCTCATATGGCCCCTGCCAATGTGCCAATAATTTGGAATGAGAAGTCAGAACAAGCACCATAACACAATCCCCTGGGTGGAACTTCCGGAGGGTGGTGTTTCTATTATAATATCACGCCTGCGCTGCTTGAGCTTTTTCTAGATGTTCTTTGAGCACAGGTCTAATTTTATTCAATCGATCGCGTAACTCTGCGATATATTCCAAAATATTAGAGGATGGGAGGACCTCCTCTTCCCAACCTTCTTTTAGCATATCCAATAGACCTCTGGTTTGTCTTCCATACAGGAGTTCAAAAGGAGAGAAGCCCGTTGACGTCTGAGGGACTTCCCGATAGGCAAACAGCACAAGGGGCACTAACTGATCCCAGTTTCTCCCATCCTCGCTAACTACTTTGCGTAACATCTGCTTGAGTGTCTGATTAAAGCGTTCTACCAATCCATCAGTTTGTGGATGATAGACCAGTGTTTTCAGATGTTTAATTTGCAGTAACCTAGCAACTTCCCTGAACGTCTCCGATGTGAAAGGAGTTCCTTGGTCTGTTAACACCTCTTTGGGAATCCCAACACGAGTGAATATCCCTACTGTTTCCCGTGCAATTATCTTAGAAGTTGCTTAGCGTAAAGGAACAGCTTCAGGAAATTGCGTGGCATAATCAACCATTACTAATATATATTTATGACCACGTAGGGAGGCTCCAGAAGTCCTACAAGATCAAGCTCGACCCTCTCAAATGGGATATCAATTAGGGTTAGAGGAATAAGAGGAGCACGGCCCCTTCTAGAAATCTGGCGAATCTGACATTCTGGACAAGAAATACAGAAACAACGGACCTCCTCGTTTATTCCAGGCCAATAGAATCTGAACTTAATACATTCTAAAGTTTTTTCAGTCCCCAAATGGGCTCCGAGTAAATGGGCATGAGCTAATTCACACACTTAACGACGAAACGTGCAGGGTATTAGCAACAATGTCCCTATTTCACCGTCATGATCAGCCACGCAATATGATAAATAATTTTTTATTAGAAAGTAGGGTACTCATGGTGTAGGATTCACGGAGGCATGTTCGTTTACTGAAGCAACAGCATTTCTTGCAAATTTCAAGGAATCATCATTCCATTGTTCCCTTTTAAAAGAAGAGGAAGTAAATTTAAATTGAGAAGCCAATTCAATAATAGGATCGGGGCGATTTCCAGGAGCGGAGTTACAGTCTGTTCAGGTCCTTCAGGAGGTGGAGTGCCTCTCGCAGCATCTGATGGACTTTCATCTCCGTCAGTTAAATGAACTATATTGGAATTACAGGAACTAAAACACGGTATGGAGGCATTCGGACTATTATCATCCATAATTAAGCCCTCTTTTAATAAAGGAGCGGCAATGTTTCTACCGCAGTTATTATTATTAGACCAGTCTCGTCCTAGTATCACTGGATAAGGTGGATCAGGCATCACCGCCACGACTATGCTTTTCATGACGCTATCCACCGAGATGACACAATAGGCAGTTTTATAATAATGGGTCTCTCCATGAATACATTTTATACTTGTCTTATTAGGTAACCACTGTTGGGGTAAAACATAACAGTGGGAAACAATAGAGATGTAACTCTAATGGACTACAACCATTAAGCACTACTACTCCTGTATAAGGACAAGACAAAGGATTGATCACAGCACAGTACCTCTCTCCCGTTCCCAAAGAACAGTCCATAGGCTCCGGAGTAGTTCACGCAGTAAATAAATGACCTACCCCCCCACACTTGAAACAGAGCGAGGGATAGCTCAGTTTTTCTTTTCTTCTAGCAGAGACTTCATTAGTACAACGGGTGGGCTCAGAAAAAGGCACACGAACCTGTCGGGTTGGGCGAGGGGACCATTCTGACCATTCTGATTTGCAAACTGCCCAATGATGCTCCACTACTCCCACAAGGCTATCCATGGAGGTTACCTCCTTTTTGCGGACCTGCTGGGCGAGTTTTTCAGGAAGAGCATTTAAAAGGTTTCCACGGTCAGTAATTCGGCCATACGTTGGGCGCTATTCACATCTGGCCTTAGCCAACAGCCCACTTTGCCCCAGACGTCAAAAACCTGTGTGCGGATCAATCGCTCCGGATCGAATTTCCATTCTCACCACTCCCTCGCCTGCTGTGCCGCTGATACACCGTAGCGTTTGAAAACCTGGTTTTTAAGTAGATCGTAATCTGCGGCCTGCTCCTCAGTTAGATCATAATAGGCCCTCTGCGCCACCCCCTTCAGATAAGGAGCCAGAATGTATGCCCATTCCGTCTGCGGCCAGGCATTGCGTTTAGCGATATGTTCAAAAATTAGAAAGTAAGATTCCACATCGTCATCTTCCGTCAAGTATGTTAAAACGGGTGGCACTGACCTTGAAGTCTCTGTTCTTACTGCTGCTGCTGCGCGAGCCTCCGATTCTGCCAGCCGGGTCCTCGTATTGCTGAGTTGAATTTTTACTTGTTGCAGTTCAGCTGCCAAGGTGTTTAGAATGCTATTCAGGTCTTGTCCCTCTGTCATTCTTGGAACAATGTATCCTGCCAACTACGCCAATTGTGATGAAAAGAAGATCACCAAACAAGGATAAAGTGTTGGGGATTGGCCCCATATATTGCTTTGATGCAATCAATGGTCAAAAATGATTCAAAACTAAATCAAACATTCGACCAAAACAGATCAGGAGTGAGAGCTTTTATACAGTGGACAAAATGGCCGCTGTAGGTGATGTGGCAGGAAGTGATGTCATCGGCGAGGGACCGGAAGTGACATCATTCGGGCTGGACGGAGGTGGCGTCATTGCCAAGGGACCGGAAATGAAGTCATTCAGGCTGGACGGAAGTGACATCATCAAGATGGGACCTGAATTGACGTCATTCGGGCTGGGCAGAGATGACGTCATCAAAATGGGACCGGAAATTAATTTGTTTTCCAGGATAGGATTTGTTGATGAAGTGAGTGGGTTATTTTTCTTTCTTGGTTCTATAAGAGTAGAGAGAGAGGCATTAGTACCACAATCTAATCCCCCGTCCGGTAATAAATCACTCACCTCTGGGCTTGTTGACTACCTCCTAAGCGCACATGTGTGACTATATATATATATATATATATACATATATACATATATATATATATACATATATATACATAGTCACACACGTGCGAATAGGAGGCAGCTGAAGGGCTTAAAGAATAATAGTAACATATCTGCCCAGGGGGCGACAAGGTACACTAACTCTCTTTCTAAGTCCCCTAAAGACCTTTCCCGGGAAATCCCACCAGGAAGCACTGCCTCATCTCGGGACACGTCACTTCTGGTCCCGGCCCCCGAGGATGACATCACTTCCAGTCCCGGCCCCGAGGACAACATCACTTCCGGTCCCAGCCCCGAGGACGACATCACTTCCCCCAGACCTCCTATAAAGCCTCACTCCCTTCCTCTGGAATTCAGTTCTGTTTTGGACTCAGTCTTGTAAACTACTCTTACAATTCTTTACTTTTGCAGCCAGGAACATATTATACGGGTGGCTGCCCCAAACCTTTTCCATGTCTATATTACAGTATATTACAGAAATGAATTTCAGATCTGATAGAATTTACCTGGGTATAGCCCTAAAAATCAAATAAAGAAGTAAAATGAAAAAATTATGGATGGAAACCAAATATAATATTCTGTAATATTTAACTGGTATTTAATTGGTACAAGCAAGCATGAGCATGTTACCCCAATCCCTTCACTGGCTTCCAGTTCATTTTCGATTCCATTTTAAGATCCTTGTAATTGTTTTAAAATCCTTTAATGGTTGTGCCCCATTCTATTTGTCGGAACTGCTGCACCCTTATGTACCGTCTCGTTCTCTCAGGTCAGCAGACCAGTTAATTTTACGTGTTCCTAAGACACGATGCAAACTCAGAAGTGATCGGGCTTTTTCAGCTCCAAAACTCTGGAACGATTTGCCATTGCACGTTAGGCAGGCTTCTTCACTTGCTGTCTTTAAATCCTATTTAAAAACACGCTTTTACTACCTGGCCTTTAACCCAGTATGATATGTTGACTGTGTACTTTTTATTATGAATTTCTTATGTGTTTATGTGTTTCTGTTTCTTTTACCTTTTGGTTATTGTGTGTCTGATATGTTGGGCTTTATTGTACAGCACTTTGGTCAGTCTTGATGTTGTTTTTAAAGTGCTTTATAAATAAATAAATAAATAAATAAAATAAAAATAAATAAATAATAAGGCAACATACAATTTTAAGTATTATATTTTATTGTTATTAAAAGGTCTAATAAATGGATGGGAGATTAATGAATTAATTTACTCTGCACTGTACTGTACTGTACAAGCTGCTATCTTCTCAACATTTGTTTACAAAAAACAAACAAACATCTGTTTACAAACATAGCATTTCCTCCCATAATTCTCCAAGTCATTGGGTTAAAAAGAATTAGTTGAGAAACCAGTTTGAAACAGATGCATCATACCAGTTAGATGTAAGGGTCCTGGCCACTCACGATGTACTATTTGTGCCAGCTGAACTTGGGGATATGTTGTGGCATACAGTAGACAGTTTATAGTGGATGCAGATTTCGGCCACAGTCAGGCTGACTAGTAATTCCTCACATCTTGCATATAGACTCCCTTTCAGATGTGTCTATGAGCTTTCCTTCCCTGTCCAAGTCGGTATCTGCTTGTTTACTGCTAATTACATTTGTGCAGTATAATGAAGCTGGCTGGGTGATTGGGCAGTTGAGCTCTCAAAATTAAAAACATGGCATGCTCTTGAAGCATTCCAGACATACTCTAAGTTTACAGACAGATGGGTGTGTTTACTAAGTAATGATAAAAGGAATCAAACAAAAGTGTGGTTTATAATCTTGAAATTAGTCTGACTTTGCTTTCCTGACATAACCCAAAATGATTTTTGTAAATGTGTTAACTGGCACCAGTGTTGCTGGTTTAACCTGCATGGCCTGCCCAGTTTTAAAGCTGCACTTATTTAATTGGCTTACAGTTATACCACAGAGACTTGTGTTTTGGATAAATATATCCTGTTCATGCATGGGCAAAAAATACATTTTAGTTTTCCTGCCAAAATGTCTCCTAAGCCATTAGCTTGCAGTAGTCTGTTAAAGAAAAGACACAGGATACACATTCAGTGCTAACAGTATGAGCTTATTTTTCATAAATGACTTATTCAACAGAAGAAAATCACAATTAGACTTGCTGAGTGATGAATTGGTGAGCATTTAACCATGAAGTATTAAATAATTTATTTTGCAGCATTTTATTTTAATTTTTTCTGACTGAAATCTATTTATAAATTTGATCATAGTTATTATAAAAATTTGTATGCATGTATAACATTCAGAATTTCACATAGCAATGTATATCACATTTAACAGAAAATGCTAATTTTAACTTTTTTATTGATGTAGGAAAATTATCAGGAATCTGTTTTCCTTATTTCTCTTCATTAAACTTAATTCAAGATGATGCAGTGTCTGGAGGGAGCATTCTAACTAAGTGAAGTAAGTACATCTAGATATTAATACCATTAACATTAATAACCTCTGTTAAATAAAGCAAAACTATTGAGTATTATGACATTTGTCTCAAAATGAACACAATCATTGAACAGATAGGGAGTCATGTTAAAGCATAATAAATAGGAGAAGGCTCCAATTTTATATTTAGAGCTTATTACAAAAAGGGAAAGAGATCATGTGAAAAGAGGTGGGGTATCAGCATGAGAGCCCTTTTAAATACCATTGACAAAGGTGGAACAAATTCTAGTGGTGCTCCTTGCCAGGTGGTTACAATTTGAGTGACCAATTCCTGGGTGAGGTGTTGGGCTTCATCATCAGGAGCAGGAGAAGGAGGGCTGGATATGTAGTTCAAGCTGAGGTCCATCTTGGCTGGGAGCAGAAGAGGAACATGGGTAAATGACAGTGTGTCACCCAAATGCCTCTGTGGCATCCACTTTAAATCTTTTCCCATAAGAGGTGCCACAGACTCAACGAAAATGTAGGTCTTCCAACTCTTAGGCTATATCCACATCACAGCTAAAAGTGACTGGATTACAATTTTTACAATGCTTGACTGTTCAGATTAATTTTGCAAGTTATCTCAAACCAGAATGTTATGGGTTTGTTCTTATATTTTTGTTGGGTTTTCCTGAGCCTTGAAAATTCACCCTGGTGTTAATTTAGATGTTTTAAATTCCAAGGAACCCAATTCTGCAGTCATTTTGACTATCTTTTCAAACGCCATTTTGGTTTGACAAAGTGTGCCACTGTTTTGTGGCGTCTTTGTCATCCACTTCCAAAGGGATTCTCCCATGATGCACAGGTTCTGCACTGTTGTCATGTCATTAATGCACCAAGTATAAAAATAACCCCAAATCAGTCACTTCTATCCAAGACTGGAGCAAACCTAACTACTCACTTTACTTGTTACTTTGATAACTGGTCACTGAAACAAAGCTCTGCCTTTTGAAGCTGATTTTTGGTTTACGATTTGGCTTGGACGCTCTCTCTTTTTGACTTGACTCTGTTCTTTTTCCTGTACCTCGCTCCTATTTTCTAAAAGACTGCCCTTTTTGCAGTCTATACACTGATATTATGCTCAATATGTGCAATTAAATAAAAACACAGACAGATATGACTTAATAAAAACTCACGAATATCAATAGCATGCCATCTGTTGTGCTACTTCACTCACTTAGTTTTAATATAGGAAATCTACAAATTAATCTGATCATGTTGGCAAGGAGGAGAAAAAGGAAGCAAAAATTATAGCTGATGCCAGGGCCGAACTGGGAAGTTTATTCAGGCCGGGAATCCCAAGTCTAACCCAGGCCACACAATATACATCAGTTCTCTTGTACAGGCACAGACCCGAAAAAACAAACAAGCACCATTTTCTCTTGGAATTTTTTATGAATGAGGAGACAGTAGATTCATATTTTACACATACATTTCACTCTTAGGCTCAAGACAACCTCTGATAAAGTGTGGCACAACACTTCATAAATAAATAAACAGAGGTGGGTAGAGTAGCCAAAAATTGTACCCAAGTAAGAGTAGCGTTACTTCACAATAATATTACTCAAGTAGAAGTAAAAAGTAGTCATCCAAAAAATTACTCAAGTAAGAGTAAAAAAGTACTTGCTGAAAAGATTACTCAAGTACTAAGTAACTGTTTGAACATAATAAATGATTTATTTTTTAGAAATGTTGTAATAAGACAAACAAAAATATAAAACAATGTGCAAATTCTGCTATTTCCAAATAATAAAATGAAATAATACGTAAAAATAAATCACATCTTTAAAAAATAAAGATGCACAAATAACATAAAGTTCCAAATCTAAGTTTTTCACAACAAATGTTTTGAAGCCGATACCTACAGTAGGTAACATGTATGTTTGAACAGTGCAAACTACTTACAGAGATATCCTGTACACTGACAGTATAATACTGCATATGCACTTTATGGTGTAGTGGGTCCGCAGCTTCAAAAAAAAAAAAAAGGCCAGTTTCAAATCCATAAAGCCGTGTCACTCTCTGTGGGCGCAACTGCATGACCGCGGGGAGTTAATGAGGTAGTTGGAGCGAGTCACACCTGCACGTGCGGGTCCAATCATTCTCAATTAATTTATTGGCTTCCTGCGGTGTGTGATTAAGGCCCACGGAGACGGGAGTGAATATATACGGGTCAGCACAAAAAAGAAGGGGGAATCAAAGAAAAGGAGAAAAGACATGAGGTTAAAAAAAGACATGAAAGGCAGGTTTGGGAACGACGATCTGGTTCTTGCAGTGAAGCTGTGACCGTTTAGCAGTGAAAAGGAACCCCACATGACTAAAAAGTCTCTCGCAGGCTGCAAGACGCAGGAAGTTTGTGTGTGGTCATGTGACTGCATGGCTACGTCTGATTGGTGAAACAGTTATGCAGTAGATCCACTGGCAACTTCTCTCTTGCTAAAATATAGTTTAATGTATAAATGGAAAAAAGTAACGAGTCGAGTGTTGCCCAATGTAGCGAAGTCAAGAGTAGTGTTTCTTCTTCACAAATGTACTCAAGTAAAAGTAAAAAGTATGTTTGCAGTTTCAACTGTGAGTCTGGAATCTACACAGCCAAGCCGCTCTCAGTGTCTGGATGGTAATGCTGAATACTCTTCCAACAAAAATGGAAGTGTGGGTAGTACTGGGCGGTATGACCAAAATTCTATATCACGGTATTTTTCTAAATTATATTGGTTTCACGGTATTCAACGGTATTTTTTTCCCATGCATGAATGGATGTTAACCACATTTTCCACTGCAATTACTGCAGTAGACTGGCTAAGAATAACCTATTCTACTGTCATGAGAATTGTACATTGTACAAAAAACACATTTTAATGTGCACACAAGTATCAAGATGTTGACTTTATTCTCGATATTTCCACTTTAATCTTGACGCTTATGTCGAGATTAAAGTCAACATTTCCACTTTACTCTCGCCGTTTATGTCGAGATTAAACTCGACATTTCCACTTTATTCTCATAGTTTATTTTATAATTAAAGTAGAATGTCGTAAACAAAGCTTCATCCTAAAATCAATGTATAATTTACTAGATTTTCTCAAACCCCATCATAAGTTAATGCAGTACATTAAATGCTTTGTGTTGTGTTCCCCGACCCAGTTGTTAATCACTGCGCGCTTCTTAAACTGACTTCCTCCGCAAGAGGAGGCGCTGGCAGTGATCACCGCACAGAATCCATTTACTTCTTGATATTCCTGCTCTCTGAAAATTTAGAATGCTAAGATATATGCTTGATATACTTGATACTTGATATCATTTTCAGGATGAAATGCATTATAGCAGGTATTAAACATGCCGTTAGTGTGGCGGTAGTGCTGCTCCCTCGCAGTAAGGGGTCCCCAGGTGTACGTTCAGTGTAGAGAATTTTTATGGCAGGTGTGACGAAGCTCCAAAAACTGGATGTATGAATGGGTATCGCAAAGATTTAACTTAAATATTGTGTAAATGTTGGGTTTGTGATCTGGTTGTCGGAGACACAAACACAGAATTCAATGGATGTTCTTCTGAGTGGGCTTTCTTTATTGCATGCGTGCTGTCTGTCTGATGTACCAAACCCTCAGCTCCTATCCTTCCTTTTTCCTTCTCCACCTAACCAATCACCACACGATAAATGTCTTTGTGAAATTAAAAGTAGTTATAAACTTAGACCACGGAGTGTTCAAAACTTTAAAAAAATCTTCGTTATACATGTTTAATTATGCCGTCCATTCAGGGTTGCGCCCATCCCAGCAAGCATTGTGTGCGAGGCAGGAGCAAATCCTGAACGCCAGCACATCGCAGGGTGAATATGAGCAAAACATACACTAGCAGGGCCAATATAGCATAACAAAACCCCACATCCTACATGACTTTGAAAGGAAACTGAAGCACGCCGAGATAACCAACCAGAAAAACTTGCAAATTCAAGGCAGAGTACACCCGAGACCCCCTTGCTGTAAGGCAGCAGTGCAACCTCCACACCACCGTGCCCCCACATGATTAATACATGCTTTAATGCATGTCATCATAAATGTTCAGGGAGCAGGAATATCATGAAGTGAATGTATTCTGTGCAGCGATCGCTGCGGCGCCTCCTCAGTACAAGAGGAAGTCAGTTTAAGAAGCACGTGCCGATTTAACATGGCTCGGAGAACACTTATCACAAAGCATTTAAAATGCTACGTAACTTATGACAGGATTTGAGAAAATCTAGTAAATTAAATATTCATTTTACGATGAAGTTTAGTTCAGGATGTTCTACTTTAATGACAAATTACGAGAATAAAGTCAACATGTCGACTTTAATCTTGACATAAACAGCGAGAATAAAGTAGAAATGTCGAGAATAGAGTCAACATGTCGTCACACTATTACACAGTACCCAGGTACATTACACTGAATTGAAAAAAAATAAAACAAGTGCAACTTGGTTTGCAGTATTATCCAGTAGTATAGAAACAGTATTCACAGATTTGAACATAATGGTCCACATCTGACCTTTTAAAACCAATGTATCTCCAGGCAATGGATGTGACTCCTTTTTTTCGGCAAAAGTTCTTCTATGTCATCATGTTCAACTTTATCTTCTGCTACAACTTCAGTTCCGGAATGTTTTCTGTCCATTTTCACCGCGCAATACCTCCACTACCGCATGTACTCCATTGCATGCCTATTTAGCGTTGTATCAGTGAAAAAGGTCCCCCCTTAAACAGTTTCCCGCTGCGCCACGTTCCGAACGTTGCTTAGGCAATTTAAACTGGTGTTGCGGTATAAGAAAAACCCATATCATAACAAAAATAAAAAACGGTTTTCGGTATGAACCGGTATACCGCCCAGCACTAAGTGCTAGTCAAAAAAGACCACTTTGAATTTCTTCGATAGACAAAAGACTCAAAAAATGTCTTAGTGCCACAGATTTCTGTCAAACATTTTTTAAAGAATGCATTTCATGTATCCTATTTGTTATATTGATTAGTACACAAAAGAAATCCCCAAACCTTCTTTATTATAGAAAAGCCTCTCTCATACCATCTCCTTCCCGGAACTCCCATCCCTCTCCCCGTTCTATTTATATCTTTGTACAGTGCCACCTACTGTCCAAATGAAATAACATTAATACCACAACATAACATCTCCCCCTTTCTTAAATATCTAACTTCCCGTCCAAAACTTGCTGTTAACAAAACGGAAAATAACACAACAAAGAAACAACAAACTTATCTGTTTGACTTGCATTACGATCCCGTCTCATAGTCTTTTAACCACACAGGACGGCGGCATAGGCGGCCCTTCAAGGTGGACTTCCCATTTCCTTCAGGGACCAACAAAGCAGGTGGTTTCACTGTTGGAATCCGAGGCGGAAAACTCTCAAGGAACGAATCCCCATGTGACTCAAGCAGAGCAGCAGGAGGCGCACCAGAGAATTGATCCGCGGGTGGCGCGTCATTTGTCGAATCTGCACATGGTGCGCAAGGCGACAACCGCGCTGCATTCCATACTTTACCGTCACCAAGCACGTAGCTGCTTTCTCCAATTTTGTCAAGTACAGGCGTGGGATTACTGTAATGTGGCAATCCTTTAGACACCAGGGTGGGCATTTTTACTCACACTGTGTCTCCCTTTGCCAGTAACGGGAGACGAGCTCCTCTTCTGTCATCCGTGTATTTCTTCATCTTATTCTGTTTAGCAGCAACTCGTTGTCTTATGCTTGCATCGTCTAGTCCAACAGATGTTGACAAAGGCAGTATGTTCAGTTTGGTACGCATCTTGCGTCCATGAAGCAGTTCAAAAGGCGAAATACCCGTTGTCGCATGTGGCGTAGCTCTAAAAATATGAAGGAATTCCGTAACGGATGATTTCCAGGGCTTACGCTGTAAATGAAGCGTCTGTACCGTTTCCTTGAGCACTCGATTAAATCTTTCAATTGCTCCATTAGCTTGAGGGTGATAATTTGCAGATCTAGTGTGCTGAATGTCCCTCTCCTGTAGGAATGTGGTCAGCACAGAGGATGTGAACTGAGGACCATTATCAGATACCAAGCATTGAGGGTTGCCATGGCGACTGAAAATAGATATTAAAAAAGCAACTACAGCTGAAGCAGTAATTTGGGACGTAAAACCAACTTCAGGCCATTTTGAATAATAGTCAATTAGTGTGAAGGCAAAGCGACAGTCTGCAGGTGCGATTTCGAATGGCCTATCACGTCAATGGCAACTTTCTGCCATGGCCCGTCTGGCCAAGGTACGGGTTGTAATGGCGCGGCACACACTTTTGCGGTCTTATCATTTGATTGGCAAGGTTGACAGGACTTGATTGCTGTAGTGACAAGATCATCCATTTTCGGCCACCAGTACAGGTCGCGAAGCCTCTGTTTTGTGCGGACAATTCCTTGATGACCCTCGTGTGCTAGGTCCACAATTACCTGTCGCAATTTAACCGGCACAACTAAACGATCCGATCCTCTGAATACAAAATCATCTTTAACAGACAGTTCATGCCGTATGCGAAAGTACGGTACAAGCTCATTTGGTACAAGTGAAATATTTGCAGGCCATCCAGAATGAATGTGATCCCGTACGGCACTCAGTTCTGGGCATGAAGCAGAAGCAGCTTCGAATTCTGCATGGCTTACTGCCTTCACGGCCGAGGACAGAAGGGCAACATACTCCAGCTCTAATTCAGATGGCACATTTGGAGCAGATATAGGGAGACGAGATAGGCAGTCCGCAGTCGAATTCTGCGCTCCCGGGCGGTACAACACGTCATAATTAAAGCAAAGGAGACGTGCCGACCATCGGGCAATACGCAAACCAGCTCTCCCCATACCTTTCGTAGTTAGAAGTGTTGTGAGGGCTTGGTGATCTGTTTTCAAAGTGAAACGGTGTCCCCACAAATACGTACGCCACTTTTCAACTGCCCAAACGCACGCTAAGGCCTCCTTTTCCACTGTAGAATACTTCCTCTCGGCCTGAGAAAGTGTACGAGAAGCAAAAGCAATGGTGTGCTCTGTTCCATCTGCATGCATTTGTGTAAATACTGCACCTAGCCCGTAGTCTGAAGCGTCAGTTGCTATAATTGAAGGCAAAGCAGGATCAAAAATTGCCAGAGCAGGACTGGTCAGAATTAATTCCTTGACCCTATGGAAGCTACGCTGTGCTTCCTCTGTGAACTCAAAGTTGGATTGCCCACGTAAACAAGCACGTATAGGTTCTACTATCGTGGCGTAATGCGGTATAAACTTTGCATACCATGATGTTAGCCCTAAAAATGAACGTACAGCTGAAACATCTGTGGGAAGAGGTGCGTTATGGAAGGCATCAACGTGCTCTGTGTCAGGCGAAATACCCTCCGCAGAAATTACATGCCCCAAAAAACGAAGGGAGGACTGCTTGAAATGACATTTGTCCTGATTTAATTGTAGCCCTGCCTTCTCCAAACATTCTAAAACAGCTGATAGGTGATGTTCATGTTCAGCAGCCGTGAATCCATAGATAATAATATCATCAAGGTAATTCTGGACACCTGGAAGATGGCGGAGAAGTGTTGACAGTAATTTTTGAAACGCGGCTGGAGCGGACGCCAGCCCAAAGGGAACATGGCAAAAACGGAACAAGCCATCGTGTGTTATAAATGCAGTCAGGTCCCTACTCTCCTCGTGCAAGAGCACTTGATGGTACGCGTTTGCCAGATCTATAGTGGAGAAGACAGTAGCACCTTGTAATTGAGAAAGCAGTTCCTCAATATGTGGCAGCGGAAAAGAATCAACAATAACAGCCTTGTTAGGCTCACGAAGGTCTACACATAAGCGTATGCCACCAGTTTTCTTCTGTGTGACTACTATTGGTGATACCCACGGAGAAGCATCCACGGACTCAATAATTCCTGCATCTAGCAAGTGGCGCAGTTCAGCAGAAACAGCAGTCCGTACCGATATTGGCAAGCGCCTCAGTCTCTGCTGCACCGGCGAAACCTCTGGCCGGATTCTTACCTTATGTACAAACCCTTTTGCACATCCTAGGCCTCTGAATGGAGTGGAAGACAACTGTAGCACTGGGGCTGGTGGGGTAAGTACTGTATTACCTTCGATGTGCAATTTCAAAGATGTAACTAAGTCCATGCCTAGTAAAGGGGCACCGGTTTGCACGATGAAGAAAGTAGCCGGTACCGTTACAGCTGCATATGAAACTCGGGTTTGGAGGCATCCTATGACCGGTAGTTCAGTTTTGGAATAACAGAGCAGGCGTACGGGAGGTGCTGATAAATTACAAGTACCGAAATACCGGTTACATAACCCGCTGGGTAAAATGGATACAGATGAGCCCGTGTCTACGAGGAGTCGCACCAAATGTGGTTTAGAATCGTTTGCTTGAATTGTAACAGCACATGAAATTTTCCCAGGCCGTTTTGTACCATCATTCACACACAAAATGGTAGTTTCCGGAATCTCAATACCTCGAACTCGGTCTTGTGGAGGAGAGCGACATACACGAGAAAAATGTCCAGATTTCCCGCAGCTTCTGCAAATAGCCGATGCAGCCGGACACTCTGGAGCATTTGCGAGATGTGCTTTGGATCCACAGCGGAAACACGACCGATTCTTATTGGAGGTCATAGGAGTGCCATAACTAGGCTGTACGGGGGCCTGACCATCGCGGCGTCGTGTAGATAGCCTCGTGCTTTGAACTGCATCGACTGAAGCTGGAGAAGTGGCCGCCAGGATCCCCGCTTGGTTTTTAGCAGCTTCAATTTGCGAAGCGAGCATCACCGCTTTTTCAAGAGTGAGGTCATGTTCAAATAATAGTTTCTCGCGGACACGTGGACAGGCTGTCTTTTCTACCAACTGGTCCCGTAGCATTTCATCAGCTTTATCTTTAAAGTCGCAGGTAGATGCAAGATCTCGTAACGCAGAAATATACTGAGCCACAGTCTCGTCATGTCGTTGGGCTCTACTACGAAATTTATGGCGTTCAACAACCACATTGCACTTGGGCAGAAAATGCGCCTTCAATGCCGTCATGGCCTCTGCGTATGTGTTCCCTGTATTTGGTAATGTATAGAAAAGTCTGTGTCCTTCAGTGCCCAAACAGTGCAGAAGCAACGCTCGTTTCCTGGCTACTGTCCAGTTGTCTCCATCTGCCCCAATAACAAGCAAATAATTTTCAAATATTTTCATCCACGTATCAAACGGAAGCGTGGGCTCTCCTGGACAAGGAAGAAAAGCAGCTGGTAGTGGAACAGTAGAGGCGTCCATCATTGCTTAGAAACATCCTCGTCGCCAATTTTGTTATATTGATTAGTACACAAAGAAATCCCCAAACCTTCTTTATTATAGAAAAGCCTCTCTCATACCATCTCCTTCCCGGAACTCCCATCCCTCTCCCCGTTCTATTTATATCTTTGTACAGTGCCACCTACTGTCCAAATGAAATAACATTAATACCACAACATAACACTATTCAGTCACGCTCTCATCATAGTGCTAAAGGTTTAACTGTCAGAGCATGAGAGACACTCTTTAAAAATATTAAAATGATGCAAAAACAAGACACATTCATTAACAAACTTATCATGAAATAAAGAATGACAGGTACATTTAAAAACATAAATCATTCCACTCACAAACGTGTATCATTAATAAAGAGATAAAATAAAACATTTTGTGTACCTATTCAGTCGCTCTGAGGGAAGATGGAAAAAAACAATTAAAAATGTGACCATACGCTACACATCATTAAAATCTGAAACAAAAATAAAACAAAATAAATACACAATAACAAATACCAAAACCCATACAACATCCAAATATAATTCAAAGTACAGTGGAACCTCGGTTCACGACCATAATTCGTTCCACAACTCTGGTCGTAAACCGAGTTGGTCATGAACCGAAGCAATTTCTCCCATAGGATTGTATGTAAATACAATTAATCCGTTCCAGACCGTAGAAACTGTATGTAAATATATACATTTTTTCAGTTTTTAAGCACAAATATAGTTAATTATACCATAGAATGCACAGCGTAATGGTAAACTAAATGTAAAAACATTGAATAACACTGAGAAAACCTTTAACAACAGAGAAAACTAACACTGCAATAGTTCGCGCTATAGTGCTAGGAACCGCTCTCGCTAAAAACACTTTTTTTAATGAGTTTTAAGCACAGGGGAAAAAAGGAACATTTGAAAAATCCGTAATTTAATAAACCACCAAGAAAAGTAACACTGCAACAATGCAGGCTACGAACCGATCACCGGAAACATAACTGAAAACAAAAACAAGCCTTCTCTAACTTATGCGTCCCTCAATCGCTCTGTGTGTGTGTGCGTGCGTCTCTCTTTTGCGAGCCTGGAGCGCTCCTGTGTGTGTGCCCGCGTCTCTCTCCTACCCCCCCCCCCCCCAGCCTGTGTGTGTGTGTGTGTGTGTGTGTGCGTGCGTCTCTCTTTTGCGAGCCTGGAGCGCCTGTGTGTGTTGTCACGCTTGGGTCACAGATTTGCACAGAGACACAGGAGGTTGTAGAAAAAAAGGAACTTTATTCAAAGCACTGCAAACAAACATTTGTCTCTTTTCAACAGTTTAAACGTGCTCCATGACAAGTCAGAGATGACAGCTCCGCCAGGAGCACAGATTGTCTGAGAGAGAAAGAAGGAGAAGCAAGCAACCAATTTAACAAACTGAAAGAAGCCCGTGCAGGCTTTTTAAGAAGGCGGAGCACCGCACGAGAGGCATATTACGCGACAGAGCCGGCAAGAAGGGAAAGGAGGAATGTGAAGGTAGTCTGTCCATGTTTCTTAGGGGTTTTCCCAGGGGCGTCTGTATTCTCTGGGGGTGCGATCAGCTTTGCAGCTCACAGTGTGTCTGTCTAGAGCGCTCCTGTGTGTGTGCGCACACGCCTCTCTCGTGTGTGTGTGTACAGCCCTCTGTCTCTTGCGCTGCCTCTCTGTGTGTGTGTGTGTGTGTGTGTGTGTGTGCGTGTGCGCGTGCTCTCTCTCGCTCGCTGCACAGGAAATGCACAGGGAGAGAATGAACATCAACAAACCGAAAGGGAACCTGGCTTGTTCGTATACCGAGTGTTTGGTCGTGAACCGAGGCAAAAGTTTGGCGAACTTTTTGGTCGTAAACCGAGTTGTACGTGTACCGAGACGTTCGTGAACCGAGGTTCCACTGTATATTATAAACAATCTTCATATATAACTTTAATCAGAAAAGCACCAGACTTATGCACCTCTCATCATAGCACTCCTGTTTAATTGTCAGAGTGCAAAGTCAAACTTCACTTAAACAAAAACAAGAAACCATTCAATCACAAACAAGAAAAGAAACCCACCAACGTTAAACCGAAAGGATTTGTGCCCACTACAGAGCAATAACGCCTGCTCGTTTTCCAATATAGTAAAATTATATAATTTTCAGTATTAGTTTATTTCATTGGTTGCTCTGAATGTCAGGCCAGGCTCCCACTGATTGTAAACGTCAGTCTGGCTCTAGCTGTTGCTTTGAGGGCAATCATCACAGCCATATCTATACTAAGAAACCAGTGGACACAAGACAGGAGCCAGGACTGCTGGGAGTGAGACGTGGAGGACTTTGGTGCGTTTGCCAATTTTCGAATGTTGATGGGATAACTGATAACCTTTGACTTTCTCTGCAAAATAAATGCTTGAGGATCACAATTTCTATGAGAAAATGCATAGCAACTGCACTGTATTGGCTACCGACAGTCACCCCAAATTTTTATTATGCCTTTCGCTTTGGAAATCCACATCAATAATGTTATCCATCTTTATTTTCAATGCAGAAATAGGATGAGAATTGAATAAATAAAATTTTGAATAGAAGTCACATTAAAGGTGACAAATGTCTCTGTTCAATTTAGTATCACATACCAGATTTTGTCTAAGTCTGGTTGGAAAAGTTCATTCAACGTGATTTTTTTGCTGTTCACATTTCATTAAAAGAAATAAATCTTCAGTAATAAAAAATGGAATTGTGCTGCAGCTTGAACATAGCCGTAATGTGCTCTGTTTGATAACTGACCTGATCGAGAACATAAAAATGTGATCACAGAAGAAAAACAATAAAAGAGCTCACAATTGTAAGTGGACAGACATTAACAAAAAAAAAAGAAACCATAATAACACCACCACCCGACAATCAAGAATACCAGGGAGTGGAATTCAGAAACTGATGATTGATGACAACATCTGATATTTTCACCAATGTTAGACATTCTACTTGTCTACTCCCCAAAAAACTAGTGATAACATTCTTGTGCATAATTAAAACTCAGCACTATATGACATTTAATTTCACACACAGCATTTCAACTTAATTGCTAATCTGACTTCACTGTTAAAGGTAATATCTTACACAATGTTTAAAGCACAATGTTGACTCTTCCCAAAGTTATAACTTAGATCAAAGTGCTTCAGGTTAATCTTCTGTTTTATTTTAGTTATTTAGTTCTGTTCATCTTGCTGTTTAGTGTAAAATTGGATAGCCTACTTGCTGAAATGTGCATATCTGAAATAAGAGAAGTACTGTATTATATTTTCCATAATGCTATTTTGTTTTAGTTATATACTAAAAGACAAACAAAATGAGTAAATTGCTGACTTTTTAATATGTACAAACTGAATACATAGACCAACCTAAAGTGGTGCCTAAATACATTTTTAATATGTACAAATTGAATACACAGACCACCTTAACGTGGTGCCTAAATAAGAACTCAAAATGACAGACACCAGCTAACCACAAACATTCGAAAGAATAGGAGGAAATCCCACTCTGCTGTTTGCATCATTTGTTTTAGTGTTCAGTGAATTGTTTATTTCTTCTTTCTGGGTATTTGTCTGCTGATGTAATAAGCTGCTTCTTAACTTTGCTGACCAAACTGGTACAGTAGAAATGCTCTAAAATAACATCTATGAGTATTTCAGAGCTACAAGACATTACTGGGCTTTCCTACTCTTCTAAGATTTTGGTCTGTCCTCAGGAGATCCATTTAATTGCTTTTTGCAATCTGACCTGAAAAAAAGCCCTTTTCAGACTTGGCAGGTTTTCAGGGTGATCTTTAACAGTGAACTGCATCTACCCATCTAAGTTCCTGTGGACACACATTCACAGGTTATTAGTGTTATGAAATAGTTCCTACTGTATTTAAATATTAATTAAATTTTAAATAATACTACTGTGTACTTCTTTAAAACAGCATAGATGGTGTACCCCTGAGTTCAGGCTCATCTACATGTCTATACTCTTCTTGGCACACAACCACACATCGCATTTAGCAAATTCTACTTCCCAAGCTCATCATGGCTTTGCCCTTCTGCTGACCCACTGTTAACATGAATTTTGAACGGCAACCTAGGTCAGTGAGTTGATGGGTGAGCTGGGTAAGGAGTCATTTGGCGGAATGAATAAAGCCCGGGACTGAGAGGGGAAAAGAGAGATTCAAAAAAGATTAGAGAAGTGATTTCTGCTGTTCTTTCTCACTAACAAGTGGGAGAGCCACCCTGTTATGTTGCACGGCTCATAAAACTCAAAAACAGGAGTAGCTTCTAAAAGATATTAAGAAAAACAATAAGTAGGCCTTGTCCAAAAATCAAAAGGCAGGCCCAACTAACAGACCAAGTCCTATAAATCAAAAAAGGGAAAGGGGAACCATGAAAATCCCTGGTACACTATAACAAAACTGTGTTTCCTTCAAGTAAGAAATTTTATTCAAAACACAAATTCAAAAACTAAATAAGACATTTTGAGAAACAATTTAAAAAATGTTGCTCTACAGAGGTGATAAAAAAGGGTCCAAAATTGAAATTCAAAATCAAATCTTAAACCACAGAAAAAAATATATTAATCAGAAGACTTGAAAACTGAAGTTACAAAAATGTGAACATGAAAGTAATCTAAAGATGGGAGCCAAACAACCAGTGCAGTGTCTAATGCATGTATAAAATCAATGCACAAATAAGTCCTACTGAGCCTCGTTGCTAGTGCTGTGGCATTAGTGAATACTTCTGTTGTTTGGTTCTTTCTTGAATTTTGGATTTTGTCACTTGGTTTGCTCTTTTTTTGATTTTCTTGATTTCAATGTATTGTTCTAGTTAAAGAATGCATTGTTTTCCTTTCGGCTTACCGTTTTGTTTTCTTATTGTTTTTGTTTTGTAATTTTTGCATTATAAATCTTTAAATATTTAAAAAATGTTACTGTTTTTTTAGTTCTAGGGGTTTTCATGGCTTCCCACTCCTTTTAAAAGTTGTATATTTTCTGCCTTGTGATACATGGATCAAATTGAAAACAAAGCTATATATATATATATATATATATATATATATATATATATATATATATATATATATATATATATATAATTATGAGGGGCCGTTCAGGAAAAAAAGATTGGTTCATAAATATATACATTGGTTCAAATATATATATTGGTTTGGATACATTGGTTTGAATACATCCGGTCAGATATATACATTGGTTTAGATACATTGGTTGAGATATATATAAATTGGTTTGCATAGATCCGTTCTAATATATATACATTGGTTGAGGTACATCCGTTCAGATATATACATTGGTTTGAATACATCCGTTCAAATATATAAATTGGTTGAGATATATATATTGGTTGATGTACATTGGTTAGGATATATATATATTGGTTTAAATAGATTGGTTTAGATATATACATCGGTTCAGATACATCCATTCAGATATATATATTGGTTCAGATAGATCCGTTCAGATATATACATCGGTTGGGATTTACGGGCAGGCACAATGTGGCCACCCAAGTTTAGCATCTCCCTTTCGCTTTATCATTGCTTCAGCACTGTTGTCATTATTGTGCATATTTTATACAAGTAGCATATGCCTGTCTGTCGCGTTTTCTTTCTTAATCCGTCTTGGTTTGGGGTCCTCCATTTCAAAGCACTTTTTTTCCTTTCATTATTTAAAACACTCGCACAGATAACCACCACCTCGCCCCGCTCCGTCCCACCCCGGCTCATTGTACCCACCTCACTCGCTCCCTCTTGTCCCTCCCATGACAGATTCTTCTCAAAAGCTGAGTTACCAGGAAGCATTGATCGCAACCGCAGTACCTCACATTTTTTCACCTCAACAGATGCTGATTTATCATTGACCAAAAGCCGCCTGGTGATTTCTGTTATTCCATATTGGCAGCATTTCATTAAAGGGCGATCTGTTTCATCAAAGACATTAGTCCTGTTTGCTGAAAGGATGTTATGAAGGAAAGCACTGGAATAGCGCTGTTTCTTCTGAATGTTTATCAGTGATTAGGGATCAGAATGATCAGAATATCCCTGCTTCACAAATAATGGGTGTTTAACTGTTTTTATAGTAAAACTGACAAAACCACACACATGAACACTGTGAGACTTGCCCAGACACCACCAGTTGGAGACCACATCTTTATAAAAGCACACGTTTATTTAATCACTAATAAACACAAATCCACACAGCACACAATGCACAAAGCAATAATCACCCCAAAATCAAGTCTCTCAGTCCTTGGCCACCTTTCCTTTCCTTTCCTTTCCTCTCCTCTCCTCTCCTCTCCTCTCCTCTCCTCTCCTCTCCTCTCCTCTCCTCCTGGGAGCTTTGTCCTACTCCCACTCCCGACTCTGGCTCACTGACTGTAAGGAGGCGGCCCCTTTTATTCCTGCCCGGATGTGCTCCAGGTGGCTGATGATGTCCATCTGGCAGCACTTCCTGGTGTGGCGGAAGTGCTGCCCTTTGAACCGGAAGCACTCCGGGCGTCCCTGGCTGATCCCTCTGCCATCTTGCCAAGTGTGGCAGAAGTAATCACATCCGGGTCTCCTGAGGCTTAAAGCGCCCCCTGGCGGTGGCCACGGTTCCCAATAGGTCAAATCCTCTTCGTCCCTTTCCCGTGGTCCTCTTTTTATCCAGGGCGGCTGCCCCCTTGTGCCCCAGAAGCTGTTAATGTCCCCTTCCGGTCCCTCCAGGCATCCCGGCCAGGTAATGACCGCAGTCATCTGTGACAACACGCATACAGACACACATGCACACACACACAGACACGCACACACACGCACGTACACGCACGCACACACACACTCAAACTCACAAATCGTGGGTCGCACACACTACTGATTAAGTGTAATTGTCAGGGGCGATCATTTTACGCCTACAAAAAAAAGATCGTCCTGTCAAAATAAGAGACTCTTTCTCATTCTTGACGTGAATCACCTTTAAATGAAATGCTGCCAATAAGGAATAATAGAAATCACCGTGCTGCTTTCTATCTATGATGAACTAACGTTTTATGGGGTGAAAAAAATGATCGCCCCTGACAGATACACTTAATCAGTAGTGTGTGTGACCCACGATTTGTGAGTTTGAGTGTGTGTGTGTATGTGTGTATGTGTGCGTGTGTGTCTGTGTGCTTGTGCATGTGTGTAGTTTTGTCAGTTTTATTATCAAAACAGTTAAACACCCACCATTTGTGAAGCAGTGATATTCTGATCATTCTGATGCCTGATCACTGATAAACATTCAGAAGAAACAGCGCTATTCCAGTGTTTTCCTCCATAACATCCATTCAGCAAACAGGACTAATGTTCTTGATGAAACAGATCGCCCCTTTAATGAAAAGCTGCCAATACAGAATAACAGAAATCACCGGGCGGCTTTCGGTCAATGATAGACTAGTGTCTGTTGAGGTGAAAAAATGGGAGGTACTGCGGTTGCTATCAATGCTTCCTGGTAACTCAGCTTTTGAGAAGAATCTGTTTCATGGGGTGAAAAAATAATCGCCTTTGACAGATACGCTTAATCAGTAGTATGTGCGACCCACGATTTGTGAGTTTGAGTGTGTGTGTTGTGTGCGTGTACCTGCTTATGTGTGATTTTCTCAATTTTACTATAAAAAACAGTTAAACATCAGTTATTTGTGAAGCGGGAATATTCTGGTCATTTTGATCCCTGATCAACATTTAAAAGAAACATAGCAACTCCAGTGTTTTCCTCCATAACATTCTTTCAGCAAATGGGACTAAGTTCCTTCCTGAAGCAGATTGCCCTTTAATGAAATGCTGTCAATATGGAATAACAGAAATCACTGGGTGGCTTTCGGTCAATGATAAACCAGCGTCTCTTGATGATCGCCCCTGACACATACACTTAATCAGTAGTGTCTGCGACCCACGATTTGTGAGTTTGATTGTGTGTGTGTGTGTGTGTACATGCATGTGTACATGCATGTGTACGTGTGCATGTGTGTCGTTTTGTCAGTTTTACTATAAAAACAGTTAAACACCAGGGATATTCTGATCATTCTGATCCCTGATAAACATTCAGAAGAAACAGCGCTATTCCAGTGTTTCCATCCATAACATCCTTTCAGCAAATGGGAGTAAGTTATAATAATAATAATAATTCATTAGTTATATAGCGCTTTTCTCAGTACTCAAAGCGCTATCCACACAGGGAGGAACCCACAATCTTCCACAGTCTCCTTACTGCAAAGCAGCAGCACTACCACTGCGCCACCTGTTCCTTGCTGAAGCAGATCACCCTTTAATGAAATGCTTGCAATACGGAATAACAGATATTACCGGACGGCTTTCAGTCAATGCTTTCCGGTAACTCGGCTTTTGAGAAGAGTCTGTCATGGGAGGGACAAGAGTGAGAGAGTGAGGCAGGTGCATTGAGCCTGGGCGGGACAGAGTGGGGTGAGGAGGCGGGTATCTGTGCGAGTGTTTTAAATAATGAAAGGAAAAAAACGTGCTTTGAAATCGAGGACCCCCCAACCAAGACAGCTTACGAAACAAAACACGACAGACAGGCATACGCTGCTTGTATGAAATTCATGCAATAATGACAACAATATTGAAGCAATGATAAAGTGAAAGGGAGATGCTAAACTTGGGTGGCCAAATTGTGCCTGCCCGTAAATCCCAACCGATGTATATATCTGAACGGATCTATCTGAACCAATATATATATATATCTGAACGGACGTATCTGAACCGATGTATATACAGTATCTAAACCAATGTATATCAACCAATATATATATCCTAACCAATGTATATATTTGAATGGATGTATTCAAACCGATGTATATTTCTGAATGGATGTATCTCAACCAATGTATATATATTAGAACGGATCTATGCAAACCAATTTATATATATCTCAACCAATGTATTAAAACCAATGTATATATTCAAACCAATGTATCCGAACCGATATATATATTTGAACCAATGTATATATTTATGAATCAATCTTTTTTTCCTGAATGGCCCCTCATAATATGTATGTATGTAAGTATGTATGTGTATATATATATATATATATATATATATATATATATATATATATATATATATATATATATATATATATATATAAATAAATAACTTTGTTTTCAGTTTGATCTATGTATCACAAGGCAGAAAAATCCCAACTTTTGATTGTGCTATTATTCCCTTTGCTTCATCTCTGGGAACCAGAGACAGACACATTCAGTGACACTTAGAGAAGACCAATCAACCCCTTTAAGAAATTTAAAACATTAAAATGATTAAAAACAAATTCCCCCATTAAAATTTATGCTCCATAAAACAAAAGTCAACCAACCCTTCAAACTTTAGCCTGTTCATCAAACTTGCAGATGTCAAGAATCAACTTTGATGACCTCTACAGTTCACTTGGGATTGTCTTCTTCACAATGATGAAAGCTGCAATACAAAAATAAATGGAAGCATCTAGATGGTTCAATCAAATTAACCAGTTTTCTGATTGAGTGGGGTTTCTGTTTGTCAATGTCAGTAGCTTGGCCACTACCTTCAAATATATTTGGATTTTTACTGTCAACTTCTCTCTTCCAAGAGAAAACAATAACAATTTCAGCTCACAGTCTGCACCAGGCACAAATCTCTGGAAGTCAGGTTCACATTGACAGTTCTCCTGCAGCCACTCCAGCCTCTTTCATGGCGTCCTGGAACTGTTTATTGTCCTTTTTTTTCAAACTAGCTCTGGCAATCTTCCATCATCCACTCTGCCTCAGAGTTTCTTTCCCTTGTTGACTGCACAACATTTAGTCCTAATCCCACCCAGTTAAACAATGCACACAATATTGCAAGGCTGCAATTCTGCAGTCTCAGTCACTCTTGATTTATTTTGAGGAAATGTCCGGATTGTGGCGTTCCATTGACTGTTAATACTGTCAATTTGTGAGGAAAAGATGTCACCTTTAGCAAATCTGAACATATCACCATCTGCACAGCTATGTAATCAATCTATGAATCTATGGTGGGCTTCACAGAACCCAAAGTGCACACACTTTCAACTATCCTAAATCAAGCACTACATTTAAAATTAACATAGAATATGATTTCAACATCTCAGGTTACTTTTATTCTGGGATTGACACCAGTGACTATGAAGGTTTGCAAATGTTATTTTATGTTGTTATTCTTTTGACAGTATACACTTATTAAAAAATTGAATTCTCTTTTACTCACTGAGAGAATCTGATTTTAATTTTCTGAGGCCTGAAATTAGAATATTACTGGCAATGCTGTATTCTAAAAAAGAAGTATTAATTTTCAGCTCATATTAAGAGATAGACATAATTTTGTAGCATACTTCTCATTTTGTGCAAAAATAATCTCACAAAAATGGTGATCATTAGCCTTTTTCTGCTTTGTGAGTTGCATGCTGCTGTAGTTAACTTAATTGTTTTACTCTGGTGTTTTTAATCAATCCCAAGCAGAGACCTGGAAACTGATTTATTATTTTTATTAATATAATATTACTTTTAAACCCGTAACACACACAGTAACTCAGTTTTACAAATAGAATGACATTTACAATGGCCAAATTAACTACACTGCAATTATTTTACTTCTTTTAAATTTCTTTTGTGACAGCTCAGCACTGGCTTAACTTTGTTAATTCTTTCCTGCACTTTGCTGATTTTAATTATTTAACTGGCACATTTTCGCAGCTATAGATTACATTTAATTTCATTCTTTAGTAAAGGCTAAATGAAAAAATCAAACTCAAATGCAATACATTTAATAGGCAGTTGAAATAAACTTAAACCTGGGTATGTGCAGTTTATCCATCCATCTATCTATCTATCCATCCATCCATCCATCCTTCCATTCAGTCACTCATTGACTATGAAACCCACTTAATTAATTTCAGGTCTTTGCATTTCTGGTCATAAGATTCAAGATGCAGAATACATAATGTGATTAGTTATAAGTAATTGAATATATTTGCGAAGTTTAAACATTTCATAGCTATGTGATTTGTATGTCTTGTACTGTAAGATCGTTTTTTTTACAGGTTTTAGGTGGAGATTACAGATTCTTTCACTTCTTAAGTGATTTTCTAGGTAAGACCACATTCACCTGAACTACATTTGATGCTCTGTTAAATTTCTTGTGTTGCACAAGGACTGCTTCAGTGTAATTCTCTAGCACAGTTCACATATTGGATTGCAAGCTTTTGTTAAAAATTACATCAAAAAATGGGATAAAACTGTTCACAAACTATGGCAACAGTGATGAAGAATTTCTCATCCTTTCTTATATCATGACTAGCAAAATACCCGCGCTTCGCAGCGGCGAAGTACTGCTTTAAAATTTTAAATAATAAACTGAGGGAAATTATACCAATAATTATTTGTTAAGGATCTCTTTGTATACCATGTTGTCAGTTCGCCCCTCCGGTTGTAATATGACCAAGTTGTGCGCTGAGCTTACTCTTGAGCATGCAACGTATACTTGGCCATGTGAAAAGCAAATCAAGAACAGCAAGACCGCATGTTTCCTTTACTTTTTCATAACCTCTTTAACACACTACTTCTCCGCTGCGAAGCGTGGGTATTTTGCTAGTATGTATATATATATATATATATATATATATATATATATATACACACATACACATATATTATATATATATATATATATATATATATATATATATATACACACATATATGTATACACACACATATATATATATAAATATATATATATATATATATATATATATATACATACATATACACACATACATGCAGTTTCAATAACATAGAAATCAATATAAACAACATTAACATCATTATCATATGAGAATATGAAGTAATATATAAGAAGCACATTTCATATAAATATAAATTATTAAACAGTAAAATCTTCTTCTGTAATGCGCAGTGGTAGTGCTGCTGCTTTGCAGTAAGGAGACTGTGGAAGATTGTGGGTTCGCTTCCCAGTTCCTCCCTGTGTGGATAGCGCTTTGAGTACTGAGAAAAGCGCTATATAAATGTAATGAATTTTTATTATTATTATTATTATTTTTGCTACCGTGGCTATTCGTTTGTCTGTCTAGGATTTTAAATCACCTGTAGCTCGCAAACCGTTTCACCTATTGACTTGAAATCTGGTACACATATAGAACGTCACGTCTACTATCCGCTTTATGGGTGATGATTGTATTACTCTTTTTATCCATCCATCCATCCATTTTCCAACCCGCTGAATCCGAACACAGGGTCACGGGGGTCTGCTGGAGCCAATCCCAGCCAACACAGGGCACAAGGCAGGAAACAATCCTGGGTTTTTATCTTTATTTTATTTTATTGTAGAATCAACTCCTATCTGCGCACACCAGGGCGGCCGTGGGCGGATGCGTATGGTGTATTCACTCCACGTTATCGTGCATTGCGCTGTCACTGGTATTTTGATAAAAGAATTTGAACAACATATAAGAAGCATATAAATTATTAAACAGTAAAACATTAACATTTAAGAAGTAAAGTTACATTAAGTACTACTGCAGTGCCTTCGGGTATACCTCATTTTTTGTTTGCCCATTACATGCTTAAATGTATACATTTTTTGGTGTACCTACCCGAGAACACGTGACATATAACTGAGCGTGGGAGAAGCATGGATTTTAAACACAGGTTGAGTTCATCTGCTGGTCTCCCTCGTGAAATAACTGGTAATGTTTGACTAAAATCTACAGCGAGTAAAACGACATTACCTCCTATTTTTTTTTTTACGATCTCTGAGATCTTGCTTTTTTCGGTTCAAGGCTTCATAAGCTCTTTTATGTTCTATGGTGTACTTATCCCAACCCATCATCTTTGAATGTTGCAAGACTTTTGCCTTGTATATAGATCGGGGTAATTACATTCATTGCATTCCTAGTCTGAATCACAATCTGATTGCATGGGTGGTTACCTGGCACTGTAGGGTTGCCACCCGTCCTTTAAAATACGGAATCGTCCCGTATTTGAGAATGAAATTGCGCGTCCCGTTTTGAATCAATACGGGACGGGACTTGTCCCGTATTTTTTTAATCATTTTTTTTAAAGCAGCGTCTCAGGCAAATCATCCCACACGCATTTTATGAAGATGCCTCCTTTCCTACTTTTGATTGGGTAATACTTGATGTCATCGTTAGTTTGATTGGTCTTTTTAACTGTCCAGTGAGGAGGGCGGGTCTTTTAAGTAGAGTCTGCAAACTGTTGGCACTGGGATATGGCACCCACTGCAGTATGCGTCCCTTATTTTTTTGTATTAAAAGTGGTAACCCTACCTGGCAGGTAACACTTATGTTTGGTCATGAAGTCGTCTAAAATCCGCCACGTGCCCTCTTTTAATTGTGAGAAGCAGATATATATAGCCAAATTCTCGCGCTTCGTTGCGGCGAAGTACTGCTTTTAATTTTTTAAGAAGAAAATAAAACCTTTTTAAACGGATCGAAAATATACCAATAACAATTTGTTAAGGATCTGTTTTTTTGTGAACCTCGCTTTTCACAGCTGTCCCGCTACGGCGTGTGTTTCGTTTATTTGACAGTATGTAGATCGTGGTAATTAAATTCATGGCATTCGTTTTCTGAATCACAATCTGACTGTATGTATGGTTACCTGCCAGGTTACGCTTGTGGTTGGTCAGGAAGTCGCCTTACATCCGCCACGTGCCCTCTTTCTGTTCCCAGAAGCTGATCATAGAATGGTTTTAATAGTTTACTTTCAAATAATGCAAAGAGTATGCAACACGTGTTTCTCCTTAATTCTGGGCTCATCAGGCATACACACTCACTGCATCCCCTCTCGAGAATCGAATATCGTCAGCGCCAGAGTTGAAGCCCCTAACGTTGCGGTCAGCAAGTGGGCTAACATCCGCCATGTGCCGTCTTTCAGTTGCGAGAAGCAGATCATAGAATAGTTGAAACTGTTGCCCCTAACGTTGCGCTACGGCGTGTGGTTCGTTTATACCTCGTGTCTTCTCATTAAACTTTTATCTCGCGAATATGTTATTGCAATCCGCAGCGGGAGCGTTTCTATAAACTTAATTTAAACTTACGTTTTACACCGTGCTTTGTTTCCCTTATGAACATGCTTGTATGCTTCACTCGCTCCCTTCTCAATTGTTTAATGAATTTTTTGTTGTTCGCTGTTTGCGGCTCCTCCTTCATTTGTCCCTACTGCGTTCACAGTCTTTTCACGTGATTACGTGGGAGGCGTGAAGACGTGACACTCAACTCCTCCTCCCACGGCCATCGAGCTGCTGTCCATTACAGTATATTGTGAAAAAAGAGGTTCCAGTTATGACCGTTACGCTTTGAATTTCGAAATGAAACCTGCCTAACTTTTGTAAGTAAGCTGTAAGGAATGAGCCTGCCAAATTTCAGCCTTCCATCTACACGGGAAGTTGGAGAATTAGTGATGAGTGAGTCAGTCAGTCAGTGAGTGAGTGAATCAGTCAGTGAGGGCTTTGCCTTTTATTATTATAGATTAAAATGTGATATAGAGAGCAGCATATACTTAAAGTGGAAAAGATAAGTTGTAAATTATAATCATTCCACCCACGCTATGATGGGATTATTAATGACTAGCAAAATACCCGCGCTTCGCAGCGGAGAAGTAGTGTGTTAAAGAGGTTATGAAAAAAAAAGGAAACATTTTAAAAATAACGTAACATGATTGTCAATGTAATTGTGTTGTCATTGTTATGAGTGTTGCTGTGTTTTATATATATAAAATACACATACACACATATAAACATATATATACATATACATATACACATATATATACATATCTACATATATATATATATATATATATATATATATACATATACACATCCACATATCAACATATATATATACACATATATACACACACACACACGGTTTATGGGTGATGATTGTTTTACTCTTTTTATGTTTATTTTATTTTATTGTAGAATCAGCTCCTATCTGCGCACAGCAGGGCAGCCATGGGCGGATGCGTATGGTGTATTCACTCCATGTTATCGTGCATTGCGCTGTCAGTGGTATTTTGATAAAAGAATTTGAACAACATATAAGAAGCGTATAAATTATTAAACAGTAAAACATTAACATTTAAGAAGTAAAGTTACATTAAGTACTACTGCAGTGCCTTCAGGTATACCTCATTTTTTGTTTGCCCATTACATGCTTAAATGTATACATTTTTTGGTGCACCTACCTGAGAACACGCGACATATAACCGAGCGTGGGAGAAGCATGGATTTTAAACACGCGTTGAGTTCATCTGCTGGTCTCCCTCGTGGAATAACTGGTAATGTTTGACTAAAATCTACAGCGAGTAAAACGACATTACCTCCTATTTTTTTTTTTTACGATCTCTGAGATGTTGCTTTTTTCGGTTCAAGGCTTCATAAGCTCTTTTATGTTGTATGGTGTACTTATCCCAAACCATCATCTTTGAATGCTGCAAGACTTTCGCCTTGTATGTAGATCGGGGTAATTACATTCATTGCATTCCTAGTCTGAATCACAATGTGATTGTATGGGTGGTTACCTGGCACTGTAGGGTTGCCACCCGTCCTTTAAAATACAGAATCGTGCCGCGTTTGAGAATGAAATTGCGCGTCCCGTTTTGAATCAATACTGGACGGGATTTATCCCGTATTTTTTTTATCTTTTTTTTTTAAAGCAGCGTCTCATGCAAATCATCCCACACGCATTTTATGAAGATGCCTCCTTTCCTACTTTTGATTGGGTAATACTTGATGTCATCGTTAGTTTGATTGGTGTTTTTAACTGTCCACTGAGGAGGGCGTGTCTTTTAAGTAGAGTCTGCAAAGTGTTGGCACTGAAATGTGGCGTCAGCGCCATAGTTGAAGCCCCTAACGTTGCGGTCAGCAAGTCGGCTAACATCCGCCATGTGCCGTCTTTCAGTTGTGAGAAGCAGATCATAGAATGGTTGAAACTGTTGCCCCTAATGTTGCGCCACGGCGTGTGGTTCGTTTATACCTCGTGTCTTCTCATTAAACTTTTATCTCGCGAATATGTCATTGCAATCCGCAGCGGGAGCGTTTCTATAAACTTAATTTAAACTTACGTTTTACACCGTGCTTTGTTTCCCTTATGAACATGCTTGTATGCTTAACTCGCTCCGTTCTCAATTGTTTGATTAATTTTTTGCTCTTCGCTGTTTGCGGCTCTTCCGTCATTTCCCCCTACTTCGTTCTTTTATCTCGCGAATATGTTATTGCAATCCATAACGGGAGCGTTTCAATAAACTGATTGAAAATAGTTTTGCATTTACCTTTTTAGTAAAAGGCGAGCTTTTAAGCCTGAGAAATCACCCCGTAAATGCACACGTTTAATTGGACATGTGTTAATATGTATGGTTACACAGTAATAAAAGACAGTGAACAACGTCAGTTACCTTTGTTCCCGCGTTTGATAAAAGGTGAGCTTTTAAGCCTGAGAAATCACCCCGTAAATGCACACGTTTAATTGCACATGTGTTAATATGTATGCTTACACAGTATTAAAAGACAGTCAAAAATTAACGTCATTTACCTTCGTTCCCGCGTGTGACTCGTGCTGTAAATGTCTTCCTTGTTTTTAGTTCACGTGATTACGTAGGAGGCGTGATGACGCGATACGTGACTCCGCCTCCTCCATTACAGTGTATTGCCAAAAAATATGTTCCAGTTATGACCATTACGCTTTGAATTTCGAAATGAAACCTGCCTAACTTTTGTAAGTAAGCTGTAAGGAATGAGCCTGCCAAATTTCAGCCTTCCACCTACACGGGAAGTTGGAGAATTAGTGATGAGTCAGTCAGTCAGTGAGTGAGTGAGTCAGTCAGTCAGTCAGTGAGGGCTTTGCCTTTTATTATTATAGATCATTTGATGCAATTGTTTTAGCTTGTTACTCTACTTAGACATTCAGAGTTGGCCATTAGGGTATGCATATGATGAGATCCTACCTTGAATCTGCTGTACTACAACAACAATATTTATTTATATATATAAAAAAACTCCAGAGGGCTGGAAAAATAAAAACAAAATCTGCAGGGGTTCCAAGGCCACGAGACCACCCAGCCCCCTGTAGGCATTCTATCTAACATCAATGATACTAGAATAAACTCTTGTGCTTTATACCATCAATTACTGTTTTTCCAAGGAAAATAACATCTTTTTAGAATTTCCCATTTTTGTGGATAATTTCCTGATTGAACAATGCTATGAAGATTTGATCCAAAGCTCAGGCAAACAGAATACAGAATATTCCCCCTTCTACAAATTTGAAAAATGAAATACAATTTGTGAAAGGCAGACAATTATTATCTGGTCTTACGCTTAATATAGCTTATACCAGAGCAACACAAGACCACCATTAGTTATTGTTAATACTGGAGGGTAAAGCTTTTCATAGATTTAAATGAGTTTATTGATTTATAGCAGTACTTAAATTTTCATTTGACCACAATATACATTTATGGATCAGCTATTATGCTTAGTGGAGGTGCTTTATTTTGTATTAACAATGCAAATTCTAATTATTTTCTTTATGAATGTGTATTTGGACAGGAATATCTTCACCAGCAATTTAATTTTACATTACCACCAGGGGTCATTGGTTTCGTCCGTTTATAGGAGATGGACGTCTGAAGCAGAGCTCCGCTAGCAGCGGCTTTATTTTCCCACGTATTTCATATTATTTAGAGGTATCTTGTATTTAACCCAACCAAGGAACTTCCACTACAATATACAAGCATGAGTAACAAGAAGAAAAGTCAGAAAGAACCAGAAAAGAAACTTAAAGCTGCATCAAAGTCCGGACAGACTTCCGGCCTGAGTGCAAGTGTAAGGTATGGCCTCACGGAGACTGACCTGGAACAGGCAGACGAGTGCGCAGAATTCCTGGGACCCCGCTCCATTGTATCGTCTCCAGTCGAGAGTGAAAATGGGAGCGAAGGCGCAAGTGATATAGGTCGCGATGGATCGCCGATTTCTGAGGATCATTCGAGACTAGAAAGGGCTCTGCAGGACGTGCTCTCATCTACTCATCGCGAGCCTGTAACAGGAGCTGCATTTTCACTTGCGGAGCACGAAAGCCGAAGCGAACTGTCCGAACTGAAAGAGATGATCGCTACACAGAAAGAGATGATTGCTACACAGTCCACTGCCATGGTTACGGCCATGAAGGAGCTTAAGAAAGATAACACAAATGATCTTAAGAAGGTGGCCATTGAGCTCAAGAAGGATAACAAAGATAAGGAAACGCGTTTATTTAAACGTTTTGACGTGAACTTTAAAGCTATGTTGGAGAAATTAGTGGAACACATTGAAGAAACTAATTCCAAACTGAAAAGGCTTGATGATCATATTAATGACGTTTCAGATCAGCTGGAAGACATTAAGCAGGGACTCACAGCTCGAGTGGAAACAGCGGAACAACTGGCATCTAACGCCGATGAAAAAGCCACAGCTGCGAACTCGGAATGCAAAAAACTTGGAGACAGACTTGCAGCCCTGGAGGATGGGTGCAGAAGAAATAATATAAGAATTGAGGGTATACCTGAGAAACGAGAAGGCTCAAGCCCAGTGAAATTTGCAGTAGAATTACTGTCTAAAATAATTGGAGATGACTTTAAACTCGACATTGAGATAGCCACGGCTTATCGCACAAAGATACCAAGCGCCTTTAAACCTAGGTCTTTTATTGTCCGCTTCGAGCGACTAAGATGTAAGCTTGATGTGATGGCACTTCTCAGACACAAGCAAGAGATTATATTCGAAAATAATCTTATTCGTATTTTTCCCGACTTCTCACCATCAACAGCTGCAAAACACAGATCCTACATCGACATTAAAAGGATGCTACGGAAAGCCGATATCAAATACAGCCTCTTGTATCCTGCCAAACTGAAAGTGGAAGTTCAAGATCGACATTATATTTTCTTCAGCAAAGAAGAAGCTGAAAAAGAACTAAAGAAGCTGTTTCCGACACTTTTTTGAAAGTTAATAAAGAGCCGTATTCTATCAAGGCATGGGAAGGACCTATGATCTGATCTCTGGATCCATGTTTAAAGAGACTGGTATTATAATTATACATCCCTTATTTTCTTTTTTTTTTTTTTTTTTATCTGGACTTTATATGTTATATGTTTATGTTTTAATCAGAGTTAAACAGTTATAGACGTGAGTGTGAAAATGTGGAAGTGATTAAAGTAGGATTCGTTTTATTTTTTTTTTATTTTTTTTATTTTACTATACCTTAAAGTAGACTGCTTAACTTCATACCCTTGGTTTATTGCTTGTTCTACTATTTATACAATTACCATTATACTATTACAGTAGGAATTACCAGGTTTATCCTAGACTAGTTTTTAAAATCATTCCCAGGGTTGTTTTTTTTTCTTTTTTTTTTTTTTTTTTTTTTTTTAATCTTAATATCTTAACTTAAAAGCGCTGAAGATTATTTCAAGCTTAAATATTGTTAATGAGAACATTTTCGGCAGATAGTATTAAGAATTTAACTGCAAAAGATATCTCTGTTTTAATTCTGTAACGCCGCTGCAGGGTGGGGTTTGTTTTGTTTTGGACATGTTCTGTCTCTTCGTATGTCAGAGGACTGGAACATCGCGAAGTGGGATCTAGCCTCATGTGGGGAGGCAAAATGGGGGGGTGGGGGGATAAAGGGGGGAGAGAAGGAGAGCAGGTTATATCTAATCTATTCTTGTAATTCTTATAATTATAAATATCAATGCAACAATAGGCTAAAATGCAATAACTCATGGGGAATCTTGAAACTAAGATTAAAACTGCCATATTACCAATTAAAACTATAAATGACATTAAAAACTCAGAATCAATGTCTCCATGATGGGACAGTTAACTTTGTGAGCTGGAATGTTAAAGGCCTGAATCACGAATTAAAGAGAAAGAAAGTATGCTCTCACCTAACAGGCTTAAACGCTAAAATAGTATTTCTACAGGAGACCCACTTACTAACCAAGGATCAGTTCAGATTACAAAAAGACTGGAATGGCCAAATGTTCCATTCTAGCTTTATAAAGAAAACTAGAGGGGTGGGAATGCTCATACATAGAACAGTTCCATTTGTAGCATCAGAGGTAGTATCGGACCCTGAAGGGAGATATGTGATGGTCATGGGCAACTTATATAACAGTAAAATGATTTTGATAAATGTTTATGCACCCAATGTTGATGATAAGGAATTCATGCAAAATCTATTTGCATCCATTCCCAATGTGAACACTCATAAAATTATAATGGCTGGGGACTTTAATTGTGTTTTAAATCCACTCTTAGATAGGACTCCTGTGACAGGGGGGATGACATCTAATACTGCAAAGATAATTACACAGTTTTTAAATGATCACAACTTATCAGACCCCTGGAGGTTTCTTAACCCAAACTCAAGAACATATTCGTTCTACTCACCAGTGCATTATAGCCACTCAAGAATTGATTATTTTTTTATAGATAATAATTTCCTGCCTACAATTAAATCATGCAAATATGACACAATTGTTATCTCTGACCATGCCCCTCTAGTCTTGGAGCTAAAATCATTAAGCCCCTCACACTCACCTCGCAGATGGCGTCTTAACCCTCTTTTATTGGCAGACGAGAACTGCACAGAATTTATATCCAAACAAATCAGCTTCTTCCTAGAGACAAACACCTCCACAGAGGTTTCTGCAGGAACACTCTGGGAAACTCTAAAGGCCTTCTTAAGAGGCCAGATTATTTCATATCTTTCCCATAGAAATAAATTAGAAACCAAGAAAGTGTCAGAGCTAAGAAATGAAATTACTAGAATAGATGAAGAACAAGCCAGGCGTCCAAGTGAAGCTCTTCACAGGAAAAGGCAGGCCCTGCATACAGAACTTAACATCTTAACAACTAAAGAAACTGAACAACTTATTTATAAATCTAGACAGCATTACTATGAACACGGAGAAAAAGCTAATAAGCTTTTAGCTCAACAAACTCATAAACAAGAAGTTCACAATGCAATACCAGTAATCACCAACAAGAATGGAGAAGAAATCATCGACCATAATAAAATAATGCACACATTTAGAGATTACTATAAGTCTTTATATTCCACTGAGCCCAAAGAAGACAACACGCAATCTAATGCATTTCTGGATAATTCACAAATACCACAAATAGATGCTTTAAGTGCTGAGGAACTGGATAAACCTCTAACACTAACAGAATTACTAGACGCTATAAAGTCACTACAAAGCGGGAAATCATCAGGCCCTGATGGTTACCCCGTAGAGTTTTATAAGAAATTCTCCACTCAGCTAGCTCCACTCTTATTGGCAACATTTACAGAAGCTAAAGACCACCAAATACTACCTCAAACATTTCGACAAGCATTAATCACCGTCTTTCCTAAACAAAATAAGGACTTGTTACAATGTGCATCATATAGACCAATTTCACTCCTGAATAATGATGTTAAGATACTCTCAAAAATCCTAGCTAGAAGGATGGAGAAAGTGCTGCCCTCGGTAATATCACAAGATCAAACTGGATTTATTAAAGGCCGACATCTATCTTCAAATCTCCGACGCTTGTTTAATGTTATATATTCACCAGCAAAATCAAACACCCCAGAGATATTACTATCATTAGACGCAGAAAAGGCATTTGACATGATCGAATGGAATTACCTTTTCACTGCATTGGAGAAATTTGGGTTTGGCCCGAATATTTGTGCTTGGATCAAACTACTGTATACCAGTCCAGAAGCTTCAGTTTGTATTAATAACATTTGCTCAGACTACTTTAAACTAGAAGGATGTCCCTTGTTGCCACTGTTGTTTGCAATCGCTATTGAACCACTGGCGGTTCACTGCCGAAATTCTTATCAGATAAAGGGGATTGTCAGAGAAGGACTGGAACAGAAAATTTCTCTATATGCAGATGATATGGTCTTATATATATCGGACCCAGAAAACACTGTCCCTGTTGTTTTAACAGCACTAACAGAATTTCAAAAGATATCTGGTCTTAGAATTAATCTGAATAAAAGTATACTCTTTCCAGTGAATTCACAAGCATATAATATTAGATTAGACACCCTACCTTTTACCATAGCAGATCAGTTTAAATACCATGGGGTAAATATCACAAGTAAACATAAAGCTCTTTATCAACAAAATTTTGGCGTCTGTATGGAAAAAATTAAGCAAGACTTGCATAGATGGTCAACTCTTCATCTCACTCTAGCCGGAAGAATTAACATTGTTAAGATGAATATCCTTCCTAAACTTCTCTTTTTATTTCAAAACATTTCAATATATATCAATAAATCGTTTTTTAAACAGTTAGATTCAATAATAACCTCATTCATTTGGAACTCAAAACACCCACGTATCCGAAGAGCGACCCTACAAAGACCTCAGGCAGAAGGTGGCATGGCTTTACCTAATTTTCAGTTTTATTACTGGGCAGCAAACATACAAGCCATAAAAACCTGGACACAAATAAATGAACATACACAGGCTTGGTCCGCAATAGAAGTAAAATCCTGTAGTACTTCTTTATATTCCCTGCTCTGCTCTCCAATAAATGAAAGTTATCGCAAATATACTAATAACCCAATTGTGCTTTACTCACTCAGAATATGGAACCAAATTAGGAAGCATTTTAAGATGGAAAATCTTTTATCAGTGGCACCTCTGCAAGAGAACCACCTCTTTCAACCTTCGCAAGTATATCCAGTTTTTAATACCTGGAAACGTTTTGGGATTAAAATGCTCAGAGATCTTTATATAGACAACATATTTACATCTTTTGAACAATTACGTTCAAAATTTAACCTCCCAGCTACACATTTCTTTTACTATCTTCAAATTAGAAATTTTGTTAAACAGAAATTGCCCGATTTCCCCCACCTTGCACCCTCCACAATGCTGGAAAAAATACTGCTCAATTCCGAGGAAACAAACATTATTTCCGCAATATATAAAATCTTATTAGAGTCCCTACCTTTCAAAGATCCAAGAGGACATTGGGAAGAAGATCTCTTAATCAATATATCAGAAAAGGAGTGGAAGGTAGCAAAGCAGAGAATTCACTCGAGTTCTATATGCGCAAAGCATAGAATTATTCAACTAAAAATTATATATCGAGCTCATCTGTCTCGCTTAAAACTGTCCAAAATGTTTCCAGGCCAGGATCCAACCTGCGAGCGCTGCAACCAAGCTCCTGCCTCACTGGGTCACATGTTCTGGGCCTGCACCAAACTAACATCATTTTGGACAAAAATTTTTAAGTGTCTCTCAGACAGCCTTAGTATCACAATCCCTCCTAACCCACTAACAGCTGTGTTTGGTGTCCTTCCAGATGGACTGGAATTGGAGAAGGACAAACAAACGGTGATTGCATTCACTACACTCTTGGCACGCAGACTTATTTTGTTAAATTGGAAGAATCCTAATTCTCCTCTTATAAGTCAGTGGGAAACCGATGTTTTATATTATTTGAAATTGGAAAAAAATCAAATTTTCAGTTAGAGGATCTGTACAAAATTTTTTCAAAACATGGCAGGATTTAATCAATATTATTTTAGAATAAGAGAATTAACTATTATTGCATTTAACTCCCTTCTCCATCTCTTATTTATATAGATATTTACTTCTCCCCTTCTTTTGTCTAATGTTGCCTTATTAAAAAGCTTAAAGCAATTTTCCTTTAGCTAAGCTCTCCTTCTCAGGGGTGGGGTTTGATTTGTCTTCAAATTTGTTGGGTTATAAATTGATCTGTTTGTATGGAATGATTACAATGAAAATTAATAAAATAAATAAATAAATAAAAAATAAAAAAAAAATTTACATTACCACAGAGCCCATTGCCATGTATTACTGTAATAAACAGAAATTTGTAAACTGTAAAAGAAGGATTTTTATTATGCAGATGATATGTAGCTTTACATAACTGATCCATACACATCACTTATGCAATACAGTATATGTATTAAGGAAGTTTATTAAATAGTTTTAAGATAAAATTGTGTAAGTTTGCATTACTATCTGTACATAGCCTTGCAGATCAGCTTAAATTTGTTTTGTGTTATGATTGCTGTTTTTTTTTTTTTGGAAATTGTTTTCTAAGCTGTTACAAATTTTTCTGTGAAACTCTGTAATAGTTTGCTATTGGTTTGAATTAAGGAGAATTGAAATTTGAAGCTTGTGATTTTTGTTTCTCCTTACATTTTGAAATTACTGCTAGAAGAAGTTATGCTGCGGGATTTCATTGGCTTGACAATATTTAAGCTGGCACCTCATGGCCTTCATGTGTCCAAGTTTGTGGATACTCCCTAGAAATGTTTAGATCTCTTAGCTGCAGACTTTTGCCTAAGAATTTTTTACTTTGATTTTAGATTCTTGTTTTACTGGGAACACATGATCATTCGTCTTCATACATGTTACCTTATGATCCGCTGTCTTTATGAACTCCCAGATTTTCACTCCATGGTTGTTCCATTAGTCCACTTGAACTGTAATGCAACAGTTCCCATATTTAGCAAACAAGTCATTACAACTTAAGGATGTTATGATTTGGGATTGTTTTGCATTTTTTTTTTACATTTCTCTTTGCCCTTTTCTGACTTCATAGCATTCCATTAATGTGTTTTTATTTCACAATATTAATCACCTTATTTTATTTATTTATTTATTTTTAAAGTAGCCAGCATTATTTCACAACGTTTCTTGATACAATTTTGTTTTTCTGTGAAAGCAGTGGTGTTGCTATATGAGAAAAACTGGTTACTTGAAATAATGGATTCAAACCAACTTAGTGTGCATTCTTTGAGATGAGGTGCTCTGGCTTTAGATTTTCTTGTGCTATATGTCAACTTTGAATTTGGTTGAATGGTTTGGCTTTAAACGAGTGGTAGTTTTGACTTCACAGTAACGACCGTAGTGCTGCTATTTTTACAGTGTCATCTTCTTGTCCCTTATTACAAGAGCCACAAAACACCATTTGGCAGAATAAAAGACTTATTAAAGCATAATTTTAGAAACCTGATTTAAAGTATTAAATGAGACATTATCAGATGGTCAGGTCTCCATCTCACATTAACCGGAAGAAATATCATTATTAAAATTGACATCCTTGCAAAATTGTTATGTCCTTTTTCAGAGCTTTCCTGCACATGTACTTTATATATCTATTATCAAGTACCTCTTTTATTTTTTAAATGAAAAACAAAAAAGAGGCCACACCCTAATCAGAGGGGTGTATACCATACCCTAATTTCAACTGTATTTTTGGGTTGTAAATTATGGGAATATCAGAAACATAAGAGAACATACATGGAGTAAGTCACTGGGTATGTCACTGACAGTAACATGAGGGTGTCAATGATGGACTCACTAAGATTATGTAAATGAGGGCTATGACTGAAGGTTGCTGGAAAAGTCGTCTAATGTGGCATGCCCTTAAAATAAGCCTGGTCAACTTTCCTAACCTTCCCTCAATAATTACTGTGGAAACAGTACTTGAGACGGTGTTGAAAGCAAGACGTTTTAGTCCGTATTTCAGGTAATGAATTTAGGTCAGCTAGTGATAAAATAGACTCATCCACAATCTGTGCAAAAGATGGTTTAACTGAATTTAAAGTTGTGCACTAACACAAATATCCCGCCACTTAGATTATCCCAAATATAGGGTACACTGGTCAAGAATTTAATTGTGAAACTTGACGGCAGACTCCTTCCTTGTTGGAACTACATTTTTCTTTATTTATGGGACAGATCTGATTCTCACAATACAGTAATTACTAACTCTGTTTGGGGTGACATTTGGTATGGCATCACTGCTAATGAACAGTCTTTTTTGGAATTTTGCACTAGACAGCCAAAACGTTGCATTACCAAACTCATCTGGAGGTGTCTTAATCCGGCTACCCTCAAATAGAGTGGAGAATGCCCTGTCTAGACCTAGAATACATCAGGTGAGTTGATTCAACTTTTATATTAAATAAAATTAAGTTATGTGTGTTAATATATTTTGCTTATCTAGGTGTCATGTGATACTATTACTACTAGTAATAATAAAAATATTGCACTTAAAATTAGAAAAAAAATCTAATTTATGTATTTATGTCATGGGAAACTGTTTAAACTTCCTTAGAATTCTTCATACATTTATCTTATTAATTACCGTATATTCTATGTTAATTAATCAGGAGGCTTAAGTGTCTTTGAATGATCACTTTTTATATTGGTAAATAGGAGGTATAGGAGATGTGAAATTGGATTTGGTTATAATATAAATGAATCATATTCATCAGAATGTATGTGTATATATACAAGGTAAAAGATAGTAAATTCTATCTTCCCACCTACTGATCTGCCACTATTTACAGTATATATACTGTACACTGTATACAGTATATATATATATATATATATATATATATATATATATAGTGGAATGAAACGCTCAATAGCGCCCCGTTGACCCACTAGACAGACGTCCAGGACACACGTTTAAAAGCACTAGAAAATTCTTTAATAATATTCTCTTAAATAAAGTGCACAAAGCACCGCACACTCCACAATTCTCAATATTCAATACAATAATAATCAATAATCACACTCCTCCAACACCCAGCAGCTCCGTTCCACACCCTCCCAACTCAGCTCGGTCTGCTGGGATTTCCCACAATCCTTTTAAAGTCTATGACCCTGAAGTATTTCTTCTCCGGGTCAACACCACATCTTCCTGTATCAATTGTCCTGGAAGTACTGCGGGCTTCCGTCCTTGTGACCCCGAAGTACTTCCAGGGTAGCATAATCGTAAAAGTTCCCGGGTTCTTGGTGAGCTCCCCCTGGCGGCACCCACGGCACCCAACAGGGCTGAAGAGACGGACTCCATGTCCCATGCTGCCCTGTGGGAATCCGAGGAACCATTTCCATCCAGGGGAGTTGCCATCTAGCATCCCGGGGGATATAGTGTCCTAAAAAGGCTGTCTTCTTTTGTTGAGGAACGTCCTGGCCGGACTGAAATGCCGGCTGTCCATCACAGTATATATATATATATATACTTTATATTCATATATATATTATGGACTAAAGGTAATCATATGTCAGCATGGATCTGCAAAAGAAAAAATGGTTAAAGAAAAGGTTAGAGGTTATCTTCATACTGAATACTATATATATATATATATATATATATATATATATATATATATATATATATATATATATGTATTATACTGTATATAATTCTGGTTTATTCTGAAAAATAGCTGGCACAGATCTCGTGATGAGTATTGCACTGCATTTGAAAGGAGAGCAAACAATCTTATTATCCAGTCTGGATGAGGACATGAAGTGAATTGTGGGACTTTTTATAGTGGCCGATAAGTAGGTGGGAAGATAGGATTCACTATCTTTTACCTTGGTTTATTACTTAAAGATTGTGGAGGAAACCAACAGTTACATAACTTTAGTAGAGTCCATAACTACAGCTCCTTTAACTTAATCCCCAAAAGGTTATTTTAATGAACACATTTCTGATATTCTGGTGAACTGGCATGAAATTATTTTTGTGAAAAAGAAAAACAAATATGCAAGTCAAATGGATTAATTGCTTCTCTTTTGCTTCATTGTCATAGGTGGGGTTAACAAATGTGTGTCCAAATAGCACTTGCCAATGGCCTAAAAGCCTGTAACAACAATGGAGACTGAATGCAAAAGGAAACAGAACAAGAGTCTGTGTGATGCTGAACATGGGATAGTAATTAAAAATAAAGAATGGGATGGTAAACGAAGAGTACATCACAACTTCACAATAATATAAATGCACATTATCTTTAATGGAAATATGATGTAAGTAACATGTGCTGCTATCCAAATGATTGCTGTTAAGATTCTCTCCTCCCAATTGTGTTGACCATTTTAAAGGCAAAAGATTTATCGTGATGATAATATAACACAAACATCATTAGTTACAAATATTAAACAGTCCGTAGGCTGAAAGAGCAACATCCCCAGAGAGCACAATGCTGCAAATGCCAACAAATATTTTAACATACACTATGTACACATAGTATAATTTAACTAAACAGGTTAGTGTGGTTAACATATTGCCAAAAGGGCAAAAGCAAATTGCTGTTCTAACGAATGGCATCACCCTCTATATATGCTTTGTGTCTTAACTTTCATTTGTATTTATAAATGTCTCTTCTAGTAAACTATAATTTTAATAGATAGGCAGATGTTTTGGGGACTATATCTACTTACTTTCAGATAAATCTTTTTTTTACAATATATAGTATATACTGCACATTAACAATTAATTAAACCACAAACTATTAAAGAAGTACAAATCACATAGTGCATTTTAAATTTTTTTGTTATTGGACACTTTCACAACTTTTACCAAAGAAAGGCACAAAAGCAGTGGTTGTCAGTTCTACCACAGCTCTGTATTTTTCAAGTGCTCTGATTGACACACACAGAGGAATATTTTATGATTTGTCTCTGCCGAGCTACCAGTCTTGAGTGAGGGCACAAAGTGGAACGATACAATTGTCTTCATACTCACAAAGACTGGGGAGGCAGAATCAGTTTGCGTGTGGGTCACTTCCCAATACCACTGGGACTTCTGCTAAACAAAGTGTCTGACAGGGCCTGATGGAGATTAGCTGAGCGGTGCAATGTCTTCTGCATTTCAGTAGCTTGGCAACAATCCCTGCCAACTTTCTGCTTTTATGGAAAGGGTGACTGGTTTAACTGAGTGATTGAAGGATTTATGCTTCTTTTATATTCCTTTGGGGAGCAGCAGTGAGGCATTTAGAATATAGTAAAAAATCAAACCTTTAAATTCATATAATATAAATTACATGATTTCATTATTTTGATTTATGAAGAATAAATGGCAAAATGATTCAATATTTCTTCTTGTACTGCTTTTTGTTTGTGTTTTGGTGGAATAATATTAGTTTATTGAAACAAATGTGAAGTTATTGTGTACTGTAGATGAGTGAAAGGGGAGGCCATTTGGTGAAATTTTGGATCTATTAGCATGGAAATCTAATATAATTACCTTTTTAAAGCAAACCAGAGGTTTTCATGTGTATGCAAATATACATCCTGTTGTTATATTCCTTTGAAAGCTAAAAAAACTTCATCAGGCAACTCATTGCATGGAATATTTTAGTGGTATTGACAAAAAGAAAGTCTCAACACTATTCACTCTTGTAGCAGAATATGTTGTTGTAGAAGTTTCCATTCCAAAAGAAACAAAAAATACAGATAACAAGAGAAAGAAAAGACAAAGTGGCAGCGAGCGACATGCAAGCCGAGCAGATGCACTGGGCTTTTCAATTGGTCATTAGAGTCATTCTTTATATTGAATCAGTATATCATAAAATACAATTTTGCTACTAAAGCTTTCAGCTGTTAAGTCCTGCTATTTCATTTCTTAAATCACCACTCTAAAGAAAAGGCATCTTACTAATGTTACCTTTGTGCTTTACTGAATATAAAGAGTATGATACAGACAAAAAGATTTAAAGATCTGAACTGGATATGTAGTTTATCATCCAACCTTCAAATGACTGCATCAGTAACCTGCTTTCCAAATTATATCTGAAATTAACTTTTTATTGCCAATGATCAGTTAATTACCAGTAAGCATCATCTAGCTTAATGCGAGTCCATGATGGTTGTTTAATCTGCTGTATGTAAACAGTCGATCAATACTTGCATCCTGAAGGAGTTGTCACATTGCAGGTAGTGATAAGTGAAACAGTTTGTACAAAAGAATGTTTGCAATGAAAGTCTGTGTTTCACTTCACAAAAAAAGTTTGTGAAACAAATTGCATTTCGCTTACAGTGAAATTTATGCCATTAACACAGGAAGAAAGATATTTGGTCCTGCCTGGAAGCATTCACATGTTTTAATTCGGTAGGCATCTGCCTTTCATTTAGTATTTACATAAAGATCTCACTGGGCTCATTTTCTGTCACATGCAGACATTTTATTGAACTGCCAGCCATGTTCTAGCAGTTTGATTCCCACTTTACCAATTATGATGACAATCTTGGTGACTGCAATCCTAAAGATGCATCAAAGACAGAAAAGAGTCTTGAAGCTCCATGATGCTTAGAGAGTGCATATCGTCTCTGCAGGAATCAAGAAGCACCATAGGGTGGTTGTTAAGTAATACTGCTTGGGAGATGGGCCATCCCATGTAATGAGATTTTCATAAGGTGAAACACAGCCATGTGGATGATGGCAAGTTTTAGTGTGATTTTGAGTGGGAAACATGAAACATGTCATATTTTTATGATATCTTCAGTGATGTGAATGACAGGCTTGAACAGAATTGACTTTACCAGTGTGCAACAGATTACATACATTACACAGCTGCGTAGATATATGAAAGTCTAAAGGAGAAATAATGCTTGTGTTTTACCCAAAAAAACTTTAAAGTTTTTCATGTCACAATTCTGAAATCAATTACAAAATGAATTTTTGTGTCAGTTGTGTGAACCTGTAGGTCAATTGTTTCTTAGTGTAATGGTATGTTTGGAGGGGGTTTCTCCACCTAAGTGTTTAACTAGTTTCTCTTGTAAAAGTAATAACAAAAGGCAAGGTGGAGCAAGACGCAGACCAAAGAGTACCACCTGTAATTTGGTTCCACTGATCATGTTGACCTGTTAACTTTGATACTGGTGTTACATCAACCCAAAATCCTTTACAATGTGTTTTTCAGTTATAAGAACAGTTTATTGAGTCACCATGTATTTGATGATTTTGATGATGGCTGCTTCATAAAATAAATAACTGCACATGTTGGTAGTATGGATAGAACAGACAGTGAGCCACTACTTATAACAATAGTTGAAGGAATGCTGTCATGGATGTCAGTCAAAGAGTAATAACATGCTCAGAGGACTAGAAAACTCCTGTGTCAGGTCATCACAGCTCTAGACCACTGTAAACTGGAGTCTGGTCACTTCAAAAGATGTGTATGAGAATGAGTAGATTAGCAAATGGAGACAGGGCAGAGAGTGATTGTACTGCCCAACAACGTGGTAAGAGCAGCAAGTGTCCTGGTGTGAGGTACCTCTGCTGATTGGTAAGAGCAGTCGGTCCTGTTGTCCATTGTATGACCCTTCATGAGAAGTCTCTTGTTTCCAGTTTCTGACAAGTAGAAATTCAACCATACAATTCTGCCATCATCCCAGAATTCCAGCAATCTGCTGTGTCTGCTTAATGGTTTCAGCTTTGTTCTAAACACAGTTGTTTCATTTAGCCTAGTCCTGGACTTTATGTCTGCGCTTGAATAATTCTTTCTGCAGATGGATCACAGTTAGTCAAAATAGATGCAACAAAAGCTGCTATACTTAATATTTGTCCGTGATTAAACAATCATATTAAACAACAACTGTATAATGTAAGTGCCTAATGATAACAAAATAAAGCAATGACAAATGGGTCATTTTGAAATAAGCAAAAACGAGTCTCCTCTTTCTGAGGAATCTAAAGAAATGCAAATTTAGCAAAGGGATCAGGGCCAGATTAAGAGCTTTGGGGGCCCGTAGCACATTTCAAATTTGGGGGCCCTTTTGGTCTGCATCATCTGAAGTTTAGATTCTGAACAGTTCAAGCCGGACTAAATAATTATTTTACTCTCGATTATAATAAGAATCTTATAATATTTATGTGAATTTTATGTGTTGGGCCCCTAAAGTTTTGTTGTGTAAGGAATTTACAGTTTAAAAACGTAAAGATAATATTTTTAAAGACCAGTTTTTCAATGCTACACTTTTTCATTAAATATTGGGTCCACCATTTGGGGACCCCCGAAATTGCGGGGCCCGTAGCATATGCTACATGTGCCTATTGGTTAATTCGGCACTGAAAGGGATACTTGTGAAACCTCTATTGTTACACCAAACAGTATGTTTTGTGAAAAGAATGGAGGCAATATTAGAACATGATCATATGGTTGATGTCCTTAATCCAGTAAAATGTGAACTTAAACGTAATAGAGCAAGGACACAGACATGCCGGGACCCCTTCACTCCTAGTCATGTGGATGCTTGAATTTCTATAGCAGCAGTAGTGCAGTGCTAAGTTGAATGTGTTAAAGACCAATGTTCAGTACTTATATGAGTCTATGTCATGATGCACAAACATCATGGCAATGGAGGCTTCACTTAGTGCTAACAACACCCATATGTTTTCCCATCATCATTCCTTTGTTTTGAATTTAAAAGCATTTTTTATTTGAGGGGATTTTGTTCTATTTGATCTAAATTGGAAGAGTGACTTCCTTGTCACAAATTGTATATTTTAGCTTGATTTATCATTCTGTTCAACTAACCCACTTAATCTGGTGATCTTAGCCTATTTGTGGCAGCACTGAGGGCAAAACAGGTTCTCCAGCCCATCACAGGGCACACTCGTGTAAACATCTACACTCATTTACTAAAGGTCAGTGAAGAGTCAACAATTAACTTAACTCTCATTTGGGAGGAAAACCCAGGTATCCACATAAAGACCACACAGACAGCGGGGAATGGGCCAACTCTTTGAACACATCATGCTGTTGTAGTCTGATTTCTCTCTCTCTTTGCACCACCGCTCTTTTAACAGACATTTTCAGGTCTCATCAAGGTTGATCAGTTACCACCTCAAAGGAGGTGTTGGTGCAGAAATTGTGGCCGGAAGTCCTTCCTGACTCCAAACTCCTGTAGTTACCTTTTACAGCACTCAAGAGGAACAATGACCTTATTCTAACCCCAGGTCACAGGGGTGCAATAGTCTGATTTGTTTCATTATAAATTAATAATATGTTTAAAATATACCTTTATGGGCGGCACGGTGGTGCAGTGGTTGTGCTGCTGCCTCGCAGTTAGGAAACCCGGGTTTGCTTCCTGGGTCCTCCCTGCGTGGAGTTTGCATGTTCTTCCTGTGTCTTGCGTGGGTTTCCTCCGGGTGCTCCGGTTTCCTCCCACAGTCCAAAGACATGCAAGTTAGGTGCACTGGCGATTATAAATTGTCCCTAGTGTGTGCTTGGTGTGTGTGTGTGTGTGCCCTGCGGTGGGCTGGCACCATTCTCGGGGTTTGTTTCCTGCCTTGCGCCCTGTGTTGGCTGGGATTAGCTCCAGCAGACCCCTTTGACCCTGTAGTTAGGATATAGCGGGTTGGATAATTAATAGATGGATATACCTTTATGTGTGCTTCATTAGTGACAGATGTTTATGATAATTGTGCTGCAGTGTTGGGGTACCTCTGTGTGCTGCCCTAACCTAGAAATAGTAATATGACAATTCTGTTATATCAAACATGTTTTATTTAGTTCAAATACATGGGAAGGATGATTTAAAAATATAGATAAACAACAAAAGGAACTGACAACAAGATGGCTGCCTTCTGGGCCTCACAACATAGGTTCAAGTCTCTTTATGTGTTATGGGGTGGCTTGCTAACTGTTCAAATACTACAGCATCCTGGGTACTCAGCTTTTCTCTCAATTTCTCCTTCTTTCTTTGTTCTACTCTAAGACCACAATGGCCTCATTACCATTTTTTTGCCTCAACATACTTCCTCATTCCAAGCACAGTGGGACACTATCAGGAAGAAATTATTAAGGTGTTCCCGAGTATTACTTCCATGATCAAGAATGCCCTAAAACATTCCCAGGGTTGTTACCCCAGAGTTTCTTTCAACGGTTCTAGGCACTCTGAGCCCCCATATGACACAAATCTATATATTAAAGTCAATGTATGTGTGTGTGTGTGTGTGTGTGTGTATGTATGTATGTATGTTCCAGCATCACTTCCAAATGGCTAGATCGATTTTCATGAAACTTGGAATACAAGTTTTTCATTGGTCGACTAAAAATACTGTAGGGTGAAATCAACCCTAACCCACCCTCTTCTGGGTAGGGTGGGGGTGATCTTGCAGTCTTGTATGCATGTTATCATCTAGTTCACACTCAGAATGACCACCAGAGGGAGAACTGGAGGTGACTGCCAGCATTCTTTATGTTTGAGCACCACCGCACCTCTGTTGCTTTTGAAATTAAATAGAGAGTTGGGTGGGTTGGCATCCCAACTATTTTTGAGACTCATTCTGTCTTTGTAACTTGAGCCGCCACACATATATATACTGTATATACCTACAGTGGAACCTCGGGTCACGACCGTAATTCATTCCAAAACTCTGACCGTAACCCGATTTGATCGTGACCCGAAGTAATTTCCCCCTTTGGATTGTATGTAAATACAATTAATATGTTCCGGACCGTACAAGCTGTATGTAAATATATATTTTTTTAAAGATTTTTAAGCACAAAAATAGTTAATTATACCATAGAATGCACAGTGTAATAGTAACCTAAATGTTTACTTACTTCTTCTGTAATGTTTACTTCTTCTGCTTGGGCTCTCTCGCTCGCTCTCTCTCTCGCTGGCGCTCTCTCTCTCTCTTGCTCACTCTCGCTCTCTCTCTCGCTCGCTTGCTGCACAGGGAGAGACTGAACACGTGCAGAAATCATCGGCACTTATGAACCAGAAGAGGGAAACTGGCTTGTTCATCACCCGAGTGTGTGGTCGTGAACAGATGCAAAAGTTTGCGAACTTTTTGGTCGTAACCCAATTTGTACATGGTCCAAGACGTTCGTGACCTGAGGTACCACTGTATATATATATATATATATATATATATATATATATATATATATATATATATCTTATAAATAAAGCAGGCTGTAACAATCTTGCGGTCTTGTATATATGTTATCATCCAGTTGACGCTCTGAAATGTTTCTGGTGTGCTCTGTAAAAGCAACTGACAGTTTTATCATGAAAAATCCATGGTATTATTTGTTTGTCGTTTTATGTTTGTTTTTGTTAAGTATATTTTCATCTTGCATTATTCTTATTATAACAAAGTTGTAGTGGTAATAAAATTAAATCATCCTAATAATAATATTAATTTAATTGACTTTTTTTACGTCGTCAAAAATTCTGATAGTAAAAACTTATTACTATACCACAAAACAAAAATTAATCTGTCAAAAAACCTTAAAAAGGCTTCACTTTTCTCATTGTTTTTACACTGCTTTGAATGTATTCCGCGATTTTATTTTGATTAAAATAGGCTATCTATTATATTATGCATTTTTATTTTTATCTACTATAAACATCCTATATTTATTTGTGGATTCAGTGGATCTCTTTGCGATTTGTGTTTGTGTTCATTAATGAACTAAATGTCATTTGATTCCCAACATCGTAGCTAACATATTGGTATTACCATTTTTTTGTAAAAAAGAAATAGGGATTTTTTTTTAAAACGTTCATAATCAAAAAACCTATTTAATTAAGTTATGAAAATCAAAGGTAAGAATAGACCAAATTTAGCTATGATATTTAACTTATAATATTTATTTATATTGGTAAAATATTTAACCTTTAATTGATTGTAAAAGCATTTCAATTGGAAGAGACTAATTGGAGATTCGATCTTGTATGTCTGTTATCATCCACTTGATGTTTGGAACGTTTGGACAGTCACTGAAAATTGCTGGAATCAATTTGGACATAGCCTGTTTCTCTCATGGACAACATTATGTGGCATGTTCAAGGGTAGGAAGTCCTAAGAACCTTAATATATTGGTTAAAGATGGAAAAACTAAAAACATTGTATATAACAAGTCACTTCAGTAAACAATACAAGCACATTATTGAGTCTTCATTGTTTGTTAATTTATTTTTATTTTTAAAGTTGTGGGGTTTTTTTTATTATATTTTTCTCAAACAGTTAAAAAAAAACATTTTATTTTCCTCCCAGGCAGCACTGGGTATTTCAGGTAGTAGCAATTATGGTTGGTCTCTACCTGCCGTCCTTAAAATGCAGCAAAGACCAAATGGTAGGAGAACTTTCTGAAGCCACCTGATGGTTTGAGGAAATTCTCTTTATCTTCTAAAAGTCCCTCATAATCCCTTTCTTGCTTTAGTGTCTTCAGTGTAGGTACTTCTAGGAAATTCTTTAAATAAATGTCTCACGCCATCATGGCAGACATTTATCCTCAATGGCACCTGGAGGGGCCCTGAAAGATACAATTGTGGGGATCCTTTCTTGAAGTATAGATATGCCAGGCCAACCTTGTCTGCCCCATCATATAGGCAGATGCAATAGCCCTCACGTGCATTTTTTTGTCTTCCTCTTTGTGTTGCAATAGGAAGAAAAATAAATAAATGTACAATTAAGAGAAAAGAAATAAAATTTAATTTAATTGTACTCTTCAGCTTTGTATTGAAGCAGTATTATTTATTTTTGCTTGTCTAATTTGTATTTCTGTATATGATTTCAACACTCCATGTCTGTGTATGTGTTAGCCTTGGCATTATTGTCGTTAGGCTACAAACTGAAATTGAGTTGCACTGTAAATGCCAAATCAAGTTGCTTAATTCTGACATTCTATTAAAACTAGAGTTTGGATTCTTTAGCTATGCAGTATATGACCATAATTCACATGGCTGCACATTCTGTGGTTTTGCTCTGAGCTTCTGATTTTTAGTGGTGAAATGATACATCCTGTTTAATAAAAAAAAAAGTCTGTGCAAAGCAAGTTGACTGTAATCAGTTTTGCTGGATAAGTATTAAGTGTGGATGACACAAGGGCACTAGTGGCTGATGGAGAGTAGATAACATTACTCCACTGTTGTCACTCGTCAGGAAGAAGGCTCATTTTAACATTTGACTCAGTGCCAGCAGTGTGCTGTCATTCCACCTATACCAGGACTCCACTTACTGTAATAATTAACAAGGACAAAGTAAATGAATACATTGATTACATAAGGAAAGGTCATTTTTTTTTGTTTACTTTTTTGGTAAATTGTGCATTCCTTATTCTTTTGCATACCATATTTTCTTTCATAAAAAATATAAATATTTGTAGTTGTATTTAAGATAACAATAACCTTTATAAACTGACATCTTACAGATAAGTAAAAGTTCATTTCATAATCGCCACTAAATTTTGCATGATTATGGGTTGTTAGGATGGATACACTTCAGTTACAGCTGCTGCTTTACAACTCCAGAGGCTGAAAGAGGTTACTGTCGGTGTGGAGTCAGCATGTTCTTTCCATACCTGTGTGGCATTTCTTTGAGGACTCAAGTATTCCCAAAAATGTGCATCTCGAGTTAATGGATGACTGTGAATTGGCTCAGTTATCAGTGAAACTAGGAATCACAGTGGATGCAACCTGGCATCCCTCCCAGAGTTACACCCTGTTGCTTTTTGGCATGGGTTCCTATTCCATGTGACACATCATTCCATTAATTTACTGAACCTGCCTAATCCATTCAAGGGTCACAGTTCTGGATTTCGTGTAAGCCCGAAACCTGCCGTATCAAGAATATGCTGCCACTGAATTGCAGGGCACATTAACCCCCACAACCACATTAACAATAATAACATGCATGGCTTTGAAATGCTTAAAGAAATCAAAATACCCAGAGATAAACCCACACAAGCATGAGGAGAACATGAAAAATTCACAGCTAAACAAACGTAGGATAAGATGATATTTTTAGGTATCAGGTTTGAAAAGCAGCATTTACTTATTTAATGAGCATGTGTTGCACTAGTCTTATTTAGAACAGAGGGCCATTAAATGACCGAGCTAGTGATGTTGGGACCATTTTAAGTGAGACGCGGAGGGCAGAATCAGGTTGGGTCACAGTTCTTTTTCTGGGTGAGTGATTGCTTGGCTGCAGTAGGAAAAGAAAATAACAATGTCACGTATCCTGTTTTGGCTGTAAACCCTGTGCTAGCAATTCAGTGTGCATAAACACAGCAGAATAGTCACCCTCATGATATCCCATTGGCAACAACTTAACTGCTTTCGATGTTGCTTGGCATTTATTGTGAAAATGTGGCTCAACTGTCATACGTGTGAAAAGAAACGCTATTGGAGGCCCTTTATAACAACCCTTTATACTTCTGTAGAATGCCTCAGTGTGACAGTGACTGCCAAGTCAGAGGTTTTCTCTCTTTTCAGTCAGTCTGGGGCATATTTGAGATGGGTTTGCTGTTTTTCATAATATAATAATATTTGTTTGGTTATTGTTGAGCTTCTTTAACTAATAGAGTGCTATCTATCTATCTATCTATCTATCTATCTATCTATCTATCTATCTATCTATCTATCTATCTATCTATCTATCGTTCAAAGGAAATGGTTTCTAATTCACAGGGGTAAACCAACAACAATAACAACACTGAGAACTGAGATTTGTAGAAATTAGTTCCAATGGTAGACTCCTCAAGTGGGCACATTCCACATGCAGGTGTTTCTCCAGCCATTGTTGAAAGACCCTTAGTTACTGGCTTAATAGGACAATGTAATAATTTTGAATTATGAAACCAGATTACAGTTTCAGATGCAGGGGACACTGCATATTAGGAACATCTGGGGAGGCTAGTTCTCAAAACTGGTTGCAGCAAGGAGGTCCATAATTACATAAGTAAAAATAAATAAATAAATGTACCACTGGGACCCTGCTGTCAAATAATAAAATGGCCAGGAATGTTTTCAGGATTTCTTTGCATATTTGGACTCAAGCCCCATCATCTCCATTTTAAAACACAACAGACTCAGTATTTTTGAAAAAGTTTTAAAAACTGTTTCACTTTAGAACAAGGTTTAATAGGGAAAATTATTATAGAGTATTGCATGATTATGAAGAAGTAACTTCTGCCTGAAACATGCCAAATATATACATTAAGGTCTTAGGTCTTTTTAGAAGAAACATTTTTTTAAATACCAACAATAATGCAGGGAACACACCAGACAAAACATCCATCAATCCAGCCTAAAAAAATTCTTCCAGGAGACCTGTTGGGTACACCTAAGCAAAAAGCTTTCTTTCTTTCTTTCTTTCTTTCTTTCTTTCTTTCTTTCTTTCTTTCTTTCTTTCTTTCTTTTTCTTTCTTATCCTGGCCACTTTTCCTCTCTGGTAGAGAGCTGTCATTCTCTTCCATCCAACTCTGACCTCAGCGTGTTCACTGTGGCACTATAATTCCCATAAGGGATTCACTTCCAAGCTTCTCTCCAGAATCAGTAAAGCATCCCTTCAAAATAATTGAGCTACAAGTGTTCTCCAATAGACACCCCCCCCCCCCCCCCATCTCATCTTGACTATTCTTTTAAACCAATGAACATTCAGCATTATTTCTAGGCTTATCTAGTAGCCACATAATGGTTATGGAGATAAGACATGGTCCCCAAATGCACATGGCACTAATGCAGTGTTTACTACATGACACATTCTTGGCAATGGCTATAATGTACATGACTACCACCCCAACTGGCAGCCTTTAAAAGCCAACTAGTAGTGGTCCCTCCTTTGTTGGCCCATAGTGTGTCACTAATAATTGTGCCCATTTACACCGTAGCTCTCTGTGTGTAGGGCCGCTTTTTCCTCTAGTGGGGCAAAAGCCCATCTCTTGTAATCCACCCACTTCTTGCCAATTGTGTATCATTTGTGTGGCATTATACACATTAAAGAAAAGAAGAACTTAATTTGACCCAGCTGAACAAGGTAATTTTATGAAAGATTTCCTCATTTCCTAATTATTTTAACCATGAAAAGCTGCCTTGAGTATACAGTACATAATATTTCAATATTTACAATAATTTTCATGGGTTTGCTCATTAAAAAAGGGAAAGCTCGAAAACATCACTGCAAAAGGATTATTTATATAAAGTGTAAATGAAATTTCATACTTCTGGCTAGCAGTCTGCAGTAAGGAGTATGCACTTTTAATTCACCCCTCTACATATTAGTAACATCCTTCATTTCTTCCGCATAACTGACGCTGTTCCTCAAGATGGCAGTGTTTGCCCGACTTTGATAAACTTTACTTTTACAGCCTTCAAGACAATCCTTAGCTTCATCCCTTGAATTTACCAAAGCCATTAACTTTTTTTTTATAGGGTGGCAATGGGCTGCAAAAGGCAAACAGGTGAAAGGAGTCTCGAGGTCAGCAAAGCACTACAAATAAATTGTTCCATGTCTGTAGCGTATTGAAAGTTGACTCTGCATTTCCTTGTTTAGTCATGAGAGAACAGATGTGCAGCAAAATATACATTTCTAGATTATCCACTTTGAGGGGTTATGCTTGAACAGATGGTGAAAGGTTAAGGATCAGACCTAATGCTGATTGCTGGACAGTTTTGACATAGCAATATGTGTGAAAACAAGCACTCACAAGCTGCTCTATGTGCACAGGCATCTCTTGACTTGCACTTTAGTTCACAACTCCGCCAATAACAGCATTCATAAAAGGTATATTTTGACGGCATTAGTTGTTAATAAATTACATTGTCCCCCAACATTACTTTTTGATTTTTAGAAAGCGACTGGTTTGTTTTTTTTTTCTTTCAATTGGAGACTCTTTCTCAAAATGTGTTCCCAAGTCGATTGGAATGCATACCCACATGCAAACAGAAGTCATTAAAGGTTGACTTTTGCTGTAGGCTAAGAGCGGGAGTAATGCACTGCCATGGCTTCTTAAAGCCCAGACGTGAGCACAGGCCAGCTAGACAGGCTAATTTTTAACAAGAGGTCGCCTCATGGAAAAATGCTGTACTAACAGTTGGACTTCAGCTCTCACGCATCAGGCTGTTTTTCATCTTCTAACTTGTGAGATAAACAAAAGGCAAACTAAACTAAACTATGAGACGGGCATGTTGATTAACTCAATTAATGTCAGAATTAAAATATATGGGCCAAGGGAGGGGTGGCCATTGTTGAGGATTTTGCATATTCCATCTTTGTCTGCATGTTTTTAATCAGCTGCAGTGGGTCCTCCTTCCACATCAAAAAGGTGTGTGTGTGTGTGTCACGTTGGTTAGTAACTCTAAACTGGTCTGCTGTGCAAGTGAGTGTGGCTCTGTGATGAACTGATTCTCCATGTCTGCTCCCTGCCTTGTGGTCAGTGCTTTCATATGGGCTTCAGAACAATTTTGACAAAAACAGGAACATTCAACCCAACATTGCTCATCAAGCTCTAGTCAGGCAACTTTTGCAAAATATTATCAAGTTATAATGTACAGGTCAGCAAAGTGCTTCCATATGCCACACAATGTTTGTTTGACATTTTTCCTTAACCAGCATCCCCACATGTCTATGTGTTCTAGTTGATAAAACCATTTTAAAGCATCAGGTGGAAAGTTCTTTGCAACACTTCTTTTAAATTACCTCTTAATCTCTGTTCGATTAAAATTAAGGGATTGAACTTCTTCATTTTAACCTTGTAGCCCATACGCTAGAGTCCAGAAGTAAGTCTAATCGATATTCTGCAAAATTTCTACAACGCTGTGTCTTTTTTTGCACACAGTATTCCAGGAGTGAAATCAAAAAATTATTAATATTTACCTTAAGAGTATTCTCCCTTGATTTGTACTCTACACAACGTGTTTGGCACCCACATATTGTGGACAAGTGTATGAAAAATATGTGATAGGCCTCCAAAAAAAACTCCCCCCAAGAAACCTCACCCTAAACTCCTTAGGCAGGCATATATATATATGTGTGCGTGTATGTATGTATGTGTGTATGTATGTATGTATTTATTTATTTATTTATTTAGAGTGTCCTAGAAAACTCCAAAAACTGCCGAGCAATGGTAAACTTCACTCTAGTCAGGCCCCTAAGGCTACCTGCTGGCTTCATCTGGAGCTGGCCCAATATTATGGAGCTGGCAAAAACAACTATAATTGTCCCAAATTATAGGAAAACCCCTAAACTGGAAAGATAACTATCAACCTTCTGCTTGTATTAAAGGGCAAGCAAAGAATCTTTATAAAGCAAGGATTAATTTATTTACAAAAAATTTCAGAATACAAAAAAAAGCTCCACATAACAAAAAAGACACAAAGGAATTACCTAAAAGGCAATCCTAAGCAGAAAGAGTCCCATTAAATTAAACAAAAATCAGAATCCTTTAGATGAATGATTCTCACTCCTTGGCTTTTTTGGCTTACTTAAAGAGCCAGACAGAGGTCCCAGGAGTGATAATGTCAAGGTGGTCCTGCCTCTTGGGGATTCTCTCACAAAGAGCTATGAACCCTAACTACATTTAACGAGACAGTACACTATTGTCCCATCATACAGTGGAACCTAGGTTCACGAACATCTCGGTACACGTACAAATAGGTTTACGACCAAAAAGTTCGCCAAACTTTTGCCTCGGTTCACGACCACACACTCGGTATATGAACAAGCCAGTTTCCCTTTCGGTCTGTGCGCGCCGATGATTTCCGCACGTGTTGCATTGTTCTCGGTTAGACGTGCGTGCTTGCACATGCGTGCATGCTTTCGCTGTGAACTCTTTGTGCTCTTTTTCATTTCCCTTCCGGTCCGTACGCACCGATTACTGTATTTAAGCACGTGTTCAGCCTCTCCCTGTTCATTGTTCTCAGTCAGACGTGCGTGCTTTACCTGTGAACTCTTTGTGCTCTACAGTATTTTGTGTGCTTTTGCAGTTAACCATGGCTTCTAAGCAAGTGAGGAGTGGTGACAAGAAAGTTTTGCAGAAAATTGAAATCGAAGTAAAGAAAGAAATTATTGAAAAGTATGCGCGTGGCGTTCGTGTTACTGATCTTGCTGCCGAGTACAAGAAGTCAAAATCTACGATTTCGACTATTCTAAAGTAGAAAGAATCTATTAAAGCAGCTGATGTTGCAAAAGGAGTTACAGCGTTAACCAGGCAGAGGCCTCAAGTGCTGGAAGAGGTGGAAAAACTGTTGCTAGTGTGGCTGAACGAGAAGCAACTTTCAGGGGATAGCGTAAGTGAGGCGATGTTATGCGAGAAAGCCAGGAAGATTCATGGCGATTTGCTGCAAAACTATCCTTCTATGAGTGGTGAAAGTGAGGAATTTAAGGCCAGTAGAGGATGGTTTGAAAAGTTTCACAAGAGAAGTGGCATTCATAGTGTGGTAAGGCATGGAGAGGCTGCTAGTTCCGACGCTGAAGCTGCAAAAGAATGTGAAAAATTTCACAAAATTAGTGGAGGACAAAGGCTACATCCCACAACAAGTCTTCAACTGTGACGAGACCGGATTGTTCTCCACCCAGTTCCTCCTTACTTCATGCCAGAACTCGACTCATGCAAGGTTAGTTTTCTTGGTGGTTTATGGTTAGTTTTTGTATTACAGATTTTTCAAATGTTAATTTTTCGGTTCGTAGCATGAATTGTTGCAATGTTTTCTTTTTTCAAATGTTCATTTTTTTCCCTGTGCTTAAAACTCATTAAAAAAAAGTTTACACAGCGATCGGGTTGTAAGGCTATTAGCGAGAACTCCTGCAATGTTACTTTCTTGGTTGCTTATGGTTGACTTTTAAATAAAGTTCGGATTTGTTCAAATGTTCCTTTTTTCCCCCTGTGCTTAAAACTCATTTAAAGAGTGTTTACAGCAATCGGGCTGTAAGTCTATTAGCGTGAACTCCTGCAATGTTACCTTCTTGGTTGCTTATGGTTGGCTTTTAAATAAAGTTCGGATTTGTTCAAATGTTACTTTTTTTCCCCCTGTGCTTAAAACTCATTTAAAAAGAGTGTTTACAGCGATCAGGTTGTAATGCTATTAGCGTGAACTCCTGCAATGTTACTTTCTTGGTTGCTTATGGTTGGCTTTTAAATAAAGTTTGGATTTGTTCAAACGTTCCTTTTTTCCCCCTGTGCTTAAAACTCATTTAAAGAGTGTTTACAGCGATCGGGTTGTAAGGCTATTAGCGAGAACTCCTGCAATGTTACTTTCTTGGGTGCTTATGGTTGGCTTTTAAATAAAGTTCGGATTTGTTCAAATGTTACTTTTTTTCCCCCTGTGCTTAAAACTCATTTAAGAAGCGTGTTTACAGCGATCAGGTTGTAATGCTATTAGCGTGATCTCCTGCAATGTTACTTTTTTGGTTGCTTATGGTTGGCTTTTAAATAAAGTTCAGATTTGTTCAAATGTTCCTTTTTTTCCCTGTGCTTAAAACTCAAAAAAAAAATGTTACAGCGATCGGGTCATAAGGCTACAGTATAGCGCGAACTCTTGCAATGTTAGTTTTCTCTGTTGTTCAAGGTTTTCTCAGTGTTATTCAATGTTTTTACATTTAGTTTACTATTACGTTGTGCATTCTATGGTTTAATTAATTATATTTGTGCTTAAAAAATTAAAAAAATATATATATTTACATACAGTTCATATGGTCTGGAATGGATTAATTGTATTTACATACAATTCTATGGGGGAAATTGCTTCGGTTCACGACCAAATCGGTTTACGACCAGAGTTTTGGAATAAATTATGGTCGTGAACTGAGGTTCCACTGTATACTAAATAAAAAAAAATAACATACAGACATAATAAATAATTATTCAATATTAACATAAAACCCAATTAAACATAAAATGGAAACAACATGATACATAACAAAAATAATGGCAAAAAGGATTTGCCTAAAAGGTTCAAAGCAGTCAAATCCAAATCTTAAATCTGAAGACTGATCCAAAGACAAAAGCAAAAAATCCAGAAAAATTCAATACTGACAGATATACACACCCTTCAACAGATACTGGGACCATCTCTTCTACCTCTAAATAAAGGCTGAGGATGACGTTAAGGTTGCCCCACCCCTTGAGGTTCAACCCACAAAGTACAATGAATATATTAAAACAGAAATACACAGCACAAAATACTAAATAATAAATACACATAACAATAATAACAAAAACAACATAAAAATGAAAGAATATGAAAAACAATAATTCAAGAACAACAAAAATTACACAGAAAAGGGAAATATACTAAAGCATGGGAATAAACTCTGGCTGAGACATAGTACCACATCTATTAGCTGTTTTGCATCTGTACACTGTCTGGATGAGGAGAGCCAAGTAGTCTCTACTACAACTACCACATACCTCTCATAAAGTGTGTTTCTCTCCAATTGTTTATTCAAGTGTAATATTTTTACTTCCTACTTATAACACTTTAAATTTAGTCTGGATCATGCTGGATCTAGCAAGTCTCAATTCTGTAATTCTGCTAACTCTAAGGTATTTGCTCTTCTCCCCTAATTTAGTGTCATCTACAAACTTAACCAGTTAGTCAGTTATATTTTTACGTAGATGATTTACATACATTTAAGCAAACCAACACTGTGGGTCACCACGTTTAATATCAACTTCCTTGTCCCATACCTAATGCTTTGTTTCCAGCATTTAAGGCAATTTTTCACCCACCTGCACGTTACAACCGTCAGTTTGATGCATTTGTGATGTGTTCCAGTCCCTGCAACTCCACAGGTTCATAACAGCTTGCTGTTTATCAATGGGTGCATCATACGGGAAGAAAAATATGACAGTGGATTAAGCAGGCCACAACTCTGTGGTCCATAGCTCTAAGTGGTATAGTCAAATTGATATTTTTGTACACCAAAGCAATGTGGCTCTCCAATATGAAACTGCAAAAATGCAAATATTAAATAAAGTCTAATTTTTTTTTTTGTTTTGGTTGGTGAGTTCAGGGTACATTGAAACTGCACTTATAATGTAGAGCATTTCTAAAGTGAAAAGTTGAATTACTTACTTCATATTGATTGTATGACTCCTAAAATCTCACTCTCGGTATCATATGGTTTTAATTTTAACACGTGAAAACACTTGCTCTTTTTTTAGCATTTTTTAATCTCCTCTGCTGGGGTGAATCTTCGCTCAGGTGTGAATTTATTTACTCCAATTAACTGTCGGCCCCTGAAGTAAGCCAATTAGTGAGCTGCACTTAATGAAGTCATTAGCTGTCAGATTAGCTTTTCGAAATGCTTGTCACTGGTACAGGGACAGACACAACACTTGGTTAATAAAACTAGGAGAATTAATGGGCTGAGCAGCACAGATAATGAGTAAATGTGGAACATACAGGATAGAAACTGATCAACCCTCACTTTCAGATGAAGATATCACTCACACAGTCATTTGCTCAAAAATTCCCTTGGATGCAATAACCTTGTTTTTCCTGTTGTTTGGTATTAAAAACAATAATGTATTGAAAATATGGAAATTTTCACAATGGCATTTGCTGTTGAAGTTTCTGCCCTCACTTTCAGATAAAACATCCAGCTTGTTTTATTATTCGATAATTGACTGCAAAGAACATTGCTGCCCACCGGCGACTCAAAATGAGATATGAGCTTCTGAAAACAGATGGCAGTCTGGATTTGTCTGTTTCAAAGCTTTGCTCCACCTTCACAGAATGGGTTTCAGGGAGTTTTAATCTTTTCTTTTATTTCTAAGGATGGGGACTAGCAGGCTGCGGAAAGCACAAATGTTTAAATTATGTACGCTTTCCTCACTAACCTATCTATTCATTCTTTAAAATAAAACAAGTCAGTCTAAAATGATGCGCATGTGCATCCACTTCCTCAAGAAGTAGATGCTCTGGCTAAATCATTTTTTGTTTGGGCAGAGTTTGCACATTCTCCTCTGGTGCTCCTGTGGTTTTATTTTCCATATCCCAGAAGGGTTCATTGACAACTCTCAGTTAACTCTAAACTGGGAATGTGGGTGTGTGTGAGTGTGCCATACGACAGACCAGTGCCTGTCCAGAGTTGGTTTGTGGCTTGTGCCGGGTGCCAAATCTAATGTCTGACATTGATCAGTCGGACATTTTAACATTTACTGACTTAAAAACTAGGGATTCTTGCATTTTACCGCCTTTAATTTTTCCTTTAACTACTAATAAAGCTCTTTGAGCTACACTTATGTATGAACATGTGCTGCATAATAAATGTTGTTGTTATTAATGCTGCTAGGACAGGATCTGACTACACGTGATCCTGAAATGGATTATGCAGCTTTGATAATGAATAGATAGATGACAGATTCGTATGTGAACTATACAATCATTAAAATAATAAAAAAAGTGTTTTTGCAGGATTTTTCAAGGTCATTAATTGGCTCAGAATAATTCTCAGCTTTAATTTCAAGATAATCAAATTTGCATAAAGAGTGACTCTTTTCTGTCAAGATATTGCTTAGTATTAACATGAAATGAATCCCTTTCTGTTTGGATTTGATGAAATGGACACTCCATATGGGACGGGAGAGCTAGAATTATGTCTATGGTGTGGTTGTCCATAGGACGTTTTCAAGGTGGGGGCAAAATTTCAGTGAACTTCAAAATTAAGAAACGTTGATGGAAAGCAATAGTTCAAACACAACACAAAAGCAAATTTGAACTGTAAAGTTAGTTGACATAAAATAGCAATAATAGAAATTAAATTCCAAATAACATCTTATTTCTTTGTTATGAATGACATTTAATTTACAAAAAGGAACAAACATGGAGAGCGAGGAAGTTGCAGTGTAGCTAGTCATTTAAGTTAATTCCACATAAAGTGGAACCTCGGTTTGCGAGCATAATTTGTTCTGGAAATGTGCTCGCAGTCCAAAGCACTCGTATATCAAAGTGAATTTCCCCATAAGAAATAATGGAAACTCAGATGATTCGTTCCACAACCCAAAACTATTCGTATAAAAATGATTAATACAAAATATAAAGTAAAAATACATAAAACAAATTAACCTGCACTTTACCTTTGAAAAGAATCATGGCTGGTGTGAGTGAGTTTCTAAACTCCTGTGGGATTCCACCCAACAGGACGACACGCGGAAGAGCGTTCCAAAGCAGTCGCAGTCTCCCAGCACTGTAGCAGTTCGCCGTAAAAGCGAATCCGAAAAGATCGCGGACATGCTATAAGCGCCTGCCGTCGATGGGTGATACAAGTAACAAGGAACATTATAAATGCGCAGGGCACAGTACTGCTTGGCCACGATCCTGCCTGACTGCTGTGTCTGTGTATACGAGAGTGGCAGTTCCCGCTACAATAAATAACCACTCTGTTGCTGTTTCAAGCTGAATAAAGCTGGTGGTGCAAGACGGGGACTCGCATGTCACAGCACACACGTGTGCACACGCACACACACACACACACACAGTCACAATGCTGTAGTAAACAGTATACGCTCGTATGGATGTTGACTATGAGTGAGGCACGCCGACTCAGAAGGAGAATAGGAGACAATTGCCCACAATCCCGCAGCGAGAGAGAGAGAGAGAACAACCATCAGCTCAGCTGTGATCACATGGCGCTCAGCAGACAAGCGTATACATACTACTCGTATTGCAAGACGTCGCTCGTTTATCAAGTCAGAATTTATTAAAAATTTTAGCTCATCTTGCAAAACACTCGTAAACCAAGTTACTCGCAAACTGAGGTTCCACTGTATAAATATAATTACCAGGTTGACTTTTCTAACCATGCCAGCAGATTCACCTTTCACACTTGTAGCCCAGCATGTCGTCTCACATTTCTTCATAGCCCTTTACTGGTAAAGTTTTGTGAATATAACTGCATATGTGAAAGTGTTTTAAGACACAAATGTTAACCTTCTCACTAATTAAACTAAATTACCAGACTCTTACAACTTGTTAGTGTTTTTATTCATTCATATTGGTCGTATTAGGCCAATGGCACACAGTTGCTGCAAACTATCTTTGGCATTTTTGCTACCTCAAGAGTTAAAATAAATTGTTTAAAGAAAAACTTGGATTAACTAATTAAAATTCTTTTCCATTAATCTGATCTTATTGTCCTGGCCTGATTTAACACTAGAATTACCAGAGTCTACGAAAAAACTCACCTTAAAACCGTTCTCGCCTCTCTTTTTTCTTCTAAATGTAACGATTAAAATGAGCAGCAAGCAGCCGGCTATTCCAACCCCCACTGTCCCAGAACGTTCACTAAGTTTTCCCAGCTCATGCCTTGTTTGATTATCTGGGAGTGCCTGAACTGCTGGAGTTTTAGAGTGGAAATAATAGATGTTATTTGGAACACACGCATTTCATGTGTGTTCCGTTTCTACAGTAATCTGTGTAAACACATTGTTAAAACAGAAATTTTTTCATATTTTAGTAATAAATGTTACAAAATGTAGGCATAAACTATAGAATGCGTGAAGCCTGACGTTCAAACATCAAATAAACACTTTCATAAAAGGTTCAAGGATGATACAACACCTTCTGTGGCGTAACACTAAGATTTGCTGACTCAGAGTACAACATCCTTGCCATGCCTTAAAGACCTGAGTTTGATTCCCCTCTGGGGAGGAAGTGTTTTTTTTTCTTTGTAGCCTCAAACTTACAATACATAAATTTTATAAATTGGTATGCACTGTAAATCGTTAAGTTTAAAATGTCAATCGCAGTTATTTCTGTTGATTAATTCATTGCTTTTTTACTTAGAGTCAGAACAGGAGCTTATTCAGTTTATTCAGCTTCTGATCCGACTCTAAGTAACAGCGCCAGTATAAATCACACCCAATCTGACACTGTTCGTTTTCAAATAATATTGCATTACTTCGACGATGTTTTCTGATTGGTACTATTCGCGTCATAAAATGATTTCTTCAAAAGGTCACATATATTTGTCTCTTTCTTTTTTTAAAATGTGCGTTGATCACTGCCAACATGCTGTAGCACACAGGAACTGGCCACCTGCATGTTCTTGCGCGCACTGAATAAGCGCACTGAATAAGACAGTGCTATATGCAATCATCAGATTCAAATGTTAACAGATAACAGTTCACACACACGCAAGGATCGTCTTTCCTACATTTACAACGTGTGTACCTGTTACAATGTACACACTTCTCTATATGCTGTGGTTTCTATTACACACCTGAAAGAAAGACAATATATGTGAAAACATCATCGCACTAAATGCATTATTTGAAAACGAACAGCGTCAGATCGGGTGTGAATTTATGCTGGAACTGGAAATTCTCTGATGTGGAATCAGTTCTGTATGGTTGTGGGCGTGGGTGTAAGTGGTGGACATAACTGGGAATTACTGTGAATGTGCGTAGTGTTTTGAGATAATGAATAGAGCTGCAAATTACAGGCGCTTGTTCAGTGTAATAGGAACCATAGCACAGAGAGTTGTGTACACTGCAACAAGTACACATGTCGTAAATGTAGGAAGGGCGCTCCTTGGGTGAGCTATAGCGCGTCTTTATGTGAAAACAGCAGTGTCAGATGGAGAGTGTCTGATAATTTCATATAGCGCTGAAGTTACTGCTCTTTACTATGCTTTCCTCTGGATGTCCTGGAGTACAAAAGAAACAGCATACAGCAACATGTGGGGACTAGCAGGATTGGGGGAAAAAAAACACGCGGTCATATGCATCGTGATACACTGCAGAGCTATAGCGCGTCTTTATGTGAAAACAGCAGTGTCAGATGGGGTAGGGAAGGATCCTGAACGCGACTGAGAGAATGAGAAGTGAATAAAAAAAACAAAACAAAGCTAACCTTTACAAATATCATAAATTACACCGGCTGTTACAGACTGAAATATGCAGTTATATTTTTGAATAAAAGCGCACTTGTTCTGTTATATTTGTACCTTTTGTGAAAGTGTTTCTTTGATATTTGGACTTCAGGCTTCATACATTATATAGTTTATGCCTACATTTTATCATTTAGTACTAGAATATGAAAAACGTTTCTGTTTTAAAAATGTGTTTACACAGATTACTGTAGAAACGTAACACACATGAAATGCGTGTGTTCCAAATAACGACCCATTATTTCCACTCTAAAACTCCACTTCACTCCCAGATAATCAATCAAAGGCATGAGCTGGGAGAAGTTCGTGCATGTTCTAAGTCAGTGGGGGGATGGAATAGCCGGCTGCTTGCAGCTTGTCTTTATCTGCACATTTAGAAGACAAAAGACGATAGCGGAGAGGTGTGAACGGATTTAAGAAGTGATTTAAGGTGGGACGGATCTATGAGTTTTTTCGTAGGCTCTGGTAATTCTAGTGTTAAGCAAAGTAAAGTGATGCAGAGAACTCCATGATAAATTGTTGCAGTGTGATGCTATAGCCAGTAATACACAGTTTTACAGACCACTTCCAGCAGATGACACCATGACCATAAAGGACTCTTTCAAATTGTGATAACAGCCATTACAGACTTGTGTAACCCAATATCCTCTGTGATTCCTAATTTTATCATCCCACCGACACCCTCAGATGCATTGAGCAACTACAGCAACATGCTCTCTGACTCAAAGCTGTAGTGTGACGTCAGCCTAGTAGAGCTAAGTAGTAAAAGCTAGCATTGTTATTGATGTATGAATACATAACACATGAAGCATTTACAGAATAGCAGGAAAGTCTAAAATGCAATTCAATTCATAGTTTTCCAATAGTAATAAAAACACAGATTAGTAAGTGTACAGAAAGGTATTGTGAAAGGAAGTAAACTTAGTTTTCTGAGAATGTGTAACTACTCCCTGTGCCCTCACCCCTCATGGATGTCCATGGTCTGTTGGTAAAGTTAGGGTGACATTAGGGTACGGAGGATCATGCTGACTGAGTGGGAGGCAAAGAGATTCAGGCGTAAATCCTCTGCACACATGGACCTTTTCTGGTTTATCCTACACACCTAGAAGTTGGCTTGACTGTCCAGTTGGTCCAGTGAATGCGAGTAAGCGAGTCTACACTGAGAATGACTGGTAACTTTTTCCAGGGTTAGTTCCAGTCTTACACCTGATGTTACCTGGATAGGCTGAGAATTTTTTCATTTCTTCTTAAACAATAAGGGATTACATGGAAATCCGTTTAGAATTGCAAGGCATCCCTTGAGGTAACTTCAATTGAGTAACTTTTAGATTCACACTAGGAATAAGACTGGTAAGGATTCCAATTTTTATATTCTAGGATATTTTTATAGTTTTTTCATTTTTATTTTTGTGTTAAACTCATTAATTTGTGTCTGTTTTCCTCTTCCATCAAAAACAGTACGTGGCTTTCTGCTGTCCTAACTACAGTTGTGTCATGCCTGACACCACTTCAGAGAGTTAAACCTTCTCAATCCTAATATCATAATTTTCCACACTGAAAATTATCTGAGAGTTAACCCATCCCAGCAGTGCATCAGACATTTGTTCCAAACTCCCATATCTCTCCAGTCTTCTATCTTTAACACACTTCTTCCTTATTTCCCATTGGAGTCCTCAAATCTGTAATTCACTATTTAACTGAAAGAGTTCTGATATATCAAGCTTATCGAAGAATCTGAAACTTTAGGAGACCAGCATTTGGTCCTCATGAAAAACTAAGGAAATGTTAAGGAAAATGAGAAAGCAACAGACAAATGAAGTTAACCTCAGCCTTCAGTCATTTTTTATTCAGTTATTATACATTTGTTATACAGGTTTTAAATCCACCATTTCTGTTAAAAATATAACATTCATGGTATTCTTTGAAGGCTACATTATTTTGCGAAATGTTTCTAAACAAATGTCAAAATGTTAATGTCTACACCACAGCTAAAGTTTATTAAAACATTTATTAAAAATGTAGATTAATGGACTGGTTTTCTATTTGTCATTGTTTGCAAAATATGTGAATCAGTTACGGTAGGGCATATCATGAGAAAAGAACTCTTTTTGCCCAATTTTAGATTCCTTACCCCTGAGTACATTATTCCAAGTTGGCGGTGCCTGGTACTTTCAAAATATTATATCTGTGGTGTTTCTTTATCACCTCTCAAAATTAACACTGTTCTAAAGAACATATTACATGAACTTTAATGCTGGAATAATGTTTCTGAAATGTTAATTGTGTTAGGAAGCACTTCTAAATTAATATATTCTTTGAAAGGTCAGCCAGTCATTTCTAACTCGCTTAGTCCTGAACATGGTCATGGGGGGTGCTGGTGTCTATCTCAGCTAGAATAGGGCACAAGGCAGGAACAAACCATGGACTGAGTGCCAGTCCATCTCAGGGCGAACACACACTAAGGCCATCTTACTATTGCCAATCCACCAAACATGCATGTCTCTGAACTGTGAGAGAAACACATGCAGATATGGGGAGAATGTGCAAACTCCACACAGGGAGGGCCCAGGATGTAAACCCTGATCTCCTTACGGTGAGGCAGCAGTGCCACCACTGCACTACTGTGCAATCCCATTTTTTGAAAGGTGTGATATGAAATTAGAAAATGACCTAATATGTAGTGTAGTGGCTAAGGCACTGGACCTTAATCAAAATGGTTGCCAGTTCAGTTCATGACCTAACCTGTTCTCCAGTTGTCAAACTTGAATAGTTGCACTTTACCTGATCATGTGAAACCTTTTACTTTGCCTGTAATTAATACAAATCACACATTTGGGTCCCACCAAGCTCCATTCTAGACAGGAAAGACGTGATCTGCATGCAAATGATGAAAATTGCAGGTTTTTGTCACTTGGTTCACTCAATAGTCACCATTATTTGAGTCAGAAAACCCTCCCTCAAACCTAATTTTAACTACAGTGTAACCAGGAATATTTCCCTTACAGTCACTGTAGCCGGACAACTGTCACTACCAGCATACATAATGGGGAATGATGCTTGTGTGCTATGGGTGGAGTTAATGTATTTAATTCAATGTGCATTATGGGTGGAGTCGAGCATTTAACTCAGTGTGGATTATGGGCGGAGTTAAGCATTTAACTCAAAGTGCACTATGGGCGGAGTTAAGTATTTAGCTTAATGTGGATTATGGGTGGAATTAAACATTTAAATCAATGTGCATTATGGGCAAAGTTAAGCTTTTAAATCAATGTGTATTATAAGCGGAATTAAGCATTTAACTCAATGTGTATTATGGGTGGCACTGTTAATGTAAACATAAAAATTATAGGGAATAAAAAATAATGAAAGAATGAGTATAATTCTCATTTGATTTCTTTAAAGATTCTGTTGACCTACCCCATATAAATGTAGCAAAATGAATGCACAAATAAATTGTGTAAATAAATAAAGAATTCCATTGACAGCTATAAAGAGGACATGTTGGGCTCCCAGGACCTAACCTTGAGAGCCACATGATCACACCATTAGCTACTTCCCTCTGTGTGATAAACAGTTGGCTCCGACAGAATTATCTCTTCCTCTATCAACCTTTTTTATATTCTATCTTTTTTTCTATGTAAAATCCCTTTATTAGATTATAGAGTTGGTTGGATATGCTATCTGTTGGAATGAAACATGCAATACTTTGTATTGGCACACATGACACAGATAGTATAAAACAAAAAATATAGAAACTGCTAATGCTGGTGGCTGATCTATTTAAAAAAATTAAGCTTGCTAAATTCTCATTATCATTACTTTTAGGAAAAAGTCATAGTCACATATCTAGTGTATAAAAAAAGAAAATGAATGTGTACATAAAAAATGTAATCAAAATTAACCTTCCTAGTTCTGACTCATCAAGGTCCATTGAGTTATTAATAAAATGAGTTGGTGAATCACTAGTACAAAACCTACCTGACTGAAAACACTCTGTCATTAGGGTAAAATAATATGGGGGCTCATCCTCAGAAAGGAGAAATGCACTCATGTTGTCAATGGTTTATAAGTGGAGCTCAAGCAAAAATCTACGATTCTTACATTGCATTTTCGCCACTGCTGGATAAAAGCATATTCCATTTTATTTTCCCTTCTTTTGGCACTGCTTAATTTATGTGTCCCTTTAATTACATGCACTGTCACTAATTCTTTGTTCGGCTTCATCTTTCTCTTTAGTTCCTCCTGAAACAGCTCATAGAGGTAATCAGATTCCCCCCCCCCACCCCCAAATGTCTGGCTAATAGTGACTGAGATTGCATTGCCATTATGTAGGCTGCTTTGTGAGCGTCTCTAGCACGGAAGGTTGCAATATGTTAAAAATTAAAAGGGAGCCGCGAGCTGAGCTGTCCCCTCAGATGCAGCCTCAAATGGGGCTGTAAAACATACTGTAAGAAAGAAGTAGCCAGCATATGAAATGAAGAAAACAAAATGGTTGTTTAAAATACCAATTACTCAAAAAAAAAAACAACAACACAAGCTTTCTTCCTCTCAAACCACTAAAGCCCTCCTGTGTTTATTTAGAGGCAGTGTGGTCTTGAGCTAGTGGAACTGGATGTGAACACAGTCAATCATCAGCTTTGATTCCTGTTCTTTTCTTTATACAAAAGTCAATAAGGGTTAACAATGTTAATAAAATCCAAACAAGCAACACAACTACAACACATAGTCTTCATATCTTTTTGAATTCAAGTTTGAATCCTGTAATTTGTGGTATAGGTTTTGTATATCTTAGCAAATGATATTATTGGCCAAGTGGCACACTACCCATGCAGAAAAGCAGAGCTGTGACTAATCTGCAGCTGGTTCACCACTTCATTCACCGTTGCTCTCCTCCTGGAGAGAATCAGTGCACATACCTGTTCAAAAGGCCTTTCACTGGTCACTATGAATGAGTCCTCTAATTGTTTTTTTCATTAACTCTTGTTCGGCCATTTTTAAAAATGTCAATCCACTTATGCAAGTCTTATTATGACTCCAAATCTTCTACTACCTATCTTTGATTTTTTTCCAGCAGTTGAATCCATATGCATGTTGAACCCCATACTGAAAGAACTTCTAAATAGAAAGTTTCCTGTTCCTACAATACAAAGTGGTTTCCAGAATTACACATGAATTTTGTGAAGGTTGTGATGGACAGCCGGCATTTCAGTCCGGCCAGGACGTCCTTCAACAAAAGAAGACAGCCTTTTTAGGGCACTACATCCCCTGGGACACTAGATGGCAGCTCCCCTGAATGGAAATGGTTCCTTGGATTCCGCAGGGCAGCATGGGACATGGAGTCTGTCTCTTCAGCCCTGTTGGGTGCCGTGGGTGCCGCCAGGGGGAGCTCACCAAGAACCTGGGGACTTTTATGATTACGCCACCCTGGAAGTACTTCGGGGTCACGAGGACGGAAGCCCGCAGTACTTCCGGGACAGTTGATAAAGGAAGATGTGGTGTTGACCCGGAGAAGAACTACTTCCGGGTCATAAACTTTAAAAGGACTGTGGGAAACCCCAGCAGACCGAGCCGGAGTTGGGTGGGAGTGTGATGGAGCTGCTGGGAGTGGAGGATTGGTTATTGTGATTATTGTATTGGTTATTATTATTATTGGAAGAATTGTGGAGTGTGTGGTGCTTTGTGCACTTTATTGAAGAATTATTATTAAAGAATCTTCTTGGTGTTTTAAACGTGTGTCTTGGACATCTGTCTGGTGGGTTCAACGGGGCAACAGCGACCCCTAGCGTCCACAAGTTGCTGTTGCTATCTAATATTAGATATTGTAGTTATTAAGTTACCTTCATATAAACTCAAAGGAAGCCTCTTAACTATTCAGTACGCCATATGCAAAAATATGTTTTCCTGCAACATCAACTACACTTCTACTTGGGCTTGTGATCACCATGGAAGTCTGAGGGCAATTTATATTTCACTATTGATTTTCACAAATTTCTGCAGGTGTACAGTGAAGTCCATCTTCAATGGATGCATCACATCCTGATACAGCATAAGATTATATAAAATACTGGCTGACAAACAGGGTAAAATTGACTTCAGCCATCCTGCACAGCTGTTTTTCCCACTCAGACCTTCTGACAAATGGTACAGAGTAGCTGCCTTGAGGCCTGACCCCTTGAGTAGCTGGATCCAACCTGAACAGCGACTTGTAACCAAATTCAGATTTACTGTACATGGCCATACATGTGGATGATGCGGAGTCATGGTTGTTTGCCCAGAAGTGATGTCAGATGTCTCCTGGTGGGAATTCCTCAATTGTAAATTTGAAACAGAAAAGCCCTTAACCTTCTCCCTATATTTCCCCTAACAAGAAGCTGTACGACACTCCCGAGGCTCACGTATATTATCACATGCATGCACATAGTAGGCGGCTTAAGGGCTCTGGTGATAGTAATTACCCACCAAACTGGGGTCTGCCACTGTTGTCTATTGCCTTCTCTCTTCCTCCCTCCGCAGAACAGAAGATTGACATCCAGTCAGTGACCGCTGAAGTCACTTTGATTGTTCATCTTCCTTGACCCGTCCCTTCCTGGCAGGATCATATAAAACCACAGGCACTGCTTGAATCAGCCATGTTGTGGACTGGCTACTGAAAAGATGTTAGTCTGATTCTCTCTAAAAAGAGTGCTTGTTGTTTTCTTGTTAATATACAGGGTTGCTGGGTGGGGCCCCAACTCGTTTTTATCTCTTTGTGGTTTCATTATATATATATATATATATATATATATATATATATATATATATATATTGTCACAGGAAGCTGGGGGTGGTACCCAGCCAGGTCGCCCAGGAGGACCAGAGGAGGTCTTACGCCTCCCCCAGACCACGTGGGGGCGACCACCCTGGTGGCTTTGGGGACCACGGGAACAGAGCTTAGAAGCTCAACCCTATAGGGGCCCGTTGTCACCACCAGGGGGCGCCCCAATGCCTATGGAGTCCTGGCCCTCAGCACTTCCGCCACACCCGATAAGTGCTCGGGGGAAGAAGACCATGTACTTCTGCCACACTGGGGAGTGCCGGCGGAAGCTAATCAGGAGGCAACTGGAGCACATCCAGGTGTGTATAAAAGGAGCCGCCTCCCTCTGTTGAGTGGCTGGAGTCGGGAGAGGAGAAGGACAGAGCTTGGTGGAGAGGAGTGGAGGCAGTGAAGAAGGCATTTGGAAAGGCCTGGACTTTGGGGGAGTTTTGGGGTTGTGTGTGCACCTGTAAATAAGTATTTGTAAATAAAGCGTGTGTTGGGTGATTATAACGATGTCTGCCTGTCTGTGTCCGGGCCACTTACCACTATATATGTGTGTATATTCACATATATATACAGTACACACACATATATATACATATATATATATATATATATATATATATATATATATATATATATATATATATATATATATATATATATATATATATCGCATATACAGTATATGTTACATGCTATGTAAACTTTTTATTTATTTATTCTTTTGTTCATATTTTTGTCAGCTTATCTGATAAGACATGAAAGTATAAATTTAATTACACTATGTACACATGATAATTAACTTGAGTTGACTTAACATAAAATTAAGCACTTTTTAAACTAACACTTTAACTTAGGTGTTGACCATAAACAAATTTTAACATTCTGCATGTAATAAACATAGTGTAAGGCTTTTAACATGACATAAAACAGCACTAACATATATTAGGGTTTTGAAAGTAATTTATTACTGTTAATAAAATGTGTATAGACTGTTAATAGCTGGCTTATAATGGATACCTAAGCTAAAGTGAGACCACATTTTTTCGGGCAATTTGTCATAAATCAACTGTGACATTTAATAGGCTGAGATATAACACACTTCAGAAAATGTAAATCCTTTTTAACATGATATAAAATCAAGAAAAATGAGAACAACTCATTTTAAAATTCTTTCCATTTATTATTGTTCATATCATAATTAGTAAATTATTCATTGACTGCAAGTAGCTGATTATAATGAAGGCATAAATTGAAGTGTTACTAAAAAATTCAAATGCAAAATAAGTTACAAGGAAAACTGAGACACCCACTAGAATTAGCCAGTAATCTGGTATGAAATATGAAGAATATGAAATAAAGAAGCAAACGTACAGGAGGCTCAATAGATAGAAGAATCTTTTCTTGTTACAATTACAATAACTGCCAACAGCACCATCTGGGTTAACACCTAATGGGACATTAATGCCTAGTGACCAATCTACTGTGATATGAGGTTATACTGAAAGCAATGCTGGTTTTTAACCTAAATTAACCTAAATGTGATGCTTTTATACCCCGTGATGCTGTAACTCTTACTGCATGACTGACATAACTTCTGTATTTCTAGGTGTTGCAGAACCATGGATATGAAACAGAAACAAAGGCCAGTCATAGAGTTCTTGACTAAAGAAGGATGGGCTGCTGCCAACATCCACAAAAGGCTCAGAAATGCGTATGATGAGATTGATGACAGGATTATACGAAGATGAGTGCAAAAGTTTAAAGAAGGCAAAACCGGCGTTGAAGATAAACCATGCAGTGAAAGGCCATTGACAGCAGTCACAGAGGAAAACCAAAAAAAGTGGACGACATGATTCGTGCAGACCATCGTATCTCTGTGTGAGAGACTGTTGACGTAGTTGGCTGTGGTCACAATGCTGTCAAGCATAACTTTGGATACGGGAAAGCGTGTGCAAGTGGGTTCTTTATCAGATCAGAGAAACAGATGAATGCAATCCAGTTACACCACAATAATGCACAACCCCACACTTCTTTGTAAACATCACATGTTCTTGCACAAATGGTATGGCCAGTGGTGCTACATCAGCCTTACAGCCCTGATCTGGTACCCTCAGACTTTCACTTGTTCAGTCAAATGACGGAAAGCCTTTGGGGACAGCGCTTTGGTGATTCAGGAGAAATGGAAGAAGCTATTAGACATCAGACCAGGGAATGCTCAAAAGAGTTTTTCAAAAGAGGATTTGACAAGTGGCTTCAAAGGTGGTGCATAGGTGGAGACTATCTTTAAAAGTGCCATGTTGTAGACAAAGAGATACTCTATACATGTATGCAGTTGCACATGGCTTGTGTTGGTAAGAAAGAAGTTATGATCTGGCAGGCATTACTTTCGGTACAACCCTGGCATGTTACACTCAAATGTTAGAATGCCATCTTCCTTTCCTCTACTGGAAGAATCCTAACCCAACATCCGTAACAAAACGGGGAAAGAATGACCCATTTTATTTTAAATTAGAAAAAATTTAAATCACACTGTGAGGAACAGTTTAAACATTCTTTTGAATCTGGCAGGCGTTTATCATCGTTATTCTCAAATAATGGCATGCAGAACCTTTGCTAACCTTTTGGATAAATCAACTTCTTTCAGTGATTACTTCTAATTAAATCTTTTTCTTTCTCTGCTCTCGAGATGGTTAGGGAAATTGATATCTGATCTGACCAAAATAAGATATAGCAGTGCCTCTCTTACTGACTTGCACTTTATTTATTGACTCTTTTATACAATTGATAAAGCTGAAATGCAAAACGTCAATTAAACAGTGAAACGACTAAAGGGAGAAAGAGCAGATATAAAATGGAAGGGAAGGAAAGTGGACATGTGTGTGATTTGAATAGTATGGAGAAAAGTAGATGGGAGACATTATGGGGGAGAGTTTGGATTACATGGCATCACAGACTCTGACAATTTTCCTAAAGGTAATGGAGTTAGAATTTATCCAGCTATTGCCTAGTTCAAATCAGATATGCTTGTATGTTACACTCTGAATTATTTGTACAGAGCTTTATGATACTGCACATTTTGAAAAGGCGCTATATGGAAATAAAGAGAGACTGACTGCTAGATATGCTATGATATACACGTCTCAAGTAATCTTACAGATGCATCTCCCTTGCCATCTTGTTTTTCATCCAAGTACCAACTATTAAACTGATTATATCAGCAGCAGTACTGAAGTGGCTTTTATATCAAGATGTCATTATCCATAGCTCCACTCCTTCTCCTCTTCGATTTGTTTCTTAAGACATGCGGGACATTTTAACATTGGAAAACAAATGTCTGAGGATGATTTCAGTCATGAATCCCAGCTGTGTTCAATAAAAAAGCCAAGAGCAGCAGAGGGCTTATAGTTAGCTGCTGTTTTGGTTTCCTCCTCCTTTAACTGCCTGTTGATGCTGCTTCCTTAAAACCGGCAGTTTAGCAATTAGAGATTTGTTCAGGAAAAGTCTGAATCTCCTGAGTGTGTCCACTTCCTTCATTAAAAAAGTGATAATCTGCACTTGATTCTCTAAGCCTGAACTAAATTCTATGTACATTTCTTTCTAGGTCTCTCAAAGATCAGAAGCAAGCCGTGTGGGAAGGATTCTGAGGTATAGCCTGTGGACGGAAATATTTGCCGGCAAAGGAAATTACAAATTATATAACCAGCTATTCAGGACTTTTTTTTCAGTTCCTTTATACCTATAACTTTATTTTAGCAATACTCCAGGCATGCACTTCCCTTTACTGTGCTTATCTCAACTCCCTTCTTACTACAACAATAATTAACATTTAAAAACTAATGACATCTGTTAGCAAGTAGATAATGCCAGCAGTCAGTGCCATCAGGAGACCAGAATATAGCAAGTACTCTTTAATCATTTCAGCTTCCATTCATTTTTAAAAAATTTTTATCATGATATTGGACACAAATGCTTGATTCTGGAGGCTTGACATGCAAGACTTGAACTGTCGATGATCTGGATCCTTTGTTGGCCCATCACTATCAAAATTATTTCAGGAAACTTAAGTAAATTCATCAAGATGTTGAAGCTCATAATATTTTTTTTAATATATATACATTCCTGTACTTTGAAAGCAAGTTTGTCTTATTGAGAGCACTGCAGACACACCATGTGCCAAACGTGAGACAAGAAAGGTGGGACCACTTGAGCTTTGGGGGTGATATACACTGGCAGTGCTCCTCATTGGGCACTCTTTTATGTTTTTCTCCTCAGGATGTTGTTGGATGCATTTTTTTAAGATTCAGTCACAAAAACTTCCAAAATTACAAAAGACACAAAGAAGATGGCGTGTGTGTGCGTGTGTGTGTATGTGTGTGGTGAAGGCAGAATTTTTTGTTATATAATGCTTTTCCAGATACCTTTTCAAGGCCTGAAGTGTTTCGTCTGCTAGCAAACCATTACATGTGTTTCTAACTTTCTAAATGAAAAACGGTCTTCTTCACAGAATGAAATCTGATTTATCTAAGCCTTCTTTCATGACTGTGGCACTGTTAGCTTACCAAAAGAGTGGGAATTCGGATCTAGTTTATCAAACCCCCTTAACAAATGTAATAGATTAATAAAAAGGGGCAGGTGTTTTTTATTAGTTAACTGACCCATCCGGATTTCGATTTCTCTTCTATCCAAAGTGCATATGAACGCTCATCTATGGAACCACTAAGAGTAGTAATTCCCTCAGGCCATGTCGAGGTGCTTCATTGCTGAAAATACTGTGAAGTTTTAAGATCTGTGAATACCAATTAAGAACCATTCAGTAAAATCACTTTTTCCAAGGTGGTAATTTTATGTTAACTTTCTGTAAACTCCAAATTTTCCTGAGTGTTGTTTTAATGCAAACATAATTTTCCTTTCCCTGAGATATTTTATTTACCATTAACCCTAAGCCTAACCTTAACCCTAACCCTAATTTTTTTTTCATCCTTTTATCCAGTGGTCAACTCTTCTGCCTTACAGATCCAACATGCTAAGTGGAGTCTTTATGTTCTCTCCATTTATCGTGTGGGGTTTTTCTCCAGGTTGTTTTTTGTGTGTGTGTGAGTGCTAGCGACTGCATACAGTATGTGGGCTCTGTAAAGGACCTGAGTCCAGTCTGAGGTTTGTTCCTACCTCGTGACACTGAAATTGATTAGCCAGCTTTGAGAATATTACTCTATTTAGCATTAAGCATGTGGCAGTAAATGCTGGAGGCTGTTTGTTGCTAAACACAGGAACACAGAAACATAGCAATTAATCCATCTTTTTACAGATCCCATCTAAACCAGTTTTACAGTTAAAGCTTATTCCAGCAGTACTGGATGCAAGACAGGATTCATCCATGGCAATGGCACATTTACTCAGTCTCACTCCTATACCAAGAAAGTTTGTAGCCATCACAGATTATATTATGTCTTAGGGAAGTGAAAAGATAAGTGGAGAATGAGGGTACCGAGAGAAAAACCCACACAGATGGGAAGAAAATGTGCAAACTGCACACTGACAACGAGTGACCTGGGATTTGAGCTCAGTCTACCTGAGACATGAAGCAGCAGTGCTAACTGATGCAATAAAAGACCACAGAGGAAACGTCTCTCAATAGGCAATGAACAAGACGCTTGTAAATTAAAAATTCATATTTTCACATATTCTGTAACTTTTCTATTGACACTCACTGATCTTAAACTTGCAGAATTGTGTTTGTATTTACATGGCTGTTTTTAAGTAATATATATGTATCATGCTTTTCCTCATTTATCCCCAAATCAAGTTTTCTCCTTGTTGCTTTCAAGTGTGTTGTTCTAGCTAGACAACAACTGTATATTGAGACGATTTATCAAAAGAAAAAGCATTTTGTTGAGTATGTGCTAGTGGGGATACAAATGATATTTACATATCCATGTAAAGGTCGATTACAACAATATAATATAAAAAACTTAAGTTATATAGTAAACACTTGACTGATGTTCTAATTAATTGAGTATCTGTTATAATAGCTATATCACATTGCATCTTCTGAAGCGTATAAACCTACATTTAATGATACAGTTCTTATATAAAAAATGAACATGAGAGAGTCATGTTTGATGCTCGCTTCATCTAAAGTATTTTTTCAACATGCTGACAGAATAATGCTTCCACTGAGAGTCTTTGTTTTATAAAGTCTCTTTAAATAAAAGGCTCAGAGTGACAGAATCTTGTCACCAAAGTGAATGCCTCTACCCATTTAGTAGACCCTTTTTTCACTTGATGTTGCAGGGCACTGTCATGCTGATAACCTGTAATTCATGCTTGTTTGAACCATTTGGGCAGCACTGGTCAGTTGTGCTGCTGCAAAATGAGCAAACAGCTGAATCAGCTGCCATGAGATATAATAATATTCTCTGTGCACACAACTGAGAGCACTGAAACATGACATGTTGCTTTTTGTTCTTTCTGAGGCTGCTACACATCCAGGCAGACACACTCTTCAGATATCTGCTGTAGATCATGCATGCACTTATTTTTTAGTGTTATCCAAATATACTACTAATAACACACACACAAAATTCTCTTAACAGGATAATCAAGCTACATTTACAGAACAGAGTAAGTTCTGATACCAAAAAGGAAACTCATATTGGCTTCAAATTTTCTTCATTAAATGAGCAGCAATGGGTTTAAAGAGGTGACTGCCATCTCAATCTCAACTTATGCATATTTGGACTCAGTCATAAGTTTCTAGTGTCAGCCCTTCAGCAAATCTATTGGTTTATCTGGCATCAAAATTCCCATTTCAAACCACTATTTTAAATTATTTGTTAATTTTCTTTTATTGAATTTATTAAAAGCATGTGACATCCCTTACAATCAAGTCAAACTTAACAAAACTAAATTCAATTCAACCCCCTATTTTTAGTTAATTAGATATTTAACAAAGACTAGCATTTGCCAAACATTCCAGCTGGGTTTGGTTGGTACCTTTCACCTGGCGCTGCCAGGATGAACTCCATCTTCCATTTTACTGTGTTAGATTCAACTGGTTTGAAAATGGGTGTGTAGAAGAAATGCTTTTAAAAAACACAGTCTAGTGAAATATATTGTATTCTTTTTATTTTTGCTTGGTCTGTGAAATTCTAATAATTCACATCTGGCAGTGCAGCTCTTAAACAGAAGAGGAAATGACAACAGATCCTAGGAAGGATCAAATTAAAGCGCTATGATTTTTTAGACGAGGAAGACAGAAGTATCATGGTAAGGTGGGTCTACGCATAAATGATGGTGACAGAGGTGGGTGATGTCTTGGGTGTTGTTTAACACATGCACATAAGAATGTAACTGTATTATGTGACAAAAATGACTCTATAAACCTTACATAGCATACTCTATATTGCATAATGATTCTCTATCTTTCAACATACGTATGTATCATGTTTGTCTTGCATTTATATATTATACAGTATTTTTAATTATTGTATAACTCTCTGCTCTCATAAAAGAAAAGTGTGGATACTGAGAATAAAGTGAATTCTTGCATTAAAAGGATATTTCCTCAAAACGTGCATTTAAGTACATGCACACACAAAACAAAGATATGGTGAGTAATCCAGTTAAGGCAGAAACTTGGTTTCTTAAAAACCTCACTTTACATACACAAGTACACTTCTGGAGTTCTCCTTTGGCAAAACACCCCAATGTCATTAGACTGTATACAAAAGCAGTTACACATCTTTGGTTTTGGTGAATCCAAAAACAAGCATGAAGCCGGTGGCAATTCTCCTGTGTTTTATATATACATTTAGTCCTTCATATGCTGTGAAGTAAATAACATCCATCCCATTTACATCCCTGACCTGAGACACTGATGATTTGAACATTGGCCACTATCTCACCAAATTACACTCTTCCAACATTATCTATAGCAAAATCTATTATATATATTATATATATCTATAATATATCTATTAAAACTAAACTGACACTTTATTAATTTACTTCTGTTACTGGATTCAACACAGCACACTCTTTTCTGCTTTTCTGTGCAACTGAACCCTGCAAACAACAGGTATACTGGTACAAGCACTTCTAGCTTTACACATAGTGTTGTTGGGATAATAATAATAATGCAGATATTTTTACTTCAATAAACTAAACATTGCATTAGATCACTTGTTATTTTAAAAAGTAACTGGACTACTTAATGCACATTAGTTTTAATGTGTTACCCTAACACTGCTCCTGAGATTGTGTTGCTGAGGTTAGCACTGTACGTTCAGCTCATCAACATAAATTTAGCAATTTCTGAAATACTGAGACAGATTATTTCACCCAGGAGAAGGAATAATGCAATCACTTGAGCTATTGCCTAAGGAAATCTATCTTGTGGATGCTTCCACTTGTGGCTTCTGAAAGTGTATGCAAAGCAAATACAAATGCGCAGGTGAACAGAGTGCAACGGACATACGCAGACTACAAAATCCTTAACATTAACCAGGTTAAGGGTTTACATGGTCAATTAACCATGTTACTCATGAAGAAATCTTTATGTGTTAACTTGGTTTTTCAGAGACCAATAACCTAGTATCTCTAATCAGAATAAGGGTTTACATGGCATATTAGAAACAGGTTTCTGTGAATGACCAGATTAGTAAAGCGTACGTAAACATGCTGAATGAAACGGCTATCTATAAAAGCAAAAAGCAAACAAAAAATTAAATAAATCCAACAGTATTTCTTACCCTTGATACTTCTGTATTTGAAGGCAAAATGTAATCTCTAGTTTTAGAAAAAAGAAGGTTACAATTTTGTGTTAACAATTTTTACTGTGATTGATAGCAAGTTTCTTTATTGACGTGAGAAGACAAAAATGTAAGATCCTTTAATGCATGTCACATATGTATACAACTATAAAGCAAAGTATGGATATTGCTTAACTTCCAATTGGGGCAAATAAAGATCTATCTATCTATCTATCTATCTATCTATCTATCTATCTATCTATCTATCTATCTATCTATCTATCTATCTATCTATCTATCTATGCAGATTAGGAAATTAGAGTTTACTGCCAAAATTAGTAAAGCAAAGCCTTGTTACATTGCTTCAGAGATTATTCGTTAAATCCATGCCAGACACCTGAAGTGTAAATTGGCTGTATATTGCTATTATTTCATCTATCATTTAAGAATATATTTTGCCATTATCCTTTGTTCATGTGATTGTGCTAATACCTTCTTTCTGATAATAACATTTTATATATGTAGTTGTATAGAAGATATTTTCAGTATATAAAGAGCATCTGTGTGGTATGGCAATGGAAAGGTTAGCTCTACTGTTTCATAGATCCAATGTCTGCTGCGCAAATCACACACCTTCTTATCCTCAATGTAGAGCTGTCATGTTGTCCTTGTGCCTGTGTGAGTTTTGCATCTCTGTATATATATGAAATCTCTCTATATATAAAATCCAATGTCCGTCTGTCTGTATGTTTGTCTGCTTTTCACAAGAGAACTACTTAGCAGATGTTTTTCTATAATTTGTTTGAACATTCTGGTTGATTTTACGACTTGTACTATGTATCATAGCTTGCTTGCGGTACCGATTTATTTGCGCGAATCTGAGAGAAACGCAGTGGGCTGAGGGGAGGGGGGTGGGGCCCTCCTCTCTCACTCGCCAGCTTCGGGGCGCATTTTACATACACAACGAGAGAACTACTTAACGGATTTAGATCAGGATTTTTTCTAGAATTTGCTTGAACATTCCGATTGATTTTGCGACTTCTCTCATCATTCTAAGAATCATAGTTCACTTGCAGGATCGATATATTCACGCTAATCCGAAACATAGGCTGTGGGCCGAGGGGAGGGGGAAGCGTAACGTCAGGAGTAGGGAGCCAGGCAGGGCCCTCATTTCAATTCTGTTTCACTTCTACATGGGCAGAGTTGTTTATATTTTGCTGTTCTGCTGTCATCCTATGACCTCACTGAATTTTGTGTGAGATAGATAGATAGATAGATAGATAGATAGATAGATAGATAGATAGATAGATAGATAGATAGATAGATAGATAGATAGATAGATAGATAGATAGATAGATAGATAGAAGAGTCCCGCTGCATCAAATCATCCAAGATAGTATGTCATAACAATATTGAATAATTTTGTCACACTTACATGTTTTATAATGCCTATGGGGATTTGTAGTCTTTTGGATTATTGGCTCATTTTCTCTGGCTTCCTGTTGCCTGGAGTTTTAGTTTTTCTCTCCTTCCAGAACATAGCATCTGTTATTAAAATGGACTCTGTCTTTCGCTATTATAACTATTAGAGACATAAAACTGCCTAAAATCAACAGTAAAGAACTATGAACTACACTTTTTGAATGAAAATGTTCAGTATAAATACATGTTGTTGTTGCTTTCCTCCTGCAGCCCCCATGTTAAGTTAATTATCTCCAAGTGTAAGTGGGCCTGTGAGTGGTCCTACAGCTTCTTCTTCAGGACTGCTTTACACATAAGCCCAGCGCCGCTCCGAAAGGCTCTACCCCAAGTGATCCTCAATTGGATTAAGTAGGTCTGAAAATCTTATGTTTTAAAGAGCTTCTCTAAGTTCGGAATAGCTTTTGATGATCCTATAGCAAACTTCCAATATTTCATTTTTATTATGATCATAATTGTAAACTTTAAACCTGAATTTGTTTTTATGCTCCTAATTTTAGATTTATTTACAAAACAGGCGTAAGCTGTCACTTGTATTCTCTATGCATTGTGTCTGCATTGAGTATATTGATTTTATTCTTGGTCAATGGCATTTGTAAGCATTCTCAATCGCTATTTTGTGTAAACTAAAGGAACAAACATTTCTCCTGTAATACTGCAGGAGGTTACTTGGATGAAACTTTTGAATTAATTGTGTGATCATTTGAATTTTGGCAGCATTACAAAAAAGGTGTCTTTAATAAATACTTTAAATCGAGGGCACCTCTTGAGCTTTGACATATATTTTGTTTATAACTGCTTCCATGTGTTTGACATTAGACTTAATATATGAGGAATGAACGAACAGTGAGAAACAATGTTACTGGAATAGTGCTATTTCCACAGTTTCCCAGAAATGTAAACACAAGATGAACTGAAAATAGACAATGGCACATAAATTATTTTTGTCTCTTGTAGATGCCATTCACAGTTGGTTCATACCTTAAACTGAATGCTGCCAACATAGCTTATAGCCCTCTGAGACTCAATATTGGAAAAAGTAGATACCAGAAGTGAAAGGGTGGACATTACCTATTGCAAGGTCACTAGAAACCAGATTTATTCCAGTATCCATGAGAAGACAGTTCATCTAAACTCATACCCAAACTATTTTCCACCAACATATGAACAATGGCATGTCTTTGTGGTGGAGTGCTTGGATGAAGACCTTAAAAATTTCAGTAAGGCAGAAGTTATCCAAGGCCAGAGCATTCGAGGTGCCAACAGTTCCCACTCTGTCAACATACAATTCTCTAGGATGCAATGAGCTGGTATTTATATCTTTTGAGAAATATTTTATTGGATTACACTGCATAATTCTCAGTATTGTTTTTTACAAGCAACTCAATGTTCATAGAAGCCAAAATGTGATACCACAAATGAACAAAATAACCATTTTGAAAACTAACAACTATACAACCAGCTTTTGAGTGGCATTTTTGAAATATGGAGCAAATGTTTACTGTGTTATTTGGTTAACCAAGTACAAGATTAAAGAATTGCAAGATACTCTAGTTTGTATAAATATTTTGGAAATGTTTGGCTATAAAAGAAGCACACATATTAATTATTATAATTTGGTAGTTATTTGTATGCCATTATGATTTCTACAAAAACATTTCAATAAATCACTAATAACCATACAGTCAATAAGATTTAAATAAAGAAACCAATGTCTGAATTAATATATTGTGGTGTTTTTTCATAGTGACCCTTTCCACTTCAAGCAAATTTGATGGGGGGATGGGTCAGTGCAATTCAGAAGCACATGGAAATGTACAGTATGTACTGAATTCAGACATTATATTTTAAATGGATACGGACAAATATATGATTACAAAGTATACACAGGGCCACATTTATACATTATATAGATATTTACAAAGAAAACGTCATGTGCTCCTTTTTTACATCTACTTCAATTTAACTGCTGAGCCTATGCTCATTAAATTAATTAATTTAATTCTATGAAAAGCAGAGCAAAGGGAATTATGTGAGTTTGCTTTTAGACTATATGCAGATTTTGTTTAATTCTCAAGACATTTGAAGCCACAGGTGTCCATATAATATTCATTCATTTGTCGATATTCTGAGCCCTCATTTTCCTTTACGAAACAAATTATTAATTGTAATTCTAGCGGTGCTAATTGTTGTTGTACTTATAGAGGCGGCAGTTCTACATAGAAATAGATATAATTTACAGTGCCTATTATCAGTAGGAATACAAGACACTTTAATTAAATAACCTGCAATCAGAAGCATATAAAATATACTATTTGTGAGTTTCAAATACCAATTTTGAGTAGAAACAAAATAACAAAAGGTATATATAATTTAAATTTATAATGTATGTGAATAAGTAAATATTGGCATGTGTGTGTGAGCTGTAAGGACCTGTGCATGAGTGTGACTTCATCTTGTGAGGCCATTCATCCATATCACCAAAGGGTGGATAGATAGATAGATAGATAGATAGATAGATAGATAGATAGATAGATAGATAGATAGATAGATAGATAGATAGATACTTTATTGAACCTAAGGGCAAACTAAGGAATACAATTTATTTTTTATCTGTTTCATTATTATTATTATTATTATTATTATTACAAATACAACATCCACAAACGTTCTTTGCCTAAGAGTCACAAGGAGAGGTTTACACTGAAAATAATCAAAAGTGTATCTTAAAAATAAAGGTACCAGAGATATTCTTCAGAGCGATGACAAAGGGGATTCATTTTTGGTTCCTACAAGACCCGTTCACATGAAGGTTTCAGAACATTTTTTTATTCATTTAGATCCCTATGCAGTAAATAACCATAACAGTAAAAATACAAATAGCTCATGATTTGTAAAGGGCTCTTGCTGCATACGAATGTAACAAAAGGTAAGCTCAGGATTTCTTAATCTGTTAGTGTTCTTTTTATTTGCTCTTATTTTTTCTATATATTACGACGTTTTTCAACGCACAACCCAGTAAATAACCATAAAATGCCATTAAAGAACTATTATTTTTAAAAGTGTAATTGGCGCAATAATAGCAGCAACTGGAAAGAACAATAATAACTTTGCAGACTGCGCATCATTTGCTTTAAACAAAATTCAGATTAGTGTTTATTGCAATAATACAAAAAGTCTTAACTATTGCGACAGCAACACTACATATTTTTTAATTTAAACCAATAATTGCCCAGTGTTCGAAATAAATTGGACGCGATTTTTTTTCGTGATTTTAGAGGCGGATGGTTAAAACCTCTATTCATTTTCGAACTATACTGAATCACTTATGTATCTTTGCCTTGAATCCAATTTGAAATGTGTATTTTCACAGTTTATTTCATTGTATATATAGTATATGTAATATTATCGTCATTTTACTTTTCAAAAATGTTCCTAGTAAAGAACTTTCAAAGAAGACAAGGCAGTGCGGTGATCTCCAGATCCCTGCGACCAGGTCGCTCTGAGGGGTTTCTCAGGGTCCACTCTCCGCATCTCAACACGTTTCCAGAATAGCAGAGAAGAACTAGCTGAGCGCGAACATGCCCAGTGACGGACTGTCTGTCTGTACAGGTTTGGGTCTTTTCGTCTGGTGCTGCCAATAAAAAAAACTTTTGCACGAAACGACAGTCCGTCGCACTGTTCAGCTGAAAGACGCGGAAGACACTGCGCCTGTGGACAGTCGGTAACAGAGTTAGTTTGGATAATTTCATTAAATAGCCTGCCTTCAGTTGGAACGAGGAAATACTCGTGTAAACGTGATAAGGGTCTTTATAAACCTGTACATTCTGGAGAACCGCTTATGCGAACAATAAAGAGTTAAAAAAAAAAGTCACTTAATGAAAATGCAGCATTTGGGATCTACACTTTCTTAAGAGTTTTGAAAGTTCAATTTTATCTAAATACTACTATTACTGCTACTACTACTACTACTACTAATAATAATAATAATAATAATAATAATTTCTACAATATACGAACACTGTTGCCAAGAACATATTTTAACGAGATGAAAAACGTGTGTTCGTTGTAATACTAGGAAATATGATTAGGTATTTTTTGCATCATCTAAAGCCAGTTATATGCAAAATCAACTTAAGGCAAACCGACGGTAATATGGGCAGAAAAGGAAAGATGGGCGGTGTGTCAGTCCTTCGCAAAGCACACTCTGTCACACACCGACATTCATTCATGCAGGGCCAGTTTAGAATCGCTAAACAATATAACGTATTAAAATGCAATAAATAAATAAGTAAATCTCTTAAGAGAGTTATTTATGTAGCCAAATAATACGTTCCCTTCTTTAACACTGATACATTTAACCATTTCATTCCCAGATGTCAGAAAGGTATTTTATGATGCAAGGTAATAGATATGGCACAATGAAAACACAGCATTTCAAAAGCAGTATAGCACTTTCACTTTATCAGAATACCTACTGTTGGTAAATATCACACCTTAGATATTTGTTGAACTTAAACTTGGGGATTACAGGATAGGAAACAAAACCACAGTAAACTGAAAAATCTCCTATAATAAAAATATGTAAATATCTCAACGTATAATGATAATAATTATTTTTGCTGAGATAAAATTAATAGGTCCCGCCTCCTCATGACGTTGTAACTGAAAGTTAGTGCTAGATTAAATTATCATTATTATTATTGCCATCGTTATTGTTATCTGTCGTTTCGTTTTTACAACTAACATCCAAGTAAGGGCATACTGGTTTATTATTTTCGATCCTATCGCGATAGACTCTGACCCGTGCGGGACTCCTTACCTGAATAGAATTCGCGGGTCTGTCTGTTTAGTTTGGTATTGACATTAATTACATTCTTTACTGTTACTTTATCTAATTAGTAAATATAATTATTTAAATTTTAAAAATCTTTTTCTCACTTCAGATCATGATTATTCATTCATCTATCCACAGACTCAGGGAGATTATTATTATTTTTGCTGCTTTTGTTTTGGTTGTCTTTTACTGCAGATTTAACTATTATCCAGATTTATGTTTCATGCTATAATCAGCAATATTACTACTATAATTAATGTGTCATTGATTATTATATTATATTATATTATTATATTATTATAGTTTCACGTAGTGTTGTCATCCTATACAACAAATTTCTTTTTCAACAAATTTCTTCGTGAATTTCGTCTGATACCGGTTTCACGTAAAAGGTGGTCTGAACAAAAATATATGATTATTATTATTAGAACTGTTATGTCATAATTTGTGCCGTCCAGTGTCTGGCGACCATTTATAGCCGGTTCCTATTTTTAGCAATAAAGATTATATAATGGCACTATGTTGTGCTGTTTCGTTCCTCGTGGAACTATTGCTTATAAAAGAACTATTTTGTTCTGGAAAGGGTTCTTGCGATACGAAGTTGGTTCTTTGGGTTTTGAAAAGGTTCTTAATATGTGATCAAAATACAAGTGTTTAATGACTTGTAGACAACGGACAGACTACGAAGAGATCGAGAAGACCTAAACTTGGCCTGAGTTATTGTATGCAGCCGCAGTCCTTTAGAAATCAACAACCCAGTGGAATTTCGCAAAGTTACCTATTCGTGGTTAATTTTGGAATATGTTATAGATCTGAGTAAATAATGTTTCTTTCAGGAATTTTCCTGTGGACGGTCCTTTGACACTTTTTATTTTTTTTAAGAGTGTACCTTGCGCCAGATCCTGCAGGCGTTTGCTTTGGCTACCCGTAATCCCATAATTGAAAAGGCGGTTTCAACAGCTGGATGGATACTTAGATCTGGTAGAAATTCAGTAATATCTAAATCATTACATGCGCATTCATTTAAAATACTTTGCTATTGACAGTCTAATTGGGTTGTCTACTGTAAAAACTGACCATCTTGGTACAACTGATTGAAAAACAAACGACGCCATTGAAGGTGCTGAAGCAAACTACAGAAAATAGATGCCACTCAGACGACACAACTTCTTACACCACTTTTTGCACTCTGCTGACAAGGTGTTAAGATGCACGCAAACAATCGATGTGCTTCTTGATCTGCCTTTGGGTGCACTGCTGCCTCGCGATATTGCTGGAAACTGCACAGACGCCAACATCCTACCTGGGTCAATGAAGTGATTCCTTTATAAGATGAAGTTGAACTAATGTAAACTTACCGGTTCCCCTCTTTCGTTCAGCTTAAGGATGCCTGGAAAAGAAGCCATGTGATCCAATAAGCGCCCATTGGATGTCCTGGTTTTATTTATGACATGCCAGTGCTGTCTTTACTGCCAAACAAGGTTTTAGATTAACGTACAAACCATTGTTCAGTACTTTTAATAAACAAAATGCGCACATCCTTAAAAGATACAATGACAGGGAGTCACACCCAGGTCAGAGTCGATTAAAGCCGTGACAGGTTGTGTTCCCTCTAGTCCTGTTCAGAAAGAAGCGGGTTTGAAAATGGATGCGTGATTTCAAAGACTGGCCTGCTTTAAGAGTGGTAAATAAATGAACACATAATGAATAAATAAATATATTTCAAAACGTCAAAACAGTGAACAAGTGGAGAGCTGATTATCTTCCGCTTCAAGTTAAACGTGCAACCTTTATTGCACTGCCATATATTTATATTGTAAGATGTTAAGGTTGATGTGAAACAGTCGATATTATTTTATCTAGTTAAACGTTTTTAACTTGGCCTGGGCACGAGGCATAGAATAAAAATAAATAAACAAATAGTTCATTCCTTGGGGCAGATTATTAAAATGTAACTTTTTCGTGCTGGTACACACACATATTTTATGAAGCATTAGTGTTCTAGACATGAAATAAACTCAGGAAACCAAAACATGCTAAATGAATAAATTATTCAATCACAAAATGCCAAAGAAATGTATTTTTTGCTAGAATATTCTGTACTTGACGCTAAACGTCGAAACACAAGTCTCCAGACTTAGAAAGTCTTTTGGCTTCTACTCATTGCCTGACCCTATTAATTCCAGTTCAGGATCACTTGCGCTTTAACTCACACAGAAAGGCAGGAATAAGCCCCTGTGGAAGGGAGGCAAGGCCGTCCTCATGCACATTTACACACACGCACATGGCAAGTAAAAAGTGGCCAATGTAGAGTCGCTAACTAACCTAAAACGCACATATCTGTGAGAGATGGAAACTCGTCCGTATACGCGGAGAACATGCAAACGCCACACAGTCAGCCCCCGGAAAGATCGCCTGTCACCGTCAGCTGTTCGGCAGTAGCGCTAATCACGATAAAAGGCATAACGCACATCTGTGCGCACAGGCGTGGGGTATTTCTGGAGCAGTCTATGCAGGCATAGAGCGAATATTACAAAAAACACTTAGCAATTAAAATTACAATTGATACATAGATCTGAGGCCAATAGAGAGTTAAAATGAATGACAATTATGCCGCATACGATTGATTCTCAGCTAGAGATTTGAAAATATTTAAACTTTTCAGTTCCTTGGCTTGTATGAACATCGTCTAAAATAGCATTTAACAATTCACAACATTAAATATAGATGGAGGAATAAAGCTGTATAACAAGGACAAAAACAATATACACGTACTTATTTTAATTGTGTATAAATATTCTTGCAGTATTCAAACCATTGTATAAATTACCACATAATTGTTATAACGGTTTAAATATTACAGTGACGGAAGATAAAAAACTCGGAAGACGAGAACCGCTGCTTTATACTGCTCAAACATCAGAGCCTTTGTGTTCTAACTGCACATAGTCAAAGGCTAAATGCATTGAAGGCTAATGTAATGTAGTCGGCAGGAAAACAACCTACTAGAAACAAACCCGTAATGGTATAAGAAGTATACCTCCTACCTTAAATCAGTTTGCAAAACAGATTAGAGTCGTTTAAAATTTATGATTCTATAATGAAATGTTTGACTTTACTAAACTAGCATTGTGACAGCGTGGCAGTTACAGAATTAGTATGCCACTATCTATCTATCTATCTATCTATCTATCTATCTATCTATCTATCTATCTATCTATCTATCTATCTATCTATCTATCTATCTATCTATCTATCTATCGCAGAGGCTGTGCAGCGCCTAAACGCTGCTTTTTCACATAATATACTCGCACAATACACAACGGTGTTTTCGGATGATTTAAGACTACAGAGAGAGCGCGTGTGCGAGAGAGAGAGATCGTCAAAAGAATGACCTCATACCATCCAATGAAAGATATTTTTTGCAAACCATATCAATATAATCTGTGCTGCAAGGTAAGAAAAAGCATCCTGTTGAGCATGAAGCTATACATGAGAAGTCTCCTGGCTATGTAAATATGACTTCAAAAAACACCGCCCATTTCATAGAAATCGAATCTACGCGATGTGGCATTCATAAACATTTGACAGTGCAGACAAGTCAGAGTGCCTTCAGTCATCACAGCAAAGGAATAGGAAACCAAAAACTGACGAAAAGGTGTTGGCTTAATTCATTTAGAGAAGGTCAAATGAAAAGTCACGGGTGTCAGCTCACCCACAACTGTAAGCACTATATTAAAGTTATTCATTGAATACGTCGTACCTGTGAAACCGTATCTGACAAAAGGTCAAAATTCATCGGTTCATTTTGTGTACATACTTTCCAATCATATAAAAGTGATATTCCTTTTTCAGAGAATAGTTGAGCTAAAAGGAAAGCACGAAACGCTTAGGAAGAAAATCAGTTTTGTTAAAATTATTAAAAAGACGTTTTACTTAAGAGTATGGCGTGGAAAAACAACGCACAGATCAAGCTGGTCAGGAAAAACTGTCAGCTTGTACACCCGGCAGGTGCTCTCGGTATAGTATTTGAAGTTACGTATCCCACCATGTCGGTTTACACAGCAATTCTTTAAAAATGTAACAAAGTTTACGATCTTCAAAGTAACCAACCAATCACTCAGTCCTCGCTAGTCCTCCAAAGGTTTGCCAGCCGTAAGGACTTGAAAATCGTACCACCCATCTTTAGCCCCTTTGTAAAAATAAATAACAAGCGTTTAACATTTATGATTCCTTCAAAACGCAATTTAAGTCTTAGCAATGTGATAGCAAGGTCGCTAGAACTGTTAGTGTCACACTTCTATCTATCTATCTATCTATCTATCTATCTATCTATCTATCTATCTATCTATCTATCTATCTATCTATCTATCTATCTATCTATCAGTTTGTCTTTCTGTTTCCCCTATTAAATAAAACACAGTGAAGAAGTCAAGTTACCAATAAATAAATAAAATTCATACACACTGTATACTGTTGTCTGAATAAAATCTTCCAAGCACGTTTTACAATATATAATCTCTTCAACAATTAATAGCATAAACCAAATAATAAATATCAATTCAGTTATAGAAAAACATTCAAATATTCTTGCTGCAGTGGTTTTACACAGACTCAATTCAACACCTCAAACAGACAATAAATTTAATTTTCCTATAAGGACATTGTCTAATTGTTCGATATATTTCGATGTTTCAGATGTTTCTAAAACGCAGTTTATAGGTACAAAACTTACTTTATCCAACATTATAATTTTTAAGCATATTTTGTTATAGTGCATCGAAAATCATCGATTTTTGTTTATGAAGGGTATATTATACCACGCTGACATACGAATATAAATCTAAAAGTACAGTCACTAAAACAAAACGAGTAAACAAACAAAAATGATTGTGATGTCTGTAGAATCTGGCGAAGTACAAATTATTAAAAGCTTGACTCTCCATACCAAAATCTATACAGATATACCTGGACTTTTCTTTCTTTTTAAACTTTGTTATTTTAGGGACAGAAATTCAGGAACGTAAATATATAAGCAAGCAGGCAGGCAGGCAGGTAGGCAGACAGACAGACAGACAGACAGACAGACAGACAGACAGATAGATAGATAGATAGATAGATAGATAGATAGATAGATAGATAGATAGATAGAATACACATTTATAATTGATACTTTTCCTGCGGTATTATTAATATGGCAGTGATTCATAATGGAATATTCATTATTATAATCATTATTATCCAAACTATTTCTAATATCTTTGTAATCTGTAAGATTTTCATTGTTTCTTTTTTACTGCACATGTGAATTTAGCTTCATGTCCCAAACTAATATTTGTATTTTATATCAAAACAATATATAACCGAGCATTTTTAAACTGAACATTGACACCCCAAATGTAATAACAAGCTCATTTTTATTATTCCAACATACATTTTAGATCGGTTGTACATTTCGTTTCAAAAAACATAACACAAGGTTTATACTTAAAATAAATAATTGTAAGACTGCCATTGGTATTTGGAATAAAATTGCTGAAAACCTCAGTTTTAATGAAAAATAGCGTTTATTTTTACATCACTAAACTGCATGAATAAACTAAACGGTCTTTTTTAAATTAATAACTTCCAAAAGTTTATTATACAAAACTGTACAATAGCAAATACTGGAAGGAATATTAAAGAAATAAACCAAATACTTTGAGCATTAAAGAATACAAAAATTTTGTTTTTAGATATTGAGTGTGTACAATAAAATAATGATATATAAAGCAAAACAAAGCTATAATTTAAGTGTAGCATCGTACGGTTCGTTGTCTTTTTTTGTATATATAGATCATGTTACACAGTAATATGGTCATGAAGGTGGACTAAGTTCACTCCTGCCAAGAACCGCAAACTAGTACACGTTTAAATTTCCACTTATTTGTGTGTGTAGAGTATTTTGGAATCCCATTTTTTGGGGGGGGGGGGGGGGGGGGGGGGGGGGTCTGTAAAAGAGTAACACAAAACCGAGTGTTTTGTATGATTTCGAAGCATAAAATATTTGACCATTCATTAAAGCTAGGTACATTACCAGTTCCAATGAATTCAAAAGCAATTGTTCACTTCCATATATATATTTCATATGTATGCTAAAGTGTCCTAATCGTCACATAAATTAAAAAAAAAGCCATACAACATATTATCGAGATTGTGAATCCTGCATGGCATCTCAAATTTTGATTTACAGAATTGTGAAAAAATAGAAATAAAAATCTGTATTGTGTTCCTCTTGTATTTTTTTTTTTTTTGCACAAGTACTTAGTAAGTGAACACAATTTAACTCTCCCCCGCCCATCTTCTTTTAAGCAGCCCCTGATGAAAAATGTAGCATACCCAGAACTCGCATAGCAATGTAGTATAAAAAATAGAAAACAAAGAGAAATTGCCCATAACGTAACTGATTCACCTGATATATATGTTGCGAAAAACGAAGGCGCTGGAAGGTTAATAGGCACATGTCTGTATTTTAATCCTTGAAGAAAGACAAAACAAAAGCATAAAATCAAACATATTAAAAATAATAATAATAATTTTGTAATAAACAGGGTCCTTTGTGGAAAAAAAAAAACACTGTCGAGAGATACCGCCCAACTTCGAAAAAAAAAGGTTCTGTATCTTTTTTTTATATTCCTATCAATTCATCATACGAGCCGAGGGAAAAAAAATAAGACCCATAATTTAAAAAGCCTCTAAGATTTCCATTCTTCACAAAGGGAGTCTTTTGGGTTGTTTTCGGGATCCCATCGCTGTGGTCAGAGATCGCGACATGTTGAAGTGTCCGTGTTAACATTGTGTGAATATACCTCGTGCGGTTGCTGCTCCCCCGGAGGAGTCATTCTTTTCTCTTTTTGCCGCCTGTTACAAAACCAGACGCGAACCACTTCTTTCTCTAACTGCAGGCTGTCCGCCAAAGAAGTGATCTCTTGGGCCGCAGGTTTGGGACACTTGAGGAAATGGGTTTCCAGAACCCCTTTGACGCTCACCTCAATGGACGTTCTTTTCTTGCGTTTCCTTCCTTGAGCTGCGATTTTATCAATGCTGCTCGGACTGCCAGTGGAGGAGTCCGCTTCCTCCAGCCACTTGTTTAACAAGGGCTTCAGTTTGCACATGTTCTTAAAGCTGAGCTGCAGGGCTTCAAACCTGCAGATGGTAGTCTGGGAAAAGACGTTGCCATACAGGGTCCCCAGTGCAAGTCCGACATCTGCCTGCGTGAAACCCAGCTTGATGCGCCTTTGTTTGAATTGTTTAGCGAACTGTTCCAACTCGTCCGAGGTTGGAGTCTCCTCGTCTGAATGGTCGTGGCAGTGATGGGCTCCTATATCTCCGTGCTCCGGGGTGTCTCTGAGCCCTGGGTGTAAGCTTTGGCTTGGTGCTGATGTTGGAGGTGGTGTTAGACCCCCATGATCCAACATACCATTGACCGTGAACCCAGACTGTGCGTAAATGTTGATAGGCTGTCCACCGTTGTTTAGAGATGAGTTATGAGCTCCGGTAGCTCCCCACGCACCTGGATGATTTGTATGGGGCGAGTGATGAGCAACGTGGGGAGACCTGTGATGGATGATAGCCCCGAGTTGCAGATCTTCCCTTCCAGGTTTAACATCTTGTTGCTCTAGAGGGCTACCTGTTAATGTCGTTGACCACGGGCTTCCTTCAGATAAGCTGGTCACCCATTGGTGCCCAAGAGGATGTCCGTTGCTGGGGACTCCCTGCAGATAGTCACTTTGGAGAAGTTTCTGGTGATTTCTAAAAGAACTCCCTTGCTGCATGACCGAGGAGTCTGTATGAACCATAGAGTTGGAAGTGAGAATGCTGTAGGGATTCGAGGCAGCTGTGGCCATGGCTAGTGTAGATCCCCTACTAGTTATATTGTGGCAAAGGGAACCGCTTCAGCCTTTGACATCTACCAGGCTAGGGAGCCAAATCACAAACCACTGGATGACTGGCAATCGTTGTAACCAATCTGATTCTCACTCGATTACACTGCCTATATTCCCTTCCAATCGCGAAGCAGAAGGCAGACCCTCCTCTTCCAAATTGGGATTGTGGGAAACCAAAGAGTTAAATTGACACAAAGCAGGAAGTGAATCAGTCTGCAGGTTCCATTGGATACTACTGTGTAATTGACTGTCCATGCTTGAAAGATCGCATTAACTATTTCCTAACTTATTTTTAAAACCGGTTACAGAGGTTGCTGCTGTTTTTCTTTTGATTATTCTTTAACGGAAAATAAATACATAAAAAAAGATGAGCGAGAAATTTCGGTCCCGATGCAGATACAAGTATTCCTTCTCTATAACGGATTTTGAAAGGATTATCCACCAATACTTCACCAGTAAAACTGTCTATAAACATAAGTTACAGTCTGACAGTTAACGATACGTTTTAAATATGTACGTGTGCGCGGGCGTCTGTGTGTTGTTGTGTTTTTTGGATAAGTGCACGTATGAGGTTTGGCACCATTACGTAATGCTTAAAGACATTAAATAGACAATATTTAAGCAATTAGACAAGACGGGTAATAGTATACAATATAACTCATCTTATTTAGAGGCCCTGCAACATCTAACTCAGCTCCGTCAAGTCCCATGCTAAACGAAAGCATAAACCGTTACATCAATCAAATAAAGCGCCTATTGGCGCTGAAATTCTTTTGACACAATGTATTTAAAAAATACACCACATATGTAGGTTTATTAACTGAATTAGAATAAAGGAGAACAGATAAATAAACTAAATGCGAATTTTTAAAAAATATGATAACAGTATATTAATTATTGCGAGTATTTTTTTATGTCAAATACTTTAACATTTTAGAATAATTAGTACTACTACTACTACACTACTACTTACAATAATAATAATAATAATAATAATAATAATAATAATAACAAAAAGAAGATGAAAAATAATGTATTCTAAAGGGAAACAAAGTTTAGTTATATTCAGAAAGTAGATTTTTCTCGGAGAGCTGAGAATATCTTGCTTTCGCTTAGGCTGTTTTTTTCGACGTTTTTTCCCTGTGAACTATTGTTTATTTGCCTAGTTTGGTCTATAAAAATGTAATTCACAATTCACACAGCATACAAGTTCTTCATGATGCGCCAGCAACGCAAACACTAAAGAAGACGACTCGCTCAGGTTTAAAACTTTCGTCTGATTCCAAAAGAAACTCGAAAGGTCTTCTGAAAGTTGAGAAAAGACCCTTCTGCATATTTTAGAGGTTACCTAGCTGCGTAATTATATTTGCCATTAGAAGTCTACATCAGAGTTCCCTTATTGGTTTGAAATTCCATTAAATATATTGCAAGAGCTCCTAGGTTAAGCTTGATTTAAATTTGCATACATTTTCATACATTTAGCAGAAATAAAAGAAGGCTTGCAGCCACCAGAAAGTCATTAAAGACTACAGTTTCAGTAAAGGAGAGGCATCAGAAGAAAATTGGAAGAATCTCCTATGTCTGTGCAGGTGAGTTTCTGCTCATTGATTTTACGAAAGTGCATTTTTGGTGTGGTAGCAATGCCATTAAACCGCTGTTTCGTTCTAAAAATTCTCATAACGCTATCACGGAGAGATTTGTCTTTTAATGGAAAATGAATTGGCGACCAAATACAATAGAGCGATTAACACTACTTCAGTATGATGCTCGTTGCGCAATGTATTACAAACATTTTTTATTTGAAATTTAGACTCAACGACAATAGATACACAGTACTTTGCACCTCACAAAAAAGCCCCGCAATTGTTAAAATATCGCAAACGAAGGATGTAGCCTTAAACAGTTTATATATATATATATATATATATATATATATATATATATATATATATATATATATATATATATATATGGGAAATCTCGTATTTTTCGCATTTGTCCCAATTTCTGGTAAAGTTCGATTTAACCACCATGTCGAACGTTAGATTTTACTTTGATTTCACCACAAAACACACGCATGCAAATTCGGAATTGTGCATTAAAATACGAGCAAGTGAAGTTCTAATAGCTCTAAATTCTAGTGGATATAGACTTTTCCTATTATATATTATTATTTTGGTGTTAGCAATCTGAAGGGACAATTAATTTTAAAGTAAATTTAAATACGATGCCTTAGCTTTCCAGCAAATGGTCGTTTTGATGTTGTTTATGGAGGATTTTAGAAGGCGGACTATGTCAAGAAATTATTGAACTGACGAATTTAACAAAAACGTCTGAATCTTGAAATTAATAATCCATTCGTACATTTAAAAGGAGAATGTCGCTGTAGACTGATTAATGACAATCGCATTTTCTGAAATGTGTATTATATAATTGTACGGAAGGGTGAGTCTGGAGTGGGTTTCTGTAGCTCTCTACTGATATTCTATGTTTCCAAGTGTAACAGATGCTGCTCTCAAGCAGTTCCTTCTGCTGATTTTCTTTATTCAGTCACACATTTTTCTCCCCATGATCCGGGTTTCCATAGAGAGCTGAATAAAAGGGGAGCATAGCCACAAATCCCCTGTCCCATGCAGAATAAAAGAGCTTCATTCAATAGAGAGCCCTGCCTGGACATGGGAGAAAAGTAAGAAGCTCGAAAGCAAACAGTTGCAAGAAGCTGAGATTTTGTAGCCTTTCTGGATCTCTCACTCTCTCTCTCTCTCTCTCCCTCTCTCTCCCTCTCCCCTCCCTCCCCCCCCCCCCCCACACACACACACACACACATACTGCCTCCCTCCCCCCTTCTCCCCCTTGCTGTATGCGTGTCTGTCGGCCCCTTTCTTCCTCTCACACAAACATACAAGTTCTAGGTCAGATTTATATTTTGCCTATAAACTCAAAGCCACGTGTTCTTCTAAGAAACCACCTAGGATTAAACGACAACATATAGAATTATTTATTAATGTGTACACTGCATAATGATTGTTCACAATACCTAGATTCTTTGTCACTGATAATTTTATGATGCATTATGTTACTGGGGAACGAATAAAAAATGTTTTATTTTCTTTAACAGATTTCATCAGCAACACCATAGATCACGTAAATCGTTAGGAAAATAACGTTGGAATCCATACTTCAGCGTTGTATGCGTGTAGAATAAACAATACAAAAACATGCGCAAGCACATGCACAAGTGTTTAGAGATTACGGTTTAGAAATCTTATTCTCAATATTTTTTACAAATTATTCTTAAAGTGCTTTTAAATATAGCGTCCTAGTAGACTTCGCCGACACTGTTTCAAGCTAACCTATAGAAGTACTGTAAGGGTTTAAACGCCAGTCACAATAAATAACTGGAAAAGAATAAACAGCAAAAGCGTGCAAACGTAAAACTCCCACGTAAGCACGAAGGCGCAACACACAAATCAGTAAGTTCAGTGTAGAAGAAATTATAATTATGTCGTTTGGGTTTTCTTTATTTTTAAATTGGATTATTTATTTATTTATTTGCTTGTTTTTCTCTGTCTGGTTATTCTTCTGTACTTTCACTAGGAAATACAAGTTTGTCGAAAATAATATTTTAGTTTATCGTTGCTTCTCATTTGCATCTTGGGTTGACCTTGAAATTGCCGAAAATGCCCTTGTTTCCCATGCTAGGTTTTAATACATAATGTAGTAACTTTAATATTAATAATAATAACTATGCATTAAAAGGACTATATTAAAATATTATCTTCCACTACACTAATAATAAAGATTATCCAAATTTGTAAAGATGGGCAGTAAAATCTGTTAATTCTTTTTATATTTCATTAGTCGGAAAATGCTATTTTTATACGTAAAAATCTTACAATGTTTATATTTTTTATATATAGAAATATATTTAAATATTTATATTTTTATTTATGACCCAGCAGTTACATACTTTAAAATCTGGAAAAAGAATAAGCCAGATAGGTTTAAAAATGTAATGATCTTTTTCGTTAATGTATTATTAAGACGGGTTTAAATTTTTATGCGCTAATTTGAGTGCGCTTATGACATATACCTCAAAAACGTTTTGTTTAGTCGATGTATAATATTTTTCATCGTTTTTGAACAACGGTAATTTTGTAGCATTTAAAATAAAAAGAAAGGTTAAAAAATATTTAAGATATGAAAGTATATTATTATGAATGGAGATACTTTAGTATATCCACAAAAAATAGTGTAACTTTTATAAGCTTCTTCTCACGCATACACAAACCCACACATATACATCTGATAGCGTTTGCATTAATAAATATGACATTAATTTCATTTTAAAAATGTTTCAAAGCTGTAGAACTGAGATTCTGCGCGGGGACACCGATTGCACGAACGCGCATTGGCTTCTGGGGTCTTGTAAAAGAAGGCACCGGATTGAAATGAGATCTCAAGGAAGTTTTGGCAGTGGGATCTGTGGCAAGTGGAAGAAATGCATTAGTAACGCCAGAGCAAACAGAATGTGGGGCACAAACAAAGAGTACTAGGATATGAATTGCAGCCAAAAGTTGATCATTTATTTCGATGCAATCCATGTACTGTATTATAGTTAAGGTATAACATTTCGTTTTCAAAATGTTAAAGGAAAATACATCAGCATTGAAATTAGTTAACATTTTTAATGGGATTTTTTCGTATAGGTTATACTAGATAAACATTTCAAATGAACATAATCACACAGCTCGTTATTCGAGTGCAATTATATTAATATAATGTTATGTGGTGCTGTGGTATATTAAATAACGCTTATATTTCAGAATGGTAAAATAACAATACGTCAACATTTGTAATGCTCATATTTCCATTTACATATATTTTTTATCTCTTCTGCATGTTTCTAGAGCAATCCAAATGAGACCTGTAAAAATATGAGTATCCCACTTATTGTGCGCTACACATTATGGATTTTATTTATCAGGTGTAAGCGTCTGCAGTTCACCTGAGGCTGCATGCGCGAAGGGGAAAACTGGGATTTAATGACGGCGTGGCATTGTCATTGTTTTACGTGTCCAGGTCTAGATAACATTAAAAGAGTGATTAATCCCCTATAGCTAAATTAAAATATTTAAAACTTTCAGAATTCAGGATTGCACCGATTTTTTTTTTTTTTTTTGCTTATTTGCGTATTGACTGTATTACTAGTGGAAAAATAATTAAGTAAGTGCTTTCTTGATTTAAAACCCGTATCATACACTGCGCTTTCAACAGTTTTTCTGGTTATCAAGCAAGATATGCCTGAACAGTATTCTTTGAATTTAAATGTATTAATATTGATCACTGAGCGATTACATAAAACCATTATACACTTGATTCACAGTAAACTTTTGGAACTTGGAACTTATTTTCAATACTAAATATATAGTGTATGTATATATATATATATATATATATATATATATATATATATATATATATATATATATATATATATATATATGGAGAGTAAAAAAGCGCACGCACGCGCACACACACACACACTCACACACACACACACAAAACGGAGCGCAGGTTGAAGAAGACGCACAGACTCACACCTCGCAAGGCCGATGAATCCTCCTCCACAACAGCTTATGAAAATTCATATACACTGAGCATTTCATATGAACAGAAATAAGCAGAATGTATAATAAAACGATCTTTTTGAAAGTCTTTTCACAATAATCTCGGAGTGTTCCCCTAATAAACCAACTACTTGTAAAAACTATACGAAGAATACTTCTCTTTTTAGCATGTAGACAGAATTTATCCTGAGCGTAACAGTTGCATTACATCTGTAATTTTTACTCGGTATTCTATTTGCTGTATTAATGCGATATATATTTCTCGCAACTTAATATTCATGAGGCATTTAGTATTAGAGGTTAAATGTGTCTTAACACAGTTTGGAAAGCAGTGTCTTTTTCTCGATGTGCTCTCTCTGTTCTGTTTTAAGATAAAGCAGCTGGGAGAAAAAAGTTATCTTCAAGACACAGGTAAATTTTAGAAATGTGTTCCGTATTATTTATTATGTTTGCTTTGCAAAAAATAAAAAGTAAAAATAACCATAATGAAGCTGAGCGAAAAAGATGACCAATAATTTCCGTCATTTAATATACACATTTCACTTTCTTTTTTAGCACATTAGGTTATATATTACTTTTAAAGTAATAAATAACTATTTTATATTTTGGGCTAGTCGTTGTGCTTTATGTCTGTCTTAATAATAAGCCACATAATTCTTACTTTTTGTGTAGTTTAAAGTTATTTTTAAGTTGATGACGTGCTTTTTATTTACCGCGTAACAGAAGATAACTTCATCTCGGGTCTCTGTGTCTGTTAGGTTTATTGCATTACAATAACTGCTTACTCATTTCAACTCTTGGTGGCCACGACGTTGCGCGGTAAAATAAAATTTCAAAGAAATTTCTGTATATAAGTATATTTGTGTGAATATCCCGTTCATGTAATTCCAAATGAGGCACCTTTGTATTTTGTTGGAGATTTTACTTGTTGGTCGCTCTTTTCTTTTTTCCCCCCGATATCAAACTTTGGGCAGGATGTTCATTTTCCGTAACCCTGGGCTTTCGAGTGAAAACTTCCACTTCTTAACCTTGAATTTTTCTGACTATGACGTTTTCATGGCATTAATGTCTAAAATTTCTAAATAGTTTTGAGTATGTGAAAACAACTTTATTTATTGAGTTAGTGAGATAATATTGAACTTACTTTGGAAAAAAAAGGTGTGTAGTTGCAGAACAACAAATAGGTTAAATATATCTTTTAGTTAACAAATAATTTGTGTAAAAGCACAGAAAAGAGAGATTTTGGTACCTTTTGTTGCCATAAAAGATTTCGACGCCTTTTGTGTTTTAGAATTAACAGCTTTGGTCTTGAGAATCCGTAGCATTTGCTTTTATTTTCAACATCTGAAAGGTTACTTTTAAAACATTGTTAGCTCCATACGGTTAAACGCATTTTTTGTCCAATATGTTTGCGTAGATGAATAGCACTGTGATTACATTAAAATGTGTTAATACAATGAAATGGTAGTAACACGTTATAAACCATTAAAAAGCTCTTATTTTACAATATAGTGTGTCTTGTCAGATCTCATTCACATTTCATTAATATCGAACAAGATTTTGTTGTAAACGTTTTGCAATGAACATTTATATTGGAAAGAATTCGTTGTAATGGATTTTCTGTGCCAGGACCTGGCAAAGACATAAGATATAAAGAGAATAAAGAGAAACCCAGTGAATACATGCACTCTGAAGTGTCCACTGAAGTGTCTGCACCTTCCAGCTGTGGACCACTGCAGGTCTGCATAGGTACTGTAGCTAAACAGAACACCTCTTCATAGAAGTGGAGTTTTAACATCCAAAAATAGTGTCATATTTTAAAATATATTATATTTTTATGATATTTAAAGTAAGACAATGAAGAATTACAGTATGTTAAACAGTGACAGAGAGGGTCTACTTTGGGGTGAAAAAAAGCGATAACCACATTAGACTATTCACAGGTTTTAAAAAGGTAATAAAGATATTGTTCATGGCACCCAAAAGAGGCACATTTTACATCTGTTATATATATATATATGCTCCAAAACAAGTTCTAACTTAAAATGTTTTATTTACTTGCACATAAAAATGACTAAATTGTGAAATGAATCATCTGTATTTTGCCTGCCATTGACAGGAGGCAAGTTTGTGCCTAATGTTGCATAATTTTATACAGCAGTTTTCTGCTTTGGAGAATTTACATTCAAAAGCAATGTCATCTAATAATGGGATATATAACATCCTTCCAAAAAGTCTGAGGATGGAAAAAATGTATGGAATCAAATTTCCAAATCTCACTTTTTTCTGATTTGTTTATTTTAACTTATTTATCTCTTTTTATCTGCACCCTTCCCCCCACCTTCAAGTTATCTATTTGATCCTCTCCCCAAGTCCCTTAGCTGAACCAACCCCTTTTTCCTGCAGTTCTGAAGAGGGAGGAACTTCAAAGTGGGTTCAGGTAATTAACAGCTGAGGGGAATCTAATCTAAACCATCGGCCCTGCTTTGCACCCAGGTCTACTTCCAGAGCCAGCCGGCTAGGGAGTGCCAATTCCCTGTAGCTTCCAAATCTGCTTCCTCTGAAAAGCTTTGCCAAGCCTGCAGTTATCACATCTGCATTTCAAACACAGTGTCTCTGGCATTAATTATTAATTAGCCTACACTCACCCTTGAGGATTTGGGTTCCAGTCTGCACATACTTATTTATTGACCTCTACCTTGGTTTTATAGGGAAATCCCCCAACAGAGTTCTTAAATGCTTCAGTTTTCACCTGAACCCCAGTCACCACTCCACAAAATAGGGTTTGCACCAGTTTAGAAAGAGACGAAATCAGAACATATGGTGTATCTCTGAAATCATTTTATTCTAGCTTCGACACCTATTTAAACAAGCAGAAGTGTACTTCTCAGTCATAAGAATCGGATATATGATGTTTGCTGCTTAATTACTATTACCTGGCTTGCAAAACAAATATTAACATTAATGAAGTGCTGACCAGAAAGAGAGATGAACACTAACTAACAAAGGATAGATGGTCTTAAACATTCTGTATTTTGCATTCACTATGGAGTTCTTTGTTTAAACTGTGAGGTTTACAGAATATATATATATATATATAAATGGAACAGCCTCAAAGACAATTCCAAAAGAGGTTTTGTCCTCAAGTAGTTTGAATTGTTTATGCAGGATATTCCTTGAAGCATGCATTCTGATTTCCACGGAGGCCCAATTCCTTGGTTGGGGTGCTGAAATACAGATATGCATCTGGCTGATCCTTGCAAGAATGCATTTGACTCTTTTTTTCAGAAGGACTCTGACATGCTGCCTGAGGTAGGGAAGTGAAATTTCAAGGAAAATTTAGAAGGGGTCTTTGGGTCAGTACCCCAGCGTCCCACTTTTGGCAAGTGTTTGGCAAGTGCTTCACTGTTAGCTTTTATCTGGAGACAACAAGGGATATCTGTCTGTGGAATGCAGTTGTGTTGCTATGAAAAAGTGGGTTAAAGTTTTTAACCAGAAATCAATATCGTTTTGAATCATTTTACTCTTCATCGCTGATAGCTGACATCTTTTCAATCTTCGTTCTCATTTGTTTTAAAGCATAAACTCTTTGGTTTATCAGTCAGTGTGTAGGAGAGACATTCCTTGAATAGGTATGTTACATACAGCATGTACTCCAGCAGTTTAGCCTATAGACCATCCTGAATCACTATGTGGCCCTGAACAAGTTAGTGTTCTAGTTGGAACAATATACTGTACACTATAAACAGTTGTCCCGTACTGTATTTGTACAATTACTTTCGTAAAATTTGCTAGGGCAAAAAATGCAAAATCCTGCTGCTTTGTTATCTCAGTAGTATTTCAGGCATTGTATGCCTGGTGTTATTACAGAAAATATCGATTGGCCTGAACATCTTCCAGCATTACTTGGTTTTGATGTATTCTGCTAAGTTAAAATGGTGCTTTTACAGCTTTGTGTAGTTTATTCCTTTAAAATACGCTTCCAGTTTTAGACCCAGTGTGCCTTCCATTACTACTCAAAATGTACCTTTACCTGCTCTTCTAGTGTTTTCATTCTTAGACATGTTCTCCCTGAGCTTAATGTTAATTTTCACACAGGGTGGACTGGTCTATGTCAAAAATATCTGCACAGAACTCTCCTTCTTCATAACCTCTCGTTTTCATGGTTTCATTTTCACCAACTTACTTGATGAAAGAAGGTGAAACATACCTTCAAGTTGGCATATTTTTGAAAATGGCAGTGTTTCACTATTTTATTCAAACATAACAATTGCAATCAATAAGAAAGTGTAATGATTTTATTTATCCCTCTGTCTTTTTTCTTAACAATACATATATAGTGCATACACTTCACAAACCATGTGGATAGGTTAACGCCTGTTGTGAGTGTAGCCAGATAGCTAAATGATTTGTTCATTCCTTCCTTTCTTTTTCAGAATCTGTTTTTTCCAAAAGACCCTCATTAGGGTCAGAATCATTATGTGACCCTGAAAAAGTTAATGCTCTAGTTGGAAGAATGTGCAGTATAAGCAGTTGTCCTGTACTGCATTTGTAAAATTATCTTTGTAAACTTTGCCAGGGGAAAAATGCAAAGTAGTGGTGTTTTGTTCTCACAAGAGTGTTTCAGGCACTGTATGCCTGGTGTGGAGCTCAACATTACATAACAGTGGTTGTGTAGTATGCATCTATGGGTATTTTGTTGGGTTCGTTCTTTCCTATATTGATCTCTCATAAGTAAACATGAATTCATGTATAATTTCCTTTTCTTCCCTTATTTCTATTCTATCACAGAACTCAAATGCACACTATTCTTCCTCTATACAAAGGAGGGACCTTTGTGGAATATTGAGAGCTGCATGCCCTCCTTGATTTATTTGCTGGCTGTAATACAGTCAAATCATATTCTCTCCTCTTAACATTAGAATGTTATTTTTTTTGCCCTTTACTTTGCCCAGTACTGTTTGTTTAGTTTGGCATATAAATTATACATCGCAGATCAGAAAGTGTAAGGTGGTAGATTAGCATTGAGATTAGGATGCAATACGTGGTAAGAACTGATGACTGTTATATTATTACCGGTAGGTCCACTTTAGATTATTTTAATGTTCCAATAAGTAACTAAAACTACTGTGGCAAAACAAATCAGTATATTAGTGGAACAATTCAATTTGTAAGGTGGGACAAGGTGGGACCTGAGTTTACGGAAAGAAAATATAGTACATGTGTTTAACAGTCACACTGTCTTCTTGTTTTGTTAAGTCTGAATCCTCTGTATTGATCAAAACATCTGTTTGTTCATATGAAAATATTTGATGTTGTTCAATATTTAATTTGCACATTTCATTTTCAGACTTATATTTGGATTAACAGTTTCCTCCCACAATCCCAAGACATGCTGTCAGGTTGCTTGGTGGCTGTAAATTGGCCCAGCAGGGGCGAGAGTTTGGATTCATGTCAGAGAGAGCCTTGCAATGCACTTGAATTGTGTCAAAGGCTGGCTCCTACCTTGCTCACGTTGTTTTAAGGCTAACCTTTGGCTCCCAATAAACCTGACTGTGAAAAAGCACACTGGAAAATGAATGGATGGACAAAATTAAATGCGTTTAAAAAAACAGGCTCTAGCAAAAACAAAAATGGCACCTCTACTCTTAAATAAATTAACTATATAGTTAATTAAAATTTAGCTGGAAAAGGATTGCCATTTTGTCTTGGGAGCTACTATAATGAAAAAAAAAAAACACGCAATCTTTTACCTAAATACACAAAGTTACCGACTTAACATCAACATCTTTTGTATCCGAAAACAAAATGGTCCACAGCTTAAAACCTTCACGTCATATGCCAGCACTCATTAACAAAACTGATATTGCATGCAACTAATAATTGCAAAAAGTGCTAAATTCCAATTTTTGAGTGTGTGTTTGATTTTCGAGCTTGTTATTTTGTACAGCTTACCTACATATTTTCCATTTATGAAGAGCATTTATAGCATTTCCTCTACACATAGACGTATTCCTGTAAGAGGTGGATTAATAAATCTGTAAAGATGTTTCTTATACTTATACTTTTTTGCTAATATTAATAATTCATATTTTGCCATATTTCAGTAATACAATAAATAAAAGAAACATGAACAACACAGAGCTTGATATAATGCTACTGAGTTCATATGCACCACATGCAAGAACATTTTTCCCAGCAAACCCTTTCAGAGACTGTAATGTTTCCATGATTTGTTTTAATGCCATAAAATGTGCAATTTTGTATTAATGACTGTCCAAAAGTAAGTTCAAAATATACACGTTTCAAGCTTTTTCTTGCTCAACTTTGGGTTTCTTGCTTAACATTTTAAAGGACAATCTTACTACAAGCATGGCAGCATATATGTTAAACATTCAGTGCTTAAATTTACAGTCAGACAAAATGTTGGCAAAAGTAACAGTATGGGAGCTCTTTTGAGGTGTAACATTATTTTTCAATAATGAAGTACTTTAGTTCCAATGTTTTGACTAAAAAGTATGCGGCCAACTTCTGACTTGGTTGAGTGATTTTTGAAGCCCCTTGAAATTTAATCTGCGAATTACGGATATGGAAGGGGGGGAGAAGATGTTTAAAAAAATTTCAATAAAATGTATCAGAAAATAAACACGCAGAGAAAAAAACCCTTGAGAACTTCCATGGATTCCTTGACTATATAAACCAGTAAATATTAATTAAATAATAGGCACTTCAAAAGTTCTTTTACTAAGAAAAGGTGCGCATATTATGGACAGTGTTTAAAAATGAAAATTTAGAAATTTACATTAAATTAAATATTGCATAATGTGTTGCTTCATACTGGCTTCTTGGTTATTAGTGACGTTAACAGTTATTGAAGACGCACAGCAGCCTTTTGAGCTGTTTGATATGTTTCTAACCATAATATTATTTCACCTTTTAAACATCACATACTCTGTGCTCAGTAAGTCACATTTAAAGGTCCTAACACATTAATCCCAACAAGCCCATCATTGCCAATTGAAATAACGAATACCATCTTAATGCAAACATAGCTCTGTTGACTGCTTTTGTGCATGTTTAAATTTCCCTAACGTGTGCATTGAAGCATTTGTTTATTCATCGATACATTCACTGTAAGTAAAATCCTGATTCAGACAAAGCAGAATGCTGAGTGTGGAGCCTTTGTGGTGGTCTGTGGGTACCACTGTCTTCAGTAGCGATGTTACAGTCCTATTAGCTGGATCTTAAAAATCAATGGGATGGCCCACAGGTTCACCTGAGAATACTGCCTGGCTAAAGGTGCAGTTACTTACACATGTATGTATATATGTACACGTAATTCTTTCTAGACATTTGTTGAGCATTGTCAAAGTTTGTTTGCTATGAAAACAAGAAAGAACAGTGAAAAATGGAAATAATTTTAAAAACGCGCACACACACATGCTGTATTACAAAACATACCACGCATACACTGTACAGTACTACACAGAGTAAATCAAGGCTACTTATAGTGCTGAAAATAAATTATTCAAATGCTTGAAAACACATCGTGTGGATATGAACATGAATTATTAGTATTAATTTGATTTGCTCTTAAAATGTCACAGGAGTTTTACAGAACAGTAGCATTTTTTACGTACAGTAGCAAACTAAAACGCAGCTTGGCGGTGATCTTTATAACTTGACCCTTGTTAACGCAGCTATCCTTTTTACAATGTAATCAAAGGTAAAATTCAAAGAAACGTGATGACAATAACAGACAGACGTCCTCTTAAGCTGAAGGCCCACAAAGAGTTTTCTGCAATCTGCAGTACTCACAGCGCTTATATTTTTCAAATTGTGTACCTGTTTTGATCTTTCAGAGTATAAACTGAGCATCGTTTTAATCCACTCATTAAAGACATACCTTTAAAAGTAAGAGATAGAGAGCCAGTTACTCTTGAGATATTCTATCTATTATTATTCTAAACGCTGCAGTTTGTGTAAGCTATGTATTTTTTAAACACACCAGTCATTGTCATGTTGCCAAAAATTAAATGAGTAGTTTTTTTTTTTTATTTTGGTTTACGAATAAATGCAGTAATGAAAATAATTAAAACATCTGAAATATCAGCTAGATGTAAACTAAATGTGAAAATAAAAATATTAATTGGAGAGCAGTATTAATTTTCCTAAATAATAAAAAAAAAAAACAGTTTAGAATAAACATACAGACATTTATGTAGCAATACGAAGCCCCCTTTTATATGCAGTACTTTTATTCTTAAGGACTACTGGTATTGTAAATAAGAATGTGCCAACTCGCCTAGAATAAATTAAGCTAACCATTATACCAAAGTTAAAAATAAGAAATGGTGCTGAAAACCGGAATCTCAGATGGCTTCCTGTTCATTAGGGTTAAAGTGCTACATGTCCAGGTCAGCCTCCCCAGTGCATTCATGGGGGTTGCCACTTTTCTTTAATTAGTTGCTTTTATTTTCAAAGAAAAACTCCATAATTTGCCATTTTGTTTCCAATTGTATCATTTAAGGTTTTGCTGTGGGTATACTGAATGAAGCTGAAAATAAACAAATAGTTTAATCAAATAAATCCATGCTATTATTTATTCATTCTTCCCCTCTATTTTTTGCCTCCCAGTTTAATTTTAAGTCAGTGTTCATAACATTAACCTAAAAGAAATGTAAACTGAACAGTGTTCTTTTGGAAGATGGTTACCTTCTCAGCATTGCTAAACACATGTTGGTGAGCGCTCAAAAATTGGAGCTTTTTTGATTTTTTAACTTAATGTAAATAAAAAAATACATGAATAAAGCACAGACGACACTTTTATTTGGTGATAGAAATGCACCGCTGTAAATGAGCAAATATATGCAATGCAGTATTCCTGTAGGATCACAGACCTGGCAATAATTTAGAATGTTATTGAATAATTATTTCAGTTTCAATTGACCTTTGCATGCTGAGAAACATCTCCCTTCTTTGCTTATATATTCCATTTTGCCCTATGAATACTAATTCCCCTTTATGTAAATGTCATCAAGATCACTGTGCATCTTTCCAAAGCAGACAAAAAAGAAAGAAAAAAAAAAAAACACATTCAGGCCCTAATGTCATTTTTACATTTTGCAATGTGACAACAACAATGCTTAAATTTGCTTTTCTTAACTTTTACCATTTTCCAGTAAAATAAAGAATGATTATCAGGCTGGAATGACCACTGTTGTCATATAGTAAATAAATAAAATCACAAAGAAAGAAAAGTAGTCAGGTGGCACAGGCAAACAAATATGCGTTACGGGCCTAGCATGTTTACTCAAGGTGATGTGGTAATTTGAGGGTCCCGGCACTTGTGTTATTCAATGTGTGCCTACACAAGGACAGCACCCTTAAAAATCACGACAAATGGTATCTAAATTCTGCAAAAAGTTGCGCTTTGTGGGGAGATATTGCTATAGCTAAAATAAAACATTCGATTAATGAATTGGCTCAATTATTTAAATAAACGTGTCAAAATGTGAGTCAAAACACACGGACTGGACGGAGTTAGATTTTGATCTGAAAAAGAAGGACACTTTAAGGCCTTGGACAATAAACATTTAATAATTCGCCACAAAGAGAAAGCTTGTATTCTTGCATAAATACACAACAGGGTTTGAAAATCAACAAATACAATGCCTTCTTCTAACTGAAAGGCTTCAAATAAACGATCCTACGGTATCTTAGTCTTATTTTATCTGCATTTCAGTATACATTATTTAGATTGCATCCTTCTTCAATTAATGCCAAGTCTCTGTGGTGGTATAGTTAGCCAGCCAGCCAGCTTCATGCAGGTGGCCACATTCGTGTCTTTTCTGCCCCACGTGATCAGCTTTACCATCCCCATTCAGCATGGCTTGCAGTACTCCCCAGCACCACACAATCATTTTAGAAATGTCACCCCTTGTAGGGTGGGCAAACATTTTCATGTATTAAGTGCACAGGAGCCATTATTGAACCAGCCCTGTTTTCAAATATTGTTTAGCCTAGCCATTTTTATGACTGATACTTGTAAAGCATTTTTTTAGTTTTGCATAATTGGTAATAACCTACCGCACATTTTTAACCTTTAGATACATTGTCTGCAATAGACAGTTATGTTATTCAGGTTTGTTTCTCTGCGTCACATCTGATCCCGCGAGGTTAGGCTCAGGCCCTTAGAGATCCTGAAGTGGATCAGAATGGTTTCAAATGGAGGACAGATGGTTGGATATTATGTTGTTATGCAAGGCCAAACAATAAAAACATACACTGAAGTACTTTGAAGTAAATAGGATAGACATGGCCTATCTTACATAACTCTCCTACGTTATAAAACATAAATAAAATCTAACATTTTTTAATTGGCTGAAATTCAGATGAAATGTTTATAGTAACTGCAGGAAAATGACTCATCATACTTAAACAGCATGAGTTTATAATTTTCCTAAAAGAGCATGGTTACTGAAATACCTTACAGACACACAACATGCTATTAAAAAAAGACCATAGAAAATATAGACTTATCAAATACCTTCACAAAAAACACAACACCATTAACTTCAATTTGTAACCCAATCATTAATTCAACATGCAAGCCTCTAAAATGATTACATGAGGTCTAATTGTTCCACACTGCTCTTTACACTCTGATGCAGTATCTATCTGACAGTCCACTTTCATTTAACTGAATGTTATTAGTCGCAAAAGGAAAAAAAAAAATATGCAAATGTATAGAGGCCAATTATTTTACAGTCATTCACGAAACAGTGAATTGGAAAAATAAATGATCAGATTACAGCACAATATAAACCATAACAGATGACTAAACAAAATGCAAGCAATTGAAACTTGGAGCACTGACGATGCCTATACGATATTTCCAGCTTTCAGTTACTCTACCACTGCTGATGGCATAACCCACACCTCTTAATTGATATATAATCCTGTCATCTGTTTCACAATATGAAATATAATGTCTCCCTGTGCAACTGAAATAAATTGTCATGAATTATTTTGATGATGTCTATCTGTTTTTATTGCCTGTTGATTAAATATGTAGTTTGAAATGACGCCTTGCTAATTTGTTACTGTTATTACTCAGATAGGAACAGTTTGCACAGGTTTGATTGATTACTAACATAAGGCCGCTCGTATACAGAGGTGCCTTTAGGTAACCAAATCAATAGCAATATCAATAAAACATTGTGGTCACCCCACATTGATAGCTTAATTCAGGCATCTCTTATTTCAAATGCAAACAAATAAAGATGATCTCTCTTTCCCGAAGTATTTTTTGCCTTTCTGTAAATAGCTGTTGGAGTCTCCAGAAACTTGAAAAAGGTCTTCTTATTGATATGCCAAACCTTATCACAATGAGATTCGGGTAGAGCGACTCTTAAGTCTGTGCATAAAATCTCCTGAAATCTACATAAAAGGACATTTTCTGCTTGATTTCAGAAAGCAGGATGCTTCCCATGTGCCAGTGCTACCAAGATAACCTGAGCACATACAGTTATTTGTGTTGTATTCTTTTCTGTTATCAAGAAGCTACTTATGATGATGCACTTTTGTGGAAGGTACCGTAGAATGTGTAAGCACAATGATTTCCAGAAATGCAGAAAAAGTTATCACAAGGAAAATTGGACAGTGGGCACAACCACTGTCTATCAGAGAATATGCAGACTAAAGGGCTCACTTAAAGAACATTAGGCCACAGAGTGAGCTTTCTAGCAGAAAAGTCTGAATTTAAAGGTATCCCGATTTAGCGAGGACCCTAAACAGATTTGCAGCCCAGGCTGATAATTATTGCCTGTTAATATGCTAAAAACGCTTGCTTGACCCTGAGATAGATTACACAGTAAAAGTATGAAAGAAATTCACACTTGACTAGCCCTGAAGGTATAATATGGAGGCTATCATTTCTAGGTGTTTTTCTTTTAAATTAATCCTTACTCTAATTGGTAACATTAGAGGTAAAAGGCCGCTCTTCCAAAGTTTCCTTTCAGATACCTAATTGCATTCTCCACAAAGCGTAAAGAAATACTTTTCTCTCTCACACAGAGAAGACTGAAAAATCTAATAATAATAATAGAATAAAACAATTAACCTATAAAACGATGCATATCAGAAATACAAAAAAGAGAGAGAAAAAGAGAGGGAAAAAATCAGATCAGAGTGAGCAGCTCCACAGCAAAATGTAAATGCCATTATTATTCTGTTTAATCAAAGGTGAGATGTTTGACTGTTGTATATTTATAATCTCGCATCATTATTTTAATCACTGCACCCAGTCTTTTTCAACAGTGTTAACTAGAATTTGAAGCTGAGAGCAATGTGTTGAGGCCCTGGTTAGCAAAATGCCAGCTTGTGGGACTGCTGGCTGGACTTCAAGCTTCTGCGTCATTTCCCATCTTTTTCTTTCCCTTCAGCCTGCTGTTAATTTCATAACAATTCTGAATGGAAAGAAAAAAAAGTTCAAAAAGCTGGCCTGCCTGATTTGTGCCCTTCACTACCTGTGCCAGCTTCTTTCAGTTATCCTTTTTTTTAGTAAAACTGGGACACACTGTTAACTTGTGCAATAACAATTGTATTAATTTTAGCATTGCGTGTATTCCTGTTTTTCATGTTCATTCATTTCCTCAGTGTTTATTCCAACGTGGGTTATTGGCAGGGGATAAAAAATAAGATGAGGCATCAGGTCATTGCATGTAATGTAATATACTATATCTAGCAAGTAGTCCAAAGTCCAAAAATGGGTCTATATGTGTGAATGGAATTTGAGTTCAGAACTACAGTAAATGATTAGGGTGGTTCTGCTTTCAGCTACAGCACTTATGTTTTCAGTATGATCATATAATGTGAAAATATGGTCTTATTTTGGATTTAAATGCTCATACTACTCAAATATATATTATAATTATAAATTATTTACCCAGAAATATTGAATCTGAATTTTAAATGCCAGTCGGGGTCATTCCTAAGGAAAGTATTGCAGTTTGCCTCAGGTGCAATGCTGAGCTGAAATTCAAAGTGAGAATCTCAAGGTGTTAAATGTAGTATGAATGAACAGCTAAAATTTTTTTCTCTTCGGGTTTGTCATAACTGAAGTGTTCTGATGTTAGGCATATTATAACTGACAGGCATTCCTTGCAGATTAGGGATGAGAGCCAATTTGTAATTAACAGAATAAGTTGGAAGCCCTCTTTATACTGGTGATACAGCGAAAGTTAAAGATTCAGACTCTTACACCAATATACAAACAGGCAATGATTAATAATATAAAACATTTCCCTCACGCTTTAGATGTGACCCTCTTTGGATCCCTGAAGCCCACTTGTCCTCACATAATAAGACATAACCCACCATAGCTGAGTGTTGAAGGAATTGCATGTTGGCTATGACGCTATCCCCTCATGCAGAATACAGTTACATATAGTACTCAGCGACCCAGATGTTCTGAATCTAAACGCCCGTTTTTTTTTTTAATTCAGCAAGCTGAAAAGACACATCTAATATTGATTTCTGACTTGAGGGTCATGTATTAATTTTCTTCCCTGGTGAAATACCCTCCCTTATACGTGCCAGGCTCTCCATTTGCTTCCCAAAGTCTCCATACTGCTTTTCTGATTGAGTCACCTTTACTCCGAGTATTCAAGACCATACCCTTTTGCGATATCTGGGGAAACATTATGCTGACATGAAGACTGAAGCTCTTTGTGTGTCCGTAAGCTATAGGCGAGTGAATGTTCTTCTGGGCCTTGACGGTTTTCTCTTTTTCTGTTTTGTTTTTTAACCATCCTATTCCCCTCCTCCTCTCCTCCCCCCAGCAGGCACAAAGCTTCTATACAGGGATTCCATTAATCCTACATTTCCTTGATAGTATCTGAGGCGCAGTGGGTTTCCACAGAAATTAATTTGTCCTGACAACAGGCCTAAAGATTGGAGTCCAGGGATCACTTGGCAAATTCCCTTTAAACTGAACACAATAATAAACAGAAAGCTGATAACAACAGTTTTAAGAGACCACACAGAGGAGGAAATGAGAGCAGTCGTACAGTGAAGCAAAGGAACCACTGACTAAGCCCATGACTGTGTTTGCTGAAGGCACAAGGGTGAATGTAATACTACCGGGTCTGTAGGTTACCTTTCAGAAAACTCACACAGAAACATGATTTGATTGGTTGCTGAAAATACATCCTGTCACTAGTGGCTCCAACCAGAACACCCCAGGGCTCTCGATGTGGATATACAACACTCAGAGCTGTTTAGTCACATCCAGCATCTCTTCTGTCAGACCTTTCAAAAAATAGGACACCATTTGAGCTCCTCAATCAGCAGAGATGTTTAGTTTGGTTGAACAACATGATATGATTTTTTTTTGTCATTCGCACAAAATTTAATCTGTTTACTATGCACTGATAAAATGCATTGTGAACATTTGCAACACAAATATTCTTTAATGAACAGTTTATAAAACTGGGGTCAAAAAGTTGCCTTTTGAACAAGTGACTTGTTTTTTATTAGCTAAATTTGGTGGAATATTATGTAGTAGTATATTTCCCTCAGTGTCTCTGCCCATTAACATATTTGGTGGAACAGACAGGACCACCTTTCTGTGGTGGAATTAAAGGAAATAGAGTTGATGATTCTTTAAGACATGTCTTAAAATCTTACACATTTTCCACTTCTCAATAACACATACAGTGGAACTTTATCTAGATTCAATCTAGATCTATATTCAGAACAAACTTTCAAATGTTTGATTTCCTAATAATTACTGGTATATACAGCTACAGGCTGGTATGTACCTGACTGGAATGTGTCTATTTTCCTCTGGGTTCCTCTTATGCATGTTCGGTTAATAGAAACCCTTAAATGAATTCCCTATGAGTTGACTTGTTTTTCACATTTGTGTTTTCTGCAATGGAGTGGCTTTTTGTCCAGGGTTAGGTCCTGCCTGGATAAGCAGGTTAGAAAATGGATGAATAGGAATACACATAGCTATGTAAATTAACTATGATCACCTTCGAATCAACTAATGCATTTTTTCTCAAGCAGATCAGCTTTTGTAAAGTGCACACCTTAGGTCTCCTTTAGTATATGAACAACAGTAAACCCTCAAAAGAAAATGGAATTCAGCAGTTCAAAGGTATATTACTCCTAAGTTATGACTTAAACCTTCTGACTTGAGCATCGATGTTATTGAATGTCCTTCGAAAAAAATCAATGACTCAGTTATACTTAGCATGATACTGATTGCTGTTTGGCTGCAATGAAGAAAATGTAGATTCAACATTTAAAACAAATTGCTATCAGTCTGTATTTCATTCAGCTACCATTTAAAGTGAACAGCATAGCCATAAATGGTTATATTAATAATTACAACAATACGCATGTGGGATGGTTGTTCAGTGGGTAATGCTGCTTCCTCACAACTCCAACCACCACAGTGCCTAGTCGGGACATATTGCAAAAAAATTGGCCCATTCGCCCTGTGTTTATAAAGGTTTTCTTCAAATATTTTGGATTTTTCTCAAACAAAAAGAAATCTGTATCCAGGTTAATTACCACCTCTGTATTAACTCAATGTTAAGTGAGTTTGTGTGAATGTATCCTGTGATGGACTGAAATTTCTTTTTTAGTTCTACTTAAAATATGTAGTGTTACCCTCTGATAAGGTTAGAGACTTTGCATTTACATTATGCAAGGACTAGTCAAGCCATTAACAACAAGGCCATTCAGTTTTAGAGAATATATTTCAAATAACAGCCTGAGTACTGTTTAATGTGGAAAGTGTGTGTTTTCTATCTGTTTGTTTAGGGTTTCTCTGGGTATTCTGGTGTCCCCCATTCCAATAACATATATACGTTATGTAATGTCTATGTTGGTTCAGTATGACTAACAGAGTGTGGATATTTGAGTATTTTGTCCTGTAATAAATTGGCACCCTGTCCACAGAGGTTCCTGGCTTCTACCTGATCCTACTAGGATAGGCCCTGGCTCCCTGTGACCTTCTAATGGAGTCAAGGTGACTGAGAAATGAATGAATGAACACCTAAGTCGTCATACAGTGCATGTTTTATTAATGATAATTTTAACTATTGTACAGCATGTTGGAGGGGAGTACTGTAGTAAATGGTTTTGCTTCCCTTCTTTCCTTAACAAAAACTGATTTACCCAAACATTATGCATTTTGAACCTGTTATTTGGTTGGTTCATCTTCATCAGAAATGAATAAGGTCTTGCAATTAACTGCAAAATGTGTTATTTTATGCTAACATGTAATCTAAAAGTTGTATTTCCTGTTTGCTTGCAAATTCAAAAATCTATATTCTTTCTTTCTTTCTGTGATTTTTAAGATCAATTTCCTTTTCTATCTTTCTATGTATGGGGTCTGTGGTGGTAGCATTATTTAAGCTAACCTTGTTCAGCTGATGACTGAATCACAAGGCACGCTTTCTGAAGGCACCCATTAATAAATGCTGGCAGTGCCTGATCAGGATATTTATTGAGCCACGTGGAAATGGTCACGCATCACAATCTTCATCATCTCAGTGACAGGGCAGAGCGCTTGGCAGTTCACCAACACTTCTCTTCAGCAATTACAGTCCTCTAAAGCAACACATATTTTAAAAAAAAGATTACACAAACTGTGGTGCTGATCAAACTAATTATTGCATATCTTTCTTGATTCTTGCTTCTCAGAAACTGAAATATATCGATTTAATATGGATAATCTACACCAAAACAAATCAGGGGGCAGAATTTTCCACACAAGCACAAATCCGAGCATTAGCTAGTGTGAATGTGTATTTTACAGCTTGGCTAACATGCAAGTGGTAAAGCTGTTGTTTCTGTAAACTGCATTATCTATGACAATATGTTGATCAATGAAGAACATATGGGGGAAAGAAATAGCCTATCCTAGGGGAGAAATCTTTTTTAAACTTGCAATGTAATTTTTTTTTTTAATTGAGTCAGTCTTGGTATAACAAGGATGTTTAGGAAACGTGGCATAATTATTAAAGAAAAATGTGTTTCAGTGAGGAGCGTTATACTGACTATTAATATGTTACATTCTGAGAGCAAAAGAATTTAACATCAAGGGTCCAATATCACTGGCCATGGGAAATGATGAAATAATCAAACTTCATTTGGTTAAACCCTTTCCAGTTAATGTGAATTGAACAAACTAAGAATAAAACCATTTGAGAGTTGTTGTTCAATGAACTTCAAGGCTGTGTTCCACTTCCAGTGAACCGAGCGCACAAGTGACCCAACTTTGCTTGGCTTGCAGAGGTGTATCTTCAATCCATATAGCATTGCGTGGTTCAATCATTAAATTACTTGATTTTTTTAGGTGGAGTGGTGGCTCTATGGCTAAGGATCTGTGCTGGTATCCCGAAGGTTGCCGGTTCAAATCCCTGTCACTGCCAATAGAGATCCTACTCTGCTGGGCCCTTGAGCAAGGCCCTTAACCTGTAATTGCTCCACGGGCGCTGTACAATGGCTGACCCTGCGCTCTGACCCCAAGGGGTATGCGAAAACTAACAAATTCCTAATACAAGAAATTGTATAAGGCGAAATAAAGAACAAAAAAAAAATAATATATAGTCATGCATATTTTTTACATAGTATAACAATTTCATGAGTATAAACGAAAGCAGTCTGCAAAAAAGATGTACAATTTTAAAAATTTTCTTTAAATTTACAAATTCTTGACAAATGGCATTAGTGAAGTGCTGTTATTTATTTTATTTTATTTTGTTGGTATGAACAAAAAGATTTTTATAATTTTTTTTTAATTCAGATACCATATGGTTTCTAAAAAATGAAGACCAAGAGAGACGTTGTAGTGATTGCTTGGGAGTTTGACTGAACAAATGTCAATCTTCAAATCTAAATAACAATGGAGGTCACGTTTAAAGTAAGCGATATTGGATGCAAAGTCTTAAGTAATGAATGTTTCATTAAAAATAGCATAGACATCAGTCGTTTTTAATGCTTTGCTTTGAAGATATTTTGAACAGACATTTATTTTGCATAAACAGTACACTCTATTAAATATATAAAAGTAAATGATCATATGGAAATCTATGAAGGGTTACTCTCAGAACTGTCATATAGATGACAATGAAAAAAAAGGCAATCAAGAACCTGGATGGATTATATCATGCCATAAAATGTTTTTAACACATAAATCATTGTTTTCAAAGTAGTTAAGTGGATTTTTATAAATGGCTACCAAGAACAAAATATAAGTAGACAACTTGGAACAATAAAGTCTCCTTCTGTAATTCGGTCCATGCTTGGAGAGGACTCTGTTGCCATACTGATCTTTTTTTGAGAGCCTGTTTGGCACAGAAAGTCACCTCTCACTTCCAGGTTACCTTTAAACAACCCCTAGTGGGGTCTAATGATTAGCACAAAAAAGGCTTGAACACATCATGTGAAGGCAAAATCCCCTCAACCCTTGCATAAATTGTACGTAATAGATGTCCCACAGAATGTAAGTTGTTTCTGCCCCGAATAGAAAGGAACGGGAACATTCCACATAAGCTTCAGTAATGACCCTGAAAATACCGTTCCAAGTCACACTAACTAGGTTGTTGCTTCCTTATTTCCAACACTAGCTTCTTCAAGGAAGTATTGGTCCTTAACATGGGCGGAGTTTAACATTTAGGAACTGGGGAGGGGGGCTTGGGGGAGGTCAGACAAACCATAAAAATAATGGCATTTATAAGAATCACAGTCCAACTTGCTATATAATAACATTACACCCCATGTTGAATATCGTAAATTGTTTGCAATATAAAGTTACAATATGAAGTACATCTCACATTAACATATTTCAAACTTTAAAATTATTAAAAGCACAAGTACATTAATAATATTTAAATTACACAATATGTTGCTTTTTTTTTGCTTTGCTTGTCTTCTAATTGTAATTAATGGCAAAATAAGCGCTGCTATTTTTTTCACAAGTAAGGCAATGTACGCATGGTGTAGCAGTGAGGTGTGTTAAAATTTGAAGTATTTTTAATTTTTAATTTACTTCATCAAAGAAACATTTTTATTTATTAATATGTTGTCACAGGGGCGTGTGGGACGTGTGCTAAAGATCTGTAGAGACTGCCACACCACTTGTACTACTAATGATGATGTGTTTGCTGACAGGAGCGGCTATCAGACATGTAATAGAGGAATATATGAAATACAAAATATACTATACAAGTTGAAAAAACATTTCTAAAATATAATTTGAAACAGTAACCTAATTTGTAACTGAAGTCGCACAAAATGTTTCTTTGTTGTTTTGATGATAGGCAACATGCAAAAGAGATTTGCAAGGGACAGGATGAATTTCATCAGCATATTTGTTTATTATTAATGTAACATGAAAACATTTTTAAGAAAAAAAATTTATTTATTTTAATAGCATAGTGTTTCCGTTAAGGTGGGACATCAGCTACACCCACAGTCCTTAATAAATTTATAATGGTTGCTAAAGTTTCCTGTTTCTGGATTCTGACCATTTTGTTTGTCCATTTGCCTGCTGGTACATATTCAAGAAAATTGCTATAAACATATTTTACTGCTATTTGACATAAAGTCAAACAGTTTTCAAGTTGTATAGATGAATGGACATATTGTATTTGGTTAATAGTATGTATCCGTTACCTCAAAAAAACAACAAGAAGCTCTCCATTATAAACATACAATACACAATTATTTTAGATTTTCACACAGATAATAACTTCCAAATTAATATGATATTTGAAGCCCCAGTTTATCAGAAAGATGCTGCATTGGCATAGCCTTGAAATGTGTTTAATTGTTAAATCATAAACTACTAGAATAGAAACATGTTCAATGAGAATATAAGAAATGTCTTCAATGTGACTGACTCTCATTTTCTGTGGCAAGGCTGAATGGTTTTTGTTTGCTACTTACAATTTGTATTCTATTAAGTGATGCTTTCTAGATCCTTACTTTCCAGGGGTTTTCCTCTTTTGATTTTAGTAAAATACTATTGCAGATCAATCATGTGTGAAAACTCTAATCAAGTTATTCCCTGACCCTTTACTGGCAACTGCAGTGAAATTCATTCATTTTAATTGTAAACAAGTTCCACACAGACTTGATTGCAAAATAATAAATTAGAAAAAAAAAGGAATCCAACAGTGACTCCTTTGTTTAAGCATGCTTTTTTTTCTCTCTTGCTTGCAGGGTGCATATACAGGATGGCAGCAAGAACTGGAAATCATCATGATGGTACAGATGAAAGGGAAAGAGTGCGATCATCATTAAATTCCTCAACCTTTGGCTCTTTTCAGCCATTCTGATTTTAGGCAGACTTTTCCTACTTAGAATAAAGATATTAAATGAACTGCCTCAGTAAAACACATTTCCAAGAAAAGCTGCAGTTTTATTTTAAGACAATTTCTTCACTGCTGCTTCTAATGAAGTATCATATTTTTAAACAAAATCATTAGTTTTCTTCACCTCATAAGAAGTCTAGCATTTGTGAGGTGATAGTAAATGACATGCGGTTCTCTGTTTTTAATTTACCTGCTCCTAAGAACTGCATTTGAATTTGATGTGTTGCCATGTATGTACCTACAGTACACAGTTCTGACCAGGAAAGAAAATAAACATAATCAGAAAATAACAGTTGAGAGAACGAAGACATTTCAAGCTGTAGAGCAAAATCATTCTCACACCTTTCTTTCTTTCTTTTCTTTCTTTCTTCTTTCTTTTCTTTCTTTCTTTCTTTTCTTTCTTTCTTCTTTCAGTACCTATTTTTAGGATTGCAAACCTTTAAGTTTATGCTATAATACAATAAAAAAAATGAAAAAAGAGAAAGCTATTCTGTGACTGATTATTCTTGTTATATACAGTACATTTATTAAATCTTTATTATTTACCTGTCATTAAATCTACAACTTACTTTTCAAAAAATCTGAAAGACTAGTCTAAGTAATGTATATGTATGAGTGTTAAATGCCAACTACAATCACTTAACAAAATACACAGCTCAGGATTACTAGAAACATACCATCTTTTAGTAATATTTGCGTATTTAACGTATTTCAGGAATCAGAATCCTGCCAACTACACCATCTGATGTGGGGTGACACAAGGTACCTGAAGGCAAAATATACTTCTGGTAATAGTTTTAGTATTGCTGTTATTATTTTGATAATTGTGTCCTTTACTTCAAATTGTAGAAGACTCCTATTTTTTAGCCACCAATTCTGTGCTGTACTCCTACATTATGGCTCAAGTAGTCAATGGCTATCTAAAATCATTATAGATTGAATATTTGTTTTTCTTTATTGTTTTAAGCTTTAAGGTTTCAAAATTTGAATGCTGATATCCAACTAGCCCCCATTTACTTACAAATGTGTATGTGATGTTTTCCTGAAATAAAAGGTGGGCTACCTTAACAATGTGGCTGTTTAGTTCTAAGCTAGCCCATTTCTTACATAGTCTACATTTTATTTGGATAGTTAATTAAAGGCAAGTAAATTCTGTATTAAATGTACCTGTGAGGTGTTGTCTGATTTGAAATATAAACACGACATCATTCATTCAAAAGAATATTGGAATAGCCCAAAAGTTTTTAAATATGTGTAAGCACATTCAATAATTTGAATAACTAAGCAAAAGCCAAATGTCTGTTACTAGTGTTTTGTAAGTATCCTAACGTCAACGTACTGTGTGATCTTGAAGAAATTCAGTACAGTGGAAATTTAGTTCAACTTCAGAACACAAATTCTGAAAATAATATTTTATTCTTAAAAATATTTTACAGCATCAACTTCGGTTCTGCATATGAAAAACAGAGAAGATGACATTGGTGAAAGGTCACCAGATACACTCTAATTCATTAAGTATCACTGGTACTGCAATTACTTTGCTTGACCACCTAATTATACAAAACTTTAACTGAAAGAACATTTTTAATTGGAGAGTAACGTAAATACAGTAGTAACTGCTGTTGTTGCTTGGAAAAGGTAAGTTTGAAACAACATCTATCTATCTATCTATCTATCTATCTATCTATCTATCTATCTATCTATCTATCTATCTATCTATCTATCTATCATAACCAGCTGAGAAACTAAACAATGTTCTCAGTTCTGTTACGGTGTGCATCCAGTTGATTTCTGCTTTGTAAAGTTATCAAAAATAGCAGGAGTGAATGTCCAAAGCTAATGGTGTACTCTTGTCCATTGAGTTACAGTTACACATAGACATTAAAATCATTCACTGTCTGTTCAGGAACTAATTTATATTTATTTTAGGATGATACACACTGTCAACACAGTTTTTTCCATAATATATTATTTGACAATTTAACTTTGTTTTCCATTTTATTTAAAACCATTCTCCAAGTTTTTGGATTAAAATCAAAACAGTTCATGAACATTACATGACAGGGAAAGTCTATTTAGTTATTGTCAAGAACCTATTTGCTCTGCTTTCCTCAAACTCAATTTTTTACTTCTCTTTGTGGCTTAGCCACTCCATATTCAGCACTCTCCTGGCTTCTGACCCTCACTTTGACTCTTTAATTTAGACTTTTTCAGCACCTCACCTCCTGGTCCCTGTGGCTCACTACTAAAATATTACTTTCCAAATGTTTCAGACATGGCCCTAATCCATCATTGGCTATGATGCCTCCCAGTTCTGATCAATCCCTAGAGTCAAGCGTGAACACCAGAGGCAGCAGTTGTTATTTACATTAATGCCAACTATAACTGCATCTAATGCTCCAGCATCCCTGCACCCAATTCTGAGTACATCTATATGGCCTGTTCTGTTACCTGAGGAGCAGCTCCCCACCTGCCTCCACTGCGACTTTTTTTTATACTTACTGCTTTTAAGGATTCCTGAACCCTTGACAGCCCTCCATAGTTTTTCTTTCTGTTCCTTGAAGGTAACTTAGTCATTTCTATCAGGAGAAACCTCATGCTTCAACCTTGAAGACACAGTCATGAATGAGGCGGATCAAAAGTTGAAAGTCCTAATGAATGCTGGTCAAATGTTAACATATGAAGGTTTTCAAGTAAAATTATTGTAAGAAACTGTTATAATATAATTCTTTTCAAGTAAAATTATTGTAAGAAACTGTTATAATATAATTCTATGTCCCATGTTTTTCAATTATTAGTTTTTATACTGTCACAGGAGAACATGATACTAACATATTGTAGTTTCAGCACCAAACCAAAGACTTGACATTTGTTGGCAACCTAAATGCAGTCAAGGAAAAGCGCTATATTTTAAGATTAAGATTTTTTTGATTACAAAACTGGCACCATTAATATATAACAGACACATAGCATTCCTTCACATACACTCAATTTTCATTTTCTAAACTACATAATCTGTCTTTAATATAACATTCTGACTTTATGGTGTGCTTCAGGCCAATTAAAACAGAAATAATAATTAAAAACAGTATTCTGCTAATAAGAAAAATGTACAGGGGATTCAGGAAGTATTCAGACCTCTTTACTTACTCCACATATTATTGTGTTGTAGATTTGATATTAAATAGGTAAGTTTGACATTTTTGCCCATCAGCATACATATACACAGCAACCCATAATTAAAGTTTTGTGAATGTACTAAAATTCGGAAATTTTATATAAGTATTCAGACACTTTGCTGTGGCACTCAAATTGTAGTGTGGTGTATCCTATTCACTTTAATTTTCATTCACTTGTGTACAGAAGTTGAAGGAGTCCACCATATCACTCAGAAAGGCATGTAAATTAATTTAAAATGAAATCTACAACACAATAAAGTGTGCAGAAAGTGAAGGGGTACTAATACTTTCTGAATCCGTTGTATAGCACATTATTCCACATCATTGATTGATAATATTAATAGACGATGTATCTTATTTTTCATATGAATAGTATCCTAGGAAAAATATTAATATTAAAAATTTTAAATAATGCATATTGTGTAATGGAGTCAAAAACATGATGAGAAGGCTATGTGTGCCTTCCAAAATGAGTCATAAAGCAGGCGAGGAACTTCACTAGACTACTCAGATAAGGCTCATCCCATGTCAGCCAGCCTAAAACTACTACAATCAGACTACGGCCTACACATGCCTAAAAATGGGATGTTGGCTTTAAAAGTTCAAGATATACTATAAAAATTGAAAATGTACAAAAATGCCTTTCAAGGGAAAAAAAAAACATCAAACCTCTGTGTTAAATAAACAAGTTGAATAATTTATTATACAAATAATTAAAGAAACACAAAAATTAAATTAGTGGGGGATAGGGAAAACGAGAATGCCTGAAAATACAATCCAAGGCAACTAAAACCGCAAATCAGTATCTGAATCCAAGGAACAGGGTAAAAAATCCACAATATCAGAGAACTGATTGAAAATACTACTTACAGAACTAACTCCAGTTACAACCTGAGGAAGGATGTATTATCTCTCAGGTGTAAATCTGCTCATTTCAGTTCACAATCTTGAGGATAAAAGGGGTCTTGTCTATAGAGACTACAATTTGAATATGCATATAAAAATACAAAAGGGAGTAATCAAGGTGTAAAATGTGAGGGGTTCCAGAATGGGACCTCCCCATTTAACCCTTAGGATTCCTCACAAGGACTCAAAATCATATTGAGCAAGGTGGGTCACACAAAAAACTATTTTCAAAAACATGGTAAGGTGTTATAAATCACTTGGCTATCATTACAGGGTTTGCAAGATTAAATGCTGAAATGTGAGTTCAAAAAAGTAACTGTTAATGTGTTTCCGTAAAATAGTGGATCCAATCCAAGGCTAGGAAATTGTGGTCAGTTTTTAAATAAATAATTAATTAAATAGCCAGCTCAATCTCTGTGGGTAGATGTGCATCCTCAGCTGTCTTGATTGCTCCATTGGCTTTCCGCAGTTAGCGACTGAGATACTGCACCCACAGAGGCATATAAGGGGGTGCCAGGAAGGCAGAAGGGTAGAAAAAAAGTCATCTGGAGACAAGGAAAAGAACAGATATGTATGGTTAGAAGATGGGAGAGAAGGCAGGAGGTGGAGAGAGCCAGTATGAGCCAGCAAATAAGAGAGAAAGGAGACAGGCTGCCATGAGGAGAGCCCTCAGGGGAGTGTGTGGCAGATGCTCAGGGGCTGAAGAGGGCCACTACAGCTGAGCGACTTTGGGAGCTGGGGTGACCTGGAGGCCACTCCTGCATGAGTCTGGGAAGGGCAGCAGGAGTCGGGGAGGCTCAGACTGGGAACCCTATTGATAGCCATGGACAGTAAGGATCCGGGCCTGGGCTGTGATTGGGAGCCCTGCTGTGGAGCCATGGAGAGCAGGGACCTGGGACAGTTTAAGAAGGTTGTCTATATCTGTTTTTTGGGCATCTCCTTGGCTATGATGCCTTATGAGAGGTAAGCAGAGGAGACCTCGACTGTAAAAGGTTGCACCAAGGACTGAGTTTTTATTGAGAAGATCTCTTCCTATGTTATAACCTTACTTTTAAGGGAATATTTATTAGACTGGTTTTAACCTTCACAATAATTTTTATTGGATTATTTATTTATTTGCACTGCACTGTTTGAATAATGATTTGATTTTTGGATTGTTTTAATAAAGACACTATTCACTGTTACACCCAGCCCTTGCTGTGTGTGCGTCCTCAATGTCTGGCTCATCTCGGTAAGGTTATCGATGGTGGAAGGTTCAAGAGTCTTCTGGAAGGAACCAGTAGCGTAGACATAACCCACACCATCAAAATTTCCTTTTATTTTACCCTGCTTTTTCCTTAAAATGGAGTGCTTCTGCCTTTAGTGCTCTGAAATAGCTGAAGCCGTATGGTGGGATGGTACTGTATTGGCTCACTCATAATCAAGTAAAATTTTAGCCAGTGATGTTTCCTTCCACTCTAAAACAAATAAAAGAAAAAAGAAATGTTTTTTGCTCATACATTTTGTATTTCAATATTGAGCCAGCACCAGTACACTAATGGAACCCATGATTACCTTCGGTATTTCACATAATGGGGGCATGGACAACTATTTAAGACACTTCCTAGTGGTTTTTTATAAAGGTGATCAGTCAGTTCACTTCTTCGTGACTGAACAAATATGACTTTGCTGTACATTGAGAATCTTTGGTAAGATCATGGGTTCTAAATAATTAGCTTTTATCAAATTTTGTATTAGCTAATCTTTTGTGGGCAGTGGAAAAAAATCTTAAAATGAATGAAATTATTCATCTGCAAATAATACGTTGATTCTGAGGATAGCAAAATCATAATCTATTAATTAATTGTTGTTATCAATGAACAGCCATGTTTTTCCCTGGTTTCTGAGCTGTACTTTTAGAAATGCATGACCACCATTAAATCACATTAGGGGCAATTAACCTCCAAGAAATTAACATCCCAGTGTTTTGGAATTACCAAACAAAATTAATCAGGATATCTTTAGTTTTTCTTTCTACTATTGGTCTTTTTGGAAATTTTGCTATAATCAGTCCACATAATTTACAACATCACTGTAATAAAGTTCTGTATGTACTTTTGGACAAATGTCGTAAGTCTCTGTGAGGGGTTTCATCTATGAAGAAATGTATGTAACTCATTGAGATACATATTGTAGTGGACCAGTCCATATAAGATCAAACTAAATTTTTTAAAAAATCTGTTTATTGATATTTTAAAGAGTATTTGTTATTTATTTTAGAGTTTATTGTCAGGCAGAAATCATTTCTGCACTTGTTTCTGGGTTTAGAAAATTAGTGCTTCTGTGTTTTTTATTTGTATTTTTGTTTATTACAGGTCACTATTTTCTTCTTGTTTGTGTAATATCTTTCTTAGTAAAGGCCCCCTTGCTAACGTGTCCTGACATAAATTTGGGTTGTATGACATCAGTGGGTCACCACTATTTAAAAGAGCAGTGCACTCTCTGATTTATCCAATATTCTGGATGTCTAATAAACAAATGTGCGTTAACAGTATTTCTGAGTGTTTTTGGACCTTTTTGGCATCTGAATTTAACTTTATGTTAAAGTTCTTAGCTCAATAAATCCACAAGCAGGAAGTACACAATGCAATATCAGTAATCACCAACACAGATAGAATTACTCAGTTTAAAGAATACAAGACACAATCTAATGTGTTTTTTTGATACCACAATTAGATACTATCAGTGCAGAGGAATTGGATAAATCAGAATTATTACACTATAAACTCATTTCAGAGCGGAAAAGCACTAGGTCCTTATGGCTACCCTGCGGTATTTTATATTAAAAAAATTCAATTAAGTTAGCTCCCCTTTTATTAGCAACATTTATAGAAGCTAGAGACAATAAAATTATACCTCAAAGTTTTCACCAAGCATTAATTACTGTTTTTCCTGAGCAAAATAAGGACTTATTACAATGTGTAACATATAGACCAGTTTCACTTCTGAGTAATGATGTTAAGATATTTTCCAAAGTTCTAGTCAGAAGGATTAAGAAAGTGCTCCCTTCAGTAATATCTCAAGACTAAACTGGATTTATATATATATTATTTATATTCTGTGTATATATATAGAGAAAAGCCAAGCAAAATGACACCTTTTATTGGCTAACTAGAAAGATTACAATATGCAAGCTTTCGAGGCAACTCAGGCCCCTTCTTCAGGCAAGATGTAATCAAGATTACATCTTGCCTGAAGAAGGGGGCCTGAGTTGCCTCGAAAGCTTGCATATTGTAATCTTTCTAGTTAGCCAATAAAAGGTGTCATTTTGCTTGGCTTTTCTCTACATTCATAATGGCTAACACGGTACAACACCCTAGTCCTGTGTATATATATATATATATATATATATATATATATATATATATATATATATATATATATATATTAAATATATAGATATATTAGATATATAATAGATTTTATTGTAATCATTCCATATAAATTGATCAATTTTTGCAAAAAAATAGGATTGAAAACAAATCAACCCCACACCCCTGAGAAAGAGAGCACAGCCAACAGAGTAAAACAGAGCTAGTAAAAATAAGTAATTTGATGAGTTTAATAAGCGGATAAAGATAATTGGAGAAGGAAAACAAATGGGAAGAGAATCTGCTTCCTCAGTGCTTTAAGAGCTTAATCTAAAATGTTATTGATTAGACCCTGCCAGGTTTTGAAAAAATTCTGCACAGATCCTCTAAGTGAGAATTTGGCTTTTTCCAATTTCAAATAGTATAAAACATCAGTTACCCACTGACTTAAAAGAGGAGAGTTAGGATTCTACCAGTTGAGCAAGATAAGTCTACGTGCCAATAGTGTAGTAAAAGGCAATCCAGTCAAACCAGATTTATTAAAGGTATATACTTAACTTCCAATCTTCAATGCCTATCTATCTATTATAAAAAGAAATCCTGTCCCCTGTCCTGATAGTCTACGATACGTTATCTTTCTCGGAAGATAATTTAAAGACCCGCGAGACAAAAGAGACCTGCCACGGTGCGTCTCACGGGAACATAGAACGAGAGTCTTGCAAGACACACCCTACTTACAAGCAATATCAAAAAAAACAAATCAGTAGTGTAAAGGCAGTCATGCAGCACACACAGCTCCAGGGCTCTCAGTGCATATAAAGTATATAAGGTCAATACGGTAGAAATGAATTGAATAAGGTAGAAATGAAACGTCGACGATTAAACGAAGAAGAAAGAAAAGCACGGAGAAAAGAGACTCAAATGCGTTGGACAGAAAAAAGAGCAAAAAAGAATAATCGAGGTGCAAATTCAGAAAATAAAGAAAGTAATTATCAGCCCGGAACAAGTGGAATTAAAAAAAAAGCACATCTAATCCGGCTCTTAATTAAATGACAGTGAGTAAAAGACAAAGTAGAACTTCATAGAGATGTTTACAAACGTTGGCGCTAAACACATGCAGAGCAGGTTAGAGAATATGAAACCAGGGAAATTAGAAAGGCTCAAAAAAAAAAAACATTGGCGCTATACACATGTGGAGAAAGTTAAAGGATATGAAAGTAGGAAAATTAGAAGATATAAAAAAGTAAAGATCGCAGTAGCGCAAACAAACAAACTGCCTCATTTAACTATGCACCAGTCTAACTTTGGTTTTGCACAATAATTACTACACTATTGCACCTTAACACTTAATTCTACTTATTCACATAATTTACTTATTTATTATGTTCTACTATACTGTTATCTTTCGATCTATGACTTTTTGTTAATTTAACTGATATTCTTCTAACTTTGCACAGTTTTTGATAAGCGGATCAGGATCCATTTCACTGCGTGTTGTCCTGTATAACTATGCATGTGACAAATAAAGAATCTTGAGAATTTCAAAAACGGAGTTTACCGCACATGCATTTATTGGTTACTTTGTTAATGTATATATATTTATCTGACTGCTTATTTAAAAACCTAAATTTACCCCAGGAGTAAAAAATGTTCTGTCTAGCCCTTGTACAAAAAACCTAGACAAAAGCTGTGGTATCACCTTGGTAAACCCATGTACTTTTGGAACTAGGAGAGGAAAATAGCACAATTTTACAGACAGGAGTCCAATGCAGAACTCTACTTACTTTGTTAAAAAAAATTATTAAATGCTGATGATGTAGATTGTTTTGTCTGTGCTGAAATTCCAATCAGAGAAACCTGTCCTGACCTCATTAAAAAAATTCAGCATATTGGGACTCGCAAGATTACAAATATTGTTTTTACAGAAGTTCTGAAATAAAAGTGAAACTAATGAAATAGCAACAATTCAAAGAAAAAAAAAATCTTAAAAAGTATGTATCCGGAAAACCAAAAACGGGGGTTGGCGAGCGAAGCGAGCAGGGGGCGAAGCCCCCTAGTTTAATATAATATATTCACAAATAAAGTCTAACACTCCACATTGCATAAATTTGGGTTTGGCCCGAACATATGTTCATGGATCAAACTACAGTATACCAGTCCAGAAGCTTCAGTTTGTATTAACAACATTATTTCAGATTACTTTAAACTGCCTCTTGTCATCATTGTTATTTGGAATCACCATTGAGCCATTGGCTGTTCACTTTCGAAATGCATCAGAGATAAAGGGGAATTTCAGAGAAGGACTTGAACAGAAACATCACTATATGTAGATGATATGGTACTGTATATATCAGACCCACAAAGTTCTGTACCTGCAGCCCTAACTGCACTAGCAGAATTTCAAACAATATCTGGGCTCAAAATTAATTTGAACAAAAGCGTGCTTTTTCCAGTGAATTCTCTAGCAAACAACATTAGATTGGACACCTTCCCTTTAATCATTGCAAATTAGTTTATTTAAATAATATATATTTAGGAGTAAACATCCAAAGTAAATATAAAGCTCTTTTTCAACAAAAAGTTTGCTGTTTACTTGGAAAAACTTAAACAAGATGTGCATAAATGGTCTACCCTCCTTCTTACTTTAGCAGGGAGATTATCAAGATGAATATCCTCCCTAAGCTTCTGTTTCTATTTCAAACCATCTCCATATACATTAACGAATCATATTTTAAGAAATTAGATTCAATCATAACTTAATTTATTTGGAATTCAAAATATCCACGCATACAAAGGGCAACCCTAAAAACAACCTAAATCAGAAGGTGGCATGGCTTTACCTAATTTTCAGTTTTATTACTGGACACCAAATATACAAGCTATAAAAACCTGGACATTGACACCAACAGATGAACACCCACTAGCTTGGTTCACAATAGAAATGAAATCCTGCCGTACTTATTTGTATTCCTTGCTTTGTACAACAGTAAATACAAGTGTAACATCAATATACTAACAACCCTATTGTTCTTTCATTCACGTCAGAATATGAGACCAATTAGGAAGCACTTCAAGTTGGAGAATATTTTATTTATTGCACCGCTACACAATAACCACCTTTTTCCACCCTCTCAAACTTAGACAGATTTTAATATTTGGAAAATGCATGGGATTAAATCATGTAGTGATTTGAATGTAAATAATGTCCTTGCATCCTACGAACCATTACACTCCAAATTTAGCTTTCCCATCAACACACTTTTCCACTATTTCCAAATTAGAAACTTTGCTAAACAAAATCTGCCCAACTTTCCTCACCTTCAACCTATTCTATTCCAGAAGAAATATTTATCAGTTTTGAAGACTCAGACAGCATTTCGTATAATATACAAAACCATTTTAAAAGCCCTTCATTTTAAAGATCCCCAAAGTACAGAGGGGAAAAGGATCTCTTACTCAACATTTCAGAAGGGCAGACTTACACAGAATTCACTCTAGCTCCATAAGAATTCAATTATTCAATTCAAAATCTTTTATCGCGTACATCTGTCTCCTTTAAAATTGTCCAAAATGTTTCCAGAGCAAGATTCAACCTGTGAACATTGCCAACAGAGCTCTAGCCTCAATAGCCGCATGTTTTGGACGTGTACCCAAATTAACATCATTCTGGACCAAAACCTTTAAATGTCTATCAGACAGCCTTGGTTGTCACAATCCCTCCTAACCCATTAACAGCGGTGTTTGGTGTACTCGGGGATTGGGCTTAAAGGGGAGAAGGACAAACAAACTGTGATTGCCTTTACTACACTATTGGCACATAGACTTATCTTGCTCCGTTGAAAGAATCCTAGCCCACCGCTTTTACGTCAGTGTGGTAACTGATGTTATAGTAGTATAACGGGTTTGGAATTGGAAAAAATCTAATTCTCACTTAGAGGATGCTGTTCAGAAACTTTTTAAAACCTGCAGGATCTAATCAATATCATTTTAGAATAAGCATTTATAGTGGGGGAGAAGGACTTCTTGGGGAGAAGGCAGTAGCTGATACCCATTCATGCAACCCCAATTCCAATGAAGTTGGGAACGTTGTGTAAACGTAAATAAAAACAGAATACAATGATTTGCAAATCCTTTACAACCTATATTCAATCGAATACACTACAAAGACAAGATATCGAATGTTCAAACTGATAAACTTTATTGTTGTTTGCAAATCTTCACTCATTTTGAATTCTATGCCTGCAACACGTTCCAAAAAAGCTGGGACAGGGGCATGTTTTTACCACTGTGTTATATCACCTTTCCTTTTGACAACACTCAAGCATATGGGAACTGAGGGACACTAATTGTTGAAGCTGTGTAGGTGGAATTCTTTCCCATTCTTGCTTGATGTACAACTTCAGTTGCTCAACAGTCCGGGGTCTCCGTTGTCGTATTTTGCACTTCATAATGTGCCACACATTTTCAATGGGAGACAGGTCTGGACTGCAGGCAGGTCAGTCTAGTACCTCCCGCACTCTTTTACTATGAAGCCACGCTGTTGTAACACATGCAGAATGTGGCTTCGCATTGTCCTGCTGAAATAAGCAGGGACGTCCCTGAAAAGGCGTCGCTTGGATGGGCAGCATATGTTGCTCCAAAACCTGTATGTACCTTTCAGCATTAATGGTGCCATCACAGATGTGCAAGTTACCCATGCCATGGGCACTAACGCACCCCCATACCATCATAGATGCTGGCTTTTGAAGTTTGCGCCGATAACAATCCGGATGGTCCTTTTCCTCTTTGGCCCGGAGGACACGACGTCCATGATTTGCCCAAAAACAATTGAAATGTGGACTCGTCAGACCACAGCACACTTTTCCACTTTGCGTCAGTCCATCTCAGATGAGCTCGGGCAAAGAGAAGCCGGCAGCGTTTCTGGGTGTTGTTGATATATGGCTTTTGCTTTGCATGGTAGAGTTTTAACTTGCACTTGTAGATGTAGCGACAAACTGTGTTAACTGACAATGGTTTTCTGAAGTATTCCTGAGCCCACATGGCAATATCCTTTACAGAATGATGTCGGTTTTTAATGCAGTGCCGCCTGAGGGATTGAAGGTCACGGGCATCCAGTGTTGGTATTCGGCCATGCCGCTTATGTGCAGAGATTTCTCCAGATTCTCTGAATTTTTTGATGATATTATGGACAGTAGATGATGAAATCCCTAGATTCCTTGCAATTGTATGTTGAGAAACATTGTTCTTAAACTGCTGGACTATTTGCCCACGCAGTTGTTCACAAAGTGGTGAACCTCGCCCCATCCTTGCTTGTGAATGACTGAGCCTTTTGGGGATGCTCCTTTTATACCCAGTCATGACAAACACATGTTTCCAATTAACCTGTTCACCTGTGGAATGTTCTAAACAGGTGTTTTTTGAACATTCCTCAACTTTCCCAGTCTTTTGCTGCCCCTGTCCCAGCTTTTTTGGAACGTGTTGCAGGCATCAAATTCAAAATGAGTGAAGATTTGCAAAACAACAATAAAGTTTATCAGTTTGAACATTTGATATCTTGTCTTCATAGTGTATTCAATTGAGTATAGGTTGTAAAGGATTTGCAAATCATTGTATTCTGTTTTTATTTACATTTTACACAATGTCCCAACTTCATTGGAATTGGGTTTGTACTTTTAGCCTCTTGGAGCCTTGTCACACCTGCCATAAGAATTCTCTAAATTGAATGTACAGGTAATTTTCAGTCACCAAGGACTTTTTATAGATCTTGTGTGTAAAACATAAGGTGACACACAGATAAAGAGTTGGGGCACAAGCTGGTGATACCCGTATATTGTGAAAATATTTGCATTGCAAGAATGAAAGCAATTGAAGTGAGGAATGTCTTTCCAAATGCAAGTACACAACAAGACTGTTGGCTAGATGTAGTTGTGGCCGTTCAATAGGGTTTTCCCACAAGGGGGAGGGGTTTCTTGTTTAAGTAGGCGGGTCTTCATGGGTGATTGAGCCTCGGAGCCTCTGGTCTGTAAATAAAAGAGGAGAAGTTGTAAATGACAGCACCCTTTCACAAGCCGGAGTGGTATTTCAATCACACATGTTTGATATGTGGCAAAGTGATCTGGGGGTACACACAATGTTTTTATCTGTGGGTCAGTTTGGCTGTATGTCAGAATACCCGAAACAGTAAGTTGTTGATGCGATAAAAGGATGTGCTGCCAAAGAATTCCGACTCACTACAGCATAATTGCCAAGAAATAGTGACATAAAAAAAACATGGTTGGCTAATTTTCATTTTTTTCTATAAAGTAACCACATTTTGGTCAATTCAGTGAAAATATTTTTGATAGGTATGGATATAGGTATAAATAAGCAAGAAATAAGGAAAATATTTATGCAATTAAGGAATTTAAAAAAACAACAATAATAATGAAAAAAAAAACTACGTAATGGTAGATTTAAGTCGAAAATAGGTTAAGGTGCCTTACTTCTTTTTAGATTATTAATTTATTTTACTAAAGTATATTTTTTTTGAGAACATCACCACATGAGTCGTGATAGTGGATGAACCATGTAGCATATCACCATAAATTTTACTCAAAATATCAGGTTCATACTGTATGTGTCTACGACGTGTGTCTCATTTTTGAGTACCTTTTGAAGAAACTTAACAGAAGAAAAAATATAAAGATAAAAAGAACTACAATTAATTAAAATTAGCTGTACAATACCTTAGTGCTTCATCACTCTAACATGGCAGAAAAAAACACAATGAATATTCATTGCTGGATGAATTTTAATAAAAGATTAGCAATTGCAAAATCAGAATGCATTCATACATTTAAGGTTGTATCTACAACTCCTTGTTTTATAATGATACTTTTAAGTAAATGTAACCAATCTTTGTATAACATGACAATCATGCTTTGTAAGTTTCACTTAAAAACCTTCAGTTATGTTAGTGACATAACTAAAGTTAGTGAACTTTAATTTAGTTCACTTGCTGGGTTTAGAAAACAATAATGTGTGACTGTTCTAACGTACAGTAGGTTGTGAATCCTGAGTTTTCTTGTTTCTCCTTGGAAACTGGAGTGCCCTGGGATTCTTGAGTACTATCAAGAAAGGCAGACTGTGAGACATATGCCAAGCTTTTCCTTAGCTTCATATGAATATCTCCTGCCATTGGCAAGAAACATCTTGGTAAAAGCATGCATGAAGAATATGGAATTGATAGCAGAGCACACAGTATCAGTATTTGAAAATAAGCAAATAACAGTTATCATTGAGTCTGCTATCACAGAAATTTGTTTGGGGACAAATTATAATAATGGCATTCTTGGAAACATCAAAAGTCCTTCAAAAACCACAAAGGTTGATAGCAAGTGTTAAATATTTTATATCATAACTAAAAGTGTAACCCTCCTGTGATCCTTCCACACTATGCTCAACACCGACTTGATAACCTATTCAGCAAATTCTTGCTACATCACAATGCAAAGGAGATTTCGGCTAAGCAGAAATACAGCCAGGCAAACATTCTCAAGAGAGTCACACTTTCTATCTACCTTTATTTAAAAGTTTCAAAGTTCACAATTCTCATCAAATATTATATTTTATTGTGCCCAATAAAATCACTAATAAATACTCTTCTAGACATCTTCAGTAGAAGAGTCAAAGGTACATCCAGAAAACTGCAAAACATTGTTAATATGTTTGTGTATTTATGCATGCAAAAGAACATTGGATAGGCTCTTTTTGTATCATAGGCCAGTAACAATAATAAAACAAACAAGCAAGTGACCTGGGCTCTGTTTCCTATAGCAGGTTCAGTGAATTCAAGTTGATCAGACATTAGCCAGTTTCAGTTAATCAGGTAATTCAGTTCAATCTTTTGTCCGTTCCTTGATGGAGAATTGAGGATTTAATTACCTCGTTAACTGGGTCTAGAAATGAGTTGCACTGTTGATTGCAAGTGCCCACTTTACTTCAGCGGGGAGCCTCAATGTGTACCAAATCAATGATCTTAACTAAAGAGAAAAAGGGAAGGAGATGAAGGTGCATACGTGCGCATGAATATAGAGGATAATATAGATCTACACAGATGTGTGGATGGATTACAGCTTCACAAAAACAGGGACAAAACATAGCAAGAACAATTGATAATGTAACTGGGTAAATACTTTTATCCCAATAAATGATTGAAGTTGAAGTTTTATTTCTGAAAGTCCTTGGTATTAAAGGTTTGAACAATTTCTTCTCTACATGCTCTTATCTTTGTTTAGAACATTGAACATTAGAACAGTTAAAATGAACTATTTGGTACAACAAAATTTGTTAATCCTGTTCATCTAAATGAGACAAGCCCCACAGTACTGCTATTTACCACACTATGTAGTAACAAATTTTATGCCTGTATGGTTCTGTATGTGAATATTATCATTTAATAACATTTTGGCATTTGCTATGTTTATAGAATTTTTTTTCATGTATTTTATATTTTCTTATTTTTCATTTTTGATTTCATTGCATGTAAATAGGTGGGAAAAGATGAGCATATTTTAACTTGTTTATATGTTTTGCTTGAGTTTCATTGGTATCAAAAGGACCTGATGGCAAGAATTAATCAAACAAAGAAACAAGCTTGTTATGGCAAGTTAATTTCAATGACATGTAACAAACCAAAAAGAATACAAGAAAACAGGAAAAATACATTAACAAAAATTCTTCATGCAAAATTACTTTGGGAAACTCTTTATAATGATTATTCTAATAGTCAACTTGATTAATTTTATTCAATACACTTCCTATTTACAAGCTTAATGTACTGTACACAACCATAACATAAAGTTAAATAATAAATAATATTTAGCAGACACCTAAATGCACATGCTGAACAGAAAAGCAAAATCCAATGTGTCTGCAGAAATATGAACATTGTAGATAGATAGATAGATAGATAGATAGATAGATAGATAGATAGATAGATAGATAGATAGATAGATAGATAGATAGATAAGGGTACCAACTTAAAAAATCAGGCTCTTGATAGTAATAATACCATATTAATAACTTTTTAATAAATAATAACAAATGGGTTTGCTATATGTTAATTAATTATATGATAATACATATAACAAATTGAATAGCCAACATTGGTGTATAAACCCCCTGTGAAGTTAACTTTTGTTATTTCAGTTATCTATAAGGAACACCTCAATCTGTCAATCTTTATTTATTTAAATATTTTTAGAGTACCGTTACAACAGAAACTATGTAAACATGAAAGATAAAATTAAAAATGAAGATTAAATGCTGTGGTACAGGATACATTTTAGAAGTTGTTCTTTGTAGATCTGAGCAACAACAGAGAATTAAAAACTATTTATTTAACGAACACAAGCTAATCAATGTCTAGTGTTAAACAGCATGGTATAAACAGTCAAAGGTAGAGCCTTTTGATTGCATGTCATGCAGTTTCTATGTCAATATTCTTATAGTCACCAACTGAGTAAATAGATGCACCAGTACCATCTTTGATTCTTTCAGGTCTTTGTAACAGTTAATTCTCAGATGCATCAGGGGGCATAATAAACCCACAGGTCAATTTAATATGTAAATGTTAAGAGGGTTCTTCAAAAAATGTCTACAATTTATTTTTCAAAATATGTTTATTTATCATAGATATCTTTCAAATAGACTTTCAATGTATTTTTACCAGCAGTCTACAAGCACATGAACATCTTCAAAGAAAAGCTTTTTGTCAAGCGCAAAGCCATCTGCAATAGGAAGTACATTGACTGATGCCTAACCATAACGTGATTTCCTTTATATTTTATGGTTTTGTAGCTGAGAATGGTGGTCCAAGTTTCCACCCGCTTCCCATCAGTGGATGAAGTTGATGGCTGTCCTGAATTTGTCTTCTTGTGTGTCCATTTTTGACCATCTCTTTCCACTCGAATACACTATGGTGACCTAAAGCACTACCTGTACTGTATATTGAGCACATAAACAAGTGTGAGTTTCAACATCTTCTGGTCAAAAGGTGAGTAGACGTACTGTATGTAGCTCCGTCATAAGTTTCAGGCCAAACCCATAGCTATGTGTTGGATTGACCAAGGATTAAAATTCTTCACAGACAGAATAGCAGTTTTGTTATAACTGATCCCCGAGATTTTATTGAAGGAAAACATAGAGAGAGGGAGAAAGACAAACATTAAAATGCTGCATATTATGCAAATTTTTTAAAAGCTCAATTTTACATTTCATAGTTAGTGAAGTACTCGCAATGAGAGCGTCTACATGCACACTCCAAACCACGATTAAGTGAGTAATTTGGTTAAGGCTGAAACCTGGTTTCTTAAAATTCTCCATTTTCATGTACAAGTTCACTTTTTGGAGTTCTCCCTTGATAAAATGGTCCATTGTCATTAATCAGAGTTAAAATTTGTTATCTGTTGCTATGAATCCAAAACAAACATGAAGCCTGTGTTCTCCCGAGCACTGTGGGTAATGTTACATTACTCATTACTTAAAAAAAATAAATAAATACAGTAAGTATGTTATATAATTACTTATTATAAATAGTGTGTTGCAGTGTGTCCTATACTTTTTCTAATTTTGTATGGAAAAGTGCACTTTTGACTGGACAGCAACATCATAACACTGACCAGAAACAAACACAGCCAAGTGTGACAGCTTCCTTGTGTGTTATAAATATGTTTAGTCCTTCATGTACTGTGAAGTAACTCACATTCATCCCCTTTTAACATTCTGACCTGAGACAATGATGATTTGCGATATGAGCACCAGTTGCTGCGTCACCCAATCACACTGTTTCAACGTATCTATAGCAAATAGCTGGATTAAACTAAACTGATATTTTATTTATATGTTTCTGCTGGTGGTTTACATGTAGCACACTCTTCTTGACTGTGTGATTTAGCCCAGCAAAGAAGTGGCGTACTGGTAGATTTACTTCTTACCTTACACTCAGTGCTACTAGGATAATGATAACGTAGATATTTTTACTTCAATAAAATGAGTATTGTGTTAGGTTACTTGTTAAGTAAAAAAGTAATCAACCTACTTAAAGCACATTACTTTTAAGACCACTCCAGAGAGAGCATTGTATATTCATCTTATCAACATAAATTTAGCGATTTCTGAAATACTGACACAGATTATTTCAACAAGTAGAAGGAATAATGTGATCATCTTGAGCCTTTACTTCAAGAACTTTCTCTTTGTGGATGATCCCTCCATTCTGTAAGAGTGGTTGCTGGAAGTGTGTGTGAAGACATGTGCAGTCCATGAAATCCTTAAGCGTATCCCAGTTAAGAGCTTGCAGAGCCACATAATGGGGTTACTAGCAGAGAAATCTGTTAACCTGGTTTTTAGAGGCCAATACCCCGGTTTCTCTAACCTGCATTTTTGAGACTGTGTTTCTGTGAATAACCTGGTTATTAAAGTGCACATAAATGCACTCATTGATGTACAGACAAGAGCATGTTATGTTAATTGAAAATACAAACTTATTCACTATATGTATAAGTGAGTGGGCCCCTTCCATGGCTGATTCCTGCCTTGCATTGAGATGCCTAAAGATAGGCTTCAGCCTCCTTTTTCATCCCTTATTTGAATGAAATGCTGTGTTATGCAATGTAACTGGGAAGACTGCTTCAAACATTATAAACTTATATTCTTACTTACCCTGAAAGTTTCCCAGATATATCAGTTTTTTACCTTTCAGATTGTGGGTCCTGGTAATAAAAAGTGTTTAAAATCATCAGCACACCTCATAACAAGTAGTGAGACTGTTAGAAAGTATGATAAAAGAGACAGCCTGAAATATCGAATATCATCTGACGATATTCTGCCCAGTCTGTAAGGGAAAGAAAAAACTCATTACCTGAAGGTTACAGTTACGTAATGCCCTGCCAATTTGAACCATCAATCAAAACATCACATAAAAGACAAGCTGCTAATTATAAGGCTGAAAGGTGACATTATAACACAGAGATGAGAAGAAGATCCTTTCTGTAGAGTTCCACTAGGGCTTCCACATTTGAGTTTTGCTGCCTATCCAAAGTATACAAAAATCCTGTGGTGATTAGGGGTCCCAGTATTGGCTGAACACTTAAATCTTATGCTGATATTATGGAATATCCAATAAATTAGCTATGGAGAATGTCATCAGTTATGATATACCTGTCTTAAGTAGACAAAAATCACATCATATGTAGTTATGTACTCTATAAAGAAAAGCTTCACACTGAACAACCATTTTTCGTGTCACATATGAATTTAGGTGCTGTGTGTTTGTGAAAAATTGCTGCAGCTTCAGCCTGAATGCCGATTCTCTTTAAAGTGTATGCTGATCAAAGCCTTCTCCTGTTGGCCGCTACGCACTCCTGCTCCCTGTTGAGATATGAAGCCCTCTTGGCCACACTGCCACAGGTTCATCTTAATAACAGGTTTGTTAACTGAGCAACAATAAACAGCAGCACCATATTCTAAGAGCCTTACAAGACTGGTGATTTCACTTTCCTGCTTTTACAGGCTACGAGAAATCACAAAACCAAAGTACGAACTGGGAACCAGACATGGCTAGCATCACACTGTTCTGAATCTGAACATCGTCTGTGTCTTAGTATCTGCAATCGCCAGCATACACCTGTGAAGTGCTTTCTGGCCTTTGCCTTCCAGTCCTGTGTTTGAAGAACTTTCTTCAGTAAATAATTTAATAACACTCATTTTTTGGGGCGCTCCAACAAATTTTATTTTCAGGTTTGCAGGAGCTCCACATGGTTAATAGGGGAGCCATCCATATTTTACACCTTTAACCTAACCAAAGAATTTCACTGAAGCAAATAAAGTCTGAAAGGATGAGTTGCTAACACATCACATTAAGAATTAACTACACGGACACAAAATGTGTTTAAAGCATATAGAAGTATCTTGAGCTGGTTGAAGTAGAAAGTGAAACAAACAAAAAGTTACCTGGCAACTGGAATGCTTCTTCAAGTTATCCCCATTTGGTCCTTGCTCAGGAGTTTGTTTATAACTGCACAAATGAAAACTGACTTGTAATTACCTACTTACTATCTGCATATAGCAGTTTATTAATTAAAGAAGCACACTTATTGAAGTGAAGCCCAGAATTGTGGCTCTTCCCGCAGTGAATACACTGACCAACACATCGCCTCCCACCAGGCATGCACGCTTAATGGCTGAGGGCACACTGCAGCAAATCAGCACCACAGGAGATAACAGAAAGCTGAAATGGTACACTGAAGGGTAAAAGAAAGTACACGCTGGGAAAAAGAGGCTGCAGAGTGTTGCTTGTGAACTCATAGCATACAGATGGCACCTTTTTAAGCTAAAATCGTGGAAAAGGCTGTCCATCTACAACTCCTTGCTTTCCTTAACAAACATCAGCTTTTTGAAAAATTTCAGTCAGGTTTCAGAGCACTCCACAGTACAGAATCCACTCTGCTGAGGGTGCCTAACAGTCTTTTGCTGGCAGTTGATGGTGGGAACTGCACCTATCAGACCCTACTGAATCTAAGTGCTGCTTTTGATATGATTGACCATACCATCTAGTAAAATCATTTGGAGCAATTGTTAGGCATTTAAAGGATTGCCCTTGCATGATTTAATGATAGATCTTTTCTGTAAATATTGGTATGTTTCCTCTTCCTCTGCTATATTAATCTGTGGGGTCCTTCAAGGGTCCCACACTATTTGCTATGTATATACTTCCTCTCAGATTGATAATTCAGCATCATAACATTGCTTTTCATTGTTATGTGAATGACACACAGCTATATCTACCTCTGAAACAAAGTAATAAGAGCAGAAGTGCTGCTCTTTGGTCCTCCCACTGCCACTACCAGTTTCACTAACAACCTTGGTCCTTTTTCTCCATATATTAAATCCTATGCAATCTTCATCCATCTTAGAAATATAATTTCTAAAAAAGTTGAACCTTTTATATCAAGTAAAAACTTGGAGACTGTTATTCACATTTTTATCTTTAGTCAGCTTTACCACTGTAATTCACTGTATTTTGGTATTAGTTAGCCATCTTTAGCTCGTCTGCAGCTGGTGCAAAAGGTCACTAACAAGCACCTGTAAGAGCGTATATGTCACTCCTATCTTGGCCTCTCTTCTCTGGCTGCCTGTCGTGTATAGGATTAAGCTTAAGGTGTTTTTGTTTGTGTTTAAAGCACTAAATATCCAAGCTCCTTCCTATATCTCAGACCTTCTTTCCAAGTATTAAAATGCCAGGTCACTCAGATCCACTTCTGGTTGTAATACATTATCACCGCATATGGATCGTTATCAGTGGCTGCACCAAACCTTTGGAATGCACTACCTTTTGATGTCAGAACAAGGATGCAGCGTAAAGTATTTGTTTATGATGTCTGTCAGGAAGAGGGGTTGTCCTTTGGTTTGGCTTCTTATAAGACTCAGTATAGTTATTGCTGTATTGTGATTTTTTTGTGTGCTTTTATGTTTATTGTTTATATTATCTCTTTAGTATATATGTTTTTTACTCTGCACAGCACTTTGGTGAACCTCTAGTTGATTTTAAATGTGCAGTATAAATAAAAAAAAAACAAAGAACAAATGAAGAGTAACACACAGATGAAAAATGAACGGTAATGGCCGGTGGAGAATTTGAGTCTATCAAAACAGCACTGTGATGTCTTTGTGAGGGAATACATCCAAGACATTAACTTTTATACTTTAGAACAAGTTTCCCCTTCTTAATGCCACTAGCCTGGTCTTGTACAAGGGGATACCACCCCATTGAAAGTTGGGAATACCAAAACCACTGTTAGAAAATTAAAGGATGAGCATTAAAATAATAATAATAATACATTTTATTTATATAGCACCTTTCCCATGCTCAAAGCACTTCACAGAGTTTAAGATAGAACGGCAGGGTATACAGTATATATAGCATTGTACAAACCAGATAAATAAATAAAGAAGATTAAGACAGTAAATTCAGAGAAAAAGCCTAACAGACAACATAATTGATGGTCTAGCACACACACATACAGGTTACATGAGCATAAAGGTAAACTGAGAGAAGGGTAATAAAATCAAGTAGAGCTAAAAGCCTTCCTGAACAGATGAGTTTTGAGTTGTTTTTTAAAAGAATTCATGGAGTCAGCTGACCTGATTAATTTCGATAGGTCAGAATCTGGGCGCTATACAGCTGAAGGCCCTGTCACCCATGGAGTGTGGGAAAAATAATGAAGGTAATCTGTTTACAATTTGAGATTTTTGTGAGAGTGATACGAGTTTGCAGTGGTTAACAATTGTGCCTCACAACTTCAGGGCCCTAAACCGAGCCTTTATGGAGTTTGTATGTTTTCCAGTGTCCACATATGTTATCTCCATGAAGTTTTGTTTCCTCCCATATTCCAAAGGTGTGCTATATTGTTTGGCTATTCATAAATGGCCTGATTATGGGTGTACTGAACTGGCTTCCCATCAGGTTAAGTTAGCCTTTGGCAATACGTTAATGGATACTCTATGAAGCTCTTTGCATTTTGAAAGAACTATCCATCCATTTTCAATACCGGAATTTTCAAGTACAAGTTTACAGGGAGTCTGACCCTCTCCTGGCAACACAAAGGACGAGACAAGAACTCGTCTGGCACATTCACTCACTCCAGGGCAGTTTTATGTTACCATTTAACCTAATATACCCATCTCGAAGATGACCGGAGAAAACCCACATTGTCATAAGGAAACATGCGAACCACAGAACTTAACAGGCTATCAATTGAACCCAAGTCCCAAGAGTTATGTAATAGTAACCACTGCAGTCATCCTGGAATCCTTGCTGGAACAAACACAACAGTAAATGAATACATTTGTATTATCATAATAGGAAGATAAGACTCATAAACATGTATCTAAATATAGCAAGACCATTGCAATAGGCAGTGATGTGTAGTAGACATCTAAAGGGTAGCAGTCCTCTAAAAGTCATAAAAAGAAACGAGAAAATAAAAACACAGGGCATTTAGAATGGAACAGTTTTCCACCTTCTGAGATATGACTTTTTCCAAAAGTGAATTTATTGGCAGATAACGGCTATGAAAAGAATTCCACCCAGGGGGAAGATTTCACTAGAAACAGCCTGGCAAAATGAATTCCCTTTTTAAAAATGACTCTCAGGATGCTTTTAGAAACGGGAGGCTTTATGTTACCCAGGTGAAATTATATAAGAAAATAACTAAATAAATAAGAGAAGATATGGGAATATATTCAAGCAAACTAGGGACGATAAAAAGTATGAAAAGTTCACATGCCTGCTAGCCTGTATATACATATCTGGCTAAGTAAAAATTGAGTGTGACATTGCTTTGGTAGGTTATCATATCATTAGTCTTTTTTTTCAAGGTCCTGGCTTAATAATAATAATAATTCAATGAATGGAATAATGCTGATTGCTTATTCAGGCTCAAGATCCTGGGGTCTTGTTTTTAAAAGGTTGAAACAATGACAGCTCCACATGTGTTCTGCATGCAGATCTAGCATTTCTTAGCCTGAGGTCTAAAGATCCCAGGCAGTCCTTAGAGACAGTTCAGGATGCCCTCAAATAATCAAAAACATCTTTTTAATTTGAATATTTTTTTCTTTTTTTATCCTAAAAGAGCTGATAAAATTCATAGGCTGTGTAACCTGTGAAAAGAAGTTCTCCAGGATTTATAGGTTAATGTGACCCTCAAATAAAAGCACACATTTGCTTCTTCAGAATATATTCTCCCATTCCAGCACAGTCACACCACAATTCTCTTGTTTGCTTCTGATTTTCGTTTCTTTTTCCCCTGATGTGCTTAACAGGGTTGAAAGCTGCCAGTAAATAAGTCGGCCTGGCAGACAATTGCGTAGATTATTAACTCTTTATAGCATGGTTGACTAAACCTCACAGCAACATATTTCCTGTGCTTCATCTACCTGAATGTTGATTGGCTTCTCCTATAATTTTTTTTAAAGAATAGCAGGAAGAAGGTGTAAAAAAATAAAGCGGCCAATGCAGCAAAACAGCAAGTGTGAAATTAACACTTAAAATATTTATATGGAGGCACACTTTCTATATATACCATTTTAAAGGTTATCTTAACACTGTAACAGCTGATTTTAAAATGGGCACCTTTGCAGTGAAGTTACACTAATTTGCTTATTTGGATAATCACACCAGTGACACCAAATGTAATTCAGTCTCACGTTTGTTTAGGTTATAATTTGCTCCAGTGTCAGGTGCAGGGAAATTCATGCGATTGTGTAGAGAGGATGTTTAATGCAATGGAACATTTACAGAGACTGCCTTGCCTTGGGGCGAGGTGAGGTGAAGGTTAATCAAAGGAAACAGCTCTGGAATAGTACTGATTGCTTGTAGTGAATTTTTAATCTTTATTTCTAAACTCTGTTTTCTGTATGTTGAAAGGTTTTAATTCATTCAGTTATCATCTATCTATCTATCTATCTATCTATCTATCTATCTATCTATCTATCTATCTATCTATCTATCTATCTATCTATCTATCTATCTATAAAGTTGGTGTACATTGTACATATTGTTTTTGTGTTGAGTGTGTGATCTTTGTAACACTTTGTTTTTACTGAAGATTTTATTTAAAAAATACTGGAAATGCACTATTAAAATGAACTGAACATTAGATCCATTATTGGAAGAGGTTTAGATGTTGTTTGACATATTCAGCTTGCTGTGTTTAATTGCCATACTCATTTGTTGTCTATATGAAATTTCTGTGTATCTGCATGGTTTTTCTGCAGGTTATCCATTTTCCTTCCATCTTCCAAAGACATATTATTGGATAAATTGAAAACTGTACATTGGCTCTGTGTGTATAAATGGGCCTTGTGATGAACTGGTCTCCTATACAGGGTAGGTTTTGGCATTTTACCCAATGCTGTCGTGATAGGCTTCAGCTCTCCGTAATCCCAAATCATGTTTGATAAATTGATGTCTGTTACTGTATGCTATGTATATGAATAAGCTATTTGGATGTTTGATAATCACACAAAATGGTTAAACCAATTTTCACTAAGTTTTGCATGTGCTTTGTCATTGCTCCAACTTAAAATATAGGCTATATGTTTTGTCAGGAAGAAGGGGCACACTAAGGTGGCAACTCAAAAACCAGCACTGATGTAGGGACTACAATTCCCATCAGTACCAAGCATCCATCAATGATGAGGGCTATGCTCTGAGATATGCAGGTGGATAAGCCTGTGATGTCGTGGATAACGGACTGCAGTTTGTGAGTCTCAAGGACTGTGTCTCTGATATGGATGTGAGCAACACTGGAGTAATGATAATAAATATAACACCAGGTCATGTTACTTGCAGAAATTCTCTGATGATTCTGCTCTTATGGGGTGTTATTGATAAAAGGAATAAGACAGAGTATAGCAGTCAGGAAGTGGTTGACAGGTCAAACTGGTCTTATAATACAGAGGAACGTCCTTAATATGTACTAAAGCTCTGTGATGCCCAGTGTGATTTTCTACACTGGGGTGTGCTAGGCTGGTAACATCACTTCAAGAGAGGTCCACCAAATCAACAAGCTAATTAAAAGGGCAGGCTCAGTTATAGGACACACTCTGGATCCCCTGGAGGTCACTGCAAAAAACAATTAAAACAAAACTGAGTGCCATTATGATTAATGCTGCACATCCTCTCTCTGACACAACAACACTGAGGACCTTCAGCCCTCGAATCATTCAGCAGAAGTGCATCAAGAAACGCTACGGGGGCTCCTTTATACCAACATGAATATATCTGCATAATGCATCACTGTGACTGTGAAACCGAGTCTGAAGTTTATTTCTTTTTTAATTTTCTTCCTTCTTTGTTATTTTGGTGTATATTTGAGAGGGTTTTATTTTATGTCACAATGTAATAAATAATATTCTGTTTTTTATTTATAATTGAGCCTTTATAAAAAGCCAAATTTCCCCCTGGGGACAAATTAAGATCTATCTATCTATCTATCATCCTAGCTATTATCTTATATTATCTCCTGGGTTATTTAATGCAATTTTTGCAAGTGTAATCACTTCACCACTGATGTAGCTTTCCTAGCACTGTTTCTTTCGTATTTTGTGTTGTATTCTGTTGATCACTTCCCATAGTTATAACACCAACGCTAAGTCAAATCTTGTAATGAATTGGGATCAGCAATCATATTTGGACTTGACAGTAAACATTTCTTGCATATTAAATTAGAACAAAGTTTGAAATACACTTCATAACCCAGTCATTATAAAATAAAGTATGATTGATTTGAAAAGGTGTTTGTTAGCAAGGTTCATGCTTCATATAGAAAGTGTTTTGTATTTCTGACCAATAAAACAATGAGTACCGTGGTAATTATTTTAGAAAAACATACAGTGTCCATGGGTTTCTTCCAGCAGTTCAGTGCTCAGTGTGACTGTATACAATACCTGTAGACTTCGCTGTTTTGCTCTATGACTGCTTAGCCTTTCATCCCATAGAATGTATTAGCTGGCTAGCATTCAGTTGCATTCACACAGTGGTAAAATAGAGAAAAAGAAAATCAAATATTAAAAGTTTAAGCAATATCGCTGTCTTCATTATACATTAAAATTAAAACTGTATCATGTGCAACCTGTACACTGGGTATGTCATAGTGGAGCTGAGTGGTGTGAATGTTTGGCAATTTAATCATAAAAAAACATGGAAAATGTGCATGAATTTGCTGTGTTTCACATTAATTTCATGCTGCCATAAGAAAGAAAGAAAGAAAGAAAGAAAGAAAGAAAGAAAGAAAGAAAGAAAGAAAGAAAGAAAGAAAGAAAGAAGAATTATCTGACAAGAAACATGGGCAGCCAAAATTTGTAAATGTTGGTTAAAGTAATTAAAATCATAATCCACTAGAGAGCTACACAATTTCTCAAAAAGGAAGACTTTCATTAATTTAATGTCACTTAAAATTCATATGACAGGCTCTCAGAAGGATGCAGTTGTAAATATGCCCATTCTTCTGAGACTGAGAAATTCAAATGTGGTGGTCTTCAGTGGAGCATAGTCAAGTGTAGTATTTTGAAATGTCATTTTAGGATACCATGACAGTTTATCTGGGTTTGTAAAGCTCTAAGTGTTTTCTTTTTTATTATGCAGAGAAAGAAAGAAAGAAAGAAGGATAGAAAGAAAGAAAGAATGAAACAAAGAAAGAAAGAAAGACAGGCTTGATGCACTGCATGTAGTAAGTGAGAGAGAGAGAAAGGAAGAAAAAAAAACAACAACAACTAAACAGAATTGAAATTTTCCTGCCCAGGGTTGAGCAGCTGTGAAATATTGACCCAACTCCAGCTGATGAAAGTAGTCCTGCTACGAATGGTTATTTCAGCACTCTCCATCCTCACAGCTTCCCAGCACAGCCGACCCTACATTTTACTCACAGCGGTCATAGTTCAATGCACACTGATCTTTTGCCTGATTTCAGTAATGTTGCCGCATTAGCATTCAGCTCTGGGTATGTTAGGATAATAGCATTAAAAACAACCTTTGACCCTGTTGTCATGGATGCAGTACAAAGCAAAACTAGTAGCTCGAAGCTACTGGTTCTTGCTCAGTCCCAATGTATGTTTTTGACTGCCAGTCTTAATATAGCTATTTTATATGTATATATTTTTTATTAAACCAACCATTCACTGAATTTTCTTACTTTTTTGCTGTGGACCTGCATTATCTACCAGTTTGACTAAGACAATGCAAACGAGAATTGCACCTGTAGTATATGTAGTCAGATTCAGTTTTGACACCTTAAGGAACTTGCTAAACCAATGTGGAGACTTCTGACACACACACACACACACACATGCATACAAAGAGGGATCCAATCTTTGCCACACATCGCTGTACATACACATGTAAGAATTAATTTCATTTTTAAATGCACTGTTTATATAATGTAATTGGTGATTTCCTTGACTCATGATGGAACAAATCCTAAGCAATATGGGGTACTGATCTGCCAATCCAAATAACTTGTTTTGTTTAAAATTTTTCATTTTTTTATGTGAACATTCAGACTGTTCTTGTGTCGACATGTTTTACTTCAGTGGATATTTATCTTGTATTTTCATGCAGTAATTATGTATTGTAATAGGCTGTCCCTTTAAAAATCTTACTGCTGCAATTTAATAAATGAGCATCTAAAAAATTTGTAGGGTCCCATTTACATAGATCTACTGGAAATAATGAGACCTTTGTGTCACTAGATGGTACAATATGAGAGATATTTTAGAAATGTACAGATAACTTGAATTTTTATCAAGCATATTACCTACACAGGAATTTCTGAACTTCGCCTCACTTATTCCATTCTTTTGCATGCTCCTAGAGCCCTGGTTTTTAAAGACCCCTCCCTCTGTACACTGTGGATGCATACTTGTACAGTATATGGGTGATATACAGTAATTTAAATGACACACACGCACACAAACAGGAACGCTAGTCCATGATACCCAGGTATAGTTAATGTAGGTTATGATATTTAATTTTATATTTAAAAGAATGAATTACAATACTCTCTTTTTGTTGCAATAAAATAGATAATCCCGCTGATACAAGACTACTGGCTAGAAAAAACAGAATAATCTGAATTGTTTCAAAGTCACATATTACTTTGTGAAAATGAGAACATTTCGATTGCTCTTGATAGATACCTTTTGCCACACTATGTACTGAATATATTAACACACGCAGACATACTCACACATATGCAGGATACGATATATGTTATTAATGCAGTATTTAGAAGTATATAGTATTTCCATACACAGGCACATTTTTTTGCTATCTTGGTAAAATGATTTAAGTTCACATTTGTATTCTAATGTGTAAGCCTTTAAAACATACAGAAAATTAAGACTTTTACACGACTCATTAGTGTGTTAATAATTGACTGTAGGCATGCAAGAGCTTGAGCCACAGTGAATGGAAGCCCTGGTCCTAGCTGACAGTAATTACAGTTATACCTTCCCAGCCTCAACGTAGGTAATTACTGCGTTGTTAACTTTTAACAGAACTGATATCCTGCAGGCAGAACATGGTCTGAAGTCACAAAGCCATCATTAAATTTGATCTAAAAGTATGTTATTACCAAAAACATATAAGGAAAAAAGTAAAAGATACAGAGATTGTGTGTTGGTAATGCAATGCATGTAACTGCCATTTTTTTTACTTGAATTACATTTTCATTAAATCAAAATTTAAATTCTAAACTAAATGACTAAAATATAAAGAAAATAAACAAATTAAATTGGATATTGATATTTTATACAATAGGTGTGCTTGATTCCCTTCTTTTTTATTTGAATTGAATAGCATGCAATTGAAAGGTACATTTAAAAAAAAATACAACAGGCTTCATTTATTTTGTTTCTTAAACTTAATATAAAATACATCATCAATGATCTGTGGCAGTTAAAAAGGTAAAATATTTAGTAGTTTCCCTGCAGGAAACAAAAGAATTCAATCACAACAAGCACAGTGACAGGAACTTGACCATCTCGCTTGGCTTGACGCAGTAACAGAGGATTTGTTTTTGGTGGTTTCTTTCCCATACACACAATTATTTCCTGTTTCAGATTTGGTTTTGTTAATGATTTACACATCCTTAGACAGCAGAGATCATTTATAGTGGCAGAAAGGTTCATCTGCTGTTTGGCATGATGGCTAAGTACTGGTTGAGCTACCATGTAAAGAAGGCAGGGTGGGGCCACTAAACAATAAAGAAATGCAACTGGGTGGCATTTCAGCAGCCCCTGAAATCGAGATGAATATTAGAGCTCTGAAAGAAGACTGGAGAAAGTGAGTGACGGAGGGGGAGCGGTGGGGGAGGGAGGGCAGAGCGCAGGCCTCGCTAGTCTGCTTTAGTTTCTTAAGCCACAGAAGACAGGCTGTGTATTTTTTGGACTTCACTTTTAAGTCTCTTATACTGCAGCCACAGAGTTAATAAGCTCTTAAGCAAATGAAATTATTCACTAAATGTAATCAAAATCTGTACAGCTTGAATAAAAACTAAGAAGTGGATGGCCTTGAATTGATATATTGTACCTAAAACTCCCTTGGTTCTAGTCATGCACCTCTCCTAAAGCTTAACAAGCTCAATTTTTTTTGGGTGGAATAAATACGATTTAGCAGCTTTTTGAAATTTTATTGGAATGAATAAAATGGTGAAATATGTACATAGATGTCTAGATCAGAAATATTTTAATCACTCAAAGTTCAAACTTGACATAAAAGTCAGTTACTCCAAGAATAAATGTCCTTGTTCAGCAATATTAAAAATGCATATTTTAACATACATGCACATTTTAGATGTAATTACATCACACCTCTCCTTGTCAAATTATAATTTAAGGTTTCTAAATCAAGTGGATTAAACTCTATAGGGATTAATATGATTAAACTCATAAAACGAATCTGCTTTGTGAATGTCAGGAATGAGGAATGTCAGCAGGGTTCATTTTTCTTTGATTTGATTTTTTTTTTTTTCAGGAAACAGAAAACTGTCTGTAAAGATAGAGAGATTGCCACACAAAGAAACACATGTACAGTAGGCGCTGCAATTAAAAAGGAAACCTTTTCCAGAGATTGTCTAGGTTCTTGCAGTCTCTCCAGTCCTCTATTTACCCTTTCCTGATAATTCCATTTATGCTAAAAATGAGTTCCAGCCACCTTGCAGCCTTATGCTTCGTTTATATTAGGATAATGAAATAACGACACACCGAAAATGTTCTTTCATGTTTAGATTCCAATGGAGAGTTTCAGGGATCAGGAAGTCATGATGGCCTCCTGAAAGGCAAGGCACCAGTCACAAGGTGTCATGGTAGTGACTGGGCCTTTGAATTTAAAACCGTAAGTTTGCTAGTTGACAACTGACTCACTCAGTGACCAAGAGCAAGTCACTTAACTTGCTTGGGACCAGTTATAAAAATAGATGTATGGAAGCAAATACTGACATATTCTAATCTTCTAACTGACCTTGGCTAAAAGTGTCTTATGTGCTAATAAATTTGCAGTACTTACCTAGTGCTTAAAGCAATTTTTATTTGGTTTTACTTGGATGTGTAATAATGGCTATGAACAAAAACATGTTTTTTGTTTTCTTTGTGGATGTTTGCTCATTGATGACAAAACCACATTTTCATGTCTTTTCAGCCTTTGCCATGATGTTACATCATCTCTAGGTGCACATTACGCTGCGGGTGCCAACACTAACAACATCTTTCTGAAGTTATTATTACTTACCTGATTGGCTGATGCCTGTATCCAAGGGGACTTGCAACATTTTGAGATACAATTGGTTGTATTTTTTTTTTTTGCTCCTCCATTTGAAGCAAAGACAGGAGAAGTGACTTGCTCATGGACACACAGAGTCAGTAGCAGAATTTGGGGATATGAGGTCCAAAATCCATAGCCTTAATCACTATGCCATACTGCCTACCATAAGTGTCACCCACATGTCACTAGAACTTTGTTCTAAATGAAACTATATCATTGCTCTATTATTCAGGTAAAATTTTAGTTCTTTCCAATTTAGCAACTAAGCATTTGGATCACCCTTTTAATTAAAAGGCCTGTAAAAGACACCATTGTTTATCAAACTGATCTCCATGTGACCTCTCTGTGCTCTTCTCCTTTTCAAAAAAATAATCTATGCAACTCACAACACTAACTATGTTGGCTTGTTCTCTTGTATAGAAAGAGTAAAATGGACAAGACACCCATCATGGCAGATGGCACATTGCCACACAACTTCAAGAAACCAGTGTTATCTTTGGGAGAAACGCACACTGAAAGTCCCCAAGTCTGGGATTTCAACCTAAGATTCTGGCGTTGTGAGGCAACTTCCACTATCTGATACTCTTTTGGAAATATTTTTAGACAAAATAAAATGATCTTTTGCTCAAATAATTTCCATAACTTGACTTTTAATAATTTAAATCACTTCCATAACTTTACTTTTGGAATTCTGTTAGTTCTGCATTAGGCAGTGTGAACTAGTGGTTTAGAAATGCTATTTGTAAAGGACTAAATCATGAGAAGTTCACCATTTAACAGGTATGTGGAATCATTATAAAATGTACTGTATACATAACAGAAACAGACATTTTTGACATATAAATTTACCTCTTTTAAATATACTTTTTTATATTTTCTTGTGCTTCTTAATTGGTTGTTATTTAAATTTTCCTTTAAGTTAATGTCAAACTGCAAAGGTTCTTCAGACATATGCTTACCATGCTTAATTGATACTCAAGTTTAGGCAATGTTCCTGTGTTGTTTTTCATTACCATATGATGTTATCCAGTAGCAAATGTTTTGGGCTTCTTCAGGTTTTGTCTAGCTTATTGTAATTGTCATTATAATTGTTGGGGGGGGGGGTCTTGCACAGCCCCTGGTCCACAACACAGCTGCATGAAAGCAAAATTGGAAAGCCGTAATGTCTTTGTTAGACAAATTATTTCCAACATTTTTGCACAAACCAGGTGAGCCTTTTCCACTCCCATCTTCCCAGATCAAATCCACCTTATTGAGTCATAGAAGCTTCTTTTAAAGTTGAATCCAGAGAGTATTTTTGGCCCACCGGGACAATAGCCTAAAACGTCTTCCAGATCACATAGGCAGTGAGCCTGCATATCCGGAGCTTCTCCCAGCGGCCTCAGAGTTCCAAAGCAGGATCACCTGTCCTAACTACAATTCCCAGTTCTGTGGGAACCCGAACCAGCACATCAGGAGTTAAGGGGTTACCATCCTACTGCTTGGGAACACAGTGTGGCCATTATTGTGGCTTCCTGTCTGGGAGAGGTGTCACCACCCAAACCAGACCAGTTGCCAATACCACTGTAACATCTATTACACAGGATAGCATCTAAACAATTCCTGTAATATTCATGAGCCTCTACGTATCCTCTAGTGTTTTATTTCCTTTTATACATATCCTTGTTTACTGTATCACATATACATAATCCACTTCTCACAACTGAGAGGACGTGGTGGATGTTTGCTGACTGGCCGACCAACGACAAGTGTTACTTGGTAGGTAACCACCTAATAATCATATTGCAATTCAGACTTAAAAACAATATCTTTCTTTGTATATGTTATATAACACCGATAAAGACAATTAAACCATTGTTGATTGAACTCTTACTGATACCAAAGTAAGTCATGTAATCTGCTTGCACTTTAATAGTTCAAATATCTTTAATCTGAGCATGAGTCGAGTTTAAGAAAGTATGCATATGTATCAATGTATAGTAATTATTACATATCTGAATTTAAATAAGTGTAACCAGTAAAGATAACATTTTAAGAAAATTACAAAATATTTAAATGACAAATTTTTCACGAATGTATCACATTAATTTCAATGCTGTCACAAGTTCTTTTCTATAACATACTGGTAGCAGTTATTTCAGTTTCTATCAACAGGGACTGCTACAGTTTTGCAGCCTCATGGAGTTTGGTAAGACCGCTGGCCTTGTCACTCTCTTTTCTTCTTCTTTTACTCCAATAATCTCCTCCTGAAAGATATGCATGTTGGGTTAACTGATGATTCCAAACTGACTTGGTGTAGGTGACTGTGGGGTTATTTGTGAATTTGTTTTGTCACAGATTGTCACTCTGTACAAGTCTGGGTCCTGCGTTTGATGCTTCCAGGATGAGCTTCAGCTACCTGTGATCCTCTAAAGTAAAACATGGAATACCTCAGATCTAACAGCTTTTATGTAGGAAAGCACATTTGTCACCTTAAAGAAACTAATAGCACATCATTTGTTTTCTGCCACAATTCAGTCTGTGTAAACTCTAAGCATTATTTTGTAAATAGAGTGAAGTCACATGAAAAATGAATATTGAAAAGCATAAAGATGATGCTTGAAAAGGATACCATTACCCTTAATTTGGTTCCTTCTTTCCTGAATTCATCCTATGTATATTAGTAAGACTAATTTAGCATTGCATTTTGTAATGACTCACTAGATGGTATCTTCAATTTTTAAGATGAAAATATGTAAATAACCACGTTTACTCTAATTATTTGTATATTATATATATGTATATTTTAATTACAGAATACATAAAGAGGAACTTCTGAAGATGCAGAAGCTGTCAACCTACGATCAGCTTGACACAGCAAAGTAAAAGAGCAAAGGGCTCCAGTTAAGAATACTAATGAGATGGATAGGAAGGCCAACATCTCATCTCAGCAGCTTGCACAATGTCTTTAGGAAAAGACAATTGACTCAAAGGCAAGGCCAAGGGTCATCTGCCCTGGAGAAGGAATGTCTGACATTGGCCGTGCTTTAACAAACCAGGGACACAATGACAATCTTCCCACCTAAAAATGCCATTCACCAAAAGAAAGAAGTAATTTTTCCAGGGTTGATTGCTCTTGATAAATAAAGAGAAACATTTTAAAAATACATGCGTTTAACGTATCTGCAGTGATACCCAGATATATTTATTTAAAAAATGTGTACTGTGTAATGATAATATAATCTACCAAAATGTTTAAATACGAGTTCTGCAAAATTTGTAATAACAAACTCTCTTCTATAGACATTTTTACCTTATCTATCTATCTATCTATCTATCTATCTATCTATCTATCTATCTATCTATCTATCTATCTATCTATCTATCTATCTATCTATCTATCTATCTATTGATTTGGTATGTAATGCCTTTCACAGCAATCAATCTGTTTATGTATGTTTTGGACATGTTTAATCCTCGAGCTGAACAAGTTCAGTCAATAGGAGATGTGTAAACCTACTGTATTGCATTTTCATTTACAATGCCAGAATCTGAGTGCAGATACAGAATCCTTCAAAAACTTAAAAAAAAAAAAGTTAAAGACGATGGCTGTCATATGAAAACTTACCATGATGAAGTAGACATTCCTTCTGACAGGTGGCAAGAGTGACTTCAGGAAAAAAAAAAAACATAACAGACAAAAAAGAAAAACCTGATGCTGAAATAAAACTCAAATAGGCTGGCTTCAATACATGTTGCTTACTTAGCAGGCAGTGCTGACATGAAAAAGAAATTTTTATTGAGATAGCGCCAATATGCAGTATTAACTCCTTCAGTACATACTGCGAGGCCCTTCAGCAGTGCTGACACATGCTAGAGCAATTCAATCAACACCGTTGTTGCTGTTGCTCATTTTCATCCAGTGACACTTGAAGTCATTGTCAGATTAGGCAGCCTTTTTTGAGGTAACTTTATTTTTATGTCAATACTGAGCTTTGCCATTTATCCCACAAATGCGTACATTTATATTCATCTGACAATAGGTATAGATACTCTAGGAAATGCAACAATCTTCTTTATACTTTAAATATATACATATATATATATATATATATATATATATATATATATATATATATATATATATATATTCCTGTTACAATATTTAATGTCTCTATATGGAGTGCCCACTTTTTTCAAAACCTATATTTATTGAGGGATACACAAAGGAAAATCTATAGAGAAACTTTGATGAAGACAGAAGTGTAGCAGGTGGCTCTGTCTTTTTCTAATAAGACTATGCAAGAACAGTATGCAGACAGTATGAAAGCCACTATTATTAACTGTGCCATATTTTAAAATATTTTAGCCTATATAACCATAACCAAACTAAAATGAGAGTTATTTACAAAAAGGCATTTTGCATTTCATACAGTAATAGATAACGTGCCAAAAACAATATAACAACAACTAGCTGAAAATATCTGTGATTACTTAAATATAGTTTTTAATTTTGTTGGCTATTTTTCTTAAATAAGCTGATATTTTAAGTCTTAAATAAATGATTAAATCATTTATAAAAAGTGTACTTTTTCAATGAAATGAGGATTGGCAGAATCATACTTAGCAGAACCAAAATCAACTGACTTATTTTATTGAGTAAACGTTTGCTGTTATTTGTATCCATTAAACAATATCATAATTTGTATAGACCTTTGATTAAATTATTTTTTAATCAAGATAAGGGTATCCAGAAGTTCAAAATTGCCTCACAATTTAAAATTGTAAATTCTGCATTTAAATTGTACTGCCAGTGGATAAAATTAAAACAGAGGGTTACATAGCTGCACCTTACACAAGGCAGAAAGCAGATGTAAAACAGCTTGGTTTTGGGATTTTGAGATTGCTGAGATGGACTTGAGATCATTCCACTGCTTCTCATTTGGTTCCTTGAAAAATCAACAGCCCTGGAATACAGATTCAGCGTCTTGTGGTAGATTCCATAACTGTGCGGTGAAAGCACATCTGGTGAAGAAAAAGTAATGGATGCATTAGAATGTACACCAATGATACCAACTCTCTTTTTAGAAAAACATATGAGGACCATTGAGAGAAAATATTAAAATACTGCTTCATATTTAGACAAGTCATTGGGATTATATTATAATATGATTCAATGATGAGATCCAGATTTTCTGCTCACTTTCTTATTGCATAAGAAAACTGCATTTTATTCTTTTCTCTCATTGTAATATAGAATACCACAAAACAACACAACTCTCCATCAATAAAAGCTAAACTTCAACTATACAGCTAGTTTAGTAGAGAATGAAGGAGGTAAAGCACCCAATATAATTTCAAGTACTCACTCTTTACCTTGAACTTCTTGCAGCAGTTTGCAAAGAAATGACATTTATTTAAATCCACTCAAGATATGTACTGTCTTACTTTCTATGAGAAGACAGGAGAAAGGGTTTCACAGTGGTGTACATGTTGATGCTGCTGTTGCTTCTCAGCTACAGGAAATAAGGTGTGAATCCTGTCTATATGTAGTGTGCATCTTCTCTCTGTATGAGCCCAGTGTGGTTTAGTGTGCGTGTGTGTGTGTGTGTGCATGGGTGTGCATGTGTGTGTGTGTGTAGATGAGTCTACTTGAGGTGCATTGACACCCCATCCCAGGTTGGCTTCCTGCCTTACGCCTGATGATACTGGGGCAGTTTTTGATTCCCTGCAATCTGATTACCTAACTAACATGCAATTCAGGTAGTTATTTGTAATACCCATGGTCCTATTATAAAAATAAGTATTTTGTGTTAATTAAGCAATATTGAAATGATGGCCACTGCAAACTCTGTTTGATGAAATAAACTTTGAGTAATGTATCTGGATATTTCTATATTATAATGCATGATTTTAGCACTTAACCTTAATACTTTGCTCAGTGAAGAGTGAGCGACTCTCTTGTCTAGTAGAAGGCAGTTTTTACTATGTGATACACCTCTTTTAAGACTCTTTTAACAACTTATTAATATTTAGAGTCAGGATGCAAAGAACACTGGATACCTAGAATTAGGTCTATGGCTGAACCAAATGTAATTCACCAATCCATCTATCTATCTATCTATCTATCTATCTATCTATCTATCTATCTATCTATCTATCTATCTATCTATCTATCTATCTATCTATCTATCTATCTATCTATCTATCTATCTATCTATCGTCATACTCATGTGCATAACTACATTCAATCATACTGTGCCAATCAACCTAACTTGCATTTGGAGGATAACTAGAGTACCTGAAACAAATTTGTTACTAGGTGTAATTGACTCAAGGCAGCAGATCGTTTGAAATGTGATATGAGCGTTGACAAAATTAAGGTTGAATGAGGTGTCATATTAATGTTTTCTTCCGTGCAAATTAAACATGCACATATTTTTTTTTTTTGGTTTATTGGGGCAGATAATTTGACAAGTACTTTTGATTTTGCATCAAAATCTCTAATTAATATTTTACACATTTAGCTTTTACTTTCACATCTGGTAATGACTTATTCTTGCTCAATAACACAGATCACACAGTGACATTTACTACTTGACATTTGGACTCAAGGTGCAATATGTGAAATAATGTTTCTATTTTTTCTACAGCCATATTCTAGTAAGTTCAAGAGTTTAAGTTACTTTTTGGTAAATGATGTTAACTTAAAGGATCTTCATGCATACACAGTATGTACATTACACCTTCCTTTCATAAATGGGTCCATTGTAATGTTGCAGGGATCACTTGGACACATATGCACATCTGCACTCTCACAAGGTCATTTTGGGACCGGCAATTAACCCAACATACATGACTTTGGGAATTATGTGAGGAAACCAGAGTCTTCATATATAATGATGAATATACACAGTTATTCCTTGTATCGTCTTGTACTTCGGGGCATAGAAATAAGTGTAATTATCGGACATCACTCTGACAACCTTTTGAAAATTCAAATATTCACCTTCCTGATATTAAAATGCCCATCTTTTAGGGGAGTACATTAAAATGTCTATGTTAACCTGCATGGTATGTTTTATGTTGTAATACTAGTAATCTGACTCTTTGATGACAGGAGAGATCAATCTTTATTGGGAAAAAACTGTACTGTCAATAAATCCTTAAACGTTTCACTTAAAAATTAGTCCTTGCCTTTTTTCAGTAATGAGCATTAATAATACAAAACAATTTCAAAAGTCTATCTTCATTTTGACAAACACTTAATTGATAACACAAGCCATTCAGTGCCACATATACTTATATAATTCTGTTTTCTATCTTTTCATCTCTCAAAATGAAACTTACTATAATGAAATGACAGATTTGGAATCAAAGTTTAAACGAGACTTTCATGTCAAACCTCATGCAGTGCTGCAGTTTACCATATGAAAGCAATCAAATTTATCACGCCACAATCAAAAATTTCATCAACTCTTGTACTGCCTCTGAGCTCAAATAACGCAAAACGACAATTCTCTTTGAGTAAAAGCTCAGCTTTATTCCTCCTCAATCAGAAAATACAGCATGCCCACATAATTGCATTCCTATTCTGAAGACTCTTTCCTTTGTTATTTCTAATGCCTAACATCTCATAAGCATGACTCTATGATGGATGCAAATAGATGAATGAAGACATGCAATGTGGGATGACATAGACCTCAGCATTGTTTTAATTGTTCATGCACTGTTGAGATAGATAGATAGATAGATAGATAGATAGATAGATAGATAGATAGATAGATAGATAGATAGATAGATAGATAGATAGATAGATAGATAGATAGATAGATAGATAGATCTACCGTAAGACCAATCTAAAGAAGGATAAGAAGAGTTTGTACCACAGCTTTCTTGTCCTTTTCCATCAATGACCACAAAGAGGAACCCTAACCTAGGCTACTCTTGCACTCCCACTCTACCTCTCTTATGTTCCGAGGACATTAAAGTCCACCTAAACAGCATCAAGAAGATGTTGATTGTGAAAGAACACTATTTAAGGTAGTAGTGTTGTCAATGTGATGCATCTTATGTTATTTTTTGATAACATCTAATCCTTTATGCAATAAACAGTTCCCAAAAATTTTTATGCCTCTTTCACAATAGATAGATAGTTTTCTAAGGAACAAAACTAAGGTTGTAAAGCACAATATAAGGCCTGGAATACCTAGACTGGAACAGCTTACAAAGAAAGTGGAGTTGGAAGCTCTTCTGTGGTCCAGACAAACATCAAATTGAAATTCAAGTGAAAATGGTTTGGCCACTGCACTATATAGAATCATAAATAAGAACACCAATAACTACAACATAAATGAAGAAAAACAAATCTATAAGTGTTAAATGGTATAAGAAAGCTCTCTGCATAGCATGTTATCAGTGGCGTGGGAAGGCGGGTTCGGCCCGCACCGGGTACCAGCTCTGAGGGGGTGACAAAAAATTGCCGGTTTTGAATTAATGCACCTTTTTGTTACATAAAATAATATGTCAAATAATTTACATGGGCTTTAACAATCCCTAATTGCAGCAAATTGCGGGTGAACAATTTGAGGCTGTAATGGTTTAGTATTATTGTGTGGTGCATGGGGGGAGGGGGTGTTCTGTCTCGTTTCTTTTGAACTGTACTGGTGCTCAAGTAAACAAACAACCGGTCCTGTGACTCATTGTCTCATCCCTGCCACAAATATATCATTGCCACAAGTCGTTCTGTGCAACAAGTTGATATATTTAACCTGAACATCATAATAATATAGTTAGCGCAAAAACGTTTTAGACAGTGGGGTAGGTAGGTATTGTCCACTCTAGAACCGACCATAAAGTAAACAAGTTTACTTTAGGTTCATTCTACAAGCGAACAGACAATATTTCCCTCCCCATCCCACTATCTTAAGGCCCCTATATATACGAGCCGGGACACACGACAAAATCATGTGTCACAATTCTGGTTAATTGGCGATTTGGCGTAATTTTTGGCGACAAATCAGAGGCCAAGAAGGGGCAGTATTGGGAAATTATCATTGGCGTTCTCTTGATCTGTTCTGTTGCATCATGTGAGAGGAGTTTTTCGAAACTCAAACTAATTAAGAATTATCTCAGATCCACTGTGAACCAAGTACGACTCTCTAGCTTAGCCATTTTGTCAATTGAAAATAGTGTAGCTGAAGGTATCGATTTTGATGACGCAATTTCAAAATTTGCAGAGAAAAAAGTTAGAAAGAAGAGATTCTAAGTATCATGTTAAAGTACAGTTTGTTGGATTAGAGCCTAGAGAACGAAACTTGTAAACAATTGAGTTTTCATTAAATTGTATTATAATAATAATAAAGTTAATCACTAGGTACTATCACTATGAAAAACGATTTCTTACTTTGTACATTAAACTGGCTTATTAATAAAAAGGCATTTTACTTTTTTTTTTTACTCATAAAAAATTGTTTACAAAATAATTAACATTATGATCTCTTTACTTAACCAATTGAATAAAAAAATTGCTTTCTCAGTAAATTTCATTTTATATTTTGGTCGACATGGGGGTGACAAGTTTAAACTCTGCACCGGGTGCCACCAGACCTTGCTACGCCACTGCATGTTATCACTACTACTCCATGTTGAAATGAATATGGTAACTATACTTGAGTTGTATTTGTCATGATCTTATCTTTTGTTGCTTAGAGTTTATTTTTTGAATTTTGACTTTGTCATTAATGTGTTTAAACATCCCTCTCTCTCTCTCTCATATATATATATATCTATATATATCTATATCTATATATATATATATATATATATATATATATATATATATATATATATATATATATATACCTGTATATATATATGTATATTGCTCAAAAAATTAAAGGAACGTTTAAATTACAGGATCTCGTTAAACGAAAAATTCAACTGGAAAATCTTTGCTGAGTAATACTGTGTAATTTGTTTAGAACACAATGATGTAACAATGATCAATCAAAACAAAAAATACTAACCCATTGAGGGCTATATTCAGTATCACAGTGAAAATCAAAATCAAAAACTAAAATTGAGGGCTGATCCAACTTGCGTGAATTTAATCACAACTCACAATATAATTCAGTAGTGAGTATGGCCCCAACATGCCTGTATGCACTCCTGACAATGTCCGGGCACACTCCTGATGAGTTGGCATATGGTGTCCTGTGGGATCTCATTCCAAACCTCGATCACGGCAACACTGAACTACTGAACGGTCTATGGTGCTATTTGGCAGTGTCTAATGTACTAATACATAATGTCCCAGAGGTTCTCAACTGGATTCAGGTGTAGGGAACATGTGGGCCAGTCAATAGCATCAATGCCTTAGACAACAAGGAACTGCCTGTACAATCTGGACTTATGACACCAGGCACTGTTCTACACCAGGAGGAACCCAAGGCCAACTGTGCCAAAGGTCTGACAATGGCTCTGAGGATTTATTCCTGGTACCTAACAGCAGTCAGGGTACTGTTGCCTAGCACGTGGAGCTTTGTGCCTCCCCATACCATCTTTGACTCACTGCCAAACCAGTCATGCTGGCTGATGTTGCAGGCTGCATAATGATCACCACAGCATCTCCAAGCTCTTACACATCTGTCATACGTGCTCAGTGCGAACCTGCTCTCCTCCGTGAAGAGAAAGGGGCACCAATGGCGGAGCTGCCAATTGTGGAATTCTCTTGTGAATGCCAATGGAGCTGCATAGTGATGGGCTGTGAGCACTGGTTCCACAAGGGGGTGTTGGGCCTGCATGCCATCCTCATGGAATCTGTTTCTGACAGTTTGGTCAGAAACATGCAGACCAGTAACCAATTCTGTAGGGCTCTCTCAGTGCTCCTCCTGTTCCTGCTCACACAAAGAAGCTGATACTGGTCCTGCTGCTCGGCTGATGCCCTTCTACGGCCCTGTCCAACTCACCTTGTATAACGGCCCATCTCCTGGTATCTCATCCATGCTCTTGAGACTGTGCTGGGACACACAGCAAACCTTCTTGTGACGGGATGTATGGATGTACCATCCTGGAGGAGCTGGACTATCTGTACAACCTGAATGGGCTGCAGGTACCGCCTCAGGCTACCAGTAGTGACGAGAACATTAGCATAATGCTAAACTAGAGGAGAATCAATCAGGAAGGATAAGAAGAGAGCAATTGTCTGTGTCCACCACCTGTAAGACCTTTCCCTTTTTGGGAGTGTCTTGCTGTTGCCTCTCCAGTGCATCTTTTGTCACTTTCATTTGCACCAAAGAAGGTGAAGTCGATTCACAACCGCTTATACTTCCTGGATATCCCTGAAGCTCAAGTGACATGGTGTTAGACTGTGATGATTAGATGTTCCCTTAAGTTTTTTGAGCTGTGTATAAAATGCTAATGCCTGTCTGTCTGTCACGCAATTTTTCACAAGTGAATGGGGTAAGAACCTTGATTTTGGTCTTAATCGAAAATATATGACCTGATATGTTCTGGAAATTCAAAAAAATTTAGGTAGCCACAACCTGGTGGACAGAAAAGTTTAATGTAATTAAAGCACGGTCCTGGCAAACCCATAAATTGGTTATCCACCTGGACATGGTATATATGTGTTCAGAATTTATAATCAAGTGTTAATTCTTCTGTTTGCAGACAATGGGGGGAGAGTTTACTGTTGTTTATATCTAGTCTTTTGTAGCATCTTAGTTTAGTATGGCTGCTCCGCATGTTTCACTAGTATAATTTATTTTTTAAAAGTTCTTACAATGACACTTTTGCGCTGCCATTTTAAACAATTTGATCTTATTTCTGTCACCACCATTAATTATTTATTTTTGTACCCAGAGCCAATCAAATTCTAGCTACACCACTGCAGAATGCCATTTTGTTTTTAATGCAGCACTGTTGCTCACATGCATCGAGCTGTTCCCCTGGAAGTTACACTGAGTACCGTCCTCTGTGTGACTATTTATAAGCCATTGAAGGAATCTTCTCATTGTCCAGGATTATGGATTCTTACTAAAAGTGTTTTTGAGTGTTAGGTGTTTGTTATGCAGTCCAAAGTAAAGATATTGAAGTACTCCTTTGACTACAAACTAGGATTGCATGAAAGGATTTGGTATAAGGCTCTCAGGGACTCTCAATAACAAACTGGCTTAACGTTTTGACTTCAATTCTGTTTGTTCATCTCCTGATCCTTTTATATGACAAAACGTAATTGTTTTGCCATTTTTCCACCTTGGCATAATTCTTCTAGCTATAGCATTTGTGTTATCTGCATAGTCCTAATAATATTTAGGAACAATAACTGAAATGATGAATTAGAAATCTGAATGATCTGAAAGAATTTCACTTAATATTAGCAATAACTTCTTATGTTTCTCTAAAAATATGGTTGCCAGCATTTCTTTGGTTCATATTTGTGGATTTCAACAGAAGTCAGGACAACAACTAATCCTAAAGGAAAGGAAAATATTGTTTTAATTGAGGTTTTCAGGTAAATTCTCCACTCCTTCTAGTATTCCCTTTAGTTCCTTTCCCAAACACAGCACCCAGTTTTTTATTATTAAATTAACACTTAAAAGAATAGGAGACATACCCATAAATACCCCTTTAAATATTGATTTAACAACTACTGGGCGGCACGGTGGCGCAGTGGTAGCACTGCTGCCTCGCAGTAAGGAGACCTATGGGTTCGCTTCCCGTGTCCTCCCTGCGTGGAGTTTGCATGTTCTCCCCGTGTCTGCGTGGGTTTCCTCCGGGTGCTCCGGTTTCCTCCCACAGTCCAAAAACATGCAGGTTAGGTGGATTGGCGATTCTAAATTGGCCCTAGTGTGTGCTTGGTGTGTGGGTGTGTTTGTGTGTGTCCTGTGGTGGGTTGGCACCCTGCCCGGGATTGGTTCCTGCCTTGTGCCCTGTGTTGGCTGGGATTGGCTCCAGCAGACCCCCGTGACCCTGTGTTCGGATTCAGTGGGTTGGAAAATGGATGGATGTATGACTTTGCATTGGAGGAGTGTTATTCTTGTCACATCCTGGAGACAAATAAAGTTCTGCCTAACTCTAAATATTACACAGTTCCTTGTAATCTTTTTCACATTTGTTCCCAGCATATTTATTGATAGAGGTAAACTCAGTTAAGAAATAAGTCAGATTAAGGACTTCACAGTTATTAGCCTTTTTGTCTCACCTCCTCAGCTGGGTCACTGCCTCTGTGCAGTTTTCTTCAATATCCTAAAGACATACAGTTTAGGTGGCTACCCGCTGTACATTTGCTCCGATGTTAGTGGCTGTGGGTGTGTGAGTGTGTGTGGCCACTGTTGGACTGGTGCCCTCTCTAAGATGGTTTCATGCCTTCCACACAGTGATTTCCACCTCTGAAATGGATCATTGGATACAGACAAAGAATGTATAATCAAGGTTTAAAAAGTGAACCAATGATTTCTCTGTCAATAAAATATAAAGAATTGAAATAAAACATTTATTTGCAATAGTTGTATTATAAATTAGAACATGTTGTTTTGTGCAGAAAGAAGATGTCCCACTGTTAGATCTTCAAAACATACTTTGATTTTAACAAAGAGAAAAGACGTATAAGCATGTTTACATTTGCATTAAACAAACAAACAAACCTTAAGAACAATTCTGCTTTGTCTTTTTTCCAGCAAAGAAAAGTAAAAATGATTAAAAAAATTCTTAGATTTGTGCTGAATGTTTGTAAATAAATTTGCTTTCACACTAGTCATCATATCAACATTTCTGGAGTCAGACTTATTTTATGAAGCAACAACTTCACATTTCAAAAGCACCCCCCTTCACACATCCACTTATGACCATGCAATTTTAGCAAAAAACAATTCTGTGTTTAAATGTGAGATGCTGAGCTTCTGAAATTACAAATGAAAAGTGTGTTAATAATGAAGAAAAAGTTACATCTATTGATGCAAGTATTAAATTGAGTTATAAATTATGTATAAAGGAATCATTAAGAAAAAGAAATGCAAAGGGGGTGGGGGGGGGGGCTTACATTTCTGATGTGGTTCCGAATTTTCTCCAATGCTTTGCTCTCCTGGTTGGTGGTAGTGAATGGAAATTAAAGAGGCAGAACTTAATGGCTCCGTGCTTCTGCCATGAGACGGTCAAGCATGGAAAACAGGATACACCTTTCTGGATGGATAATTTTCCTTATTAAAACAACACAGCAGGAAGCCCAGCAGGAGACCAAACTAAAACAAGCTTTTTAATCGTAATTTCCCCTGAAATAATTTCCCAAGGTAGACCAGGAGGAAAACTATATTCTAACATCAAGCTAAACAGCAGCTTTGCCTTTTTCATGAACACAAATCTGGAGCAAAGGCTCCGTGAAGATCCCCAAGAAAATGGGAAATGGCCTTTTGGGTTTATGGAGGATCATCATGCACCTGTGCTAGGAAAAAAGTAAATAAACTGTAATTTGCTCATTATTCACCTCATATCAATTTTTCTTGCACCTTGAAGTGTATATTCATATTAATAATAAAAAATAGTAATCACATACAAAATTTTTTAAAGTTTGAAGGTTATAGTTTATGGTGTGAGGGGTACCGTGGTGGGTAGTATTGTTGCTTCACACTATTTGAACCCAGGATTGGCAGAAGTGCTTTGTCTGGGCAGTGTACACACTCAACAGTTGTTTTAATAGGTTTTACCTTGCAGTTAATAGACCTTTCTGATATTTCAGTTTGTGATACCGAGTCATCCAAGTTGTAGAGTGTGTGCATAGGTTATGTAATATCCCCCGAGTCATATCAGGTGTAGGTTTTAAAAATAACTGCTGCTCAAATAGGCTTCATCTCCCTATGACACTTCACTGGAGTATGTACGGATAAGTACATTATGTCTAAAAGTAATGTTATATAGAAAATAATGAAGTATTGCTATGTTAGATAGCCAATGGTATCTTCTAGATTGTTTTAACCTCAAATAAACCTCTGTATGGAAAGCCGAATTAACATTTAGAGATAGCTATGCCAATCTGCCTTAGTCTCTAAATCGCGGTGTTTTGCTCTTAAGTAAATGTTATTGTTAGTGGCCCTTAAATTGTGTTTTCACTATAGACAAATCTAAACAGATATCATTGATTATTTTAACCTACTCTATGTTTAAAATGTATTTTTATAAAGTGAGCCAAAAGTAAAATTTAACTGTTTTTTAAAAATCAGGAATTTCTGGCTCAGACAAATATATTGTAAGACATATCTTTCAAAATGTATTCAGTAGTTGTGTTTCAGCTTGGCTTAGTTCTGCTAAATATGCATGGGATAAAAATGCTGCCCATTTCTATAATACTGTATTAAGATTACTATCAATTAAAATTTAAAATCATCCATCCTTTTTCCACTGCAAGATCTGCAAGGAGTTTCAAGTTTTCCAAGAACATTTGGTGCATTGGCAGGAACCAGCCTTATGAGAGATGCTATCTATCTATCTATCTATCTATCTATCTATCTATCTATCTATCTATCTATCTATCTATCTATCTATCTATCTATCTATCTCAACAGTGCATGCATGCACAATTAAAACAATACTGCCAACCAACATTGCATTTCCTCATTCATCTACCTGCATCCATCACAGAGTCATGCTTATGAGATGTTAGGCATTAGAAATAACAAAGAGAAAAGTCTTCAAAATAGGAAAGCAGTTATGTGCACACGCTGTATTTTCTGATTGAGGAGGAATAAAGTTCCAGTCACATCTATCTTTTCTTATATGAAACAATTGCAGAAATAAATCTATATATCTCTTTTGACTGTTGAGGTATGCAGCCATCTTGGAATAACTTTACAATCTAGGATGCACTGGTTTCTTTAGTTACTTTTAACTATTTTTATATATTTTTAGTCATTTTTCTTTCTAAAAAAGAAATGTTTCCTCTTTGTCCTTAATTGATAGAGCAATGTATTGTTTAATACTAATAATGTCTTAGCAAAAGGTAAAAGCTATAATTAGCCATAAATGATTGTCTAAAAATAAAAGTCCATTCATAAATCCATTGTCATAAATGTGTCGATCTTGGAGGAAGTTTAGCTATTTCCTATTACCATCAGCAAACTTTCTGCCCTCTTCCACTGTTCTTCTTTAATGCCAAATCCAGAAGGGGCATTACCCTCTGTGGGTGTCTTCACCACCTAAGAACTTCATAATGTTCAGGGTGTGTGTCTAATGTTAAGGAAAACTCCTGTAAACACATGTATAAAGGAAGCAGAATAAATTCTAAGGCATCCCTTTCAAAAGAAGTTTTTTTTGTGTTCTTCCAGTGTTTTGTTCAAAGAGGCAGAGTCAAATGTCGCACTATCTATCTATCTATCTATCTATCTATCTATCTATCTATCTATCTATCTATCTATCTATCTATCTATCTATCTATCTATCTATCTATCTATCTATCTATCTATCTGTAGTATGATTAGCCAATTATTAATATCTGCATGCAGCATCACTACTACACTGTATATAATATGATAGCTGAAATTCCAATAGTGTGAAACTGATTCAGCAAGACATATTTCAGCAGCAAGTACACTAGATGACCTTCCCAATGCTAAGAATGCTGAGACGTAGAATGATTTGAGACAAAGCTCCCAAAAAAGCCAAATAGCAAAGTTTGCTACTTCTGTTAGGGGAAAGTGTACATTTATTACACAAGCAAATGTGAGCCAGTGGACTCCAAAGGCATTTCAGCTATCCTGCCAGTCAGAATAATTAGGAGGTATTATGAATAATGCAAGTTGTGCTGAAAGAGCTCAGTAAATAAAACTGCATGCACACATAGTGTATAAACAGCAATCCCTATATGTTCAACTGAGCTCACTGCGACCTGCAACCCAGAAACTCCCAGCGCAATAAAATAAAAAAATAAAATAAAAATCCAGCTTTCCAACTTACCTTCTTCAGGGAAATGGTTAATCTATTTTTAAATAAAGCTAACTTTTTTAATCTATCCAGTACTTAGAATGCTGTCATTGATCAATGATTTATGTGATTTAAACCACCTCTTGGCTATAGCATTGGTTTCTGTCCAAGCAGCTGAGCTGAATACTAATCAGGGGATAAAATTTATGTTCAGGCATTATCGCTGTAAGAGCCTCCTGAGGAAGGACTTTACACTTGGAATGTGTGGCAGACAGGTTACTTGTGAAAAAAAAAAGAAAAAAAAACTACAAGTAGGGGGTGGGAGGTGTGCTGTTGAAAATACATAGAATAGTCTGGATTATGTCTTATAATTTATTTACATGACTTGGTACTACATTTGTGTAGTTAGTCCATGATGGGGCCAGAGAGAGCACCTAAAGAAGGATCTGTGGTATAAACATACGTTTTGTTGCATTATTTACACTTCAGATTACTTAAATAGAATTGTTTTCCCTCAAACACCTGCACAGGACTTCCTTGTGTGTTTAAATGTGTTTGTTTTAATAGGCATATGAGTTTGTCTGCTCACTCGCATGCCACTTGAATTTTTCTCTAGCAGAGGTTAGACGAAGAAAGATGGCAAGAAACAGCAAGCAAAGGTCACAGTTTTAAAAAGCAGTATAGGAAGAAAGGAAGTTTTAGCATGCTGTCATGGGACAGAAAGCAATGAATTTCTTTTGGCAGCTCAAACAGTTTGCTTTTTCTCAGTTGATCAAGTGCTCCAGATCTCTTCTCATCTGGTTGATTTTCTGGTGTGCAGCCTAAAGCTGCAATAATGTAACAGAGTGCCCTGAAAATCACTCATTAAGTCACCACAGTACAAGAAAACAGTAGAGAGGCGAACCACAGAGAAATCTATGGACAGTCTGTTCCAAACATCTAAACACTGAGCCAATGATATTCCCATGGCACTGTGGTCAGAAAGAGAAAGAGAGAGAGGGAGGGAGAGAGAGAGAGATAGAGAATGATTATGCAGCCTGTTAGCAGGCCATTTTAGCAATGCCCATTGATAACCCGGTCAAGGGGCTTGGTTCTATTTTCATGCTTTTGCTTTCCTGCACTTCTGTTCACATTCTGAAAATGAATGCATCTTGAGTGATGCAAAATCTGCAATAGGATGAAGGTTCTTAATAGCTGGTCAAAAACATTTATGGATGCAATACCACAGCCCGACTGAAGGCACTCGATTCCCCAATTCTTCTGATGGCACACGTTTGGAGCCTCTACCTCAGGATTTAGATTTTTCATTGATTGATCGCTCTTAAGCTTAATGACCTACTGTATGTACTTTCAATTTATGTTTTCAGTTTTGTTCCTTTTGATAGATCCATTTTGCTGCAGTATGTACTTGTGATGGAAAGGTTGGAAAAAAATATTGCTGGAATCATTTAGTAAATAAATTATAGTCAGGACAAATGCAATTTGTAGAATTAGAAATGATAGAAAATAGTTTTTCCTTTTTAATTTGAAGGATTATATGATGTGGTGGGCGGCTGGGTCCAATGCCCGGCCGGGACGCCCTTTCCACATATGTTCATGTATGAGCAACCATGGACGTCTCACTACCTCCCCCGGGACGCTTGGTGGCAGCCTCCCTGGCTGACGATGGTGCCTCAGTGTACCGCAGGGTTTCATGGGAGATGGAGTTCTCCACAATCCTGTGGGGATCTGGGATGGCCGCCAGGGGGTGCTGCATGGATCCCAGAGCCCACCTGGACACCTCTACAGTCCCGTCCGGAGGTGCAATTAGCAACAGGTGATCAAGCACCTGGAGCACTTCCGGGTGGGTTATTATAAAAAAGGCCAGCATTCACCACACAGGAGCCAGAATCAGGAGGAAGAGGACAAGGTTGCCGGGGAGGAGTGGTGATGCCAAGAGAAAAGTGGAGAGAAAAGTGTCTGTGTGTTGGCTGTGCTTTGTTTGGGACTGTGTTGTGGCTGGAAGGATTACGGGGTAGACGTGCCTTCCAGCTGAAGAAAAATAAAAAGTCTGTTGGTTTTTACACGTGCCTCTGCGTCAGTCTGTGCCGGGTCGGGCGCAATATAGCGCCTTATTATAATGGATATATATATATATATATATTTACATTATTTTGTTGAGCTTTAAGGACCATATTACAAGATGTAAAGCACAGACCAATCAGAAATATAAAAAACAATATTTCCAAATGGGAGCTTGAATGCTTTAAACCATAAAACTTACAGTCCAACTCCCTTCCAGTTCACTGAGCAATGTGGAAAAGGCACATCATAAAATAGTTCATCACATGTATTTAAATGTCAGGGGAAAAAAAGAACTGCGGTAGAGGTCCCAAAAGCTTATTCTTGGACAACATTAATAAAATCTTGTTAAATTCTGACAAAAGCTTTACAGCATTTCTTGTGAAGAAATTTGAATGTTTTCTAGTTTCATGCAGTGTAATGTGATAAATTGCTTCCCCATTGAGTGTTGAAGGGACACATAGAATTCTTCCAGTATAACAAAACAAGTCACCGTACAGGCAAAGCAGTGTAGAAAATCAAAGTAAATTTAGTGTTAGATAATCTTACCTCATCTTTTATTACTCCAAACAATGACATTAAAGGATTAGGAATAATTATGACTCCAAAGCAATCTGACAAATAAGTTATTTTCTCCCAGAATATCTTTAATTTAGAACAATCCCAAAGCATATGACCTATCGAGGCTAGTGCTTGATGGCACTGTTCACAGTTTACAGTTCCTGGTATATTCTGAATACTTTTAACCTTGGATGAGGAGTCTGATGCCTAAGATCATCTAGAGGTGCACACTACAGAATTGCCCGATGAAGTCTAAAATCTGTCCTAATTCACAAATAAAATATATTCAATATTTCTTGAAATAGTGGGCTATAGGAATTCAATATTCAAGTTTTTCAAATTGAGCATACACATTATCAAAGCAGAGGGCATCCATGTTGGCATGTAAGGTGCCTTTACAGTGTATTACCTTAAAGTTATATTGTTTCAGGCTCAGGAACCACCTCGTTATTCTTGGATTTGTGTCACAAGCAGACAGAGAGCCACTGTAGGGGGGCATGATCTGTGACTAAGGTGAATTCGCGGCCCAACAAATAATAAAGCAGCGTGGTTACCGCCCATTTAATGGCGAGCGCTTCCCATTTGATCGCAGCATATCTCCTCTTCCGGTCCAGCAGTTTCTGGCTGAGATACATAATGGGGTGTTCGGCTCCTTCGACGACTTAGCTTAACACAGCAACCAGGCCGGTTTCCGAGGCGTCGGTCTGGAGAATAAAAGGACTAGAGAAGTCAGGTGATTTTAATATCAAAGCAGAAGTCAGGACCTTTTTTAAGTCACTAAATGCAGCAGCAGCCTTGGGATTCCATACCACCGAATTAGGGGCCTTCTTCTTTGTCAAATCCATTAGAGGCGCAGCTCGCTCGGAGAAGCAGGGTACAAACTGGCGGTAGTACCTGGCTAAGCCCAAGAAAGCTTGCATTTGCCTCTTTGTTAGCAGCTGGGGCAAGTTGCTTATGGCAGCTATTTTGGACCACTGTGGTTTGATCTGTCCTCCGCCCACCACATAGCCTAGATACTTAGCCTCGGTCAATCCAAAATTACACTTTTGTGGATTGATCCGGAGTCCAGCCTTGCATATGGCCTGAAGGACATCTCTCACATGCAGTAGGTGTTCTCCCCAGGTGCGGGAAAATATGACGATATCGTCAAGATAGGCAGCACTATAGGCATTATGGGGCCGGAGCAGTCGGTCCACCAGACTTTGGAAGGTCGCCGGAGCCCCGTGCAGCCCAAAGGGAAGAACTCGGTACTGCCAGTGGCTATTAGGGGTACTAAATGTGTTTTTTTCCTTCGGTCAAGGGGATTTGCTAATATCCTTTCGTCATGTCCAGGGTGGAGAGGTAGCAGGTGTCTCCCAGATGCTCTAGCATGTCGTCCACCCGAGGCATAGGATAGGCATCGAAACGGGAAATTTGGTTAAGCCGGTGGAAGTGCAGCCCAAAGGGAAGAACTCGGTACTGCCAGTGGCTACTAGGGGTACTAAATGCGTTTTTTTCCTTCGCTATCTTGGCCAATGGGATTTGCCAATATTCTTTCTTCATGTCCAGGGTGGAGAGGTAGCAGGCGTCTCCCAGACGCTCTAGCATGTCGTCCACCCGAGGCATAGGATAGGCATTGAAACGAGAAATTACTTTTGATGTAGCCACTCGCACTGGCATGGCTTCTGGATATCGAGTGGCATAATCAACCATTACCAGAATATACGTATGTCCCCTAGGTGAGCGTTCAAGGGGTCCCACAATGTCTAGACCTATTCTCTTGAACGGGATATCAATTATGGGCAGGGGAACTAGAAGGACGCAATCCTTCCTAGGAATGTGAGTGAGCTGACATTCAGGGCAGGATCTGCAAAATCGCCGCACCTCCTTGTGCACACCTGGGCAGTAAAAGCGTGCTGTTATACACTCAAGGTTTTTTTCAGGGCCTAAATGCCCCCCCCAAAAATAAAATGAGCGTGTGCCAGGTCACATATTTCCCGTCGGAAAGATCGGGGAACCAGGAGTTGGCTGCATATTCCGTTACGGCTTTCAACCACCCGATATAACAGATCATTCTTGATGACAGGCATGGGTGGGGTGGAATCTTTGCCGGGGTGTCCGTTTACGGCCACTACTGCATTTCTAACATGTTTTAATGAGTCGTCGTTCCACTGCTCCCACCTAAAAGAGGAGGGAAGGGGGTGGAACCGGACTGCTATGTCAGGTAATTCTTGGGGGCAGTGCTCAACTGAGGCCGCAGAGACATGGGAGGTAGGGAGCGGGTTACCCTCGGCCTCCGGCCCCTCCTCTGCAGGCTCTAGATCCACAGGATCACACTGAGTAGCCGACATGCTACCTGTTCTCCTGCATGGCTGGGACTCCTCCTCGGATGAGCGGCTCTTGTCTGTATCCTGGGTCGAGGAACCAATCAGACACGGCTCTGTCCTCTCAGTTGTTTTGGGACCAGTCTCTTCCCAGTATTATGGCATATGGAGGGTTCAGGAGCACCACCACGCGCTTTTGTGCCAAATGTCCACGGACTAGGAGCTAACACATCACGGTAGGGTATTCCTTAATCTCACCGTGAATACAGGTAAGGCAGGTCCTTTTATTATCATACTGTCCCAAGCGGGGGGCAGCATGGTGGTGCAGTGGTAGCGCTGCTGCCTCGCAGTTCTGAGACCTGTGTACGCTTACTGGGTCCTCCCTGCGTGAGAGTTTACATGTTCTCCTCGTGTCTGCGTGGGTTTCCTCAGGGCGCTCAGGTTTCCTCCCACAGTCCAAAGTGTTTGTGTGTGTCCTGCGGTGGGTTGGCACCCTGCCCAGGATTGGTTCCTGGCTTGTGTCCTGTGTTGGCTGGGATTGGCTCCAGCAGACACCCGTGACCCTGTGTTAGGATTCAGTGGGTTGGAAATTGGATGGATGGATGTCCCGAGCAGACATAGAGGGCAGCAACGACAGTCACATTGCTTCCCGTATCAAAGAGTGCTCGGACTAGGTGTCCCTTCAGTCTGGCAGGGCCTGTGAAGGGAGAAGCGAGAGGGTTAGACACGACCGCATAACAGTACCAGCCTGCTTCAGTCCAAACACAGTCCATCTGGTCGTCTCCCTTGGGGCAAACGGCCGCTGTATGCCCTGGTTTGCCGCAGTGATAACAATGTAGTGGAAGGTGGGACCTTTCCCTTTTTCTGGGATGGTTCTCTGGGTCCTGCGCTGGATTCTCACTGCGGTTATTTCAGCTAGTTGTCTACTAGCAGTGTGCTCAAAAATGGTCAAATACGTCTCCACGTCTTCTTGTGGTCTCATAGGAACGAGCAGTTGAGCAGGTCCTTGTCCTCTCGTGTGTGTGCGGTGCCCATCGGTGCCTACAAACTCAACATGGCGGGCTTGCAGTTGGGTGAGTTGATCGGCCAGCTGTTGTACGACCTCCGTGAGGCCTATGGGTTCAGCCATCCTATTAAGTTTTCCCCGACCTTGATCCTGCCGACTACGCCACTTGTGGTCGGGCGGTGGAAGGACAGACTGGAAACAGTCGGAATGTTGGGACACCAACCGGGTCGTCCCGTTTAATCGTCACAAGACGAACAGACAAAATAAACAAAAGTAACGAAAATAGCGCTTCAGCACTGTCCTGTACAGGGACTTCCTTCACAAGAATCAGTCCTTTCAAAAAGTCACGGTCTCCGGCGTGCAGCTCGTTCTGGTATCCCGGAAAAAATCCGCCTTTCTCTTTGCCGGTGCTTCCTTTATCGGTATTTCCTGAAGGGTGGTATTGCCGGGCGGCTTCTTGGAGCTGTGGGGGAAGAGGAAGAACAGGACAAGGTCAGCGGTATCCCCCCATCTTGTCTCGGCGGGCTATTGTGTACCTTTCCCTGGCCCATTCGTGACAATACCAATCCGTTCATCATATTATTGTGTTTCAGAATTTCTTCATTTAGGTTCAGGGTCTGAACACTTATATAAATGAGAAATTTCAGTTTTTGAGTTTTATTAAATTTGCAAACCGTTCTGAAAACATATTCTCACTTTGTCGTTATGGGTTATTGAGTGTAGATTGATGGGCAAAATGGTAAATGTAAGTATTTAAAATTACATTTACAACACAACAAGTGTATATCACCTTATATATAGTAATGTGCTTCACAAGTACAAAACTACTGCCGTGTAGTTGATATTTTTTATTCACAATTAGAGGAAAGGCATGCTAATCATCTTGCTCAGTGGAGCACTTAAACCAGAAACGTTGTGGTTTAGAAGTTGGTGCCCTAACCACTAGACCACACTGCAGGAGCAAAAAATGTAAAAATCTTGTATTTCCGTTTCTGTGGCATGTCTTTATGCACTTTATTTATTTGTTAGTATTTTACCTTGAATTGCATATTATGAGGCATGTCTTTGTTTCCATGTATTAGACAAAGAGTTCACTTAATCAGAGAAAATCTGATTTTCTTTTTCTTGTTATTCTTTCAGATTTCCAGATGCCTTCAGGCCTACCTAAATGAAAATGGACAAAACAAAGCTTTTTCAATGTGCTGGCCTTCTTTTACTAATTTCTTTTTTTTTTTATGTAAACCGACCAAGACAAAAAATGATGCAGAAAATCCTTTGAATGGCTTATAAAGCATTAACTCCGCTTTCTGCTTTCATTTCATATTAATTTCTTCCTTTCTGTAAAATCTGGAAATTGAGACAATGAACGTGGCACAAACTCTGCCTGTACTGTATGGCTGACCATTTTCGATAGACTAACAATAAATCAATGGAAAAGGAGCAAGGAGAGTGACAAACGTATATTGCAGGCTACAAGGCACAGCAGCATGTGTGAATTTCAGCTAAATAAGTCTCCCAAGAATAAATGTGTTGACAATTAATCCTTTGGAAAATCTCAATGATTAATTTTTGGGGAATGTTAGATTAATGAAAATCTTACCGTTGTTACAGGATGTGTGAAACCCTCTCATGGATTATGACTTTAAAATTTAAAAAAATACCTTTAGATATTGAAATATTTTAGTCTATATTATATGACATCCTTTTATTAAAATGCTTCAAAATAAAATCTTTTTATCTTTATGTTTAGTTTTTCTAACACTGTGTTGCCTGTGAGTCTTAGTTATAGAAATGTTTTTATTTTCTTAGTTACATCCTTTGGTGAACATTAATGGTGGTACAATAGTTGGCATTGCTGCCTCACAAAGCCAGTTTCCTTGATTTGAGCCCTGTTCCTGGATGCTGTCTGTGTGGAGTCTGCACATTATTCTCCCTGTGAGTGGATGGGTTTCCTCGCTCAGGGTAATACATTCATTCTGGAAGTGGTCCCCTGAGGCAGAGCCTTCAACACCATCTAACCTCTGCTCCTTATGGACAAGCTGACAGAGATAGGAGTAGATTCATACCTGGTGGCATGGATCGTGAACTATCTTACAGACAGACCTCAGTATGTGCGTCTCGGGAACTGCAGGTCTGACATTGCGGTCAGCAGCACAGGAGCGCCGCAGGGGACTGTGCTTTATCCCGTCATGTTCAGCCTATATACTGTACATCAGACTTCCAATACAGTCTTGCCACATGCAAAAGTTCGCTGACGACACTGCTATTGTGGGCTGCATCAGGAGTGGGCAGGAGGAAGACTATGGGAACCTAATCAAGGACTTTGTTAAATGGTGCGACTCAAACCACCTACAACTGAACACCAGCAAAACCAAAGAGCTGGTGGTGGATTTTAGGAGGCCCAGGCCCTGTGATCATCAGAGGTGACTGTGTGCAGAGGGTACAGACCTATAAATACCTGGGAGTGCAGGTGGATGATAAATTGGACTGGACTGCCAATACTGATGCTCTGTGCAAGAGAGGACAGAGCTGATTATACTTCCTTAGAAGGCTGGCGTCTTTCAACATCTATAATAAGATGCTGCAGATGTTCTATCAAACGGTTGTGGTGAGCGCCCTCTTCTATGCGGTGGTGTGCTGGGGAGGCAGCATAAAGAAGAGGGATGCGTCATGCCTGGATAAATTGGTGAGGAAGGTAGGCTCTATTGTAGGCACGGAGCTGGACAGTTTGACATCTGTGGCAGAGTGACGGGCACTGAGCAGGCTCCTGTCAATCATGGAAAATCCACTGCATCCATTGAACAGTATCATCTCCAGACAGAGGAGCAGCTTCAGCGACAGACGTGTCAGTCTGGGGTCATGGGGTAAACGGTAACATTATACAATGTTATTGACTGTTATACCTGCCTCGCACTCACCACCTTAACTTGCACTGTGTTTTTATCACTCTTTAATTAATATTGTTTGTATCAGTATGCTGCTGCTGGAGTATGTGAATTTCCCCTTGGGGATTAATAAAGTATCTATCTATCTATCTATCTATCTATCTATCTATCTATCTATCTATCTATCTATCTATCTATCTATCTATCTATCTATCTATCTATCTATCTATCTATCTATCTATCTATCTATCTATCTATCTATCTATCTATTCCTAAAGACATACAGTATGTCCTGGGTTAATCAGTAAATTGAAATTGGCCCCACTGTTGATGTGTGCCTTTTGATGGACTGGCTTCCAATGCCGCCTGAACTGATGACTCTGAATTGGATTAAGATGGTTTGAAAATGTATGTTGTGATGGGTGGCACGCATGGGCGGGCGTCTTGGCCGGATTTGGATAAGGTTCCTTACCTGGACAGGAGGCCATCTGCTCAAAGGCACAAGTAACACGGCTAAGATCATTCTACCTCATCCAGGAGACAGGCAGAAGATACCAGTGCAGCAGTGAGTACACTGGCATCTCGACAGGGTTGGACCGAGGAACAATACCCAGCCGGGAGGTCAATGTAGTGGAAAGACAAGGGGAGACAACCTGGCAGGACTACATACTCCCCTGACACGCTAGGTGGCAGCCTACCAGATAGACAACACATTCATGGACACCTGTAAGGCACATTGGGAACTATAGACATGTAGGGCAACTGTTGTCTTCTGAGGGTGCTGCAAAGGGGTACCATGGGGATTCATTATCTTTACTTTGTGGCACTTCCATTTGACTTCCGTTCCATTAGGCTATGCCCTAGCACCAGACGTACTCTATGTCCAGCAGTAAAGAAGCCACTCGACCTCATCCAGGCAAGTTGGAGTCGTGTGAAAGAAGGACAAAGCTGGCCCGGTGGAGGGTAAGGAGAGGGGAAAAGAGAAGGAGAAGAACTGCATTAGAAATGTGGCTGTGTTTAGTAAACAAGCCTTTTTATTGTCTTGAGTCTCAGTAGTTGTGTCTGAGGTTTGGGGTGCTGCAACACCCCCTACTGGTCACAATATATGTAGAGTATGGATAGCTGGCAGTGAAACCAGTGGGTTGGGGAGGAGAACTAGATACAGAGACACTTAGGAACACATTCGAATTCTTAAGTTAAACTTAATGTGTGCCTAGGAGCACATTGATTAGCACATCTTCAGGAAATCAGTATGAAATTTTCACTATTTGTGTGAAGTTTGCATATTTTTGAAATATCTATATGGGCATTCTAGTTTCCTCCCACATCACAAACTGGAGCGTTAGATTCATTGGCAACTCTAAACTGGCACAGTGTCGGTGTGTAACTTCATGTGTTCTGAGAAGTACTGGAATACCATCTAGTTCCTACCTGGTTCTCATTGCTAATGTATTCCAGAAGTTATGTGTATGACTCAATAGGACTCTTTAAAGTGATGAAAACTATGAAAGAGTTTAACTTTCCAATCTTTCAACAAATGCACTATGACATAATTAAAAGCTAAATAGTAGTACGTTTATAGATTTACGTTTATATAAGATTTACAGTATATGATTTATAGAATGTTACTTCACAACTAAAAATAGTTGTCTAGCAGTGTTTATAAAACTAACATTTTTGGAACCATCCCATATAGATGTTGGTTTGACGACAGTAGCTGACAAGGAAGTGATGAGAATATGCAGGACTGAACAACTTCCTTCCATCCATTACCAAGTATGATTAATCCAGGTCACAGCTATCGGGTGGCAGCCTATCCCAGCAGCATCTAGCACAAGGTTTTTGCCAACCCTGAGTACTAATGGGGCATTAATACATTGCAGGGCACAAACCCACACTTACTACATGAGTCAATGTAGAATCAGGAGTTATTTTCACACCCACGCAAATCTGGAAAAAACATCCATCAAACTTGGGAAGAATAGACTAAATCCACATAGACTGCAAGACGAAGCAGTTTCCATCACATTTTCCCAATATAAGTATTCTGATTGATGATTCATAATTCAGTGTTCATATCAGTGTTTTTTTTATTATTATTATTTTTCATGACATTCATACTAAGATTTTTTTCAAATGTTCTTAAGCCGTTAATGACATGCTGTAGCCATGTGATATAGCATGGTACTTCAAGTGACAGACAACACTGAGCATATTTCACTTTGTCTTTTTTTAGATTAAAACATTTTCAACACTTAGAAGCCATGTTTTCTGTTTCCATGAGAGCCCACATGAGGGTGTCCCATTATTAAATGGTACCCTGTGCGTTATGGGCTCCTGCCTTGCACCCATTGTACTATTACTCCCAATTCTGTATTGGAATAAGTGGTTTTGGAAAATACATACATCAACAAGAATACTATAATACACCTAAACTTGTTTTTTAATATAACTATTTATCAAAACATTTCAGATTGTGTGATATTGATCCATTGGCCTAAACCTTCCTTTGTTTAGAGTCAGTTTTGAAAAATTAGAAACATACATATCACTTCTACTAAGGACTTACAGTAATTCAGGCAAGTTGCATTTCAGACCACTAGGCTTTCTGTACATAAGAGATGGTTTCATGTTGCGTATTCATACTTTAGGTCACAGCCTGAGCTGGTCTGAGCACTGAAATGCATATAACATACAGTATGATGCAGAACCTCCCGGCATTAGTAAAGAAAAACCTTTATAATAAAATACATTAATTCCCTTTTTTAGTCACCTTCAAAATACTGTCCAGAGTCTATTGCATTGTTTGCTGGATTTCTTCCATGGTACAAAATCTTCTTTCCATCAGTCACAATTTTACCTTTGGGAACAAAAAGAAGTCACAGGGAATGAGATCTGGCAAACACATTTTGTTCAAAAAGTCTTTGACTAACCAGTACAGTGTATGTAAGTGCATTACCATGGTGCAAAATCTGGTTTTGACTGCGAAACTTCTTTGGATGTTTTTTCCTGATGCTTTCCCATAGACAGCTCATAAGTTCAATGTAATAGTGCTAATTAACAGTTTGTCCATGCGGAACAAACTATTTATGAACCATCTATTAAGTTTTTTTAAAAACATGATCATCATTGTCTCTTGAAAATTTGCAATTGTGGCCTGGAGAAAACAAATCGCATAAGTTATGCGAATATTTGTAGAATAAAGGCCACAAATACTCACGTCATCTGTGCCCAATACTACTCGATTGACTAATTAACCAGACTGTAGGCATATGATACAAAGCAGCATATTCAAGATCTACACCCTACTCCCATGCTGTTAACCGATTGTGGGAATTTTTGGGTCCATTTTCATAGATAGATAGATAGATAGATAGATAGATAGATAGATAGATAGATAGATAGATAGATAGATAGATAGATAGATAGATAGATAGATAGTGTAATGGATTTTTTTCTGGTTGGGATGCCCTCTAAAGGGAAGGACTTGGGGCAGTACCTTTTCCAGAACAACAGAGTGCAGTCTCCCAGGATTACTACGGTGCGATGTGTTTGGAGCATGGAAGCTCAGCCCTGTTGGGGCCTATGGGCACCGCCAGGGGGTGCATGGGGAACAGCTGAGCCCTGGTCAGTAGGGCTTCCGCCACACCTGGAAGTATGCCAGGAAGGAGATTATGGGCACCTGGAGCCCTTCTGGGTGCTCTATAAAAGGAGCCACCTCACTCTATTCAAGGAGCCAGAGGTGGGAGGAAGGGAGAATAAGCTTGCCGGGAGGAATGGAGGCGGATACAGTGACAAAGAGAGGAAAGAAAGAAAGTGCTGTGTGCTGTTTTGCTAGGGCTTTGTACTGTGCTACATTAATGGGAAACCTGGGAAAAGTTTCGCACAGTTGAATAAAGCCTGTGTTGTGCTGAGACTTCTGCTTGTGTCTTTTGTGTTCGGGTGTCTGTGGAGATGTGCGCCCCCTGATGGTCACAAGAGATAGATAGATAGATAGATAGATAGATAGATAGATAGATAGATAGATAGATAGATAGATAGATAGATAGATAGATAGATAGATAGATGTACAAATATCAAATAGTACTAGCTCTTGCTGGTTTACTCAATGGTGTATTAGATCTTATTTTGCACTGTATCTCGCTACACCATGCCACCTACCTACTGTAGCAGTGTACAACTGGTTTCGTTAAGTAAATGAAAGTGCCCCTGAATTTTCTTAACTCTCAATAGCCTATCTAAACACTATTCTTTTAAGAAACTAATGCCTTCATTATATTTGGCATTTTTGTGCTGATTCCTTTAAACATTAAGATTGTTTTTCAGATCTGTTATTGGATGCCATGGTGGGTGTATGTTATCTAATTAGTTTCCTGGGTTTGAATCTCTAGAGAGTTTGCTTTCCATGTGCAGTTTGTATTGTTTATTCCTAGGTATTTATATTTTCCTATCTCATTTACAAATACATGCTGGTAAGGGTGATTGGAAACTCCAAATAAGTCCTGGGTGTGTATGTGTGTTTGTTTGTGGGCCATGCAATAGACTGGTGCCCTATCTCGTGCCTTGTGTCTTAGGCGGTGACTCTTGGCAATGCTGTATGTTTTAAAAATAAATATAAAGATCCCTTACCTTTACAATGCAAAAATACTTCAGTTGAAGATGTTTTACATTAAAAAACACTTTATCAGAATTGAGGCAAAATGTATAAGAAGACCAGCCAAAATATCAAGAGATCTGTTTAGGAGACTTCTTAAGGTCACTAGGGCTAATGCCTGTTCACAAAGCACAAGGTCTAACACTAACTCCAAAAAAAGTAAGAAAAGCTAAAAATCAATAAAAAGAGCAATGTGAAAGTAAAAGAAAAATAATGAAAACTCAGAAATGTCACAGATTCCAGTAACAAAATAAATTAATTAAGAGCAATCATATCTTCTTGAAGCTACTACTTGCATTGTCATTCCCAGCAACTAAAAAAACAACTTCCAATGGCATACTTTTATATCAACCATATAGTTACATCTTGATTTTATTTGACCTATTATATTAAGCGAAAGTATGTATGATTATACAGATAAGAAATCAAAAAAGCATGCCTGTAACTGCCTGAAGCAGCAAAATGGTTCATAGTCCATTCATTCATCCATTTTGAATCTGCTTAATTCAATTCAGGATCATAGTGAATGATTCAGAATAATATCATTATTTTGAATGCGTAGAACATTTAAGTAATTATTATCTTTGATTTACCTGAAACAATAAAACTGTGATCGCTCTGACTCTTGAGTAAAAGAAAAACAGACATTTGAAAAGTCTGCTTACTGAGGGTTTCTTTGCATAATTTTCATATCCTTGCAGTTAATGATGAGCACATGCAAATTGTCTGATGAAGCATCAGCAGCAACTTCCCAAGTGCATCCCTCAGTTTGTTAAGACCTATTTCAAATTGTGTGGACAATAATCTGATTTGACACTTGCTCACCTAGATATACTATGTTCTATACTACAGCACAACATACAGATTTTTAACAAACTTGTATCACAAATATTACACAATGGTGTGGAATTTTGACATTCGTTCCTATGATATTGTTTGAAACTGGTAACACATCAAATATCTTTTCAATAATCATACAAGATGAGTCTAATACCTAATGTATGTATTTCTGCAATCTCTCAGAGTACACTTTATGGCACAATGGCTGAATATGTTGAACGTGATGTACACAGTTTATCAAATCTCACTCTGCAAACTGGAACCAGTAGCATGAGGTGTGTGGCCCATTGTCACCTGAAAGTGGGCATGCCAATTAATATATTTATGAGTATGCCAGGGCAAATAAAAGATTAATGACAATTTAAAAATTACACATTAACTGCAACAGATGGAAGCAGACACAATACAACACGTTTGCAATAGTTTATGGGTAGTTTGAACACGCACAGTCCAGTGCTTTGTTGTTAGTCTAGCTGAGGCCAAGGTCAAATAAACTTGGACACTTCACTGCTGGTTTGCACCATTGTTGACCAACATACTGTAGTGAGATTTCTTTGGGTATAGGAAATATAGTGTCATCAACTGACACTCAACTCTATTTCAATGTCAAAAGTGCAGCTTCAGAGTTTTCTCAGCTCACAACTTGCCACAATGAAATTAAAACCTGGATGGAGCAGAACTCTTTGAAATTAAATTGCAACAAAACTGAACTCCTGCAAATTGGCTCTAAAGCACTACTTGAGAAAATGAGCTCCTTTTCAGTCACTCTTGACGGTGATCTCATCAGACCTTCTTCTGATGCAAGGAATCTTGGTGTCATTTTTGATTCCTCCCTTTCTTATTCCGCCCACATAAACCACATTAAGAAACTTTCTTACTTTCACCTCCATAACATATCACGTGTTCGAGAAATGTGAGAAACTTGTCCATGCTTTTATCACATCCCACATCTATTATTGTAACTCGCTGCTGGCAGGTGCCCCTTCTAATCTTATATCACAGCTCCAGTTGATTCAAACCTCTGCTGCAAGAATCCTTACTCGAACCAGCAGCAATGAGCACATCACACCCATTCTGCTTCACCTTCACTGGCTCCCTGTGTCTTACAGGATTGAATATAAAATTCTACTAATAACTTACAAAGCTTTAAATGGCCTTGTACTGGACTTCATCAGTGAGCTTCTAAATCACAATGCTCCTGTTCGCCTACTATGGTCCTCTGATTCTGGTAATCTTGTTGTGCCTCACACTAATCTACACTCCATGGGTGACAGGGCCTTCAGCTGTATAGCGCCCAGACTCTGGAATGACATCCTGAAATTAATTAGATCAGCTGACTCCATTCATTCTTTTAAAAAACAACATAAAACTCATCTATTTAGAAAGGCTTTTAACTTAACTTAACATTCTGCCCTTTCTTTCAGTTTACCTCTCTGTCCAGGTGCTCAGGATAATTTGTGTGTCTGTTATATCACAAATTAGGTTATTTGTTAGGTTTTTCTTTTAGTATTGAATTTAGTATTTTATTGTTCTTTATTCTGTTTAATGCTTTGTTATCTGTTTCATTGTTCTATTCAGGAAATCATTTGTATCCAATGTTACATATACTCTGCTGTTTTTTCTAAGATTCTGTGAAGCTCCTTGAGCATGGGAAAGGCTCTATATAAATAAAATGTATTATTATTATTATTAGGAAGTAAACCCTGCTGAAATTTTCCAAAGTATGTTGGCTTATGCAGATCAGTAAGCTGTTTGAGGACCCATCGTGCACAAACTTAACATTACACCAAGTCATAATACACCGTGGCATGTGCAGATCCATAGCTGATATCCAAATGTAAAGCAACAGTAGACAATGTAATCCACTGGTCTTCTCTCATGAAAGTATTCACTATGGTGATGTGGGCTTGTGTGAGCGATGCTGATGGTTGACCAGATCAAGCTTTGTTGGTAATACTTGTTCTTCCAGCTTTAAACATTTCAACCCATTTATAAGCTTATCATAGTGTCATGCAGTTTTCACTTCTCTACCGAGCAATCATCCTTCTGTGAATTTCAGCAGGTTTCACTCCTTCTTCCCAAAGACATGTCACTATGGTGCATTGATCAACAATGCTGCAATCCCACAGTTTGTTTGGCCTTGTCTTCAACTAGGCTAACAACAAAGTGCTGTGCTGTGCGTGTTCAAACTACCTGTAAGAAATCAAGAACGTGTTGTATAGCTGTTACTGCGTAATTTTAAAATTTCCTTTACTTTTTCATATACCTTTGTAGTATGTGTGAAAGGAGAGTGTCAGCATACTTACGGCACACACTTTCCATGCCTACGGTGCTATTGCTGCTCATTTCCCCTGCACTCAATTTGTAGTGCACCACAGTACTGTTGCTAGAGAATAGAGAAGAGAGAGCCATTTAACTCTCAGCTGTTTTGCAGGTAAAATAATAAGCAAATAATGTACAGCCCAACCAGTATTAAGAAAAGCATTGATTTTCCAAGATGAGAAATTTTAAAGTTTGAAACGAGAACCTATGTTATAGGAATTTGGATAATATACAGTGCATCCGGAAAGTATTCACAGCGCATCACTTTTTCAACATTTTGTTATGTTACAGCCTTATTCCAAAATGGATTAAATTCATTTTTTTCCTCAGAATTCTACACACAACACCTCATAATGACAACGTGAAAAAAGTTTACTTGAGATTTTTGCAAATTTATTAGAAATAAAAACATTGAGAAAGCACATGTACATAAGTATTCACAGCTTTTGCCATGAAGCTCAAAATTGAGCTCATGTGCATCCTGTTTCCCCTGATCATCCTTGAGATATTTCTGCAGCTTAATTGGCAACCACCTTGTTGTAAGACCTTGTGTCTATATAAGGTCCCACAGTTGACAGTTCATGTCAGAGAACAAACCAAGCATGAAGTCAAAGGAATTGTCTGTAGACCTCCAAGACAGGATTGTCTCGAGGCACAAATCTGGGGAAGGTTACTGAAAAATTTCCGTTGCTTTGAAGGTCCCAATGAGCACAGTGGCCTCCATCATCCGTAAGTGGAAGATCCAATCCACCAATCAGGCCTGTATGGTAGAGTGGCCAGACGGAAGCCACTCCTTAGTAAAAGGCACATGGCAGACTGCCCGGAGTTTGCCAAAAGGCACCTGAAGGACTCTCAGACCATGAGAAAGAAAATTCTCTGGTCTGATGAGACAAAGATTGAACTCTTTGGTGTGAAAGCCAGGCATCACGTTTGGAGGAAACCAGGCACCGCTCATCACCAGGCCAATACCATCCCTACAGTGAAGCATTGTGGTGGCAGCATCATACTGTGGGGATGTTTTTCAGCGGCAGGAACTGGGAGACTAGTCAGGATAAAGGGAAAGATGACTGCAGCAATGTACAGACACATCCTGAATGAAAACCTGCTCCAGAGCGCTCTTGACCTCAGACTGGGGTGACGGTTCGTCTTTCAGAAGGACAACGACCCTAAGCACACAGACAAGACATCAAAGGAGTGGCTTCAGGACAACTCTGTGAATGTCCTTGAGTGGCCCAGCCAGAGCCCAGACTTGAATCCGATTGAACATCTCTGGAGAGATCTTAAAATGGCTGTGCACTGACGCTTCCCATCCAACCTGATGGAGCTTGAGAGGTGCTGCAAAGAGGAATGGGCGAAACGGGCCAAGGATAGATGTGCCAAGCTTGTGGCATCATATTCAAAAAGACTTGAGGCTGTAATTGCTGCCAAAGGTGCATAGACAAAGTATTGAGCAAAGGCTGTGAATACTTATGTACATGTGGTTTCTCAGTTTTTTTATTTTTAATAAATTTGCAAAAACCTCAAGTAAACTTTTTTCACGTTGTCATTATGGGGTGTTGTGTGTAGAAATCTGAGGAAAAAAATGAATTTAATCCATTTTGGAATAAGGCTGTAACATAACAAAATGTAGAAAAAGTGATGTGCTGTGAATACTTTCCGGATGCACTGTAAGTGATCTATAGCTATTATAATATTTGACTGTTATCTCTTAAAAAAAAACTATACAATTCTTTTTCCATAGTATATGAAAACCTGGCCCTTCAAGAGAAAGAAGTTAGAGGGGTTAACCAGTTGTTATCCTAGTTATCTAAATTTCAAATGGAATTTTAAAAAGCTTGACTTCAACAGTTAGATAAAGCAATGACAACTGAGAGATGTATACAATGAAATTTAATAACAGGTACATAAATGGGAAAACATTGTTATAGTGTGTTTCAGTGTTATTAGGTTTCACATTCTATGTCTGCAATGTATTGACAGAGTACATTTTAGGAGAGGCTGCAAATATGGTTACCATTCAGTAAAGACTCGCATTGATCAACTGCAGTATGCCATCTATTACCTCTGAAATGAATGCACTTCCAATATTTTTCCTCAGTTTGATTCTTCTGATAAAATGTCAACTAATAGATCCAAAAACAACTTGGACAAAAAGAGAAGGGTGTTACAGTATTAAAATAATTTCCATTATTTTTTTTATATTGATATGTAATTTTTGGTATGAAACCTAATTTAGGCATCATTATATGGCGTAAGCAACATAAGGCTAAGTCTACGAATTACCTCAAAATTTGTAATCACATTCGCTGGAAAGTGGGGATTCCAGTTTTCTAGTTTTTCCTAGTTTTGAGCACAATCATCTTAAGACATGACATCTGCTGCATTAGCCTCTCATGAAACAGCCCTCTAAGTCAGTTGAAGAAGAATAAGAAACTTGCACTTGAAATGTAATTTACAACCAGACAATAGAATGCAATCTCAGTCAAGTCAAGTAAAAATGAGACAAGCAAATGAGAGGAACGTTTGTGTTGGGGGATGGGGATGGATAGTGAGACTCTTTGCACTATAATATCACTGCCAAATACCTATTAAAAAATCCATGAATCTTTTACATTCATAGAAACCCACTTCACGTACTGGCAGTCACTAGATCACATAAGTTGTAGATTTGCTGTACTTAATTCACCCAACAAATAACAGGCTGGTACGCCAGAGTGATATTATAGCCGTTAATCTTAGCTTTGCATTAGGAGTAAAAGCATTCAACCTGAGGCCACCGTCTTTTGTATGCCATATAAATATGCATGCGCTTCAGCATGCACTTCATGTTTAAAAAAAGAAATGGACCAGCGATCAGGGTAATTTCCTCTCAGAATTTTATTTTGCATCCATAAATAAACTTCCATTAGTTTTTTGAAAAAAAAAAAAAGAAAAAAAAAGATACTTTGGACATACAAAAAAATTAAGCCTGTAATGCCTGCTCAATAAAAATGCTCTTACAAGTAGGTCATGAAATAATTGTTTAAAAACAAAAGTGCTCATAAAAGCAGTAAAAATAATCTAAATTCAGATTTACTGTTTTGTAGTGTATTAGCTATATTTTTCATAGACCATTTATTTTCTTGAATTGTGCAAATCATTATGTAAAAGTTCAGTGACTAGTGAATAATGCATTTTTATTAGCAGGACGACTCCTGGTTTTCTGCCAAAAATCACTACACTGAAATACTAATTGATGACCCCAGCCTATTGAATATGGTAAGCATACAGCATATCAGTATTTCCCTAAGATGGCTTTGCCCTTTTCTGATGTAGCCATGCAGAAGCTTTCCTTCTACTGCTTTTCCACGTAGTAGCCACTGTCTGGAACGTTATTTCTAGTCCAGGCTCAGTGTATTGCACAATCCTAAATTGAACACCCACTTTTTCTCAATTGTATTCAAATTATGTGTTTTTCAAATGCTATACTTTCATCCTTGATTTATTGTAATTATTATTGCATTTCCATCTTTACACAGATCTATTGTTACATATGGATTTGTTATACACTCTGGTTTTTCCTCCATTTCTTATTTCATGGATGCTGTTTGTGTCAATGCTCAATATGAAAGGCACTATTTGGAATATCATTATTGATTCATTGATCAGCTGAGCTTTGTTCTTGTATTCACTGATTCATGTTCATATTGCAATTCCAGTAGGTGAGCTGGATTTAAACAAGACACAAGTAAATAACCCTTTATATAACATTTTTCATTTTTCTATCACACCATTCATTTTCATTGATGACACAAATGCATTTTATTCTTTGGTTTCTCACATAGCATTTGCACAATTGAAAAAAAAAACTTTGAAAAAGTATATTTCCAAATATGATTTTATTCATTTTCTGTTCTGCTTCCTTAATCAAAATTTCTTTTTATTTTAGTTATGGCATCCATGCATAAACTCCATCAAAGAAATGATAGCTTCCTTTCTTGGTTCAATATTCAGACTCACCTAAAAAGAATAACACTATCAGTCTTTTTGGAATATATTGGAAAGATAAACAAAATGATTGTTTACTGCTTTTTAGTTTAGATTGGCTCAGCTTTTCATTCTACTGATGAACGTAGCCAACAAGTGACAGGGGTCTGGTTATACAACACAGAACTGACAGACGAAAACAGATATATGGTAAACTCAATCAAATGAACTTTTTTTAAAGGAGGGCAAAACCAATGTTGAAATCAAAGCCTGAAATTCATTAATTTTGTATGTTTAACCATTAATATGAAGAGTGGTTTGTTCACTCATTTTAATGTTCAGACTTCTTGTTATTATAAATGTTCAAAACAACAAAGAATATCAACACATAACAGATAAGATATTTGCAATTTAGAGACAAATGCCCAAATGAGCTTATACACAAGTTGAACTTGACATTTAGAGCCATAACCAAACTGGGGGATCATTAATATAGGAAATTATTAATTGAAAGATGCCTGAAAAGATAATCATTGCCAGTATTTTCTAATAACCTAGGATGTATGATCATCATTGATAATATCATCATTCTGTTACAAGTCGAGTCCATTTCACAGATTTGTAAAGGTGTTCATGCTTAAGTCACTTCCATTCTCATAGCTTCACAGCATTGTTCTTGATTGTACTCTTGGGGTCTTTCCATCTAGTCTGCACTTGAGTGTATATCTTGATGGACTTCCTTCTCTTAAATTGTGCCTTCTTCTATTTGATGAAAAGCTTTACGGTCTTTGTGGCTAACTGCATGCCTTGGACATGTTGCCCACTCTGTTCTATGCTTTAAAGCCACCTTCAAGGGTGCAGGACACTACTGTAGCATTATTGGTGGTACTGCTACACAATACTTACTGAACACCTACAAAGCCCATTAAGTCAATTAACAAGGAATGAAGTTCAAAAAGAAGATAATCAAAAGTCAAAACTATAATCCTAAAGCAAAATATCCCAAACCCTAAAGTATCAAGAAGAAAACTAACTTATGAACAAGAACACTAGAAATGGGACTGAAGAGCACAAAACCTTACAGTAGTTAATGCCACAGCAAGGGGCATACAGCAGGCAGAGACTTAAATAGACCTCTCAGGTGAGCACCATTGAAATTACTGCAGCACCTGAGAGTACTAATTGGCATTAAAAAGGGCAATTAGCGAGGAATACATAGAAAACATTAAACAACATGAAAATAAGACAATAGCAAGAAAATGGAGTAAAATGACAATGAACATGGAAAACCTTTAGCAAGTACAGCTGACAACGTGTGAAGACAAAGACACCACAGAAAATCAATAACACTAGAGTGTTATTGCAAAACCAAGAAAGTATATTGGGTGAGTACAGACTATGTGGTGTACTCCCATTCTATTTATTCATGTAGAGTTTGCATGACCATCTAAGGAGCAGTTGCTCAAGCTGAAGATTTTTCAAAACTGCAGTCAAACTGGCCAGATCAGAAAACTCTAATTAGGATTTTGTTAAGAATTCTGTGAAATGAAGGAAATATATAGAGAAAATTAAAAGAGTGTAAAAGGATGGGGAAATGAACATTCCAAAGGAGCAGGCTAAGTCGTGTTTAGGAGACTGGCAAAGGGCAGAGAAACTAGAAAGATCACTAAACGCCTAACAAAAATGGCCTTCACATGCAATATGTATATACTGTATAAGCTTGTTGCCTACAAAATGTCCTTTATTTCTAATTGGGAAAGATCATATATTACAAATGAAAGTACAACTGCTCTATTGTGGAAGGATTTTAGGGTGACCCTATCCTTACTTTGTTATGTAAATGCATGGATGTGTTCTCCAACACAACTCTTGTCCTCTTATCCTTGCACTCACTTAGCTAGTAAAGTGATAACTACTTTTCACCTCTCCTCAAACTTCAGGACTCCTGATGGCAAGATAGAGCAACAAGGCAGGCAGGGGCAGGTTTTGATGCTTTATCCAGTCATTACAGTCTTGAACATTTTTAATATTCTTAATGAACCAAAAGCAGAACCAAAACACAAATTGAAGTGACAAATCACCATACAACCTGGATGTCATCAGTCTCTTAAGGTTACATTGATACATTTGAAATGTCTCACGGCACAATGTCTTCTGGTCCTTTTTCTTCCCTCTTCCTTCTTGAAGCAGATGACTGTGAACACCCCTAGCCCCGACCATGCCAGCACTGGTTAAGCATGTCACTTTAATACATGTGGAAAGTCTAGCAAAAATGAATGTTTACAATTTTTAAAGGCTTTGACCATTCTTCTAAAACATATTTTTCTGCAAAGATTCCTTCTTTCAGAAGTTTCTTCTTTGCAAACCTGTCTTCTGCAGCCACTACAATGTGCTGTTTAATGTGGTTACGACCAGCTGCTGTTAAAGAGGACAGATGTTCGAATAAGAAGAAAACTCAAAAGTAAAGGACTTACAGTTTAACATACAGCTTAACGTCATGAAATCTAGTAGGTCATCTTTTAAGACCTTATTTTAGCATTCTTGATTACTACTTCTAAAACAGAAATCTTTAAAGAAAGCAAGGCATTTGCACTTGTGGGCTTAGACATTGGCCTGCTTTGGTTCTTGTTGTTGAGAACAGGTGTGTGTAACATTTCATCTTTTTTCTAATATATTAATTTTACATTTACTTAATCTTTATTTTTGACTTATTTATCTGTCGATTGAGGGGCTTGAGTGGAGGGAAGGTAAGAAATTGAAAGGTTAAGTACAGTTTAGGGCGGCCGAGTCCGGACTTCACTCCAGCTCAGCCTAACTGTGTAACATGCCGCCTTCCGAGCATGAGCGTGGTTGTTTCAAGCTTAATTTAGAAAGCAGTGGCACATTTATAGCATCAATGGGTCTGCTCAGGCAGTCTTGGTAGATTAGGAAACACCAAACTATAACTAGTTAGCTTGTTTCCTAATGGTGTTATAACTATCATTGACAGTGCTTATATATTAAAACAATACATATTTTAAATATTTTAATTTGTCCATGTGTAGTCCCTGGCATAACTCCCAGAAACCTTGTAGCACTTTAGCTTACTAAAACATTTTAAACAAAACTATCTGCAAATAGTAGTTAAATTTTGAATTCTAAGTAATACTGAATGAGATATAAAATCAATAGTAATACAATCAATATATTAAAGCATATTTCCACTAGTATTATTTTTAAAGTGTTTTATTCCTTAAGGCAACTGAGCCTAGAGTAGAAATAAGACAGCTTCTGTACAAGTTATAATAAATGAATTTTATGTATATGCTGAAACAAATTGTGGAGTTTCTTGTCAATTATTGCTTACTTTTTATGAAAAGGTTAAATGAGACAAAATTTGTTTTGCCTAGACTGAGGTTAAAGAAAACACAGTAGAGTAGCAATTTATCTAAAAGAGAGTGAGAAAATATTTACAAGGGAAAGTAAGCAGGCTGAAACATGATAAAAGATGTAAGCCATTTATCTAATGATCACTGTTTGAAAACTTTCCATGTGGCTAGTTGTGCTACTGTATGATAGCTGTCAGTAGATGTTGATCCAGCTGAAGAGGTTAATGGGTACGGTAAATGCTGGATATAAATGTTAATACAAGCCACATCTGGACTGGAGCTGAAACAGGGGAGAAATTGCCTATATAATTGATTAAGACATGTGCTCAAACTTGATGTTTCATGAATCTACACAATGTCACAAACTTAAAGTGTACCTTTGATAAAGCTGAAATTTGGTATCTTTCTGCAATAATTACAAACTATTTACAAGATTTAGAAAAGCAGAGGGAACTCTCTTCCTTTGATGTATTGTATTTATTTAGATCTATCTATCTATCTATCTATCTATCTATCTATCTATCTATCTATCTATCTATCTATCTATCTATCTATCTATCTATCTATCTATCTATCTACTTGTGCACAAAAGGTTACACAGATACAGCATGCAAAATGCCTTATGTAATTTATCACATTAAATCCTGCAATTGAAATCTTAAGCTCCAAAGCAAGCCAAGCTCTCCTTGTGGACACACATGAGTTACTCATTGAAGCCATGCCCCAGGGTGGGTGAACTCATTTCTTGAACAATTTTTCGGCAGTCATGACATCAGCTTTCTTGGCATGTTTAGTTTCAGCCCTGAAAACATCGGCCCACTGCCCTGAACCCCATAAGGCTAACTTACCAGCAGGAATCCTACCGTACATACTGGAGTAATTAAACAAAGAAGACAAAAAGATTTAAAATATTATGTGATCAAGATTAATGGGGTTGTCATTAGTTATCAAACACTGTAATATAAATATAACTTTAAAGAAAATAAATGATATTAATTAGAGTTGAGTAAATAATTGCACCTTCTTAAGAAACTCTGCCATAAGGTGAATTGTGCAACTAATGGAAAAGATATTTTCCATAAAGGTTTGCATTTCTGATGCATGTCAAATTAGGGTGTGCTCTCTCCAAGGAATGGGTACACAGGAGTAAAAATTAAAGTATTAATAAGGTTTGGTTTCCTTTCCATGACATTGCCAGGAAAAAAAAAATTAGGAAGGAGATCCATGGATTGTCATTACTATTTGGGTTAATATGCTAAGCACTGGCGTCTCATAGTCTGTCAATATTTTTGCCATTAAGTGAGGTAGCTTGAAAGAAACATAAGCTGGGAGGAGTCATGGGCTGTTTTACAGTAACAGACGTGTATTGTTAAATTTTTGAAGTTGACAGAATAAAACTGATTAGTGGTACCAGTTCAGTATTGTATTCAGAAAACTAGTCAGGCAGCTTGGGTTCATCTTCTGGAAATGAATCAAAACTCATGAAGAATTTGTAACTTCCACAAATGTTCTCATGTTACGCTCATTGGCAGATGTAAACTGGTCCGGACTGAATGTGCGTGTGTCATGTAATAGAGTTGGTTCTTTGCACCCAGTGCTGCTGAGAAAGACCCCAGCTTCCTTTGACCCTGTTATGTGTATACAGGTTAAAAAATTGATGGACGGTTGGGTGCATAGGAGTTTGTATGCATATTGGGGTTTGGCTTTTGCAAAAAGTATATTTTATTAATCTGTAATTTGTGTTTCCAGTCACCCACTTAATTCATTTTATAACTCATTTAGTCTAAATTGAGGTGTGCAGGGAATTTGTTATTTGTTTATTTCCTTTTGGCAAAGTGAAGGTGCAATCCACATGTACATTGCAAGACCTGCAAAAACTGACAGGTAATCATTTAGGAAAAAAAAATCTACAAAGATGTAGATCACGTTCAGTTATTAATGTTCGGAAGCATTACAAACATCACTCTGAATAATCAAAGTCAAGTATGTTTCTTTAAACTATTTCTTTTTAACATTTTACTGAATTTATTAAAAGCAAGTAACATTTCATACAACCAAGTCAAAATTTACAAAACTAAGTTCAAATCAACCCCCACCCATGAGAAAGAGAGCTAGGCCAGATTTCTTTCCAATTTCAAATGGTATATAACATCATTTACCCAATAACGTTTTACCAATGTTGTGATCGTGCAATCTCTTTTTTGCTTTTATACAATACACAGGTCAGTAAAGACACTTAAAAACAGCATGTCCTATAGCTCTGTTTGAACATGTTGTGGTAATCTGTACAAGGTTTGTTTAAATGGTGTTAACACTATCAGCTGCTCAAAAAATGAACACCACCAAATTTCCACATACATATTTTATGATTTTTTGTCAATACATCTTCACTTTGGGACAGCCATGTGACTGACTGACAGCCTGTTCAAGTCATTGCCCCCAGTGGCTCCTTTCAGCCCCATGCAACTCTAAACTGGATTAACTGGGTCTTTGACAATGTCACACATGTGCATCCAGGTGATGACCTCAGGGTTAATTTAGTAACTGTTACACTCCGAGTAAGAGGGTGGCGCTGTTGTCTAATGCTTTTTCTCTTTTACCCTCTAGAGAAAAGATGATCAACAGTTCTTCTGTCTCTGAAGTCACTTCCAGTTTATGCCCTTCTGAACCTGCCCTTTCTGGCTTGCAGACATCATAACCGGCTCTAACTCCATCTTGGGACAGTCTGAAGAAGGCTTGTGTCTGAACAAGACAACCTTTGATCAATACAATTGTTTTTTCTGTTTTCTTTTTGGCCATTACAATATACGGGGATCACTTCAGTGCCCCAGCTCTTTTCAATGTTTTCTTTTTGTTCTTACAACAGTTATGTTACTTTTGAATGTTTTAATTATACATTACTATTATACAGTATATTCAGCTGATGATTATATTATATTATATTATATTATATTATATTATATTATATTATATTATATTATATTATATTATTAAAGGAACAACACAGGTACGACAGTTGGGTGACCAAGTGAAAGAGGCTAGATTGAGATGGCATGGCCACGTGCAGAGGAGAGATGAGGGATACATCAAGAAAAGAATGTTGAGGTTGGAAACTCCAGGCAAGAGGAAAAGAGGAAGGCCAAAGAGAAGGTTTATGGATGTGGTGAGGGAGGACATGATGTCAGTTGATGTGGCAGAAAATTATGTAAAGGACAGGGATAGACAAAGACAGATGATCCACTGTGGCAATCCCTAAATGAGAGCAGTCAAAAAAGAGGAAGCAGGAGAAAAAGATTTAGCTGATGATTTTACCAGTTGCAACATAAAATATTATTACTGTGTATGCTATGTGTCCCGTCCAACATAACCACTATGAAGTCAACTATAGATCGTTTCTCATAAGAATGAATGGACTGTCTCGTGCCTTCCTGTCGCGTGAATAGTGGTGGATTAGTCGTTATGTGTCTTTGGGGGAGCGCTCCCACAAATCTTACCACTCGCTGCTCAGGACTACCTGTAGGACTGTTTAATTCATTTATTACAGAAGCTGTTCCCAGGATCGTCATCATCATCTTTACTCTATACCATTTCATCCATTTCTGCAGCATTGAAACTGTGATAAGGACATTGTTGTGAGTGTTTATTGTTGGGATTGATTGTTGTGTATTATATTTGTATCACCAAAGTGGAAGGGGAGTGTTGTCTGATTTTTGTTGTCTATATTTGATTTTACACTTAATATATTTCACTCATTTGTTCAATTCACGTCTCTGTCTCTGAGTGTGTGTGGTTGGACCAAGGCTGGGTGAGTTCCTGGAATCCTCACCAAAAAAATAAATAAATCACTGTCCTATCAATGGTGTGAATCTGAGTGGCACCAGACCAGGTAAACATGCTGCCTCTCCAGATTTGGTATTTACCATCTAATACAGCTCCTTTGTGAGGCTGCTTTGTCTGAAATTACAGGTGGAAGTCCAAGTGGTCAAATGGAATACCTATAGTGAAGCTGTAGGAGCTTACTGCTGTGTTACAAGATCTTACAAAAGCCCTTTTAATTGCTTTTAAACTTAGAAATCACCAATAAAGTGGTAATACATCTTTCTGCAACACATTAAATTATTTTTTAATAAAAAGTCTTCAGATTGTAGGTTACAAGATACAATATAATACAATACAGTTTATTTTTGTATAGCCCAAAATCACACAGGAAGTGCCGCAATGGGCTTTAACAGGCCCTGCCTCTTGACAGCCCCCCAGCCTTGACTCTCTAAGAAGACAAGGAGAAACTCCCAAAAAAACCTAGTAGGGAAAAATGGAAGAAACCTTGGGAAAGGCAGTTCAGAGAGAGACTCCTTTCCAGGTAGGTTGGGCGTGCAGTGGGTGTCAAAAGAAGGGGGTCAATACAATACAATACAGTACAGTACACAGAACAATTTCTCAATATAGTAAGAAATAAGAAAAAAATATATATAAATTTTAGAAGTACAGAGCAGAATTTAACAGTAGATGATATATCCCATAATAAGATTTGTATTTGTATAGAGTCCTGGAGACCTCATCCTTCAAGCTGCCTCCCCCATTTGGCCATTCCACAGCTGAAACAGTGCTGGGCCAGCCAATCCGATGAAAGGACCCCTCTCTCCCACGATTCCTGCGATCCTCCATCTGGGATGACTTTTCCTTAGGCAGGCAAAACAACTTGGCAGGTGGGCCATGGCACCAAGTGCCACATTTGAGTACCGAGAAGAAAAACAGAATAAGTGAGGGTTAGTATACAATTATAACTGTCATGTTACTTATGTTTAAGTGCTAATGACTACAATAGAGATGCAGTCTGTACAGTTAATCAGCAGCTCTAGTCAGGATATGCTAAACTGAAGTAGTGAGTCTTCAGCCGGGATTTAAAAGCTGAGACCGAAGGGGCATCTCTTATAGTAGCAGGCAGCCCATTCCACAGTTTAGGGGCCCTGTAACTAAAAGCTCGACCCCCCACTGTTATTTTATTAATCCTTGGAATCATAAGCAGACCGGCATCTTGAGATCTTAATGTGCGCTCTGGTTTGTAAGTCATGATAAGTTCAGACAAGTAAGCCGGACCTCGACCATTTAATGATTTATATGTTAAAAGAAGGATTTTGAAATCTGCCCTGAACTTAACCGGGAGCCAGTGTAAGGATTTAAGAACTGGAGTTATGTGTTCGTATTTTCTTGTTCTTGTAATAATTCTCGCAGCCGCATTTTGGATTAACTGGAGGCTGTATAAAGAACAGTTTGAACATCCAGTGAACACCGCATTGCAGTAGTCAATCCTACTAGAGATAAATGCATGAATTAGTTTCTCAGAATCCTGTTTATTTAAAAAGCGCCTTAATTTCCTAACATTTTTAAGATGGAAGAAACATGTTTTGGACAACTTTGTAATATGCGCTTTAAATGACATGCTAGAGTCAAAGATAACTCCTAGATTGCGGGCTGATTCAGTAAAATTGACTGGGATTCCCATTGAGTTAAATGATGACAAAATATTATTGTGATCAGCATCATTCCCTCCAACAATTAACATCTCTGTTTTATCTGTATTTAAAGACAAGTAGTTCTTATTCATCCACTCCTTTAATTCACTAACACAACTAATTAAAGACCACATTGGAGAAACTTCATTTGATTTAAATGAAAGGTATAACTGGGTGTCATCTGCATACGAGTGAAAATTAACATTATGTTTCCTAATGATAGATCCCAGTGGAAGCATGTACAGTGAAAACAGTAAAGGTCCCAGTACTGAGCCCTGCGGGACACCTTATTGAACTTCTGTGTATAAAGATAGTACTCTGTTGTTCTAGTATCTCCTAAAAGCCTTTTGCCCACTTGTTAAAATAGGTTCTGGAGTCCTGATTTATTTATTTAAACATAAATTAAATTTTAGAGTGAAGGTTTTAAAACAGAGTAGAAGTAAATCAGGATATGACAAATAAGAAAGTAATTCAATTGACCACTTTTAACTAGTTTTCAATTTGTGAATTAGCCTACACTTCAGAATAAGGGATTCCAAGGAGTGTTCTATTAATTAAGAAACACCCAAAGGGGCATTTAATAAGATAACTTCACTTTGAAATGGTCAGGGAGACCTATGTTGGACATAATATGGGTATCAGTCATCTATACTTAATAAGGCCTGTGAATCTTTAATTAAGGCTTTGTAAAACTAAAAAAACCCACAAGTTATTTTATTAGTACAAAACAATGCTTTTAATAAGTCACACTCCATTACTGATGATTTTTAAATATTACTACAACCACACATATCTTTTGTTGAGATTTTATTATGTAAAAGTGATTATAGATGACATTTAGGCATTTCCTTTTCTAAAAATTTACCAAAAAATATTGTCAAATGTTCAATGCTCAAACCCATTTAATAGACGTTGAATTGTTCTAAATTTTACATTAACTGCTCTCTTTTTTAATAAGCATATAACACTGTTATCAGTCTTACCATTGGTAAGAAGAAATCTTTAACCAAAATAAAACTGATTGCATGCTTGCTTCTTTATTTTTGTTGTAACATACTGTGTATTTTAGACAATGGAATGTGCACAGATTCAACCTAAGATTGTCACTCCCGTCATATGCTTTCACTTAGGGTTAGCCCATGAGATGGGCAGTAGCTTCAAAAAGTATCAACGCTTCTCTCTTAATGAAAAAGGAATTTAAGAAAAGCTGGCATCACAACCCTTCTAGAAGGGTACAGCCAAAAGCAACCTGCAGGCACCACATTGATCCAAGACAAACAGAAAGTTAGGGAACCTGGTGGCACTACATTTGAAAAAAAAAAAAAAGAGTAATTCTCTTAAACGTTACACACCATGAGGAGATCAGTTTGGTTGCAAAAGAGGTTAAAGAGATGTGGTGTGTAAGGAGAGTTTTTTATAACAGGAAAATTGGTTTTATAAAGCATGCTGAAAACAAGATGGAAAAGAAAAGATGCATCAACGTTTAGTAAAAACTGTAACATGGACACATTTTTCTGTCACATAAGATTTGATAGCATAGCTGGGTTAAGTAAAACAACTAAATATGCATTTTGTTAAGCTAAAAGGCTAATGAAAAAAAGGAAAGTTAAATTGTAAATAACTGAAATAAAATGAATACAGGTGAACATGAAAATATTGTGCTTTTTTCGTTTAAACAAACCAATTGCCATTAGTTTACTTTTAATTGACTCTTATTTTTCAATGTGTATAACAATTGTCAAGTAGCTAGAAAGAACATCCTTTTGATCATGGACAAAGTTTGACTAGATCAAGCCCATAATCCATGCAGTTGGTTGGGTTTGTGAAGATCAATTAAAGGGAAAGAAACTGACAAATGTAAAAATATAATTAAACTGATTTGACAATGATTTCTATAAAGAGGTTGAGAGAAAAACCTGCTTAAAACCAAAACCAAATAAGGTGAAATGGAAAATGTCACACATGTGTGAATGGGAGATGGTTTACAGCACAGGTCACTAAAAGGCGGAACATGGTCTGGGTCTGGACCCAGACTCTGTAATATCGGGACCCAGATCTGGAACAGACATATCATTGAGTTTTGTTTAGTTTTGGCAGAGATTACATTTTTACTGGCGACTCTTTTCTGACAGTGTTTCTACACCACTACTCAGTGAAAGGGACCTCCTACGTGTCTCTGATTGGCCAGTACTTGTTGCCTTCATGGGTTCGAGTTGGTTGGGTTTAAGCATGAAGACTGAGATTGGTCATAGTGATTGCAAGAATGTCAACCAATCACAGGCAGAGTAGGACGGGCCTTCACTGAATAGAGGTGTGGAAACCCTGCATTCCGCGTGAAAATATCTGGCACTCTTGTGGCAGCGGCAGTGACAGGGAGAGAAAGATATAAAAGAGTGAGAAGACAAGAGAGAGAAAAGCGGCGAAATTGTGATTCAATGTGCCATGGCTTTTGCTAAATGGCAGAAGGTTGACACCAAAAACAGAATGGACAGAGGCGTTTATGTTCATACTTTCCATAGTAAGCTTGAAACCGCTGTGTTTCATCTGCCCTGAGACGGTGGCAGTGGTTAAAAGTGGGAATGTGAAACGCCACTATGGAACTAAGCACACAATTACATTTGAGAAAAGTTACCCACCAAATTTGCCAATAAGGGTACAGATAATAAGCGATCTTAAAGCCAACTACGATCAGTCAATGAGGATTTTAACACATTCATTTACTGGCCAACAACTCGCTAACGAGTGTTCCCTCAGAGTTGCATGGATTTTGGGACGTCACAAAAAAACATTCAGTGATGACAATCTTCATACATGCATGAGGATGGCACTGACACCATTCCAGCCCAGATTTAAAATCCTGGCAGACCAAGCAAGAGCTCACTTCTCTCACTAAACAAGAGAAAGTAGGCAGTGGGATGTGAGGGAAAGAAAGAGGGGAAGATACATTCAGTTATTTAAAGATGTTCAGATTTACTGTGAAACTGGTTAAGCCTGTTTAGTTGTGCACATATTAAAAACTCTTATATACTTTTTTTATATGAGGCCAAGTCTTTTTTGTTGAAATGTTAAAACTTGTTATTATTATTATTATGAAAATACTTATTATTTATAATTCTCAGTTGAATGTCAAATTTACCTTGCTTTTACTTTTGTTATTTATTTTTTCTTATTTATTTTATTTATTATTTATTATTGTATGTAGCCCTCCAGAGTCCAGAGTTGCACTGAAAATAAATATTGTTGACATGGCATTGAATTATAGCTTTCTTCATTTGATTTGAGTCATTGACTTCACACAATGCAGATGCTGATACAATGACAATGCTACTTCAATATATATAAATTAATTGTAATGTATAACTAAATTATAATACAACTTAAACATGATGATGCTGTGGACCTGTACATGAGGAAATTTTCTCTATCCGGACCTCCTTAAATTATAATTGACTACCCCTAGTTTACAGGCTCAAATAGTGTTATTTCTCTGCCAGACCAGGGGTTGGCGCTGTTATCTGATTCTTTCTCCTCTTGTCCCTGTGCAGACCAGCCAAAGACCGTCCCTCTCAGTAACATCACCACTGGTCCATCCACTGATGACATCACTTCCAATACCATTTGAGGATGTCACTTGCAATACCCAGAACCCATCTACCTGCCACATCAGTTCCTGTTCTGGTCTTCTTGACTCCAACTCTTCCTCTAATCCACCTAATTTATAGACTAGTTTTCACCCTGTTAGTCAGTTCTGTCTTGAACTTGTGTCCGTGAAGATATATTTTTCATTTGGCCTGCCTTTTTTCAAGAATACGGGGTGGCCATCCCCAAATCTTTTTCTCTCTTCTGCCTATTTTATTACAAAGGATACTACAGTAAAAAAAAAAAAGCAAACGTCATGCCTGCAGAAAGCTGCTGGATGGTCACCTCAGTTGATTGAACTGGAACAGCATTTTACTGAATTAAGAATATCTATCAGGTTGTATGAATTATCTAGCTTCAAAGTGTACTATGAAGTATTTGATCAGAAGTTTAAAACACACTGAGCTTTCAAAGAAGAACAACTTGCACCTTACCACAATGCAAGTGAAACACACATTTTATAAAATGCTTGGAAAAAAAATCTCTGTATTGATTACTGGAACAAAATTGCATCTTTTATGGGCATGTTTGCATGTTTCTACAATCCCTCTGCTGCAGAGGCACAGTACAGGTTTCTTCATTTTTATCATACCTTTTTTTAAGCTAAAATAAAAGGTAGACTGAAATTATACTCTCAAAATTAAACAAGTCAGCAATTACAAAAAACAAAATACAAATTGTCAAATATTCACAAAACTAAACTGGAAATGAACAAAAAATAGTATAGAAATAAAAATGAATTTAAAAATGAAGCTAAAATAACCTTGGCTTATGCTTGTAATGGAAGAATAAGTGGCTAAATTGGCTGAGTTGGAAAATAAGCAAGACTGTTGTAGTTTGAAAATGATTGCCAATTAAGAAGTGACGTGCACAGTCTCAGCCTATACTATGCCGGATGGCAGAAGTAACAAAGAGAAAGATGAGTTTTGGGACAAATTCCTTTTGGTGACATCTGGGTGCTTTTAACTTCTTGAAATTATATTTTAGCAATGGAGAAATTAATGTTAGCACTTGATCTCTAGTGGGCATGCCTACTGAATATCAATCTTTACCAGAAACTGAATACCCACAAAAGCAATTCATCAAACAATCATTTAATAATGGAATGAATTAAATGATTTTTTTATCAAATTAAAAAAGAAACTAGGTAAAATAAGCACTTTTATTTTACAATATAACAAGTATATTAGAACCAATACTAACAGATAAATAAACAACAATTAGAAGAGACACTAAGCAGAACAAAGAACAAACTAATTAACAAATAAAGAAAATAAAGAACAAATAACCTGACAATTACCAAGCACAGAAACCAAGGGGAAATCCAAGACAGTAATCCTTTAACAAGAAGCAATCAGCAAGAAGCTGTGAAATAGAGACATAAGTCAAACCAGTGGCTCAAAACAAAATCTTAATACACAAATTCAAATATTTCTTAACTGAAATCTAATAAAAGCCAGAAAGACAAAATTCATTATTAGGTGGACTAAAGCCAAGGACAAAGTTAACTCACTAAATGCCTCAGCAAAGTGCTGTGGCAAACCCTAGATCTTTCATTTAAATCCTTATGGTTGCTCTGATTAGGCAGTACACCTGAGCAAACAATGGAAATAGGAAAACACCTTTCAGCACTAATCCAGGCCCGGCCTTAGGCATAGGCGAAGTAGGCGACCGCCTAGGGCCCCGGATCGACTCCTTGGTCTAATTTTCACGCATTTCACAGAGCTTCCAGGGGGGCTCCACCCCCCTCAGGGGGCCCCTGGACCCCCCTTTCGCCTAGGGCCCCATAATACCTAAGACCGGGCCTGACTAATCTTCAAGAAGAATATGAGAAAAACCTTAACAAAAAGGGCTAACAATACGAAAAAATAAAAAAGATAATGTCAAGATGTGGCCTCAGTAAGAACATAGCAATTAATTAGATTAAACTAAATCCAAAATAATTGTTAGAAAGTGGTCAAGCAAGTCCAAAGTCTTACCTAAACCTGTAATCAGAAACCTACACTAGATATGTTTATTTTGGAAGCACCTTGTAGTCTCTGCTATAATCAGTCTTTTCAGGTGTGATTTGTGAAACATATTACCCAAAACATCCATCCATTTTCCAACCTGCTGAATCCGAACACAGGGTCGCGGGAGTCTGCTGGAGCCAATCCCAGCCAACACAGGGCACAAGGCAGGGAACCAATCCTGGGCAGGGTGCCAACCCACCGCAGGACACACACAAACACACACACACACCAAGCACACACTAGGGCCAAGTTAGAATCACCAATCCACCTAACCTGCATGTCTTTGGACTGTGGGAGGAAACCGGAGCGCCCGGAGGAAACCCACGCAGACACGGGGAGAACATGCAAACTCCACGCAGGGAGGACCCGGGAAGCGAACCCAGGTCTCCTAACTGCGAGGCAGCAGCGCTACCACTGCGCCACCGTGCCGCCCTACCCAAAACATTTGGGAAATTTAATTAGAAGGACCACAAGGTGAATTTGAGAATGCAAAACAAAACTATAGTCAATAAACAGGCCAGGAAAAAAAAAGCTGAATCCAGTCATTCAAATACTAAGATGTCAATAGTTAAATAATTAAATAATAGATAAGTGAATGGTTAACAATAATTTGAAACAGATAATAATAAATAGTAACAACAACTACTATAGTATAACTACTAAGGGTGGCACGGTGGCACAGTGGTAGCGCTGCTGCCTCGCAATTAGGAGACTGGGGTTCACTTCCCGGGTCCACCCTGCGTGGAGTTTGGATGTTCTCCCCGTGTCTACGTGGGTTTCCTCTGGGTGCTCCAGTGTCCTCCCACAGTCCAAAGACATGCAGCTTAGGTGCATTGGCGATTCTAAATTGTCCTTGGTGTGTGTGTGCCCTGCGGTGGGCTGGCGCCCTGCCCAGGATGTGTTCCTGCCTTGCACCCTGTGTTGGATGGGATTGGCTCCAGCAGACCCCCATGACCCTGTGTTAGGATATAGCGGGTTGGATAATGACTGACTGACAACAACTAATAATAATAAAAAACAACTGTATTAACTAGGGTAACAGATGTACTGCATATAAATAAGCAATTAGCAGCAGATCTGAAGGCAAGAGGGCAGCACAGAGTTCAATGTCCAGACAGCCAACTAGGTGTTCTCTTGTAGGACCTTACAGTCAGAGACACTAGTTCCCAAACCAGACAGTAATGCAGCTGGTCAGAATGTTCTCAGTGGTGCCCCTGTAGAATGTAGTGAGAATGAGCCACCAAAAGGAAATAGAGATGCTGCTGTGCTTTCTTGTTTCTGGAGGTGGTGTTAATAAGCCACATAAGGTCAGATGCCAGGTGCACACCAAGGAATTTGTTGCTCTTGACCAATTCCACCAAAGTCTGCCAATCATCGCATCTCCATTCTGTAAGCTGACTCAACTCCATTGCTGGTGAGACCCACCCCTATTCTGTCACTTGCAAACTTAAAGATGGTGTTAGAACTGTATGCAGCTGTACAATCATGAGGAAGCAGAGTAAACAGAAATGGGGGCACCAGTGCTCAGCATCATGGAACTCAAGATAGTTTTTCTGACATGGAGTGTCTGGGGTTGTTCGTCAGGAAATCCAGGATGCAGTTGCATAGAGGAGTGTTGTAGCCAGACTCAGCTTCCCTGTGAGCTTCTGAAGGATGATGGTTTTGAAAGCTGAACTGAAGTCAATGAAAAACATTCTAGCATAAGTGTCTCTTTTGTCCAGATGAGACAGGGTCAGATGAATAGTAGATGATATGGCAGCTCCAGTGGAACATTTTGCATGATTGGTAAACTAGAGAGGGTCATGTGATGTGGGACGTCTGGTTTTCAAGTAACCCAAGACTAACCTCTCAAAGAACTGTATGATGACAGGTGTGAGTGTTACAGTATATCAGGCAATAGCCATTAAGGCAATAGAGAGAGGACGTCTTCGACAAAGGTGTGATGGTTGTGGTTTTGAAGCACCTGAGGATTTAAAAATAAACTCCTCAGTGGATTAATAAAGATTTAAAAAGAAGCTGCAAATGGAAAAAAACTGCTTTATAAAGCATATAAGAATAAAGACTACAAAGTGAATTGTAGAGCGTATGAGAACATGAGAACAACTATTAAGAAGGATATCAGGGAGGCTAAAAGACAGTTGGAGAGGAATTTAGCAGATAAGGCGAAAGAGGACCCTACAAGATTCTTTCAATATTTTAGTAGTAAAAGAACAGTCAAGGAGGAGGTGAAGTACATCAGAAATAGTAAAGGGGAATTAAAAAAATTCAGATAGTGAAATAGTGGAGGCCCTAAACTTACATTTTTCTGAGGTCTTCACAAGTGAGCAAGTGGATAACCTCCCAGAGTTAAATGGAACTACTAAGGAGATGCTGAAGGATTTGGAAATTGTAGAAGGAGGAGTGCTGCTCAGATAAAATAGGCTGAAACAATATTTAGCCTTGAGTTCTTAAGGAGCTTAGCGAGTACATATATAAACCTTTGACACATATTTTTAGGAAGTCACTGCGCAGTGGAGAGATTCAGAGAGACTGGAAAATGGAAAATATCATCCCATTATATAAAAAGGGTGACAGAGCAGATCCAAGCAACTATAGGTCAGTAAGCTTAACATGCATCACAGGAAAATTAATGGAAGGAATTATTAAGGATAAGATTGAGCAACACCTGGCAAGGACAGGAGTTATTGGGAACAATCAGCATGGGTTCAGAAGAGGGAAGTCGTGTTTTACTAACATGCTGGAATTCTATGAGGAAGCAACAAAAGGTTATGATCAAAGTGGAGCATATGATATTTATTTATCTGGACTTTCAGAAAGCATTTGATAAGGTGCCACATGAGAGGTTGGTCATCAAACTAAAAGAAGTGGGAATTCAGGGTGATGTTTTTAGATGGATGCAGGAACCTCATCAGAAATGGCCAATGTTAAGAGAGGTGTTCCACAGGGATCAGTGCTAGGGCTGCTGCTATTTTTAATAAATATAAATGATTTAGAAAGGATATAAGTAACAAGCTAGTTAAGTTTGCAGTTGATACCAAGATTAGTGGATTAGTAGATAATTTAGAATCTGTTATATCATTACAGAAGGACTTGGATAGCATACAGGCTTGGGCAGATTTGTGGTAGATGAAATTTAATGTCAGTAAATGTAAAGTATTACACATAGGAAGTAAAAATGTTAGGTTTGAATACACAATGGGCAGTTGGAAAAGAGTACACCTTATGAGAAGGATTTAGGAGTCATAGTGGACTCTAAGCTATTGACTTCCCAACAGTGTTCAGAAGCCATTAAGAAAGCAAATAGAATGTTAGGTAGGTTATACTGTATAGCCTGATGTGTGGAGTACAAGTCCAAGGAGGTTATGCTCAAGCTTTATAATGCAATGGTACAGTGTTGGTTTCCAGGCTACAAAAAGGACATAGCAGCACTAGAAAAGTTCCAGAGAAGAGCAACTAGGCTGATTCCAGTTCTATAGGGGTTGAATTATGAGGAAAGATTAAAAAAGCTGTGCCTATACAGTTTAAGCAAAAGAAGATTAAGAGGTGACATGATTGAAGTGTTTAAAATTATGAAGGGAATTAGTACAGTGGATCGATACTGTTATTTTAAAATGAGTTCATCAAGAACATGGGGACACAGTTGTTGAAACTTGTTAAGGGTAAATTTCACATAAACATTACAAAGTTTTTCTTTACACAAAGAACGATAGATACTTGGAATAAGCTACCAAGTAGTTTGGTAGACAGTGTCACAAGAACGACAAACAGTCATGGGAAAGGTTTGGGGCAGCCACCCACATAATATTTCCTGGCTGCAAAAATGATTGAATAGAACAGACATGTTCACATGACTGAGTCCAAAACAGAACTGACTGCTGCCTTAAGATTGCGGCTTTTAAATGCAAGTAGAGGAAGTGATGTCATCAGGGACGGAATCGGAAGTGACATCGTTGGTTGCTCCAGAACCTGGCGGGACTTCCAGAGAATGGTCTGCAAGGAATTGAGTGAGAGAGTCAGTGCACTTCGCCACCCCCTGGTCAGGTGTGGAATTACGTTTATTCAAGCCCTTTAGTTGTCCCTTAATTGTATGTGTGTGACAACAGTAAGACTTTAGGGACTTTCAAAACTCAACTTGATGTTTTTTTGGAAGAAATACCATATATACTCACATATAAGTCGAGTCTTGAAACCTGAAAAATTTGATCACAAAGTCAGACCCCGATTTATATGCCCGTTCTTGCCTCCTCCAATCTCACATCAGTTTCTCAGACACATCGAATTTTGTTGCAGCAGTGGAGTTACCAATTTCTTTCGCTACTTCAACAACGTTTAATTTAAAACGAGCTTCATATTTTCTTCTGATTGAACGCTCCATCGTAGATAAGGGATGCTCTTACAATAAAGGTGTATGAGGGTGTGAGATGCAAAAACACAAATCAGTGCAAATGTTGCTTCAAAATAGTTCAGGTTTTACTGTGTGGTCACGTAGGCTCAACACATAGAAAAAAAAGGCAATGTGTTCCATGGTTACTCTCTCATGTGGGCGTTAGCATATCATAATCTCTTGGACCAATAGCGTGAGTTTTCCGCATTCGACTTATACAACCAACGTTATAAAATATGAGAAATTATACAGTAAAATCAAGTCCCGACTTATCCGTGAGTATATACGGTAAGTGGATAGGACTGGCGAGCTTTGTTGGGTTGAACGGCCTGTTCTCGTCTACAGGTAGATTGTTCTAATGTTCTAATTCCTGCACCATTTGCTGTTCACATAAACACACAGAAAACCTCCACACACATTACGGGTTCTTGAAGCAACTCTGTATGCTTATAAAGAGTTCAGTCTTTCTAACTGAATGGCCACATCAAGGATGTTATCATGCAGCCCTGTTTTAGTAGACGGAGATTTATGCAGAAAATGAATGACAACAAGTTGCAGCCTTAAAAAACTGGAGCATCTCTGATACACCAATGGCAACCAATTTCTACCAACATAGACAAAATGGCAACATATTTAACACAAAATAGAAGCATGAAAACAATAAGAAAATCATGATAAAAATAAATCAAAAACAAAACATAGTCAAAAAATAAAAGACGAAATGCATTAAGCATGTCCCACAACTACAGTCATTACATTTCTTTGACCAAAAGAGTCAAAGCGTGCACCACAATGCTTTGCAATGGAAGAGAGATGACATCACATGTCATATGACCAGAAATGTGTGTCATTGCTTTAAACAAAATGGCAATGCAGACACATCACAAAATTAAGAATAAAAATAAATATAAAAAAAAAAACTATAATGATAATAATAATAATAATGATGTGCTCCTAGCAAAACCAATTAAGGATTTCTTTTCAAAGTGGCAATTTTTTTTGAGGTTCAACAAAACAAGCAGTGAAGCACAAGGAAGTGTGTTGTTTGTCATGATCTGCGCTTGTTGATTCTTATAGCCATGCCCAAAGAAATCTCCTTTTGCATGGCAATAACATTTACTACAAATACATACCTGTCACCCATTTTCAATTAAAGCAAGCTATTTATAGTCAGCTTTGTCTACTCACTGATGGTTTTGGTTTGAATTTCCCCATACAGTACGAAAAGGACAACCCAAGCTATATGCATTTGAAAAATGAAGGCTGAGAAAGCAATGAAGAAGATGAAAAGTGGTAAAACTGCAGATGCAAATATAATAGTGTTGAAAATATTGAACCCTGCTGAATCAAGGAAAGATGAATAGCTAACAGACCTGTTTAACGAATTTATGGTAGGATTCTGGCAGACTGAAATTGAAGTATGCCCATTCCAGCATTTGAAGGAAAATGTGACACCTGAAACGAGGATTTTATCAAACAACCAAGTTTTTGAAGAAGGAAATGAAGAACGACAAGTTAGTCCCAGTGAAAAGTGTTTGGGATAAGGCAGAAGTGAGTGAAATGTAATTTGATTTAAAACTGTGGATAGGAGAAAAAGACAGGTCTTTTGCTATAATATAACCCCAAAAAAATAAGATCTATTACTCTTTTGCATATCTTAACCCAGTAATATAAGAAGTAGCCAAATGAGCAGCGAGAAAGGCAGGGAAAAACAGTTTTCATCTGCAGTGGTGTTGATATACAAGAAGGAATGAATAGTAGTTAGAATTGTCCACATGAACATTTTGAAGTAAAGATGGAGTTTAACCAATGATCTATTCCAAGTCTGTTCCATTTCTAATTTTACTAATAGTAATGGAAGTAGTAATTAGACAAATCCAGATTATGCCATGGTGGCTGTTGTGTTAATGACAAAATCAAAGCAGAATTGTAAAAGAAACAAGGGTAATTATAAATTTCAGCAGCAGAAATAATAGCAAGTAAGAAAGATATTCTTTTTTCAAGGAAATATTGTTTGAGTAAAGGTGCAGAATAGACAATGGTAGAAAAAGGAAGAGGTGCATGAAATTTGGTGTTCAAGCTGTTTCTCGTTCAAACTAATAAAAGACATGTTCTGGCATTAAAGGCATACATTTATGCAAGATGGTAAAAGCATCCGCTAGGCAGAGCAGGAAAACCCAAATGAGTAGTTACTATGTGGTGGAAATGACTAAAAGATACCTCTGTTTGTGATGAGTTAAAATCTTCTTAAAGGAATACTTCACCAAAAATGATGTTTTTTTTATATATTACTTGCCCCATATAGTTTGTGGTTTTAATTATGATTTTGCATTGAACATTTCTTGTAGAACAGGTGGCGCAGTGGTAGTGCTGCTGCTTTGCAGTAAGGAGACTGTGGAAGATTGTAGGTTCGCTTCCCAGTTCCTCCCTGTGTGGATAGCGCTTTGAGTACTGAGAAAAGCGCTATATAAATGTAATGAGTTAAATGAGTTAGAACAGGAGCCAATGGTGGCCAATGATGGACGGAATACACTGAATGTACTAAGTTAAGCCTGTGCAAGTTTGCCATTAAGAAATAACACAAACTTTAAGTATAGAAAGTAACTGAAGTTTAACACGAGAAAGCTAAGATTGTAATGAAACAGAGAAGAAACCCTTTTTTCCATTTTGCCTTTTATTCTGCATGCATAATAACTTTTTTCTGAATTTTTGGTGATTTGTTCCTTTTTAAATTTTCACTAAACATTTAAAATGAAATGTATTGCACTGACAAATTTCTTTTGTTGCACGTTTGACTGGATCTTATCTTGCCAACTCAGTAGCTGCTCAGTTTTGGGAATCTGGAAAAGACACAGCTACAGCATACAACAAAATGCTTAAATATAAGAATAATATAAGAAAGACAGAGTGCAAAATAAAATAAAAACAAATGTAATCATAACATGGGAACAGCTGCAGTGAACCATGGCTCAAACCTGGTTGGAATCGTTGATGTCAGTAACTTCACGGACTATGTATTCTTAATAAAAATTACAGAGACTTTTACCTTCTATATGGTTAGAGCCGTGCAGTATGGTGGAGGCTAAGTGAGAGAGAGGGCTCAGTTGACGTCACCAGCTTGTTCCTCTGCGCACAATAAAACTGTAATTCCGGTACTGCAGAAATAGATCTATTACTCATTTACTCTTATGTAACATGACCTTATCAAAGACTTCATTTGATCTTCGTGACACTTTATAGAACATCAGTAGATAGGTTATTCACCTCTCTGCAGTGTGGCATATTGACATTATGGTATAATGGCTTATTAATATGAAGGATTCATAGGTCTTATACTAAATATATATTATCAAGAGAAATGACCACTCCAAAGTGAAGTTTTGTTAGTAGGTCACATTGCAGAGATGAATAAACACTTTGATGATACTTTGTGAATGTTAAGAAAACATAAAGAAGTATTTGTTAAGGTCTTATTACATAGTAGAAAATGAGTAATAGGTGCATTTTTGCAGTACATAAACTAAAGTGTTGCCAGTTAATGGAGTTCTCTACCTTATGCTGATAGGTGAGGTTGCTTCTAGGGCTCTTGTAATCCAGACGTTGCAGGTTTGTGGCTAACCACCATTAGTTACCACAGTGCAGATCTGCAAACCAAGATGGCATGATAGTGTGAGTGCAAGACAATACAATATCTGCTAATGCAGAAGACTTAGATGAGGTAGTTTGGGCATGTAGTTAGGAGAGGACCCTGGGTACCTCCAGTGATAGGCGTATCAGTCACAGTACATTGCAAGATAACAGTTTTGGGTATAACTAGTCTTTTGAACATTTATTTCTTCTAGAGAAAAAACATCCACAGCACTGTCACTTCCATGTGGTAGTTCCATCCCTTGTTTGTTTCACTAAAATGTTTCCCAATTTCATCAAAACTCAGATAAGCCAACATGTGACACATTTAGGCACACGTCTTTATTCTATTTTTCACTCTGCAAATGACACTGCCTTCTTGTTGTCCCTTTACAGATGCCTGTGGACACAAACCCCCTCTGTAGCCACAATTGTTTAAATTCATACAAATGTATGTGACTGTGCATATCTCTGCATGTACGGTAGTAAACATCTAAACAAGAAAGCAATAGCTTAATTTCCAGTGGCGCATTTAAAAAAGATCTATTAGGCTACATTTTCTACTGTGCCCCACGCTCTGTGCCTTGGGATGTAAAGGCAGTGATGTGAGCATTGTCATCAGCTTTAAATGGCAAAGGGCAAGGGAAAGACGTTTCAAAATGGTAATGTCAGGTTCCCATAAGAGAAAGAGAGCGTCCTCAGTGTCGCACGTGACTATGAATTGATGTGCAGAGGGAGGCCTATACCATCTTATTAATCAGCCTGTGCAAATGCGGAAAGCTCCGAAATGTTAATTGAAAATTACTCATGAAATGGCAAAAGGGTTTTTTTTTATTTTCTTTTCATCTCAATTAGGCTAAAACATGACCATTTCATAATCAATTTACTGCCTTGGCATGATTTTCTTCATGGTGAATTGGGCCAGTGTTATACACTGTTAATTTTATTTAATTTAAAAAGGAAAGTACTGCTTGGCTGAGGTGCATGTTTGTGAGATTAGTACAGTTTTATCAAAAGCAAGAACTGCTTGTGTACTATGTGGATGAACATACACCCATAATTAAATTTAAATAATTCCTTATATTATGATGTACTGCAATTAATATAAAGTTTCAACTTTTAGTGTTATTTTCACCATGTCACACATCAATATGTCAATAGATTTTTTACAACCCCATTCTTTGCTCACACTTTGCTGCCTTCCTTAAACCCTCCACGCTCATACATTTCTACCTGTTCGTACAATTAAACTTTCTTCTCTCCCTGATCAGTCACTCCTGCCTCAGTCTTTATCTGATATTTAATTGATCCAAATGATATAATAAGTAATGATGAATGACAGAGTCCGGTCATTCTGATCCTTACAATTTTTTCCAGCTAATTCAAATACCAAGCATGTCAAGGTGTACACAAACACCAACATAAGACATAAGCACAGATGCTTGAACATTACCTGGAGTACTCAAATAAGGATGAACAGCTTAAAAGAACCAATGGAAAAAAACAGAGGACACATTGCAAAGTGGAGCATGCCTGACAAATAATTTAAAGTGTAATGTGCGTGTTTGCCATTGCTAGAATCAAAGTAATCAAAACATGAAAAAGTCCTGTACAGACCGTAGCAGCCACTGACTGCCACATTCCTCCAGAAATATTAAATCTTAGAGCAATAATTAGGAAAGGAATCAGAGAACAAGAAAACCAAGCTGAGTCTGCTGTTGATCAGGAATGGCACTTCTAGTCAAAACATTTAACCAAGAAGTCCCCCAACAAGATCCAGGTGTGAAAGGAAATAATAACAGTTTCGTATAAAGTATGGAATACTCTTTACTCTTTATTTATTAAATATGGTGTACTGTAAATGTAATTTGGTGATCAAATAGGCAAGGCTTTATCCCTTCCATTAGAAAGTTTTAGGATTCCAGCAGCATTTGGATTCCTATAAGAGTGAATAAAATAATGACACCTTATGTTAGGAGCAGAAATAAAGACTACTGTCTGGCTTAAATTAAAGGGGAGCACCAGGGGAAGCAACTCCAACTCAAGGTAAAAGGGAGCCCCCTCTTCTCCCCAGATGTGGTTCATTAGCAGGGGCAGGAAAAGAGATGTGGTGTAATACTAGCCAGGGGGTACATTCCATCTTTTTCATAATGATTTTGAGCATGACTGTTAGACCACTGGTTATCAGGCTAGGGCCAAAATGTTTGCCATTCTTTTAACAAAAGCAACAGTGGCAGTCAAGGTTACACTGAATGTATGGCAGCCTGCTCTTGTAAATACAGAATCTAGTAAAGGACATAGTGATAGCTACAGCACAGGAGCCTATGGCAACATGAGACCCACTAATGACATAAACACTTGCAGAAAGCAAGTAGGTTTCTTTTGTCCAGAATTCTCAGGAGCCTAAAAATAATTGGCTTTTTATGTTTTTTGAAAATTCTTTTAATTAAGAAAATTCTTCTTTTTGTGTGTTGCCACCTTGAAGATGACATGCTCGGTTTCATGTTGTGTTTTATATCCAAAAACACTTCCTCATAATATTGTGTCACTGCACATGTGTCAGTCGATGAGGTAGCAGACACAACCTATTTAAGAGTCACTTGCAGTTTGCCTATAATTAAAGGAAACACTCTAAACAAAAAAAAGAATTTTAAAAAGGCGTTTTGTTTAAGAGTTACAGGTTTCCAACTAAGCATTCAAGACCATGACTTCTGGTTCTCCCTCTTTTAATGAAAGTTTGCTTGATCTTTTGACCCTCACTTGTCTCAGGAAGAAAAATTCCATTTATCATTTTCAAATCTCTGCCACCTGAGTAACAAATAGCTAGTGAATCACTTTTTTTGTCATGTTTTATATAATGAATCCTTCAAAGGGAAGTCCTTACAAACACCTATTGTGGTTTAGCTGAAAGGGGGTATTTGGCCAAAGGAATTCCCTTTCCTTGCAACAAACTATACGCAGAAAAAGGTGTAGGTCTCCATTACCTGTTCTGAGCTGTGGGGGAAAAAATATGAGGCATTAACTAGTTTATATATGGCTTGGGTCCTAAGACATTTCTAATGAGCATCTTGAATAACGAAGAACATATGTCCTAATTATTACTAGTACAGCTACTATTTTATGGGTGCACCATCTAAAGGTTCTAAAGATCATCTTCATACTGAGATGATATAGGGATAACAAGGAAAAAGTTCCGGGTTCCTATCAAGGTTTCAATGTATTAAAATTTCTTAGTACATACTCATGGTAAGTTTACTCATTGGAGTAATATTTCAGGCATACAGTTCAGCCAAGAACAAAAAACCTAGCAATATTTCATGTCACTCAAAAGCATAGCAGTTGTGCAAGTTGGAAGACAAGCCAACAACTATGTCATTATGATTTTTTTGCATTACAGCCATGGTATTTTCCCTGGCTTATATTTAAAAATGTGACAATTGTAAATAAATAATGTGGGGGTGATCGTTAGATGCAGTGTTTGAACTTGCACAAAAGATCAGTACCTTTTTAGTGGAAAGGAGAATGGAGAAAAAGCAAGAAGAAAGCTTTTCTTTTTGCAAATCTGATACTAAAAGATCTTGAACTATTGGATGGAACCTCAGCAATGAGCACAAAACATATGCTATCATTGGGTGGATCGAGGGCACATCGTGTCTGTTTGTCTGAAATTGCAGGGAAGAAGAGTGCCCACTCTATATAAGTGTTGGCGGGGTGGGCCACTTGTAGTCAAGACTTCTTCATTAGTACCTGCTACTATTATATCAGCCTTATTTGGGGTTGCAGAAACTTTATTAGCATTGCTTTATTGCATTGAAACCTCATATTTTGGCAATAGATCTGCAAATTATTAGTCCTGGGATATTAGAGTGTGTAACGCCTTCAGTTGTGGGTAGGCATGATGTGTCATGAAATTTTATCCTTTTTAGGCATTCAATCCTTCATCCCCCAATTCATTTTAGTTATACACTGGCTATATAATTGCATGATTCTATTATTTTTTGGGTTTCTAAGGATACTGAGTTATGGAGTACTTATTGTTACTTATTGTAAATACACATATATTCAATTAGCCATGTCTCTAATAATTAACTGTCATGTCATTGAACATTAGCCAAATGAATGTGAGGATTTTCAAAATAATGTTTGCAAACAGAAATTTTCATCTTATAGAATTATGATTACACCATACAACACCAGAACTCAATTGAAAAATATGCACATTGTCTACACCCAAAACAGAGGCTGAGTCGACATATATTCAGGAACATTTAAATAATGGGGTTATTGCCCTGTCCAGTAGCCCCATCAGCGCAAGGTTTGGTTTTGTCAGGAAAAAAGTTTGAGGGGTATGAGCTTGCATTGACTGCAGAGACCTGAACAAAATAGCAGTTAAAAATAATTTTCGGTGACATCTTAGACATTGATGAATCAAATTATAGGGTCCACTGTATTTACTAAATTAGATTTGCAAAGTGCATACAATCTTGTAAGAATTTTTAAAAGTTGACAAATGGAAAACTGCTCTTAACACTACCACAGGGTATTCATGTAGGGTAATGCCTTATGGGCTGGACAATACCCCAGCAGCATTTCAAATTTTTTTAATGATATTTTCAAGATATCATGGGAATTTATATCTTGGTGTATACTGATCACACATTAATTTTCTCAAAAGATTTAAATACACATGTAATACATGTCACAGAGGCATTGCAAAGTCTAAGATGTAATCATTTATATGCTAAACTTAGGAAATGGAAATTTCACAAAGGTAAGTTATTATTTCTTGTTAATGATGATATTTCTAGGAAGGGGTTATCTTTAGACTGTTCTAATGTTACAGCTACTCTTAACTGGAAAACTCCAGAACATTTAAAGCAAGTTCAGAGGTTCATGTTCCCAAATTTATCTGTAGGTTTTGATACTTAATTTGAAAAAAGGGGGTTATGATGTTAATCATACTTCTGGTATCACCTAGAATCAAATGGACATATGAAGAGAGTTAATCACAACTTAGAAAACGTTCTTTGTTACTCAGTTAGTTCTAGTTATTCAGATTGGAAAGAGTTATCACCTAGGGCAGAATTGGCCCAAAATGTACTTCATCATTCAGCTATTAAAATGTCATCTTTGAAATGAATTCATAGGTTTAAGCCACCTTCCAGCCTAACGGGATTTGTTTTTATTTTTGTCCTTCTGGCCATCTAACCTTACCTTTTCTTTTTAAATCTGTGGCACAATCTGAGGAGGTCTGACTACATCTTACTGCCACCCTAAAGCCTGTTGTTGACAGCAGAAGCTCTCTATTGTTCAAACCAGCTTTTACACTTGCCTAAAATGTGATCAGATCTTCATCTACTTCATACAAATAGATAAAAAATCACAATAAAACAAATAATGCACAAAACAATGTATTAATTTAAATTATCTATGCTTAAATGTCTTTGATTGAAAAAGTATGACCTATAGAATTATTAGTTACGTTAAGGGAATAATTATTACCAAAATCTGACTTACATATTTTTGTGAATGTATGTCATAAATCGGTCAAATAAAATTTTCAAGGACCTCAGAAAAAGATTTTTGAAGATTTGCTCATCAGTCTGGATTTGAAAATGTTACAAATCAATTAATAAGAAATAGAGCTTCACCAATTCACTTTCAGGCACACAGTGTACATATGAAGAAAATTCGATACCATTATTAATCTCCTCTGGAGTGGTCATTCAACAAAAATCAGTTCAAGAATAAAGCGCATTATATTCCAGGACATCACATAGATGTCAAGGTATTGGCTAATTATGTGCTGGCCTTCTTTACATTGGTTAATGTCAGTGTTCATGAGCTTACCATCAGACAAAACTGAACTAGAATACTGTGTCTGAGAGGATAACAAGGAGACAGCCACTATTCTCCAAAAAGAACATTGCTGCCTTTTCAATATTAGCTAAATATCTACTGGATGAGCAAAAAGACTACAGGAAAATTGTTCTGTGGCAAATCTAAATGAAAATAGAACTTTTGGACTTAAATGAGCAATGTTATTTTTTGCTTGTTGAAAAACCAACACCTCGTTCCAGCAGTGGTGTCGACATTGTGGTTTGGTTCCATTTTGCTGCCAAAGCATCAAAGAATGCCTGCCACTATTGATGGAAATATGAATTCTGGATTGTATCAGAAAATGCTGCAAAAAAATTTCAATATATCCATCCATCAACTAAAGCTTAACAAATGCATGGTCTTCCAGCAAGACAGAAACACCAAGCAGTATAACAAAGAATAATTGCACACAAAGTTTCATCCATCCATCCATTTTCCAACCCGCTGAATCCGAACACAGGGTCACGGGGGTCTGCTGGAGCCAATCCCAGCCAACACAGGGCACAAGGCAGGGAACCAATCCTGGGCAGGGTGCCAACCCACCGCAGGACACACACACAAACACCAAGCACACACTAGGGCCAATTTAGAATCGCCAATCCACCTAACCTGCATGTCTTTGGACTGTGGGAGGAAACCGGAGCGCCCGGAGGAAACCCATGCAGACACGGGGAGAACATGCAAACTCCACGCAGGGAGGATCCGGGAAGCGAACCCGGGTCCCCAGGTCTCCCAACTGCGAGGCAGCAGCGCTACCCACTGCGCCACCGTGCCGCCCACAAAGTTTCATGTTTTGGAAAAAAAGAGTCAAAGTCCAGATAAAAATGTCATGCCAGGACCTGAAGCACAGAGCTCACTCATGAAAGTCCACCAACATTAATGGACTGAAGCAGTTCTATAAGGAGGACGATGGCTGAGACTGCCCAACAGTTACCCTAAAGATTTGGTTGAAGTCTTTGCCTCAGGGGACACAAAAGTTACCAAAAGCTCAGACTTGTAATGTTGGATCATTTTAAACTAGAAATGAATAAAAAAATGACATGTGTTAATATCATTGTGTTGTCTTTTTAAGATTACATTTTAGGTCAAATTTAAGGAGAAATTCAGAAGATTCTAAAGTGTTCACAACCTTACTAGCACCACTGTATATATGACAATACTTTACTAGTAGTAAATGCAATTTACCTTGGAGGTAGTAATGTGAAACATAAAGAATTGTTTTTAGTTAAATGAGCATATCACTTGAACACACCCAAAAAGTACAACCAATTGCCTCCCTATGAAAAGTCAATTACATAGAGTACTAGAACAATATGTCTTAGTGTTTACATTCACAGTTATTGGCTAAGAAATGGTTTTATCCACAGTGACTTACAAAAGAGGTCAATATAATCAAATAATTATCAGTCTGGGGGACTATAAAATTTCTTATGACAAATGAAGAGCTCAGAACAATATACAAGCTAGTTACAATTCCTGTGTTATAACATCTAACCAAACAAGAGTCCTTAAATACTTCTGAAAAAGATTGCAGGAGTCAGAATTTCAGATGGAAGTGGGCAGCTTGGTGACATCACCAGATGCCATTCTCTAGCAGATCTGTATGGTTGAGAAGGAGTGTAGGATCTCACAAGTGTCTGTATAATATACTGTATATAGGTGCTGACCCATTGACAACTCTGTAGGAACTTAATACATGCCTCTACAGGAAGTTACTCTAGTGATCTTAAAAGAGGAATAACATGTTCCACATTGGCTGGTTGAAAACCAGATATTCTGCTGCATTTTGAATTATCTACTTGTGCCAGTAGAGAGTTGCAGTAGTCCAGACATGACAAAACTAAAGCCTGGACCAGGAGTTGTTCTACATACTCTGTCAGATACAGTTTGATCTTGCAGATAACGTAAGAGACTGCTGTAACATGGTCAGTAAAGGACAGCTGGTCATCGTTCACTACCCCAAGGCTGCATACAGACTTTAGCGATAATGAGCCACGCTGAACAGTGATGGGGTGCTGAATAGATGGATGAGCTGAATTAACAAGGTTTGTCTTTGTCAAACTGAGCTAAAGATGGTGTTTATTTATCCAGGTTACAATATCAGATACCATGTGGTCCTCTGGAGAGAACGACAGGTACACCTGTGTATCACTGGCATAGCAATGATAAGAGAAACCATGGAACTGGATAATAGGAACTAGTAAGGAGGGACAAAGAGAGAACAGGAAAGGGCCCTGTACTGATCCCTGGGGAACTCCCTCAAGGCACCCCGTTTGTCTGGTGCATCCTTGACATCTTTTCTCACCAAGACACATGGTAGAATCTTACAGAAGATGTAGGACTCAAACCACCTGAGGGCAGTCTAGTGATACCAAGGCCATAGATCTCTCATTTAATATCATACTGTTTTGGGGTATATATATTACTGCCTTTGGAGCAGAGGCATTCTGAACAACATGAAGTCATAAAGAAAGCCAATGGTGGAATTTAAACTAAAAACTAAAACCTTAAATTAATCAACATATCCCCTAGGCTACCCTACCTACCTGTTGAGAACAAGTCTTTCTTTGACCATGTATAGTGAGATTTAATAATATATTAGACATTAATAAAGGACCTTAGGTAGCAAAAGTTTTCTAGGACTGAGACCAACACTGAAGCTGCACTATACAGTATATATACAGTGTGTGTATATATATATGTATATACACACACACACACAAACGCACACACACGCACACAAACGCACACACACGCACACACACACACACACACACACACATATATATATATATATATATATATATATACATATATATATATATATAAAACACAATCATATTGAATTACTTGAGAAGCAGGGAGATTTTTGTTGTAGTGCTACAGTTTAAGAGGATGTCACAAGGAGCTGCTGGGACATTCCTTAGATTCTACTAAACTGCTAAAATTACAGAAGGAAAGTTTGACAAAGGTTTAATGTTTTATGGTGAGAGGTTTCTGTGAAGGAATAAAATATAAATATTGAGTGTCTTAACAATAACATTTATTTATATATCACATTTTCATACAAACAATGTAGCTCAAATTGCTTTACATAATAAAATAAAAGGAAGTTGATACAAAACATAAACAAACAAGATTAGGCAATAATACTATACAGTATGTAACAAAGAAAAAGGAAAGGTTCAATGGCCAGGAGGACAGAAATAAAAAAAAAGCTCCAGTTAGGCTGGAGAAAAAAAAAAACAAAATCTGCAGGGGTTCCAAGGCTAATAGACTACCCAGGCCCCGCTGGGCATTCTACCTAACATAGGTGGTCTAAATCAGTCCTTATGGTTTTCAGGCTTCACATGGAAGAAATTGAAGAGGATGATGGTCATGTGGATATCTGGGACACCTACCATTTAATCCATAAATACAGGGAGCAACATGGTACCTTGATCAGGTGGTGGTGACACAGATCACCACCTCAGAAGAACCAGAAAAGACAGCACAGAATAGTACAGATTAGTAGGGAATTGCAGAACCCAGAGGAAAATGATAATTCGATGGCCATATAGACTAACAGGGATCCAACTAAAATGTAGATACGAAAAACCAATTTTAAAATAATTATTTTTTAGCTGTTTTTTTTAAATTGTTCTACAGTATTAGCCTGGAAAATTTCTATTGGTAAAGTATTCCAAATTTTAGGTGCTTAACAGCAAACAGCTGCCTTCCCACTTCTTTTCAGTTTAGTTCTTGGAATTATAAGAAGACCTTTATTTGAAGATCTGAGGTTACGACTTGGAGAGTAAGGGGCAAACATTCCATAATATAAAATGAGGCAAGATTTTTTAAGGCTTTGTAAACCATTAGTAGTATTTTAAAGTCAATTCTAAGTAACACGGGTAACCAATGTAACCTCGCTAAGACTGGTGAAATGTGCTCAGATTTTTTTTTTCTAGTTAAGATTCTGGCAGCCGCATTCTGCACTAACTGTAAATGATTGATGCCTTTCTTAAGCAGTCCTGTAAGGAGAGCATTACAGTAATCTAGTCAATTTAAACAAAATTGTGAACTAATTTTTCAGTGTCTTGTACAGTTATGAGAGGTCTAACTTTAGCTCTATTCCTTAAGTGAAAAAGGCAGTCCTAGTAATCTAATATATAATTTAAAACTTAGTTCAGAGTCAATAGTTGCCCTTAAATTCATTACCTCCGACTTGACTTTTAAATCTAAAGAATCAAGTTTATTTCTAATACCTTCACTATATCCATTTTGCCAATCACTAAGATTTCTGTTTTCTCCTGATTTAGTTTAAGAAGGTTACTGCACATCCATTTGAAAATATAAGTAAAGCATTAGATCAGAGAGCCAAGAGCATCAGGGTCATCAAGCACTCTCAATAAATAAAGCTGTGTGTCATCTGCATAGCTGTGGTAGTTCACCTTGTGCTTTGAGATAATCTGACTTAATGGAAGCATGTAGATCGAAAAGAGCATTGCACCTAGAATAGATCCTTATGGTACACCATATACAGTTTCATGGGTCTCCAAGGTATAATCACCACAACTAACAAAGAATTTTCTACCTGTTAAGCAAGACTGAAACCAATTTAAGACATTGCCGGAGAGGCCAACCATTGACTAAGGCAATTTATAAGAATACTGTGATCAATGGTATCAAATACTACACTCAAGTCTAAGAGAGCAAGAACAGATATACGGCCTCTGTCAGCAATAACCCACAAGTTATTTACTACTTTAACAAGTGCAGTTTCCATACTGTGATTTGTTCTAAAACCTGACTGGAACTTGTCAAGAATAGAATGTTATTTCAAGTAATCATTTAGCTGCGTAATAACTGCCTTTTCTAGAATTTTGCTTAAAAAAGGAAGGTTAGATACTGGTCTAAAATTGTCAAAAACAAAAGAGTTGAGACTATTTTTCTTGAGCAGGGGTTTGACAACTGCAGTCTTGAGACAAAGGTGAAATAATTTAACTTGCTTAAAATGGAATGCAGTTGTTCAGCTGGATTAACTTGGGGGGGTACTATATTATTTCTAATTTCATTAATTTTATATTTAAAAAATATACCAAAAACCTCACAAGTTTTGCTAGTAGTTTTTAGGAGGCATTCCATTGAGAGAGCGGGGTTTAGAAGACAATCAATAGTTGAGAATAAAACTCCTGGATTTATAATTTTAGACAAAAAGGGCTGCCTGTCAAGGTGGACTACGTTGTTATATTCAGATATTTTAGCCTTCAGTATTTCATAATGGACTATCAATTTAGTTTTTCTCCATCTTCACTCAAATCTCCAACATGTTCTCTTTAAATCAGACACTCTTTGGATTTTCCAGGGTGTAATAGTGCTGGAGGATTTCTTAACTGTTTTTTCAATGGCGACTATGTCACCTGCAGCTCTCACCTTAGCTTAAAAATTTTCCACCTTGCTATTAACATTGTTAGCGTTGCTGAGGTAATCACTACAAGACGGACTGATAGTTTAGAACATTAGCAAACTTTGAAGCTGCAGATGTATTAAACTAACCTTTTTAACAATATGCTTCTAATTAGTTGTATCAGCAACAAAGTACTGTTAGTTATCAGTATTTCTACATTAAACAAAATGAAAAAGTGGTCTGATAAACTGATATCCACAACCTGCCTCACTTCAACGTTTAATGTTTTAGCAATGACTAAATCCAGTGTGTGTCCTCCTTTACAGTATGTGGGAGAAGGTTGATGTGCTGGCTGAGATTAAACGAGTGCAGGAGGTTCATGCAATCTCTTGATTTTGGGTCAAACTGGTTATCATCTTGAAAGTTAAAATCACCAACAGGGACCTGTCAAAGTTAGTTATTAGTAAAGATACTAATGTCATTAACATCATTTGGAAAGTGGACCAACAAATGACCAACATTGTCACATTTTATTCATTCCAATCACTGATAAACAAAAAATATGTTACTTTGTAAGCGAATCATCAGCTAGGACCAGTGTTTTGCCTGGTTAGACCAAATTTACACACTTTTGTTAGTATTCTTTTATTTTTTTATTTTGAGACTAAAATAAAAGAAAATGAAGAAGTTGGAGATGAGTTTAGAAATTTCTTTGTGATACGTGGAGGTAGACAATGATAGCTAGACTGAAAAGGAATGCACCTCTTGTTTTGTTCTGTATGTTTTTTCCTTTGTGTACGCCCTCACATGCTGACTTTGTGTCTGATTATTTACTAACTCTTCTATTTTTGTATATTTTGGCTTTCCTGTCATTATTCTGATAAGGTTTGAAACATCTGTTAGAGATAAAATATCAGCCTCTCTTTCCACAAAGTTATATTTTGTTTTATATTGTGTTCACTGATTTATTCTCCTTTCCATTCACCTTTTGAATGTAGTCTTTCCAGTGCTGTGTCTCAGGGAGCCGGGTATAATCCTGGTCATGGTCAACACAGAGGTCAACTGTTGATAGCATGGGCAAACTCAACACCACTAGCTAACCTAAAGTATACCTTTTAGGAATTTAGGTGGATGGGTGACTTTCCCAAAAACAATTGAACGAAAGGTGTGCAGAAAATGTCAGTAAATCTAATAAACCCTGGTCCCTGGAGAAGTGGTAATAAGGAATGCCCCACCATGTTTCCCTTTGAAAGGGATTAGGTGCTTTATTTTTTTACACTTTCTCATGCCCTACACCAATGTGAAGATGTGCATTCTTTGATCACATTGGGAAAATAGGAAAGCTTCCTGCAAAAAAGATTCTTTAAAAATAACAGCATGCACCTCTGAAAAAGCATTCTTTTAATTCTTGCTCATCTTTTCTTTGTTCGATATTTAGATTACTTCTAGTTAGTAATAAGGCACAGGCCACTGTGCTGTTCTAATTACTTATAGATTTACATTGATTAAACATCGAGCCAGACTCAACATTTAAAAATACTTTCACATATTATTTCTTTGGAGCCATATTTCTTGTTAATAAATCCTACCAAGGATGTTGGATTAATCAACACTTGCAATATAAACAATATATATATTTTTATACTGTATATGTAATGCATACTATATATATATATACAGTATGTGTGTGTGTGTGTGTGTAGTATATATATACATATATAGTATATAAACCTTTAGATGTTTGTGAGTTTTTCTGTCTATAACTAAGTTCACAAAATGCACTGTATATGTAATGTATCTCAATGTCACATTTTCACTGCCTTGGGCAAATGGAAGCAAATATTTTCCTAATATGTTTAAACTGGAATATTCTAAACTAAAAAATGCAATAGCTCTGCAACTCATAAAGAAAACTGAAAGATGAAGTCTATTCATTGATGGATCCATCCATTCTCTAGACCTACTTATTCTAATTCAGGGTCATGGGGAGAGGAAGCTCATGACAAATTACGTAGAGATGAAAACCAAGGATGTAGTGAAAGCAAATAGTTTTTTGTTCAAAACCTTTCTGGCAAATATACATTTAATTAAGGTATTACAATAAAATATCATTAACCCATTACAAATATATTATTTTTCCCCCTTTGATATAAATTTGCTAATTTGTGTCCCCTTCTCTTCATTGAATGATATATTAAGAAGGAAGCTTAATGAAATTACCCAGGATCTCAGCTGTAAGTAAGATACATGTGGGGGCTGAAAATGTTGAAGTCTGCCATATCTTTCTGATTAGCCAAAAAAGATCCATTTTAAGTAAGCTTTGTTTTTCCAGCTTCAGACAGCGTAATACTTTGTCATCCTTTGCAACATAGAGAGTGGTGAGGAAGTCTTCTCACTCAGCTAGATCAGTCTTTAAGCTAACAGTGTGACAATGACCATTACATTAAAATAAGCTTAGAAAATGTGTGTTCTTTCTGTCCAGGATAATTCTAAAAAGTGCTGAGAGAAGACGATGCACTTAGCATCATTGTTAAAATAAATGTCCAACAGATTGTGAGAATTTGTCAAAGTCAAACAATGTGGCCAGTGGAGGTTTGTGTTGGGTGGTGCCTTTTGCAAGGATCTGTTCCTGTGTGGGTTTCACAGGGTCTGTGAATGATACAATTGGTCAACGATTTTAAATTGTATCATTGTTTGTCTGATACAAATAAAAATAAGAAAGTGTTCTTTGAAATATTTCTTTCTATTTAATATCTATGAATATATGTCATTAATTCTATAGACTGGAACTACTTATTGGGATTAGTATCTATCTATCTATCTATCTATCTATCTATCTATCTATCTATCTATCTATCTATCTATCTATCTATCTATCTATCTATCTATCTATCTACTTATAGACTGCAATGTTTTTTCTTTTATGAAACATCTTAATAAAGCAAAGGATAAATCACCAATATAGTAAAAAAATACACTACTATTTACAAAGGGTCTTTGTATAGGCCTAATGCATCTTAGATGTACACAACCGAGAAGAATCATAAGAGGATTTTTATCTGCTTTTAACTCTTTACTGTAAAAATAAGCATTTTCAATATGAAATGACTTTATTATATGATTTGAATGTTGTCTTCAAGATTTACTGAACAGATGTAACACTGCAATAAATCTCTCACGGAAGAGGAAGATAAAACCTTTATGTAAATGTGAAAGTAGTACTGGCAACTATATATTAAACGTTCTATCATAGCAGGTTTTTTCATTTGCTTTGACACAAATTAGTGAAAAAGTAGCCACAATTCTAACTGCTTTATTAATTATATTATCTGTGATGAAAAGCATGCAGGCCACTACAGTTACCAGTATGTTACAGTTACAGTTACAAATGTTTCACTCATTTTTACACAGTGTCACACACGTGTGCTTAGGAGGCAGTCCACAAGCTCAAAGGTGAGTGAAACATCGTGAGACGAGGGGTTGATGTGCAGTAATAATGTTTCTCTCTCTTTCTTTTCATAAGACAAAAAGAAGAAAAATGAGTACTTGCTTCTGGGTTCCAAAGTTGGCTGCCAAATACGTCATGCCCGGCACCTCCAGATGACATCATCTCCGGCCCTTCCATATGACACGACTACCGGCTCCTGATGACATCACTACCGTTACCGCACCACTTCCGGTCCACCTTTGATGACGTCATATCCATCCCACAGTTTCAACGTCATCTCCTGCCAACTCACTTCCCGTCTCTCATTTTGTCCCCTGTATAAAAATGCTATTTTGTATTGTAAATGTATCAAATGCTATATATGTTTTTGATCACTGCAAAAGTCTTTGCGTTTTTCTTTGTCCAATGGACATTATACGGGGACGGTCCCCAAATCTTTCTTCTTTGTGGAAGCCTTTTTATTCCTTGGGAAAACTTATTACAACAGTAATAATAAAATATGCTGAATGAATGTTTACGTTACTGTAAAGGTAAATATAATGTTAAAAATCTAAGTGAGTACATTAAATAATATGTTTGCATCTGGATGGCATAATATACTATCTAAAATTCAGTACGCATTGCAACTAATATGGGTGGGTAATGGATGGTTAAAAGCCACACTAATGAATGCCGAGGCCTCACAGCAACAGAGGTCAAGTTTAAAATTCTAGACTGCTCACTGACTTAGTAGAGTTTGTAAATTCTCTCCATGTTGGTTTCTTAAGGTGTTCCAGTTTTATTTTTTCCAAATTTCACAAACACCCTTGTTAATTTAAATGATGACGTCCTGTCATTCAAATGATTGTGTGTGTGTGTGTGTGTGTGTGTGTGCGACTGTGTCCCACACCCTAATTAGTTTAAATGATGACATCCTCTCATTCACATGATAGTGTGTGTGTGTGTGTGTGTGTGCGTGCGACTGTGTCCTACAGTGTACTAGCACCCTGTCCAAATTTTTCTGTGTACCATCTGATGGAGACTGAATGGGTACCTGCCCCCCATCACCCAGCAACATATATTGGAATAAACTTATATTTGAATAAGAAATTTCTTTATGTCAATATCTATGATTCTGCATATGAAAAATAAATATGGCATATTTTAAAAATACTGTATTTACAAATTCATTAACAATATTTTTCAATAGAAACTTGAGTTTCAGAGGTCATCCTGAGAGAAAACCAAAGAAAATGCATGGCGTATGTTATCCTTTATTCATGAAACAGATAACAGAACTCATTAAAGCTGACAGACACCAGAAACATATTTTGAACAGTCTCAGTTTAAATTATAAGATTAATGAATCACACCCAAACAGCTAAGTCACACATTATTAATAAAATATTCCAATCCATCTCTAATAACTAAAGGCACAATATGAGACAGTAAACTGACTACTGCTAGGTATGTTCAGGTGAGGTTCTCAGAAAGAATGTTTTTCTCATCGCTCCTTCTGTGAAATAAACACCACTGTGATATTTTAGAATGAAATGATGAGGTCTCTTGACCGTGACTGTATTTGTAAAACAACAGCAGTGCAAAGGCATTTGAACAAATCTTCCATCTTGATGCAAAATATATAGGAGCAATGATCATTTATGAGATTTGGGTTGACAATTTTTAAATTATAATACCACAATCAAATGTAAACACATTTAAAAATTAAAAATAAAAACTATGTTCTTCACAGGGCGGCACGGTGGCACAGTGGTAGCGCTGCTGCCTCGCAGTTAGGAGACCCGGGTTCGCTTCCTGGGTCCACCCTGCGTGGAGTTTGCATGTTCTCCCCGTGTCTGCGTGGGTTTCCTCCGGGCGCTCCGGTTTCCTCCCACAGTCCAAAGACATACAGGTTAGGTGGATTGGTGATTCTAAATTGGCCCTAGTGTGTGCTTGGTGTGTTTGTGTGTGTCCTGCGGTGGGTTGGCACCCTGCCCGGGATTGGTTCCCTGCCTTGTGCCCTGTGTTGGCTGGGATTGGCTCCAGCAGACCCCCGTGACCCTGTGTTCGGATTCAGCGGGTTGGAAAATGGATGGATGGATGTTCTTCACAGTCTTTCTTCATAGAGTATATTTTGGGTTCAGTTTGAGACTATTGAGGAGATAATCATTGCTGCTCATAAAACAGTAAATGCATTTTTCTACTTTTACACTACATCACACAAACTGACAAATAACCTTTGGTCAAGTTTTGATGACTAACCTTACACCTCAATAGCATACCAGTTTTTGTGACAAGATAGGTGTATACTCTCCTTCTTTAACCCCAAAAGGGTCAGGATGGAGCTCCTTCAAAGGTTATGGTATCATATGACTGAAAATAGTTAGATTCTATTAAGCATTGATAAACATTTCTCACGTTTGATTTTGGTCACTGGAGTTGTGATATGTAAGAGTCTCAGTGTCAGAGAGGACACCCAGAAGGTTATTCTCCATGAAGAATTGGAAAGCAGCCAAAGAGCCTCTGCAAGCATAAAATTCCTCATTCCTGTAGATGACAGAGAGCTCCATTTGCAGTCTGTTTTTGCTCACCACTAAGTAAGTCATAACTGTGGTGCTCAGTACTGCATCAGGGAAACATCTGTAATGTAAAAAAAATCACTCAGCAGCAATGTAACACTGACAAGGTGGCTGGTGAAGACAAACTGTTCTTGTGCAATATTGCAATTCTTTCTGATGTCTGCAGGTCTACATGCTGCTGCTTGCAGTGCTGGTGAATTGCTGGGTACTTGAAATAAAGAGAATTGATTGGGCTTCAGAGCATTTACACCTTCTCCACAAATGTTGTTACGTTCTGGATACAAACAGTAACAATGTTCCAGTTTTGAAATTGTTTTAAAAAGATAACGTGTAACTTAATTTAGTGAAAGACGTCAAAAATGTAATTTCTCTCCCTACCCCCCAACCTGTAGCTGCAACACTACAGCTTGTTTAGCATGTTAATTCATGCTAGGAATTTAAGAAAGAACTCAAAGACAGCATCAAGTTCTGAGAGGAAGCATGCAGTTCTTTTATTAAATTGCTTTGCCAACTTTAACGGATAAACAGGTCAGTGGGTATCGTGAATGCTTTGACAAATGGCCTATATTTTGTTCTGAAATTCCTCTGTAAATATACACATCACGCTAGGACTACTACATGGCTGGATAATCAATCAGGATTTATGTGGGAGAAAAGCATTAAGGTGTTGCACATAACAAGGATGCTGCCTTTGTGAAAATTCATCTAGTATCATAAAATAAAAAAAAACAGATGTGGAGGAGGCACAAATCCTGGTACCGAGTTCCAAGGTTATAATAGCCAAAGGAAGACTAAACAACAGCTCAGCATATCATGTGCAGAGAGCTGGGAAACCTTCACACAAGGGCTCAGAATAAGAGCTCAAAAGAGTCTTATTGTGAAGCTCAGCAGAGCTTGCTCTACTCACCTAAACCTAAGCAGACAGAATTTGTTAGATGCTCCAACTCAATATGGAAATGTGTGTTGTTTTCACAGTCTGAAATCTTACCTAAACAAGGCTTCATATTTGACCAACAATCAGCTCCCCATTACATCTTCTATGTATTATGCCTTAAGGAAAAAGGCAAAAATTGTTTATTGTAAAATGATTTGGGAGATTAAATGTATTTCAGAAAATAATTGAAAGGTCATGGCCAAGAAATCCATCCCATCTTTTACCAAAGGTTACTCAGAAACCAAGGTTCATAGTGAGAAAAAAAGCAAGAGTCTTAATACTAAAGATCAATGAAAGAATACACTACACGTAACAAATTTTTACCCTATTAACTCGGACAACTCAGGAGTGCACAGTGTTGATCTTTTGTGTTGCTGATGGCACTCACCGAAAACTCCTGGCAACAAAATGTATTTATTTTTATTTATTTATTTATAAAGCACTTTAAAAACAACTTCAAGGCTGACCAAACTGCTGTACAATAAAAAAAAGAAAACCCAAGATATCAGACACACAAAACCAAAAGGTAAATGAAACAGAAACACATAAACACATAAGAACTGAAGAGATTCTTAATAAAAAGTATACAGATAGCCAACATATATTGGGTTAAAAGCCAGAGAGTAAATGTGTTTTTAAATAGGATTTAAAGGCAGCTAGCGAAGGAGACTGCCTAACGTGCAACGGCAAATCATATGATGATGCAAGGTTCTCAAAATGGTGTCCTGCAGAACAAGATGGTTTCAAAAAAAGATTTGAAAATTAACAAATGTTGTTAAATACTGTTAAATATGTCACAGAATAGAGCCAACATAATTCAAAGTCCTTAGAAAAAAAGAGCATTCAAAAGAGATGCATAGTGAGGCTACAACAAAAATTAAAAAGAGGCCAAATCATAACAGTACGTAGCTCACTAGTTCACTCTGCACAGTCTTGAATGTTCTTATAAACTGTAGCTCTCAGTATTTTATTGTTTCAGACTGTCTAATTTTTAATTTGGTACTCAGATTATTCAAGTGGCTTTAAAGGAGGCAGATATACACAGGAGATGTCATTAGAAGTTTAGAAAAAGTTTTATTACTCTTACAAACAGGAAAAAACAGAGCTGGGAAAAGCATATCTGCATTTATAACCACCTGGTCAAATAATAATTTATTACACAGTCAGCAAGGAGAAGAAGAGGGGGAGACGTGTCTGGAGGCAGGAGGAGAGGAGGAAAGTAAAGAGAGTGGAACTGAGGGTAGGAGCTTTGAATGTTGGCAGTATGACTGGTGGGTATATTGGAAGAAGGATGCTAAGGATAGTGATGCCAGGGAAGAGGAAAAGAGGAAGGCCTAAGCAAAGGTTTATGTGGTGTGGGATGTGGTGAGAAAGGACATGCAGGAATAGTTTGGGTATTACCATGTGGTCACATAGGCACAATAGAGAGAGAGAGGTTAGGAGCACGTGCTGATACAACGCATTGCCGCACCCACATAGAAAAAAAAGGCAGTGTGCTCCGTGGTTGCTCTCTCAGGTGGGCGTTAACATATCGTAATCCCTTGTACCAATAGCATGAGTTTTCCGCATTCGACTTAAACGACCGACATTATAAAATACTAGAAATTATACGGAAAAATCCAGTCCCAACTTATCTGCGGGAAAACTTATCTACGAGTACATACGGTTCTCAAAGTGCTTTTTATAGTGAATGAGGAGCCATCATTAATGTGTAGCCTCCACTTGGATGATGCAATAGCAGCCGTTTTTACGCTCACCACACATTAGCTATTAGGTGATGAAATGGCTAGAGAAAGAGATAGCTAATTAGAGATGGGGGATGATTAGGGGGCCAGAATGACTAGATCATGGAGGGCAATTTAGACTGGACATCAGGAAACACCCTTCTCTTTATGAGGGATCCCTACGGATCTTTTATGACAACAGAGAGTCAGGACCTTGATTTGACACCTTTTTTATAGCACAGTGTCCCCATCACTGCACTGAGGCATTGGGATCCACACACAGACCACATGGTAAGCACTCCCTGCTGTCCTCACAAGCAGCTTTTCCTAGATGGTCTTCCATCCAAGTGGTAGATGGTCCTGATCATGTTTAGCTTCAGGTGGATGACCTCTTCTGAAGTGCATGTGGTTTGGCTTCTGTTTTCTTTTTAGAAATTCCATATGACTTTTTAGCAGACCATTTACCTCCTTTGCTTTTTAAACATTCAAATTTATTACATTTCTTATTTGTTTTGTTAATTTAATTTTGATCATGAATGCCATTACTGCAATTCCTACTAAATAATTTTTTTCTGGATCTGCCCTTACTGTGTGTTATGTTCTCTTCATATTATTTTAGTAATAATATTCCTCTAAAAAACCTGAGGATTGTTTCAGGTTTCTGTAGGATGTGACTGCCAATCTGCTCCAAAGAGTAGGCAAGTGAGCATAACACAACAGAAGCTTGTTTCAGATGTTCTTTCAAAATAATGATAAGGCTGCAACACATTTTACCTATCTGTAGAATACTCTAAACATCACATCTATACAAGAAAATTCAAGAACACTATGGACACAAAATGCTTATTTTTATATACCTCTTTATTATACTTTCAAAAGAGAATCAGAAAACATGTGACCCTGTAGCTAAGGTGTTTCCAGCATGGCTAAGATATTTGTTATGGCTATGCCAAACAAGACACATGAAGAGAGGTTTGAGACCAGGAAATGAAAGCAAATCTAAGCGAAAGTTCTAACTAGGAGGACAGAGAGATCGAAAATGACAAAAAGGCAAAATCTTTAAACAAACTCTTAGTAGAAAAGGACCCACACCAAAATACAATTCAGCTTATTTTTTGTAGTCCTCTTCACTAAGTATAGGCACAAAATCCTGTGAACAATTCTCAATTATAATGCAAGTATAGATTATACTAACTACTAAATACAGAACTGATACACAAATAAATATGGATTTGTTAAAACACACAAAGTACAAGATAGAACTGATTAAAGATAAATGGAAACCAACAATGTCTATCCATTAATTAACTGATGAAGTGTGGTCAGTTGACAATGGTGGAGATAAAATCGTTCAAGAGAAAGCCAAATTTAAAGTCAAAGTAAGGGAGACGCAAGAAACTCAAAACCAAAAAATCATAATTAAGTAGCATGATATACTGCAAAGTTTTTTGTATTTTTTTCAAACATGGATAACAAAGTTGATGTCACATATCATGTCGTGCAAAAGCACACCGTTGGCAACTAGGGCTAGCATCTTGATGTCAGATTCATAAAACAGCGGTGCACAGCTAAAAAAAAAATAGCAATGCTATAAATAAGTTACGTAATGGAAAATAAAGTATATCTTTTTTTAGAAATTGAAAATATTCCAAGAACGTCAGCACAGGTACTTCATAGAAAAAGTACCCTTTCCACAAGAAATAATGTAAAGAAGAACATGATTTTAATTTTGACATTCACAACCACAATGCTAATCAGCTTGTGTGTGTTTTATTATTCTGCCTATCTGTCCAATTCAAGTACTGTATATCTCATCTGACCTGATTGAAAGACACAACAGAGAAAGCGAGCCATAATGTACAGCACATTCATTCTCATCAGCTGCTTTAGGAATGAAAGTATTGCTTTCTTATGTGAGTTCCTCATCTCTTTCTTAGTCTTAACCAAAAATTCTTCACTGCTGATCATCTAGCATTCTTTTTGCTGATGATGTCTACTGTAATGAGCGTATAGAATTTAAAATGCAAGATACAGAAATTCATTACTACATTTTATGAAAATCACTAGGAATGCACTGAGAAACTAAGATACCACACACAATAACAATTCTCCTGAAATAAACAGTTATTGTGTTTAGACAGGTTAAGTCAAGTCATGTCAATTTTATTTATAGAGCACATCGAAAACCATAGAAGTTGACCAAAGTGCTGTACACCAATAAATATATAGATACAGTAAATAATTAAATTTAAAAAACAGTACTGTTAAGCAAGCTTAAAAAGCTAAGGCAAAAAGACTGCTTTTAAAAGCGCCCAAAGTTGGTGCTGACCTAATTTAAAAAGGTAAACTATTCCAAACCTTAGTGGCAGCTACTGCAAAGGTATGGCCCATTCTGAGCAAACAACAATAGCAATAACAAACAGTAAAATTCTCAATTCAATGGTTGAACAAAAATATCTTACATTCAACAGATTTTCTAGGCTTCTAGCTAGGTTGTCTAGTCTACTTTAATTGTTCAGCATTAAATCACTGAGCACATACAAGTTAGCCTTGCTTCTGTAAGTACGAAATTAATCTATTAGAAGCACAATTTATCAGTACATGAAAAACATCTGATTTTGCACACCATCTTTGAATAACAGTCCTGTTTCTGTATGTTTGCTTAACTTCCACATTTGTCCAGTTACATTTGTTTCTCAGAGGAAATGCAATTACAAATACCCACAACCCACTTTTAATTTAAAACTGGAATCAATTAATATTTCAGTTTTCTTAATATTCTGTGTATTTCACGTCTTACAGGCAATAAATATAATTCCCCAAACTGAACTAATATCACAATGAATTATATGTGGCATGTACTACAGGGCAGGTGACCCTGCAGACAGAAGGAATTCCAAGCCCTTTCCTTAGGGAGAGAGTAAGGCCAGGGAGGAAAGACAAGTGGACAAGAGGTTGTAAGATCTCCTAGCCACTAGATGACACACTATCACAGATAGGATAGGGCTTACCTGGCCTGGGTAAAAGAAGACTCAAGGGTGTTGGAACACCAAGGCCACTAGGCAGCGTTCTGATGTTTCTAGATGCAAGCATGTACCCCATCTGACCCTGAAAAGTGTCTATGAAATTTGTCAGGATAGAGCTAAGGCCATGTCACAGTCTCAGGCAAAATGAACTTAAAGCTCTGAGCTGACAGAAGAAACAGGCTGAGACCATTTCAGAGATATCAAATGTGAGAGACATACAGAAAAGAGATAGGAACTGGACTCATGTGGTTCTTTCAGTGGTGGGCATGCCACCCCACCAGACAGACAGAGAGACAGAGAATTAAAACCAGGGTATGGAAGTTGAGTTTTGTTTCTGTTTTGTTTGTCGTGTGTAGTGAGAAGAAGGAAGCACAACTCAAAAGACTAAAGTTTAAATTTTTAGATAAGGAGATTCAGATAACATAAAGGAGCAAAAAAGATATAAACAGAGAAAAGTCAACCAGGAAGTCAAAAGATCGGTCATCGAGGTTTAATCTGTAAATCAAAAACTCAAAGGTCATAAAACAGAGAAAGTAATCCTGCCTACCTGAAAAACTATTTTCCAAATAACTACACACACACACACACACACAAAGCTTTGTATTTCAGAACTATTTTGCACATGACAAGTGCTAGTGCTGTCATCTTATATACTGTAGGCAGGCTGAGATGATGTAATAGGTCACATGAGCAGTATTTACTCTACTGAGGTCAGCTGTTCATGTAATGTTTCCTAGGTTACTACCCACTCAGACCACATTGCCTATGCTGGCTCATTGTTTGAAGGACTGAGCAGCTATTAAGCATTCCCTTTACCTTTGACTTAAAAAACAAAAGCCTGACATCTCTGGATACAGGACATTTTTTGTAGGTTTGTTCTAATGACTAGGTAGGTGGTGAAACAGTATTTTTATTCTGGCAACTGATTAGTGCAGAATATTGTTATTATTAATGTATTTAATTTTCCTGTTTTTAAGATTATCGCAGTTCACTAATACATGATATAGCAGCATTTAAAATAACAGCTGTGGAATTTATTTCAAACCCAATTTGCATTAAAAATCCACCAGATGACACTGCAAATTGACTAATCAAACAACTAGCTACTGCTCCCGGTTAGTTTGTTTTTTCTTTTCAATCCCATGCTCTTTACAACTTGAAACAATTGACACAATAAAAAGTGTATTCCCTAACGTTTTTAGCAGCAATGAAGCAACTGTTCTAATTAAATGCGAGCTTGACTAACGTGTGAGGAAGGTCACCACAATGTCAAATCTTTTCTGACATACAAAATAGTGTTATCAACATTTGACGCCTAGTCTAAATGTTCCACAATGATACAAAAATGAAAAAATGAAAAGGCTTTCCTGACTGGTTACTTCTTCCTTAGCCTAAATTCAAGTGCTCAACAGCAGTGAGCAAACCTTCATCCATCCATTCTCAAACCTTCTAAATCCAGCTGAGTGTTGAAAGGTGTCTTGCATCCAGTTCTGCTAAGTTAGGTTTTGGGACCAAGTCATTCAGAATTTAGTTTGAGCTGTTTTAGAAAATATAAGGTTTTATAACTTAATATATCTAACATAAAAAAGCAAGCTGGTGAAATTTGCCGATACTAAACTAGGAAGAAGAACATGTAGAATCAGCTGAATTGTTACAAAGGGACTGGATAACATAGAGGCCTGGGAATATTTGTGGCAGATGAATTGTAATGTAAGTATTGTAATTGTAAGATATTACACCTAATAAATAAAAATGTTAGATCTGAATACACAAAGTGAGGTTTGAAAACTCAAAGTATACCTTATGAGAAGGACCTGTGAGTTATAGTGGACTTGACGTTACCTACATCCAGACAGTGCATGGAAGCGTTCAAGAAGGCTAATAGGATTTTAGGTTATATAGCACTGTGTGGAGAGTACAAGTCAGGGGAGGCCATGTTTAAGCTAACATATTTTACTAGTGAGGTCTCATCTGTAGTTATTGTGCACAGTTTGGACTTCACATTACAAACATACATATCTCAGCTTGATGTTATTTTGGAGACTCTAGGAGAATAAGAGTGAAGGAGCTTGTTAGGCCTAATGGTCTATTCACATCAAAATTGTTCTAATGTTTTAACGTAATATTCTCAAAATCAGTTAAAATCAAATTCAGGGCTTGAGACTATCCTAGTGGCACTAGGTACAAGGCAGGTCACAGCTCTGCATGGGGAGGCCAATCCATCAAAGAGAACACACATCCACTCTCAGCAGGAGCAATTTAGTGTTGCCTATTAGCTTAATGTGCAGAAATTTGGGATGTGCTAGGAATTCTGTAGTATCTGAACAACAATGTAGACATGAGAGGACTAAAGATGCACCACTAAAACTAAATATTGTGACCACCGTGAGCAGTATAAAGATCCAAGACAACTGCAACCTCAAAAAAGTATACATCTCAGGTAACTCTTTTATTTAGCTGACTTCATGGCACTAACCAAAAGTGTAAACAATTCCTAACAGTCTTTATTTTCTAGTCGGTCTCCTTTCTCTAAATACATAAACACATTTCAGTAAAGCTAGTCTGATCATAAGATGAGTCTGTACTTAAACCTCAGGGCAGTCTATTCTGTGGAGCAAACATGGCCTGGGTCTCTCCTAAAGGTGATGCTTATGTAATTTCAGGTGGAGAGCCTTTCCAGACAAATGATGGAAGTAAACAGCCACCTTTCCATCCCATGATCACATGATTGGGAGAGACTTTAAGGGACATGTTTTAATTCCTGTTTCCTCCATGAAACATATTCAATGGGGCTTCCTTGGCAGACCTTTACTTTTTTGAACAGAAAATAAAATGTATTTTGAGGTATACAGAGTTCTTTATCAGTAACCCCAGGATTTGTTTGTGTAAATATTGCTAACCTCACACAAAGTAAACAGTGACATCAACAACAACAACAATATTTTTTTATATAGCCATTTTCATACAAATGATGTAGCTCAAAGTGCTTTACATGATGAAGAAAGAGAAAAAATAAAAAAATAATAAGAATTAAAATTAGGCAGCACTAATTAACATAGAATAAAAGTAAGGTCCAATGGCCAGGGAGGACAGAAAAAACAAAAAAAAAAAAACTCCAGACGAAAAAAGGAGAAAAAAATAAAATCTGCAGGGGTTCCTAGGCCACGAGACCACCCAGCCCCCTCTAGGTATTCTACCTAACATAAATGACCTCAATCCATCCTCATTGTATTCAGGGTTCTCATGGAAGAACTTGATGATGATGGTCATGTGGAATTCTGGCCTTTAATCCATTAACAGCAGAAGGCCGCCTCACCACTTCTTTTAAGTTTAGCTCTTGGAATTATAAACAGACACTCATTTGAAGATCTAAAGTTACGATTTGGAGTGTAAGGTGAGAGGCATTCTGAAATATAGGATGGAGCGAGATTTTTTAAGGCTTTGTAAACCATAAGCAGTATTTTAAAGTCAGTCCTAAATGGCACGGGTAACCAGTGTAGTGACATCAAAACTGGAGAGATGTGCTTGGATTTTCTTTACCTAGTTAAGATTCTAGCAGCTGCATTCTGCACGAGTTGCAATCGATTTATGTCTTTTTTGGGTAGTCCTGAGAGGAGTGCATTACATTAATCTAGCCGACTGAAAACAAAAACATGAACTAATTTCTCAGCATCTTGCAATGTTATAAGGGGTCTAACTTTTGCTATATTTCTTAAGTAAAAAAATGCTGTCCTAGTAATCTGATTAATACATGATTTAAAATTTAGGTCAGAGTCAATAATTACCCCTAAATTCCTTACCTCCGTCTTGACTTTTAATCCTAATCAATCAAGTTTATTTTTAACTAGCAAAATACCCGCGCTTCGCAGTGGAGAAGTAGTGTGTTAAAGAGGTTATGTAAACATATATATACATATACATATATATACATATCTACATATACACATATCTACATATACATATATATACATATATATATATATATACATATACACATCCACATATATATACATATATATATACACATATCAACATATATATACACATACATATACACACATACATACACACACACATATACATATATACATATACACATACATACATACACGTACATAAATATATACACACATACATACATACATACACACATATATATATATATATACACATACAGACACATATATATACATATACATATTTACATATCTACATATATATATACTAGCAAAATACCCGCGCTTCGCAGCGGAGAAGTAGTGTGTTAAAGAGGTTATGAAAAAAAAAGGAAACATTTTAAAAATAACGTAACATGATTGTCAATGTAATTGTGTTGTCATTGTTATGAGTGTTGCTGTGTTTTATATATATAAAATACACACACACACATATAAACATATATATACATATACATATACACATATATATACATATCTACATATATATATATATATATATATATATACATATACACATCCACATATCAACATATATATATACACATATATACACACACACACGCTTTATGGGTGATGATTGTTTTACTCTTTTTATCTTTATTTTATTTTATTGTAGAATCAACTCCTATCTGCGCACAGCAGGGCAGCCGTGGGCGGATGCGTATGGTGTATTCACTCCATGTTATCGTGCATTGCGCTGTCAGTGGTATTTTGATAAAAGAATTTGAACAACATATAAGAAGCGTATAAATTATTAAACAGTAAAACATTAACATTTAAGAAGTAAAGTTACATTAAGTACTACTGCAGTGCCTTCGGGTATACCTAATTTTTTGTTTGCCCATTACATGCTTAAATGTATACATTTTTTGGTGCACCTACCCGAGAACACGCGACATATAACCGAGCGTGGGAGAAGCATGGATTTTAAACATGCGTTGAGTTCATCTGCTGGTCTCCCTCGTGGAATAACTGGTAATATTTGACTAAAATCTACAGCGAGTAAAACGACATTACCTCCTATTTTTTTTTTTACGATCTCTGAGATCTTGCTTTTTTCGGTTCAAGGCTTCATAAGCTCTTTTATGTTGTATGGTGTACTTATCACAAACCATCATCTTTGAATGTTGCAAGACTTTCGCCTTGTATGTAGATCGGGGTAATTACATTCATTGCATTCCTAGTCTGAATCACAATCTGATTGTATGGGTGGTTACCTGGCACTGTAGGGTTGCCACCCGTCCTTTAAAATACGGAATCGTGCCGCGTTTGAGAATGAAATTGCGCGTCCCGTTTTGAATCAATACTGGACGGGATTTATCCCGTATTTTTTTTATCATTTTTTTTTTAAAGCAGCGTCTCATGCAAATCATCCCACACGCATTTTATGAAGATGCCTCCTTTCCTACTTTTGATTGGGTAATACTTGATGTCATCGTTAGTTTGATTGGTGTTTTTAACTGTCCAGTGAGGAGGGCGTGTCTTTTAAGTACAGTCTGCAAAGTGTTGGCACTGAGATGTGGCGTCAGCGCCATAGTTGAAGCCCTTAACGTTGCGGTCAGCAAGTCGGCTAACATCCGCCATGTGCCGTCTTTCAGTTGCGAGAAGCAGATCATAGAATGGTTGAAACTGTTGCCCCTAACGTTGCGCCACGGCGTGTGGTTTGTTTATACCTCGTGTCTTCTCATTAAACTTTTATCTCGCGAATATGTTATTGCAATCCGCAGCGGGAGCGTTTCTATAAACTTAATTTAAACTTACGTTTTACACCGTGCTTTGTTTCCCTTATGAACATGCTTGTATGCTTAACTCGCTCCGTTCTCAATTGTTTAATTAATTTTTTGCTCTTCGCTGTTTGCGGCTCTTCCTCCATTTCCCCCTACTTCGTTCTTTTATCTCGCGAATATGTTATTGCAATCCTTAACGGGAGCGTTTCAATAAACTGATTGAAAATAGTTTTGCATTTACTTTTTTAGTAAAAGGCGAGCTTTTAAGCCTGAGAAATCACCCCGTAAATGCACACGTTTAATTGGACATGTGTTAATATGTATGGTTACACAGTATTAAAAGACAGTGAACAACGTCAGTTACCTTTGTTCCCGCGTTTGATAAAAGGTGAGCTTTTAAGCCTGAGAAATCACCCCGTAAATGCACACGTTTAATTGCACATGTGTTAATATGTATGCTTACACAGTATTAAAAGACAGTCAAAAATTAACGTCATTTACCTTCGTTCCCGCGTGTGACTCGTGCTGTAAATGTCTTCCTTGTTTTTACTTCACGTGATTACGTAGGAGGCGTGATGACGCGATACGTGACTCCGCCTCCTCCATTACAGTGTATGGACAAAAAATATGTTCCAGTTATGACCATTACGCTTTGAATTTCGAAATGAAACCTGCCTAACTTTTGTAAGTAAGCTGTAAGGAATGAGCCTGCCAAATTTCAGCCTTCCACCTACACGGGAAGTTGGAGAATTAGTGATGAGTGAGTCAGTCAGTCAGTGAGTGAGTGAGTGAGTGAGTGAGTCAGTGAGGGCTTTGCCTTTTATTATTATAGATATATATATATATATATATATATATATATATATATATATATATATATATATATATATATATATATATACAAATCCCCGCGCTTTGCAGCGGCGAAGTACTGCTTTTAAATTTTTATTAAGAAGAAAAGAAAACCTTTTTAAATTGAGGGAAATACATGAATAACAATTTGTTAAGGATCTGTTTTTTTGTGAAGCTGCCTTTACACATCCTCTCCGCTGTTTTATAAACGAACGCCATATAAGGCCGTCCTTTCTCCTAGCTTAGCGGTTCTGTATTCTTTTATTGTTCGTTTATTACGATTGTTATAGTTATTGTGTAGCTATTTGAGACTCACTGTTCTGTTCAGGTACCCATTTCCTTTATGTAGTCCGCGGATTCTCCGCTATTTTTTGTTCGTTTATTACGATTATAGTTATTTATTGATTCCCTTCTTTAGCTGACTGTCTGCTCATATAATGCACTCTGCTGTTTTTTTGTGAAGCAGCCTTTACACAGCTTTTCCGCTGTTTTATAAACGAACGCCATAAAAGGTCTTCCTTTTTCCTTGCTTCGCCAAGGAAGCAGCCTTTTTATTTAATCCACGGGTTCTCCGCTGTTTTTTTTTCTTTTTTTACGATTGTTATAGTTCTGTTTGTATACCACGTTGTCAGTTCAGCACTCCGGTTGTAATATGACCAAGCTGTGCAAGCTTACTGTTAAGAATGCAACGTATAGTTGTACAGGAGAAAAGCAATCTTGCCTCAAATCAATGGCAACCTTTTGTAGGTCTATGAACTTAATTTAAACTTTAGGTTTACATGGTGCTTTGTTTCCGAAGTACCTGAACTCATGAATATGTCTGTATGCGTCAGTCGCTCAAATCCCCGCGCTTCGCACCGGCGAAGTACTGCTTTTAAATTTTTATTAAGAAGAAAAGAAAACCTTTTTAAATTGAGGGAAAATATACCAATAACAATTTGTTAAGGATCTTGTTTTTTTGTGAAGCTGCCTTTACACAGCCTCTCCACTGTTTTATAAACGAACGCCATATAAGGTCGTCCTTTCTCCTTGCTTAGCGGTTCTGTATTCTTTTATTGTTCGTTTATTACGATTGTAATAGTTATTGTGTAGCTATTTGAGACTCACTTTTCTGTTCAGGTACCCATTTCCTTTATGTAGTCCGCGGATTCTCCGCTATTTTTTGTTCGTTTATTACGATTATAGTTATTTATTGATTCCCTTCTTTAGCTGACTGCCTGCTCATATAAGGCGCTCTGCTGTTTTTTTGTGAAGCAGCCTTTACACAGCTTTTCCGCTGTTTTATAAACGAACGCCATATAAGGTCTTCCTTTTTCCTTGCTTCGCCAAGGACGCAGCCTTTTTATTTAATCCACGGGTTCTCCGCTATTTTTTTGTTCGTTTATTACGATTGTTATAGTTCTGTTTGTATACCACGTTGTCAGTTCAGCACTCCGGTTGTAATATGACCAAGCTGTGCAAGCTTACTGTTGAGAATGCAACGTATAGTTGTACAGGAGAAAAGCAATCTTGCCTCAAAGTTCAGTCAGTTCATGTGAGCCGCTCTCTTGTGTGATGTTGCGATGTCCACAGCTTAATTTAATGTTAGCTAAGAACCGGCACTTAAAAGTTTCTCGCTACAGCAATTTTAACTCCGTTACAAAGTGATCCAAAGTCTCGTTTATACCTCGTGTCTTCTCATTAAACTTGTATGTCGCGAATATGGTATTGCAAACGGTAGCGGGAGTGTTTCTATAAACTTAATTTAAACTTACGGTTTACACTGTGCTTTGTTTCCGCAGTAGCTGCACTTATGAATATGCTTGTATGCGTCACTCGCTTGCTTCTTATTGTTTCGCTGCCTTCTCAATTGTGTAATGAATGTTTTCTTCAGCGCTCTTTGGGGCTCTTCCTTGTTTTGTACGCACTTTGTTCACAGTCCGTTCACATGATTATGTGGGTGGCGTGATGACGCGATACGCAAGTCCGCCTCCCACGGCCATCGAGGTGCACTCTATTACAGTATATGGACAAAAAAGAGGTTCCAGTTATGACCATTACGCGTAGAATTTCTAAATGAAACCTGCCTAACTTTTGTAAGTAAGCTGTAAGGAATGAGCCTGCCAAATTTCAGCCTTCCACCTACACGGGAAGTTGGAGAATTAGTGATGAGTGAGTCAGTCAGTCGGTCAGTGAGTGAGTGAGTGAGTCAGTGAGGGCTTTGCCTTTTATTAGTATAGATACTCGCATTAGACAGATTAGTAATCTTTAAATTATACTTTTTTCTAATGAAAGGAAAAACTAGAAATAAGGAAATAAAATTAAAATTTTTTGAACTAATAGGAAAGGAATGTGGTGGACTTTCAAATGGCATTGCAGGAGTGGGGTGTAAAATGGTATTTTAATTTGCAGTGTTATCAGATATTTGACACCCTAACTGAGGCTCAAGGCATCCTCACACTGTAATGGGTTCAAAATGGGAGCTTGCTGCAAGGAGCACACATACTAATCATGGGATTATCATGCCTTTAGAAAATGAGAAGAAACCAAACATGAAAACAATGTATATAGTAAAATGGTGCAAGCAGCATATACTGTATTTTGTAACAATCAAAGCCTGGATTTTTCCCTTAATTGAATAGATGATTGAATTAATGATTTAGTGCATCAATCATTGTATATGTCACCCAAAATCATGGACTATTATGAAAAGGTTAGTGATAGGAGGAAAAGGAATTTTAGTGTCATGATAAATTTTTATGAAGCAGTTACAAAAAAGAAAATAAAGCAACTGGTTAAAACAGGGTACATTTCATTATGTTTTTTTTCTACAAATCTATATGCAGTAAAAAAGACAAATGTTGTTGTGTGTATTTTATTCATTTCACATGAACTATCAGTTATGGCTGATTTCAAGTTCTTTCTAGCAGACACTCCAACGATGCACAAAATGGCCTGCAGTTTGTTTTCAGATTGCACTGTGCAGCTCACATAGAGAGCCTTGCAAAAACCTTGATGGAGACCTTTGTACTCTGCTACAGATTGCCTTTCAAGATACACTGATTTATTATTACTCATCCACTACAATCCTTTCAATATACATTAAGATAGCTTACCATCTAACTGAATAAAATGTTTCTCCCTGATTAGCAAGTGTAACTATTTTAAATACAACAGAAAATCAAAACACGCTGAAAGTTCCTGAGATGAATTGCTTTTATTTTTGATTTATCCTAGTTTCAGTCACAAACTCTCTTCGCTTGAAATCTTACATTGTGCTGAAACTACAATTTGATAATTAACATTTACAGTGCCAAGAGGGATGGAAATAAATACTTTTCATGTATTAAACATTCTTGAAATGGTCATGCAGAGGACAGTATGCCTCATTTTACGTATTTAACCTCAACACTATTCCAAAGGCTATTTTGTGTTCAAATGTTCTGTTGTGCCAAAGTCTGACACATATTAAGTGACTTATTTTCAAAATTTTAATTTTATGACTATTTATTCAACTGAGTTTAAACTGTGCTTAAATGAATAACTGAAATAATTGCTGCAAAAGAATGGTTATTAAAGATACTGTACACTTTGAAATAAGAGGCCCCAAGGATGCTTTGGAGAAATTACATTTTCTCAATGCAAGAAAGCAAGTGAATAAAGTTCAGTGACTTATTTTTCTTTCCATAGTTTTTTAGCTTATTTACCCAGTACAGATTCATAGACTACTGATGTTTATCACAGAAATATTGATGGAAATCAGGAACAAAACCCAAACAGAATGCCAGTTCATTGTAGAGCAAAATTATGTACACCTATACAGTTACACTAAGCCAGTCTGAATGTGCTCATCACCTAGCAGTTTGTCTTTTGGCTACAGGAATAAATTAGAGCATTTAGAAGAGACCCCTGTGCACATGTTGAATATATGCAACCTCAAGCTTAGAACTGGGGTGAAGCTTTCCCTGGATTATCACTATTATAACACTCTGTCAATTTTGTTATTTGCTTTCAGTTACATAGTAACTGGTGTATTATTCATCCATCTATTTTAAACCTTTTAAAGCAATTAAATTTTCAGGGTGCCAGAACTGGTATGTTAAATTATTATACAGAATAGTATGTAAGTGCTTTACAAATAGTAAAAAAAGAAAGATAAGGTTATAAAAGACGTAAAATCAAATAAGTAGTTTGTAAGTCTCTAATGAATAACATGGTAAAAGTCCATTTCCAATTTGATCGTATATGCTTTGATCAGATGACCAGTGAGGAGAAGGAAACAAAAACTCTAGCTGGTGAGAATCCTGGAGAAAATAAACTTCTAGGGTGTTCCAACTCCAGAAGACTGCCCAGCCCCATCTGGACATTCTACAGTACTCAAATGTGATACCAGAATTTAATATTATCTATGTGTGATGAAAAATCAGAGAAGATTCAGTTCTGAAGTTACGCTCATAGCAGTAGCATTCTTCAACTTTTCAAGAATCAAAGCATCAAAGGCGAGTTTATGGGACTTTTCTCAGGTGGCAGCAGCACAGGGCACCACCACAGAATAGCGTTAAGAGAAAATGAAAGCGAAGGAAGTTATTAGTAACTAGAAAATATAGTCTTATTTATGGCTGCCTAATAGTTATATTTCTACTAAGAAAACAACTGTATTTTCCACTGTGAACAAATGCAAAGTTATAAATACGTAATTATGTAATATTCAGTTTAATTTTTTATTAAAGAAATACTATGAATACTTTTAGAAATTACCAAATTACAGAGGTGTTTTTTTAAGAGTTTTTTGGAGTTGTGAAGCAGCAGCATTAAACAACGAATCTCTGTAACAGCCTACATTATGTTATGTCACATATTATATTCTTACCAAGTCCTTTCCTGTGTAGTAGTTACAAATTAACTGCAGATAAATATTATGTTATACTTTGGTGGCTAAACCAGTTAACTTAAAAAATGAAACATTTAGCAATATAATTTCTTGGGGCTTGAGTTAAATTTGTGCTTCGAATGGATTGTACTTGTTTTTTTTCATGTTTATGGGATTTCCTGCAGGGAGCCTGAAGGCACATTATTAGACATATATAAACGAAAGACCAGTGTGTGTATGTGTGTGTGTGTGTGTGTGTGTGTGTGTGGGTGCGCGTGGGTGTGTGTGTGTGTGCAGCAGCCCACTCTACTCATGCTCAGCCACAGCCACTAGATGGCACATGCATGCACCACACATTGCTTGCATGTACCTCAGTTCTCACCATGAAAGATGTGTGTGTGTGTGTGTGTATGGAGCAGCCTGCTCTGCTCACACTCAACCACAGCCATGGGAGTCGGTGTGAATTCAATGGACAATGAAGAAGCTTATACAAGTGTGACTTGCACTTGTTGAAATGGCACAAGCATGCACTTTTACATTTTTTTGGCACTTGCATGCACCTTGCTTCTCATTCAATCCAAGCAGCCAAACTCAGCTTTGTGCTACATGTACATTGTACATTCACACAATGAGCTACCATACGTTTGCCTGAGACAGGTTCCAGCCTGTCTCGTTCCATTTGTGCCACAAATGGACAAGATACGACATTCCCTAGCCCACTTAGCTGACACATCTGCAAGTTCACCAATATAGTAAAACTGCTAGGGAGTCTTTGGGCCATATTTTTGTCCCATGCAGCTAGTTAGATATTGTCCAAGATGGATGGGGACCCTACCCAGCCTGGACGTCTGGATGGTCCCCATGATGGACAATGCCTTCCCTGGGCCACGAGGGGGCAGCCGCCCAGGTCTGCTTGTGGGCCACTGGGCCGGTAGCTGGGACGCTTATCACTACCAGAGGACGTGGCCACCACCAGCGGGCGCCCAGACGGTTGTGAAGTCCTGGATGGCAGCACTTCCGCCACACCAGGAAGTGTTGCCGAAGGAATTCCCAGGGGCACCCAGAGTGCTTCCAGGGGCTCTCTTGATACTTCCGCCACACCAGGAAGTGTCGTCAAGGGGAGCACCTGAAGCTCATCTGGGTCAGTATAAAAGGGATTGCCTCCCTCCAGAAGCTGAGCCAGAGTTGGGAGGAAGGAGATGAAGCTTGTGAGGAGGGGAATGGAGGTCAAAGGAAAAGAAGAAGAGAAAGAGAAAGAGAGAAAGAAGAATGAGTGTTGGAGGAAGGCATTGTGGTGCTCAAAGGAAAATAAAGGAGTGTTTTGGACATTCTGGTGTCTGTCTGTCTGTGTCCGGGGGTATGCTTTTCACAATACAGTGGAACCTCGGTTTGCGAGTAACTTGGTTTACGAGTGTTTTGCAAGACAAGCAAAAATTTTTAATAAATTTTGACTTGATAAACGAGCAAGGTCTTGCAGTACGAGTAGTATGTATACGCTTTGTCTGCTGAGCATCATGTGATCACAACTGAGCTGATGGTTCTTCTCTCTCTCTCGCTGCAGGATTGTGGGCAATTGTCTCCTATTCTTCGTCTGAGTCGGCGTGCCTCACTCATATAGTCAACATCCGTACGAGCGTATACTGTTTACTGCAGCATTAGCATTGTGACTGTGTGTGAGTGCACACGTGTGCGTGTGTGTGTATGTGTGTGTGCTCGCTCACTCGAGTGTGTGTGCACGCGCGCGCGCGCTCGCGTGTGTGTGTGTGTGTGTGCGCTCGTGTGTGCTGTGACGTGCGAGTCCCCATCTTGCTCCCTAACACACTAAGCTGAGTCTCAGTACTTTAGCAACACCAGCTTTATTCAGCTTGAAACAGCAACAGCGCGGTTATTGTAGCGGGATCTTCCGCTCTCCTATACACAGACACAGCAGTCAGGCAGGGCCCTGCACATTTATAATGTTCCTTGTATCACCCATCGACAGCAGGAGCTTATAGCATGTCCGCGATCTTTTCAGATTCGCTTTTACGGCGAACTGCTACAGCGCTGGGAGACTGCGATTGCTTTGGGACGCTCTTCCGCGTGTCTTCCCGTTGGGTGCTTGGGTGCAATCCCACAAGAGTTAAGAAACTCACTCACACCAGCCATGATTCTTTTCAAAGGTAAAGTGCAGGTTAATTTGTTTTATGTATTTTTACTTTATATTTTGTATTAATCATTTTTATATGAATAGTTTTGGGTTGTGGAACAAATTATCTGAGTTTCCATTATTTCTTATGGGGAAATTCACTTTGATATACGAGTGGTTTGGACTACGAGCACGTTTCTGGAACGTTTCCTCGCAAACCGAGGTTCCACTGTATATATAAACGAAAGACCTGTGTGTGTATGGAGCAGTCCGCTCTGTTCATGCTCAATCAGTTCTCACTACAGAAGACCTGTGTGCAGCAAATGCTGCCACGCAGCAACAACGTCATGCTAATGACGCAAATGAAGAGACACAACATCGAAATGAAGTAAATGCTGTGGCTCAACAATGTGCAAGTGAAACACTTTGGACTTGAAGTTTTCACTTAAAACCTTTTCTATCTGGAGCTATTACCTTGAGTCAAAGATTAATAGGACTCATATGCCAGTGATACAGCTAAGATATGGTATCACCAGTGTAATCTTATGAAAGCCAGGGGGACAGCAAGCACAGGTGGATCCACATCCACTGCAATGTGCAATTCTTAAGAGTTAGCTGACACCTCTCCATGTTTACAGTACTGCTAGTCTTTTGGTTGAAATAAACTTGTATTCCATCAGAAATTAAATTCTGTTTTGTTGCTGTCTAGACAGGATTTGTATTCTTCATTTATAAATATTATATGATGTTAGACATCAGCATTTTTAGAAAATTTAGATGCTCTCTCAGAGTCTTCACAAAAGATTTATATTATCCTTGGCTAAAAATCAGACATATTTTGCACTTTGAACGAGGCACATTCAATGCATGAGAAACCAACCAATCATGACGAAGAATAATATTTAAAAAAAAAACAACAAACACATGTTAAGACATAATACAATAATCCTGAAGTGAAAGAGGTTAATTTTCTCTGTGGTGTTTAAAAAAATAGGCACCAAGTGCAAGCTAGGCAAAGAGAAGGAATAAAAATCTGTCATCATATCATTTCAGAGAACGACACTAAACGTGTCAAAGAAGACAGTTGTTAAATTGAATTATTGCTGACTTGCTGAAAAACAGCCCTTACCAGATGTAAAGGACATCTGCAGCAATGAAGTGGTACAGGGTGGTTTTTAAAATGTGGCACTACTCGTGCTTGAATTGAATGTCTATGGCATAAAACCAAGGCCTTGACTTACGTAACATAGTGCAGTCAAGCAGAACAGATGAGAATCAAAGAAAATTGTCAATCTGTTGCTGCACCCACAACAAGCAGACATCTATAGGATATATACACACACATACATCAGTATCAATAGCACACTGTTTGTACTGCTGACAGGATTCATAAAATTTCCTTTCTCTTTGTTTGCAGAAACAACTGCCCAGTAACTGTCACCATCCTTAATATTTTTTCAAGATATCTCATATAGATATATATATATATATATATATATATATATATATATATATATATATATATATATATATATATATATATATATATATATATATGTAATACACAGCACACAGTTAATTTTATATATATATGTATGTAATTTAAACATTAATAACTTTTAGTAGTATTATGCTATATTCAGTCTGTTAAAATCTTTAAGCCATATAAATAAACATGCCTTAAAGTTTTATATGAAAGGAAATTAATTTTAAAAATCTGAATCTTTATGCATTGCACAAATAAAGTGCAGATTTCAATTATGAGCACATTGACCAAAGAAATATCTTATATTTTCCAAATGTAGGATCCAGTAAACGTACATTTGTCTCTTAGATTGATAATTAAAATGTTTGGTTTAGCGACTCAAGCCTTTTCATGTCATGACTATGGTTTCCCTACATGTGCGTTGGTTTATGTTTATTTTAACTAATCCATTGCTCAGCACACAAAGTTATCAGTTATTAGTATAAACTTCATTCACATAGCCCAAGTGAGTGCAAGAAAGTCACAGCCACCACTATGTGATGAGAGAGGTTTGTGAAATTGTGCATTTTTAAATTAAATAACTATTTCAGGGCACATGGGCTGCAGTCATATGCAGGTGCATGGCTCCTTCTGCTCCTGCTCAAAGACACTGTTGTGGAGATGACTGAGGAAATGTAGAATATGTGCTGCATTGTATGGGCCTGAGATGGTGTGGCAGTGGAGGACCCCACAAATGCTGGTGTAACCACACATCATGATATTGCTGCCACGCTGACCAGGGACTTTCACAATGGACCCCAATGATTTTCTGTCCTCTTCTCTGGTGTTTAGTGAGGTTGAAGCCTGCTTCATCTAGGAAAATGAGGTTGTTGGGGGTGTTCCCTCAATTCACTGTCAAATTTTCTTTATAAAACGATGTGATTGTATAAAGTGTTACATGCAAATGTGTAGTGAAAAGTCAACCAAAATGACAGCTTTTATTGGCTAACTGAAAAGATTACAATATGCAAGCTTTTGAGGCAACACAGGCCCCTTCTTCAGGCAAGATGGACATTCATAATGGCTAACACAGTAAAACACCCTAGTATTACATAGAAATGTGTAGAAATACAATGCCCAGTAAATCATTATCCTGCAGTACTGTAATACTCATTAGAGTACTGTAGTACTAAACATGTGACTGTAGGCCATCTACTCTGTATTACTTAATATAATACTTAATACTGTATACTGTATCACTTAATATAATGCTTAATAATACTTGCACATATTCTAACTGCTGCTGTTTCACTTTGTCTAAATTCCTTTCAAAATGAACACGGTACATTTGCTTACAGTTTTTCCCAATCAGATGCACACTGTGATTGAATGCAGACATCAAGAATTCAGTTTCTCATGCTAACATGCCAGAATGAAATATTGCTTCCCCACAATCAAAAATATAATCTCCTGGTATCTGCACATGTTGCAAATCTGGTGCACTCATCTTGCAAAACTCTATACGCACTTCTCAGCAGAATAGTTGTTTCCAGTTTGATGACACCTCTGTAATTTGCAGAAACACCTCCGTCACCAATCAAAATTCAGTGTGCCAATGGACTAAACACACTTCACCTGTGCAAACAGAGTTAGCCACAATTACCTTCTATGTTCTTTAGCAAAACATGCAAACACCACACAATGACTTAGAGCACAATGGAACAAGGAAGAGCACTGAAGAGAAGAGGATGAGGATGAGGTAGAAACTGAAACATTACAAATGAGAAAAGAGAAACTGTGGTTGACAGTGGTTGACATCAACCACAGCATGAGCGTGTGAGAAGGTGAGCAGCAAGTCCAGGCCAATTTGAGCCACTATTCTGTATCTGGAATCATTAAATAGATTTCATATTAATCAGAACAGTGTTGATCTTCTGGTGGCAGCACACTTTAACAGTAATTGCCACAGCATAAAGGATCTGAGGGTCACTGTGCTTATGAGTAATTTCAAGACCTAACAAGAACGGAGAGAATGGGAATACAAACTTATGCGTAAATTCAATACTCTACAAAGTGGTCTGAATAGAGACAAGAGTTTTATGACCAGATATGTGGACCAACAGACTGATTGACCAGCTGACTACATCAGAGGCCTATCTTACACACAATGCACTTCAAAAAAAACCTTACAGGACTTTCTCTAGTGATGGTTATCTTATCTCTACATTTTATTACTTCGTTGTTCTCTTTCTTTCAGGGTTAATTCATCTAAGGTTTATTAATTTTGCTAACATTTGAACACAAAGGTTGTTAAGATGAAAGAAAAAAATCATTTTGCTATCCCAAGAGTATTTTTCAGTTTCTTTGTTACACCTTGCCTGATGAAGGGGTCTTAGCTGCCTCAAAACTTACATTTGTAATCTAATTTAGTTAACCAATAAAAGGTGTCATTTCACCCTACTTTCTCCTGTATCAATCTATGGCTAACACGGTACAAACACTCTACTGCTATGGAATCATTAATAATATTAAGTAAGTCTGAATGTATGTGTTACATAATTATGGCTTACCGTGTCCAACATACTGTGTTGACTGCGTAATTGCACATTGAAGACCATCACATGCTTGAAAAAAATATCTCTTCAGTCTGGAGCAAGAAGCAGAAATCATCAATATGGTGTTGGCAAGTAATGGCATCAGACTCCGAGAAATACAAGTACAAATCACAGAGGACAATGGCATTTTCCACGACATAACAACTGTTTCTATATGAGCAATTGATCGCATGCTGAGAAGACATACAGTAGGATGAGTATGAAACAAATATATAGAGTTCCATTTGAGAGAAATTCTGATCAAATGAAAGAAATATGGCATGCATACATTCAAGTATGTATCACTTTAGTATTTTGACCTCTGCTTTTTCACTGTGTTACAGTATTGTATACATATTCACTGTTCCAGAGCACTGTAACCTGGTTATGTCTCTTCTTCCAGAGAATACTTGAGCGGGATGTGAATGCTGATTAGACTATATACATCTACATTACAGTTTTTCCCAATTGCTTAAACACTATATCTTAAACAGTCAGCTAGATAATCATTAGCTTTAATTCAGTCTTGAAAATTCTCACACTATTCCCAGAATTACAAACTGTGTTCCTGTTGTTATCACAGATTGGTTGCACTATTTGAGCAGATCTTCAAACACAAATCAAATTGGTAAAGCACACTTATCACCATATAACCAATCTGAAAACACTCCTCTCTCTAATCCATCACAAAACTTCAATCAAACACAAAACTTAAGCTCAATTACCACTCAGCTCTCCAGCTGAAAACACTGCGTGTCAGAGTGCTTCACACTTGATGCAAAACTACTGACTGCTTATAAATGAAGCCGTGTGTGTGTTTACTGTGGTTGTTTTAAGATGAACTTACAATGGATAACAGACAGGGAGCCAGAACAGCAAGAGCAAGAGGAAGAGGAAAAGCAAGAGGAAGAGCAAGAGCAAAGAACTATAATATCAGATGATATCTGTGCTACTATGGTTGACCATGTGCTTGTCCATGGTTTGACAATGAGAGAAGCTGGGCAATGAGTGCATCCAAGTCTCAGTCGCTACACAAATACTTCTATAGTTTATACTGTCAGAATTAAGAACAGGTAAAGCACTTTACCTTTATGGCATTTAGCAGACTTATATTGCATAATTACAAGGACAGACTCTCTGGAACTGTAGAAAAATGTTTATATTGCCAGTACTGGATAGGTCCTACACAAAAATTGCACTGCACTTATATATTAAACTGTGTTTTACACTGGACATTAATTGCAGCTCCCAGAGATGCATTGTGTGTGTGTGTGTGTGTGTGTGTGTGTGTGTGTGTAGAACTGAAAGGCAACCTCATAGTGGAGAAAGACAAAGCCTTCTGTCGGACACACAAGAACAAGAAATATGGAATATGGTCATGGCCAACAACATTATTCCCTTACGGGAAATTCAAGGCAGATTCAGAAGATCAGCAGACATCCCAGGGTATAAATCAAATCAGTATTTCTACTATTGACCCCATACTACATCATCACAATAAGCAGGTACAGTAATCCCTCCTCCATCGTGGGGGTTGCGTTCCACAGCCACCCGCGAAATAAGAAAATCCGCGAAGTAGAAACCATATGTTTATATGGTTATTTTTATATTGTCATGCTTGGGTCACAGATTTGCGCAGAAACACAGGAGGTTGTAGAGAGACAGGAACGTTATTCAAACACTGCAAACAAACATTTGTCTCTTTTTCAAAAGTTTAAACTGTGCTCCATGACAAGACAGAGATGACAGTTCTGTCTCACAATTAAAAGAATGCAAACATATCTTCCTCTTCAAAGGAGTGCGTGTCAGGAGCACAGGCTGTCAGAAACAGAGAGCAAAGCAAACAAATCAATAGGGCTGTTTGGCTTTTAAGTATGCAAAGCACCGCCGGTACAAAGCTGTTGAAGGTGGCAGCTCACACCCCCTCCGTCAGGAGCAGGGAGAGAGAGAGAGAGAGACAGAGAAAAACAAAACAGTGAAAAATCAATACGTGCCCTTTGAGCTTTTAAGTATGTGAAGCACCGTGCAGCATGTCGCTTCACTAAGCAGCTGCACACAGAAGGTAGCAACGTGAAGATAATCTTTCAGCATTTTTAGACGAGCGTCCGTATCGTCTAGGTGTGCGAACAGCCCCCCTGCTCACACCCCCTACGTCAGGATCAGAGAAAGTCAGCGCAAGAGACACAGAGAAAAGTAAGTTGGGTAGCTTCTCAGCCATCTGCCAATAGCGTCCCTTGTATGAAATCAACTGGGCAAACCAACTGAGGAAGCATGTACCAGAAATTAAAAGACCCATTGTCCTCAGAAATCCGCGAACCAGCAAAAAATCCGCGATATATATTTAAATATGCTTACATATAAAATCCGCGATAGAGTGAAGCCGTGAAAGGCGAAGCGCGATATAGCGAGGGATCACTGTATACAGTTCCTTTTGAAAGGAATTCAGACTGAATCAAGACCCAGATAAGATCATTGCAACCTCATCCAGTATGTAGTACCAGGTCATGATACAGTAAAAAGTACAATGCTGATTTAGTGTACGTACAAAGTTTACATTTTTTCCTATCCAGTGTGCTCATCCCTGTCCTTTCATTGTGGAGAATTTTTGAGCTTGATGCCAGTAAGACACCGCATGAGTACATCTTTGTTGATGAGGCTAGATTTAACCTCACTAAAAGAAGGAGAAGAGTCCACAAAATTATTTGGCAGCATGACATTGTGGAAATGCCTGGGCAACGGGGAGACAATGTGACCATGTGTGCAGCCATAAGTGAATATGGGGTACTCCACCACCATGCCATTTGGGGTCCTTATAACACAGCACATCTGTTGAATTTCCTAGATCATCTTTTTGAGAATGTTGAGTGACAACAACAAAACGAAGCTGGACGGGCAAAGTTGTCACAATATATTATGATTTGGAACTATGTCAGTTTTCACCAAGATGCACATGTAACTGGTGCACTGATCATCCCAGGTTTTCCAATTTGTTCTTGCCACCATATTCCTCATTTCTCAACCCAATAGAAGAATTCTTCTTGGCACGGCGGTGGAAAGTTTATGAGAGGAATCCTTATAATGCAGGAAATTTTCTGTGGGCCATGTAGGGATATCACTTTAGAGTCCATCCACACCTGTAATGTACAGTATTTGGTGGACATTATTCATCAGCTTTATGAACATTTTCTTACAGTTTTTGTGTCATTTATGGACTTTTTATTTACTGTAACTTTTTTTATTTTACAGTAGTTTACAGCATGTATAGAACATTTTTTTCTTTTGTTGTGCATGAGTTTACATACTGAGTGCATTTGAGAATAATTAAAATTTGAAACTTGGTCTTGCACATGGTGTATCTGTACACTTTCATTATTGTATATTGAGTGCTATCAATGGAAACTTTGATAAGGTTGAAATATATGGTCCCTGTTTTTATTAATTTTTAGAGTAGTTTTCTGAACTGATCCTTGTTGTGCCTTGTGGTCATTGTGTGTGTGATCATTTTTGCTTGCTTGTGTGTGTCATCTGAGTGAAATGTTTGCTTTAAGTGACAGCGTGAATGATTTTCAGTTGACAGTTTGCTTTTGAGTTGGAAGTCTGGGATTTGCACAGATGAGTAAGATGTTATGATATTGTGTTTAAACGTTTGAGGGAATGAGGACACCTTCAGTGAAATGTGTTTAAGCAATTGGGAAAAACTGTAATAAGGCTGGATTTAATTTGGCCAAAAGGCAATACAGAGGAAGGACCATTACAGGAAAAAGAGCTACAGTGGATATCCCCAGCCAAAGAGGAGGAAATGTGACGATGTGTGCTGCCATCAGTAAACAATTTGAGGTCCATCCCCATGTCAAAATTGATCCATACAACACAGCACCCTTTGTGGAATTCCTCAACGGACTATATGATGTTTTGTTCCCACCCCGACAGAGACAGCACAGCACTCCAGATAACACTACTTACTGCATATTGTCATATGGAACAATGTTACTTTTCACCATTCAGGGGCCATCCAAGAATGGTTTGATTCCCTTCCACATATTCAAATGATCTTCCTTCCACCATATTCGCTCTTCCTTAATCCAATTGAGGATCGCTGCCGATGGAAGGTATATGATCAGAACCCATATGAGCAAGCGAGTCTTCTTGAGGCAGTTTATGCAACCTGTGATGATATTACCCCATAAACTTTTCAAGGATGCATTTGTTATTGAAGATGTTACTTCCCATGCTGTTTGGCCAAGGACAACATTTGTTGTGATGTAGATGAAAACATGTGGCATAAAGCCACACGATAGAGCGGATGATAGCTGAACTGTCTGCTTTGTTTTCCACTACACTTTGTGCATTATATACTATGCAAGACCACATGGGCATAATGCATGTTTTTGTTTGTATTCTTGATTTCTGTATGGTACTGTGAACAATATTCACTGTTGCAATTACATTTTCCTTGTCTCATTATTGTGTATATGTGGAATATATTTGTATTTTTGTTACATTTGTAACCATTTTTTTGGCATTAGACATGGTATCTTTTATTTCTTGCAGTAAGTTTCAGCAATACAACTGTTTTTGATTTTGCAACACAGTGTCTAATTAGAGCTCACTGTAGTGAGCTCTGTAGTGCGATTTTTGACTACATGATTTGGTTTGGAGCAAAAAGTGATATGTTTCCTTGTGTTTATGATTTTTGGGACATGGTATTTGATATTGGGGTTTCTGTATATAGTTTGGTGACATTGTGCAGTTTTCTGGAAAATGTGTGTATCCAATTGGGAAATACAGTACTGTAATCTGGATTTAATCATCGACTGTATAAGGACATGGTTAGTGGTTCCAGTGCTGATTCTGTCTATTCCACGAAAGCCATTGTGATCTGTTGCAATCCTGGACTGAATTTCTTTATACTGGATTGTATTATTGGCAGTCTCCTTGTTTACAGTGGACATTCTTTGCTCAGCTATCAGTAGCTGTGGTCTGCCACCAATTGTGGCTCGGTTGTGCCAAAATCAGTAATATGAGTTGTAAAAGAAGCCCTGAGACAGCCAGATGTCAGAAACAAACACATTTTATTATTTTCATCTTCTGCACAACACACACAGTGCCCAAACCCCAATAATGCTCACAGTCATTTCTTAAGTCATCTTCTTCTTCTCTGCCACCCTCACTCCTCCACTCACAAACTTTGTCCTCTTCCACCTGACTCTGGCTCCCTGAATGGAGAGAGGCAGCCCCTTTTATAGTGTACCCAGAAGTGCTCCAGGTGCTTCCTTATTAACCTCCAGCTGCACTTCCGGGTGTGGCAGAAGCACTGCTCATGAATCCAGCTCCTCTTCAGGCAGTACTTCCGGGTGTGGCGGAAGTGTTGCAGGTCTTCTTTCCGGAGCTATCCATGTGCCCCCTGGTGGTGGCCATGGACCCCAACTGGTTTGAGCTTCTAAGCCTCTAAGCCCATGGCCCCGATGCAACCCAGGGGAGCTGCCCTCTCATGTCCTTCTCCTGGTTCTCTGTTCCTCCAGGTTTCCCGGTAGGGCACGATCTCCGGCCATCCATCACAGAGTGCACTACTAGAGTTACAGCTCACAGAGGATGTGATACAGTTCAGCACTGCTAACTCTATGAACAGCATATGGTGGTACAATAATGTATTCTTACAATTACAATAGCACCAAAGACACATACAAAAAGCATACAACACATAATGCAGAGCATGTGGTAACAGTAAGACAACTAACCCATTTTCCTGTCAGATTGTCCCATTTTCTGTGGCAACAGTGAATCTACTCTTCTGTGGCAACAGTGAATCTGGACTCTTTTACCAGCTTCTGTCATGGACATAGTCCACCAAAGTTGCCCATATCTCAACTATTACAAATGCTTTTCCTTGTCTTGTCCTCTTCCACTCCTTCCTTTCATTATTCTTCTAGCATTGTCATCCATCAATCCAAAGCACACAACTAAACCTGTGGCCCAATTCATGCATCAAAATGTTCTGAATTACGTGTGTAGAATTTTGCTTCTTAGTGTTCATGTCTGGGGAGCTGTATGTTCATTGAGTTAAGGTTTGGATAATAAGGTGTTGAGTTAATGGTATTGAGATGCAGTTCTTTCTAAATGAGAACATTATGTTACATGTGCTTTAAGGAGAGTTTTGTGTATAGGATTTTGCACAAAACTTTCAAAACCAGAGAAATTTGTTTAGTTTCCTGGGAAAAGTGTGTTTCGTTTGACAACTAAAGAAATGGTTTGAGTTATACAGCTAATAAAAGTAGTCTTAGTGTCTCAGTGATTTAGAAAAACAGTGAGAATGCATAGACTGTCCAACCAATAAGACATATTTTGCTCTTCTACTGGCATATTTTATGCAATGTTACCACAGCTGAAGAAGTGTATTTTGTTGCATCAAAACCTGCATTGACACTGTCACAGTGGAGAAACGTATCCGTGTCTGTCCAAACCAGAAGCCCTGGATGACAAGAGAGGTTCAGCGGCTGCTAAATCAAAGGAACACTGCCTTTAGGTGTGGTGACAAGGCTCTCTACAGCATGACACGGTCCAAACTGAAGAGATGCATCAGAAAGGCTAAGAAGGACTACAGGAGAAGGATTGAGGAGCACCTGGACAGTAATAACAGCAGGCTGGTTTGGCAGGGAGTCCAGCACTTCACCAACTACAGGACCAGCCATGGAGCTGCTGAAGGTGACGCCTCAATGGCAGAGGAGCTGAACCACTTCTTTGCTCACTTTGAGATAGAACTACCAGAGGCAGCTGTTACACATGCAGCAGCAGCTCACAACAACATCACCCCCTCCCTTAGGGTGGAGGAACACAAGGTGATACGCTCGTTCCAGGCTATCAATCCTAGGAATGCAGCAGGTCCCGACAGTGTCCCTGGACGTGTGTTGAGGAGCTGTGCAGAGCAGCTGGCAGGGATCTTTACAAAGATCTTTATCCTGTCACTGTCTCAGGCCTCAGTTCCTCCCTGTCTGAAATCCTCCATCTTACTCCCTTTACAAAAAAATCGCCCATAGCCTGCCTGAATGACTATCGGCCAGTAGTGCTCACCCTGGTGTTGATGAAGTGTTTTGAGAGACTGGTCTGGAGGCGTATCATGTCCTTCATCCCTCCCACCTTTGATGCACACCAATTTACTTACAGGGCTAACAGGTCTACTGAGGACGCTGTTGCTGCTGCTCTCCATGCTACCCTGTCCCATCTGGAGCACCAGAGGAGCTACGCACGTCTCCTCTTTATTGATTTTAGCTCTGCTTTTAACACCATCCTCCCTCACAGATTGGTGTGCAAGCTGCTAGCCCTGGGACTCCCGTATTCCACCTGTATATGGATTAAAGACTTCCTGACAGACCGCACACAAAGGGTTAGGGTGGGCCCTCATATCTCCTCGGCCATCAACATCAGCACCGGCTCTCCTCAGGGCTGTGTGCTGAGCCCCCTGCTCTTCATTCTGTACACACATGACTGCGCCCCCGCCCATCACAGCAACACCATCATCAAATTTGCAGACAACACCACTATGGTGGGGCTTATCTCTGGGGAGGATGAATCTGCCTACAGGGATGAAGTGGAGCGGCTGACAGCACAGTGCACTGACAACAACCTGCTCCTGAACACAATTAACACCAAGGAGCTCGTTTTGGACTTCAGGAAAAAGAAAACGGACATCAAACCACTCTACATCGGAGGGGACTGTGTGGAGAGGATGTCAGACTTCCGCTCCCTGGGAGTCCACATCATGGAAGACGTGTCCTGGGGTGTGAACACAGCTGATCTGGTGAAGAAGGCTCAGCAGAGACTTTATTTCCTGAGAGTCCTCAGGAAAAATAACATTACCCAAAAACTGCTGGTGTCCTTCTATCGCTGCTCTATTGAGAGTATCCTGTGCTACTGCCTCTACGTGTGGTTTTCCAGCTGCACAACAGCGCCAGAGGAAAACACTTCAGCGGATCGTAAAAACTGCCCAGCAGATCATCAGCTGCTCTTTAACCTCTCTGGATGAACTGCACAGCTCTCGCTGCCTCAGGAAAGAAGAAAATATCTTAAAAGACTCCTCACACCCCACTCATGACATGTTCCAACTGTTGCCATCAGGCAAAAGATATACTGTAGGAGCATCAAAACAAAGACTAATAGACTGAATAACAGTTTCTACCCTGTTGCTATTAGGGCACTGAATGCCACCTAATCACCTCCAATGCAGCAGTGCAATAGATGACATTTTTTCCAGTAGTGTTCATGTGCAATTAAGGTCTTATGTTGAATGTTTGTGTTCTACCTTATTTCTTCTTATCCTTTCTTATCCTTTTTTAATTATATTTATTTATTTTTTGACACCGCAGGGACTGCACCTAATTTTGTTGTATTTGTTACAATGACAATAAAGATATTCTGATTCTGAAATCAGGTCAGATTAACTTATAATAAGAGGCAGCAGGAAAAAAGGTGATTCTGGTTTTGAAAACCTACAAATCTAAAAAACAAAATTTGCTTGGTGAAAAGGACAACCAAATAATTTGCTTTCTCATGCATATTAGACTGTTTATACTTAGCAACTTGTCATTTTATGGTTTTTAAATGTAACACCTTCTTTCATATCTGAACACATCTTTTACAGAGGGTACTCCTATCTAGTATTTTCAATTTAGAGCCAGCTTCTGTAAATAAAGCATTTCCTTCCAAATAGCAAAATATTACAAAATAAGAGGCCATTTTTAAGTAAGGTGGCCCATGCAGTGTAGCACTTAGAATTTAGTTATATCTTAAGTAAATGTATTGCCACCTCTTTCAAAATCTACAGCACTCTGTTTTCTGAACTAACTTTTTTAATTCATGGTCACAAGAGCCTGAGGCCTATGTTGATAGCATCAAGATCAAGTCAAGAACCAAATGAAAATGGGTTTCCAGTTCAACACAGCACATGCAAATATTAAACCATAGTCTACGAAGTTGTAGTGCAGCTTTGCTAATCATTATAAGATTACAGTTTTTTGCAATTGCTTAAGCACAATTTTGAAAACAGGGCCCATATTTCCAAAACACTTCACACAGTTAGCACAACACTACACCCAAGTAACACAACACCTTAGATTATTTGCAGAATGGAACACTTTAGTCAAAACAATACAATTTCTTACAAAAACCCTATTTTCTTGTCATAACATAAACACGTCCATCATATGGTCTGATTCTGTTTGAATCAGTTAAACACTCCTGTGCTCAGCCTAAAACACTTTTAACATTTACACAGAGAGAGTGTAAAAATAAATTCACCAACACTACATGACACTAATTGTGCAGACCAATTGAAAATATTTATTTCTTTCCATGTATTCAAATCAGTCAATACTGAACATTTCAACAAAACATTCATAAGAAAACATTTTCCAGTTATCATACAGTATTACTGAATGTACCATTGTACTGTAACCTAACAGCAGTAACATAAAGCATCCAGTTCAGAGCTAAGAAAAAAGAGAACACTAAACATCATCTCTTTGACTAGCTGGATCTGGCCACAGAGCATCATCAGCATCACAGGCTATGTTTTCGTTTGCAAGGCAACGTGGGAAGAATCTTCTGGAGTGATGAATCCACCCCTGTATTGATGCTACATCAATTTTGTCACAGACTTCCTCCATAGCTTGAATGAGGGGCATCTGGACATACAGCCAGAGATGATACACCTTCCACTGCCATGCTGAAAAGAACTCCTCGATGGGGTTTAGGAAGGCAGAGTATGGTGGAAGGTATTGGACTGTAAATTGTGGTTGTTGATGAAACCAGTTTTGGACCTCAGCAGAACGATGAAAAGATACATTGTCCCAGACCACAATGTATCGCATCTGGTCCTTTTGGTTTGCTGCTGTGATAATATTGTGTAATCTGTTCAAAAATGTAAGAATGAGGTCAGTGTTGTAAGGACCCAATTTGGCATGGTGGTGGAGGACCCCATTCGGTGAAATGGCATCACAAAACGTAATGTTACCCCCATGTTGCCCTGCTACTTTGACAATAGCCCTATGGCCAATGATGTTTCTTCCCCTTCTTATCACTGTTCTCAGGTTAAATCCAGCCTCATCAATTTATATAAATTCATGCCGGACTTCCATCCATTTGCAAAACTGTCTGAAATACAGTAAAAGATCACATTGTGTAAATTAATATACTGAAGGTCTGCTATACAGTACAAAAGGTTATGTGTGCAGTGCATAATACCACAGTCAGTGAACGAAACTTACCTCCACATATTCATGCCTTTCACCCTGTCTGAATTTCTCCCAGATGGCGCTCTATACAGTTGTTTCATCAGAACTTGATGTTTTTTAAGGATACGGGCTATTGTTGACAGTGAGACTTGTTGGACATTATTGAAAATTGTGTGATTGCTGACAATATGGGTTTGAATTTCTCTGAGTCTGATTGCATTATTGGCCAAAACAAGGTTTATGATCTCTCTCTCTTGCTCCTGTGTGAATATCGGGTGCCTCCCTCCTTGGTGTTCTCATCACTCAATCCTGTGTTGGCCAAACAAAATACACTGATACAGGAATAGATACCAACACTGTTGATATACATAGTATATGCAGTAAGCTATGGATTTTCTGTTGACAGAAGATAATTTTCTCTCTTGTGCTCTTGACAAAATGTCTGAACTACTGATGCCACCGTGTACCTGCTTAGGTTAGGCTGTACTCTTAGTCCAGCTTCCCTTAGTGTTAGTACGTGGTTTATTGTATGGTCCACAAGTGTAGCACAAATTTCATTAGACAGATTTGGTTGTCTTCTTCTTTATGCACATCCTACCCCCCCCTCCAGGTCTACCTCTCCCTCTTCTTCTACCTCTTCCTCTGCCTTGGCCTCTTCCTCCACCTTGTTCTCTCTGGATTGCTCCTTTCATCTGCACTCTAAGTCTTCCTCTGACACCATCCATTTTTGTTGAAGACAGGTGAACTGTTGCTTTTTCTTTTTATAATGCTTGTAAACCTGATTTGTGCGTCCATAATTATGCACCTTTGTGTGTGCTCACCTGGTGGCTGTATTTAACCAATTGGTTCATGGGGGTGTTCATGTGAAAGCCTTTGCTTTGATATTGCAAGGAAGTGACATCATGATCTATTTCTGTGTCAAATGTATACAAGTGTGTTTAGTGTTTTGCAAAAAGTGTGAAGCTGACAATGTACTTATAGTTGTGCAGATCTGGGCTGGTGTTTTGCTCCTTGAGTGTCAGGTTTTGCTAATTGTGGGAAAGTTGTAATTTTAGTGTGAAAGCAACTGCAAAAAACTGTAAACCAAAGAAATAAAATTGTCACATGAGCAGCTTAGCCATTTGTTTTACACTCTCTTTATTTAGAAGATGTCATTACAAGATCAACATGCAATAGATCTGAGTGTTTGGCAAACTTGCAGTTTACAATACTAGTGTTTGGTAGAAGTCTAATAACTTCCCACAGTAGGGATATTTCCTCTAATAGTGATTCTAGATGCAAGCTGCGAAAAGATTCAATGGCAGAAGAAGGCAACACAGGAGAACTGGCAAAACATCGCACTTTATTTACTTTAAGAGTGGCATTTGAATGCTTAAATGAAAAGAGAGAGAGAGATTCTTCAGGAAGGAACATATGCTTGCCTTAAATAAAGAAGATAACGACAGTTTCAAGGAGAACACTCGATAGAGTATTTGATTTAAATTGAGATGTTCCTACATGCCATCCAATCTGAAGTTCCTCCTTCTCAGTTAACAATGTAATACGAAGCAAGTTGCTCATATTCCTAACAAGTGACAAGCTATGTCTTTTGCCACAAAATGTTAGTTTCTGCACAGCAATTACCATAGTCAATATTTATGTCCTGTCATGAGTACCATCAAAGTTTACGGAATAGCCAATAAAAGCAAACCTTTTCCTTGTGAATCACTAATTAAACATGACCTGATATTGACAGACAACAGGTCTTTAAATGTATGGTGTAAGTGATTATAGTCATTTCTTGGCTAGCCTCAGTGGAATCGTCAGAATGTAAATAGAGCTTTAATGGAAGGGGCAGACACATCTAAAACTAAGACCTGGTGTCTTCAGTGGCTTCAGTAATATCACTGTGTCAGAACGAATAGCTTTGCTTCACAGTTCCTGTTCATTGCCCTGATTAAACAATTATAATTTCAAACAAAACAGCCATTTCCTAAATTATTCAGGAATTCTCAAGGGAGGCCATTATAAATATGATGTAAAATGAAAACAAATCGCAAAATTGGAAAACTCAGCACATATTACTGAAAATCCTAATTTTGTGTAAAATATTTGTTATTCAACAAACAATTTTCCAAGGGCTTTTAGAATACTTGGCATTTTATTAAAATAATTTTAAAAGGGTTTTATACTTTTTTGTGAGGAAATTTCAGTTTTTGTAAAAATTAAGCTGCTTTGGTTCACTTAAATGTACAAAAGCATCTTGCATGCTTTAAAGAATACAATGCCATTGAGACACACAGAGTAGATACTTCTTGTTCTTGTCACTTTTCTCAGACAGTGAAAGAAATGAGAGAGGTGGTTTGAAATGGAGTCCTTGATCAGTGACATCATACAGTAAAAAATATTTTATTATTTTTACAAAAAGCTGTGCTGATGAAATATATTTCAAAGTAGACATACTATATCGCTCAGCCTTACTGCTACATTGGATTGTCCTGTGAATCTCACTGTCTCCGTCATGTATTTGTCCTAGACTGTTGTACGAGAGTTCTTGTCTGTGGGTAATAGATAGTTCATTGTAGTAAACATTAAAAACAAAGTGCAAACCAATAAACAAATGCAAGACCTAGAATTAACCATAAAATATATACAGTGTAAATTCTGAAAGAAATATCCTCCACATGCCAATGTAATAATCTATAATAACTAACTAGGGTAAAGATAGGCACCATGGGAACACTGGAATGGTTCTGGGTAAAAAAGGGCATGAGTAGCCCCTCTTAGTACACTAGGGAGGAATCGATTGGTGTATAAAGGTGCTCCAGGACAATGTGTCATGGAGAGGATGGGCAGCATTAGTCATGATGCCCTCTGATCATTCTTTTTTTGTGCAGCCGTTAGGTCCATGGTAAGTCCTATAAAATAGCTGGGACTCCTGATTTACTTATTCAGACATTTGGCATCACATGAGTTTGTGTTACCGTGACTCATATGAAACCTAAATGTAGATTGGCATATTAGCCACCATGGATGGAGAGAAGCAAAGGAAGAGCCTGCTCAGGCCTTTTTGTACAACATATCTGTGTTGTCCACACAATTAAATCTGCTTTTTAAATGGAATTCAAGGATTTTATAGGAGTGCACCACCTCCACCTCCTTAGCCATGATGGTAACTAACCTTTGCACTTCCGTGGCATACCCAATGTTTCCTTTGTCTTAGAAGTAATTTGATGAGTAGGGTATCTTCAATGTTTGTGATTTTCAGTTTTGCTCACCTATATTAATAATCCAGTCAATTACTATTTTGAATATGAACTTTGTTTTATGAATAATATCTTTGTAAACATTTGTGCTGATTAATGTTAATAGGAAAGTAGATAGAAAATCATAACTACTAGCGTGTGTAAAGCAAACATGAGCTAACTTAATGGCATCTAGCAGGCCCATCAGTTCTCAAAGTGTGACATACTTGTAGGGAAGTGCCTTTGCTGGAAAACAGTTCAAACACCACTGATCTGGAGCACACTGAACCTATTGTGTCAGGCTTGCACATAGATGTTCTTGTAGAAGAACAGTGGCACTGCTTCTCTTTAGCGGAAAGGATAAAGAGATGTTGTTTGGTTTGAGTTGGTGGGGGTTGGGGGGGGGCTTTGAGTGGTGATGTAACAATGCTTGACATCATGCAGCTTGATCTGAGAATTCGGTAACAGCCCTGTTCTAGAGGAGTAAGTGCTTTTTATTTTAAAAATAGTTTCTGGAAAAAAATGCAGAAAATCCAATGAAAAAACAATTTCTATTTGGTTGGATGTAATATCTATAAATCTGAATGAAGGCATAAGAACATTAAAATGAAGGCTTCCATTTAAATAAAGTCACTTCAATGAGTGAGCATGCTGGAGAAATATATTGCAGTTTCATTTGATTTTTACAGAATGAACATATACCATATCTGTGTGACTTTTTCCTCTGGTTACTTCTGTTTTGTTTCCAAAAATGAGGGTGTTAGATCAATAGACTATACTAAGCTGGGGTGACTTTGGACTTGAGTGTAAGTGTGCCCTCTTTTGAACTGGCATCCTGTCCTTGCTTAGACCTCTCCTTCAAAGCTATGAACCCATTTTATGACTACTGTGTAGACCACATGAAAAATTACAATAGGACAGGCAGACGTTTTCCTCTGTATCTCCCATTCTGAACATCATTCCAATCTAACCTTAATATTTTAATATAATTTGTGATATTTACAGCCAGCAGCAGAATTAATGTAATGTTAAAAAGAATAATAATTTTGCCCATCAATGCAAAATCAGATTTAAAACTTTATATTAAGCACCATCAATTTAATGTATTGTCTACATGTGATATAAATTGTACCACATTACTGACTGCCATTATGATTATTCACAATGAATTTCAAATGTTATAAGAGAAGCAGGTGAAGTTGTGTGGTTTCCCTCACACCAAGAGTAATGTTTAGGAAATTACTAGTATCAAAATAGTTAATTAATTAAAAATGAAGACCACATAAGAAAACATAAAAGAGATCGTATTTTACCAAAAGAAAATAAACAGACAAACCCTCGCTGACTTTTGGACCTAGCTACATGTGTCTTGAACCCCTGTGTGGTACTTGTAGTATCTCACCCACTTGCTTATCTTGTCAACACCACTAAAGCACACTTCATGATCACCTGCTGTTCCTTTGTCTCTCTAACACACTTGAGTCTAGCTAGTTCCACCTGAGAAGAGCCTTTACCCCAACTATTCTCTCAATATGGTTTGAAATCCCATCCTAGGGCCAATTCTAGAATTGATGAGAATGACTCCATTATTATTATTATTATTATTATTATTATTATTATTATTATTATTATTATTATTATTATTATTATTATTATCACATCTATGCTTAGAAAACCAGAATTAGAAAGTGAAAGATTGTACAATTAGTGTAGCATTTAAAAAAAATGTACATAACTACAATCCATAGTCCCCAAGATTGAGGCAAGTTACTGGCAAATACATTACCAAAAAAACTGTAAAGAGGTTTAAATATTCGTTATTTATCTCCAAGGGGAAATATATACAGTACTGTGCAAAAGTTTTAGGCAGGTGTGAAAAAATGCTGTATACAAAGAATGCTTTCAAAAATGGAAGTGTTAATCATTTATTTTCATCAATCAACAAAATGCAGTAAATGAACAAAAGAGAATTCTAAATCAAATCAATATTTGGTGTGACCACCTTTTGCCTTCAAAACAGCATCAATTCTTCTAGGTACACTTGCACACAGTTTTTGAAGGATCTCGGCTGGTAGGTTGTTCCAAACATCTTGGAGAACTAACCACAGATCTTCTGTGGATGTAGGCTTCCTCACATCCTTCTGTCTCTTCATGTAATCCCAGACACACTTGATGATGCTGAGATCAGGGCTCTGTGGGGGCCATACCATCACTTCCAGGACTTCTTGTTGTTCTTTATGCTGAAGATAGTTCTTAATGACTTTGGCTGTATGTTTGGGGTCGTTGTCCTGCTGCAGAATAAATTTGGGGCCAATCATACGCGTCCCTGATGGTATTGCATGATGGATAAGTATCTGCCTGTATTTCTCAGCATTGAGAACACCATTAATCCTGACCAAATCTCCAACTCCATTTGCAGAAATGCAGCCCCAAACGTTCAAGGAACCTCCACCATACTTCACTGTTGCCTGCAGACACTCATTATTGTACCGCTCTCCAGCCCTTCGACGAACAAACTGCCTTCTGCTACAGCCAAATATTTCAAATTTTGACTCATCAGTCCAGAGCACCTGCTGCCATTTTTCTGCACCCCAGTTCCTATGTTTTCGTGCATACTTGAGTCGCTTGGCCTTCTTTCCACGTCGGAGGTATGGCTTTTTGGCTGCAACTCTTCCATGAAGACCACTTCTCCAGACAGTAGATGGGTGTACCTGGGTTCCACTGGTTTCTGCCAGTTCTGAGCTGATGGCACTGCTAGACATCTTCCGATTTCGAAGGGTAATAAGCTTGATGTGTCTTTCATCTGCTGCACTGTTTCCTTGGCCGACCACTGCGTCTACGATCCTCAATGTTGCCCGTTTCTTTGTGCTTCTTCAAAAGAGCTTGAACAGCACATCTTGAAACCCCAGTCTGCTTTGAAATCTTTGTCTGGGAGAGACCTTGCTGATGCAGTATGACTACCTTGTGTCTTGTTGCTGTGCTCAATCTTGCCATGACATGAAACTGTCTTCCACAACCTCACCTTGGTAGCAGAGTTTGGCTGTTCCTCACCCATTTTTAAGCCTCCTACAAAGCTGTTTCTGTTTCAGTTAATGACTGTGTTTCAACCTACGTGTGACATTGATGATCATTAGCACCTGTTTGGTAGAATTGGTTGATCTGACTAGAATGCTACAAAATCCCTGACTTTGTGCAAGTGTACCTATAAGAATTGATGCTGGTTTGAAGGCAAAAGGTAGGAACACCAAATATTGATTTGATTTAGATTTTTCTTTTGTTTGCTCACTTTGCATTTTGTAAATTGATAACAATAAACAATCATTATTTATATTTCTGAAAGCATTCTTTGTTTACAGCATTTTTTCACACCTGCCTAAAACTTTTGCACAGTACTATATATATATAAAATTCTTTTCGCGTTTGAAACGGAAATTACGTATGACCACGCGATATGGAAATTACATATGAAACAGAAATTACGTATGACCACGCGATATGGAAATTACGTATGACCACAGAACATATTATAATACAGGAACTAATCACTTCGTTTGTGGATGACATTTTTATATCATCTTTACGAATTGTTATTATTTGTGTGAGTGTTATTTTACTGATATTGAAATGAAGTAAACACAAACACGCCGATCTATCCCATAGAAGTGCTCCCCGCGTCACCCGCTCCCAGCCCTCCTCTCTGGACTACAGCGCTGAGCTGTCCGCACGTTCTGACAGAGAAGTTTTATTTATTCGTCCACATAACTGTCGCGGAAACTGCCACATTGTAACTTTTTTTTAGTTGGCAGTACTTGATAGTAGAAGAGATGAGGAAAACAGCTTTGCGTCTTTCTACTTTTTAACTGTGCAATGTGAACAATGTGAAGACGAGACCGCCTTCAGCGACGAGGGGTCGTGAGAACAAAGTGGACGCTGGGAGGCACGGAATGTCTGGCTGCTCCGCCAGGTCGAGAGCTTCGCAGTTTCAGGCAGCGTCCTCACTTCTCACACTGTTTGTGACACTTCAAGTGCCCCGTCGGCTCTCGGGAGAGTGGAGATCTTTGCGAATGAGTGTAATTGGCACCATTGAAGCAGGACTCTGTTTGTAAATTGCCCTGCATGACTACTTACTGTCCCTTAAGGTGAGTTCCGGTCACTAAAACCCCGCAACATTCAAGGTTGCTTTTGTGATCAATTATTTTAAGAAGATAGAGAGTTTACATCTAAGAAGATGTACAGACCTTTTCATGTAAAGTGTTGGACTTGGGAATTGTTTGGACCTTCTGCCCGTTAAGCACGGAAGGGCAGCATCCACATTTATCAGAATTATTTTTCTCTTGAATCACAGGCACGTAGTGCAAGGTTGTCAGGCAGAAATTTGGACGATCACATAGAAAATGTAATTTCTATACCACAGCGGTCATGTAGCGCCTTTCACAAGGGATCTACTACCGACAGATGATCCAAATTCATTTTAGCTGCTGTTAGTACTACTTACCTGTTGTGTTATACCGCCTTTAAAATGTAGTTTACCCAAAACCACTCCAGTAGTGCTCAATGTATCTTTACTTCTTAAATTTTAATGTTTTACTGTTTAAAAACTTATAGACTACATTTTATTTTTTTCCCTTGCACTCAGTGAGCGAAGCCACTGGGTAATCAGCTAGTGTATATATATATATATATATATATATATATATATATATATATATTCACAAAAATTAAACAGAGCCACGGAAAGGTTTGGGGCAGCCACCAGTATATTATTCCCTGGCTGCAAAATGGTTAAAGATTTGTACTGATGTGTACTGTTGGAGTCCAGAACAGAACAGGATAGAGGAAAGGTGGCTTTAAAGGCCAGTATAGGAAGTGACCTCAAAGGGACTGGAACCGGAATTGACGTCATCATTGCCCGGTGGAATTTCCCATGAACGGTCTGCAGAAAAGCGAGAATGCACCACCTCCAGTTTTGGTTCGGGATTACTCTCATTCAAACCCTTTAGCTGCCTCCCATGTGCACATGTATGACAATATATATATATATAAAATACAACAACAAAAAAATATGCATATATATGTAAAGTTAGAAAAATCTATATATAATGACAATAAAGATCTATCTATCTATCTATCTATCTATCTATCTATCTATCTATCTATCTATCTATCTATCTATCTATCTATCTATCTATCTATCTATCTATCTATCTAAGACAAACAAGCAACAACCCCCCCCCAAACAAAACACACATAAGAACTTCTAGCTTGAATCAGAGAGCTGCTGCTGTCAATCCCAAGTTTGTAAGGGCAGTAAGACGTGGTCAGATCTCCTCAATTGTTCTGCAGGTATTGGCATTCAAATAGAGCAAGTCCAACTTCTTGTGTCGACACATCCAGCATGCTAATTGAAGTTTGTTCATTCCACTGTCCCCCTGGTTATGTCAACAGTACTCTAGGGTCAGAATGATTCATTCATTACAATATTAGTACAGAGTGAATCATTTCTTTCCCCGAGCTAATAAACATTAATCTGGATGACATAATTTACTTCCTCGGGCAGTAACACGGACACATTCAGTCAGTATTTCAATGACTGGGTAATACAATTTAGTTTCAATTGTATGGTTAGGGTTAGAGTTAGGGTTAGTTATCATATTAATTTTTACCATTACCCATTAGTCATTTCCAGTCGTCCTCCCACCTTTTCCACTCTGTGTGATTGTATCAGGTGAAAACCATCCATTATTAAACTAGCATCTGAAATAAGAGGTGGTGCTCCATAATAAACAAATACCACAGTACCTGAACTCACCCTGACTCCCTATGACATAAATTAAGTTCATCCAACCATCTCACAGTCCCCTTGGAGTTGGGTTTTCTTTAACAAAAAGAAAGATGGAGTGCTCAGACTATGCATCACTTATCACAAGTTAAATAAGATCACAGTAAAAAAATGATTACCCTTTGCAATTAATGTTGTCTATACTAAACCAAGTTAACAGGTTTATAATTTCAACTTGATTTAAATAGGGCCTAAAAACTAATACAGATTAAGGAAGAGGATAAACAGAAGACAACATTTAATATGACCACAGGTCATTATGAATTTAAAGTTATGGTGTATGGATTAGCTAATGCCTCAGCAGTTTCTCAAGGTTTTGTTATTAAAATTTTTTTAGATTTTTTAGGCATTTCTGTACCAGTGTATTTCAACTATTATAATGATTTCTCTGATCATCTGGACCATCAAGCAAACTCTTATAGATAAAAGTGCCAGAATGGTTCTTAAGAGCAATCCCATAGGGGAACATGCCATAGTCCCCAAAAGACCCATCCACATGAAGGATCCAGAAAGAACAATTTATTTATTTAGAAGTGTAACATTCTCTATACAGTAAATAAACTTGAATATTTGCTATTATATCTGTGAAATACCAGTGGGTCAGGATATTAATAGGACTCGTGTTGCATTTGCCCAGTAGCACAAGTTATATCTAGGTTTTCATAATCTGTATCATTCAGCCTACGAAATAATAAAGATATTTTTTTACATAAAAGAACCCACTTCATATGCAGAGAATCTGACCCACAATAAAAATAGTGCTTTTAAGAATGTAAAACATCTTAGAGAAGTTCCTACTCATCTCTGGCAGAACAAAACTGTCTGCAAAGCTTGAGAAATGTATTTGAGATATGAAATATTACAGAATGCTTTAAGCATGGACATGGTTACATTTTTAGCAGTACTAAATTGTGGGCCTGCTGACAGTGATAAACAGAGTGTCAGAGACTGGTATGTTTTGCAAATTACTATCTCTGCTTTATCAGGAATTTTAGCTGTGTTATTTCTCCAACCAAAAAGAAACACAAAAACGTGAATGACTGAAGACCAAAAAAACTCACTGTTGCCAGACAGAATTGTGATGTTGGTAACTGAGAATTACCGTCTATAGAGTTAGCTTTAGAGGAATGGAGGATTCACTTTTGCCATTTATAATAAACACAGACCACAAAAACTTGATGTATTTAAAAATAGCACTAGGTTTAAATGCCATACAGGCTAGATGGGTACTTTACTTTAGCCGATTCAGTTTTGTAATTGTTGCATCCTAATTAGGCCTCAACATGACAAGGATCGGAAAATAAAATTGTGGTGTGGTGAACATGAATCTTTAAATAAAATGTATCTTTGCTTCTGGATTCAAATGATAGTGAAACAACAATACCATTCTGATCTCTGGAGTAAATAACATCCTAATAGTAAACTGTGATGTGAAGAAAAAAAATATTGACAAATCAAAAATTAAAGTCATTATCTGACCCATACTGCTTCGCCATTCGTATCTTCTTCTTCTTGTTTCGGCTGCTCCCATTAGGGGTCGCCACAGCAGATCATCTTTTTCCACGTGTTCCTGTCCTCTGCATCTTGCTGTGTTACACCCACCACCTTCATGTCCTTTCTCACCACATCAATAAACCTTCTCGTAAACTTTTCTCTTCCACTCTTACCTGGCAGTTCCATCTTGAACATCCTTCTCCCAATATGACAAGCATTTCTCCTCTGCACATGTCCAAACCAATGCAATCTAGCCTCTCTGGTTTTGTCTCCCAACTGTCTAACCTGAGCTGACCTTCTAATGTACTCATTTCTAATCCTGTCCATCCTTGTCACACCCAGTGCAAATTTTAACATTTTTAACTCTGCCACCTCTAGCTCTGTCTCCTGTGTTTTGGTCAATGCCACTGTCAACAACCCATGTAACATAGCTGGTCTCATTACTGTCTTGTAGACCTTCCCTTTCACTCTTGCTGGTACCCGTCTGTCACAAATTACTCCTGACACTCAGTCCACCCTGCCTGCACTCTCTTCTTCACCTCTCATCCACACTCTAGGTTACTCTGTATTGTTGATCCCTGGTATTTAATCATCCACCTTTGCCAGCTCTACTCCCTGCATCCTTATCATTCTTCTGACCTCCCTCTCATTCATACACATGTATTCTTTCTTGTTCCTACTGACCTTCATTCCTCTCCTCGACCTGCTCCCTATACTTGCTACAGATCACAATGTCATCTGCAAACATCATAGTCCACGGGGACTCCTGTCCAATCTCCTCTATCAACCTGTCCATCATCATTGCAAATAGGAAAGTGCTCAAAACTGATCCCTGATGTAATCCCACCTCTACCTTGAATGTATTCATCATTTCTACCGCAGACCTCACCACTGTCACACTTCCCTTGTACATATCCTGCACAACTCTTACATACTTCTCTGCCACTCCCAACTTCCTCATACAATACCACAACTCCTCTCAAGGCACCCTGTCATATGCTTTCTCCAAGTCCAAAAAGACGCAATGCAACTCTTTCTGGCCTTAGGGGCTTTAACTGCCTTGAATGTCACAAAATGGCAATGCCCTTGAGAAAACAAAGATGGCATTGTGATATATGATAATAAAATGTCAACTTTGTTATATTCCATCTAATGCAAAATTCAGTGTAAAAATGTAAAATTTTTGGTCCTAAAACCTCCAAAATGATGTGAAGAATGTTATATTTTAGGTCCTAAAACCTCCAAAATGATGTGAAGAATGTTATATTTTAGGTCCTAAAACCTCCAAAATGATGTGAAGAATGTTATATTTCATACAGAAAAGTCGCCAAAAGATTTACAAAATTTACAAATCAGTATAATTCACAGGCTTTCCTTTTAGTAGCCTTTGGGTTCATCAAAATGCACATGTGAATAAAATCAAAATTCATTTTTATGCAAAACTGGAGATTCTAATATAAGTAGTTCATACACATAGGAGTGAAACAATCAGATGCCTGTGAACTTTTGATAAGTAAGGCTTAACTAGTGGCTCAGAAAAAGGACTCCTGTGCACTGGTGTAAGGAAGAGATAAAGTGTTCAGGTGGAAGGGGAGGATAAATGGGATACAACATTGGTTTCTAGTGCTTCTCTTAACATGCATATTTTGTGGTCTGCTCTGGCTTGGATCTACGTTCTGGAAATAATTTGAGGTTTGGTGTTCTCTGTTGAAGAAAAGCTTTTGCATCTGGAGTGTTTCATTATGAAATTTAGTCAGATCACTATAACAATAACAGCAACAAATTATAGTGTCTTTTTAAATGATGAGCCTTTTTTCAGCTATGATTTAATTTTTATTTTGAAATACTTCACATTGAGGTACCTGAAAGATTGAATATCCTGTATAGAGGTTTATAATACCTGAAATTTGATTCAAAGCTTGGGCTTGCTGCAGTATAATAATGATTGGTGTAAAAAACAGTGCAGTGTATCATTACTTATTTCTCATTTTATCTGCTCTTGCTCATTGATGTCTACTTGTTTCAGTCAATGTAAATCTATAGGCCCTAGCGGAGAGGAGACAGGCTGTGCCTACAAAACATGGTTTGCAGGTGAGGCACGGTTATTGCCCATGTGTTTGGCCCCACAGATATTCTGCTCGACTTGATGAGAAAGGATGTGGTTGTGTCCCTCACGGAGCTGCTATCTTAGTTTCCCTGGTCAGTCTGGCAGTTGCTGAAGCAGAACCTTTCATTCTCCAGGCAGATTCCCTTACAGGCAGGTGGCTTCAGTCATGCCGATTGCATCCAGGTGATATTACTCACAAAGACGATGATCGTATCTCTTTGTGCACCTGTCCGTTAAAATGATCTCTAGTCGAAAGCCATTATATAAATATGCCAACCTCATTTTGATTATTTTGCCTCACTTACCAAAGCAAAAACATGCAGACCTGATACACGCAACACAGATATTATTTTTAAATTTTTAATATTAATGGGCTATGCTACCAAATAATGCAATCGTAAGTAATCTGAGGGTATGTATCTAGGCATACATTTGGTCATTGAGCTTTGATGTGCTTACGTATGTGTTACAGTCTATGTGGTAAATAGTTAAAGATATACACATACAGTATTAAGCCTGCATAATTCAGTTCAATGAGGGATGGCACACTGGTAGCATCAGGCACAAGGCACGAGTCGGTTTTGGAAAGGCACCTGTTCACTTCAAATCTCACCCCCCACACAAGGCCAATTTGGAGTTATCAGTTAGCCTACCTCATATACACTAAGCAGTCACAGCTAATTGTTTAAGTAGATAATTTGTTAAAGTGAAACAATTGTCTTTTTTAGAATATTATTAGCTGCTAATGAATTCTTTCTCACATCTGAAATGACTGCCAAGAAACAAGACAGCTTAGCATTGCCAGACCATTGTTAATGATTCCCTTTGACTTTAGAAGCCCTTCAAAATACCACACTTTTTATTTTTTTAATAATAGAGCGTATGATATTCTTATGTCACATTCTAGTATTCACACTGAGCCTATAGTGCAGGAGTGACCTATACATTATATTTGGCACATGATGTGTAGTTCTTTGCTAAGGACATTCATTCTACGCCATCTGACTGAAACACTGTTTGTGAAATAATAAAAAACAACATTTATTGACTACTGCAAGCCAAAATCCAAATTAGATTTAATGGGCAACATACACAGTGGGGTGTGTATTTTTCACAAATAAGGAATTTTGCAAATTTTCCTGTGCTGCTGCATCATGGGCATATTGTTATGGCCAGCTCTTGGCTCATACATTCCTAGCCAATCTGCGCATTTCACTCTAAAAGAAAAGCATCCACCCACCCACCAGCAAGGAATGAACTGAGGTATGGATCTCTGTATTTTCCAAAGTAAATGGAGTTTTCTCATTCAAATAATAATAAAAAAAGAAAGTTTTTTTTTTTTTTTGCACGCAAAATAATAAGGCCTGCCTTATTTCCAAAGCCCACTTTTTCCAGCAGATTATTCTCCCAGCATTCAGGTTTCTGTTTCTATTCACGGAGACTTATGCATCATTAGATCTGAACAATGATTTGGCAACAGTTTCATTCACAGCTCTTCTTGAAGGGTGAGGGCCGTGGAAGACCTATAGCGTGGGGATTACTATTAGGCAGTAAGCAGGGTGCATGTGAGGTGGGTGGGTGAGGGGCTTTCTCAAGGAGACTTGCTTAAAGTGTTTGCATTAACCCTTTCTGTTACGATGACTGCATTAGTAATGTGAAAAACAAGAAATAGAAAAAATGCGTCATTTTCCCCAAATAGCTCTTACACTGTTGTATACGTTTACCTGCTGGGCTCGTGTGTACTTAGAAGTAAGAGGACTCTTATAAAGATTCTTAAAAAGATTTATGATTGATTGACATGCCTTGTATGATAATGAAAAGTGTATTATTACCTCATACTTCCCTTGCCCTGTTAGTACTTTCCAATTAAGCATACACTTTAGGTGTAATTTTATGTTATATATACAGTATATATACAGGGTTGGGAAAAAGTAGGTTTACAGTTGTGAGTATGCAAAACATATATACTGTATCTTTTAGGTAGTTTGAGTACTTGCAAGGCTATACGTAAGTGCATTGTGCCATTGTGACATTCTTTTGAGTTAATAAAGTTAATTAAGCTATTGTAATAATCATGACCTGAATGTCTTTTTTGCATACAAACAACTGTAAGCCTGTTTTTGCCCACCCCTGCATACATATATATGTGTGTGTATGTATATTAAAATTTCACCTAAAAGGTAGGCTTAGTCAATATACTATATTCTCTACACACTTAGGCATAGTCATATCAAACACACTGACAATTACTTGCTGTAAAAGTAAATTCATTTTGTTAGAACATTTCTTTCAGTAATTGGGCACAACTAAGTTCACTCATTTTGTAAAAGGGAGAAAAGCACATCCAACTTACAAAGTGAAAAACTGTTTTTGAATTTGATGGCTTTTCATTCTCTCATTTCTTTGTTACATTTCAAGACTGTTAGGTAGATATTTTATATTAATATACATTTTAGACACTTAATTTTATTGTCGTCACACGTTAGGTGATATTAAGGAACTGCATTGTCTTATTTAAGCTTAGACCACTTTTCATAGCCCTTATCCCAAAAATGTTGGTTGAACTTTGATGTTTTTGGAAGAGAGCTGAGCAATTTAAACACAGTGATACTTTTGAAGTGATTTTTTTTTTATTCAGAGTAACAGTTGTGACTGCTGTCCTTTATTAGATAGAACATAATAAGCTATACCCTTTGGGGCCACTTTATTAGATAGAGCTACCCTTCCCACATACTGTAATGGACTACACTATTGGGAACATTATCATCCTTGCAGACAATGCTATTAAAGGTAGGCAGTCAATTTCCAACAAATTGTGTGTGTTCAGAAAATGGACAAGACTAAAAATTCAAGTTGGTGTAGCTGCGGCAAAGTAGTGGCCACTAGCCGAGAATATCAAAAAACAGCAACACTGCTGGGCCTGGAACATTGTGGTGCCCGGCGGGCGTTCATGCCTGGCCGGGACACCCAGGAGGACCGGAGGAGGGCTTGTGGATCCTCCGGAACACAAGGGGGCGTCCTCCCTGGTTGCAATCCAATGCCTTTGGATTGTTGGACCTCAGTACTTCCGCCACACCGAGAAGTGCTGGGGGGAAGAGAATTGGAGACACCCGGAGGACTTCCGGTTTCACCACTGGAGCTTCCGCCACACAGGGGTGTGGCTACGAGCCCTCAGGATGCAGCTGGAGCCCTTCCAGGGTGAATAAAAGGAGCCGCCTCCCTCCATTCAGGGGCAAGGGTCGGGTGGAAGAAGGACGAAGCTTGGTGGAGAGGAGTGGAGGTGGACCAGAGACTAATAAGGCATTGTGTTGTGGCCAGGACTTAAGGGGTGATTGGTGCTGAGGCACTGGGAATGTGCACTAAAATGGCTGTAAATAGTATAAATAAACGTGTGTGTGGTGAAACCATCGTGTCTACCTGTCTGTGTCCGGGCTGTTCCCCACAACATACAGCTGTGTCACAGCAATTGAAAACAAACTGTGGATGAGTGGAGCTAATGATGGCTGATGTATCGTGCTGAGGAAGAGAAGGTTTTCAGTCAGTTGAGTAATGTTTGAGTATGAGTGGTGCTAAAAGAGGGCTATCAGAATTAACACCTCGTCATACTTTATCAGATAGACTGTATTGCATTGAATTCATGTTTTGTCACCCAAAAACAATTAAGCATCAACTGGTCAGCAGAGTCCCATGACCCGCTCATTGGCATTTTTAGAAGGACTAGAATATGGCAAACAATGCAGGTTTGACAGCATGGGGTTTATTTTTATGACATGCTATGGGTCCTCTTGCTCAAAAACAGTGACTTTTTGATACCACAGGATGTCTGAAGATTCTTGTTATTCAGGTGCAGCTGTTCATTCCAGCAGTGTTCACATCTGTAAACTGACATTTTTGAACATGTAACAAAAAGATCAGGCACATGCCAGTGATTTTCATTTTATGATGTGTACTCTCCAGTCCAATAGAAAACCAGTAGGATGAAATGGAGCAGAGAATTAGGAGCAGAGATCCACAAAACAACAAGTTAATTCAGGCTGTTTTGTGGGCAAGCAGGGGATTAACTCGCTCTGAAGTAGTTGCTTCTAATGAAGTGGCCATTCTGTATTTAACAATATCCTTGTTATTAGTACAAATTCTTTTATTACTAGCCGTCCCCCGCAGCTACGTCTGCATAGCAGTGAAGCAGGACAGTGAGGAGGGCCCTGCCTAGCTCCCTACTCCTGATGTCATGCTTCCCCCTCCCCTCGGCCCGCAGCCTCTGTCTTGGATTAGCACGAATATATTGCTCCTGCAAGGGAACTATGATTCTTAGCATGATTAGAGAAGTCACAAAATCAACCGGAATGTTCAAGCAATTTATAGAAAAAAGCTCAATCTAAATTCTTTAAGTAATTTTCTCGTTCGCTAGCTAAGGGAATGTAAGATACGCCCTCAGGCTGGCCCTACCTCCCTCCCCTTGACCCACTGCGTCTCTCTCGGATTTGCACAAATAAATCGGTACTGCAAGCGAACTATGATACTTAGCACAATGAGAGAAGTTGCAAAATCAACCGGAATGTTCAAGAAAATTATAGAAAAAAACCCAATCTAAATCTGTTAAGTACGTAGTTCTCTTGTGAAAAGCAGACAGACAGACAGACGTTGGATTTTATAAACAGTATATATAGAGATAAAAAGTATAAAAAATGATAAGGAATGTCTTGACACTTCATAGTACATTATGGAACTGGCTGGAACTAGTATCTCTCTAGGTACTGTGTTATGGAAGTTGCCCACAAATATCATCAACAGACTTTAGAATTAGCTTAGGCATCTTACTCCTAATGTCTGTTATCAAGGATCTTAATCCATTTCAGCATACTGGACAACCAGCCTCTCCTGGCAGCTTTGGATATATATGCCTGAGGAGGCATCATGCCATTACTGGACATTCTCACTCTTACCCCCACATACAGGGAGAATGTGAACTTACCAATTAACTAAAGAGGGAGGAAAATCAGAGTATCCAAAAAAAGGTGAACATAGACTTAGGAAGAACATCCAGAGTCCAAACAGATAGCACCAAGGTAAGATATTGAATTCAGGACTTTGGAGGTGTAACAGTCCTCTTCATTTTTATTCATTACTATCATTATTTTTCCACTCGATCCAGTTTAGGGTTCAAGGGCCAAAATCATACCTGGTAAAATTGGGCACAAGGAAGGAAACACCTCCCCTGATGGAGCACCTCTACTGAGGACATTTGGGAGTTATCAATCTAACAGGCACATATACAGTATAGGAGAGAATTTTACAAAGACACAGGGAGTATGTGGAAAATCTGCAAACACCTTGACTAGGCACAAGATTTGGACCCTGGATCATGGATATGTGAGAGAGCAGCACAAACAACCACATCAATTGGTGCAATTTTTTTAAAGGTCAGTCCCTGGATTTCTTTGCCCCACTTGTTTAATTAACTGGTTTGCTATTTTCCTCATTCTATACTGATAAATATTCATCCATCTAGTTTCTGATGATAACAGAACCATAAAGCATTTGAACATATTCTAGTAAGAAGGATAGCAAATACCTAGAAGGGGCACCAGTTCTTTGCAATTCACAGTCGTGTACACTCCTACGCAGGACCAATTTAGAGTATCATATTAAATTAAAATATACTCTTTAGGATGTTGGTGAAAAGCAAACAAAATTTTGAAACACTTTCCCATTCTACCAAAACAGAAACCAAGCCGGGGAATTCGCCCACATCTACACAACTATGCCAAGTTTATATATATCTCTCTTTTGCCAAACATCTACAATAGCTCAGAGCGATGACCAGACCACCACTTTCAAACTGTTTCAACACCAGTGAAGATCAAGCACACACAAACATATCAAGCTCCAATATGGCATCAATCCTGAAATAATTATGTGCTGTTGTTGCAGCTTTAGTCACATTATTGTTATTCTGATTGTATTTTCATTCTATTTAGTTGCTTCTTACATGTTTCGACTTTTACTCAAGTTCAAGTTCAAGCACTTTATTGTCATTGTGTAACACAACGAAATTACTTTTTGTGACAGCCCCGAGATGCATTTAAAGAAAAGTTAAATAATTCCAAATATGTCATATTGCTCAAAGTACAGCAGCATAAATTGTTATTGCACCTGTTAATGAATAGTACATTACATATTCTACAGTATATTGTAATACATTAGTATATTGCACATTACCATTATAGCTTATTGCACATGTTCAATTTAAAAATGGTTCTTCGACTAAGGAGATTCAGAGTTGAGAAAGTTTATGGCAGATGGGAAAAAGCTATATTTTAGTCTGTTTGTGCGTACACGGATTGACCTAAAGCGTCTTCCTGACGGGAGGAGCTCAAACAAAGAATTTCCAGGGTGAGTTTTGTCCTTGAGAATGTTTTTGGCCCTTCTCACACAGCGAGTCTTATACAAGAGTTCGAGTGATGGCAGTTCAGTCCCTATAATGGCCTCTGCAGTTTTTACGATCCGCTGCAGGGCTTCTTTAGCAGCCTTGGTGCAGCTGTTGTACCAGACCATCATGCAGTTAGTTAAAATGCTCTCTATAGTGCATCTATAGAAATTAACCAGCAGTTTCTGGGGGAGGTCAGCTCTCCTTAGCTTCCTGAGAAAATAGAGGCGTTGTTGTGCTTTGCCTATTATAGCCAAGTTGTTATCAGCCCAGGACAGGTCCTCTGAGATGGTGACTCCTAGAAACTTAAAGCTGGAAACTCTCTCCACAGCATCTGCATTGATTGTTATCGGACTGTGATTGGTCTTTTTAGTGGTCCTAAAGTCCAGAATAACTTCTTTGGTCTTTCTGGTATTTAAGACCAGGTTGTTGGTGTTGCACCATGCTGTCAGATTCTGAACCTCTTCCCTATATGCAGCTTCACTGTTGTCTGTTACAAGCCCGATGACAGTTGTATCATCCGCAGATTTAACAATAATGTTTGATTGGTGGATGGGTCGACAGTCATGGGTGAAGAGTGCATAGAGAAGGGGACTTAGTACACATCCTTGCAGCACACCAGTGCTCAGGGCTAGGGTGGAGGATGTGTGTTTGCCCATCCTAACAGACTGGGGGCGGTTGGTGAGAAAATCCAGTAACCAGTTGCATATGGACGGAGCAAGTCCTAGTGCATAGAGTTTTTGGATCAGCTGGTTAGGTATGATGGTGTTAAATGCAGAGCTGTAGTCAATGAAGAGCATCCTAACATAGGCATTGGGCTTTTCCAGGTGCGAGAGGGCACCATGTAGAGCCACACAGATGGCGTCCTCAGCTGATCTGTTTAATCGATAGGCAAACTGGTGTTGGTATAGATCAGCTGGGATGGAGGCTTTGATGTGGGTGATTACCAGTCGTTCAAAGCACTTTGCGATGACAGGGGTGAGAGCAATTGGTCGATAGTCATTAAGACAGGTTATCCTCGGTTTTTTGGGAACAGGTACAATGGTTGTGGATTTCAGGCACAAGGGGACTACACCTGAGGAGAGAGAGAGGTTGAAAATGTGTGTAAATACCTCCGCTACTTGGTCAGCGCAGGCCTGGAGAACACGTCCTTGCACATTATAAGGACCTGCTGCCTTCCTTGTATTGATGTTTTCGAGTGCCCGCCGCACATCATGTATGTGTACGACCAAAGGCTGTAAGTCTCCGTTTAGCTCGAAGCTGACTGGAGGCTGGTTATTGTCCTTGTCAAACCGTGCAAAGAAACTGTTAAGTTCCTCTGCTAGGTTGGCATTGTTATTGGCCAGTGTGTCTTGTACGTCATTTTTCTTTTTGTAATCCATGATTAATCGGATGTCTTGCCACATCTGCTGTGAGTTTGAGTTACTGTCAAAGTCCTCCTCAATCCGTTGTTTGTACATTAGTTTAGCAGACTTGATGCCCTTCTTGAGGTTGGCTCTGGCAGCTCTATAGGCTGAGGTGTCTCCTAATTTAAAGGCTTTGTCCCTTTCCCTGAGCAGCTGTTTGACTTCACTATTCATCCATGGTTTCTCATTTTGGTAGACCTTAATCCTTTTGTTGACAGTGACATTGTCCACACAGTAATTAATATATGACAGCACAGATGAAGTATATGTCTCTAAGTCTGTCTGATAAGAAAATATATTCCAGTCTGTTTGTTCAAAACAGTCCTGGAGTTGGCAAATGGCCGTTTCAGGCCAAACCTATACTATACCTATATATACATTTTCTGTGTCCACTTTATACATTACAAGCCCAAATGTTACACTGGAAGATCAAGGTTGGAAACAGGTCTAGATGGAACACCATTCATCAAAAATATTTGTACTAGTGTTTGGTAACTTAAAGGTATCAATCAGAAAGCTGTTTTGTGGGTGCAAATGGCAATGTGACTTTAACACAAGCAAAAAATTTTAATAATTAGCACCATCTGCTTAGACTATGGCTGTAAGAGCAGGGCAGTAAATTGGTTATCAATACATAAACTCATTTGTGTAGAATTTCTAAACTGAAGTACTAAACATAGAAGAACGACAAAAACACTGACATTTAATAAAGTTACATAATTGCCTATTTTGCTGTGTACAGTGCTGGTGTGTGACGTAAAACCATGAGGTGATCACCTCAGGGGGCCCTTTGGTCAAGGTGGCATTTTCACACAAGAGAATTTCTTTAACATTAGGAAATAATAATACAAAAATTGAGAGTTAAGTATGAACGGTAAGAATTACATACATAGCAACTGCCTAATTGTAAAAAATATTTTAATGTTAAAAGTTTAAATATCTCAGAACTGCAATTTGCAGTGCACAGTGTCAAAACGGCACATGCACATTACAAAGCTACATGTCAACAGCTGATATTGGTGTTTATTTTCCTGATTTTGTACATATTGCTCTGAGGCTAAGGATCTGCGCTGCTATCCCGAAGGTTGCCGGTTCGAATCCCCGTCACTACCAAAAAAAAGGCCACTGCTCTGCTGGGCCCTTGAGCAAGGCCCTTAACCTGTAATTGCTCCAGAGGCGCTGTACAATGGCTGACCCTGCGCTCTGACCCCAAGGGGTATGCGAAAACTACCAAATTCCTAATACAAGAAATTGTATAAGGCGAAATAAAGAACAAAAAAAAAAAATATTGTTTTGTTTACCAACTTCTTGTGTGTTATTAAGATGCCAGACTTAAAAGTTTAGTTATAAAGGGCAGGTGGCCTTTTAACTTGCTGGACAGAGCTTTGGAACTGCCAAGGTGTTTAGAGAAGTGTGCTGGAGCAGCAAAACAGTCAAGTTTTGTTTCACGTTCAATTTCACAATCACGAAACCCAATAAAAATATTATTTCAGTCAAACAGAAGCAGTGAAGAATGTATGTTATTTCTATGGTTTTTAATGTCTGTTTTTTGTGTTTCATTGATTTTAATTTCATCCTTTTGATTTTGTTTCTTTTTTTCCAAAAATAATGTTATATATTATTTTTATCCATTGATATGAGAATATACTGCTTTATGAGGTGATGTATTATGAAGCCCCAGTCACAATACATTTTGTATATCGATTAAGTATATTAACTTATGCCTATCCCTCATGGACCCCGTGATCATCAGAGGTGACTGTGTACAGATGGTGCAGACCTATAAATATCTGGGAGTGCAGCTGGATGATAAATTGGACTGAACTGCCAATACTGATGTTCTGTGCAAGAGAGGACAGAGCCGACTATACTTCCTTAGAAGGCTGGTGTCTTTCAACATCTACAATAAGATGCTGCAGATGTTCTATCAGACGGTTGTGGTGAGCGTCCTCTTCTACGCGGTGGTGTGCTGGGGAGGCAGCATAAAGAAGAAGGACGCCTCATGCCTGGACAAACTGGTGAGGAAGGCAGGCTCTATTGTAGGCACGGAGCTGGACAGTTTGACATCTGTGGCAGAGTGACAGGCACTGAGCAGGCTCCTGTCAGTCATGGAAAATCCACTGCATCTACTAAACAGTATCATCTCCAGACAGAGGAGCAGCTTCAGCGACAGACTGCTGTCACTGTCCTGCTCCACTGACAGACTGAGGAGATCATTCCTCCCCCACACTATGCGACTCTTCAGTTCCACCCAGGGGGGTAAACGTTAACATTATACAAAGATATTGTCTGTCTGTATACCTGCATTGTTATCACTCTTTAATTTAATATTAAAGAGTATGCTGCTCAGTATGCTGCTGCTGGAGTATGTGAATTTCCCCTTGGGATTAATAAAGTATCTATCTATCTATCTATCTATCTATCTATCTATCTATCTATCTATCTATCTATCTATCTATCTATCTATCTATCTATCTATCTATCTATCTATCTATCTATCTATCTATCTATCTATCTATCTATCTATCTAGTAAGGGTATACAGTATACTGGGGCTACAGGCCTAAATGTACCTGGCCTCTGGTGGCATTATTTAACACACTGGCCTTGGAAATATATTACGAAGACAATGGAATTCTAGATACATAAAAAACAGACCATTCAGCACCACTATATCTGATCAAAACCTCATCAAGGAGAGCATCCAAAATAATCTCAAGTTAACGTTTTGAATCCCCAGAAGGGGTAACTTATCCTAAAGGTTTTCTTCCCTTCCCTTCTCTTGGACATCCATAGCTTTACTCTACTCTAATCCTTGAACCAACTGCTAGTTTTTGTCTAGTCTCAGGACTACCTGCAGAACTTAGCATCTTGTGCACTACTTTAAATTTTTTCCTTCGCTGCTATTGTGTTTCAGACAAGGTTTCCTTCCTGGTTGTGGTTCAAATTAATGTGTTATGTATGTTTTGATTATTATTTTTAATCCTTTTATTTACATTTAAGTTATTTTTGTTGAGTATTTGCATTATTGTTTGTTGTGATTGTGTTTATGAATTTAAGCTGCCTGGGTTATGATCTGTGTTTTGTGGGCGATTCCACAAGAGGTGGGACTGCCTGCCAATAACCACTGGGAACTGCCATCTGCCATATAAATCCGGAGGGCCGCTCACTGTTCCTGGTGCTTCATTTTGAATGCGCTCTTGGAGTTTGGTGAGTTCTAGTGTTTTTTTCTGTGCTTCTGCTTTCTGATTTCTCTGGATTTTAGGCCTCTGTGCTGTTTTTTGAATCTGTTTTGGGATTTTTTATAGGGACTTTGTTTTTTTATAGGCAACTCCATTTTGACATTGGACTCTACAGAACCTCTCTGTGTGACAGAGCATTTTTGTGAAGAAAAAAACCTTCTTTATTTTTATATCCCCCTCTAGTGGGCATTATTAGAATTGCTTTTTGCAACTTTTTGGGACTACGTGTCTTGAGACTCCTAGTCGTAACAATTGCTTGTTGCTTTTGTTATTTCTTACTAATCACTGAAATGTAGTTTATGTAAATGAATATTCTGGATTTTACTTTGGATAATCATAATAATGACCAGTGGAACACACAGACCTCTTATCATCAAATAAAAGGGAACTGAAATAGGTGTAGTCTATCAATATAGTGACAAACCTGATTATGAATTCTGAACACACTGGCACAAGATAAGGAGTTGTTGATACTGAATATATGTCCTAAATAGTTTCTTCTGGCACTTAATATTTCATGTTTTACATAGAGCAAGCAGTAGTGTTCCATTTTGACAACAGTGTTTTGTTTTGCCACTGAAAAAATAGTGCTCCATAACAAGGACACAGGAAATCGAACTTTCCCAAGTAGCATTCACTGTCACACACGTGCGACTGGGAGACAGTTTATGGGCTCAAATAATTGTAATTTCTTGCCAGACCGGGGATTGGCACTGCACTTTAACTCTTTATCCTTTTTTCCCTGCAGAACAACTGAAGAATCACCCCAATAATGATCGCTTCCGGCTTATGATGTCACTTCCTGTTCCAACCCCCAAAGTCCCACCTCCAGATGATGTCACTTCCGTTTTCCAGAATGCCATCGGCTTAATACATCACTTCCTGCTGTTTCAATATATACATTTCCACCATTCTTGTTTTGATCAGTTCTGTTCTGGACTCAAGTCTGTAAAGACTAAATTACATTTTCACTAAAGCTCCTCTAAACAAAGCGGTCCCCAACACTTTGACTTTGTCTTGTGTATTTTGTTACATCATCTAACAAACATTGATATGAGGCTGCAAAAGAAATGTTTGTATGTGCACAGGAGCTTGGAGGCTTCACAGCAAGTGGCTACTAATTTGGCAGTCACAAGACACAGCAATGCAGGCCATGATGTCAGGGGTACCACCATCTTGGTAATGGCCTCCTGGAGTTTGTTTTGATTTGGGAGTGTGTGACTTAACATGTGCGATGCAGATCAAATTCAGCACGTCTGATCAAGTGGTGCATACACATCTCATGAAACACCACACTCCTGGGGCCTCATGTATAAACAGTGCGTACGCACAGAAATGTTGCGTACGAACGTTTCCACGCTCAAATCGCGATGTATAAAACCTAAACTTGCCGTAAAGCCATGCACATTTCCACGGTACCTCATACCATGGCGTACGCAATTTCTCCACTCGGTTTTGCAGACTGGCGGCACCCAGCGTCAAAGCAGTGCTACTGTTCCTGTGTGATCACCCTTCCTTTCTTAGATCCACATTCCTGACGCGGCTTTATAAATACACTGAAACTAACTGCATATTGTTTATTAGTGTAATGCATCTGATTGTAATTAACCTGCAGCAATATAATGGTCCAGGGAATAGCCATAGTATTCCAAATACCATAACTGCTTTAGCGTTGTAACTCTCACTGCATCTTCTTCTTCTTTCAGCTGCTCCCGTTAAGGGTTGCCACAGCAGATCATCTTTTTCCATATTACTCTCACTGCACCACTCGGAGTATTTATATCACCGTATCTGAGTGGGGAATCACAGCAGCAGTTGATCGGAAAGAGAATTATCGGTACACAGCATGAAGCAGACGCTGCCTGAGCCATGGCAAAATGCTTCAGAGACTTCCCTGTACGGACTTCGCGGTTTAGAGTTTCATCCCAAGAACTATAAACGCACTCAATCAGTACATCAAGTGCTCCTTGTAGAACTGTTTGTACTTATAAGTACAATTACCTCACTGTAAACTTGCACTACAGTTATAATATTGCACAACCTGTGCCACTTTGTGAAGCACATATTTACATATGATGACTATATCATTTTTAAGATGAAATGCAGCAAAATATGTTGATTATATTATACAGATAAAACTTTAACTTCATTTAAATAATCTTTATTGTTAATAATTAAACATGTGAGGACACGGTGCCGCAGCGCTAGCTAATTCAGGGATTGTTCCTGCATTGCGTTGTATTCTTGCTGGTGCTGACGCGACACTGGAAGGATAGACGGATATAATAATTAAACATGTACTACGAAGATATTTCAATGTTCCTTAAAAGTTTTGAAGAATCGGCGTTTTACGCTTACAGATGGCTTCACGTCTATATAGCTGATTGTGTGGCGATTGGGTTTTTGGAGAAAGAAAAGTAAGGGCAGGAATTGGAGGTTAGTACGTTTGAAAGACACAGTACTTCTGTAATAAATTATTTCATCGAAGGTCGCACATGGTGCAGCAAGCCTCTTGCGTGAGACATGAACAAGCACTGCGCCACCATGTTCCCATGTTTAATAACATGCTTTCATTCCTATCATCATGAAAAAGATATCACGTATACATCTCAGTATTTTAATTATTCAGAGAGCTGTAATATCACGAATGTAATGGATTATGTGTCCTGTCGGAGAAAGAGAAAGCCCGTTTAAGAAGCAGGTAGTGATTCACACATGTAGAGCACATAGAAGATCAAATACAGAACAAAGCATTTAATGTGCCACTTTAGTTACAATGGGATTTGAGAAACTAGTAAATTAAACGATTTTAAGATGAAGTTTATGATGTTCTACTTTAATGGCAAAATAAACTACGTGATTAAAGTGGAAATTTCGAGATTAAAGTTGACATTTCGTGCTTTTTTCCCACTGTGTGCCTATTTTTTTGTCTGTACCCTAATAAGCTTTCATATGACACTCAGACGGTGGGCTACGACTCGCCTTTTCACGGCGACTTTGATATGTGATTTCTTTTTTATTTCGGGCACTGTGCGACTTTGTAAACTTGAGCCTTCGAGTTTCTCTGACACTCTGTCACTCGATCAACTTCCTTTTGTTGATTATACCACTGTTTAAACCAACAAATAGTAAGTTTTCCCTTTGCCTCCACTTGGTATTCACTGAAATTGTTATATTTCCCCCCGTGCTTTTCCCATTGTCTTTTCACAGAAGGCTATTTATATTGATTTGCATATTCAAAGAGGCATAATTCTGGGAGGAGTTGGGGTGGGACAGAAGGCGCGTGCACGTGCGTTACTTTTCACGCTGATCGGGATTTATGTAGTGGAAAAACGTGAAAGTTTGCGTGCATACAGATTCCTGCATCTGGATTTTTCTGTGCGTACGCACAATCCCGCTTTTGTGCTTACGCAATGTTATAGTGTGAGTTCTACGCATGGCTTTATACATGAGGCCCCTGGTCACTCTACCAAGGTTACTGTAATGTTGTTTCGTTGCCATGGCTGTTTCATGCCAGACATGTGAAGTGATCACCCAGTTGTTGTGTCAGGTATATTGCACGTTGCACATCACACTTGGCAATGCATTTCCTGTCACCTGATGTGTACAGCCATATCTGTGCTTGCTGTAAGAAGGACTCAAAACTTTTTCTGTCTAATGAGCACATGCCCATGTACTTCCTGTCAGCCCATGCATGCTGCTGCTTCTGCTCTTGCCATGAAAAGGATTCTTATCCAGATTTTAGAGCACCAGGGGGCTGCATGTTCTATTGTTGTGCATGAAACGAAAGAAGCTTTCAATTGAGACCGAGATCAAGCTTCTAGGTCTAGACATACTTGAGTTTTTGTGTGACAGACAGGCAATATATAAAAAAAATCAATATTGACAATACAAAGATACAGGAATGGATCCCACAGTGCTAGCTCATAACTACTTAATAGTGTTTTTCAAGAAAATGTTAGAAAATAGCACAGTTAATTGTAAATACTGGGACCCAGTTATTATATATATTATATGCATTATATAATACTAGCCCTTCCTCGCATCTCCACCTGCGTAGTAGTGAAACAGGACAAACTTTAAAAATCAATAAACAAACAGGTATCGCTAGCTAAACGGAGGCAAGGTACACTCCAAAATGTAGCCAGAGGTAGACAGGCTGGCATGTGATTGAGGAGGGCCCTGCCCTGCTCTCCACTACTGACGTCACGCTTACCCCTCCCCTCAGTCTGCAGTGCAAATACATCAGTACCGCAAGCAAACTATGATACTTAGCGTGATGAGAGAGGCTGCAAGCATGTTCTCTAAATCTGTTAAGTAGTTCTCTCATGAAAGCTGACAGACATACAGACAGACATTGGATTTTATACATATAAAGATATTATATAATATTATACTATATAATATGATATATATATATATCATATATTTTATTATCCATCCATCCATCCATTTCCCAACCCGCTGAATCCGAACACAGGGTCACGGGGGTCTGCTGGAGCCAATCCCAGCCAACACAGGGCACAAGGCAGGAATCAATCCCGGGCAGGGTGCCAACCCACCGCAGATATTTTATTATATATAATAAAATATATATATAAGAACTGGGTCCCAGTGAATGTTTTGATCATATCTGTGTAGGTTTTCTTGCAGGTATTTCAGTTTTCCTCACATATACCCAACACATGCACAGTCAGTCAGTCAGTCAGTTTCCAACCCAGCGATCCTAAATTGTCCCAACACATGCACATTAGGTAAATTGATAAGTCTACATTAACCCAGTGTGTGTGGGGTGGAGTGTGCGTTTGTGGGCTCTGAAATTGACTGGCTCCCAACCCATGGCTAATTCCTGCCTCTGCCTGATCCTGCTAGGATAGCTCCCTGTAACCATGAACTGGATTAAGTGGTTTTGAAAATGTTAAGTTATGAATCTGAAAATGTTCTGTTATGTTATCATCCAATTGTATACCTTGTAAGGATGAGAAAATGACTGTCAAGAGTTGGGGAACGACCCTGGTTAACCTCGTTTAATGGTTCAATAAATGAAAGGATTGAAAAGCAAACAGTCTCAGACATAAGTCAAGGTGTACATGGATTGGTCATTTGAGCAAATGCTTTATCTCTCACAGATGCAGATCCCAAAACAAACAGCTACTTCCTAATTATGTAAGGCAATTTTTTCGGAAGAGATGAGGCTGGCAGAGTTTGGGAGAAATTAGGTCAGGTATCTTCTTGGGCATGCTGCTTTGGAGCTGCAGATAGAAAGAATGAAGAAGTTAACACTAATGTCCTCTTTCAACCCAGAACAGAATTGTTTACCTTGTAGGAGCTTTGAAGATGTACCCTAAACACGTGCATGAGAACCTGAACCCTTGTTAAACTTATTTTAAGCTAACAGCTAGCTTCAACGTGTCTTATTGCTTTTATCATTTTTGACAACTTAGAGCCCATCTTTCTAGAAGCCTGAATAAGATAATGCGAGTTCAGAATATACTGTATGTGCACTGACTTGTCTGACTCTTCAGCACATCCATCCCTGAATAAAGGAAGTGGATGACCTTTAGATCTTTTGTTTCCAGCAGTTGCTTTGTTTGTTTTTAGTTTTATTCTTTAATTATTTCTCTTTGTCCCTTCATGTTAAATACTGTTACTTTTTTTTCTTTCTTTGACTGATTTGTGGCTTGCACATTTCATCACCTGGTAGCATTTCACTGAATTAATTGGATGGCAAGCAAGTTCTCACTTTCTTCTCATAGTGAAGGTAACTTTGTTGCTTCATTATTCTTGTATGTATAGGCTGTACCTACTAATGCACTCTTAAAAGAGCTGTACTGGAGTTACCAGTGCCAACAGTCACATCTGCTTCATTTTTATGCTTGTCTGCTGCCAAGAGAGAATTTTTATGCAGCAGCCAGCAGGGTTAATGGTGATGTACTGTACTGTAGTTATTTTTAACAAAAATGACTTTTATAATGTATATGTGTATTAAGATAGGCAATGTGTTTAAAAATAATCACCAACAGAAAAAAATATCTTTTATTAAAATAATTACTAATTCAAGGGGAGTGATGCAAGGTGCGTATGTCTTTATAGATACATTTCATAGGCCCAGAATTTCAATTTTAAATTGTTAATTGAGTGCCAGGGTTTGGAAACCAAAAAGGAACAGATGTTGTACAGTATGTGTTGAGTTCAACAAAGGCATCATCAGCTCTACTGTAAAAGTAAAGTACACAATGTCCAAATAACAATTGGACATTGAAGTTTATTGTATCTGGGGCCAGTAAAAGAACCGCTGGATCACTAAGGCCAAAGATAGTTTATTAATAATCTAACTTTTTTCACAAAGTATCTAGTACAATAACGGTTTCACCAGAGATTTATTTAGTATAGCAGAAGATCTGTTTCAGCAACACATTTTAAACGTGACTGGCAACTGATGTCCAGGTTCTTGGTTCCTTCCTCCTACTTTTTTTTCTACCTCTCTAACTAACGTCGGCTGACAGATCAAGTGATATTGCTTTTTCTATCCTGCCCACTCTCTTCCCACACACTTCTATCAATTCTCTACTCTTAGTCTACAGGATGAAACCCTTTAGCCATTACTGATTCTGTCAGTTTGGAAACACATTCTTCCTTCTCTCACTGCTCTTGATTGCAATGTAATATTCAAGAACATTAATTTTATATGTAAAAACCACAATTGTCAACACAGCCAGTTTCGATCTGTAAACGTTACTTTTATCTGTACCTTTGCAAACTTTATTTCTTACTTTTCTGTTCATTTGAGTCATTAGGTATACTTTTGCATTTGTTTTCAGAACATTTCATAGGCTCAGTTTTTTGGGTTGCTCCATTAGTTTCTTCTGTCTATCCTTTGTAGTGACATATGTTTCACCCTTCACATTTTTCTCCTCCTGGACCGTTCTGCTTTCCCTCACTCCCCTCTCCTTTGAGTAGAGACAATTGCTGCAAAATTAATCTTAGCCTCTTGCTAGCAATCTTCTTATTCTCGATCAGCGCAGTCAATTTCTGTAAAGCATCTGTCTTCATCTTTATATTAGTGGAATTATCTGCTGCAGAGATCAACAGTACTGGCTCTTGTATTTCATAATGGCAGTCCACTGTGCACATGGAGGTAAGCGTTGACCCACTGCTCATGTAGTTTTTTTTTTTGTGTCTATCTATCTATCTATCTATCTATCTATCTATCTATCTATCTATCTATCTATCTATCTATCTATCTATCTATCTATCTATCTATCTATCTATCTATCTATCTATCTATCTATCTATCTATCTATCTATCTATCTATCTATCTATCTATCACACATTTTTCTTCCACATTCAGTTTATTTAAATACATCTGACTCACTAGTTCAATCCTGGGTCACAGGGTCTGGAACTTATCCAAATAACGTTAGGTTACAGGAAGTAACCCTGCCTGTTCATCGCAGGACATATTCACTCACATGGCCACTTAGACTCATTTGGTCTAGTGAGAGACTATGGCAAATGAAACTTTTATACATCCATTTTCAAGCCTGTTTAATCCAATTCAGGGTCTCAGCATGAACTTCATGTTTCAGCATGGCACATTTGACTTGGCAGCTCCTCTTCACATGAACTGTACAGCAGCAATATAGGGCCTCAGCTTTTCTTGACAGACTTCCAGATTAATCACTCTGCCGTCATCTGTCTTTCTGGGCTCAGATACTGCAGATTCAGAGAATTCAGAAATGAAGCCACTGACATGAAGAATGAAGCAGTGTGCTCACTCTGAAAAACAAAATAAAAAGGCTGGTCAGTATTGCCTAGAGGAAAAAATGGCAAATGATCTGTGCACTTCAATTTCTAAGTGTATTTATGGTGTCCACTGATAAAAATATACTGAAGAGTTTTAATGAGAGGCCCTTGGTATTAATCTTTTTAATACTGCTTCCTTTAAGCTCCAGAGTTCTGGTTTTGACACTTCTTGAGGGTTTTGCTCATTCTTCACAGTTCTGTGCTGAGCTTTTCCTGGGTACTTCAGTTTCTACTCCAGATACTTCCTTAGATTAGATCACTAGATTCTTCTCGATTAATTGTCGATTATCGATTGATACAGTATGGCTGTGTATGTGATTGTGCCACATCCACAGTTGTTTCCCACCTTGTACCAGTGCTGCCATAACAGACTCTGGCAGGTCACAAAGGTGAGAGTAGCCCTTTTCATAAAATTCTGAAATTGTGCATCAACAGCTAAACCAGCTTTCTGTTATTCAGCCAGCAATGGACTGTGCTTCCTCTATCTCTTTCCTTTCACTTCCTATAATCGATTTTAACAGTTATTGTTGAAAATCACTACACAACAAAGCATAAAAAGGGAACAAAGGCTATGCAGTTTTCTTGGAGGATTTCTTTTAAAATTTCCAAGGTATATTTGTTACCTATCTTATGTCAGTGTGCCAACAGTTTCAGGTCACCATTTTTTATTATTAAACATCAACTCGCACTGTTTTGACAGATGTCAATATATTTTAATACAGAATAAACAAGGTAGATTAGCTGCAATTTTCCAGATTTATTCTATGTTTACTAAGTGACGATTTGTCTTTACATTGTTTCAAAAGGTTTTCATATTTGTTGTATACAATTGATTACATTCCTACCATGAAACATGTGGAAATGCATCATTAAATGTGGTTTTAAACTTACAGTAAGCATTGCTAGTGAGAAATAAATTATATAACCACATTATAGTTATGTTAAGCTGTGTATACTGTGCTTGAGCAGGTGGAGTTGCATAGCCGTGTGCCACCGAGAGGGGACCTGGCACTCTGTGCTCCATCATTAAAGACTCTCAAACTTTAACTCCATAATGAGAATCAGCCCTTTACAATCTGTAAGACACTAAAGTTGTTTCACCTAAAAAAGTTTTGGCACCCCACCTATGTTAAGGCGGCTTGTAAATGCTATGTTGTCATAAGATTTCAAGTGTCGGCTTCACGCATGCTGCCACATCACATAATGGAATGCGGTTCTTCATCTCTTTTGATTGCTTGGATTAGTTTTCTTCTTCTTGATTACTGGAAAAGCCATTGAAATTCATGCAAGTACAGTATGCATAAGTATGTGAAATTACTTGAAACCAGTAATGGCATACTGCACGATAACGTGCAGTGAACACACTTGACTTGAGCATTCATAATTTTCATTCTCTTTCTCTGTACATTTAGCATTCGTTTGCTAAGAGGTTGATGCGCTTGCTGCTTCCTAAGCAGCTCTTATTTTCCCCACACTAGCGGCCCGCTTCTTCTCTTCTTTCGTCGGCATCTTTCGTGTTAAAACTGATTAAGTCAGTTTTTGTGCTGCAATTACTTAGTAGTTTTTTCTTAATTTTTCACTTAAGCTGGCACTTAAGTGTGCAATCTGTCTCAAGAATGATTTAAGATATGAAGAGGTAGGGGAAGTGATGGTGAAGGTGGTAGGGATGAGAATGCCACCCGTACGCATGTGCCACATGGCCGCCCTGCTGTGTGCTGCCGAGAGTTGATTCTACAGTAAAATAAAAATTAAAAGAGTAATAAAAATCATCTCCCCAAAAGTGGACAGTAGATGTCACATAGTATATGTGTACCAAATTTCAGGTTAATAGATCAAAAGGTTTTTGAGCTACAGGTGATTTAAAATCCTGGACAGACAAACAGACAACCACGGTAGCGTATTATATAAGAAGATTCTTAGGGATGATTCTCAGTTTTCTCTATCTCTATAAAAAGCAGAGGCACCATTTTGCCTTCTTTATTAAGGCTGTGGTGTTGAGGAATCATTTAAGGCTGTTGGAAATGTGGAAGTACAGAAACATAAAAGCTGCCGACAAACTCCACCATTGTCCCATTTATGTGTATGGCGACATGAGCAGCTGAAGGTCTCCCAAAGTCAATAAACTTTTTTTTTAGCCTTATTGACAATGAGTTACAGAGAAATTATTGTCTCAACCACATGATTTAAGCTGCTCCACCTTCTTTAAGTAGGCTGTCTTGTCATTATGGATATCATGCCCATGACTAAAATGTTATCAACCAATCTAATGAGCAAGACTTTTTCTTTTAGCTACACAGTCATGGGCGAACCAAGAATAAATTAATGGGCCAAGAAACCAAAATGATGAGGCTCCAGTACTGTGATAATGTATGAGATATGTGATCACACAACTTTAACTGTCTGCTAGTGGAAAAATCTAAGACTCAGTTACAGAAAGTGCGGTGTCCATTCCAAGTATGTTGACCTTGGAGACAAGCTTTTGAGGAATAATGATGTTGAATGTTGTACTGTATTCAATGAGCATCATTCTGACATGCTCTATCTGCTTTTTTCTTTCAGATGAGTTTGGACAAGTTTAAAAGCTGTTTGCATGACATTCTCCATAGATCTGCTGGCAAACTAAACAAATTGGTAGTGGTCTTTGGAGTCACGGAATGGTGTGTGGACTTGTTATGTGATGTAACTACACTCTCAAAGCACTTCTTAGTGACAGTTGTGAGAGTGACAGTGCAGTAGGCATTCAGGCAAGTTATCAGAGATCTCTATGAAGACAAAACTGCACACAGAATTCCAAATGTGGCATCACAAGACTGAAATGCAGATTAAGCCTCTCTACATGTCTACTTCACACAGCATTCTACTCTACATGTTTAGAACTTGACAAGCTATTAGACTTTCCAATACAATACAATACAATAAATACAATTTATTTTTGTATAGCCCAAAATCACACAAGAAGTGCCGCAATGGGCTTTAATAGGCCCTGCCTCTTGACATCCCCCCAGCCTTGACTCTCTAAGAAGACAAGAAAAAACTCCCAAAAAAAACCCTTGTAGGGAAAAAATGGAAGAAACCTTGGGAAAGGCAGTTCAAAGAGAGACCCCTTTCCAGGTAGGTTGGGTGTGCAGTGGGTGTCAAAAAGAAGGGGGTCAATACAATACACAAAAAAGAACAAATCCTCAATACAGTATAAAAATAAAAATTGTACAAGTACGGAGCAGAATTTAACAGTAGATGATATCCCAATCACAATTTCCACACACTGTATGTCTATAAACAGCACTGTGTTCATTATATAATTATTCTTAGGGTTTGTCAAGCTCTAAACACTCCATTAAATAATTACATCTAACATTTTTTATTTTTATGTATAACTTTACATTATTTGCATTAAACGTCATTTCCCACTTACCATATACAGTAAATTACATTATTTTGAGTCATCAACAAACTTAATCAGCTTATTCAGTAAATTAAGTAAAATAAATTAAAAACAACAAAAAAACTGTTTTGCAAATCAAAGAGTTGTGTCATGGAATAATCATATACTACAACTGGCAGATTTTAATGTTCGGCAGGATTCACCCCCTCCCCAACTCTATACATATTCTTTATATTTCTTAACAGTAACTGTAGAGAAAATTAAACATTTGTGAAATTTATTGCTCTTCTATCCTGTGAATTTAAACTTTGAACCTAAAGACAACCTCTATAACTGTGTATTCAAACAGTGGATGCTATCTGAAAGGAAAGAGCTATAGGATTGCAGCTAACCAATAATTATGTTACCAATTTTAGTAATAATGTTTAGAATTTTTTTAATTAAACACTTATTTATTCTATACAGCGTAAAAAGCAAACTTGACATTGGAATCAATAAATCCATCCATCCATTATCAAGCCCACTTAACACAGTTCAGAGTCACAGGGTGGAATCAATAAAATAATGACATAACAGTTTTGTCTACTTAAAACCAGTTGAGATTTCTGTAGAAAAACAGCAATTCGTGTCTTTTTTTGCTTTATTCAGTATAATATCTAAATCTCAGTATATTTTTGTTGCCTTAAATTACAGTATTTATATTTTTCAACCATCTCCATGCTCTGCAATTTTAATATTGTTATAAGATAAAGGAGAGAGGGGCATCTAAAATCCAAACTTATAATTTCTTACATTTGTATTACATTTTAAATAAATCATTTATGTAAACTAACAATAGAAAAAGGAGCTGAAAAATTGTTAGTGAATGATCTTAACAGATCTAGCATCCAGGTTGTTGATATCTGTGTGGAGACTGCAAGTTCCCCTTTGTAATTTTAGAATTTCCCCTGAGTACTCCAGTTTTCTCCTCACATCCCCTAAGATGTGCAGTTCACGCTAACTGGCCCTTATGTGAGTTTTTATACAGTATAAGGTAACTTTCTTTTAATTACTAAAGTTATTGTTGTTTGTTTTTAACATGCACAAATTCTAGATAGTGTTCATTACTTACCCTTATGGTTAAATAAGCTTAAATAAATTATCCAAAAGTTTGTGCTGGTCAGTTCTTTTGGCTTATTTGTTTATAGAAATTATAGGTTATAGAAAAATCTTTATAAATTAACATTCTCTAAATAGCTTAATATAATATAAATATTTCTTAAGGTATTAACATTGCATACAGAATATAATAAGTGATGTCATCTCAGGGTCATCCTGATACATACACAAAATAAATAAATAAATGAATGAATGAAAAGGCAAGCAACATGGTGACAAAAATGACATGTCCCTGTAAGGATAAAATCATTACATAAAATATAAGACTATAAAAACAAAAAAGAAATAAAACACAAGCAAACAGAAATATTACAAACTGCAACTAACAGTCAAAAACAACATTTTTGAAGTGTATGAAAGACATTTCAAAGACTAGGGGGCTCTGACCCCTGCTCGCTTTGCTCGCCAACCCCTGGACGGGCACTATGTGCTAGCCACTTCGCGGCTCTGCCGCTTGCTATGGGGAAGCGGATGTACAATTTAAACAGATTGTTATGTTCATGGGAATTGTTACATATGGATAATAAAACTAACTATTTTACATTACAGCGAGTAATTAACCATAGTAAAAAATACTAAAACGTAATAAATTGAAAGAAAATTATGTTTCATGTTGTGCTAAAGGTATTTGTTGCGTTATCCTATATCCATCCATCCATCCATCCATTATCCAACCTGCTGAATCCGAACACAGGGTCACAGGAGTCTGCTGGAGCCAATCCCAGCCAACATGTTAGCAATATTTGGAATTAACTTTTCTTCAATATCGCATTCAATTTTGATTCTGTGTTTGGAGTTACATCGTGACAACGCAACGTATAACTGCCCATGAGTGAATATTATTTCTTTCTCTCTAATAAATAAACCAGCTATTTTGATTGTTTGTCTCAGTGATTTGTTAATTGTCATAGCAAAAGCTATTTAAACAGGACACTGTAAACGTTTTAATACAAATGGCATATCAAGATCTCCTTTGGTGTCTAATGTTTTCCGCGGAAGATGTACTACATTACCTTTATTTTCGCCTGTTAAAATTTTACATGTCAGAATTGTTCAACCAATTTTCAATACAACTAATCTTGTCCAATTGCATAGCCCATCACTCATATATAAATTAAGCAATAATCATTACGATACATCCTTCTTTCAACAGTAATTCGGCTGGCGAAAGACCAGACGGTGTTAACGGTTGTAGATATTCTACGGGATATTGTAAGTTGATGTTTTCATTTTATGCACCATCACCACCAACTGTTTCAGTATGGTCTATTGATAAGCATTTAACCAATTTGCCATGTAACCGATAGACAATTTTCATGTTAATTCATTAGACTTCATCATTTTTCAGTGCTAGGATTGCCCTTGTACTTATTTCTTCTGTTGATAACTCTTCGTGATGAAATTCTTCAATAAGATTTGGACATAATAAGTCTTCTCTTATTGGGAACTTAAAGTGAGGAAAGCGTAAAAATTTACAAGAGCTGAGAGCGCAAGAACTGTGTCTGACAAAAGCATTCACACGAATGAGAGGTGAGAGGACCGTGGGCGTGGGCCGTTAACTGGAAATTGTTGAGAGGAGGGCAAGACCCCCTCTACCAACTTGAAAAAATCTCTTGGCAATAGTCTTGTCTTGTCTCAAGATTTTCTATTATAATAGAGAGATGACTTATGACATAAACTAGAAAACTGATAAAATGAAAAAAATAAAATTAAAAACAATCAATGAAGTCTCAGATGAAGAAAAAAATGTTTATAAATTTTTCAGTGTTCTTACAGTATGTTATTGAGCTCTTCATTTGTTCAAAATAAGTTTTTAACTATTTTAATTTCACATTTCCTCTAGGTGCAAGGTTTATTTATTTATTTTGTCTTACAGATCAAATGCTGTGGGTTCAGATCTAGTGCCTGGTTGTTGTCTGTGCAGAGTTTGCAAAGTCTGTGTGTATTTTTCTACATACTCTAGTTTTCCTGCCATATCCCAAAGACACGCTTTCTAAGGTTAATTGGCCCTGTTGGAGTGTGTACATGAGCGGGCCCTGTGATGAACCGGGGTCCCTTGCACCTAATACTAGTGGGATAGGCTCTGTCCCTGAATTAGATTAAGCAAGTTTGGAAATGTTATGAAATATGCTTACTGCTAATCTGCTAAAGTAAATTTTTAGAGTTATGATTCACAATGTTATAACTATTCATCATGAAATGTTTTGCATGTCTAATTTCCCTTTTAACTTTCACTCTAATGTGTTTATTACATGCGCAAGTAGGAATCATCTTCAGGGCTCTGACTTGTCTGCCAATTAGCTTCCAGACCAGGGGCTGGCGCTGTCACTAAAAACGTCTTTCCATTTGCCTTCATAGCAAATGATGGCCATCTGGAAAAAAAACTTTAATGTCACTTCCTCTGACATCACAAACTTCATTACTTTTCCACTCCAACATCCATATAAGAACAGCAACACACAGATGTTGTTCAGTTAGGAACCAGCAACTGTGAGATGATATCTCTTGAGTCGCAATAGGGAAGACAATTGATTTGCTATGTGTTGAACAAGTGCAAGAAGGGCACATCTTAATGGCTCTGACCTGTCTTGTAATTCACCTCTGGATCAGGAGTGAGCACTATCACTAATGCCTTTTTCTATTTTGGCTTCAGAATGGCTTTGGAGACAATTTGAGTGGACAATTAGATGTAAATGTTACGAATCCATGTTGGCTGAATGGTTAATGTAGCATATCTAAGCCATTGTTACCTGCCATGACCATCTCTTTATGACCACAGTCTACCCTTTATCAGATGGAAATTCCCAGCAGAACAATGGGCCATCTCACAAAGCTCACGTTACGTCAAACTGGTTCCATAAACATGACAGCTGCTTCAGTCTATTTGAGAGGTTTGTTTTCTCTCCTTGTTGCCATTTTGTTGTTTTGATCAAGTAATGTACAAATAGCTTCTTTGTCTGGTATTACATTTTGATTTGCTTGTTGTACATTATCTTGTGTTCTTTCTAATGTCTTCTTTTGATTATTGCTATGTAAAGCTAAAATAATGTAGATTGCCTCAACTGTAGCATACAGAATCTCTTAAGACAAAATGTTCAGAGAATTTTTCCTGTTCATTTTGTTTAGCTGTTTGGAAAACTAAACGCATATTAACATATAATCACAAGAAAACAAAAAAGCCCTGCTAAAAATCATCATTAGGCTTTGGATGAACATTTTTGGAAGGGATGTGCTGTTCTGTGTGTTGTTTAATACAGGAATTGTAAAATGGGTAAATGAAACGTCTTTGTATCAGTGGCTGAAAACAGATCACTCAGCAACTGCAGTGAGTTCACCTCATTATGGAGTTTAAACAAAAAACAAAAAAGGAATAACATGCCAGGGAGAAGTCTCTTTTCACATCACAAAATATCACAATTAATAATTTAGTATTCAGTATTCAGAAAATATTTCTTACAGTATTTCCTGATTGTGCATTTTTGCCAGATTTCAGAAAACAAAATGCAATTCTGAAGCCTATGTACTGTTTGACTTGCATAGAGGAAATAATGGGATAGTTTTTCTGGACTTCAACAGAGCTTCTGAATTTGCCAATTACAGATGAAAGTGCAATATGTAATAGAATTCAGTACTCTTAGTAATCAGTGACTGCTGTTGAAAAGTTTGGCTGTGGGCACAGGTTTTGGGAAGACAAACTGAAGCAGCACTTATCTATTATATAGTGTCACATGTGTGCTTAGGAGGCAGTCAACAAGCCATGAGGTGAGTGAAATATTGCGAGATGAAGGGTTGATTCATGGTACTAATGCCTCTCTCTCATCAGAACCAAAGAGGAGAAATAATGATCCCATTTAGTCACCTGCACCACTTCCAGATTCACGAAATGGTCGTCCAACGTCACTTCCACTTCCGGCTCCTGACGATGACGTCACTTGTGCCCTCCCAATAATGATGTCACTTCTGGCATCTGATGATGACATCACTTCCAGTTCCTTCCCGATGACGTCACTTCTGTCTAATCATCTTTGACGTAATTTCCTGCCACATCACATCCGACCACCATTTTCTGTATAAATATCGTTTTTTATTATTATTCTCATAACATCTGCAGGACATTATACAGGGCAAATCCTTAACTTTTTTTGGAATTCATTTATTCCTTATTACAATAGATAGATAGATAGATAGATAGATAGATAGATAGATAGATAGATAGATAGATAGATAGATAGATAGATAGATAGATATTGCACAGTGCATTTCACATTGTGCATTTCAGATAGATAGATATTGCACAGTGCATTTCACATTGTGCATTTCAGATAGATAGATATTGCACAGTGCATTTAACATTGTGCATTTCACATGTGCAATATCTATATCAATTTATTATATACTGTCTCTCATATCTGTCTCTCTGTCTGGTCATTCCATATGGTCTTGTGGTCCTCATCATAGTGTCAATGCACATCTTGGCCTGTCCAGTACTTGACTCATAGGACAAATCCAGGCTAAAATATATTTTATGCTTTCCACCATGCTGCCCAATCCGATGCCAGCTTTCCCATTTCTACTGTGCTCCAAAACTTGAGTCTGTGACATCCACAGTGCCCTTATTTTTCCCACAACTTGCTTTATTCATGTGGAAAAGAACAGATGCACCTGCCACCCAAATTTTATACTACACCTGTCTCTAAACTGCCAAATCCTCTGCTAGCTTGCCTAGTTCCCCATTCTGCCAAAACCAACACCATAATGTCTGCACACCCACATCTGTAATCTCCCAATAATGTGACATTCTGTGTGTGTTATCACACATCCGTACCATAAGTCCAATCTGTTGCTGTTTTCAATGCAATGTTTCCAAACCTTTTTTTCTGTAGTGGCACACTTTTTGAAACCAAAATCATCACAAGGCACACCACTATTCTACTAACCTCAAACACAGGACAGGATATGTTGATTTTTGGTCACCTCTTCGTTGTGCCTTCTAATGCCAGTCCTGTAGCCTTCATCTAGCTGTTCAGCAATACTAAGCTTGCCAAAAAAGTCATGCTGTTGTCTAGATTACCATGGCTACTTTCATGCCACTCGCATTTTTCAGAAAGATGTTTTAGATCTCATACCCCCGTCATTGTCCACAATGCTTCAGTACTAATGCTTTGAAACAGCAAACAGGGAAAGCAAAAAAAGGCATTACTTACACCACTTGCAGTTAGCCAACTCCGTTTGTCATAACAAGAACTGGAAAAAGTCTTTGTGTAAGCTCATCCTTAAATTCTTAAATCAGGTCTGTCTGGGCCAAGTTCCTTTAATTCTTTTTTAATGCAATTGAACATTTTATAAAGGAGTGTTTTGTTAAAGAAATAACCGAATTTTCTTTAATTTCTGAACTTCTGCTTGAAGTTGCCATCAAAGTCGCGCTCGCTTATCTGTAGTTATGTAACATTAAAGGTGTTAACTGTGAACCACTGACGTCACAATGTCATAGTGCATCGATGATTGTCCAAGCACATTAGATTAAAAAAACCTAAAACAATACTAATTTGTTGCCAATAAATGTGGGAGTGTCTGAGGCATACAAAGTGCGTCTCCAGAAAAATCTGAAAGCAACCAATTAAAGGGCAGCCTCAGGTCACCTACTTGCCAAAAGATCAAGGACTTACATAGACTCTCATTTGGTTGGCGTCCTTTAATCCGGAAATATATGTATTTACACTGAATTGTTTTATTTTATTCTCAAAGAAATGAAACAAATACAAGTTGGAGCCAATTTTTAATGGATATTGACATGCGCTGACACCAGGCACGTTGTGCAAATGAACAAATGTATTTCATGATATTTCACCTTACCTAATTAATTTAAGTAGAGTTTTTAAAATATATGTGGGTGCGGAGCCCCATTGCACTTTGTTACTTTTAGTAACATAATGTGTTAACTGTATATCATTCTGATGCAGATTCCAGAAGTGGAACTTTTTAATGTCATATTTACTGTGTTTATGTCCAACTGCCAAATATCCTTGGTGGTACTCATGTATCTTGAATTTCCTTAGTTAAGCAACCCCTTCACTGTTAAAAAAGGAAAATATTTAGTTAAAAATGACAGTTGGACTATTGAAGACCCAATAATGACTATACTCACAATGGCCATTTGTCTATATATTGGATAAAGGTTATGGAAAAATAGTTCCTCGATACAACACAAAGCAAGGGAAGGTGTGAAATATTATAAAAGTCCCACAGAACACAATAAAATTGGTATCTGACCGGGCAGCTGTCTGGTTCTTTTAGCAATACCTGATGCTGGGGATAAAAAGGTACAGAAAGTCATGGAGATTAGTATTTTTGGTGCATTTGATAGGATGGCATCGGTACAAGGCACTCTACTACAAAGACAGCTGAGCAAGTTCCATTTAGCTAGTGTCAGAGGAGCAGTCAGGATTTTACTCCTGTTTGTTTAACTTCTACCGTGCTACTCCCTATTCCCCTTCTTTGCGTTTTGTTTCTAATTTGTTAATACAAATACTGATTTTTATAACTATGGACTCTTTGGCATTTATTCTTGGCTCAGAGATAAGTATTGAGTGCCACATCTTATGCAAGAAATGTTCTCTGTGAAGAGAAAAGGAGTAAATTGATAGATCTAAATCTGGATCTAGCTTTCACAACAAAGAACTTGTAAACCTGATTGAGAGGTAAGACGTAGATGGATACTTTCCTTTAAGCTCTCCTATGGATCCTCCCATTTCCTCCTGCTGTTCAGGCCACTGATGACACCACCAAAACAACTAACAGAATCTTCAAGCAGGTCTTACCCTCTCCCACGTTCATCTTTATAATTTTCTTTGTTTCCCCAGACCCTTTCCCATTTTCTTGATAGTCTTCCACCATATATTAGGCTCCTGCTTCCTCCAAGTCCTTCATATTACATACAGTTCTCTGTGCTAATACACCTCTCTTTCTCTGTCTGAAAGACTACAGATCAGTGGTACTCACTCCAATAGGGCCAAAGTGTTTTGAGATATTGTTATGTAAACACGTTAAACAGAATATTCCAGACAGTCATGATCATCTCAAGTCTTCATATTGTCACCACCCGTCCACAAAGCATTTCACATCACTTGCACTCCATACCATCCTGGCATATCTGGATAATACAAATTTCTATGTCTGCTTATAAACTGCAGTTCAGCATTTAAACCTGTTGTACCAACAAAGCCGACCACCAGACACCTAAATTTAGGATTTAGTGTCCTCTGCTGCGGTTAGGCTTTGGACTTCCTAGCCACAGACCTCAGCATACGTCGATCGTCAGCATTAAATGCCTCCAGAAGCTAGTATTTCGAGCCCCCTCTGTACACCTTGGTCACATATGACACAACTCAATCTTCATAATTAAATTTGTAAATGACACCACCATCGTTGGCTTAATCACCAACAATGATGAGACAGCTTACACAGAAGAGGTCTACCTGCTGATTCAGTAGTGCCAGGACAATAATCTCACACTTAATGTTATCAAAACAAAAGAGCTGATCATAGATTTCAGAAAGCAGAAGGCAGATGACATCTACATCAGAGGACATGCTTCTGACAGGCCAGGCAGCTTTACATTTCTGGTAGTGACTAATCATTAATGAACTGAAGTGACCGCAACACATTTTAGCTCTTGTCTAAGAGGCTTACCAGCACCTCTCCTTCCTCATATATTTGAGGACAGTTTATGTTTCTCCATCTGTTCTCTGGAACTTCTACAAGTGCACAATAGACTTTATCTTACTCAGCTCAAACTCATAATATGATGCAGAAGGTGGCAAAGGCAGCACAGAATATTACTGGCACACAGCTGCCTTCTCTTCCCAAAGGTAAATGGTGTAATGAAAGACCTCAGCCATGCTGCATAGTCCTCATTTCTCTCTTCTGGCAAATCGTACAAATCCATTGGCACACACACAAGTAGATTCAAAGGTAGTTTCTGAACAGTTATTCATAAGGCCAAATACTATAAGAAATACTCTGTGCATGCATATATAAACATATAATATATATATATATATATATTATAGTGGTAAGCCAGCCTCTGGACACAGACAGACAGACACCAGAATGTTCAAAACACACACGTTTATTTTAAATAATCTACACCAAAATGCATTAATTAGCCAAACTCAGTCTCTTTCTCTCTCTTCTGTCTTTCACCTCTTCGAATCCTTCTGCTGCCTCTACTCCTCTCCCGACAAGCTCCGTCTCCTTCTTCCTGACTCAGGCTCTCCTACTGGAGTGAGGCGGCCCCTTTTATGCAGTACCCGGATGTACTCCAGGTGCTCAGTGATGATCTTCTGGCGGCACTTCCTGGTGTGGCGGAAGTGCCACATGAGCCCCCGGAAGCACTCCGGGTGTCCCTGGAATTACTTCCGGCAGCACCCCCAAGTGTGGTGGAAGTGCTGCACTCCAGGGTTCCATAATTGTCCAGGGGCCCCCTGGCGGAAGCCACAGGCCCCAACAGGGATGAGCTTCCCAGCTCAGTTCCGGTGGCCCCCAAGCAGAGCAGGGTGGCTGCCCTCTCGTGGCCCAGGGGAGGTATTGTCCCTCTCGTGGACCATTCAGGCGTCCCGGCTGGGTAGGGTCCCCAGCCGTCTGCCACAATATATATACCACAATAGGTATACTATTTTCATGCATGTGCATTTTGTTAGCATTGCATTATAGTCAACTGTTCTCAAGATCCTGTATATGTAAGTAAGATTTTGATTATGTACAATGTACATATAACAATAAACTGCAGAGAAAAACTATTGAAGCTGGACAAGCAATTCTCCACCTTCACAATTGATGTTAATTATTTAGGTCATGGATGTGTTTTCAGTTCACTTTTTTATAGCACTCTTGAATACAAACTCATATCATTTTCATAGCTTCACAGCTATAATATAATAATTGCAGATGTCATAGACCTTATGACATTTACATACACAAATGTTTAAACTACATTAACACACAGAAAAAGAACACAATTTCAATTTGACTGACTTAAAACCTGTTACAGATAAGATATGGCCAGTTAACAACAGGGAAAGGAAAACAAAAGCTCCAGTCAACAGCATTATTGAGAAAAAAATAAACCACTTGCGATAAACAGTCACTGTAAAAGTGTAAAAAGAAGATTAAATGTTTTGTCTTTGAACTCAATAAGGTAGGCCACTGTTAAAGGATTATCCAATTATACATTTCCTTATCCAATTCAGGTTGATGGAAGGTCGGTACTGATCCTGGTAACACTGAGCACAAGATGGGGGCAAACTGTACACAGCACCATTCTATCACAGTGCTCACTCACACATACCCCCACAACCACAAGGTGGCCGATTCACTTAACATGCATACATTGTTTGCAGAAGAAGTACTAGAGTACCCAGAGAAAACCCATTCAGACACCAGGAGAACACGCAGACAATGCTGGCACTAGGATTGTAATCAAGGATCTAAAGTTGTGTGCTTGAAGCGCTAGCTACTGAATCACCATGCCACCAGATCTAATGATAGTCAGTAATATTCTTCTTTAGTTTGGCAGTTAATTTATTGTTCCTGGTTATTTCGTAACACCTTCATTTGTCCTCACTTGCTTGATTATGTGCTTACATACAGTGTTTCTGGCAGAAAACAAAAAGAAGGTAAAAAGAAAAATATTAATAATCATGTACCTTTGACTAGGGTTTTTGCTGGAACATCACTAAAAATCGTGGCAATAAAGTAATATAAACACATGGAAAAGGAATGTGGAAAAATTGCATAATGTGAAAAGAAAGCAATGACATTACTGCATGTTTGGATGAAAACACGAGAAACAGGTTTCTTAAATAAATGGTTCCAAATGCTATTTAAGCAACAGGAACTGATTTTCATAACTAATGCTAACTTACCATTTAACTCTTTTGGAGATTTGACCAATGACAATGATAAATGGATCACCCCAAACTTATTTAGAAAAAAGTACTGGACATGTTATAATGATATTTGAAAAACAATTGTTTTTTGTATTTTACCAAATTCTTCTTCTCTGCTGCAATTTGTGCTTTCCATGCGTCATCAATATAGAAAAAAGTACTTAAATATTTGTGAAGTGACCTTGAAAAATTCATTCAATAAGGGCATGAGTATACCCTTAATTAATGGTGAGCACTGCTGAGCACAGTACAAGATGCATAAATCAAAATAAAATTACAGATAGCAGAAATCTAGCAAGTGCTGACTTGTTCAAATATATATATTTTTGTAGTGCCATCAGGCAATTTTTGGCTTTGTGTGTGTTTGTGGAATACAGGAAAACAGGCACCTAGAACATCTATTCAATTTCAGGCCTGATAATGCAAAGATGCTCTCCTGTACTTGCATCAGGGAGCTTCCGTGCACAGATTACTGAATAGCCAATCTTAATAGCAAATAATGTCACTGTTTACTGAGAAAAAAACACTATGGATACACACATATAATAGATATACATATATGCAAATAGATCAATGAAAATAAATCCTATTATGTATATATATATATATATATATATATATATATATATATATATATATATATATCCATCCATTTTCCAACCCGCTGAATCCGAACACAGGGTCACGGGGGTCTGCTGGAGCCAATCCCAGCCAACACAGGGCACAAGGCAGGAAACAATCCTGGGCAGGGTGCCAACCCACCGCAGGACACACACAAACACACCCACACACCAAGCACACACTAGGGCCAATTTAGAATCGCCAATCCACCTAACCTGCATGTCTTTGGACTGTGGGAGGAAACCGGAGCACCCGGAGGAAACCCACGCAGACACGGGGAGAACATGCAAACTCCACGCAGGGAGGACCCGGGAAGCGAACCCAGGTCCCCAGATCACCCAACTGCGAGGCAGCAGCGCTACCCACTTCGCCACCGTGCCGACCTATATATATATATATATATATATATATATATATATATATATAATATATTGTGAGATATGGCCAGCCATTCATCCCGGCCAATACACCCAGGCTGCCAGATGGAGCCCTCCTTGCAGCATGGAGGTGCCCCGAATGCCAGCAGGGAATCATGGACAGTGGAGTTATAATGCACAGCCCTGCTGGATACCATGGGAGCAATGTTCCCTCTAAGCTGAGCGCGTGAGCTCATACTTCCCGCACAATCGCTCATTCCAACGGCGTCGCTTGTACTTATCGCACGATCGCTCACTCCGACCGTCGGAGTTGGTGCTCATAAATTTTTGGTTTAAACAAAATGTCGCTCATAAACAATGTTTTTTGCTCACTATATGCTACTCCTTAGAGGGAACATTGCATGGGAGTCGCCAGGAGTCGCTGCAAGTTGGCCCAGGAATTTATATTTTCCGTATAGCCCGGAAGTATTTCCAACTCACGGGAACAGAAGAAATTATATACTTCCGGGCTGAAGAAAAACAGAAGTTTTTACTTGACCCGGAAGTGCTGGATAATCACATGGACTGAGGGCTCGGAAGCACTGCCGGTTCGAGGACTATAAAGGACTGTGGGAGATCCCAGACAGATGAGCTAAGCTGGGTGGAAGGGTGGTAACGCGTCTGGGAGTGTGGAGGATTGTTATTGATTATTGATTTGTTTATTTATGAGTATAGTGGAGTGGAGGGTGCTTTGTGCACTTTATTATTATAATAAATATTCATTTTGGACTTTTATCTGGTGTCTGACGTCTGGTCTGAGGGTTCAAGGGGTCGATAGAGCCTCTAATTGTCACAATATATATATATATATATATATATATATATATATATATATATATATATATATATATATATGTGTGTGTGTGTGTGTGTGTGTGTTGCATGGTATTTAGGCTTTTATGTGTATGTGTGTGTGTGTGTCTTTGTTGATATTGTACTTTTATTAGTGTTCTGATGAGAAACAGATAGATAGAACTCTTTAAATATATAGACAGACAAATAAGTTAGTAAATAAATAAATACACACACTTTGGTCTAAGCACACACCATAATTTACTATAAAGCAAGAAAATTAAAAAGAAAGAAAACTTTTGACTTGGCTGTTACAGTCCCACTGTGTCATTATGCAGACGTATTACTGTTTGTATTAAGGAGCCCCATAGTGTTTCTTGACACACTTTTGCTGTATAATTTGTTGGCGGAAGGTCCTTAGTGTTAGTGGGTCAGAGACAGAATGTGAAGCATTGTTCATAATGGCACTCAGTTTTGGTTTAATTCTCTCCTTTGCTATGACCTCCAGGGGTCCGGAGTACATCCTGTAACTGAGCTTGCCCTTTTAATTAACCTGTTGATTCAGTGGGCCTCTCTTGAAGTGATGTTACCAGCCCAACACACCAAAGCATATATAACTGCACTGCCTATCACAGAGTTATAGAAGATGTGAAGGATGTCACTTCCCACATTAAAGTAATTCACTCTCCTAAGAAAGAGCCTTTTATACCATTTCTAATACAGTTCTTGTATGTTCCGAGACCAGTCCAACCTGTCATTAATGTGAATCCTCAAATACTTGTAGGCATGGACCTCCTCTACATCCACTCCTTGAATAATGACTGGACATAGAGGCTCTTTGGTGCAGCGAAAGGCAGAATTCCACTGGTCTATGTATATTAAGTAGTAAGGTCAGGTCAGGTTAGGAAGCATGCACTGGTACAGGGTGTTGATGCACCCACCACACGATGAAACAGCTAAGGATCTGAGTCAGCAACATCCGGTACTCTAAGCCCTTTAGCATGGCTGAATGCAATAACCCCTCCTTCCCAATCATTTGTGTTTGTGGAGCACCCCAAATCAAACACATTTGGAATACCACTACTTCTCGTCACTCTGTGAATCCTATAGCATATGACACAACTGTTTACAGGATGGTATTCACACTGGGGTGTCCTCTGTTGGTGTGTGAAGTATGCATCACCATTTACATGGTTGGTTAGTAATTTTTTGTCTAGTAAGCTTATGCACCCACAACAATCAACTGGAACTGGAACATTATACCCTTTCTTTATGTTTCTTGTAGCTGTTTGCTACTTTACTGCTCAGGAACCCACAATAATTTCTTCCGAGTCCATTCTTTGCTCACTTAGACTGGGAATAGTTATATTTTCAAATGCAGGCCTGTAGTGTCCCAGAAAAATATATACCTTTGAGGCTGCTGTGATTTGCACAATATGACTTTGACACTATGCTTTCGTATTGTGGGGAACAAAAGGCCAACACTAAGCCCATTGTTACTTTCTCACCAATAACCCCCAATAAATAACTAGAAAGACAGCATGATGCTGTTAACAAACACTGCAAACATGCTGTTCTGCTGGGCTCACATTGCTGCCATGTGATGTTAAAAGTATTAATAAATTATATATTACCAAACTTTATTATACTTACACTTGTTGGATTTTGTACATAATAATTATTAGCAGTGGAAAGTTTATTTGTATACAAGACTGTAATAAATAACTCTATTCTTTGCCCAGCACCACCATCATAACCTGCTCTACATGGTATTCCTTCTCTGTCGGCGGATCACATTGTAGTATTTCTTGCCACTGAGCCGACTCCATCACCCATTGGAGGGAACAAGACGGAACATTACATTTCACAACCTGGTGAGAGATACTTGTGTGTCAAATATCACATTTGTAGCTTGAAAAACAAAGTTGCACATACACAACAAACAATTAAACCGAGATACAAAGATTAGAGTGTAGATCAACATCACTTATCCAGACTTGCTGTGGAAGCCCATCTGATTCCTATCTTGTGTTGCTGGATGGATTTATCTTTATGCTATAGCATACAGGGTAAGAGCAGCCATACTACACTATTATAATACATTGAATTATGATATAGTTATATAAAAATTATTTTTACTTAAAATATGAATTATTACTAATTTTAGACATAGTATATGTGGAATTATAGTGTAGCTCACTAAACTATTAAGTGGAAGTATGCTTAATTAGAATCAATTAAATATTTCAAAAGCTGTGTGGATAGGCTCCATGCTCATTACCCCAAAGTGAATTAAATGAGCTTAAGAATGGTATGTTACCAGGATTTGGCTGGTACTCCACCCCAAGCCATTCTTTTTGTCTGGAAATGGTCCTTGGCATCTCCTGTCAGTGTCTGTTGTTGTACCACATTAATCAGACAGCAGTCACATGATGGCAAGGAATATAAAAGATGGGGCTTGGCAGAGTCAGACTGAGCACATGTGCCTAGAAGGGCAGAACTGCTCTTTGGTGCTAGTTGTGTTACGTTACCACTTTGTAATATGTGGCTGGGAACACAGACCTTGGCTGGTGTATGATAGGTGTGAGCTACAATAAAAATGATAGTCATGATATGAAAAAAAACAATAGGAATTATTTATTATCAACTTTGTAATGCAATGAATAATCAAAATAGCAGTCAGATGGTCATAGACAAGCGATAAAACAGGAACAAACCAAATGCAGAGGCAAAGGCAAAATCTAAAAGCAGACAAAAATGTCAGAATTGGCAGAAAATACAAAAATGCATGAAGGATGCACAATTCTGTAGTGAACTGCCTCTACCAGGCTCTCTCATTTATTTCTTTGCCCCACCATAACATGACTGGTGCCTGATTAATGTTGCTCAGCAAAAAGACAAGGAAAGGAGGGCTCAGGGTAAAATTGTAGGCAAATGATTGGCTAAAGGTGGAGCCTCCGCCAAATCCTGACACATCTCATGGATTACATTGGGAGCGTTAACTGCAGGGTCATGTTTTAGCTCTGACTGATGACTGATAACTAATTACATAGTTATTACTCTTTAACTAGCTGAGTAGATAATATTTAATTAAATCAAAAGCATTATATACCGTGCCAATGAAATAACATTTAATGAATAGCAATAAGCAATGCACATCTACTAATATTTTGTCTCAGTTTACTGATTATTAAATGGTCTTGACTGGACACATTTTTTTACAAACTATTTGATACATTAGTAGCTTTAGTAGTAGTAGTATTGTTGTATGTATTATTGATAAATACCAAGCTTTCACTCTCAAATCAGAAAGCTGCTTTCTGACAAGGGTTAAAAGGGATAATAATAATAAGAAGAAGAATGATAATTGTTTAAAAACATGTATGAATGAGTGATTCATCTTGCTAGTTAAACACTCTGCCAGTGCTGAAGCACATTTCACACCCCTCCTTTCCTAAAATACCTTTCAGTATGAAAAGTGTGATATAAAAGAAAAATTAATTATCCTTACAAACAATCCATGCAGGTAGAGAAAATGTGCCAGAGGGTAAGCCTCCACTGCTGCTCAGCCATTGCTGTGATGATTCCTAAGCTGTTTGCACCTGATAATGAGTCGGAGTCTACTTTCCCTTATTTTCAATCCCCAGTCTTACAGTCCTTCCCCCTCTGCACTTGCTGACAGTGCAGTAATGAGACGCACATTGCACTGCAGAGCCCCGCGAAATCCAGCAACTCCCCCACTCCACTCTCAATGGAAGGCTGTAAGTGACCAGCATGTTATGAACACATATGGGTTAGTTTTGTCTAGGTTAAGTAAGCTAATATGAACTGAGAAACATGTTACGCATGGCATTGGGTCAGCTGCAGAAAATATTTACCAAACATATAGGCTGGCAGACAATATGCGGCAGAAGAAAAGGGAATGGCAGAGTTCATCACAGTTCATCTAGCCTTTGCATGAAAGGGGCCTCAGAACTGCTTTCTTCTATTTTTTTTTTCTTTCTTTTTTCTACAGTATGTCCACTACTCTTAACAAACACCAGCCCATCGCTGCTCATTGCCACTAATCCACTAAGATGGTCTGGGAGGAATGTTTTCCCTTCTTTGAAATGAGATCTTCCGCTCTCACTTCCCTTCTGAACAGACTTATGGAAGTAAATGAAGAATGAAATAGTGCCCCTGTATCCTTCAATATAATGCTCTCTTATTAAAATGTAGCCCAGCAGTTCAAGTTTAAGACAAGACGCCAGGCTATGCTGAAAATTGTACATCAAAGGGAAAATAGGTGGCGAGGAGGTGGAGATGTCTACAGGCAAATGTTTGAGATTTAGCTTTGAAAACTGCAGTCTACTGTGTGAGTGCAATATGTCAAAATACTAGAGTAGTAAAAACAGACACAATTTAATATAAAGCAGATTGCGTACATTTTATTACATTGTATTTGTAAAAATGTTCAAAATAAATGTACATGAAAATCAAGTGTGAAATTATTTCAGTAAGTAGGACTGTTTTAAGTTTTGAGATTTTTTACCATGAGAAAAAAATAAACACATACTAAAATAAAATGTTGCATTTTCAAATAAAACCCTTTACTATTCAACAGCACAAAATCAGGTTTCTTCTTCTGGGTAGGTCAGTATCTGTGTGGCGTTTCAGTCTTCTCTTTGGGCTCACATAAATATTTCTACTGGTGTTTCAAGTTTTCTGCCATGTCCCAAAGACAATTATGTCTTCTCTAGCTCCCAGTGACCCTGAATTAAACAGTGGTATAGTAATTACATTTACTTAATTATCAGTCTCAACCATTAATAGTGAATTTGATAAATGAATGGTACTTGCACATTTCTGAATTTTTTGCATGCCCTGGTCAACATGAATTACAAGGTGTCACCCTGTGTATTAGTATTAATATGGCTACTATGCTTCAGATGTCTATTTCTATTCAAAACAAAGTCAATAATCTTCCAGAGATAAAATTAAGACATGTTCTGGTGTTTATTAAGAAGACCTTGCTTATAGATCAAAATACTTGGAAGCAACTTCAAGTCAATGGGAGCCACCAAATATTCAATAGCACATCTGTAATGTTTCCAACCCTCCTTAATTCAGTTCAGGGTTGAAGGGAAATATTTTGGAAGTACTTAGTGTCTCTTCTGGGTGGCACGGTGGCGCAGTGGGTAGCCCTGCTGCCTTGCAGTTGGGAGATCTGGGGACCTGGGTTCGCTTCCCGGGTCCTACCTGCGTGAGTTTGCATGTTCTCCCCGTGTCTGCGTGGGTTTCCTCCGGGCGCTCCAGTCTCCTCCCACAGTCCAAAGACATGCAGGTTAGGTGGATTGGCAATTCTAAATTGGCCCTAGTGTGTGCTTGGTGTGTGGGTATGTTTGTGTGTGTCCTGCGGTGGGTTGGCACCCTGCCCGGGATTGGTTCCTGCCTTATGCCCTGTGTTGGCTGGGATTGGCTCCAGCAGACCCCCGTGACCCTGTGTTCGGATTCAGCAGGTTGGAAAATGGATGGATGGATAGTGTCTCTTCTACAGGAGTTTAGGGTACTCAAGTTTGTCTTAGTCTAGTTTCAGGTACAATTTTTTAGTAGCGACACAGACACAAGCACCAACTGGCAACACAAACACCAATCCTGGATGGAGCAGCAGCCTATTTTAGACAATATTTAATAAGACATGCACAGATGTTTCAGCTACCAAAAAACAGTATCACTGTGGGTTTAATTAAAGAACTTTTGACCAAAGGGTTTGTTTTTCACATCTACAAATGCATTCTTGATTATCATGATCCTGGAGACTGGCAAGGTACTGCATGTTGGTTGTATATTCAACTAAGAATTTTATCAGTTTACTGTATGATAGAACCAGTACTATAAAGAAAGATGGCATAGCATTGTATCTGGTAGCATTAAGACCACACAGTACCTGGACCTTAGTTTGAATCCTGGCTGGGGGACTTTTTGTATTGACTCAATGCCCTACTTATCTGCTAGAAACTCATTTTGCTGGCATGCACAGATTGAAGGTATGAGCATGAGTTTTCTCTGTGGTAGACTGGCAGACTGGCATCTAATTACAGATTGGTTCTTGCTGTGTGCCCAGTAGTACCAGGACAGCAGTCTGTCTTTTGGAATACTGACAACAACACTTAATTAGTAATGAGTAAAACAATTTGTGGGAAACTGAAACTCAGGGTTTCACTTCACAAAAAAAAATTGTGAAATAAATTGTGTTTCACTTCCAGGGAAATTTGTGCCATTAACACAAGAAGTAAGGGATTTAGTTAATGTCTGTCAGCATTTCTATTCATTAATTCTACATCTGTCTGCCTGTCATTTAGTATTTAAATAAAGATTTTTTGCAAAAATGTGTGTGTATCCTCAACTAGGATAAGGCAGGTGATAGGTAATGGCATGGGTTGGGTGTTTGGCAGCAGCAACTTTCCATGTGGAGAAAACACAGTAATGTGCATGGTGAATCATATTAGTATATCTTTGTGTGGAAAATATGTTTCATGTCAAATTTTGAAAAATGTACCACACTTTTCCATGGTAATATGAATGAAAGATATACCGTATTTATGTGTGTACCACGCGCACATTTTTTCCTGAAAATTAGCATTAGAAAATCAGGTGCACGTCATACACAAGGAAATTTTTTTCTGTAATGTTTACTTCTTCTGCTTGGGCTCGCTCGTGCTTGCTTGCTTGCTTACTTGCTCTTGTATCCTGCTAAATTGAGAGTGGATATTCAAGGTAAGTTCAACATTTTTAGTTTTCCAGATGAAGCAGAAAAAGAGCTAAGAAAATTGATCCTAACACTTTTTGAAATATGACCGTGAGTCGCATAGTGTCCTGGCAAAGCAAAGAAAATTTTACCTGCAATTTGGTTCATTTGCAATGAGACTGGCTGCAATTATATATTCTGTTCCCTCCTCAACTACTTTTATATTTAAAACTAGCAAAATACCCGCGCTTCACAGCGGAGAAGTACTGTGTTAAAGAGGTTATGTAAACATATACATACATATCTACATATACACATATCAACATATATATACACATACATATACACATACATACATACACATACATATATATATATACACACATACATACATACATAAATACACACATATATATATATATACACATACAGACACATATATATACATATTTACATTTCTACATATATATATACATATCTACATATATATATATACACATATATATACATATCTACATATATATATATATATATATATATATATAGACATACATATATACATACATACTGCTTTTAAATTTTTATTAAGAAGAAAAGAAAACCTTTTTAAATTGAGGGAAAATATACCAATAACAATTTGTTAAGGATCTGTTTTTTTGTGAAGCTGCCTTTACACAGCTTCTCCGCTGTTTTATAAACGAACGCCATATAAAACCATCCTTTCTCCTTGCTTAGCGGTTCTGTATTCTTTTATTGTTCGTTTATTACGGTTGTTATAGTTATTGTGTAGCTATTTGAGACTCACTTTTCTGTTCAGGTACAAATTTCCTTTATGTAGTCCGCGGATTCTCTGCTATTTTTTGTTCGTTTATTACGATTATAGTTATTTATTGATTCCCTTCTTTAGCTGACTACCTGCTCATATAAGGCGCTCTGCTGTTCTTTTGTGAAGCAGCCTTTACACAGCTTTTCCGCTGTTTTATAAACGAACGCCATATAAGGTCTTCCTTTTTCCTTGCTTCGCCAAGGAAGCAGCCTTTTTATTTAATCCACGGGTTCTCCGCTGTTTTTTTTGTTTGTTTATTACGATTGTTATAATTCTCTTTGGGCGGCACGGTGGCGCAGTGGGTAGCGCTGCTGCCTCGTAGTTGGGAGATCTGGGGACCTGGGTTCGATTCCCGGGTCCTTCCTGCGTGGAGTTTGCATGTTCTCCCTGTGTCTGTGTGGGTTTCCTCCGGGCGCTCCGGTTTCCTCCCACATTCCAAAGACATGCAGGTTAGGTGGATTGGCGATTCTAAATTGGCCCTAGTGTGTGCTTGGTGTGTGGGTGTGTTTGTGTGTGTCCTGCGGTGGGTTGGCACCCTGCCCAGGATTGTTTCCTGCCTTGTGTCCTGTGTTGGCTGGAATTGGCTCCAGCAGACCCCCGTGACCCTGTGTTCGGATTCAGCGGGTTGGAAAATGGATGGATGGATGGATAATTCTCTTTGTATACCACGTTGTCAGTTCAGCACTCCGGTTGTAATATGACCAAGCTGTGCAAGCTTACTGTTGAGAATGCAACGTATAGTTGTAAAAGAGAAAAGCAATCTTGCCTCAAATCAATGGCAGCCTTTTGTAGGTCTATGAACTTAATTTAAACTTTAGGTTTACACGGTGCTTTGTTTCCGAAGTACCTGCACTCATGAATATGTCTGTATGCGTCAGTCGCTTCATATGTTCACGTGAGCCGCCCTCTTGTGTGATGTTGCGATGTCCACGGCTTTATTTAATGTTAGCTAAGACCCGGCACTTAAAAGTTTCTCACTACAGCAATTTTAACTCCGTTACAAAGTGATCCAAAGTCTCGTTTATACCTCGTGTCTTCTCATTAAACTTGTATGTCGCGAATATGGTATTGCAAACGGCAGCGGGAGCGTTTCTATAAACTTAATTTAAACTTACGGTTTACACCGTGCTTTGTTTCCGCAGTAGCTGCACTTATGAATATGCTTGTATGCGTCACTCGTTCACTTCTTATTGTTTCGCTGCCTTCTCAATTGTGTAACGAATGTTTTCTTCAGCGCTCTTTGGGGCTCTTGTGATCCAAAGTCTCGTTTATACCTCGTGTCTTCTCATTAAACTTGTATGTCGCGAATATGGTATTGCAAACGGCAGCAGAAGCGTTTCTATAAACTTAATTTAAACTTACGGTTTACACCATGCTTTGTTTCCGTAGTAGCTGCACTTATGAATATGCTTGTATGCGTCACTCGCTCGCTTCTTATTGTTTCGCTGCCTTCTCAATTGTGTAATGAATGTTTTCTTCTACGCTCTTTGGGGCTCTTCCTTGTTTTGTACGTACTGCGTTCACAGTCAGTTCACGTGATTACGTGGGTGGCGTGATGACACGATACGCAACTCCGCCTCTCACGGCCATGGAGGTGCACTCTATTACAGTATATGGACAAAAAAGAGGTTCCAGTTATGACCATTACACGTAGAATTTTGAAATGAAACCTGCCTCACTTTTGTAAGTAAGCTGTAAGGAATGAGCCTGCCAAATTTCAGCCTTCCACCTACACGGGAAGTTGGAGAATTAGTGATGAGTGAGTCAGTCAGTCAGTGAGTGAGTGAGTCAGTGAGGGCTTTGCCTTTTATTAGTATAGATTACAATTTTTATATTTAAAATTACAATTATAACTTTTTTTCCCCAAAGGGGATTGTTTAACATCATACTGTTAACATCATACTGTTGTACAGTATTAGGATTGTATTATCATACATTGTCTGCTTCTCCATGGGTACTATTTAACATCATTCCCTGAGTTTATTCTTTTGGGACTGTTTAAGATTATATTCTACGTTTATAGTATTTGGACTGTATTGGCAATAGATATCTCCACTTTAATCTATCTACAATGTTGCTGGGGGACTTGTTTTTTTTTGTGGATGTGCTCTGTTGCTAGGCATGTCAGAGGACTGAGATTTCATGAATTCTGGTCTAGCTTCACTTGAGGAGGCAAAATGGGATGGTGGGTTAAGTTAATTCCAATCTATTGTTTTTACCTCCACAATTATAAGGGTCAACACAACAATACACTTCATATCCACAACTCCCAGCAAAACTGGAAATTAAGGTTAAAACTATCTTATGTAATAATGTACTATCTTAGTTTAAGACTATAAAATGCCAACAAAAGTTCAAAAAAAGTGTTTCTCTGACCAGGCAGTGAACTTTGTGAGGTGGAATGTCAAAGGTCTCTATCACGAATTAAAGAGGAAAAAAGTTTTCTCTCACCCAACAGGCCTAAACGGCAAGACAGTATTTTTACAGGAGACTCACTTATTAAGTAATGATCAATTTCGGTTGCAAAGAGATTGAACTGGCCAAATATTTCACGCCAGCTATGCAAAGAAAGCTATAGGTGTGGGAATCTTAATACACAGAACAATTTCATTTGTAGTGTCAGATGTAGTATGTGACCCTGAAGGGCGATATGTGATCGCGATGGGTAATTTTTTTAGTTGTAAGTGATTTTGATAAATATCTATGCACCCAATGTGAATCTATTCCTAATGTGAACACTCATAAAATTATAATGGTCGGAGACTTTAATTGTGTTTTAAATCCAGACCTGGATAGGTCTTCAGCTACATTTAACACTGCAAGAACAATTACAGAATTTGTAATTGATCATAACTTATCAAACCCATGGAAATTTTTAAATCCAAACATAAGCGCATTATTCAGCTTAAAATCTTTTATTGAGCACATCTATCTTGTTTAAAATTGTCCAAAATGTTTTCAGGACAAGATCCAACCTGCAAACATTGAAATCTAGTTCCAGCCTCAATGGGCCACATGTTTTGGGAGAGCACCAAATCAACATCATACTGTACTAAAATCTTTAAATGCCTATCAGACAGCCTTGGTGTCACAATTACTCCTAATCCAAACACAGCTGTGTTTGGTGTATTCCCAGATGGGCTTAAAATGAAGAAGGACAACAGGTGGCACAGTGGTAGTACTGCTGTTTTGCAGTAAGGATATTGTGGCTTCGCTTCCCAGGTCCTCCCTGTGTGGAGAGCGCTTTCAGTAGTGAGAAAAGCACTATATAAATGTAAAGAATTATTATTATTATTATTATTATAAAGAAAGAATTATTAACAAACTGTAACTGCCTCTATTTCACCACTATCACATATACTTATCTTGCTCCACTGAAGCAATCCTAGCCCACCTCTTTTATGTCTGATGTAACTGATGTTATATACTGTTTGAAATTGGAAAAAATCTAATTCTCACTTTAAGGATCTGTTCAAAACCTGGCAGGATCTAATCAATAATATTTTAGAATAAGCATTATATTGGGGAAAAAGAAGCCTCTTCCATCTTTTCTACTCTTAAAGTTTTACTCTGGCTGTTGGCCTTCTCTCTTTCTCTTGGGTAAGGGGTTGAATTGAATTTAGTCTTGTTAAGTTCGAATTGATTTTATGGTTACTTGCTTTTAATAAAATCAATTGAAAAGACAAATGAATTCTTTTACCACTGCAATAAACTTTCAGATTTTTCAATTATAAGGTAAAAGTTTAAAATTTCCAGTCCTCACCAAATTTGTGGCAATACAGTGCTTTAGGGCTCTTCTTGAACAGCCTGAACTATTTAGCGTCTTCCTTTTTGATTAAAAGCTCAAAGGACTTTGATGAAAAACAAACATATACTATAACTGTGGGTGATTGAATCTTATTTTGTCTTTAAAAGACAGCTTGGGTTTGCCTCATGAGGTATAACAACTTACAGTACATTAAGACTGCAAGGCCACTGATCACCATATAAAATAGTTCAATTGACCATACTAATTATTTTTCAATAGGCGTGATGTTTAGCTTTTTTTTTTCTTTTAAAGCAGATATGCATGGAGGTGTTCACAATTTTCCATTCATCAATGAAAGCAGCAGGTAGCAGTTGCTTGAAAACAGGAAAATACATGGAAGTTCAATATCACTGATATATGTGGATGTTCTCATACGGTATGTGAGCATATTTAAACTCTATCAAGAAATATTACAAAACTCAGCCTAACAGAAGAACCAAAAGTGATACATTAGGAAAGATGTGCTGGGTCAAGTTTTACTCTGTTACTTTATACCTTCCGAATACAACTGTTTTCAGGACTCCAGAAAGATGAGTTTTCTCAACTTTCTTTCAGGCCTGTAAAGTGAAGGCTGTGTTTATTTTTTCTGCACACTGAAGACAAAACTCAAAAACAATTACATAGACTTCTCACATTTCACTCTGACTGAAGTACAGAGATGAGTGGCAAATTCCTAGGAATATTTAATTAGTCATTCATTAGGCTATGCATTTATTTCATACGGAATGGCACAGTGATTAGGGTAGCTGCCTCATACAGCCATGGACCCCATTTAATTTCAGCCTGAGGTGCTGTTTATATGACGTTTAAATGTTCATCTAGTGCTCATTCTATGAGGACATTGGTTTCCTTCCACAGGTCAACTGGGGACTCTAAATTATATCAATTTGTATCAGCTTTGTGATGGGCTGCTTCCTGCATTGCTGCAAGGACAGATTTTTGCTTCGTTGTGATCCTGAAATTAATAAGCACATATTGGAAGGAAGGATGGATATATGTTGGTTTAACTTGCACTATAATCTTATTAAGTAGCTTGTGGTGCTGCTCCTTGTGAAAGGTGTTACATACAATAAACACTGATTGATTGATGTCAAGATAAGCAGGAAAGCAGAAACACTTTCAGTAGGTGTGTATCTTTTTCATAACAGTAAATGAAATATCCATTACTAGGATGGCCCTGGAGACCAGTGCTTAACATTACTGCCTTACAATTTGAGGGTCCTGGGTTCAAATAACTGTTTAGTTCCCAGCTTTGTATGCAATAGCATTTGTGCCAAATTAAAGAAATTTAAAGGTAATTATGAAATAAATAATCATACAAATAAGTATACCAAAATACCTAAATGAATGAAATGCACAATTAAAGCCATCTTAATTATTATGAAATGCAATTTCATCATTTGGTTTTCTTTTAATAGTGTAATTATGTTAAATTTAATTATTCCAGGTTTTATTTCAAAATGACCTCCTTGACAATTAGGTGTTTCCAAATTGCACATTTATGAATGGCTCCTTTAATGCCAGCACTATCTATTTAAAAATGCCTTTTTCTATGATGGTCTCATCACCTGTCAATCAAGACCAATGGGTGGGGTCAAACAAAATGATTGGTTGATCTGATATTCAGATTCAAGCAACACCTGAGATTATAAGACATGGGCATTCAGTGTTAATATTTGCTTTTGTGGTTTCTACATCGGCACCTTCTGTGTCGATGCAATGCTCAACCAGTTAAACTCCCAACAACCTCTTCATCAACATCAATATTTTAAAGGGCAGTTATTCATCTGAGCATTTCATATATACTGTATATACAGTATATATATACAGTAGAACCTTGGTTCACGAACGTTTCTGAACACGTACAAATCGGTTTATGACCAAAAAGTTTGCCAAACTTTTGCATCTGTGCACGACCACACACTCGGTATACGAACAAGCCAGTTTCCCTTTCAGTTTGTGCGCGCCGATGATTTCCGCACGTGTTCAGTCTCTCCCTGTGCAGCAAGTGAGCGAGAGAGAGAGAGAGAGAGAGCGTGAGGGAGCGAGCAAGCAAGAGAGACACACACACACACAGGTGCGCAAGAGAGACACACACACACACATACACACACATAGGCGTGCGCGAGAGAGACACACATGCGTGCGTTAGAGAGAGAGCGAGCGAGAGAGAGGGGGCTGGACTCATAAGGCAGAGAAGGCAGTTAAAGAATACACCGGGCTTGTTTTTGTTTTCACTTCTGTTTACAGCGATTGGTTCGTAGCGTGCATTGTTGCAATGTTGCTTTTCTTGGTGGTTTATTAAATTACAGATTTTCAAATGTGCATTTTTTCCCTGTGCTTAAAACTCATTAAAAAAGTGTTTTTAGTGAGCAGTTTGTAGCACTATAGCGCAAACTCTTGCAGTGTTAGTATTCTCTGTTGTTCAAGATTTTCTCAGTGTTATTCAATGTTTTTACATTTAGTTTACTATTACGCTGTGCATTCTATGTTGTAATTAACTATATTTGTGATTAAAAACATAAAAAATATATATTTACATACAGTTCGTACGGTCTGGAATGGATTAATTGTATTTACATACAATCCTGTGGGGGAAATTGTTTTGGTTCATGACCAAATCGGGTTATGACCAGAGTTTTGGAACGAATTATGGTCATGAACCGAGGTTCCACTGTATGTATGTGTGTATATATATATATATATATATATATATATGTATATATATATATATATATATATATATATATCAACTTGAAGCAGGATGGGTTATCAAGAGGAAATTTACTTTAGTCCTCTGTTCCCTCTAAACCCTTATCCGCAAACAAGGAATTAAAACTGGATGATAAGGAGGAAATATACAACTGATAGAATATATAAATATCTACAAACACAAAGATGAATGTGAGGAACAAGACTTAAACAGCATACTATTAATCCATCAATTGAACTGAGATACATTTATCAAAGGGTGCAAATATAGCCTAAACACTATGTTTGGGGATTTGACAGAAGCTTCTGGGTAAGATACGGTCAGACAGTACAGATTTGGGGACCACTACAAGGCTTCAAAAACCATACTACCACCTCTAAATGTTAGACACCACTGTTTACAACCTTTCCTCTTTTACTTCCTGGGCCAATCACTCACAACAGCACTAACATCACTTCTTCTCAAGACCACCAGGAAGTCACACCTCTTTCTCCCGGAGCGAAATATAAATAGCCACACCACCAGAAGACGGCATTTGATGTTGGAAACTGAGTGCCACAGCCAGCACCAGAAGCAGCCTCTTCTTTTTGAATGACCTACATGGTCATTATGCATAATTGTCCAAACCTTTTTCTGTGTCTCTTTGTATTTATTCACAATAGTTATACTGACTTATCATGGCACCAAACAGTGACATGTTGGTTAGCACATACAAGTAAAAATTTCACAGTACTCTGTACATGTGAGAATGATATCCTATAAACTCTATTTCTCTGGAAATATTTAAAATTATCCCTGTCTGTTTCACCTGCCACATGGAGCATCTGCCTCCCTGTTTTTGCCAGTTAGAATACAAAAGGTAACAGTAAAGATCTTTGGTAGCTTGGTAAAAAATAACTGAGAGCAAATGGTTAACCAATAGGAGTAGGTTCAGCCTGTTGGTCTTGATTGACAGGTGACTGAACCATAATGAAAAGAGGCATTCTGAAATAAACAGCCCTGGCATGAAAATCTACTGTGTGGAAAAGTCCTTCTGTTACCTTAAAACAGTCTCTATAAATAAGGCCATTTTGAAAATAACATTACTGCATTATTAAAAGAAAACAAAATGATGTCATTGCATTTCATATTAATTAGATTATTGTTATTTTTGCATTTTAAATACTCTGCATATGTGGCAATATTATTACTGCCACATATATATTGCTTCTCTTTGTCATGTTATTGTTATTTAATTATATGTTTATTGTCAAAATGTAATAATGCAATTATGCATACTGTATCTCTGTATTTTTTAAAGTATATATTTCATAATTTTATTTTCACGTATTTATTGGGGTAGAAATAGTGTTCCAAAGCTTTATGGAGTTTGAATGTTGTCCTCATGCCTGTGACTCTATGTTGGCACTGTGCAGATGTGTCTATGAGTTTGCCATGCAACAGACTATATGCCATATCCACTGTTGCTTCCTGCCTTGTGCCTCACATTGCTGGAATTGGCTGCAGCCCCTCTATCACCCTGAATTGGACAAGGTGAGTTTAATAACAAATGGATTGCTGGGGCTCAATAGCAAATATTCATGTACATTTGCACAGTTAGATTTTTGAACAACCTGAAAAGTTTGCCATGGTCTTATTCACTTAAACTGCATGCACGGTGGTAGGAATTACATTTGGTTTTACATGTGAAGGAAATGACTAGTTAGATGCTCTTTGCTAAACCCATTCATGATAGTTATTACTTGTACAATGTGTTCTTTTTGGAGTTGGGAAACATGGAAATTTTGGAATATTATACCCTCTGATTTCTGTGCTGTTACCCAGAGAACTCTCCAACATTGCAATCAAACCACTGATGAGACATTTTGCTGTTGTGCCACTATACAATTCTGAAGAAGAAATGTTTGATTTAAACCAATGCAAAGAGGATATCATGCTTATGATACTTATAACTCATGCAACATGTACTTTCCTTGAGTTGGGAACCAACTTGAATATATTGGAATATAGCATCCTCTGATTTCTGTGCTCTTACCCAGAGAGCTCTCCAACATGGCAATCAAACCACTAATGAGGTGTTTTGCTGTTGTGCCACTAAAATCCTAAAGAAGAAATGTTTGAGTTAAAACTGATGCAAAGAGGAGAATTACAACCCTCAGACAATAATGCTGTTCTCTAACTGACTACCAGTTAACCCTCTTTCCAAAATAAATAGAACTTTTACATCCCCATCTAGTTTATTGACACATTTTTTAATACCAGTTACTAACATCACAAATAAGATGTACAAAGTGATTCTTACTGTAAGTTTATCCAAAGCAACTTTGGGAAGAAACCTAAATGCAAACATGTACTGTACAATCAACAGCACTGATGGTTATTGGAAGCCAAGACATACCAAGGACTTGCCTTGAGTTGTAACTGTATATAAAACACATTAGAAAATGCGTCAATAATTGCCTAACCTGCTTATCTACAATCGTGGCCAAAACGTTTGAGGTACAAGTATTGGTTTCCTGAGCAAGCATCGTTTCCAGAGTAACTTCTCCCAATCATCCAAGAACAGTGTGGTGACTAACAATGCCTTTTCCAGCATGATGGAGCAACAGGCCATAAGGCAAAAGTGATAACTAAGTGGCTCAGGGAAAAAAACATCAAAATTTTGGGTCCATGACTAGGAAACTCCCCAGACCTTAATCCCACTGAGAACTTGAGGTCAATCCTGAAGACACAAGTGGACAAACAAAAACCCACAAATTCTGACAAACTCAAAGCATTGATTATGCAAGAATGGGCTGCCATCAGTCAGGATTTGGCTCAGAAGTTGATTGACAGCATGCCAGGGTGAATTGCAGAGGTCTTGAAAAAGAAGGACCAATACTGCAAATATCGACTCTTTGTATAAACTTAATGTAACTGTCGATAAAAGCCTTTGAAACATTATGAAATGCTTGTAATTATACTACAGTATACCATAGAAACATCTGACAAAAAGATCTAAAAACACTGAAGCAGCAAACATTGTGAAAACCAATACTTGTGACTTTCTGAAAACTTTGTTCACAATTGTAGTTCAGAGCTATGGCAATATTGACCAATACATACAGCAGTGAACACAAAGCAAGAATAAACCGTAGATGAAGAAAAGGGAACAGCAGAGTTTATCATAGTTCATCTAGCCATTGCTTTAAAGGGGCCTCAGATTTGCTTTCTTCTATTTTTTTTTTCTTTGGATGAGGCTCACACTCAGTCATAAATAGCCAGTCTAAAGTTTATCATTCTCTTTTTGACACACATGGTTTTGGGATGTGGAAATAAAACGAGTTCCCTAACCCTAACCCTAACCCAGGAGCTGTAACGCAGCAACATGAGTCACTCCATAATGTAATCTACCAATAGTCATTTAGGACAGGAAGGGCTATATACTGTAGCATGTGCTGTACATAGACAAAGCCTGCCTGCCTTTGTGCTTGTGACTCAGTTAGAAAAGACCACATATGGGAGATAATGAGAAGCTTTAGACTGCCACCAAAATTATCAACCTACTTAAAGAAGCATAAAAAATATGGATGCCAGGTTATAAACAAAGGTAAATTTTCTGAAGAATTTCCTGATTCATATATGAAGTATGGGTGTATGCTGTGACCCATGATTTCCCTTAAGATAATAGATATGGTTAGGATTAGAGCAATGAAAATAAGAGGAGACAATATTTGTTTGCTCTCCCACACTTTTAATGAATTGAAAGGAAAGCTAGGAGATTTGCAAAGGCAATCTAGAAAGGCTGGGATACAAGTGAATAAGACCCAATCAATGTCTTCATCACACATTTTAGAGAAGAGTTCTGAATCAATAAAAATGATGTTGAAGATGTGGAAGAGTTGGTCTATCTTGGTAGTACAGTGATAAAGACAGCTGGAGCTCAAGAAGATGGAGCTCAGAACTGAATCAAGAAATGTACCCAGCTGTACAGTACTGTATGTGGGAAAACAATAATATATCAAGGAGGACCAAGCTCAGAATTTTTAGCTCAAATGTTAAGAGCTTGTTACTGTATGGCTGTGAAAGTCAAAGTATCCAGAATCTGAAAGTGTTTATTAATAGAGGCCTAAGAAGAATATTAAATATATTATGGCTAGAGACAGCAAAGGATGAGAAACTTCTGTTGTGGGGAAAATGAAGAAGATGTAGTAGTGCAAAATAGAAGAATAGAATGGAGGTGGCTGGGACACACTTGGGAATATGGATGGTAAAGCAGTTGACAGGGAGGCCTTGGCATAGACACCGCAGGGATCAAGACACAGAGAGAGACCAAAGATGACTTAAAGAAGAACACTGAACAAGTAGGCAGCAAGATTAGGAAAGACGAGGGGCAATGTCAAAACATTGGCAAGAAACGGACAAGGTGGCACTGCTTCAAACAAGCCCTATACTCTACCTAGGAGCAAAAGGTAAAAGAAAATAAACTGTATATGAAACTTACAAGGTTATTGGTTACATTTAATATGAACTATTATAATTTATTTCATATGAAGATCTATACAAAAAACTGAGTAAACAAATGAAAAGTAGCTATAAAAGTGATAATCAACATTTGTGCCTTGCGATTACATTTATTTAACATCTACACCTTTTAATGTGGGCTGCCATTAAATAATTTTTTCAGTGCAAATTAAATGATCTTGTATCCTTATTAATGTATGAAATGGCATAAGAATATTATTTTGAAAATTGTGCCCTGATTTTGTTTGTGTTTCCTCTTGAGGTTCATGTGACATGCAGCAATATAAAAATGTGTTTGTACCAAGGCGCCCTTCTCCCAAATCAACATGGACAATGAATTCCAATATTTGCTTAAAATGTAGACACACTTTATGCACAAATTTGTCTTAAGCACACATGATATATGAGGCCCATTGTTCTCCATAACATCATTTGTGACCTTGATTGATTTTCCCCACATTTGTAAAGCATTAGCCAAGCAAAGAATTTCCGTGAATATATTCCCAAAGTGCACTGCGTACAGCTAATGAGGTAGTGATTGTTGATTTTTTTAGAGTTAAAAATTTCGTGATAGATAGAGAAGTGCCATGGTGGTACAGTGGATTGTACTGCTGTCTCACATGTCCAATGTCCTGGATTTGAACCCATGTCTGTGTTATTTTTCCTCTGGTTACTCTGGTTTTCCTCCCACACCCCCAATATGTGTGTGTCAGCTTAATTTTCTTCTGTGTGACTATAGGACCTGATATGTGGGTAAGGGAACCCTGCAATGGCCTGTTCCCTGAATCCTGCCCAGTTATGCCAGGTTAAGCGCTGGCACTCTACGACCCTAAAGTTTGTTAATTGGATTTTAGGTTATCACATTATGTTACGTTAGACAGATATATTAAAAATAGCATATGGTAATATAAACAGGCTTTACATTAGGTATACCACGTTTAAAATTATTGAAAATGTTATAGAAAGTAAAATTTAAAAGACGTTTTGTTATAAATTAAATTTAAAAGTGAATTCAGAATTCCACTGATATGTAATTTCCATGCCTGAATGTAAAATAATTTCAGTTTCAATATACATTATTATTATTGAAAATAAAAGTTCAGTTGTGTACACAAATGAAACATTGAAGAGATGTGTTGACCAGAGTGTCTCTGCACACACGTTTGCACCCATAACTGTCTATTATGATCACTTTGGTTAACTCCCTTCAAAACTGTGTTGGTGTTCTTTCTTTGCCCACTACATTAAAAGAACAAGATATTCCTCCCATGGTGGACTTCTAGTTTTCTCATTCTCCCTGTTTTTGCTTTGGTTTTCTCCCAATTGTTCTCTCACATTCAATAACAGGTCAATTGGCTGCACGTGCATGAGTGAAGATATTGAAGGTGTAAGGGTCTACCAATCCATTCAGGGTAGTGTGCTGCACTGCACCAGCACAGCTTACATAGGAGATGACTTCCCATGATGGATGGACAGCAGAAGACTGAGTAAGTAAGTAAGTGAACTCAGTACACATTTCTCCATAGTCAGATCTGAGTAAGCAGAAAGAGTTTTGCACGTTCCATTTGTCTGCAAAGGTACACTAGTTATTTTGTAATAGTAATAATTAAAACTGCTCTTAGCACTGTAATGGTGCAGTTTTTCTTTACACATATTTTATTAAATACTGGCCACACATTATATTTTAAGTGATGCCAGTAAAATGTTCTCAAACTAAGTAAATAAACTGTTCTTTTTAAAAGATCTTATGGCAAACATTAGCCCAAGAATTTCATGTTCATAGGTTTATTGTCGTATGTGCAGAAAATATTGACATTTCTATTTATACGTCTTTATACGTTGCCACTCTTCAATACCACAATCGACATTTACAGTTCATAGGTTTATTGTCGTATGTGCAGAAAATATTGACATTTCTATTTATACGTCTTTATACGTTGCCACTCTTCAATACCACAATTGACATTTACAGTATTTTATTATTTCAAAGTTCTTCATTTGTGGGGAAATTTGTGGTGGTGGTGCTAGTTCTGGTGGTGATGGTACATAGGAATACATTTGGAGAAGCTAACTGCATTCACAAGCCTTGACATAACGAATTGGGTTTTGTGGAGCATTGTGTAGTATTTATTGAGTATTGTTAAACATCGCTTCATAGGAACTGGTGTGACCACCTCTAGTTGGAAGAAAACAAATCAAGAGGAGCCACATCTGCAAGAAACATGGCACAGTGTGCCTACCCAAAACAGGATAAATCCTTTAAATTACATGAGGACATTGGTATTCTTCACTATATTCAAAATAGTTTTTGTAATACTTCTATTATCTGTGTATTAATCCATGCAAATAGTGTGCAATCCTACAATTATTAAAAAAATATTAAAATCCCATAAGCCAAGGCAGTAAAGATTTGTTTATCTTTTGTCTTATAATTAATATTTAATTTATTTTCAGTAGCTATAATTTGAAAAAAACATTAAATAGATTTCTCTAGTATTATGTATAAACAGTTTTATATGTATGTATGTATGTTGTTTTACTCTTTAATTCAAATTACTGCTTATTGTTTTAATATGCCTCTGGGATTTTCTTATATATCGTCTTGAGCATATAAGCACTTTAGTGACTTTGAAAAATTAGGTATGTAACAGGAGCACATTAGGTGTGACAGGCAGTTAAATTGTTAGTGCCCCATAACCCTCCATTATAGCTGAGACTGACAACTGCAGACCAAGACAAGAGAAGACAATTTTCAAATATGGCTGTTACAAAATGGCTGAAAATCCTACAGAATTCAGATAGGACTTATTGCCAGTATGGAATAGCCATGCTTTTCCATTTCAGATGTCTCCGTTTTCTCAAATTTCTTCCCCTAGTTCTTATGCGTGTAATTTGTACATTTGGGAGCACCACAGTATGGGCTGCTATACCATCCAGGGTATGTGCCATTTATTATTGGGTAAAGTTCCAGTTTGTGCCGACTGTGTCTGAGCCTCACATGAAGTGTTAAAATGAAAGTAAAAATAAAAAATTGTGTCTACAATACAATTCAGCAACCTACTGAGGTAAATATGAAGTAAGGAGCAAGTAATTAAAAAGACATATGGGTTAGCCATGAAAAAGAATAATTATAAATGTGCAGTGCTAAATAATGTTTCTTATGGAGGATATACTAATTAAGCTAAAATAACAAAAGTATTACCACACTGAAGCTGTGCATTCTAATAAAAATCTCAATTATTGTGATGTTTATAATTGGTTATTGTGAATTACTTTTTCTAGAGGTGCAAGTTTTTTTTAAATGAAAGTCACACAACATGTCAAATTCAGACATTAATAATTTTCATAAAAAACATTTAATTTTAAATATACCATGGATATATAAAAATATGTATTTCTTATCAATTCACTCCTAAAATAGCAGGCCATGCTGATATTATTTGACAATTTTCTGTTATTAACTTTGTAATAATTTTTAATATTAATTATTATTCAACTGCTTCTGTTCACAATAAGAACAGAACAGTATTCCTGTTTTACTCTCTTTACTAGTAAATGTTATTTTCATGAATGACAACACTGATAATAATAACAAGAAGAAGAAGAATAGTGAAGTGATGGATATTAATAATAATAATAATGCAGTACTATATTTTTAAAAATGTAACTTAGAGAAATAGAATAATATAAGTGGAATTATTGCTTAATGTAATCATAGTGTTTTGATCAGAATTTTAAGGACTATTAATTCTTTAGAAAACTGTTACATCTTTTCTGCTATTAATATTACCAATTTAGTAATAACAAATTTTCATATATATATATGTGTGTATGTGTGTGTGTGTGTGTGTGTGTGTGTGTGTGTGTGTGTCTACAAAGATCAAGTCCTACTACATTCTATTCAAATCACATGAGATAACCCCTTCCCAGCCTTTCTCTCTGTCTCTCGCCCTCTACCTATTTATTTCCAGTTTTTTAAAGTTGCTTTTCCACTCCTCCACAGTTTTCTTTTATATGTATTCTGATTATTATTTAACAGCTTTTTCCATTAAGAGTATCTTCCAGTTGTTGCTGAAAAGAAGTGACAAAGAATTAAGAAAGATGCTAGGAATCTTCTCTGCTTCAATGAGTTCGTTGTCAGTGGATCTGAGATGGTGAATGACTTTCACTCGTCCCTGAGAGCCTCTGGCAGCTGGACCGGCTCCGCCAATGCTACATTTCAGCCGCCTCATGCGTGCTCACAAAGAGCTATTCATCTCGCCAGAGATAATCCTCCCCCTGGTGGCCAGATTGGTAGAAAGCTTTAGTGTCCCAGTAGACAGACCTGCTGAAACAATGGAGGAAACCATACAAGCTGAAATAATAAGGGAAATGTCTTTATCTTAAAGCTGCATATTACATTAATTTAATTAGCATGTTGATGTTTTTGAACCCAAATTCAATTACCATCAACCTCTGCCTCTTGCAAGGTTATAGTTTTTTTTTTTTTTTGTTCCAACTCATACAGTAGTTGTGTGGATCTTCAAATCTTCAAGAAATTAATAAATAAAGAAATGAGGTGTGATTTATCTTTGTACGTAATACACTTTCCAAAATCTGAATAACATTAATTCTACAGTAGGAAGTTTACAAGTGTAACTGGAGCAAAACTGTACAGTAGTGATACCAGTTAGTGTGTTCTGCAACAGCATATGTTGATATAAGCTTTGCTCAAGACTGCCTTAATTAACTAGAAATATATATAAAAGTGCCACTTATTTTGTTGTGAATAAAAATGGCAGACCTTGAGGTCCCAGCAAACCTACTTTTCTTGCATGTTTATTTATTTATCCCTTTAATGGACGTCCAAAAATGTAAGAGGTCTGAAAGAAGTGCTTTTTAGTTACCATCACCTATTTGAAATTTTACATTCCTTCTGTCTTTAGATTGCCTTATCCAAATAACCATCCAGATATTAAATAGTTTTTTAACCGCACAAGTTTGTCCAATAGTGTTTGTAAAAGTAGTGGCCAGTGGCCTACGTAAAACACAGGAAAATGAAGAAGAGTGAAAACAGATAAAAATCACTTCTCATTATTAAGGCATGCATCACAACATCAAAATAGTACCAACAAATTAAAACAGCTAAAAGGACTTAAACAATTTTATTCGTATCTAATAACAGAAAATGCTTCTAAGAGTAGCTTTTTCACTTTTCAGAATGTTCAGCATAGTGCCTCCCAATCCATAAAACCATCTAGTGTATAAGAAAAGATATTTATGCAGCTTTTTTTGTTATTTAACATGAAAAGTTTGCTGTCAATTACAGTATATAGATTTTGATGTGCAAAAAACAACATTGTTTAGGACACCATTAAAAACCATTCTATCTATCTATCTATCTATCTATCTATCTATCTATCTATCTATCTATCTATCTATCTATCTATCTATCTATCTATCTATCTATCTATCTATCTATCTATCTTCACTTTTGAATTAATTGTCACCCCAAACATAACACTGACATTCTCAGACAAGCTTAACCCAATTCAAGGTGGTGCGGGGGCCAGAGTGCACCCTGAGACCATCTAGTTTTAGAGCTGGTGGCATTCCATCACAGAAGACACTCGTGCACACAGCCACAGAGCACTAATTTTAGAATTAGCAATTTAACTAACATGCTCGTGATTATGGCAGAAAACTGGTGGGTCTTGAGAAAAAACAGCAAACTTGTTTTTGTTTTGAATAATTGATTGACTGTATTCATTCTGTTAGGGACTACAGGAAAGAAGTGACTAGATAACTATGTGCCCCTGTGTTTTTATATTTGCTTTGGTTACTCTCCCAACACTATGCTAATTTGAAAGACACAATAAGTCCTTTACTTTTTCTATTGTGTTGTGCTCTTACAATGTATGCTTTATTAAATATATTAAAAACACTCAGAAATTAAATGCATACATATACTGAAACCGTGCTATCGTATTTCTGAAGTAAGTGTATTTTGAATTCACACCATCAGTATGGTCAGAGCTTAGTCTTATATTTATGTTGCCCTTCACTCTGTGGCCTCAAGGCTAATTTTGATGCAGCCATTTGAAGTAACCTCACAAATAACAAGACAATATCCACACTGACTTGCCAGAATGTACAGAAGTACCCTCTAGATGAGAAGCAGAATTGCTTTTCGCCTCTCTAACTACAGCACTTAAGCCTTCTTAAAAGTTGTGTGACATTTCTTCAACAAGGCTTGAAGAATTCCCCTGCTTTAAATGGGTGGCATGATGCTGCTGCATCGAGGAGCCTCACAGTACTTGGACTACAGATTCTTTGACAGCTGAAGTACCTTCTACGTGCAGTTTGCATGACACATGCAGTTACAGTGCATTACTTGGTGAATCTGAATTTGAAGGAATAGCTGTGTGTGTGTTGAGACCAGCTGCTGCCCTAGCCAGGCTTAGTCCAAATGTTGCATACATTACTTCTGAGGCTCCATTTTCCTGTCAACTAGTACCAGATAAACAATGCTCAAAAATGACTGGAGAACAAGACCTGGTTTAACATCACGTCATATTTCATTATGTCATTTACTGTAAATGTGATTGTTTATAGGACTACAGGTAGACATTGACTTGAAACCTTACTTCATTAAGTAAGATGCTTTTTATATGTTAATCACTGACTCATTGTGCAAATTAATACAATTTGCTCTTGATGTGTGGCATGAAAGCAACTACCTTCCTTTTTTTTCCAAACTATGGCAATGTGTAGTGTACTTCACAGCTAACACTATGATTCCAATCATTCCCCCACACTACTGACAGCATTTACTGTGACACTACTTGATGGCAAATGTAACTTCAGCAAACAGAAAAGCAGATGCTTTTGTTAAAGGTGCATAATCCAAATGAAAAAAGATGCTACTGGAACACACTATGATGAAGACAATGTAATATTGAAGAATGAGCAGTCACCACTTAAAACCAAATGTGTTAACCTTGAAGCTCACTCACAGTGGGACAATGCACAATGTGGCCACTTTATTAGGTACATAATTAACTGCTCAGTCAGTGGCACATTAACACGTGTAAGCAATGTTCTTTAAGGCAGATATCACAAAATCTCTTGTGTGTAATTGACAGGGGAAATGAGCAAAATATACAGTCGAATTGGCTTTGAGTGTAGAATGGGAAATGGGTATCAAACACACACAATAGTTTCACAAATGTTTTAAGAGTAGGCCCCCACCCAAAATATAACTAGCTAATGGCTGAATGGTGCTCAGAAATAAAATGTTAATGTAAGATGCAAATAGAGGCTGACACCACGTACAAAGAGAAAAAGGTTGACTACATACAGTCAACTAACAGCTAAATAAATAGCAGGTAAAAGTGGAAGATTAGAAAATATAATGTATTCTACATTGCCATGGATGTGGTATAGTAGGTAATGATCTAACCAATTCCATTTTTGTTAACATAAATGAAGAATGTTCCATTGCCTTTTGGTTAGGGACACGGACACTGAGCACTTTGGAACTGTGTCAATGAATCTGTCCTGTCAGATGTGAAGAATGCCTGCTTTTTTATAATAAAGTATGTGTTCATGGTGCACATGTAAATCCTTGGAAAAGGTGAGACAGATGGCAGAATACCACTGAACATCAAAACATTGCGTTTAGCAGGTTTATGAATGTTATGTTCAGGTACCAATTATTGATCAGATGCATCGGTTAATGATAATAGCACTGTCATCATTTTCGGCATAATAACATTCTTTGATACAAGGCTAGAAAGTAGTCTGATTGTTCTCAGAACATCTCTGTCAATACATCTTAAAACAATCACTTCTCTACTCTCATGATCTCAATTCAAATTTGGTGTAGAAGTCCACTATCACTAATAATAATAATAATTCATTTTATTTAAAGGTGCCTTTCATGGCACTCAAGGACACCTTACAGTAAGTAAAAGAAAAAAGTATAATAAAAACAGTTAAAATAAAATAACATTATGAAAATATGGTCGTGAAGTTAAAAAAACCATACAGTCAAAAAAACAAAATCAGAGAAATAGGCAAGTTAAAAAATAAGTGTTAAGTCTAGATTGGAAGTTGTGAAGTGAATCAATGCTACGGATATCTTGAGGGAGGGAGTTCCAAAGCCGAGGAGCAATGAAGCTAAAGGATCTATACCCCATGGTAGATACGAACACAAGGCATAATAAGGAGATTTGAATAAGGACACGTAAGAGTATGAGCGGGCATAGAAATTTGTAACAGATCCAAGAGATATAGAGATGCCAGATTATAAAGAGTTTTGAATGTTAATAGCAAAATTTTGAAGTCAATACAATATTTCACAGGAAGCCAGTGGAGTTTACAAAGAACCGAAGTAATGTGTTCTATGGAGGTGGTTCTGTTAATGTCATGACCAACAGAATTTTGAACCAGCTGAAGCCTATGCAAAAGCTTGTGAGGAAGGCCAACCAATATAGAATTTCAGTTATCAATGCAAGATGTTACCAAATCATGTACAAGGATAGCAGTGCTATTAGGTGTAAGAAATGGACGAAGACGGTTAATACGGCGAAAGTGAAAATATGCAGACTGGGTAATATTGTTAACATTAATTGATAAATTGCTACAACTGTGGCGCTTGGAGTTGCCATAGGCCAGTATTTCTGTATTACATTTCTGACATTTTACTGAAATCATGCTATAACTGATTAAGGCTATTTTGAATGCAATGATGGGACCAACTTTTATTTAACAAATAAAGTAAAATAAAAATAAAGCAGTGGTGTGATAAAGTGGCTTGTGTAAGAGAATGAACCTGGACAACACTTAGTCAGAATGCGTACAAGATGTTCACACCTATTGAATCATCTGCCTGTAGTCTAATAATCATAACTGTAAAATTCTTCAAGTACACAGGTAGGCTTCATATTTTGAAGAGAGCCTAATCAAGTCTGCCATTTATAACAAAACCCTTCACTTGGATTATTTCATAACTTCTGTCTTAAGACGTCTTTGAGAAGAAAGTCTATAATTCATATCATGTACAAAACAGAGGGGCTATCTGATTGTTTCCTTTTCCCTGTGAAGTCATTCTGAGCAATTTTAGGACCTCCTTGAGGCCATATCAAAGACGTGGATGAGTATGTCTTTAACAACACTTTTTTATTTCTGGTTTACTAATGATCTGTGAGAAAGGAAATGTGAGTATCCATACTGACATAAGGATAGTCTTCACGGATTCACTGTTGTGAATCTTTGCTGTTTATTTCAGTTACTGTATTTCTACTGTTTTAGCTTTCTTTACCTATAAACACATGTGGAAATAGGAAGGTTTATAGCCTTGCCATGTCCTAATCCTATTATTATTATTATGTATTGGTGTAACAAATGGGCTTGTGCTATTGTATGTGGGGAGTGTGTGGAGGACTGTTGCATCAAAGGAAGAACCTTTGAAGTGAAGATAGTGAGGAAGGAGTGAGGAAGTGATTTGCCTTGCTGCGTTCAACAATTTCCTGCTTCAACCAAGCTACACTTAAAAGCTCTTGAACAGATGTCACTTTCATTCTCCTTCTCTGCTGTTTTTCTTTTTGTCTCATCATAGGAGGTTGGCCCTCATAACAACCCTCCGCAACTTACACATGTTGGATGAGCAAACAGGGAACACACAGAATCAAAATAAACATTAGACAAACAATGTCTGTGTCTGGGTCTGCCTACATAAAACATTGTCCTTTCTGCCTGAAATCGTTGCTTCCCTGATTGCCTAAGTCTCAATACCAGGAGGCAGAACTCGGTCAAGTTACCCCACTCTTTCTCTCTGTCTCTCTCTCACACAAACTGAGTTATGATATCTATTTGTCCTCCTGTCAGTGAGCCCTTACTTCAACTCACCTCATGACATCAAGCTCACTGGTCCTCTGGTAAGCAGCACCATTTAAACTTTACACTGGGGTCATTTCCATTGAGCTGTTTTAGATTCTATTTTTGGTCTCATTATTGTGTAAGATGGTCCCAACACCTGAAAATTCCTGAGGTCATCCCAGAACTTTGTTTTATCTTACAAGAGTCAGAACAATAAAATAGCTGGGCCTCTTGTTAGATCATTGGAAAAATGTTGATGAGAACAGGCCAATCAGCCCACCAAAGTTTTTCAATCCTAGCCATCTAATCCCTTCAAAAATAGCATCAAGTCAAGATTTGAAGATTTGCCATGTTATTTATTCTGTATGTCTATGGTTCTCAGTGTAAAAAAAAAACTTTCTAATGTTTGTGCAATATTTACCCTTAACACGTTTTCAACTACACCCTTGTGATCTTGTTGAACTCATTTTAAAGTCGCAGTCTCAGTCCACTGTTCTAACTCCCTTCATAATATTAAACACTTCGATCATGTCTCCTTTTGCCTAAGCTGAAAAGGTTTAGCTAATTTAATCTTACCTCTTAACTCGTACCTCTCTGTCCCGGAAGTAGTCTATCTCAGCCGTCACCTGTTAAAAGGGCAAGTTTCATAATCCTACTAAAGAACTGTATGATGCCTCCTAGCAGAATGGATGAATTCTTCTTTCTCCTTGCCATCTTTCATGACCTCTATTTCTCACCATTATTGCCATAAGCCTAAACTCCAGGGGCCTCATGTATAACGGCATGCGTACAACTCACACTATAACATGGCGTAAGCACAAAAGCGGGAATGTGCGTACGCACAGAAAAATCCAAATGCAGGAATCTGTGCGCACGCAAACTTTCACGTTCTTCCACTACATAAATCCCGATCAGCGTGAAAAGTAACGCACGCGCCTTCTGTCCCGCCCCAACTCCTCCCAGAATTACGCCTCTTTGAATATGCAAATCGATATAAATAGCCTTCTGAGAAAAGACAATGGGAAAAGCACGGGGGAAAATATAAGAATTTCAGCAAATACCAAGTGGAGGCAAAGGAAAAACTTACTATTTGTTGGTTTAAACAGTGGTATAATCAACAAAATGAAGTTGATCGAGTGACAGAGTGTCGGAGAAACTCGAAAGCTCAAATTCACACAAAGTCGCACAGTGCCCGAAATAAAAAAGAAATCACATATCAAAGTCGCCGTGAAAAGGCAAGTCGTAGCCCACCGTCTGAGTGTCATATGAAAGCTTATTAGGGTACAGACAAAAAAAAAATAGGCACACAGTGGGAAAAAAGCACGAAATGTCAACTTTAATCTCGAAATTTCCACTTTAATCACGTAGTTTATTTTGCCATTAAAGTAGAACATCATAACTTCATCTTAAAATCGTTTATTTTACTAGTTTCTCAACTCCCATTGTAACTAAAGTAGGACGTTAAATGTTTTGTTCTGTATTTGATCTTCTTTGTGCTCTGTGTGTGAATCACTACCTGCTTCTTAAATGGGCTTTCTCTTTCTCCGACAGGACACATAATCCATTACATTCGTGATATTACAGCTCTCTGAATAATTATAATACTGAGATGTATACGTGATATCTTTTTCATGATGATAGGAATGAAAGCATTTTATTAAACATGGGAACACGGTGGCGCAGTGCTTGTTCACATCTCACGCAAGAGGCTTGCTGCGCCATGTGCGACCTTCGATGAAATAATTTATCACAGCAGTACTGTCTCTTTCAAACGTACTATTCCTATCCCTACTTTTCTTTCTCCAAATACCCAATTGCCACACAATAAGCTATGTAATAGACGTGAAGCCATTTGTAAGCTTAGAACGCCGATTCTTCAAAACTTTTAAGGAACATTGAAATATCTTCGTAGTACATGTTTAATTATTCTATCCGTCTATCTTTCCAGTGTCGCGTCACCGCAAGAATACAACGCAATGCAGGAACAATCCATGAACTAGCTAGCGCTGCGGCACCGTGTCCTCATATGTTTAATTATTAACAATACAGATTATTTAAATGAAGTTAAAGTTTTACCTGTATAATATAATCAACATATTTTGCTGCATTTCATCTTAAAAATGAATACCGTCATCATATGTAGATACGCGCTTTATAAAGTGGCGCAGGTTGTGCAATATTATAACTGTAGTGCAAGTTTACAGTGAGGTGATTGTACTTATAAGTAAACAGTTCTACAAGGAGCACTTGATGGACTGATTGAGTGCGTTTATAGTTCTTGGGATGAAACTTTTTCTAAACCGCGAAGTCCGTACAGGGAAGTCTCTGAAGCGTTTTGCCGTGGCTCAAGCAGCGTCTGCTTCATGCTGTGTACCGATAATTCTCTTTCCAATCAGCTGCTGCTGTGATTCCCCACTCAGATACAGTGATATAAATACTCTGAGTGGTGCAGTGAGAGTAATATGGAAAAAGATGATCTGCTGTGGCAACCCTTAACGGGAGCAGCTGAAAGAAGAAGAAGAAGTGCAGTGACAGTAACAACGCTAAAGCAGTTATGATATTTGGAATACTATGGCTATTCCCTGGACCATTATATTGCTGCAGATTAATTACAATCAGATGCATTACACTAATAAACAATATGCAGTTAGTTTCAGTGTATTTATAAGGCCGCGTCAGGAATGTGGATTTAAGAAAGAAAGGTTGACCACACAGGAACAGTAGCACTGCTTTGATGCTGAGTGCTGCCAGTCTGCAAAACCGAGCGGAGAAATTGCGTACGCCAAGGCATGAGTTGCCGTGGAAATGTGCGTGGCTTTACGCCAAGTTTAGGTTTTATACATCGCGATTTGAGCGTGGAAACATTCGTACGCAACATTTCTGTGCGTATGCACCGTTTATACATGAAGCCCCAGGACACCAATTCCATGCATTGACTTTTTTAACCTGTAATGGTTGCTGTTTGTTCAAACTGGCATAGTTTATTGTGCCATTTTTGTCCATGACGACCCCTTGCCAACTAGAAAACCCTTAATTGCCGCTTGCTTCCTCAAGGGTCTACAAAATTATGGACAGTAATCTGAAGAGGTATCAGTAGTAACTCAGTTTCATTTCCTTTGTATATTGCCCATTTACAGTCTGCACACTTGAATCCTGACATATTAAATTCAAAACACAACTTTAAAGTTGTGAAAATCAACTAGGAACTTGCTGTTCTCCTACAGAAAAAGAATACATTCTTATTCAATTTGTCAGGCTCATCCATAAGTCAGCATCTGGCCAAGTGCTTCGGGAAAAAATCAAGTTTTGCTTTTATCATCATACTGTATGTGATGACAAGGAAGCTTTATAACCACAAGAAAAATTAATATGGAGCATGGCATTTCTTTCTGTTGTCAGGCTATAATCAATCCACTCTTGAAATTGTTATTTCTTTTCATAATAATTAAATCAATCATATATGGTAGATCAACGCAGGAAGTAATATATTTGGTGGTCCTGGCACATTTCAGCACTTAATGGTCACATTTACTTCCACAAAGAAAGGCCAAGCATCAGGTCTCAGTGGCATCCTGAACTTCTATTTGTTTTCTGGAAGCACATTTCACACTAACTGCTAGCTATATACCCCTCTTACATTTATAAAGCAACAATCACCTTACTATTGAAAAGACTAAAAATGTTCAATGGGTTGAAAAATGTTATCCCTGTTTTGCTGGTGAATAAGGATGATTAGTCACTTACATATGTTTTGACAAATAGATATTCCACGGTTATTCATAAACTAAAATGCTCATTCCAAGTTGGTTTTATCCTTCCTCATCTTTAGACTTTTACATATTTATTTAGGTATTTGTAGGTTTTAACTCTTTTTCCCTCCTTCCTCTGGACACTGAAAAAGGTTTAGGCCATCTAAAATTGTCTTCTATTATACCTTCGGTCCATGAGCTTAGAGCAAGGTCTTAATCAATATGACAAAAACTTTTTTTCTTCTTTTTTACAGCTATATTAACAAGAGTTAATACATCACCACATTTTCCAAACAAATGGGGCTCCCATTAGGGAATCCCATTATCATTATTCTTAGTTGCTCTCCCACTCAAACCACTTGCTTAAGTAGTGTGTGCCTCCAGCATACAACACTAATTTTTGCACATAATTCCACACGTTATTTCCCTCTATGCAGATGACATACTGTTATTTTTAAATAATGTCCTATTTGGAATTCTGCATGTGTTAAGTTCATTCAATCATTCTGTAATATTGTCTGGATACAAAATCAGTCATCTCTACTTCCTCTGAACTTCTATTGTAAATCTGGCAGCATCCCTTACAATACCATTGCTTCATTTACCTGCATCTATCTATCTATCTATCTATCTATCTATCTATCTATCTATCTATCTATCTATCTATCTATCTATCTATCTATCTATATACTGTATATATATATATATATATATATATATATATATATATATATATATATATATATATATATATATATATCTGGTTGAAATAGTTTACTGTCAAATAATGCAAAGAGTACGCAACATGTGTTTCGCCCTAATTCTGGGCTCATCAGGCGTACACACTCTACTGCACTCCCTCTATATATATACAGTATATGTAATATATATATTAGGGCTGGGAATTAATCATGATTAATCGCATCTAACATTTAAATGTGCAATTATAAAATAAATACATAAAACATGAAGCAAATATCACAAATCACAAAATTAATGTAGAATCAACACAAAAGAATTTTTAAAAATGCAATAGCATAGTTTAAATTTAAACAATGACCTGATACCTGACCTTTTAGCAAAATACTACTGAATATGAAGGCCTTCCTAAAAGGTGAGTTGAAAAGAAGGTAATAAGAAAACGAGGCCAATGTACTGTATTAATGCTCATTTTGGCATAGCATATGAGACACAGACGTGTCAAAGTAAAAAAAGATTGAAATGACTTTAGACTTTTAATGCACTGTTAAAGACTAATGTTATTGAAATAATAGAATAATAAGAATCTATATATATAATTCACTAAGCTGGGAGACAAGTAGCCACCCATGGAAAGCACGCCGGAAAGGGCGTGGATTCACTAAACCGCTGACAAGTAAGATGCCAATGGCGCACGCAGGAAGGAGCCATGCCCACCAACTCTTAGACCATTGGATACGACGAACAAATCACAGAGCCACGCCCACCAACTCGGACGCGACGCCTCGGAAAACATGCCGTCATTTCTGTTTGTCTGTGCCACAGTCCACTTGCAGCTCTGAGCCACGTTGACTTTTCATTAGTCAACCTCAGTGGAACCTTGGTTCACACAGAGGCAGCACGGGAGAGAGACAGAGGCACACACAGGCAGCGTGCGAGAGAGAGCCACGCACACACACAGAGGCAGCGCCACAGAGAGACAGAGGCACACACAGGCAGCGCAAGAGAGAGCCGCGCAATCCTTTAAAACTGAAGTTAAAACACAATGAAGGAAGCAGCCTTTAAAAACCAATAAGCCCTGTGCCTCTTTTTCATTAGCGTCTCACCTGCTTCAGGCCCTACAACAGTTGAGACGCTCTCTCTGCAGCTGACCTTCTCTGTGCCTGACTCCACTACTGTCAGTCGCCTGATTAAAAATGGCCTTTTGAAGGGGAGCTATGGACCCGCTATACCACAGGAACACATTGCCTTTGAGCCTGCTCTCGCTCACTCTAACGTACTGGCTTTCTCTCTCTCTCCTCACTCGCTCACACACTGCACAGGGGAGAAATGCCCGAAGCACAAGTCTACCCGGAAACCGTTTCAGCCACACTTCCACGCCCCTCGCTACACTGTGAGTGCGATGATTATTTATTTAAAAATGGGCTTTTGAAGGGGAGCTGTGGACCCGCTATACCACAGGATCACCTGTGACATTGCCTTCACATTGTTTTCCTTTTATTTATGATCCTGTTGAGCAGATCAGACACCCAGGCAAACAACACTGAATAATCAATAGCTGCAAATACTTTGCCCACCCCAACTCCTCACCTGAGTCGGTTTTGTCTGTGTTCAGCAGTGTTTCCCAAACTCGGTCCTGGTGAACCCCTGTGGATGCAGGGTTTTGTTCCAACCAGATTCCTAATCATTAATGCCGGTGAAACTCATCTGGGATAAGTCGGTTTTTCAAACGCAGAGGTGTAGCACATTAGTCTAGCAGACTAGCTGGATGTAAAAATGTCATTGACGAAACTGTTGCTCTCAAACTTCGCAACATGGCTGTTGGCTTTGTTTGCCAACATTGGGATAATGTCGGCGACGTAGTCACAAATTGCAACAACTCACCACACAAGGACGTCCTGTCTCTCGAGGCATTCACACTGCCGGAAGACAACCATGGGATACCAGCTGCAACAAAATGATGAAAGAACGGGCGCATTTTTTTCACACAAGCTGACTGGGTGGGTGTTAGTTAGTTAATTAGCAACTCGAAGGATTTCAAGATATAATATACACAAGAGGTAACACTGCAAAAGCGGAAAAAAAAAATGTGAACCCAAACCAGAAAAGACGGCTAGCAAAAAGTGGCTAACAAATTAAACGTGTGTGCATTGTACTTACTGAAAGCAGCGTTACAGATTTTGCAAATGTTCATTTTTTTCCCTGTGCTTAAAAAACATTGAAAAAGCGGCGCGGATTGGTTTGCAGCATGTAAAACAGTTTGTTTGTCACAGATAATTTGCTATCCACACAGGGAGGAACCAGGAAGCGAACCCACAATCTTCCACTGTCTCCTTACTGCAAAGCAGCCGTACTACTGCAGCGCCACAAGGAAGTTGTTCATTTTTTCCCCTGTGCTTAAAAGACATTAAAAAACTGTTTCTCAACTGTGACTCCGGAACAACTCAGTACGCGAAAAGCGGCCAGAATCGCAAACAACAATGAAAACTCTACGTGACTCACAGGTAGTGATGGGCCGCTCGATACTCAGGTTTCGACACTGTGTCGAGCTTTCGAAGCACTGCAGATTTTAATACTTGATCGAATAATAACATCTGTGATTTAAGGATTTCACATTTTCTTTCTCAAATGTGCTTACCTATATCATGGCAAAGTACAGGGATAAACCTTTATTTTCTGTCTACTCCGTTTTAATTAAGACGGACAAAAGAAAACATTTAAGGCTATTAAATGTGATCTCAAGAAAAGATCAGGGTTAATTATAATACTAATAACAGGAGCGATTATAATGATACAGTGCAAAACTAAATACTAATTGAAAGAGCCGGGAAAGCATGAGGTGAGGCGTCTTATTTTGTTTAACTCTTGCTATCGTATAGTGCATTCTGTCTGTCGACGTTAGTTATATTTATATTTTTTAGACATCACACACTACAAGCTGCTGACGAACCCTTCTCTTCGTTGTCAGTCTGTAGCTACGAAAAAATAAAAGCAATACGACTTTTAACAGATGTCATTGAAGTGTATCATAAGTTTCTGTAACATTAATGAAAATGGCCAGGAGGTGTCACGAGAGAGGTGAGTGTCAAATGCTTCGAAGCTTCGATACGATTTCCGACACAATTGCTTCAAACGTGTTGATGCTTCGTGAGGCTTCACTCCGCCCATCACTACTCACAGGTTACTGAACGAGAAATCAGCAGACTAGCATGATGGGTGGGGCGTAATGGGCGTCCTTCCCCTCTCCTCCGGATTTTTCAAATGTTAATTTTTTCCCTGTGCTTAAAAATCATTAAAAAAGCGGCCTGATTATGCAGCGTATGGTACGCCGCGGGTTGGCTAGTAATAAATAATTTCTCTTAAATGGGCTTACTTTAAAAGTGTTAAAACTATACAAATTCCATCCTCAATTGTTCATTACCAACTTTAGAATTTCACTCTGAGCAAGTGTTTTTCAGTTTGTGCCCAATAAGAGCTAACCAGGTGTGCCATATAGAACCGCTGGTATGAGCGGTCAAAGAGAGGAAGAAGCTGGGAAAATGTGACTAAGATGCTCACTAAGTGCTCTGTCTGAAAACATCAACCTCCAAGCTGCTTTTTTTGCTGGCGTCTGTGATAGTCCTGTCCCTTTGGACAGTTTAGCAAGGATAGAATTTTGGCATTATTTTAGGGCTGTAAGCACTGTAAGCTACCTGGCAGACTGGCAAGTTAAATGCAGAGGTAGTAGAGACATATTTTGGTTTTGGTGTCATTCAAACAAAATATATTTTGCACTTATGTGGTATGACTTTGATTCAATCTTCTTATAGAAACATGACAAGAAAAAAAGAGAGAGTGAGAGCGTAATTTTTACCTTTGCTACTTTTCTTTAGTGTTGCTTCACGACTACCCCTTCCTCCCACTCCTCTGCACCTATGTTGGTATGTGTAAATCAAGGAAATGAATACCAATACCATGTACTAACATATGGCAAGGCGTTGTGAAATGTGTAATTTTAAACTTTTAAATAAAATTTTATTTCTCAAAATGTTTAATGGTTGTATATAAATACAGTACTGGATATGTATGTAATTCTTTATGTTAATACAACTTTTTTGTATTATTGTTTCTTAAAAAAATGGATATGACAATATTTTTAATGCAATAAACAGGCCATATTAATCTCAAAAATGAAAACATTAATTTGCCCAGACCTAACACATGTATATTGTAACGAACAGCCAGCAGCTTAACCCAGCCAGGATGCCCCTGAGATGGAAGGATGGGGGAAGGCAGCTTTTCTACATTACTGCCTCCCCCAAGACACTAGATGGCAGCTTCTCTAGACTGCAGCAGTGCCTCATATTCCTGCAGGACATTATGTGAAGGGTAATTTAATACCACAGCACTGCTGGGTACTGTGGGTGCCACCAGGGGACACAGCAAGAGAACCTGGGGAGTCATGTTTCACCCATAGCCTGGAAGTACTACCAAGTCACAAGGAAGAAAGCCCAGAAGAACTTCAGGGATGAAGAAAATTCAAGTTCTCCATCTGACCTGGAAGTGCTGGCAAGTTACGTGAGTGGAAGCACTTCCGGGTCGGGCACTATTTAAAGGACTATTGGGAACCTAGCAAGTGAGTCAGAGTCGGGTGGAGGTGGAGAAAGCTTGCTGAGTGGTGTTCAGGAGATAGAGAAAGAGAATTATGATTAGTGTAATGTATTTACTTGTGTTATTGTGGCTGTGGTGCTTGAGGGCACTGTTAAAAGAAGAGGGTCACAGGGTCTGCTGGAGCCAATCCCAGCCAACACAGGCGCAAGACAGGAAACAAACCCCAGCCAGGGAAGGGCACTCATATACACCAAGCACATACTAGGGACATTTTACGGCTTAAAAATATTAATACAAAGCAGTTGGCAGTGTATTCTTGGGAGGCCACAGAGCCTGTTAGATCAAATAAACATCAGCAAGAAGCAGGATGAGGAAGAGGAGGAGTTGGTGAATGGAACCAACCACAAGGAATAGTCTTGTCTCCTTTTTTCTTCACTCTGTACACCTCATACTTCTTTATAACACCAGTTCAAGTCACTTGCAGAAATTCTCAGATGATTCTGCACTTATGGGATGTATTGATAAAGGGCATGAGACAGAGTACAGGATTCAGGTGGAGAACTTTTTTCTTCTTGCTGAAGGAATTGTCTGCATCTTAACATCAGTAAAACCAAAGGAACTGGTTATTGACTTTTGCTGCACCAAAGATGGTCCACTCCTAGAAGTACTAGGGTGTCCACATTAATGACAGGTTTGACTGGTCTCAGAACACAGAGGAGCTATATAAGAAAGGACAGAGTAGTCTCTTTTCCCTTAGGAGATTGTGTTCCTTTAATGTGGGAAGTGACATCTTTCACATTTTCTGAACCTCTTCTCTGGTGTTCTGGGCTGGTAACATCACTTCATGAAAGGCACAAAGAATCATTAGCCTAATTAAAAGGGCAAACTCAATTATGGGACACACTCTGGACCCCTGAAGTTCGTAACAAATGTGAGAATTAAAACAAAATTTGGTGTTGTTATGAACAATGCTACACATCCCCTCTCTGACACGCTCACACTGAGGACTTTCAGCCAATGAATTATTCAGCACACGTGTGTCAAGAAACGCTACTGGGGCTCCTTTATACCAACAGCAATACACCTGCACAAAGCTTCACTGAGACTGGGACAGCCAAGTCAGAAGTTTTTTTCTTTTTAGTCATTCTGGTGTGTCTTCACTGTGTGTGTGTGTGTATATATATTTATTTATCTATTTATGCATTTATTTATTTAAAGAGCTTCTGTAAAAAGCCAAATCTCCCTACTGGGGACAAATAAGTTCTATCTAGCTATGTATCTGTCTATCTATCTGAACAGTAGACTGTATTGGCTCTGCACAGAAACAGCGAGAAAAGGCTGTTCTTTTTGAGGGTCTCTTTATTGTGTCCAACAAACTATTATGGACATTTTGTTATTTTTTGGTGGGCAGTGTTCTGTTCTATGCAGTGGTCTGATGGGGGAGTATCAAAAGCTCATTTGTTAATAGACACCTAAATAAACTTAACAGGAAGTCAGGCTGTACTACTGAGGGATTACTGGAGTGCGTGGCAGAAAAGAAGATGATGGCAAAATTACAGGCCATCAGGCCTAATGCTAATCATCCTCTTTATAACTTTTAGGGACATACTCTTATTTTTTTTTATGTTGCATGTATTTCTTTATTTATTTCTTATTGTGTCTTCTTTTTAATAGTGACATCTTTGCATCTCTATGTTTTTCTGTAGCTTCAGGTATACTGTATAGTTAAATTCATGAGAACTGCCATTTTGGGGTGAATAATTTGGCTCTGAACTTTATTTAGTGTTGTTTCAACTTCAGTTATACTCACAGTAACGCAGTGAAAGATAATGACATTGATTATGAGGATCAATAAAATACTACCTATTTATCTACAGTATTTATCTATCTATCTAAATGCTACTGGCCTCTCTGTCAGTGGATCAACATTATACAGTATGTCTGCTGAAGGAAAAAGTAAAAAACAAAAATTTGGTTTAATTTTCATTTCGAATACTGAAATATTAACAATTAGGAGTCAACAAATGAAGTAATAGCTTCTTTATTAGTATTTAACCTTGCATGCATAAAGTCATTTATTTGCTAAAATGATGCCCCATCAGTTTTATAAAGAAAGTTATGAAACAAATGGCATTCTTTTGTATATTTCATATGAAGCTTGGCTATTCATTTCACTCAGACAAGTGACCATCTAAGTGGAAAATCCGCTAGGTGATAACAGCAGCACTCCTCTGCACTCAAAGATATTCTGAGCTTAAATTGCTGAAGCAGCGTTTTTCATGAGTCGCTATGGCAATGGACCAGTGACATTTGGTAATGCAATTGCATTTTAGTGTAGCACTGCATTGTAGATGACAAGCTGTAGAAATATTAGAAAGCTCAGTTCTTGCCTTCTGACCTGTCTTTTGTAAGATTTCATGCTGTGCACCCGCTCCTAAAAGGGTAGTCCATCATTTGTGCTTATCTAAAACAGCAAGCGCAACAAATGTTCTCTTAGAACTTAAAGATAATAGATTATAAAACTATTTTATTGCAAAGTAAACAATCATAAAATCTGTCCACCTCTCTTTTTTAGGTTAGGTGGGTGGCAATGTATGGTATGTAAAGCATAATAACATGGGCATAATACATGTCAAGGTTCACAATCTCCTTCTCAATCTCCTTTGTCTTTCTCATCTTCTTCTGTATCCTCTGAAGTTCCTGGCCCAAACATATGAACATCTACTTTTTCAGGACAATGAGCTACATGGTCAGGAAAGTTTCCCTGGACTACTGCCATTCAGCAGAAGCAGGTCAGGTTCCTATAATTAGTATCTCTGGTAATGTTCTGTCAGCTTATGAAATAGTGATTCTTAGTAAGAGATTTTCTTTTGTTCTAATAGTTCAACATAACTAATTTAAAACTTGAGTGGAGTTGTTTAGATTAGTTAGAAAACTTTGGCTGTGTGTTTTTTATACAGGTCTATTTTTTTTACTTAAATGTGCATTTAATTCATCTAGCCCCCCTGACCCATAAGGTGGATTCTTTTTGTCAACTACTTTTTGCATTTTGCTTTTTCATTTCTTATTTTACTTTTTCATAGCTTCAGTTTATTTTTTCTCTTAATATCCTAGATCTGCATAGAAATATTATGCTCTTCAGTGAGTATGTAATCAATATGAATCCTTTTTCTGTTTTCTTTTCTGGCTCTTCTGTGGTGGTGTTCTGTGCCACCACCACCTGGTCAAAGTTCTGTGCAGCTTCCCGTGATGTTTGAAGTGGATATACCAACTTGTGACAAAAAGAACTGGTTTCAGATCCTCTAAGATGAAGAACCAATAAAGAACAACTTGAGAACATCTATGTTAGGTAGAATGCCAAGTTGGGTCTGGGTGGTCTTTTGGCCTGGAAACCCCTGTAGATTTTGTTTTTTTCTCCAGATTAACTGGAGTTTTTTTTTTTTTTTTGTCCACCCTGGCCATTTGAACTTATAATAAAACAGTAATTTATTAACAACAATTCTATATTTTAAGGACTGAGTTTCTTTTAATTATATATCTTTCTTATTTATGTCTACAATATTTATCTACCTTTTGCATACTATTTATTCGTTGTTGTTCTCATCTAAATTTAATTTGGTTTTCTTTGCATATGCTGTAACTGCCTCTTTGACATGTTTGACCTTCTCTCTCCTTTTTCTGTTTTTCAATGTTTCTTAATATCTTTATAAGCAAACCTTTTAAAAAAAAGAATAAAGACTTCTCTGTTTTTAACTCTCTTTCATGGCTTTACATCAGTTACAGCTTGTTTCAACAGTCTAGCGATTATTTTTACATACTCTTTAATGGGACAGTGGTGTAAGTATTGACCTAAAGTTCACAGTATGTACATTTGCTCTTGTTTCACTGGTTCTTTTTAAATACAAATGTATTCCTGTTATTCAGCTACACAATTATGGCCCTTAGGAAGAGTTCTTATCTTGAAATGCATAGGCCAAAAATGCTACTGGACCAAAGTGAAAACTTGATTATAATCTTACCACATTTAAGATTGTTATCTACTCTTTTGATATCATTCACTGGTCTCTTGTTGAGACTGATATACTCTTTAAGACGTAATGGACAGTAGATGACCTAAGTTATGAACAGTCTGTTTATTGCTTTACTATTAGTGAAACAAATTGTTGATAATATGATCATGTTCAGTTTATACCATCCTCTATATATACTTGTACATTATATATGTAATGTGTTTTAATAACCCTTTTTTCTGTATTGTCATTCTATGTATTTTATGATTAATCCAATGTATACTGAGTTTTTGCTTACTATTTATATTTTTTTGATTTTTTAATTTGCTTAAATTTCTTTCATAATATACATTATATTTATATTTGCTTTGGGTAATTATGTGTATTGTTAATGTGTTCTTTAAATTAGGCACACTCTATTTCTTTTTCTTAATTATTTTTTTCTCATTTTTAGTAATTTTCTGCTTTTTTTCTGTTGTGACGGATGGCCAGGGCCCATGTCTGGCCGGGACGCCCCTGCAACATATGTACCAGGGGGACAAGGATGAGAAACGCAGTATCTCCCTCTGGACACTAGATGGCAGTCTCCCTGGGTTGCAGCCATGCCCTGGACTTCCCCAGGGCTTCATCGGGGTTGGTGTTCTGTGCAGCCCTGTTGGGTTCCGCAGGCGCCGCCATGGGGTGCTGCAGCAGGAGCTGCTGGCCTCTTTTCGGCACTGGTTTCGTCACACCTGGAAGTGCAGCTGGATGTTGGCGATCAAGCACCTGGAGCACTTCTGGGTACCCAATAAAAGGAGCCAGCGACCACCACTCAGCAGCCAGAGTCGGGTGGAGGAGGAGAAGGTTGCCTGGGAGGAGTGGTGGTGCCAGAGAGAAGTGTTTAGTGTTTGTGTTTGGGACTATGTTATGCCTGTGGGGTTCACGGGGAAGACAGGTGAAGAAAAATAAATATTTATTTTACACGTGCCTCCATGTCCATCTGTGTCGGGTCAGGCGTCTATATAGTGCCCTTCTTACAGTGTTTATACTAAGAAAAAGAGTGAAACACACACCATAGTGGATCAAGACTGTCTCTGAATGCCAATGTGAGGAGTGCAAGAAAGATCCAGGTTCCAGTTGGCCTTGTCCGAAAAGAAAATCATAAAAGTTGACAAGAGTAATAAAGATGGTAAGGACATGAATTGTAGAAAAACACTAGCAAAACACTATGCCAGCAAGTAGTAGTGAGGTGATCTTACTAGGAATAGGATCTCCTAGTACACAGAAGAGATAGAAATCTGCCCAGATGCCCTCTTAAGAAGTAATTAATGGGTAAAGAAAAACATTAGGGAGCACAAGAGAAAAGTGCAAGCTTATGGTGTCCATTTTAGGAATCTCCTCTGACAAAACATCACCAAAATTTTGACAAACCTCTCTCCTCCCTCTGGCAAAAATCAGCCTCTCTGCTAATTCTGCCAGACTCTTAAAAAATGCCAAGCATTTCCACTGTCTAGCAAAAAGCCATTCTACTGCATCCCTCCAGTCTTCTCCAAAACCTGCTCTCCTTCATCTTACCTCAGAGACAAAACATGAAAAACACAAGTAGAACATTTTGGAATGAGAAAAGGTAGCTGGTAATCATTTTTTTACAAACAAGGCAATTAACCCACCCAACATTTTAATACTGGACCACTATTAAAATAGAGTTAAGCATCTGTCAATCTTTATTCTAGGCTACACATAATTTTTTTCCATTAATGTAAGGGGGATATGTTTTAGACAGCCAATACCTAAAGTACAGTATGTTTTCTCTTTGAAAAACATGCATGCTGCAGACCCATAATGTTTTATGAGGTTTTGCTTACATAACTTTATTTGCAGTCTTCATTCTTATAATAAACTTTCTGTAAAATAAATTATTTAAAATATTAAAGGATGACTTATACTTCTTTAAAATTTAAAGTATTGTTAATCTTCCTTTCTCTATCATTTTGATATCTGTTTAATATACAGTATTATGCATTTCCTAATAATGGTGCATTTTTAACTGTTTTAAGACTGCTACTATATTTCAATTCTGTACAAATTTTAAAACAGTTATTATACATGTACATAATGTAAAGGGCTATGTCTAATGCAGCATCTCTCAATGTAACAGTGAACATCTATATATATAATTCTCTAAGCCGCCGCCAGAGCGGCACGACACCCATGAAAGCACGCAGGAAGGAACCATATATAGATTCTCTAAGCCGCCGCCAGAGTGGGCAAGACACCTATGAAAGCACGCAGGAAGGAGCCACGCCCGCCAACTCTAAGACCATTGGATACAACGAAAACTCACACAGCCACGCCCACCAACTCGGATGCGACGCCTCGGAAAACATGCCGTCATTTCTGTTTGTCTGTGCCACAGTCCACATGCAGCTCTGAGCCACGTTGACTTTTCATTAGTCAACCTCAGTGGAACCTTGGTTCACACAGAGGCAGCGCCAGAGAGAGACAGAGGCACACACACAGGCAGCGCAAGAGAGAGAGCCGCGCACACACACAGGCAGCGCCAGAGAGAGACAGAGGCACACACAGGCAGCCCGAGAGAGAGAGCCGCGCACACACACAGGCAGTGCCAGAGAGAGACAGACGCACACACACAGGCAGCACGAGAGAGAGAGCCGTGCACACACACAGGCAGCACCAGAGAGAGACAGAGGCACACACACAGGCAGCACGAGAGAGAGAGCCGTGCACACACACAGGCAGCACCAGAGAGAGACAGAGGCACACTTACAGGCAGCACGAGAGAGAGAGCCGTGCACACACACAGGCAGCGCCAGAGAGAGACAGAGGCACACACAGGCAGCCCGAGAGAGACAGAGGCACACACAGGCAGCCCGAGAGAGAGAGCCACGCACACACACAGGCAGCGCCACAGAGAGACAGACACACACACACAGGCAGCGCGACAGAGAGAGACGCGCAATCCTTTAAAACTGAGGTTAAAACACAATGAAGGAAGCAGTCTTTAAAAAAACAATAAGCCCTGTGCCTCTTTTTCATTAGCGTCTCACCTGCTTCACCGATGCAGGCCCTGCAACAGTCGAGACGCTCTTTCAGCAGCTGACCTTCTCTATGCCTGACTCCACTACTGTCAGTCGCCTGATTAAAAATGAACTTTTGAAGGGGAGCTATGGACCCGCTATACCACAGGAACACATTGCCTTTGAGCCTGCTCTCGCTCACTGTAACGTACCGGCTTTCTCTCCTCACTCGCTCGCACACTGCACAGGGGAGAAATGCCCGCAGCACGACTCCACCCAGAAACCATTTCAGCCACACTTCCACGCCCCTCGCTACGCTGTGAGTGCAATAATTATTTATTTAAAAATGGCCTTTTGAAGGGGAGCTGTGGACCCACTATACCACAGGATCACCTGTGACATTGCATTCACATTGTTTTCCTTTTATTTATGATCCTGTCGAGCAGATCAGACACCCAGGCAAACAACACTGAATAATCAATAGCTGCAACCACTTTGCCCACCCCAACTCCTCACCTGAGTCGGTTTTGTCTGTGTTCAGCAGTGCTTCCCAAACTCGGTCCTGGTGAACCCCTGTGGATGCAGGGTTTTGTTCCAACCAGATTCTTAATCATTAATGCCGGTGAAACTCATCAGGGATAAGTCGGTTTTTCAAACGCAGCTGTCTAGCAGATTAGTCTAGCAGGATGTAATAATCCAAGATGAATGCGCACCCCCGCGCTGAGTGAAAAGCCAAAGTATATTGAGTCTAGAAAACATGATCAGCAAGTCTTTGATAGGCTGCAGCAAAATGATGAAAGAACGGGCGCATTTTTTTCTCACAAGCTGGGTGGGTGGGTGTTAGTTAGTTAATTAGTTACTCGAAGGATTTCAAGATTTAATATGCACAAGCGGTAACACTGCAAAAGCAGCCCAAACCAGAAAAGACGGCTGGCAAAAAGTGGCCGACAAATTAAACGCGTGTGCATTGTATTTACTGAAAGCAGCGTTACGGATTTTGCAAATGTTCATTTTTTCCCTCTGCTTAAAAAACATTAAAAAAGCGGCGTGATTGGTATGCAGCATGTAAAACAGTTTGTCATGGATAATTTGCCTTTTACTTTAACACAAAGACGATTTCCTGTTAGATTTGCCTTTGCGATGACAATTAATAAGGCACAGGGTCAAACTTTCAAAAAGATGTGCATGTATCTGCCAAAACCAGTTTTCAGTCACGGACAGTTGTATGTTGCTCTCTCCAGAGTCCCATCTTTTCATTCACTTACTGGTATGCCTGCAGGAATACGTGCAGCGAGCGAGCGAGAGAGAGCGAGCGACATACACACACATACAGCCGTGCGCGAGAGAGAGCGAGCGAGCGCTGGACGCATAAGAATAAGAATACTTCATTACATTGATATACAGTACCGGTGTTTTCAATATTCAAAGCGCTATCCACACAGGGAGAAACCGGGAAGTGAACCCAAAATCTTCCACAGTCTCCTTACTGCAAAGCAGCAACACTACCACTGCGCTACAGGGCACTTAAAGAATGCACTGGGCTCGATTTTGTTTTCACTTCTGTTTACAGTGATCGGATTGTAGCGTGCATTATTGCAATGTTACTTTTCTTGGTGGCTTATTATATTACTGATGTTTCACATGTTCATTTTTTTTCCCTGTGCTTAAAAGACATTAAAAAAGTGTTTCTCAACTGTGACTCCGGAACAACTCAGTACGCAAGCTGAGTACGCTACACCTTAATGAACAAGTGCTGAAACTTATCCCTACCGACACAGTAACTTTCACCAGCGTGGCCTTCATCGTCACAGACGATCCCGCTTTCAGTCACGGACAATTGCATGTTGCTCTCTCCAGAGGTCCATCTTTTCATTCACTCACAGTGGTATCCACAAACCCACCCCATTTGGACAACTGTGTCGTTCAGGAAGTGTTCACCTATCAATACATAATTATGCGGCGTATGCTACGCCGTGGGTTGACTAGTAAAGTATATTCTTCACAGTGCTTTGTAAAAACTAAAATGACATGATAATGCAGTTTACAGGTCTTTAAAAGAAAAAGCATGCAGAAGATGAACATGATTGGTTGTCTAAAATGCATTCTTGCCAACATAGCAAAGTGAGAAATTGTAGCATTAAATAAAGATTGTCTGGGGATATCTCCACTCAAAAAATTGGCTAGAAGGAAAAAGTTAAGTGGGTCAAGCTTTCTCTATGATAAGAAAGCTTGACAGCTTCCTTGCCCTCTTCTGAAGCATCCTGCTTGTTTTTATCATGTTTTGTGTCTGTGGTTGGAGGGAGGAGGAAGATTTTGAAGAAGATTAGAGGCAAGAGGAGGATGGCATTTTGTCAGATAGCAGAAACTGGACAGTGTTTTACTAGAGGGGGAGATAGATTTTTAGAGACTAGTTACCATTTTGCCAGAGGTAGAAGAGAGGGAGGATGGAGTTTCATCAGGGAGGATAAAGTCTTGTTGATGGGCTGTGTGGTGATGCATGTTAGGGGTCTATAGCTCTGTGCGAGTATTTTTGTTAATAACAGTGCACTCATGTTTGGGGGTGATAGGTCACAATCTGACAGCCTGTAAAGAAACAAGAGAGAGATTTCCTGATGATAAAAAAGGAAAGACGGAAAAAAAAAGAGAAGATGTAGATGATGTTCCTGGTCTGTGTAAATTTTGGTATTTGAAATTTCGTTTCAGAAAATATCATTTCAAAAAGAAAAAGAGACACTGATTTGATTTTCAACTTAAAAGGGAAAAATGGAAAATGCAAAACAATTACTTTTTTCCTTTTGTTCTTTCGCACATCAGAAAAGAAAAATGCAAGAAATGAGAACGAGAAAACATCCTTTATTTATTTCGCAGTAAGTAACAACAATAATGTTCATAAAAGGTCCGTGTACTTTTTGGTATTTGAAATTTCATTTTAGAAGCAAAAACGGAAAAACGAAAATGAAAGGAATTTTCAGATTTTGATTTTTGATCAAAGAATGAAATGAGGGAAAATAAGGTATTTTTTAATTCTGTGGTAACAAATAGCAGTCATAAACTTAAAATTACACATACTTTTCTCGATTTATTTGTGAATCAAATAATGAAAGTGTTATAGCTCAGAAACAACAAAACAGACGCATTTTCGTTGTGTGAAACCGGAGGTCTTCTTCTGCGCGATTTTTGACGACACGTGCGAACAGCCCTCCTCCTCACAACACATCGACCGACGGCCTTGAAGGTACATTGCATGGCATCAGCAGAGGATGGATCATTAGATAGATAGATAGATAGATAGATAGATAGATAGATAGATAGATAGATAGATAGATAGATAGATAGATAGATAGATAGATAGATAGATAGATGATGCCACTGTAACTTTAAGGCCGTCAATGGATGTGTTGTGAGGAGGACTGTTCGCATGTGTCGTCAAAAATCGCACAGAAGAAGAAGTACCTCCGGTTTCAGACAACAAAAATGCGTCTGTTTTGTTGTTTTTGAGCTATTACACTTTCATTATTTGAATCACAAATAAATCCAGAAAAGCATGTGTAATTGTAAGTTTATGACTGCTATTTGTTACCATAGAATTAAAAATACCTTATTTTCCCTCATTTTATTCTTTAATCAAAAATCAAAATCTGAAAATTCCTTTGATTTTCATTTTTTTTAAAAAATGAAATTTCAAATACCAAAAAGTATGCAGACCGTTCCTTATAATTCCTAAACTCAAGTATCAATTAACGTTCTAATAAATGGAACTAACCTACCTAACAAAACTAATCTTAACACTGCTGGTTATCTAATTTTTTAACTGATGTTTTTGGCAGAATGTTATCTTCACAGTTCCTGAACACAAGTAATTCCAAGGAGGTCAAGGAGATTAACCACTAAGAGCAAAACATTGAACACAAAACAAAGTAAAAGAAACAGTCCACCATCCCAATTAGCCTTCCTAAAACATATATCCCCAATCAAAAAGATGGGGTGCTTAGAATAATTGTCCACCATAGTAACACCAATCAATCTTTTCACTTCCTGACCTTCTAACACCCTCTATAGCCTCTCCTCCTCCCAGTAGTCAAGCACTTGACAACCCTGAACAATACATCTCCAAGAATGACTGGAATGAGTCACAGATTACTTCCAAGCAGTTCCCAGGGACAAATTCCACGTGCAAGAATGCCTCTGGTAGCTCCTTTTGCTGCTGTTCTAGAACACCATCAGGTTTCTGGACCATCCTCAGCCCTAGTGCTTTTTGGATGAATAACAGGGGATCATCTAAAGTACGTAAAGCCGCTGCCTTTCTAGCTGGGGGAACTCCTGCCCTACATGACTACGTCATCAAGCCTTCTTCCATTTTAACTTACTATGGAAGTCTCTATTCCTTGGGCTAGTCATATCTGCCCTTGCAACATACTTCTTACTGTTATCTAATGCCCCAGGGAACATACATATTTTTAGATGGCAATGTACATAATTATGCCATATTGCCCCCTGACAATGGCAGCCCAGTTTGAATGATATAGCCACAAGTGTTTCCAAAGCCACATAACTTTCTGTCAGGACATCTTATCACTGAACTTCTGTACTTTAGCCACGTTAAATTGCCTTCAGTCCCAGTCTTTCTTATGCCCAACATAAATTAGCAATGACAAGCTTTATGTTGAAATCAACTCAAAAGACATCTTGTGATAAGCTCTCCCCTCATTTTTCTTGCAGTAAACGTTGTCAAAATTTCAAACAAGAGGCTGCCCTTACATCCATCCTCCCGTTTTCTTTCTTTGTAATCTAATTTAAGGTTTTTGGGAGCGAAATTGTGTCTTAAGATTAATTGGCCAAAAATGTGAAATCCATGTCTGGATAAGAAGATTCACTCCATCCCAACATTTTAAGAAAAAAGTTGTAAGTATTCATTGTTTCATCGAAATATTTCATTTATTGTACTGACCTGCCTAAAGCGAACTGTAGTTAGAATGCCACAGCCAGCCTTGGTTTCTAAATAAAAACACCTTTTGCTGAGCGCTGCAAAGATTATTGTTAAATTAAGTACCTTTATTTTCAATTTTTGATCATTACCAAAGTAATTACACACCGACGAGAGTATCACTTCCCCAGCCCACGCTCCCATCCTCCAATTCAATTTAGAGGGGAATTGCAGAGCTAAAAACAATCCATTTACAGAATCATATTAAATAAAATAAATGGTGAGACCCATTGAAAACAGGAGCTATTCCGTCTTTGTCTTTTCATTAAACAAAACACACAAAGCCCAGCCAAGATCTCTTGTTCCTTTTTGAAGCAAATTAGCAATGGTGTAATCTATGAGCAGGAAAGATAAATCACAACACTTGCATGTAACAGCCAAAGAAGTGCTTTACATGCTAAGTGCCTGCATGAAAGAGCAAGACTTTGATAGAATCTTCGCTTTGGAAATGGTAACATCAAAGCCGAGTTCTCGCTATCAATGTTTGTTTAATTATAATTAGACTTGTTTCTTGGTGCGTTAATCTACAGATCCCAGCAATAAAATGAAAAGTATTTAGAGCGCTTAGGCAATGAGTCTGGAGAAGCCATCAAAGAGACTGTTTTCAATGGATCTAAACTGTAACTACTCCTCTATAAGAGACCTTCATCCTGATAAGAAAAAAAAAGGGAGACTCACATTAGGCTGAGATTTTCTTTTTGTTTTGTTTGCTTTTTTTTCTTCCAAGTTTGGAATTCTCAACAAGAATCACATCTACAGCTACACTGAATACCATTTGATGTGATCTCCAGCTGACAAAACAGACAAAGTGTTGTTTGTGGGGGGCGACCTCAGCCATTTCTATTCTTTTGTACATTTCTAGTAATGCTTTCCAACACGTTACTATTTGCACAAGGCAGCAGAGATGAAGTATACATTTTCTATAGTGCTGATTGTCATCATTTTTCATTCCAAGCCATTGTAAAGCATCAGAAGGATGAAAACGTGGATGTGCAGCTCAACAATGTAATCCCTCCCAAAGCGTTCACTATTTAAAGTACTGCAAAGTCCAGTACCTTGTGCAACTTTGTTTTATGTCTCTATCATAATAAAGATGGTCTCCTTTATTTTTCAGTATCAGAAGCAACATTTATTTTACAAATGGAGTTAATCAATATTTTTTGCAAGTTTATTGTATACTACAAAATATATCTTTTATACATATACTAGTGGTAAATACAATTTTTAACCCAAATGGAACACCTCAGTCCTTCAGACTTACGACTGACTTGAATCTAAAAATTACTGTAGTTCTAATTTATGTGTAATAGCAGACATTCAATTTCCCCCACAACTTGAAATGGGTGCATTTAATTCTTTGCGTTCTCTAACTTTGTACACTGTTTTCCTTTCTGGGTGATCCTGTCCTATTCCCAAAATCAAAAGATGTCTACATCTCAGTAGCAACCCGATTGGCAATTCTTTATAGACCCAGTATGAATAAATGTGGATGTATGGTGGTGCCCAATCTGTCATGTGTGTCATTGTAGATTTTAGAATTTTTCTTTTACAGTTTTTTGTTGTTAGTTGCTTAATTGCCATGTCCTACAATGGCAACAGAATTAATTTTCTGCACATGCTGTCAGTAGAGCAAGCAAACATATAATATTTATGCCTATAAAAACTATTTACACTTTGGAAATATTCACATTTTATTGTTATACAACACTGAATCACAGTGGATTTAATTTGAGTTTTTGAAACTGATCAGCAGAAAAATGCTCTCCAATGTCAAAGTCAAAACAGATCTCTGAAAAGGTTTCTAAATTAATTACAAAAATAAAAAAAATTGATCACATAAGTATGCACCCCACTTAATGTACTCTCTACATATAAAATCCTAAGCCTAAAAGTGCGACGGTGACAATTTTATGTGATGTTTTTATGTCGCGCTTTAAATTGGGCTTATTTTAAAACCTACATATATATGTTTGGTATCATTCTTTTCAGAATTTATTGAACTTTAATGTGACATTGTTAGATTTTCAGATTCTTATTCGGTTTTTAAATTCTAAACTAAAAAATATCAAGAACTCACGTCCCGTGAGACGAAACTTTGTGCCAAGAGATTTAATCACGCCCGGGGCCGAAAATATAAGACAAAGAGTAGGACAGCTGCTGTACAGGCTTTTAAATGTTTGAAGTGCTGTGTGAGATGCAGCTCACACGGCACGGCAGTAGCAGCACACCAACAGCTGATCGAGCAAAGAAGAGGTAAAAAAAAAACTGTATTTGTTTCCCATTGTATCACCGTTTAAGAGGGGGTTTCGGAGGAGCAACCTCATCTTCTTGGGCTGATTCAGCCCCCCTCTTCACAACACAAGCAGCAGAGACGCGAAGTGGCTGGCGCATAGCACAGGCCAGGGGGATTGGCTACGAAGCAAGCAGGGGGTAAGCCTCCTAGTATAATAATATTAATAATAAATCATCACTAGTGCATCCAATTGATTTTAGAAGTAACATAATTCACATACAGTATGTGTAGTTATGGGGTTTCAATTGATTGTCCCGTAAGTGCCCCTCTTCTGGAAGATCCAGCTTGTGGTGAGTCAACCTACACATTAAAGACAAAAGAACACTGCAAGCACCTCTGTGAAAAGGTGATTAAATAGTACAAGTTAGGGGATTAATAGAAGAAAATATCCAAGTTACAGAATATCATGTTAAATCAATCATTAAGAAATGGAAAAAGTGTGGCACAGCCGTAAATATTCCTAGACCACAAAAACTGTGTTATCGTGCAAGAAGAACACTAGTGAGAGAAGTCACCCCTGAGAGAATAACTGTGCATATAACAGCTGTTGCCCTTTTACTTCACACAGGTTGCAACTTTATGGGATAGTGGCAAAAAGAAAGCCACTGTTAAAAAAAATGCACCTGACAGCTCAGCTAGAGTTTCTCAGATGGCACATGGAAGACTCTGAAGACAATTGGAGGAAGGTTATTTAGTCTGATGAGACCAAAATTAACCTTTTCAGCCATGAGATTTCACAGAGCACATTATGAAGAACACAGCATCCCAGCTGCGAAGCATGGTGTTGGCAGCATCCTGCTATGGAAATGTTTCCCTGCAGCAGACCTTTTAAAACTTGTGAGGGTAGAATAGAAAATGAATGCAGCAATGTATGGTGAAACACTATGGGAAAACCTTATGCAGTCTACAAGAAATGTGTACCTTAGGAGAAGATTTGTTTCCCAGAAAGCCAATGGCCTAAAGTCAAAGCTACACAGGGATGGCTTAAAAACAACCCTGTTAATGTCCTGAAGTAGCCAAGTCACAGTCCAGATCTCAATCCTACTGAGTATTTGTGGCAGGACTTGAAAAAGGTTGTTCACTCACAATCCCCATGCAATCTGACAGTGGTTGATCGGTTTTACAAATAAATGGGGAAAAAATGTCAGTGTCCAGATGCGCAAAGCTGATAAAGGCCTATGCACACAGACTCAAGGTTGTAATGGCTGCTGAAGGTGCATCTACTAAGCACTGACTTGGAAGGGGTTGAATACGTATGAGATCAACTATTTTGTCTTTTATACTTGAAATTAATTTAGGTCACTTGCAGAAATCTGTTTTCATCTTGACATCAGGGATTCTTTTACTGATAATCAGTATCAAAAAAGCCAAATTAAATCCATTGTGATTTCATTTCATTTCCATTATGATTCATGTTTTATAACAATAAACATTCAAGGGTTGAAGACTTTTTATTGGCATATAATACTTACAAAACTTATATCCTTCCACAACATACAAATTACATAAATGGCATGCATAATGTACGTTATTCAGCAGTTTTTCAGTACCAACTTCAAAGTTATTATCAAGAAAGGTCCAGAAACACATCACAAGCTTGGCTGTGACAGCTCAGTTAGCGTAGTTCATCTAACTAGGGAGTTCAAAGCAACCAGCTGCTTTTGACATTGAAGATTGTCACATTATTCATGAGGGTCCAGGAGAAATTATGCACATGTTTTTGTGTCAGCTACTAAGCAAAATGACTAGCAGTCAGGTCAGGCAATCACCTACTGCAGCTAAGATGAATCGCAAGAGATCAGTGCTCAGAGTTTCTGTCTTTAGGTAGTAACAATAAGTAACACTGGTAAGTTAGTAGACATTACCACTGATGCCTCAGGCCCCCAAAGAAGCATCTGCCTACACTGATTTCAAGGTTTTGGTGTGTCTCTCTTTTTCTTTCTTTCGCTCTCTCTCACTCAAATGTCCACAATGAGACCTTTATTTGTTTGGTTTTCAGGAAAAAGCTGAAACATTTCCAGTTTATTCAAAGCACATGGGGACATGTTGAATGTTGTTTAGCCCAAATAAGTAAGAATTTTGCTGTATTCTTTACATGTGACAATGTTGACCATATGAGCCTATGATTGTTCACTTTCAGTGAGGCTAGGTGATGACAGCAGTTGCTTCACAAAATGGAGATAAACACATTTTAGTCAATATAAACTAGACATAACAGAACAAAACTAAAATTAACAATGCCGCAAATGCAAGATGTTACTACCACAATGTGGCACAATCCAACATTATTTTTGACAGCTGCTGTGCTTGGTTTGAAATCCTCCATTCTCTTATGGAACCCAAGTGTTCATGGAATCATAATGTCACTTAGGCACAGCAATGTAATGCAGTGAGGGTGTCGGTATGAGCTGCCATCAGGCCCGGTCTTAGGTATTATGGGGCCCTAGGCGAAAGGGGGGTCCAGGAGCCCCCCTGGAAGCTCTGCGAAATGCGTGAAAATTAGACCAAGGAGACGTTTTCTTGTAACGTTACGAGGTCATCACCAGTAGTTAGCTGCTGCAATTTAGCCAGTTTGAACTGTTTCCACTGGGCACCATGTGGCGGTATGTAGCTAAGCCCAGCTTAGTTTTTTTGTATTTTTTCTTTTTTTAGTTTTTTTGTCCTTTTTTATTTTTTGGGATATTTGAAACTTTTGGAATGCATTGCGAGGGGAGGGGCGGGCCGGGGTTTCTGGCCACCGTCGATCCGGGGCCCCCCGGACGCCGGGGCCCTAGGTGGTCGCCTACTTCGCCTATGCCTAAGGCCGGGCCTGCTGCCATGTACCATCTTGGCAACCACACCTCCCTACAAAAGTAGGTCTGGAAGTCTTTAAGGGTGTCAGTTCTTCTAGCTTGTTCAGGGAAAAAAGCCATTATCTTTTGATGCCTGGTTGTACTTCACATTTTTAGTAAGTTTTTGCTGTTTTGTCCATTCTTTTATATAAGTTGATTGTGTGCTTTGTTTTGAATAATTATAGCATTGTGGCAATCTTTGACTGGCACAAGCCAAATAACCACACTATTAGGTGTAACTGCCTGCTCTGCATAACCTCTAAGCATTAGCTCTCATAACAAGGACGCCGAGCCACAAGGATGATGAGACAAGGGAAAGCAATTCATTCTATTCTCCTAATGAGATTTATTTATTAAAGTTCATGTGTACAGGGTACTGTAAAACTCTTACTTGTATGTATGACCAATATGCAACATATCCTGGAAAACAGGACATGCCAGGGCTGCAGTTATTTTCAGATCAGCACCTTCTTTAATGACGAAATTATGCCTCTTGTCTTTTTTTTTTTTTTTTTAATCATTTTCTTCAACAAACATAAGTAGATATAATTTGGGAGTTTCTCATTTTCATTGTAAATTTTTCATGTACTAGACTATGTTCAGACCTTTATACTTAATGAAATTATTTACATAAAAAAACCCAACTTTTTTTGGAGGACATTGTACATGCTACTTTGTAGTGTGAACAGTGAACCTCTAATATGCATATTTGCAACTTTGTGATATTTTACTGCTTTGTTTAGATAGCAACAAAAGAGTTAACTCTTGCTTATTGTATACCTAATCACACAAGACTGAGCAGTTTCTTTAAAACATCCAAATCTGTCACACTTTTATGTTTCAGGCAGGGTTGGTTCCCTGGCTAATGTTTATTTTCCATTTTATTTTTGTCGTTTTCTACATTTACGATGCTGCTGATGGACTGCAGTCAGCCAATATATTTTACAGAGGGGAGCGAGTCCTTTAGAGGTTCATTGTCATTACTGAAAAAGGTTCATAAAAGTGAGTATTGTTGAATTTCTCATTTTTTGATTTTTTGCTTGTTTCTATGTTTTTGTTATTAGATTTTTGATTTGGAATTGTTTGTATTGGAATGCTTTGTTTTGCAAATCCCATTTTTGTCCCTTTTTTTTAATTTTTGTGAACAAATTTTTCTTTTCTAAATGATTCTTCATTGATCTTGCCCTTTAAACCAAATGTTTAATGGGTTCCTCTCTTTTGAAGAACATTTTTGTGTTTTGGGACATTTAAAAGTATTGAGGACTTTTAAATCCAGTGCCCCATTTTGGGTCTACAGTATGTAGGGCTAAATGCCTGCCTATTAAGTCTGGGGTTTGGCTGCCTGGGGTGAGGCCTGTTTCTGAGGCTGACCAGTGAAGCCCTGGGGGGTATTTTTCGTACGTGGATTAGTCGCTTAGCCGGATGTAATTGTTGATGATTTGGCCTGATCCTGGATCTGTCGGTTTTTTGAAACTCTTGCTGGAAGTGTTGTCATAGCTACACATCCTAATCCTCAAACCTGCTCGGAGCAGGTTTGATTTACGTAAACAAGGATTAGTTTACACACGTAATCAGTGACGGTGCGTGGAAGTCATCCAGTCATGGCTTCGCCATTCATGAATGAGCGACCAATAGATATTGGTGTGCAAATTATACAAAGAGAATTTCATATAGAGAGGGATTTGCGCGATCAGCAAGATCCTTTATTGCTCCCGGAGGAAATTCTTTTTGAAAGATACCGCTTTAGCTGAGGGTGAATATTATACCTCAAAGATTTATTAGCACCTTATATTCGAAGTCAAACTTGGCGAAGTCGGGCTCTCACAACCACACAGACAGTATGCATTGCTTTGAGGTTTTTTACAAGCGGCACCTTTTTATATACTGTAGGCGATGCGGAAAATCTATCTAAAAGTGCAGTTTGCCAGGCAATTCGTAAAGTCTGTTTGGCTCTGAAATATTTCCTTCAGGTTTTCATAGTGTTTCCTGGACACCTGCGTGTGCAGACAATAAAAGAGGTGTTTCATGCCATTGCAGGTAGGTAATACACAGGCTAAAACACCCACAGTTCCATGAAGAATCTCAATCAGCCTAACATTCTCATTACCAGGATTTCCAAATGTGATTTGGGCACTGTATTTTTCACAGATCCGAATAATCAGACACAGTGTCTTCATCAAATATTTGACCTTCGTCAATATCTCGTTGGTCAGACACAGGTTCTAGGGATATGACATTCCCTGCAACTAACCCAACAAAAAAGAGGGCTATATGGAACATACCTATGGCACACATCGATGACAAATATATGCAATGACCATCCTTTACCTGAAATGAAGTGACCACTGCATCCTGCCACTGGTTCTGAGGAGGAGCTTCCCCCTGGAATGCCCTCAGAAACAGGGCGATGGGCATTTTGCTGGATAGCCAACTCTTCTTCAGGGGTTAGGTCTGGACCGCGTGGACCTCCACCTGTTTTTTGCTTGTCTGCCTTCTTATTAGCTTTACAATTAATGTTTTTTATATTATATATGATTCTTTATGTCAACAATTCTTAAAATAGTTATATACCAATATTTACCAGTTTGAAGTATATTCTTGTACTTCACTTTAACCTGTTCCCATGTTCTCCTTGTGCTCACGTTTGATCTGGAATTATGACATATTAAATATGAATTTACATGCATATTTAATATATTAGATGTGAATTTCCCCTTGGGATTAATAAAGTATCTATCTATCTATCTATCTATCTATCTATCTATCTATCTATCTATCTATCTATCTATCTATCTATGAAATGAAACGCTACATTCAGTAAGTACAATGCACACTACTTAGCATTTAATTTGTCGGCCACTTTTTGCCAGCCGTATTTTCTGGTTTAGGCTGCTTTTGCAGTGTTACCCCTTGTGCATATTAAATCTTGAAATTCTTCATGTCCTTCGAATAAAAGGTCTTGCTGCACTTGTGTGAAAAAAAAATGCGCCCGTTCTTTCGTCATTTTGTTACAGCCTATCAAAGACTTGCTGATCATGTTTTCTAGACTCAATATATATGGGCTTTTCAGTCAGCGCGGGCGCGCGCATTCATCTCGGATGATTAGATCCAGCTAAACTAATCTACTACACGGCTGCGTTTGAAAAATCAACTTATCCCGGATGAGTTTCACTGGCATTAACTCATCCAAGATGAAGCATCTGAGCTCGGATGATTTAAGCAACGTACGGAAAATACCCCCCTGGTCAAATTTCCTGTATTTTGATGTCTGTTGATCCCTTTTTGCCATGATGTGTTGCTGCTTACCAGCAAAATGGGCCTCTAAGATGTTCACTCCTCAGCCTGAAATGTACTTCAGAGGCTCAGGGCAGTAATGTAGTGGTTGACAATTCAGCAAACAATTCAAATTATAAATGGGAGAAACCAAGGCTGAAACATAAAACACACAAATGAAAGGACAAGCCCAATTTTTTTGAGACTTTAGAGAGAGCTGGGTAATGTAGAGATTAGAACTGGTGGCTGAAATCTCTAGCATTATGGGCTCAAATCCAAGGGTGATGTGTGTCAGTGTGTGTGAGTTAATTCCCACCTTGGATCCAGTGCTGCTGAAATGGGCACCTGGAAATTAATGGGTTTAGAAAATGGGCTGAAGGAGAGTTTTTCCCAAGTCATTCCCCTACCCTGCCTGTTTTCGACTACTTTGCTGCTTAGATTACTTTTTGTATTGCAATAATTTGTTAAAATGTTTCAAAATAATTTAGTTATGTTTAGCATTTTTATAACATCTACAAAACAGCAGTAGTATTGGAAAAAGTGTGGAAGGACTAAGTCAGTAAAATTCTCACAAGTTAAGTGTGTAACCATTACATTAATTTTATAATGAGGTCTGTCCTAATCAAGTTTTAAAACATACCTAAAATTCTCAATGGGTTGTGGGTGGCCAGGGTAAAGGATGCATGGTAAGAAACAATCCTGGACAGTGCATTCTGCTTGTAAAGATCTTTTTAGAAGAGCAAGAGAAAGACAGATCTATACATCAGGGTGCAATTAAGTGGATCATTGTCACTATGCAAAATTTGGAGATCATTTTCTTGAAGGCCATTTTGGCAATAACGTCATAACAGTGCATATGAAATGGTAAATTCCAGAGCCAGGCTATTCCCCTATCAATTTGTTTTTCAATATGTTTGCAAGAGCACATCATCAATCAAATTACTTAGCTTTAAGGGTTGGTAATAAACAGTAAATTAACAAATAATAAGGTAGTTTAATCCTGGTACACAAATATGCTAAAAAGTGAAAGAAGTTCATAATTTGCCTCTAATTAAGATTTCATGACCAGAATAAAAAAGCTTTACTTAATAGAGTATATTTTTCTCTTGATCTTTTAAAAAAGCTTACATTTCAACTTAATCGGTGTATCACAAAAAGGAGTTTAGAGATGCGGAAATGACTTTAAAGAGATATCAGCCTGCTGGGTTTAATCTCAAAACAAAAAACACACTCGATTTAACTAGAAAGTGCTGAGGTTATTTATATGTATGTTAGTGTCTTTTGATATTTAACAGATGGAGACTCACCCAAAAACATGAGTAATGGGAATTCTGATAACACACCTTACAAAGCTCAAAAATCATCATATTTATAATTGAAAGAAGCTATAGGTTGTTATTATAGTAGCCAGCAGCAAGGTACACACCCATTACAAAGGAAATGGAAAACAGAAGAAGAATCTGTCACAAGAGGAAACATATTTTGTTGATGACAGGACCATAGAATATACTGTATATTTCATAATTTTCTTAAAACAAAACAGTTTTTAAGAGTGCTTTTACATTGGGGCAATATACAACAATTACAAATTGAGAAAAGAATGTTAAAAACGTTTTTGTCTTGCTGACCAGTTCAGTAAGTGACCATGTCTACTCCATAGACTGAGGCCATGTCACTCACTACCTCTGTCCAGTCTTATGGCCTTCTGATCTCAGGACCAACACTTTTATGGAAATGAATGACACTTGAGTCGTACGTTTCTGTAATGTTTCCTATTTTTTAGTAACCTCGTATTTGTCCATTAAAAGCAAAACTTCTTTTTTCCTTCTGAGCTAGACAAAGTTTTCCACATAACCTATTCAGTAATCAGGTAGTCTCAGTCAGGCAATTGAATAGTTTTGGGAAAATCAAGAATTTTTGTTTTGTAAAAAATATTAAATATATTTACTTAACCAGCTTTTTGTGTTACATGTCCTTGGGAAGACAGTGCCTATCTGAGAATCTGAGAAGCATCACCCACCTTGATAGAAAGTCCATATCAGGGGACTGTCAAACTCCCAAACCTCCCCCCAACCTCACACCAAGCTAATTTGCAGTGACAAACTAGCATAATAAGCACATTTTTGAAATGTTCGATGCAACTAAAATAATGAAAGAAAAACTTCAGGAATATAGTGAGAAGAAGCAAACTCCTTGCAAATTGTGACTGGGAATTGAAATAATCCCTGAAGTTATGAAGTTCCTGCACTAAGCACAGTGATGGCTATACTATATGCACAGTGAATATAAATATCCAAAAACAGAAGAAGATTGTAAAGTGAATCTATCCAATGTATAAAGAACCAAACTAAACTGAAAAATGATAGCTCTTGATGATCAAAAGCACATCTGTCACTATTCTCACAAAGCACCACGGTATGAATCTTCTAAACACATTTCCTGCTAATTTCAGGTTCCACCAGCAAACAGTCACGGAAGGTTGTTAGTTTTCTTGAGTAGCTCTATGCTATTTAAGCCTTTATTCTATGTTATCAAAATTATAGACTTAATACTAGGGCAATTTAAATAACTGAAACCATAGAGGTTTGTCATTTGACAGTTGGAAAAACCTTCTTAGTGGTTAGGTAGGTTAGAACTGATGGAACTTCATGATATTCACAGGCAATGCTTTATTATAATGAATATATTACAGTGTATTGAGTCTTTTTTTATGTGTGCTACCTCATTTACCTGTTTACTTCCCATGCGATATTTCCTTTTGTTGGATTTACAGAATATGGCATTTTATTCAGTACTAGCCACGATACCTGCCAAAGTCAGGTAACACAATAATTAAAAACATTTGCTCTCTCTTGTTCTACATGTACCTTCCATTCCTTTGCTCTGTAATTCCATGTGTGTGAACTTCTCTTCATCGATGCTTCTTCTCTCAAGCTCGTTCCCATAATGCCTTCTTCTCAGACTCTCATTATATTTGAGGCTCCTTTTTTGCCTCCAATCTGGTTTTATAAATTCAGTCTTTGAAGTTGATTCTGTCGGCGTGCTTCTTATGTCTATACTAACGTCTCTTCACCAGCACTCCCTCTCTCGAGTGTTCCCATAAAGCTTGCTTCAGACTGTCATTATTTTCTTTCTTGTCTCCTGTTTGGTTTTATACCTGCTGTCTTTGAAGTTGATGCTCACTCTAAGTGTGTGACTTACGCCTTCACTCCGCCTCGTGCGTCTCACACTCACACTTCCCCTTTCGATCTCATCATTAAAGCCAAACTGACCAATCACACCAAAGGCAAACTTAACAATCAGAAGGCTCAGAGGAACTGGACACACAGACTTTTTCATTGTGCAGTAGATGGTGTAGATATGTGTGTGGAGAGTTTCCCCTAATTTGTCCTATGGATTTGAGTAACTGACCTCAAAGTCATCATCAAGGGATTTTATTTTTTTTAGCAATAATAAGAGAATAATAAGTTGGAATAAACCCCCTGTTAAGTTATGAGTCAATTGATCCATTACCATTTTTAAGTTATCATAAATATGGATTTCTGTCAACTTTTATCCCTGAAATTGTTTGACTTTTCGTCATTTAGGGTCATGATCTTATGTGCAAAGTGTGTTCACCATAACCTGTAATGGAAAGTCTGCACACATTTTTATACAAAGGTGGTCATTTTGACCTAGATAATTTAAGGTACATGAATAGGTGCCTTGACCCAACACGAAAACTTCTGACTGTGCCATTGAGGATGCTATGTGGTCATCTGACTCAAGTGATAAAAAGTGTGATTTGTTTTTAATAGTAAGTGAATAGCTCACTGTATTGTACATTGAAGAAAAGCAGTGATGTTATAAACTATGTTGGTTTAGAAATGTACATATTCTCCAATGCACTAAGTCCCATCTTTTGCTAACACAGAATACATGTAATGCAAACACCATTGTTACACACTGCCCCATGAGAATGTTCTAATAATGAGCACAATGCACGAAACGTCATGTCTGGTAGTGCATCTTGATATCTACAGTCTGGCAGGCAATGTGATGTAATGGTTAAGGCTTAGTACTTAGGACTTCAGACCCTGTGGTTGTTGTTTAAAATCCTGCTACTGACACTATGTGACAATGAGCAAGTCAATTCACTTGCTTGTGGTCCAATTTGAAAAACAAAAGAAATGTAACCAATTGTATCTCAGATGTTGTAAATCAGCTTGGATTAAGGATCAGTTAAATAATATTAATAACAATGAAAAAATGAACATTAAGCCACAAATAATCCTGGGCTGCAATTTCACTATAGAAGGGTTTGACAACTTGGACAAAGTTACAGCTGCATACAGCTGCCACCACGTGACTGTCTGTTGGCCTTTGGTTATTTCTTTTAATGTTTTAGATGTGTAGGCTTAAAATACCTATATCCTGTGGACTGAGTAGCAGTGGAACAAGGGGAAATTATACATATGATCCTGGAGTATCCTGGAAAAACACTTATCACTCTAAAGATCAAGAGGAGAATCATGTCACTTCAATTCCCAGTAGCTGAGACCGTTTTGATAAAAATACAATTTGGTATTTCTAGACTCACAGGAACTGAAAAAGAAATGAATTCAGTGGGTACTTGTAATGGCAATAAGTGAAAAAGATGCCATGTCTGACCATCTCAAAAAAGTCAGTAAAACTAGCAATATGTGTTTGCAGTGCAGAAGGTACACACTTACATGGTGCTCATCATGTGGGAAATAAAGTAAAGGTGAAATCATAGCTGCAGTAATTGTAATTCTAAAATTCTAACCATATACAAAACATACTTTTGTATTGTATCCCCTAAACAGTGTTATCAAAATGCCACGGTTTGTGAGAAAGAAAATATATTTGTTAAAGTCAAAGTCAAAGTGAACTTTATTGTCATCTCAGCCATATACAAGTATACAGATAGACGAAATTGCGAAGCTCAGGGTCCACAGTGTAACAACATGAAGTGCAAATAATAAATTAAAAATATAATTAATTCCACTGACAGACTGAGAAGATCGTTCCTCCCCCATACTATGCGACTCATCAATTCCACCTGGGGGTGTAAACATTAGCATTATACAAAGTTATTGTCTGTTTTTACCTGCATTATTATCAATCTTTAATTTAATATTGTTTTTTTGTATCAGTAAGGTGCTGCTGGAGTATGTGAATTTCCCCTTGGGATTAAAAAAGTATCTATCTATCTATCTATCTATCTATCTATCTATCTATCTATCTATCTATCTATCTATCTATCTATCTATCTATCTAATATTAAAATTTAAAATTAAAACACAAACAAGACAAGACATTGTGCAAAGACTAGACAAAGAAGTAGCAGCAATATTGATGCGTAGTAAGCAATATGAACATTGATGCAATGTATGGTATTTGCCATCTAGATACATAAAATAGTCAATAGATATGTAATATAAAAATTAAATAAATAAACAAATAATAGATATAGATAATACAGAAATTATCAGTGTATGATAATAGTTGTTTAAGATGTGTAAACAATGACAGGTCAGAGTGTTTCACAGCAGAAGTGTGTCAAAATACTTAAAGGTCAGTATGAGATTTTCAGTTCTTTTCTACATGCACACTCGTCTTTGCAGGAAAGTGGCTCGCATGTATAAAAGTTCTGTTTTTAGAGGCGGTTGAGGCAGTGTGGAAGATCCCAGGGGGCAGCATGGTGTTAAGGGGTCTGACAGCTTGGGGGTAAAAACAACCCTGCAGCCTGGCAGATCTGGCTGTGATGCTGCAGTATCTTCTCTTGAATGGCAAAAGTGTGAAAAGTCCATGTGAGGGGTGTAAATATGTCCTGTAGTGAAGGGAGAGGCACCCTAATAATGTTCTCTGCCATCTTCACTATCCTTCGCAGGCGCTTGCGGTTAGATATGTTGCAGATGCCATACAATTATACAATACAATACAATACAATTTATTTTTGTATAGCCCAAAATCACACAAGAAGTGCCGCAATGGGCTATAACAGGCCCTGCCTCTTGACACCCCCCCAGCTTTGACTCTCTAAGAAGACAAGGAAAAACTCCCAAAAAAAACCTTGCAGGGAAAAAATGGAAGAAACCTTGGGAAAGGCAGTTCAATGAGAGACCCCTTTCCAGGTAGGTTGGGCATGCAGTGGGTGTCAAAAGAAGGGGGTCAATACAATACAATACAATACAATACACAGAATAGAACAAATCCTCAATACGGTATAAAAATAAAAATTTTAGAAGTACGGAGCAGAATTTAACAGTAGATGATATCACATAATAAGATTTGGATGTGTTTAGAGTCCTGGAGACCTCATCCATCAAGCTGCCTCCCCCATTTGGCCACTCCACAGCTGAAACAGTGCTGGGCCAGCCAATCCGATGAAAAGACCCCTGTTTTCCACGATTCCTGCGATCCTCCATCAGGAATGACCTTACCTTAGGCAGGCAAAACAACTTGGCAGGTGGGCTGTGGCACCAAGTGCCACATTTGAGTACCGAGAAAAGAAACAGAATAGGTGAGGGTTACTATCCAATTATAACTATCGTGTTACTTATGTTTTAGTGCTAATGACTAACAACAGAGATGCAGTCTGTACAGTTAATCAGCAGCTCTAGTCAGGGTGTGCTAAACTGAAGTAGTGAGTCTTCAGCCAGGATTTAAAAGCTGAGACTGAAGGGGCATCTCTTATAGTAGCAAGCAGACCATTCTACAGTTTAGGGGCCCTGTAACTAAAAGCTCGATCTCCCACTGTTATTTTAATCCTTGGAATCATAAGCAGACCGGCATCTTCAGATCTTAATGTGCACTCTGGTTTGTAAGTCATGATAAGTTCAGACAAGAAAGCTGGACCTTGGCCATTTAATGCTTTATATGTTAAAATTTTGAAATCGGCCCTAAACTTAACCAGGACCCAGTGTAAGGATTTAAGAACTGGTGTTATGTGTTCGTATTTTCTTGTTCTTGTAGTAATTCTTGCAGCCGCATTTTGGATTAACTGGAGGCTGTATAAAGAACAGTTTGAACATCCAATGAACACCGCATTACAGTAGTCAATCCTACTAGAAATAAATGCACCAGACCGTGATGCAGCTAGTCACTTTCAATGGTGCCTCTGTAGAACATGGTGAAGATGGAAGGGGGAAGACTTGCTCACTTCAGCCGCCTCAGGAAGTGTAGTCTCTGTTGGGCTTTCTTGATTAGTGATGAGGTATTATGCGTAACACGTAAGTTCCTCAGTTATGTGCACACCGAGGAACTTGGTACTCCTAACAGTCTCCACATCTAAACCATTGATGCTGAGTGGGATGTGGGCAGGATGTGATTTTCTGAAGTCCACAATGATCTCTTTAGTCTTGTCAACATTGAGAGATAGATTGTTGTCTTCACACCATGCGGACAACCGTTCCACCTCATCTCTGTATGCTGTTTCATCATCCCTGCTTATCAGTCGATAATTATAAAGAGTCATTAATTATAGTGCATCTTTAATAGGCTTTCATTATTTGATCTTTTTGAATGTTCTAAAGATCTGTAATAAAAGTAATGCTGTTTAAATGTGATTCCTGTATGATTCTGACTTTATGTAAACTGTGTTGGCCAATTTGACCCATATCCTAAAGGTGTCATTTATTTTTCATCATAATACGAAGGTTACGCAGATTTGAGAATGTTATGTTATCGTGCTTCATGTCAGAGAGTAAGAGAAACATATAATCCTCTGTTGAATATGGCAAAAAATTTAGGATAAAGCATTGACGCTTCTAAGACATGAGATGTAAATTTGCTTGAGCATCTGTGAAAGCAGATGCAACAAATAGTCAGGGAACGGAGACCCACTGCCAGTTAATGTACAACAACTATGAGAAACATTGGAGTCAACATTGGCCAGCATTACTTCGTGACACCTCCAAAATCTTCTTGAGTCAACATTTTGAAAAATTGCCATAAGTGGAAACTGGGGATCAGCTTACTATTAGGCGAGTCAAATAAAGTGGCTATTTAATGTACATCAAGACAGACCTAATGATGACAACCTTGGCAAATGGATTATCAAAGATGATGAGTAGATGCATCTGCAGCAAGGTCTGCAAGAATGAGCATGGCCTAAAAATTCATCACGCCCTAATTAAATGCTTGGCGCAGGGAAGTGTAGCACAGAACACATGATCTGTTCCTGGTGAGACGCAGGAGCAGCCTGCCCCAGTGAAACCCCACAGTGTCCAGAATCTCCAAGTGCTTGACTCTCCTGCTCCAAACAATGTTGTTTAGCAGCATCAGATTTAATGACCTACAGCTAAACAGTTATAGCCTGTTGCACCAGAATGACAACGTTGTAAGTAGAATCATCAACTTAACAGGAAAGGGAGATGCAGATAAACAACTCCAGACTTTGACCACAATTATTGTCAGCTTTGTGGCAGACAGTTTTGGTGTTGAGGAATGCAAGATTACTACATCTATTTACACCTTGATTTGTAGATTCACCAGCTGCTGGCAAGGCAGTTCAAGACAGCTTACTGAGGAGGAGAAACCACCTCTTACTGAGTTTTGCTGTATCATCAGGAAGAAACTTATGTCCCTGCGTAGAGTGGAATGACACAGAAGATGGAGGATAGAGAGAGTCAGGAAGTGAACTGCATTCTTAGTGGGCCCCTTTGGCTTCATGAAGCATCTGTTAGGGCAGAAATCCTTCAGCAGTCTTGTTTGTTCCAAGGAAGAGAGTGATCATTTTCTGCACAACACCCTGAGTGACCCAGAAAGAGAGCAAGAGCTGGGACCTCAGAGAGCCCTTCTGGACATACCAGCACCAATAGTGGAGTTCAACACTAGAAAACTTACCAGAAAAGAAGTCCAAGAGGTGGTTACAGCAGCAGGAGCCAGATCTGCTTGAGGACTGAATGACGTATCCTATAAGGTGTACTTGTGCTGTCCAGAACTCCTCAGAATCCTCTGGAAGATGCTGTGAGTGAGCTGGAGAAGGATGTTGGTAGCAGAACAGTGGAGGCAGGCGGAGGAAGTCTAAATAGCCAAGGAAGAGAATTTAAATAAGCTTCAGGAGTTCAGCTTATTCGGTTTACTGTTGATGGCATAAAGCTCAAGCCAAAGAAGACTTATAGTGAATCATTTAAAAAGTCAGACCTACCAGTTACATTAGATCCTCCTCCACTGACTAATTTTGGTTGATATGTACAGCATACTGTATAGGTGGGCCTGATTTCCTCTGGTTTCTGTTATTTCTGGAACTACATCAAAGCTGTCATTCCAGGACATTCTAATTACCCTTCCTTCTTTTTTTACAGAAATATGAGAAAACATTTCAGTGCTTGTAAGAAATCTAACCTGTGATGATTTAATTTTTAACATAAGCACATTTTATTAAAGTTATTAAAGGGTATGAAATGGTGTGCCTTTGAGCATGCATTTTCTGCTTTATGATATCTGAAGTTAACTTTAAAACTGGTTTGCTCAATGTATATGAGCGTCCTGGAATAACAACTATTAAAGCCAAGAAAGTCAGATTGACCTGTTGATATACAAATGAATTTCTCTTATTTGCTTTATTGATGTCTGAAAATATATGTATTGTTGAATGGTGTTTTTGTCGTCAAAATTTTTGTGGGGCCAAATCAATGAAGGAGAAAAACACTGTTAGAAGGGGCACAGCCATTTAGAGAAGCCATTGAGAAGAAGTGTGTGTGTGTGTAAGTGAGACCACATACACATGGCCTGGGCATATGGCCTGGTGTTAGATTGGCTAGTAGTGCTGGAGAAACTGAGTGTAGATGGTGCTTGACTGAAAAATGATCATTGGAGCCACATGCATGGAGCAGTGGAAAATTTGGTGGCAGAGGTGTTGAAGGGTGGTCAAGGAAGTGGACAGCCTACAGTAAACTTCACTTTAGAAGGTGAGGGGGAGACACTACTCTTCATAATGTATTATGCTATGAACACAAATGACGATACAATGTTTGATGGCTGTATAGTACAATGAATAAAGAGAAGTATTAAAAGGCATTTCAATATTAACATGAAGTACTCAACACTGAAAGCAGAAACACAAATGAATGTTCATGAATTTCCATTTTTTGTTCAAGTGTTAAATCATATTGTAGATAAGTGATAATTGTGATTTGTGATAATGATGATTACTACTGCAAAATAATGAGAAAGGCTGCACATGCACACACATGACCAATAGACCACCGAGAACACTGCAGGGTCCAAGGGCCTTACCCAGTAACCCAGATATATGTTAGCAGCAGCATACACATAGAACATTTTGCAAACTTCAAAAAATAAATATTTTTCTAGATAAGAAATTTGCACTGAGCAAATCTTGGAAAATGTAAAAAAAAATTGAATTATAATGACCATGCCCTGGATAAGCAGGTTAAGAAATGAATAGATTGGTGGATGATTATAACAACTCAGCTAACTTTTATCAAAGTTTTAAAAAATTATTGAGGCAATCTTATTACCTAATTTTTGCAAAACAGTGCCATCTGCTTTTAGATGGGATGGGAGCGCCCCAATTCCCCTTAATGCAGAGATGCAATGGTATTTAATTTATACTGTATGTATGTCTTCTTGTTGTAGACCATCTGGTCCCACTACAGTTTTCCTATCGTACAAAGATTGGAGTAGAGGATGCAATTATCTATGTGCTCCACAAGGCTTATTCTCACTTCGAATACCAGGTCATGTCACTTATGGTGTCACTTCTGCACTTATGGGGTTTATTGATAAGGGGGTGAGACGGAGTATAGCAGTCAGGTGGAGAACTTTGTTTCTTGGTGCAAAGCGAATTGTCTGCAACTAAACATCAGCAAAGCCAATGAACCAAACAGCCTCTATGTCCGGTCACTATTAAGGGAGTGGATGTACTGGTGGTGAACACTTGGGGGTTCACATCAATGACAGGTTGGACTGGCTTAGTAACACAGAGGAACTATATAAGAAAGGAGGTTCTTTTTCCTTAGGATACTGCATTCCTTTAATGTGGGAAGTGACATTCTTCATATCTTCTACAACTCTGTGATGGCCAGTATGGTGTGTTGGGCTGGTAACATCACTTTAGGAGAGGCCCACTGAATCAACAAGCTAATTAAAAGGGCAAACTCAGTTATGGGTCTCACTCTGGGACTCCTGGAGGTTGTTGCAAAGAAGAGAATTAAAACAAAACTGAGTGCCATTATGAACAATTCTGACACACCAACAGTAAGGACTTTCAGCCAATTAATTATTCTGCAGAAGTGTGTCAAGGAACGCTACTGGGGCTCCTTTATACCAACAACAATATCCCTGCACAAAGCCTCACTTTGGTTGGAAATACCAAGCCGGAAGTTTTCTTATTTTTTAGTTTTCTTCCTTTTAGTCATTCTGGTTTGTGTTTTAACCATAGTGTGTGTATATCTATCTATCTATCTATATATCTATCTTCTTCTTTTTTTTTTTTTTTTAAATGACATTCTCAGACCCACTTAACACAGATTGGGGGGTGGGGGTGGGGGGGCAGTGGGATGAAGCTTATCGTAGCCACACAAACACCAGGAGAACTTGCAAACTTGATGGAGACAGTAGCTAAACATGAAATATCCACAAGGCAGCAGTTCTAGTCACTATGCCACCATGCCGTGTAACACAACTTGCAGGAAACTGAAGAAAAAAAATGACACTGGTGTTTAAATTCCTGGAGGGTTTAAATAACAATCTGTTAATTATTTTCATCTATGGATCCAATCTAGAAACAATGGGCACACACGCCTGAACATTGATGCCCTCAGATTTGTCTCTCTGAAACAAATGAAGTCTTTTCTTTTTCTCTTCTCTTCTTTTTTAACTGATCTATAACTAGCCAACCTGAAATTAACCTGAACAATACAAGGTAAAACTAATTATATGGGCTGGCTGACTTTCTATCACTTAAATTTCCTTTGTTCTTATATTATGAACATTATGATAATCACTATCCTTTGGTTCTTCATATCATTAGAGGACATTGCTAGTATTATTCTTCATGGCAGGATGGCAGACAGGCTTAGAACCATATTTTATATTAGCCTACCGTAAGTCTGTATGTGAAGCTGTATCAGTGTTCAAATACAATTCTAATTTTATAACCCTCCAGCCCCTTCTCTCCTATAGTTATTTTCTTAATTATTATATAAGTCCTCTGCACCTACTGTACTTTACTAACTCACATTCTAAACTTTTTGTCAGTCTACTCTGTATTGGGCTCTTCAGACTTTTTTTTTCATGTAACCGATTGTGTATGGAACACTTTTGTACTGCTTTATTGAGGTGTACTCTTTTCTACTTAGTAAAACTCCTTGTAGTCATGTGATCTGTAAACATCACTATATAAAAATTATTGACTGATTGAGTGAGCATATATAAGAAAAACAAGCAATGCTTCAAAAGAAAATATGTGAATACTGTAGTAGGTTGATGACATGATTCATTTCCACTTTCTGGTTATAGCTTGGTTTGTCAGGAATTGATTGTTCAGCAGCAAACCAAAGTATGTAATAAAAAAACAAAATTTAATTTCTTCAATGCTGAAGATGTGATGATATTAATTTTTGTCTTTAGTGCCAATATATGACATAAATGAGCTTTCATACTCAAACGGGTACAATTGGTGGGCTGCTCAAAAAGACTGATTGTCTGTAACACCTTTGCATTTTGTTTCAGAACAGCTAACAGAATAACTTTTCCTTTTTTATCATCTTTTTTTCTTCTGTCTCCATCAGTGCTCTGCATCACATCAACTCAAAAGACTGTTCTTCCAAACCAAAGACGTCTGCCACCCTTATATAAATCAGCACTCTGGACACACCACAGACAGCACAGGTACATTTCATTGCACACAACGTGAGTTTATTTTGCTAGGACACAACAGAGATTTGTACCTTACAATGTAAATTAATTTATACAATTAGAATTCAAATTATCTATTAACACTATGTGCTCTGAGTTTTTTAGTCAAGAGCACAGACAAAGTTGAACAATGATGAGGGCAAAATGGAGCACTCCTAACAATATCGAGCAAACATCTATCAGGCTTTTAATTTATTTTTGTTCTCAGTTTTTAAAATACTGGTAAGAAGTAACTACATGATTAAATCAGAATTTATTGTGACTGTTGTTGTGGAAAAAAAACAACTTTCCTCTATATTCAAATAAATCATTCTCGGAGACAAGATGAAAATGCAGAACAATTCTTTATTTTGCACATAGGTATGCACAAATGTCTCAGTCCATGAAGTGAGCAACCAAGAAAACAATTCATTCTCTTTTATGCTTTTCTATTGCTGTTACCTTAGCTAATACAACACGTCATCTGACTGTTAATATGCAGAATTCTATCATCTTAGCCTATCAACTACAGCCACCAGTAACTTTGTATACATGTCGATTCTTCTGTTATTCTAAACATCACTTCATTAATAGGGGTGTCCTACAGGTTTTCCCATTGATCTCATCACTGCTTCATAGTAATGGTGTTTGGGCTTTCTCACTAGTTTGTCCTCACTTTTTAAGGGGGTGTTCATTACACATGTATTTCACTTTAACCTTAGCAACTATCTTAGTGGCTCCTCTGGATGAGGCAAAAGCCTCACGTGCCCAACCATTATGCCATGTTTAGTTAACTCTTCAGTTACCTTCCATCCTTTTCATTATGCTTTTAATAATCCCTTATTACAACTTAATTTAAGTATATTCTTATATACATTCTTATATTAAGTTGTAAAAATTATCATGTATTGATTAAAAATATTTGATTACAAATGTATACTGTTTAATTAGTTTGTTTAATTTGATTGATAGTTTGCCACCATTTTCATAATGTTGAACATAACACTTACAATATGTGAAGAAGGTGCAAGAATAGACAAATTGAACGCAAACCCAAGTAAGCACACACAAAGAAACTTCCTACTCTAGGTGACTAGAGGTTGGCATCTCAGCCTAGGACATTTTTGGTTTTTGACTGTAAGGCAGGTAATAACATCATCAACAATAACAATATGTATTTTTATAGCACACTTTCATATACAAGATGTAGCTCAAAGTGCTTTATAAAATGTCAAGGAAAAGACAAATAAATTAAAATTAGATAATAATAATAACATATAAATAAATCAATAAAAAAGATTTAAATATTTTTCTGTATAAAACAGAAATATAGTTAATAGAAAGTAGAGTCCTAATACAGTATATACAATGTATTTATTTTTTCAGTATCTATGGATGAATCTGATGATAAGCTCAGAAGCCTGGGGAGGACAAACAAAAATAATGAAAAAAAAAAACCTCCAGAAAAGGTGTAAAAAAACCCAACAAAATCTGCAAGGGTTCCAATGCCAAAAATCTAACTAGTCCCAATCAGGTGTTCTACCTACCATAAATCAACTTAAGTCATTCTTTATTGTTTTTTAGGATTTGCGTTGGAGAATTTCAGTGAAATGGGTCTTGTGTAAAGTTGGGGCATCCAAACATTATAAGCAGATGCAAAGTGCTTTGGTCAGGTGGCGGTGGTGCAAAACACCCATGCATTAAAAAAAAAAAAGTAAAATAGAGATTAGCAAAGATTGCAAATTCATTAAAGAATATGACCATTTCTAGCATGTACAGTCTATTAGGAGTAGAACTAAAATGTAGCTATGAAAAAGCCAATTAAGTACATGGGCTTTTAGGAAAGTTTTTAATATGACCCATGGTGTTAGCCTGGCTATCTCTCTTGGTAAAGTATTGCAGAGTTTTGGTGCATAACAAGAAAAGACCATCTCACTACTTCTTTTATGGTTAGCTCATTGAATAATAAGCAGACCACTATTAGAAGATCTAAGATTACAACTTGTAATGTAGGGGGACAGGCATTCCAAAATATAGGAAGATGCAAAATTAATTAGAGCTTTATATACCATTAGTAGAATTTTAAAGTCAATTCTAAAAGACCAATGTAATGACGCTAAGGCTGGTGAGATGTTCTCAGATTTTATTTTTCTAGTTAAGATTCCTACAGGTTCATTATAAACTAGTTGCAACTAACTGACGCCTTTCTAAGGTAGACACTTTAGGAGTAATCTAGTCAACTAAAAACAAAAGTGTGAATTAATTTTTCAGCATCTTGCCATGTTTTCAGAGGTCTAACTTTTGCAATATACACAGAATCTATTTATGTGCCTCAAATTATTATTTGACTTGCCTTTCAAAATCGCAGAATTATTTCATATTTTTTTCATTACTTTGTGAACCACCATTTTGTGGCCCTATAAACACAGCATTGCTGTGGTGATTGATTGGCGGTACATAAACGTTGATATCAAAATGAAATCTCTGTGTTGGTGTGCAAATTTCTCTCTAAGTTATTATCATTTATTGATCTTTGCTATGTTTCTTTGACTTTGATTTTTGTTCATTCCTGGCTCAGTTAAAGGATAGGACAGATTCCTTGTTAACAAACTTGACTTGGCTTTTCCTGATTGCCTTCATAAAATTGTCTGCGTCTGACAGCATGATAGTCTACTGGCTTTCTTTATTTCAGCTTATTCAGTCCTTGCCTTTTGTTTCGTTTTCACAAGAGTATCACACGTTCCTGCTTGTTATGAAATGGAGTCCTGGGCAAAAAAGGGTGTGAGGCCTCAGAAAGGACCCAAATAGCCAGGCTGTGACTTTCCTAGCATACTCAGACTAGAACTCACCCCAGGCAGCTTGACCCTAAAATTTACTGGCCTGCTTGGGTGAACATTGGCCTTAAAGAGAGTCTGGCTTCAAAATAATTTAAATGTCACAAAATATCTCAGTGTGACCTCCCAAGGAAAAGTAAAATCGTAAAGACCTGGGCTTGAGAAACAGTCCACAAAAAGAACCTATATAAATGAGAATATGCATTCAAAAAGAGCAAATATAATAAAAGGCTCAAAAAGAACATAAAGGAGTTGCTTAAAAGGCAATCCTAAGTGAACAAATCCCAATACGTAACACCAAGCTGAAAACCAATAAACAGAGCAAAAGAAGAATAAAAACCAGTAAATTCAATACCACAACAATACTGTATGTACTAAAGACTTCAGTAACTTTGTTGCCTCTCTCCTGAGATCTTATTCACTTCTGCCTAAAAGGGCAGAGAGAGATCTCAGGAGGGGTGATGTGAGAGTCGTCCCTCCTCTTGTGATACCACCCAAAGCACACAAGGAATAGATTGATATTTAAAGGGGCTGAATTCTTATAACACATAATAAATAAACCAATAAACATAAAAATAGTAACTATAAAATTACAAAAACAAAACAAAAAAGAAAAAACAGAAATAATACACCCTGGGGAAAAAGCCCGACTGTAACATAACACTGCTGATCTATTTCTTACCATAATAACACCCTTGAACTGATACACCTGAGTAATAAAATTATTTAATCAATCAATATTAGTTTTACATATTTCCAGCTCTTTAGAAAAACAACCGATGATGGGTTCCATTAGATGGTGGCTGCATGTGGTCCTAAACCTTAATACGGGATTGTTTGTTTAATGCTCAGATTTATAAATCAATGCAGATATTGAAAAAGTGAATGGGATCATTTCGGTGTATGTTTCATAAATGGTACAGGCAGTTATTTTTATCTCTTGGCTCCAAACTGATAATAAACACATTTTCTATGTAGATAATACATTATTATTGTTCGTAAATACTGTAAATGATAAAAGTGGTCAGAATTTAGAGGAAGGAGGTATTGCAGATAATATGACATCAAGAGGACTGCATGGGTTGCTTTAGTTGTCATGTCAGCACAACATAATTAATTAAGTATATTAATTAATAAAGTTGATTTAAAAATTTAAATGCCATATTCAGTCCAAATAAGACAGAACAGTAGGAGCTACTGGACTTTATTGTTACAAGTTAGCTGTATAAATCTCTCATTGTAGGCAAGGCAAATAGGTGCCAGTAATAAATAAATAATAAATAAATAAATAATACTTTCAAGTGACAGACGATTGCTGTGTTTTTACACAATGAGCATGGGGGGCTTTTCTGAAAATGATCCATCCTACCGACAAGGGCAGTCGAGGAGTTAATTCTTCCATAATAGAGCAGTTTGAAACAAAGTAAGCAAGATGCGTTTCTTTACTAAAGTGTTGATTCCCCAGTGGGCTCTCAGTAAGTAATTAGACTGGCCCAGTGAATGTCAGCATCAGCTTGTTTATTCTCATTATTTTATCATTTTAAAAACCCTCTAGGTGATGAGACATGCAGTATAGAACATAATTACTGTTATTAGCATACTAATTGGACACAAAAATAGGCCAAGTACAAGGTAGCCAACTGAAAAATTTCACATTAATCAACCACTGTGGTGAATAAGTCTATTGTTGAATCGGCAGCTAATTGGCAATAATTTTTAGTAAAATATCGCATCTTCCTTTTTTCAGGCACTCACTGGTTGTCTTTTTGTCACTTGCTGTGGGTGGAGAGATGATGCTTTTTGTCCTTCTCTTAAGTTACTATGTTTAGGGCGGGTAGAAACTGAGGAACTCTCATCACCTGTTTTTATGTGAAATATGTAAAGTGTATGAGAACAAATAATATCTGTAAGGTCAATCATAAATACAATCAATGTTTATGTTATTATTATGTTGTGTCCTCAAGAGCAAATAAAAAGTTACTGGCCAGATAGTTAGCATTACAAATATTTTAGGTGGCCTGATATGTTTGTATAGGACTTATATTTATTTGTTCTTGCCAGCAGTGACCTAATGTTTTTTTCCTTATTTTATTGCTCTTTTAATCAGCTTGCTGTCCTTTGAAGGACTGCTTGCTTTTGCTACACTAACACAGTGGCAATGTGACTGTGGCAGGCTTGCCCTTTTTCTAGGTTCCCCTGTGTCTGTTCCCTGTGTTGAGGTGTATATACAACCAGATCCATTTTGTTACAGTCCTCTGACAAAAAAGCAGAAATGGTGTCCAAATGCTCCTCTGACAGACAGTGAAGCTGTTGGTGTTGGTGTTCTGCCAAATCAACTGCACTATGCTGCCAAAAAGCTATGACAGCTGTGCTGGTAGCCACAGATGGAGGCTTTGTAGGTGGACATTCATGTTTCAGGATTTGCCCATCAGTGGTGCTATCCTTTAATTTATGTGTGCTGAATGGTGATGGCCACTGACAGGTGTCTTTGCTGGTAGAGCAGACCGGGTAGGAGCCTGGATGGCTCAATGGCTGTTGGTGTGGAATGACCATAGCAACAGGTACTTCACTCCTGTGCAGGCACAGTATTCCCCTTTCAAAGTTCTCGACTGCTCTGTGTGTCACCAAGATACCTGTTCCTAAATGTACTGGTCTTGTACAGGGCCTTCTAGAATGCAGTTTAAACTCAGGGTGCCTGAGGAAAATCATAAGTATCTTTTACCCTACATCTGGATTTCCTCTCCTGTGACCATTTACAGGTTGCCCAGTGCAGCTCCGGAGTCATTCAGTGTTCCATGCTTCAGCCCTTGTAGTCGCTTATCATCACCAGGGAAATGATGAAGTAAAAGTCTAGTAGGGCTTCAAAGGTGAAAGATTTGATCTTTAAGTGGACATGGGGCCTGTTTGGAGGGCTCTGATGGCCAATGGTGATTTTTTGAGTTGAGTTGGTTAATTGGGGTGATGTATCTCTCACTGCATTGCCCAAGTCTTTTCAAATGACTTCAGATGGGGCTTTGGACATACCCAAGCCTTGTGGCTTTTCATTTGGTATCACCAACATTTAATTTCAGCCCGGAGGTGGTCGGGTTCACTCTTAAATATCTTGTCTCCTTCATTCAGTGTCCAGAAGGAGTGGTGAGGTTCACTAGGTGGGTACAAGACTGATTCAGGCCACTCAGCTTCTGCAAATGCCTCACTGAAGCTCCTTGCATTGTGTGATGCTTGCTAGCAATGACCCAATAGATTTCTGTTCATTTTATTGCTCTTTAGGTAGCTGCTATCCTTAAAAGGACCACTCGCTTTTACCGCTGATTGTGACAGTGTTACTGTGGCAAACTTACCATTTTTAAAGCAGAATAAGGACCAGGCTCCCAGAGAATGCCTTATTTAATGGAAATGTCTGAAGGATGAAAAATGGACTTTGTTGTGACAAGGAAAAAATATTGCATGTCTGTCATTTTCATAAATTAATGTTCCAAGGTGGGGCAGTCCTGTGTCTTTTTAGAAGATCATTCGGGAATGAACAGTGCTGAGACTGGAAGGGGAAGGAAATTGGACATAACTTCAATTGTCTGTATGATTCATTGTTTATAAATACCATGTATTATCCTAAAAAAAGAAACCAATCTTTAAGAAAAACATAGTGTATAAAATGCACTGTTGAAACTTCAAACACTTGTAAACTAAAATTAAAATCAATATCAAGGATTTGATTTTTTGATTTCAGAAACTGGATGGGCTAGACCTCAGATACAGGTCCTAGACAACAGCAGCAGTACTTTCAAATGCAACATGATGCCTTTACAAATATATACATGTATGTATATATATATATATATATATATATATATATATATATATATTGTAACAAGGTGCCATATAAGCGCCCGACCCGACACAGATTCATACCGGATGCATGTATAACATAAAAAGACTTTTAATTTTCTTCACCTGTGGGGCATGTCTTCCCCGTAATCCCCACAGGCACAACACAGTCCCAAGTGTAAAATAAGCACCACCAAAAACACACCACACACTTTCTTCTTCTTTCTCTTCCACCACCACTCCTCCTCCAAGCTGTCCTCCTCCTCCCGACTCTGGCCAATGAGTGGTGGTTACTGGCTCCTTTTATTATTCACCCAGAAGTGCTCCAGGTGCTTGATTGCCGACATCCGGCTGCACTTCCGGGTATGGCGAAACTAGTGCCCAAAAGGGGCTAGTAGCTCCTAATGCAGCAACCCCCGTGACTCCTGCGGAACCCAACAGGGCTGCACCAAACTCTAACTCCCATGAAGCCCTGCGGGAGTCTGAAGCACCGCTGCAACCCAGGGAGGCTGCCATCTAGCGCCCAGGGGGAAATATCACCTTTCCCATGCTTGCTCCCTTGGAACATATGCTGCAGGGGCGTCCTAGCCGGGCATGGGCCCTGGCCACCCATCACAATATATATATATATATATATATATATATATATATATATAGATAGATAGATAGATAGATACTTTATTAATCCCAATATGTATGTCTATATATAGTAAGAGGCGGCAGGGCAGCTCAATGTGGCCGGTACACCCCGAGGATGGAAGGATGGGGGAAGGCAGCAATGTTTGGACACTGCCTCCCCCAAAGCGCTAGATGGCAGCTTCCCTACAACTTAATGGTGCTCCAGATTCCCAAGTAAATGATTCGGGGGGGGGGGGCTACCAAGACAAATATTCACAACTTGATAAACCTTCTTCATCATGCCATCAATGGCATCTGAAATTTCAGTTTTGAATGCTTGGCTGGTTACAGTTTTCCTCAATCGTTGACAATATTCTCTCATCTTATAGTTTAGGATTTCATTCATTCGCCTAGATACCTCAGAGCTGTGAGATTCTGGGAAGCAAGTTTTTGGCATCACGCCATATTTTTCAATAAGATTAGTCAGCATGTTCCATTGACCCCCGTCATTGGTTGGGTTTGGAGAGCAAGAACTGAACCAAGCGTCCATCTACTGGTTCTTCATGCTGGGCTGTTTCCACAAATGCATAAAGAAAAAAATAGAAGCATTCTATATTATCCCAAAATAATAGATAGGACTGAGCTGCTGGCTGTCCCTTACATTGCCCCTCCCTCAGCTGAGCACTGTGGGGCGAAGTGTCCAGTCCCGCAAGGGTTGTCTTTCTCCCGGGGGCCTGTCTGCATTGACTGGACCATGGCTTTGTCCTGCAACATGAAAAAAAGAGAACTGTTGGAAGACACTGCACCCTAATTTCCCTTTAACCTCCCCAGTTCTCTGAGGACAGTCCTTCCAAAAATGGCCTGGCCAGCGGCATTAATAGCACAGCTACCTCCCTTCTGAGGTTTGTGCCTGGCGGGTTTGGAAACAGGTTGGGAATGCCTGCTCCACCCCTTGGCAAGCTGAGGATGGACCATCGTCCCGCCCCCATGGAGAGTGTCCTTCTGATGCGTGTGAGCGCGCAGCTCAGCACACTGTAATGTCAGGAGATCACTGCTTTTCGCCATCGATCTCTTTTGTAATCTGGGGTTTATTGCCAGACACAGAGAGACCCTTTACTGACTGTACCCCTTTTGATTTATGTGTGGCCAGTGCCAATATCTTAAGGGTTGGGACAACCCGGATGTCAGCACCACACCATTGCTCCGACTCCCCCGATCCTTCTACTGGACACTTGGTCATCACCTCCTTCTCACATGTAGGATATGAGGTTACTTGATAGCCGATATGAATAAATTGTGCTGCCCCTTCACTCTGCATCCCCTTATTCTGTACAGTACCGGTTTGACTCACCTGTACTGCCAAATTCATCATCTAGGAAGGCTCCCACCCAAATCGCTGCAGGTACTCTTCTACCCGTCTCAAAGGCACCTCAGCCATCGATCCCAGCTCCTCGATTTTCTTCTTTGTTGTAGTTATTATCTGTATAAAACTGTCTCTCCAGCTCCTGTACATCAATAATATTAGATTGATTGGTGGGCTTGGGCAAACATCAGGTCCGCCTCCAGGCCGTGAGCCGGCACACATGCCATCTCGCGTAGGTCCCTGGGAGTTGGAGTTCCGGGATGTGGCTGATGGTCGATTGCGATCCGCCTGTTTCATTTTGTCGGCGGACTGTTCAGTCATGTCCCGGACCTCCTTACCTTCATTAATGGCAGGTGGTGCCTCGCTCTCCTCCCCCTTTCCCTTCTGGGAGTCTGAGTCCATCAGGGTAACAACAACCTCACAGATGGGACGATGCTGGTCTTCTCCTTCTCACAATTCTTCAGGGAAGGTCACGTGTCCCACTTCGGCAAACTACTGGTAATCCTAATAGCCGCTCGGATGTCGGTCGGAGAGGCCATCCTTGTCTTCAGGATTCTTCCAGGCTTTTCTCCATTCTTCCAGATCGTCTTCATCTGTGAGGTACACACACGGGACAAAGTTTATTAACTTGTAAAAATTCTTGAGGCCCTCCCCGGCAAGTAACCTCATCCTGGATGTTGTCATCCAGAAGTTTTCTTCCTTGAAGACAGCTCTTCAGTGATGCAGACATTTCCGAGCATGGCTTTCCTTGCATTGCTGCCAATCTGCCTCCTCGTGTTGCAGCTCTGTCTATTGAGTATGCATCCACGGATTTTAAAAAGGTTTTCTGACCAAAATTGACGGCCAGAATCCTGCCAACTACGCCACTGTGAATGCTAGGTGGCGCTGTTGCCCCTTTAAACCCAACAGACAGAAACTCAGGACACAAAGTAAAAGCACTCAGAAGGCATTTTAATATTTTTCTTCTTTAAATAGTGCCCTTCAAGCACCACAGACACCAATAAACAGGCACGTAATAAACATATTGCACAATATTCTCATTTTCTCTCTACTCCACACCTCCCAGCAAGCTTTGTCCACTTCCACCCAGCGCTGGCTCGCTTGCTGGTTTTTCAGCAGTCCTTTTGTATATGGTCCGACCCAGAAGTGCTTCCATTTCTCTGTTCACATGACTTGCCAGCACTTCTGGGTCAGATAGAGAACTTGAGTCTCTCATTAGCCCGGAAGTACTTCTGGACTCCTGTCCTCGTGACTTGATAGTACTTCCAGGCTACGTAGGAAATACGAGTTCCAAGGTCTTCTTAAGGCATCCCCTGGTGGTACCCATACTGAACTCCAAAGTCCATGATGCCCTGTGGGAATCTGGGGCACCATTAAGTTGTAGGGAAGCTGCCATCTAGCACTTTGGGGGAGGCAGTGTCAAACCCTTACTGTGTGTATATTTATATTTATATATATATATATATATATATATATATATATATATATATATATATATATATATATATATATATATAAAATAAGAGTTTAAAAAGTACTAGGACATCTCCTAGGAAGAAGAAAGTCACACACACACAACCTGCAAAAGGCAAAGACAACCAAACTGGCAAGAAAAGAGCAATTTGGCATTTTAGAAATGCTGCAAGGGGGCTTTGAACTGTCATTAGCGGTGGCCTACAGATTCAACAGGCAGAGACTACATGTATGTCAGAGACAAGGGGCCTGGGTGGAAACATCTAGAAGACTCTAGAGAGCACAAGTGTCGGGACTGGCAAGGTGAGGACAATTTAACATAGCTGCCTGATTACTAAAGGATTCAAGATCCAAAAATGAGAATGTATGGGGGAAAGATGTCCCTCTAAGGAAACAGGCAGCTCTCTGAAAATCATGTCACAAAAACTTGCTCTATTAAAGCTTACTAAATGAATAAGCTGCATGGACTCCAGGAGACAATAAAGGGAATTGTAGCCTGGTCCGTTGTACCCAAAGAAGAGCCTTCCATAATACAAGAAGTATAATGAATATGAAAGGTCAGCAGATAGATAGATAAATAGAGCTTTATTTGTCCTCAGGAGTAAATTTGGCTTTTTACAGAACCTGTTTGAATAAATAAATACATAAATAGATTGATAAATAAATATATAAACACACACTAGTCTGAACACACACCAGAGTGGCTAAAAAGCAAGAAAATTAAAAGCAAACAACTTTTGACTTGGCAGTCCCGGTGCCAGTGCATCATTATGCAGAAGTATTGCTGTTGGTATAAAGGAGCCCCCGTCTGAAAAGTCCTCAGTGTTGTGTCAGAGACAGGATGTGCAGCATTGATCATAATGATACTAAGTTTTGTTTTCATTCTCTCCTTTGTTACTACATTTATTTATTTATTTTTATTTATTTCATTGAAATATTCACTGTTTTTATGCACAGACTGAAATCAGAACAAGCAAGACATAACCAACATGTTTTCATCAATTAAATAAATGGTTAGTTTTAAGTGATATTTTTTAATGCATCCATAAAATTAAATAAGCTGTTTCTCTAGGTTTCATGATTGCATAATGCTGATATAGCCATAGTCCACAAAGACGTAACAAAAATCTTTTGATATTGTTATTGAAATTAAAGCAAATCAGATGGCAGATATAAAACAATTTTGAAGGTATTTCATATATTATGCAACACTGTGAAGACCATTAATAAGAGGCGGTGAAAATATTAATATGACACCACCAAGAAACTGCAAAAAATTGAACGTCCCCCAAAGTTATTTCAAATTTGCAAAAAGAAGTATTCATTCTGTTGAAACCATATGAGAAAATATGAATTTGTAAGACACATTTCAAAGATATTTGCACAATGCCAACATAGCTAATTATCAAAAGGACATACAGTATTGCCTTCTGTCAAGCATGGTGATGGCAGTGTCATATTATGGCTTTGATTCTTTATAATGGAGGCAGAGGCTCTGGATTGGAAAAAGTGAAAATGAACAGCTCCAAACTTCAGATATTTTTTGTGTAAAACTTGCTGCCTTTTGCTGTAGAAACCTACAGCTAAAGGAGAACTGTCAATATAAAAATGTTCCAAAGCACACAGTCAGCTTAACTAAGGAATGGATTAAAGAAAGAAAGATCAATGTCCTGGAATGATCCAAAGAGAGCCCACACCTGAACTCCATCCAAAATCATTAGACTTAACTACAGAGGCTGTGTGGACGGGAAACCATCCCAATTTGACTGAACTTGAGCTCTTCTTCAAAGGACGGAAGAATAAAAATGTAAAATCGAGGTGTACTGCGTTGATAAAGACCTATCCAAACAGACTCACTGTTGCTGTCATCAAAACAAACAGTGTGTACTCTTTTGCAATCAACACACTTCAGGTTGTCTGTTTCTAAATATGTTTAATATAAAAATAATCTTTTCAATTTAAAAATGTCTGTTGAATTTTTCATTAAAAAGTCTTGTTTAATAAAATCAATATCACTTGAATGGTCAGATTTGTTAAAAAAATTGTTATTTTTACATTTGAGTGTTTGGAGTGAGACTGCAGAAAGAACTCATCATCTGAGTTGATGATAATCCGATGAAAAAATCCACAATTTACAAACTCTTTATAGCAATATCAAATATAGGACCAGTGCCCATATTTATCAAGATGTCACAGAATTATTCCTAGGAATTGCACTGTACGTCTGACTCGGATAAGAATTTGTCCTACCCCAGATTAGGACATGAGAAACAGTCATGAAGTGTAGCCAGGAATAACAGTTAACGTTTGAGAATGAATGATATCACAATGGCACCCTGAGCCGCAAAAAGAACTCATGAGGGTTGTCACAAAACGACTCCAGACAGGTAAAAAGGTTTGGGGTAGCCACTCGTATATTATGTTCCTGGCTGCAAAAAGGTTGAAATAATTGAGTTGTTTACAAGACTGATTCCAAAACAGAACTGACTCTTTGGAGGTAAAATGGCAGTTTTAAAGGCTGGTGGAGGAAATGATGTAATTTATGCCGGAACTGGAAGTGACATCTTCGGGACTGGAAGTGACATCATCCTACCTGGCGAGATTTTTCGGGAATGGCCTGCAAGCAACTGAGAGAGACAGTCAGCACAATCTGCCACCCCCAGGTCTGATGTAGTATTACACTTACTGAAGCCCTATAGCTGCATCCTAAACGCACGTGTGTGATAGGGTGTTTTGTAGATTCCTTGGAAATCATGATGACATTTTGTAGTTTTTTGGTACTAAAGCTAAGGCTTCACCACACAGATAACAATAATAATAATAATATTCAAAGTAGTAGGTGAAGAAGAAGAGGAAAATCATAATAAGTGGGATATTGCATGCAACTGCTGCCACTTCAGAACAACATCAAGAATAATATTTTAGGAGTCAGCATAAAAAAGGCAGGGCTAGATGGGTAATCAACAGCAAAATGTCACACTGGTACACTGAGCTCTGTATTCCATGATCCCATGAAACATTTTCTTTATTCCGTACAAGCAAAAGTTCCTAAAGTTCAAGTAGGCACGCAGAGACTCCAGGAGCGTTAGATAAACAGAGCCTTGCAAAAGATAAGTCAGGATCATAGAGAGAGACATGGCATGCAACTTTGTAAAACAATTGAGAACACTGGATGAGTAAAGGCTACTTCAGAAACTTATTTTAAAGGGTGTTTTCTGTGGGAGTGATGACTCTGAGGGTGGGGGTCTGTACTGGCAATCGGAAGGTTGCCGGTTCGAATCCCACAAACGCCAGAAGTGACTCTATTCAGTTGGGCCCTTGATCAAGGCCCTTAACCTGCAATTGCTTCGTCGTGTGTATGACATTAATCTGCCAGACCTGCAAGCAGGTCCTCCAACTGGGAGTTAGTGGTAGGATTGGCACTTTAACCACTGTAAAAAACCTCATACTGTTCGACTGTGATACTGAGGTGTCATCTACTGCACTCTGGTCCCAATCCAGGTGGATTGTTATGTGGTAGGTGCAGCAACGTGTGATCAGTGCATGCTTCCAACCTTCTTTCTGTGGCCGTAACAGTGCAAAGGTGGTTCTTTTGAAATCATACATTGTTAAATAAACACGCCCGTCATCTGGTATGTGCCTCAGTCTTTCTATCTGGGTGGTTATTGCAATAGAGTTTGCATCTGTGACATCCTGTGTGTTGATGCTGTAATATCAGTTGTGATTCACATATGCATGCTCATTCACACTTAGGAGAGAGATACTCTTCCTCCTGGAGAACCAGAAACATGCCCGAATGCAGCTTGCTTTAAAATTACCTCACATGGAGTGATGTGAAAATGTAAAGATCTGCATATTACTTTACTTGTTGTAAGGGTATTCAATGTTTGGTGCAAAAATTCAAGAAATGGTTCGTTGTCACATACCCGAATCATCTGTATTGAAAAGCTCCATTTTCCCTGTAGCCAACGTAATGTGCAAGATTTGCTATGAATATTATTTCATCTCTGTCAAATCAATATGGATTAACATGTTCATTATTGTTAAGTAGGGCGGCACGGTGGCGCAGTGGGTAGCGCTGCTGCTTCGCAGTTGGGAGACCTGGGGACCTGGGTTCGCTTCCTGGGTCCTCCCTGTGTGGAGTTTGCATGTTCTCCCTGTGTCTGCGTGGGTTTCCTCCGGGCGCTCCGGTTTCCTCCCACAGTCCAAAGACATGCAGGTTAGGTGGATTGGTGATTCTAAATTGGCCCTAGCGTGTGCTTGGTGTGTGGGTGTGTTTGCGTGTGTCCTGCGGTGGGTTGGCACCCTGCCTTGTGCCCTGTGTTGGCTGGGATTGGCTCCAGCAGACCCCCGTGACCCTGTGTTCAGATTCAGCGGGTTGGAAAATGGATGGATGGATTATTGTTAAGTGTTTCCAAAACATTCTGCCTTTCCCAGAATATACATGCTGACTTCTACTTGATCTCCCTAACTTCTGGTAGTCCCTAACAAGTTAGGACACCTTTTCAGCTCTCCTAAATCCAGATTAAGTTAGGACGAGTTTCTTAAATAGGAAAAATTGATCAAATGCTTCTATTCCTAATACTAAGAGTAGGCCAAAACTTATGTCACCATGAGATTTTGAACCAGTAAGGACCATTCTCCTACTCTGAGACGTTAATACTTTGTCCAATGTGACAAATTTTCCCATAATAAAATAGGCAGCAGTGTCCATTTTCTCAAACTTTTTTAAAACATTGTATTTTATCATTAGGTTGCTTTCAGCAAATATAATAGTAATTATTCCTTAAAATATGTACAAATGCATCATGTTTAAGTATTTTCTGTACATAGATTCTTTTCACTTAGTAATTCAAAGTGGACGTTACAGTGTCCAGACTCTGGCTTCTAACTGTAATGAGTCATCAGCAAAATAAATAATTAAAGAAAAATGAGATACACCAGTTTATTATGATTTAATGATTTAACGTGTTTATTCCTTTAAAGCTTAATAGTGTAAAATAGACTATTAACAGAGTACAGGTCAAGTGTCAAACTAAGAGCATTAAGAAAACAGATACATAAGCTTTTATATAACACATTGTAAATATTATTTAAAGCTAAAAGAAAAATAACTTGCATATTATTTAGAAAAGTACATTGACTAATAAGAAGTATGAACACCCTAGTAAAACTCCTTACAACATTAGAATCAAGGATTTTAAGATTTTAAAGTACATCTAACTATGCACATGGAAATCTGCTTTTTGGTCACTCCTTGAACTTATATGCGTTGTCTATATATACTTAATATATATGAGCTGTAATGTATAATAATAGAGCAATGTTTACTATATTCACAATTTTAAATAAAGATGTGCCATTGTGTTGATCGCGCTACAAGTATAAACGATAAGGAGCTCAAAGGCGGTGTGCTCACTGAGAGCTCAGTGTCTCATCGCAGGTCATATGAATCAAGCATTACTTACACAGCAGTTCTTTAAAGGAAATAGGCAAGGCTTTTTGATCTTTTATCTTTCCACATTTTTTGTGACTTCAGTGGGTGGAAGATCTTTAAAATCTTTAGAGGAAAGTGGGCAGGATAAAAAACTAAGTGAGGGTGTTGCTGATGGAGTGTCTGCTGTATGTGCTTCACACCAACAGTCTTTTCAGAATATTTGAACTTGTAAATTCACCACCTGGGTTACTAGGCTAAAGTGATGCAGAAAGGGCAATATGCTCGCACATTTCAATCAAGAACATATATTTGAAAAATTCAGTAGTGATGAGCCAACAAGATGATACTGACTTCAAATGACATTTTTAACAGAATATAGTCTTTCTTAAAAGATCCTGCAAGAACATACTATAATTAAACCATCCACGGTGAGCAATTTAACACATTCTGCTGAAAGAAAGGCTATTATAACTCACAGCTCTCTGGCTACAGGTACTGCGTGAAAGTGAAGCTGTGCTAATTCATTATTATTATGGTGCAGGAAACATTTGGGAAAAGCATTTTGTACTTATTGCATCCAGCAGTCTTGTAATAAGTACAGTACAGCATTAGTTAAAGCACACTGTTAGCATTGGTTATGTGAATTAATAAAGCCTCCGCTTACAGTGGGACCTCCTTGAAACTTACAAGTCTTGCTTCCTGAGTGATTTCTCAGTGTTGCACTGTGGCATTAAATCTTTACAAATATTCGCAACTACCATAAGCACAAAGTAGCTTTCAGTTGTGTCTAAAGGGTTTATAAAAGGAATACACATTGCAGTAAAATCACACACACACTATGCAGGTAAATGTGTACAGTAAATGTATCTTTCTATCAGGCACCAGCTTGAAATCATAGATCGGTTACTATATGTTTCCTTATTCTTTGGTGGTGCAGATAGTGAAATGACGGGTTAATTACTTTCCAAATAACTTTGAAGATTTTGTTCTTGCTTGTAAGTAGCAGAGTTACAGGTGCACTACCAGCTAAGCTATTCTGCTTTTCTTAGTAAGAAAGCATTTGAGGTTATTTTAGTCGATTTTAACTACTAAAATGATATAATTATTATCCATTGAAAATAATATCATGATTTTTACGAAGGGAAAGCATTGTAATCGTCCAAAGATTTGATGTCAAGATTTTGATGATTCTCAACGTTTTAGACCTCCCTGACTTTCTTCTACATATATACGAAGTATAGGGAAAGTATTGGCATCCTCGAAAAATTTTATTTTCAGATTTTGATGAATCTCGACATTTTAGACCGAAAATGCAATTTTTGGAATTATGTCTGTGCATATGTGTGTGTATGTAAACACGATAACAAATTTTGCTTACAAGTATTAGGTACATAACGTAGAATTCTATCAATTTTGGGTATTTCTGCTAACTGGAAGTGGTACTTTACCTTTTATTCATGCAGCTGCAGAGTCCGATTTATTCACCTTTACTTTAATAATACTTCTTCAGTATATTTTTAATTTAATTGTTGATGGTTCTTTAATGTACATAAAATAAAAATATAATCATTGTCTTGTGGTTTACTTCTCAAATATCCACCTCCATATCTGAATATACAAGAAAGTCTAGGGGAGACCACTCCCGATTTTTTATTGAGTGTTTGACAGATTTTTAATAGATCAATAGTTTAAGAGAAACCACAGATGGTATTGTGGGTTGATTATATATGTATGATCAAACAGCAGGTCAGAGAAAACCTAATCTTTGGACTTACCATTTTCACGTATCACCCCTGCAGAGGCAACATTTGTTAAGTTCAACCATATTGTTCTGCTTTAGCTGAATCATAAGGTAAAGAAGAAATAGCATCATTCTCATTAATTAATATTTCTCTGATTTTTGAAAGGAACGATTCTATGGTTACTTTGAAAATCTGTGTTGCACTTAAATGAAAATGGCCTCAGTCAATTTTTAAAGCATATTTAGTTCTGTATGCCTGGGGTATTTTAGCCATTAAATCAATGTTGGGAAAAATTTTTTGCAGCAGTAACTTTGAAGTGGGCTGGTGGCAGGAGGGACACTCTCGCATCAGTATCACAGTGTAACACATTAATCTGCAGTTTTTTATTCACTGTTAGACTGGGGCTTCAAAGCTTCTCAATAGAAGTACAGCTTGGACACGAACATGGTCACCATCTTGCTGGTTTCTCAGTTTAGCCAAAGAATTATGTGAAAATAGCAATCCACCCCGCCGTTCTGCATACTTGCAAAGACGTGCTTGCGGCAGCCGTGAATTTGGTCTTCTGCTTTGTCTGGCTCCACTCTAATAAAGGAAAGGCTATTTGAATAGATGTGTGGCCATGCATAATAAGGCTAGCACACTACTTCTGTCAGGCTTTGCTCAAAAATAATGTTTACAATGAGTTTTTAAGATCTTATCGTGCTGCGTTGGCAATGTGTTAATTCAATTGAGCCTGCATGTGTGTGTTTGCTTTTATACCGAAAGTAATTATGCGTGATAAATGGTCTCCTTGTGCTGTACTGTTGGACAGTTCTTAACAGCCATCACACTTCAATTTATTTGAATTGTTTCTTCTGTGGTCCATCGCTATATTAATTTTTTTTTTCTTCTTGCGCTGATGTTTTCACAAGACGACATTAATTTATCAAGGACTTGCCTGTCAGCTTTAGGTATAAATATGATCTGCGTCTCCTCCTTAAATCAGATCAACACGGATGAAGACAGGCAATAGATACAAATAGAGAGACCGAGTGCTTTGCATTTCTCTAATTTGTATATGTGCCTGTCAAGCAGTGAGGAGATTGCTAATGCTGCTTTGTATATTTTAACTTTGGCAGATACCTGCAGCTCAGTCCTATATAGTCATTTAATTGAGAATTCCTAAGAAGAAGATAAGGTGACATTGAAAACATCTTCAGCAGTCTCTTTGAGAGGAAAGGGGTTGGATGTAGATAGTGTTCAGAACCCAGTGTGATATATTTTTTATTGGTTTCAAGTAATATGAAACCTTTCTCTCCTGAAATAAAAAAGGCAAACTAACAAAGTGACTCTGTTTTGTTATGTTCTCTTTTGTTATGTTTAGGGACTCGTTTTCGTCTTTTTTGTGGGCCCAAACTGCTTTCTCTTCAAGACTACTTAATGTTGCACAGTTGTTCGGTAGCACTTGCAAAAGATTTGTCACAGAAAAAGTCTCTGCTGGCAATGTGAATAGCAAGAGTTTCACATGTGACTTATCAGAAAGTTGCTGGGTGCAAGAGGGAGGGCACAAAATAAATGAATTAATCCACGCTCTCAATGCTCTGCGTTTGACCTCCGCAGGCATTTTGGACTTCATTATGTGACAGTTGTATGCCCCAGAAAGAAGCAAGATGCCCTAGTGAGGTTAAAATGTGCACTGAGGAAATGAAAACATCAGCTATACAGATAGGTGTGAAAGTGATTCTGAAGCTAATTACAGGAAAATGGGAGCTCCTGTCACAGACGGGGCTTTATGCTAAAGTCGAGTTTATGCAAACTGACAGCAAAAGGCTTAATCTATCTGTCTAGCCTTTTTTTACCTTGTTAATTGCCAAGCCACCACTGCAGTCATGTTTCTGAAGCCATGATTGGCAGCTCTCCTTCCATTTGTGATGGACAGACCCCAGAAGAAATGCAGAATAGCAGCCAAACGGCTTAAAAGAGGCACATTTGCTTGCTTGTTTTCTGAAACCGAGGGAGGTCTGTCCGCCAAGAGAGCTGCCCACAGCTGCTGCTAGAGGCTCTTTGCGATGAGACTGGTCAGAGACTTGGAGCATGGCAAGAGTGACCCAGATAGTCTGCCCAGCAGAAAGACATTGAAAGAGGTGAATACATTTTTGTCATCGCAATTATAGCTCAGCTTAATTTAGAAGCAATTAAAAAAAAGATATATAAATCAATAAATGCATAACCCATTGTGACAGCTTAGCCACTCTTAATCAGTTGAGCCATCTAATTCGTCTTTTACTATCAATAGATCACTTATGGATGCAACAATTGAATATAGATTTTTTTTAAGTTGATAGAAAAGATTTGCATTGCTATGACAATAGATGAGGAAATATATCGTCAAATGTCAGAGACAAATGATGAAGGTGGGCCCCCATCCCCCTGCAGCGGTAAGAAAAATGATGAACTACGCATAATAAGTATCAGTTCTGGAAGTCGGGAAATAGCTGGCAGCTATTTTTTTTTTTGCATTTTAAAGATGGCTAGCATAATTCTGTTAGTGCAGACCAATACAATTCATACCTATGTTTTTATTCTTCACAAAATAGCAATACATTATTTACAATTTATTTGTGTGTTACCTTGAGCAGCTCTGTTTGAGCAGTCCACATGTGTGTGCTTATAGGTAAAGCCATTTGCATTATGCAGTCTTTCTCATCTGAAAATCCCATGAAGCACACTGATTACACAAAGCAGCGGTTGTGGAACACAAAATCCACACGAGGGAGGTCACCAGGCAGCATGTGCCTTAATGACATGCAGGAAATATGTTTCTGCAGCGCTTTTCAGTCCCTTTGGAATAACATTTAGAGCCTAGGTTTTCATGCTTTCCTGCCTGATCCTTTGGAAAATAGCATGCACATAATAAAACTGTATAGTTTGGTGTAAGAGGAATTATTGTATTCCAGTGGCAACCGTGGCTCAGTAGAAGAGCCTTGCTACTTGTTTAATTTTTTTGTTTATGCTGAAGACATTATGAAAGAAACTGTTAATCTGTGGGATATTCTTTCAGAACAGATAGATGCAAGCTTGCCCTTCTTTCAACCTTAGCCATTGTGCCAGCTGTCCCAAACAAGCCTAATAACCTACTGGCTTAAAAGGAAACAACTTTAGTTTAATTGATCACCATGGCAAGTGTTAAGATCACTTTTACACACTGTAACATGCTCACTCACCCAAATCTTCACTTATAAAGTTTATTTATCATAAATATCTTATGATGTTGCAACTAAACTGCAGATATCAAGAATCAACCAAAAGAATAGCAACGTACAATTCTACAGGTGTAAGAGCTATTATGTGATACTATTAGCACTGAAATATAGCATTGCATGTGAAGAAGAAGTTGAGAGCATGGTAAGAAGTCCCACATTTAGTTTGGTTTAACCAGCAGCAAACTTGGACAGCTAGTTTTGTTTTGTTACTTCTGTTATCTGTGTGCTTGTTGGAGACAATATACTGTATGTCAGAGTTACTGGCAGGCTCCTCCAAGTTGACATGTGAGGGATTCGTGGAACAAAATCCTGGTGCAAGTGGACCTGCAAAGCTCACATTTCAGTCATTGGCGTATTATTAGTTCTGTGAGAAATGCACCAAAACCAAGAAACTCTTCTGTCCATACCACTGGATTTGGTGGCATCAATCTGGATCATATGGAAATAATTCTTCATAAATTGATTGATCAATTAGATGGATGTATTTGAAGGTCATATTGGTGTGTACTCCATGTTTTCCTGTTTGCTCTTTTAGGCATCGCTCAGTACAGTAAATGTGGAATCCATGTATCTCTATACTCAGTATAATGATATTAAGAATGAAAAAGAAAAAGTTTTCTGCGCTATAATATATATGGAAAGATGAACCATCTTATACTTCAGACAGTCACTTGAAGATGTCAGACAAGAAAAGAGATGGGGCAGATGCAAGATGACGAACAAGAGAACAGGTAACCATACTTGCTTCTGCCTTTTTTTTGTTTGTGCACTTATATAAAGAACAACAACAACAACATTTATTTATTTATATAACACATTTTCATGCAAACAGTGTAGCTCAAAATGCTTTACGAGATGTCAAAGAGTTAGCCATTATGAATGTAGAGAAAAGCCAAGCAAAATGACACCTTTTATTGGCTAACTAGAAAGATTACAATATGCAAGCTTTCGAGGCAACTCAGGCCCCTTCTTCAGGCAAGATGTAATCAATAATTTCCTTTTTGCATTTAGTTAAGAAGAAGATGTCGCTGTCCATGTGTGCCAGTTTCTTCCACCGGGTCTTCAGTTCCATGTAGTAGCGGTACATTTCGGTGTCTTGTATATCTGTAGTACTAGGGTGTTGTACCGTGTTAGCCATTATGAATGTAGAGAAAAGCCAAGCAAAATGACACCTTTTATTGGCTAACTAGAAAGATTACAATATGCAAGCTTTCGAGGCAACTCAGGCCCCTTCTTCAGGCAAGATGTAAAGATGATTACATCTTGCCTGAAGAAGGGGCCTGAGTTGCCTCGAAAGCTTGCATATTGTAATCTTTCTAGTTAGCCAATAAAAGGTGTCATTTTGCTTGGCTTTTCTCGAGATGTCAAAGAGAAAGATACAAGAAAAGAAAAACAAATAAGATCAGGCAATAATATTAAAGAATAAGTAATGAAGAAAAAACAAATAAATCTATATGATCTTAAAACACAGATAAAAATCAAGTAGAAGACTAGCATCCTACATCATGATGTATGTCTCTAAAGATGAGTTGGATGATAAGGTCAGAAGGCTGAAAAGAAAATCTGCAGGGATTCCAAGGCCAAAAGACCACTCAGCCCACACTGGGCATTCTACCTAACATAAATGTTCTTAATTCATTACTGTTTGTTTCTAGACTTCATATGAGGGGGTTCAATGAAGTCGGTCTCGTGGACAGGTGGCACACCCGCCTTCATTCCATGATCACAGGGGGCTTCACGGTGCTTTGATCAGGTGGTGGTGGTGCAGAAGGAGAAGAACCAGAAAAGACAGCAGAGAGAAGTAGAGATTAGTAAAGATTGTAAATCCCTGAAGAATATAATAATTCTATACCTATATAGTTTATTAGGAGTACAACTAAAATGTAGCTACAAAAAAGCCAAATTAAAATAATGGGTTTTAGCAGTTTTTTTAAATGTTCCACAGTATTAGCCTGGCAAATTTCCATTGGTAAAGTGTTCCAGATTTTAGGTACGTAACAGCAAAATGCTGCCACACCACTTATTTAAGCTTGGTTCATGAAATTAAGGAAGGAAGGAAATAGTCATACTCACTGATCATGACACTGCAGAGTGGGGATGTATTTTATGTTGATTAGTACATGTAAGTAAGAATTTCATTTTATTTTTTACACATGACAATAAGGACTGAATAAGCCTACATCAGAATCATTTAACGCGGTTTATTTCAGGCTGGCAAAGATTGGAAATTGCAGCTCCTAAAGGATCTGTAAAGTATCAGAAATGATTATGTTTAATGCCTCAAACGTCAGTACTGTGAAACTGTATACTTTGGTCAGTTACCTACAGGTAATGCAAAATATTAAATACAAACCAAGCTTTAAAAAAGTATGAATTAGTGTAAGCTGCCCTAATTCAGGATGTTCTTAAGAAAAGCAATGATTTACTTCATAAGGTAGAAGTACATAATAAACAAGAACAGTTGAGGCAAATACTGTATAAATTATTTTTAACATTTAAAATATTAAAAGTGTGTTTCAATTTAAATATTTAAAGTCTAAATATTCTTAATTCTAATAGAAATGTGTTATTTTTCACCCTCTGATAGAGGTCTATAAAGGGCTAGATCCCTATCAGTGATATTGAAATAGTCTAAAACAATACCCCATATGCTTATGTTTGAAATTAAATCTTTCTAGGAGTGACTCTTAGAGGGTTGGGAACACCGGTAAAGAATAAAATATCAAAAAATATATTCATGATCAGCAACCTCTACATGCCTATATTACTGATCCCCATTTTTTCAAAGTTTTGTGAAAAGGAGTAACTTTGATCTGTTGTATCCCATTAGAGGGATTAGAGGGTTGGTTGATGTGGCCTGCGCAGCCTCAAGTCCTTCTGATCATTTTCACTGAAGACATCTATTGGTTTACTGTTTATCATAAGGGTGTCATTTCCTGCACACAGTATGGTCCAAAAATGACCTTAAAATGAGGGGCTTTGGGTCCAGAGAGCCAAAAAAAGGGAGAAACCACAAAATGCTTAACATCTTGCATAACTAGCCATCAAGATGCATTGAATGGTATATCATATGCGATGGATTTCTACTGGTGAGTCATTAGGCCACAAAAAATGGAAGTGATTAACAAAGCATTCATAAGAAATTCTATGAACACAAAAAACAAAAGAAGTTTAGTTGGAAGTAGTATCTTGAATCTGTACAGGTGCAGGACAGAGACAAATTCATCACTATAATAGTACTTCTTTTAAAAGCCGTGTGAAACTCATTAGTATTGTTAAGGAATGATAATAGGTTTAACCTATTGTTTTAGAATTGAGGTGCCACAGAGATTCAGCAGTTTGTATTTTTCTTAGAAATCTTTTTTACAGAAATAAGCATTGCAAGATTATGACCAGAATGTTTTAGGCTCTAGCAGTGATATAATGAGGCCGTTGTTTGTTCTTGTTGATAGAGGGTATTTGTTTGTTTTGCTGCATCATATGTCAGGATACTTAAAAGTTTTATTCAAATGCACATCTGTCTGTTTATTTGCACATAAGATTAGGGCCTGGTTTCATTTCACTAGGCACGTTTTTTTTTTTTTACCTTTTTTTTTAAATTGAACCAATTTATTTAACAGACACAATTAGTGATGAGCAGAACATCACATACATTTTTGCTGACATTTGGTGTTGTGTTTTGCATGCTCTCTCACAAATGTAAAATGCAAGCCTCACTAAAAACATCTTTTGGAGGTTTATAAGAATTGTAAGGATTCTTCAAAGCTGAATATTACATTTTAGGTGGACGCTTAGCTGGAGCCTAGCCTGCCCACATTAGGAACAGGGCATGGGCCAACACTGAATGAAGCACCAGTCTACCTCAGAGAACACCCATGTACACACCTACACTCTCTAACATAGGGCAAAATATATGTGTATATATATATATATATATATACTGTATATATTTATATATATATATAGCAGATTACAGGCTTGAAATATCTGCCAGACCAGGGGTTGGTGCTGACACTTACTGCTTTCTCTCCTTCATCCTTTGTAGACCATCAGAAGGAATTTCTGCCTGAAGACCTCACTTCTGGTCCTGGCTCTCCTGACCTTACTTCTGGTACCCACCATATATAACCTCCATCTTTGCTGGCCTGATTCAGTTCTGTATTGAGCTCCATCTGGAAAGACTTCATCTAATTTTCTCTACATATATATATATATTGTGAGAAGAAATACTCTCCTATACTCTCCAGACATTATAGAGGTTTGCAAAAAGGCTGCAAAAGTTTGAAAATTATTGAACACAGATGTTCACAGGGCTGAGTCCAAACCAAAACTGAATATTTGGAGGTAAGATGGTGGTTTTAAGGGCAGGTGGAGGAAATGATGTCATCTATGCTGGAACCGGAAGTGACATCATCAGAGGTGTCGGAGCCAGAAGTGACATCATCAGAGGAGCCGGAAGTGACATCATCAGAGGTGCTGGGACCTGGTCTGTAAGGAACTGAGAGAGACAGTCAGCACACTCTGCCACCCCCTGGTCTGATGTAGTATTTCATTTACTCAAGCCCTTTAGCTGTCTCCTAATCACACTGCCTTGCAGTTAGGAGACCCGGGTTTGCTACCCTGGTCCTCCCTATGTGGAGTTTGCATGTTCTCCTCCGTGTCTGTGGGGGTTTCCTCAGGGTGCTCTGGTTTCCTCCCACAGTCCAAAGACATTCTGGTTTGGTGCATTGGCAATCCTAAATTGTCCCTAGTATGTGCTTGGTGTGTGGGTCCTGCAGTGGGCTGGCGCCCTGCCCGGGGTTTGTTTCCTGCCTTGCACCCTGTGTTGGCTGGGATTGACTCCAGCAGACCCCCGTGACCCTGTAGTTAGGATATAGCGGGTTGGGTAATGGATGGATGGATATACAGTATATATGCACAATGCACTTACGCCACCTGCCTGGAAGTGCCTGGATTCCAGCAGAATAAAAGATGTTGTCTTATCCTCGCAACCACTCATGCACCGCTTTCTTCACGTTGTCATCTGTCTTGAATCGACAACCACAATACCTCGGGTGCACAAGTGGTTGTGAGGTCAAGACAAAACCTTCTATTCTGCTGGAATCCAGGCACTTCCAGGCAGGTGGCGCAAGTGGATTGAGAAGTGTGGTGACTACATTGGGAAATGACATTATCAGCTTTGTTAAGGTTTGTTCCATTTTCTAATAAATCCCATTTTCTAACTTTAGCTTGACTCCCCCTCATACTATACTACTCAGAACAATTATGGGAACACTTAATCATTAGAGTCTAGCACCAAATCATTAAGCTTCGGGGATATCAATCTGTCCAGTTAGAAAGCATAAGCGATTGTGAATCAACTTCACCTGCTTTGGTGCAAATAAAAGTGGCAACAGGTACACTGAAGAGGCAACAGCAAGACAACCCCAAAAAGGGAATGGCCTTGCTGGTGCTGGCCACAGACAATTACGCTTTCCTTATCCTTCCTGAATGATTCTTCTCTAGTTTTGCATTTTGCTAGTGTCCTCTGGTACCTGCAGCAGACTCAGGTTGCACAGGTAGTCCAGCTCCTCCAGGATGACACACCCATATATGCTGTCACAAGAAGGTGTCAAGAGCATGGTGGGGCATGAAAATGACACTCAGGGCTGAGGTAGTGCCTTGCATGTTAGTTAGTGTTAGTCTATATTCCAGGATTTGAAGCAGTCACTTAGACAAAGATACAATAAGCATTAAAATGCTTTGAATGTGATGAAAGCTAGCAGATCATCTGCCCTTATAGTCTCACTTTTAGATGACTGTCATTGGACACTAGCTGGTTTCACACCAGATATTTTTTATGAAGTACAACTAAAGCTGTGGAGTCGGAATTGGAGTTGTGTAGTCAGATATTGTTTTTAGAAAATTTGGAGTCAGAGTTGCAAAATTCAAATCTGATTCTGACTCAGGCCCTTGAGTCCTTTCATAATCAAGACTGCAGCTCCACTTGTGACATCTATCAGCTTTTTAGAGGCAGACACACTAATAAAAACACAGCAGTATGCCAATGTAATTTGGTTTCAACTAATTCCCTTACAAGAATGTTGACACCAAGCCTGGTAAAAGCGGCTGTAAACAGTTGTGCAGAAGATGCCATGCGATTTGAGCACACGAAACACATGAAAATAAAGTTGTGGGTTAACCTTGGGTGCCAGTGCATCTAACAGCGTTCACATTTATTGTATTGCAGAACTATTTGTGAATCCAGTTCATCTGACTGCTCTGTTCACTGAATTTTTTTCTGATGAATTTGGTTTGATCCCCCCAGAATAAAGAAAGAATAAAAGTAATGTAAAGTTTGACATCATATTTCACTGCAGCATCAATGATATGTTGAGCAAGCTACTCAAACCATTTACTAGCTACAAAATCATAGGGAACCTCTTCACACACACGTTCACACAAGTTCAACACAATTCACATTTTTTTCTTGTTTAATGCAAGCAGAGAGCATGTCTTGCTTCTCTATGAAATACATTTTGATTGGCCAGAAGATTATTAACCATACCTCAATTCAGCTCATTACCATCTGTACCTAAACCAGTGCTCTAAATGTCTGACTCCCATCTTTTTACTGTGCTATACGTTTGATTCCCCTTTGCACAGCAGCCTGCTCCATTTTTTTTTATTTGCTATGAATATATGGCACACAGAATAGACAATAAATAACAACATTATCATTTGATTTTAATACAAAACAAGTAATGACATTTTTTACTGAAGTTATTTTGCCCAACATAAGCAACATGACATTCTGCATATCTTATTGCCAGTCATCCGAATCTTCCACCACATGAGAGTGAAAAGGTCCTGCACCTGCAGCTTTTACACTGAGTGCCAATGAATGCACATCTTCATTCACTAGCACTGATGTATACTGTATGAGATGAGAGTGAGCGTCATAATTTACAATAGTATCAATGAATAATTTCCAATTAATCATTTCAAAATAGGAACGTCTCCTATAAAAGCTATCGTTTCAAACTTAGCATATGCTAAATTTGTCTAACTTTTAAAAATTTGGTAGCTCTTTTCAATCACTTCATGATTCTGATAATAACATAACATTCTCATGGTAACTTAATTCAATTTAGGCAAAGAGGTGACTGGAGCCTGTCCCAGCAGCATTCGGCATAAGACAAGAACCAGTCCTTATACCAGTATACTATAAGGCCAACTCGTGCACACAAAGGGCTAATTTAATCTCACCATTTACTACACATATCTAGAGGTATTTTATAAATAAGCTGTTAACAGATGACCAGTGTTCAGCCTTGTGTGTTGCTTCTAGTGTCAGTTTTCACCCTTTATAGTAATTTTCTGCTGTTTTTCTTCTCTGCTTTCTTTTACTTGCATACTTTATTTTGATTTAGTCCTTGTTGATATTTATTCTTGTTCTGTCCATCATGACTGAGAAGAATACTGAAACAAAATCTCCACTTGCTTTGTTTGCCTTCTATTTAACCAAGTCAATTCAGACTCTTATCCCAGTCTGTAAGCATGCCATCCACCTTAATAAAAGGATAAATGTCTGTGTATCTGTGTGTCTGTCCAGTTGCTTTGTCTCTGTCATTCCTGCACATGGACCATCACAAACTCACTGCTTTTCCGAATCCCATACCAAATGGCATATACCATTTTCATTTTTCATTCAAACAGATGGTGTGTCCCAAACATTAACACTACTTTTAAAAACCCAATACCAAATGGCAGTATAACAGATATATATGCAATGCATTTGTCATTCCAACAATTGGCACATCCCAAAAATTAACACTGCTTTCATGAATCCCATATGAAATGACACATAACAAAGATAATTTCAACAGATGGTGCATTCCAAACATTAACACTGCTTTTAGGAATCCCATACCAAATGGCATATAGCAGAGACATATGCATTGCTTGTGTCATTCCAACAAATGGCGCATCCCAAACATCAACACTGCTTTCACAAATCCCATACCAAATGGCATATACTGTAGCACAGACATATGCATTGCATTTGTCATTCCAACAAATGGTGCATCCCAAACATTAACACTGCTTTCACGAATCCCATACCAAATGGCATATAGCAGAGACAAATGCATTGCAGCTGTCATTTCAACAGACGGTGCATCACACATTTGTCGTAATGGCTTTTATTACTACATACATTTCAAAATAAATTCCAATAGATGGTGCATTGCAAACGTTAATGTTTAGGTCTAAACTGAAATCTTAAATTTCAACCTTTCTTAGATGAGTAGCATAGCTAGTATATTTCTAATCTTTTGGAATTAATTTCTATTTTTTCTGATTGTTTTTGGAAGGACAAATTGAAAGTGGGTTTATTGAAATAATTTATGAAGATTATTTGAATATTCTTCTTGATATCCATAAATTCCCAAAGGTCTGCATTTCATTTGACTTAAACTTAGTGACCTCCATATTTAGCTTGACTTTGTTTGTTTACTTTCATTATCTTTTGTGTGGTACTAGTAGTGTTTCTACAAAAAAGAGCTTTCCTGCTATATTTGAAGATGAAGATTTGAAAAATTGCCGTAAAATATTAGTTACCCTATAAAATGGTTATGAATAAAGATCAGAAGCCCAGAACACCTCCACATTTCCAGAGATATGTCTTTTTGCTGAATGTAGCTAAACAATAGCAATCCCAACGTTCAGAACTGTATTCTTAAAATATATTACTGTGAGGGAAGTTCAAAGAAAATTTTAAGCCAACTTTAGTCCTTTGCTAAGCAATCGTTATTCCACCAAACATGTACAATCCAGGAACAGATGTAGAGGGGAAATATGCCTGTCGAGGGTCTGCTCAGAGCTAAGAGCCGCATTTTGTCACCAACTGCTCTCTGTACGCTTGTGTAAATCAAGCAGATGCATTTCAAACAGTTCCAATTGGACACTTTTCAGTCCAGACTTTTCCAGTGCCTTGTCACTCAAATCTCAACAAAAGCAAGCGAAATCCAGGAGAAATGGGACCGTAATTGAAACCCTAAGCACTACATGTATTATGGAATTAATACAAAACAAATTACTTACTAAAACAGTTTAGCACAAGTCACAAGATTGGAAGAAATCCTTATAACCCGAACTTCAGTAAATACTGAACTGCAAAAAAATGGATTTTTGTGGCTCTTAGGTTTTACAGTGCCGAGCGATGTGTCTTCCAACTTGACAGGAGGTCCACTTTGTGTTGCTTGGATTTTTTCCAGGGTCCCCGAGATAAAAGCAGTCTGCTCATTTAAATATCAAAGACAAGGACTGAACTGGTCTTATTGGTCTCTGAGGAATAGAAGAAAATACACGACAGTGTCAACAGAAGCTCTTTGGGGAACAAAAGGAGAATTTTTGCTCCACTTCTCCTTTTCCTTCTTTTTTTATCTTGCCAGACACTTATTATCATTTTCTATCACTTTATTATTTTTTTTTAACCAAAGCTTTCAGTTGTTTTCTAAATTTAATCTGTTTGAAATACAGTGTGCTGCAAACATTTTATTTGGCTGGTCTCTCTTTAATGCCTTGTTCTCCAAGAAAGAAAACATGATGGAGAAGAAGATGTCTGAAAAAAAAAAAAAGAAAAAACTGATCCATAAATGTTGTGCAAGCTCAACAAATTCGGGGAGGAAAGTTATAATCCAAAAATGTTTCTTTGACTATGCACACTAAAGTAAACCTGGCAGTTTGATCAATTAATTTTCTCTGGAATGTTCTTTTTGATATGCTTATAGATGTCAAAGGTTTATACAAAATATGTGAAATTTACCAGCATAAGAAACTAAGGAATACGTCATTTAATGAACACAGATGCCTGACACACATATTGTACTTTATTATATTTAGAGTACATGTATGTGTATATAGCACTATTAGTATAAAAGTGGCAGACCACATAAGAACACAAAAAAAGGATTTTACTCTAAATTTAATAAGAGAAAGCCAACAGAAAGAGATATGCACAAAACACAACTGATTATGTGCCAGGTACCCTAACTATCTTGTGAGACTAGCGTTCCTGTTCCCCTAAACATTTGTATTTACCATCTCCCTGCAACCTGACAGCATGGGTGCCTTCACAGTCTCCATATTGTCCGTTAGTTTCCCTGGCATCTCTGAGTCCAAAAAAGATTGTCTGTCTTTGCCATTACAGAGCTGGTGCCAAATGGTATGTTCCCGAGGCTTGGCTGATGCCAGTTTACTGATAAATAAGAATAGAATTCAGTTTCATTTTATTTTATTCTTCTATAGCACTCTTCTATTTCTACACAGTAAAATAAAGCAATTTTAAATGGAATAACATAAATGGATCCCAACAATATACTGTGCATGTACGTCCATACATGTTATTATTGAGATATGACCAGTTGAAAATGGAGGAAATGAAAACAACTCTGGAGAAATGAAACCTCTGAGGAGCCCCGGGTTTCAGTTATATCACAAAGTCAAAAGACAGAGTCAGACACAGTCACAGCCCTGGAGACCCTGGGCTAACCAGCCGCCCCCCTTCTCCCTGGCATTCTACACTATTATGTAAGATTGTGTTGTGCCATCTAATAAGATATCCATCCTTGGGTTACAAGGCTCCCAAGAATGAATCCAAATAACTTCCTTTAGAGTGCATGAGTTCTTATAGAAGAAGATGATCATGTGGCAACCCCTAACGGAAGCAGCCGAAAGAAGAAGAAGAAGAGTGCATGAGTCCTATATGTTTTCAGAGATGCACTCAATGTCGATTCGCTAGCTAAAAGATAACTTTGAGAAGAAAAACCCAGGCTGTCCCATTGGGTTGAGCTATCACATCAGCTTAGCAAGGTGCCTTACACAGCTTCACCACAGAACACAATGAGAAAATAGCAAAAACACACAACAGGAAAAAAAAAAAAAACAATACACAATGAGAAAAGACCACCATTTAGCCTCTCACACATACAGTAACGCGGGCCTCTCCTGCTATCATGAAATCAACTCCTGATCTGCTCATTCTATGTCTCTAAGTTACAAGATAAGTTAGAGGAATGGTGTTTTTAAACCCTAACCAAGTAATACTTCTGTTTGTATTTTTTTTTTTTTGGTGAAACCACAACAAGAGCACTGAAAGTTCTGGGAATGTCCTCCATCACAGACTAGTGACTCCAGTTTTTCTTACAGTTTTGAGCCTCTAGGCCCAAAACAATCCCCAGGTAGCATAGCAGTGGAACACTTGTAATGCAATGGGACTCCATGCTGCACCAAGACTAGATGGGCTCCTAACTCCTGTTACCCTCCATTGTCCAATACCTATTTCCTATACCCTTGAAGTTTCTACTTCTAGACCACTGCCCACAAACCAACTCTTCCACTCTTAAAAACATTGGTTCTTTAATGGCATTTTACCAGGCTGTGTGGTTCCCTGTACAACCATTGCTTGACAAAGAACCATTTAAATAATAATAATAACAACACATTTTATTTATATAGCACCTTTAAATCTGGAAATGGTCCTTTGCATGTGAAAATGGCTCTTAGGAGTTTGAAAAGGTTCCTAATATGTGGAAATCACAGAAATCTTTAATGGATTATAACAGATCAAGAAAAAACTAAAACTAAAAGAAGTGGGAGTTCAGGGTGATGTTTTGAGATGGGTACAGAATTAGCTCAGACACAGAAAGCAGAGGGTGATGGTGTGAGGAACCTCTTCAGAATTGGCTGATGTTAACAGAGGTGTTCCACAGGGGTCAGTGCTAGGGACGCTGCTATTTTCAGTATATATAAATGATTTAGATAAGAATATAAATAACAAGCTGGTTAAGTTTGCTGATGATATCAAAATAGGTGGATTGGAAGATATGTGAGAATCTGTTGAATCTTTATAGAGGGAGTTGGACAGCATACAGGTTTGGGCAGATTTGTGGCTGATGAAGTTTAATGTCAGTAAATATAAAGTATTACATGTAGGAAGTAAAAATGTTGGCGGCACGGTAGCGCAGTGGTAGCGCTGCTGCCTCGCAGTTAGGAGACCCTGGTTCCCTGCGTGGAGTTTGCATGTTCTCCCCGTTTCTGCATGGGTTTCCCCCCACAGTCCAAAGACATGCAGGTTAGGTGGACTGGCGATTCTAAATTGGCCCTAGTGTGTGCTTGGTGTGTGGGTGTGTTTATGTGTGTCCTGCGGTGGGTTGGCATCCTGCCCGGGATTGATTCCTGCCTTGTGCCCTGTGTTGGCTGGGATTGGCTCCAGCAGACCCCCGTGACCCTGTGTTCGGATTCAGCGGGTTGGAAAATGGATGGATGGAAGTAAAAATGTTAGGTTTGAACACCCAATGGGAGGTTTTCAAATCAAAAGTACTTCTTATGAGAAGGATTTAGGAGTTGTAGTGGACTCAGCACTATCAACTTCCTGACAGTGTTCAGAAGCCATTAAGAAGGCTAACAGAATGTTAGGTTATATAGCGCCCTGATGTGTAAAGTACAAGTCCAAGGAGGTTCTGCTCAAGCTTTATAACACACTGGTGAGGCCTTATCTGGAGTACTGTGTGCAGTTTTGGTCTCCAGGCTACAAAAAGGACATAGCAGCGCTAGAAAAGATCCAGAGAAGAGCAACTAGGTTGATTCCAGGGCTACAGTGGTTGAATTATGAGGAAAGATGAAAAGAGCTGAGTCTTTTCAGGTTAAGAAAAAGAAGACTAAGAGGTGACATGATTGAAGTGTTTAAAATTATGAACGGAATTAGTACAGTGGATCGAGACTGTTATTTTAAAATGAGTTCATCAAGAACACAGGGACACAGTTAAGGGTAAATTTCGGACAAACGATAGACATTTGGAATAAGCTATCAAGGAGTGTGGCAGACAGTAACACTTTAGGGACTTTCAAAACTTGACTTGATGTTTTTTTGGAAGAATTAAGTGGATAGGACTGGCAACCTTTGTTGGGCTGAATGGGCCGTTCTCGTCTAGATTGTTCTAATGTTCAAACTAAACTCATCCTGCATTTTGTTTGCAATAAGACGTCTTTGAAAAGCAGGAACTGTTTTCACAAGTCTGTTATCATCTGTTTCTGGCTCTTTATATTACCTCTTTTGGATCTAAACAAATACAGAGTCTTTCCAGAACTTTTATGTGGATGGTTCCCCTATGGCACTGATGTGAAGAATCACTTTGGCATCTTTATTTTTAAAGAGTGTACTTCCCCCAACAGTACTCCTTTCATCCTCTCAGACCCATTGTGCCTTCAGAGCCAGTCCTCACCTCACCATATAAGGAGGCCAACATCACTAGCAGGACCCCTGAGAGTCATAGAGTGATTCTGGACAACAGAATTATTTTTAAGCATGCAACTCAATGTTATTGGTTCTTGTAAAACAGGGGTGCTCAATTCTAGTAATGGAGGTCCACAGTGGCTGCAGGTTTTCATCCCTACCAGTCTTTTAATTAGACGCCAGGCCTAGCAGATAATGAAACTTCGTATTTAATTATATGGCTTTTTAGTGCTTTTATTATTAGTAAGATAAATCTTTATCACATTGTAGATTTTTCACTTTCTCAGCACATTATTCATATGGTTTGTGGTCCTTCATCATTTATTTAACACAGGTACTTCATGATGCGGGTACACAGGTTTAAATGGAAGCATGTTAGCTGGCAAGCTGGAGGTTCCTTTGTCAGTTATGCCTCATTATTAACTGGCAGCTGGTTAAGAAAACAGGGTACAATTAAAACCTCAATGCAGCTGTTTAAGGGGGTTAAGGGTTCTGAATGGTAATAAGCGAGTTAACTACAACTATGCCCAAAATAACATATTTCTATTGTGGGAAATACATGGACCTCCAGGAATGGAGCTGAGTACCCCTGCTCTAAAGAATATCCTTCAAGGGCACAACACTGTCAGGCTACTCGCTTGAAGATGAACATTGCTGTTTTAGTTAATCTGTGGACTTCAGGAAGGTTCTTTTTAGGACAATATTTGGAGTCTGGACAGAAAAGGTCACAAACAGAGCACACCAAATCAGCGCCTTTGCAGTAAGCATACTGGACACACACATGATCCAAACAGCTAGTCTTTCTCAAGCAGGTATAAGTGTTAAGACTGCTTAATCCAGAAGGGAGTCTGAGTAGGAGTCAGGTGACAACTACCATCTCGAGGAGAGAGGAAGACTGATGAAGTCTGAGTTGGAAGTGAGAGTGCAGAAAGCAGATTCATGTTTGGGATGCAGAATGTTTTGAAATGCACTGGAGAAACCATTCACAGGTGGTGCAGTGGTAGAGCTGCTGCTTTGCAGTAAGGAGACTGTGGAAGATTGTGGGTTCACTTCCCAGTTCCTCCCTGTGTGGATATCGCTTTGAGTACTGAGAAAAGCGCTATATAAATGTAATGAATTATTATTATTATTCAAACTCCCAGTGAAAAATCTGGGCCCAGTGGAGCATCTTGGGGTTTGTATGCTGCTGTAGTTCATTCTTTTTGTTGCTTCCTATTATGCATGTGTGGATGCTTTGCTCACAATAAGTACACAGAACTATATTTCTGTTTATAGTGTGTATAGATCCAGTATGTACATTGTATTCACGCCATGCCACTGGGTACACTTTTGCCAGGATTTAGGCATGGTCCCTGCACAGTGTGTGCCTTTTGCCATGTTTTGGCTGTTCCCTCCACTCGAGTGTTACTTTTGGTCAAGTCTCTAATGTGCTATTTCCCTCTGTTCGCAGCTGCATGATGACTGCAATTGCTAATTTAGCTTATTTAAACAATGTTCTGAGTTCCTCTTCAAGCTCGTTCATTAAGCCATTTGAATGCTTTTTATTTCGTCCTCCTTTTTTTTACTTTTTTGGATTTGTGCAATTTTGACGTCATCTGATTGCTAAAGCGACATTAAAGCCTTGCCATTTTGGCAGTGAATAAATAATAGAAAGCAGGCTTCTGTTTGTAGTTGACTATTGCATTCACCTGTTCTCTCTTCCAGCTAGTGTATTCTACAGATATGACTGCTGACTGGTTTTGAATGTGATTCTTCATTCTGTGACCTTCATCTGTAAGTCAATGAATCCAACCACAAATGTCTTTATCAGTTGTTTTTGCCTTGTCTTGGATGTGCTAAAGCCCACACATTCCCACCAGCAGCCTTGGTTTTAGATGGAGCTTAACACTGAATGTCAAGAAGGTGACAAAAACCATGGGCTAAAACTCGATCAAACTTCTGTTCACTTTTCTAAATTCACTATCTTAAGCTGACCTTGAAATGGTGTACTAATCTATTGTTGAACTGATTATGCATTGATGGCCACATATCCATTCTATTTAAGATCACTGTCCATCCTATTCTGACTCAAACAAAACTTTTTGCAGGAACGTTAATCATTGTCATATACGTGTGCTTGGGAGTCAACCAAAGGAACCAGGAAATGCCAATTCCACGACCAGGCCAGGGGGTGGCGGGGTGCACTAAACCTCTTTCTTTTCTCTCCGCAGACCAACCACAAGAAATCCTTCCTGTCCCGACCCCGAGGATGTCACTTCCTGTGAACCACCTATAAAACGCCCTCATCCGCCATACTTAAACAGTTCTATTTTGGACTCTAACCTGTACACATTGTACTCTACTTTAAAGCTTTTTGCAGCCAGGGAAACTATACGGGTGGCTGCCCCAAACCTTTGTTGTGTGTCCGGCTGTTTCTTTCACACTATCAAGACATACTAAAAGCAGGTCATCTTCAATAGTAGTGTTTGCATCATGTGTGTAACCCTGAGTAAGACCGTCCCTGTCTTTATCAACTGTTGTACTATATTGTGATCATGTAGTCACCTTGACTAAGATCCCAGCTAAATATATTACTACTATGAAACAACAACAACAATAATAATAATAATTCCTCTCTATTTTTCTCTCTATCTTGCTCACTCTGCCAGTTTAACTGTGATTTTCTGGGTTGGCCAGTTGGCTCTTAGATTTTGTTGTTACTGGAGACTCAGTTTCTTACAGCAACATACCCTTTCAGAGGGCAAACAGGTTTAGTCACCTTTTATGACATGCAAGAGGGATGATGACCTTATTCCAGATACCTCCATCAAAGACAAGCACAGCTATGCTAGCTGAGTCTATTGGGTATTATTTAAGAGAAAGAAGGGACCAGACCACAAGAAGATGTCATTCTGTCAGAGGGCCCAATTACACACTTATACTCACACTTAGCAGGGCCAGCATGTAATCACCAATCAACTTAATGCGCACATACAGTGGATTCAGAAAGTGTTCAAACCACTTCACATTTGGCACACTTTATTGGGTTGTAGATTTAGTTTTAAATGGATAAATTTTCCATTTTTGGCCATCAATCTACACGCAATAAGCCATGATGACAAAGAGAAAACATGCTTTAGAAAGTCTTAAAAATGTATTAAAAATCAAATTCTCAGATCCCTCAATTATATACGGTAAAGCTTCAGACCTTTTGCTGTGGCATTCCAAATTGCATTCAGGTATATTCCATTTGCTTTAACTATATTTGAGATTTGTCTATAACTCTCTGTAGACCTCTGTGATAAAAGTGTGGCAAGACATACATCAGGAGAAGGGTATAAAACCATTCCTAAATGTCTGAGCGCTTCCAGCAGAACAATGACCTCAATTATTATGAAATGGATGAGGTTTGGAACCATCAGCTCTCTCCCTAAAGTTGGCGGTCCGGCCAAATTGAGTAACCCAAGCAAGAAGGGCCTCGGTCAGGGAGATGACCAAAAATGGTCTCTCTAACAAAGCTTCAGGAGTCCTCTACTCAGAATGGAGAACTTGTCAGAAGGACGACTATCTCAGCAGCACTCCATCAATCAGATATTTATAGCAGAGTGGCTAACTACCTCCTGAACTTTGTCTATGATTATAAGGGTAAAGATTCTCTGGTCTGATGAGATAAAAATGATCTCTTTGGACAGAACTCCAAACACTATGTCTAGTGAAGGCCAGGCACTGCTCATCACCTGCCTAATACCATACCTATGGTGAAGCATGGTGGTAGCAGCATTATGCTATAGGATTCTCAGTGAAAGGACAGGGAGATTGGTTAGAATTGAGGGAAAGATGACTGTAGCTAAATACAGAGAGGTCCTGGCAGAAAAGCTGCTCCAGAATGCACATGACTTCAGACTTGGGCGATAGCTCACCTTTCATCATGACATTGAACTGAAGTTACTCCAAGGCAAGTCTAGGTCTGTTCGCGAGCAGCCCAGCCAAAGCCCAGATGTAAACACCATAGAACATGTGTGGAGAGACCTGAAAATGGCAGTTCCCACCAAATTTCATGAAGCCTGAAAGGATCAGACAGGAAGAACTGGAAAAACTGCCTAAATTCAGGAGTGCAAAGCTTGTAGAGACTTAATTCAAGAAGATTCAAAGTTGTAATTGCAGCCAAAGGGGCTTCTAGAAAGTATTGAATTAAGGGTCTGAATACTTATATCAATAAGAAATTTCGATTTTGATTTTTAAAAAAATTGCAAACCTTTCTGAAAACACATATTAACTTAGCCATTATGTGTGTTTAAATTAGTTGGCAACAATGACAAATTCATCAATTTAGAAATTAGTTTAATTTAAAAATTAAATGTACAACACAATAAAGCATGTAGAATGTGAAGGGGTGTAAATGCTGTCCGAATCCACTGCATTTATGAACTGGTGAGGAAAACTGGAATACCTGGAGTAAAATCCATGGAGACATGGAAGGGATGTAAACATTCCATTTAGACGACAACTACATGTGGGATTGAAATCACTGGAAAGTGGTTGCACTGCAATGTAAATGTATAAATTGGTATATTTTTGATTTTGCAGTGTATTCCTTTTTAAATCTGCCTGCCTGAATGTATTTTTGTTAAGTGTAGAAATTTCATGTAATTAACTCATTAAGGAGATACTTGCGACAATAGGCATAATGTTCATTTTCAAGGTGAGGAGGATTCTCTGACCTGACCCTCCAACCTCCACCCCCACCCTACAGCCAGGCTCTAATAGCTCACTTATTGTAATTGCACCCTTTTACATTTGATAAACAGATACATGTTCACAAGAAAATTTACATATTTAGAAAATTATTGGAGCATACAATTGTACTCTCACCAGTCACTATAGCAGAGTGTAATTAAAGTTGAGTTTTACATGCAAAATCTCTGCAATGTAAAGCAGCAATCATTGTCCTATCATACCATAAAGATAAAGACATCTATTTCTGAGAGTGGGTCTAATTGAATTAATTACTTCCTTTAAATAAATTGTCATGGTTTCCCTGTGATGATTTGTCAGATAAATAAGGATAACTTAGAGCCTGTACTCTGTATTTTGCCAGTCTGGCCAGTGATAAAGAAGGATACACCAAACCTGGGAATGGCCCTGGTCCTACTGTACTGGGCTCCGAAGGAAGTGGGCTCTCCTTAATGAGATTCCTAATTTTATGGCCCCTGCTGAACTTCACTGCAGCTCTGACACCGGCTAGACAGAGGGCTGTCCCCAGACAGGTCCCAATTGATTTTGATGCATTGATTGTGTCTGACTGAAAGTCATTGGTACTGATTAGCAGAATGTAATACCCCTTGAACAAAACAAACCAATCATTTAATTGAAACAAATCTACAAAACTACAACATTTAGGAAACAAACTGACAAAATAAACTTGATGAATGTAATTGGAAAAAATTGCTGTAATTAATTTAAATGAATAAACAATTAACCATTATTTGGATAAAAGTTAAACCTTTGGTTTCATTATGACAAAATGTTTTTCATAAAAGCATGTATTTACATTGCCACAAAAATTACTTTAATTTCATGTCTAACAATAAATCAAAGTATTGCAATGATCCATTAGAGCTCCATGCCAGGCCATTCACTCCACTTCTCTCAAGCAAGCTGTGAAGTAGTCTTATATTTGATTTACCAATTTCCAGTAAAGAAAAGCATCGCTTCATAAGGCCAACTCATTTCAATTACCACTTTGATAACAGAGCACCGTTTTTCACCTGAGTGAATTGTTCATTCATTAAATATAATTTTCTCACAGTTAGGCTCATTTTTTACTAAGTAGTGGTGCAGTTTAGTAGCAATCAATACGTGAATCAATTGAGTGAATACAAAAGGTTTCTCTTTAGAGTAGATAGGATGTCCAGTACAAACCAACAGGCAGAGAATATAATCTAATAATATAAATAGCAACAACTAGCTTTGTCAAAAAATAGTACGTTTACTTAAACAAAAAAAAAAAACCTACACAAGGCAAGGTTATACTAAAGAATAATCCGAAGCACAAAAGATATAAATAAAACCAAAAAATCTTGTTGTCATGCTGAGCCTTTGATGTTCATTCCAGGGTGGGGTGCTTGTGCATTTGCCCCCCTCACAAGTACAGCCAGCACTCTCTCTTGCACTATGGTATTTCTCTTTCTCTTTCAGTACACTCATTGGTCATGTGGTTTAAAGACCTTCTCTTCAATGTGCTTGAATGTGAAGCCCAAAAATCAGATCTAGAATTACACAGTGGCCTCTTTTTCTACAGTTACCTTAGCCTAGACATCCTTCTTGTGGCCCTTGGATCCTCAGTTCGTCTAAACTCAAATCAAATCAAATTTTATTTGTCACATACAAATTATACATACAGTACAATATGTAATGAAATGCTTAGTTGTTCAGCTTGAATGACTGTGCCTTCAAGAAGAATATAAAAGGACAATAGCAATAATATATCTACTCTATATATATAAAATCCTAAACCTAAAAGTGCAACGATTTTATGTCACATTTTTGTCACGCTTTAAATCGGGCTTATTTTAAAACCTACATATATATGTTTGGTATCATTCTTTTTGGAATTTATCGAACTTTAAAGTGATGCTGTTAGATTTTCAGATTCTTATTCCGTTTTTAAATTATAAACTAAAAAATATAAAGCGCTCACGTCTCGCAAGACGAGACTTTGTGCCAACAGATTTAACCACGACTGGGGCTCGAAATAAAAGACAAAAAGTAGATGACAAAGACAGCTGCTGTACAGGCTTTTAAATGTTCAAAGCGCTGTGTGAGATGCAGATCACATGGTACGGTGGCAGCAGCAGCAAGCCAGCAGCTGATCGAGCAAAGAGGAGGTAAAAAAAAACTGATTTTATTTCCCATTGTATCACTGTTTAAGAGGGGGTTTCGGAGGAGCGAGCGCGTCTACTTGGGGTGCGTTCAGCCCCCTTTTCACAACTGGAATGGCAGAGACGTGAAGTGGCTGGCTTGTAGCACACAGGCCAGGGGGGTTGGCGAGCGAAGCAAGCAGGGGGGCCAACCCCCTAGTGAATTTATAAATATTAAAAATCATTAATTTAATTTTAAATATGTAATACATAATTAATAATGAGGCTATATAACTAACATAATAACTTAATGTAAAAAAATTAAAGATTGGAGCATTTTGAAGTTCTAGATGCGTATGTGCTATCTAAAAAAGCTCCTCTTCAGTCTCTCTGAACTGGACTTTAGGCAGCGGTCTCATTTATCTGAGCTCAGTAGAGAAAAGAGGCTGTTGTTGGGATGGCTGGTATCATTAATCATAGTCTACTCTCTCTACCTCAGTGCTGTTAATACTGGGGGTGATATTGCCACTGCTTTTTTCTCCCAAAGTCCACAATTAGCTCCTCTGTCTTGCTGGCACTCAAGTGTAGACTGTTGTCCTGACACCAGTCTAACAGACTCTGCATTTCATCCAGGTAAGCCTGCTCATTGTTGTTAGATATCAGGCCAACCCATCTGTGTCATTAACAAATGTGACAATGATGTTAGAGTCGTGTATAGTTCTGCAGTCATACGTGTAGAGGAAGTACAATAGTGGAGTCAGAACACAGCCCTGTGGAGCACCTGTGTTGAGAGTGAGGTATGATGAAGTGTGGTCACCCACTCAAATCACCTGCGGTCTGCCAATCAGGACGTTAAAAATCCAGCTGGACAATGAAGTGCTCAGATGCAGGTCTCTGTACTTAGTGGTGAGATTAGAGAGGATTATTGTGTTAAATGAATAACTATAGTCTATATATAGCATTCATACACAATTCCCTTTCTTGTTGTCCAGGTGGGCCAGTATTGTCTAAAAGATCAAGGTGATGGTATCTAATAGGGATCTACTGGAGTGATATGCAAACTGTAATGAATCTCTGTAGATCTTAATATACAGGGACTACATAGTGGCTTCCTGCAGTTCTGTTTACCTTTATTGGGAAACATGGTGCCATTTATCTAAGTCAGGGATTATGTGTTATTGCATAAAGGCCTGGAGAACTTGTGACATTCAACCAGTCCAGTCTAGTTTTACCCTAAACAGGGCAACAATGTCTCAGCTCAACAAGCTCATAAGTTGCAACCAATTCGGATGGAGGAATTGCGGTGTCCTTCCATTCCTCCATGATGTTAATCTTTTTTGCAGTGATCAGCCATCATATGCTGTGTGATGTGTTACATAGGAGCATGATGTTTCTGTCCATCAAGCTCATTTGGATAGAAGAAGTTAGAGAATTAGAGAAGTTCATCCAGATACCTTTTAATAGTTGTGAAGGTTTCTGCTCATGATGCATAACTACGTGGTTTGATCCAGATTGCCACAACTTCCTGGCCCTCTAGACTGATGGGTCTCAAACTCAGTTCTGGGGAACCCCTGTGGCTGCTGGTTTTTGATCCAATGAACTCTCCTGGCCTAATTAAGTGAGCTGTTATTTCCCAGTTTCTGTGTTTTAGGATCAATGTAGAAGTTACATAATTAGTTTGGCAAATTTTTATTAAATGTACTAAGCAGTTATGTGAGGATAATATGTTTTTTTGTTTGTTGTAATTTTGATCAACATTTTAATTCTGATTTTCATTTTGCTTTTCCAGCTGTTATGTTTATTTATTACATTATTTAATAATTAGTAGGTCTGACACTGAAGTAGTCGCAGCCTTTCATTATTCAGTGTTGTTTGCCTGGGTGTCTGCTCTGCTCTGCTAGTTTTAACCTCCTTAGTGTTACATTTTTTGTCTTGAAAAATGACATATTTATTAAATCTCATCTTTCTACTGCAAAACATGTAAAACACTAAAAGTACAAAGTCAGAAGTGTAGAAAGAATAATAATGATACAAATAATAGTAATAATTAATAATAACAATAAACTAGGAGGCTTTGCCCCCTGCTTGGTTCACTCTCCAACCCCCCCGGCCTCTGCTACATGCCAGCCACTTCACGTCTCTGCCACTCGCGTATGTGGATTTCACTTTCACCAAACAACAAATCTTTTAATTTTTGCAGATATGCCTCTTCATTGGGAAGAAACACTAATTTTCCCTGATGGCAACATGAATTAGATGATCTACAAATCTCCGACTTAAAGTTTAGGTCCGAACTATATATTCGATCTCTTTTCGTTGTTTCGTTATTTCACCGAGTAATAATTTCCATTTGTTTATGCTAATGCAATCTTTACTATCATTTGTTTGAGACTTTCGAATTTTAGTACTTTCAATATCTCTAACCTGCTCTGCATTTGTACGCCAACAGTTTTGAATTCTTTACAATGTTCTACTTTGTCATCTGTTCTGTGTCTTTTATTTCCAGCCCTGGGCGTGGTTAAATCTCTTGGCGCAAAGTTTTGTCTTGTGGGACATGGGACATCTCTCTGAAAAAGTCATGTCTCTTCTCAGGTTAAAAAGTCATGTCTCGTCCCAGGATTTTTTTTTATTATAATAGAGAGAAATAATACTAATACCGCATATACTATCAAAATGTGTCGTTTGTGTGGTATGTCTTGAAGTGAAATACACAATCCAACATCACAGTCGAGAAAATAGTAGTGTGAATCCTTGCTGATCTTCTTTCCAGACTGATCAGTTTTTGAAAGCACACTACACAAGTGCGATTGACACGAGTGTCACTTTTGGATTTATCAGAGTCACTTTCGATTTCACTGTCCGTTTCATTTTCCAATGCCTGAAGACAGATTCATTTTGTCATCACTGCTCGTATCACTGTCCGGAGCATGCAGCACCTGGGCTGCTGAAAAACGTTTCTTACAAGACACCATTATGAGGCTAGGAGAGGAAGTGTCCGTACTGTTGCCCGTGTGACACTCAGGCCTGTCCTTTATTGTTTCCCTAGCAATGCTCGGCACTAATGCTGTTGACACTTTTACAGCCCGAGTAATCCTCAGGTCTAATGCTTATGTGAGACGCATCTATACAATTGCCATAATTAGGCTATAATGAAAAGTACAAACTACACAGAAGAATGGAAAAAAAAGAAAAAAAGGAAAACAAAAAAAGACAATTGAGCATTTAAAGCTATATTAAAAACAGAAATATTTCCAAAAGTCTTATAAATGTAAAAATCATACTGCTGTGTATTTCTGAATTCAGAATAAGAGAATAGAAATAAAAACCAGCTAATTAAATGAGATCAGTTATTATCAATTATTATATGAATCTGGTAGGAACAAAACCCTGCAGCTACATGGAATGTATCTCCTTTTGAGAAAAGAAACACTCTTTGTGTTTTTGTGTTGAGTTTTTTTTTTTTTTTTGCTGAATCTGCTGTTTCATGTTAAATAAGGGTTAAAAGTTCCCAGTTCTTAAATGTAAAAGGTCTCCTCCAAATGGATCTTCCGTCTAACAGGTTGTCACAGACTACAATTACAGCCCTCCTATCTCATAAATGCAAATGCAATACCATCAATGACTACATTTAATTTTTACTGAATGAGACTGAACACTAGTGTTGTCTCCTTGTTCCTGAAGAATTATAGAGATGTGTTTCACACCTCAAAGTTACCACCACAAAGCATTCTCTCTCTTGTCTCCTTATCTATCACACACCCATGGACTCTCTTCCTCTCGCTGTACTGACTGCACAGAGCAGCAGCAGCAGCAGTCATTTTGAACAGAGATGAAATCAGAAGATGGATTGCACAAAAGAACTAGCCAAGGTCAAAATTGGCAAGACAAGATTTAGTAGCACACTCTAGGAGGTGAGACAAGAATCATAAGTACAGAATCCTAGCAAGAATGGCAGAAACCAAAAATAATGAAAAGAGCCAAAGACAAAACATTAGATGTAACACTTAGCTGAGAGCATGAAAAAATGCTCCAACACAAAACTCACAAAAATCAGGTTGTATCCAGTGGTGTAGCTAGAGTTCATGCCGCTCAGGGCAGGGCGGTGCTTCAATTTGCCGCCTTTCAACATATCTGAATATGGTAAGCTATTTAAATGGAAAATTAAAATGACGTATAGAGAAAAATTAAGATACATTTTGCATAGATTTATTCATATATAGAGAAACAGCAATCATTTTTCACATATAATTATTTATAAGCATCAACTAGACAAGAATATACTATAGACACACTGATAACCCATGTTTTGATTATTAGTTTAATATAAATACGCTGCAAAAACCAGAACCAGTGTAGTGTACAAGTCAAAGGTGGGGATGTTATCTGCGCAGAGCAAGAATGCATTCAGATTGATAATGAAACAAAATTACATATAAATTGTAAATTAGTTGTTTAATTTCCTAGAAATTATTGTTGGTGTAATGTTTATGGTTATTTTGGTTATTGCCTCATAAATTTCAACTGCTGTGTCTGATGCCATCACAGGACTGTCTGAAAATTATTTTTGAAGCATTTGTGGATAAAAATGAGAGAATTTTTCTTTTTTCCTTCATGAGTAATATTTTTCCAAACCCTGCTGCTTACACACGAATTGTACTGAGCCTTTTGGCCAATAATACTGCCCCTTCCACCCGCCCCTAGCTACACCACTGGTTGTATTCTCAATCATGGACAGAGAAAACTTCACGTCTCTGGGTGATGTCACTCATCATGACTTTTGGAAGATGTCATCCATCAACCCGTGAATGCCTCCCTAACTACAGGTCCTCAAGATTAATTTAGCAGCACCTATAACAAAAACAAGATGGAGGAACATTTAATTTTAAACACTATTAAAAATACAACAGATTCAAAAAGGGGAGACTAAAGAAATGTAAAATAAACTCCAGGGGCCTCATGCATAATGCCATGCGTAGAATTCACACTAATGTGTAAGGACAAAAGCGGAAATGTGCGTATACACAAAAAAATCCAGATGCATAAATCTGTGCATTCGCCAACTTCCACGCTGCTGCCACTCCCCAAACTCCACTCAGACTTACGCCTATTTAAAAATGCAAATCAATATAAATAGCCCTTAAGCTCAGCGTGCTGTGAAAAGGCAATGGCAAAAGCACGGAGGGAAATAGAAGAATTTCAGCGAATAACAAGTGGAGGCAAGTAAAAACGTACTATTTGTTGGTGTAAACCGTGGTATAAATAACAAAAGGAAGTTGATCGAGTGACATAGAGTGTCGGAGAAACTCGAAAGCTCAAGTTCACAAAGTCACACAGTGCCCAAAATAAAAAAGAAGCTGTCAGATATCAAAGTCGCCGTGAAAAGGCAAGTCATAGCCCACCATCTGAGTGTCATATGAAAGCTTATTAGGCTACAGAGAAAAAAAAAATAGGCACACAGTGGGCACGAAATGTCAACTTTAATCTCGAAATTTCCACTTTAATCACGTAGTTTATTTTGTAGTAGAACATCATAAACTTCATTTTAAAATCATTTAATTTACCAGTTTCTCAAATCCCATCGTAACTAAAGTAGCACATTAAATGCTTTGTTTTGCATTTGATCTTCTATGTGCTCTATGTGTGTGAATCTCTATGTGCTTCTTAGATGGGCTTTCTCTTCCTCCGACAGGACACATAATCCATTACATTCGTAATATTACAGCTCTCTGTAAAATTAAAATACTGAGATGTATACTTGATATAATTTTCATGATGATAGGAGTTAAAGCATGTTATTACATATGGGAACACAGTGGCACAGTGATTGTTCATGCTTCATGCAAGATGCTTGCTGCGCCGTGTGCGACCTTCGATGAAATAATATATTGCAGCAGTACTGTCTCTTTAAAACGTACTAGCCCCCAGTTCCTGTCCTTACTTTTCTTTCTCCAAATACCCAATCACCACACAATCAGCTCTGTAATAGATGTTAAGCCATCTGTAAGCCTAGAACGCAGATTCTTCAAAACTTTTAAGGAACATTGAAATATCTTCATAGTACATGTTTAATTATTCTATCCTTACAGTGTCACGCCCAGTGCAGGATTTATGTATAAGCTACACAAGCTATAGCTTAGGGCCCCCGCCTTCTTGGGGGCCTCCAAAACAAATTGTCCGAGTGAGTAATTGTCATATATACTTAAATATACTACAGCATTATTTGTCCCAATCAGGCCCGGCCTTAGGCATAGGCGAAGTAGGCGACCGCCTAGGGCCCCAGTGTCCAGGGGGCCCCGGATCGACTCCTTGGTCTAATTTTCACGCATTTCACAGAGCTTCCAGGGGGGCTCTGCCCCCCTCAGGGGGCCCCTGGACCCCCCTTTTGCCTAGGGCCCCATAATACCTAAGACCGGGCCTGGTCACGCCAGCCCCAGCAAGATTACTGCGCGAGGCAGGAACAATCCGTGAATAGAGCACCAGCTTCTTGCCAGCACTGCAACACCATCTCCTCACATGTTTAATTATTAACAATGTAGATTATTTAATGAAGTTAAAGTTTTGTCTGTATAATATAATAAACATATTTCGCTGCATTTCATCTTAAAAATGATATCATCATCATATGTAAATATGCGCTTTATAAAGTGGCTCAGGTTGTGCAATACTATAACTGTATCGCAAGTTTACAGTAAGGTAATTGTACTAATAAGTACAAACAGTTCTACAATGAGCACTTGATTGACTGATTGAGTGTGTTTATAGATCTTGGGATGAAACTGTTTCTGAACCGCAAGGTTCGTGCAGGAAAGGCTCTGAAGCGTTTGCCATATGGAAGCAGTTCAAATAGGCAACATGGCTGAGGATTCGTGAGCTTGATGCTGTATACCGATAATTGTCTTTCCAATCAGCTGCTGTAGAGCTGTGATTCCCCAATCAGATACAGTGATATAAATACTCCCAGTGGTGCAGTGAGAGTAATATGGAAAAAGATGATCCGCTGTGGCAAACCCTAACGGGAGCAGCTGAAAGAAGAAGAAGGTGCAGTGAGAGTAACAACGCTAAAGCAGTTATGGTATTTAGAATAGTTTGGTCATTCCGTGGACCATTATATTGTTACAGGTTAATTACAATCAGATGCATTAAAATAATAATGCGCAGTTAATTTCAGTGTATTTATAAAGCCACGTCAGGGATGTGGATCTAAAAAAGAAAGGGAAACCACACTGGAACATTAGCACTGCTTTGACACTGGGTGCCGCCAGTTTGCAAAGCTGAGCAGAGATTTCACCAGGGTTTTAGCTAGCGTGAAAATGTGCATGGCTTTATGCCAAGTTTAGGTTTTATACATCGCGATTTGAGCGTGGAAACGGGCTTACGCAACATTTTTGTGCGTACACACCATTTATACATGAGGCCCCAGGTCATGACACTCGTTAGTGAACCTTCACCCCGGTCTCCTCCTGACTCTAAATTCAATGACACCCTGAGTAAAGGTGACGTTAAGCCTTTTATTTTTGTTAATTCCGGGCCCAGCCTCAGATTCCCTAAAGAAGGCAACTTGGAGGGATCTTCTTAGTTTTGACTTTCAGCACAACTCTCTTTTACTTGCACTAGTGAGCCTGGAGGTCTGACTTGGGTTTTCTGCTCTCTTGAGGCGCCTGTCTGATCACTTTGACTTGCCAAGGTGTTTTCTCAGTGGCTGTTGGGTTTCTCTCTTTCTCCTCCTCTGAAGGTTGCCTATGGGACTTATGCTCTGTTATGTATAAAAATGAAAGGTGGCCTCTCCAAAAAATAATGGATAAATAAGTAAACAAGCACCAGGAAATAACCCTAAGGGAATTTAAAAGAATACAAAACAAAACAGAATTTCAGAAACTGGAAGTCAAAATAAGCCAGAAAAACAAAACATTAAACAAAAATATATTGGTCAAAAGGAAGGGCAACATACCAATCTGTAACCAAGAATCCTTTCCTTAACTATAATTAATTTTAATGCACAATGTGGAGCATTTTTAGAAGTCCAAAATCATGGATGCTGTGTGTTACAAACTGCCATCTCTAAAAATAGGAGATATATCTTAGCTTTGCTTTTGTGTAACTAAGGTTCACTTCCTGTTTGAGAAATAAAAATTCTTATAGATTTTTTCTTCCTGCAAGGCATTTTGTTTTTTAATCCATTTATTGCAAACAGATGGAGCCATAAAGCGTAACTGTAAAAAAAATAATGTCCTCATGTATTCATTACCATATTACAATTTACCCATACATCCATTTTGATTACTGGCTTTTTAAATATTCAGGGTCATAGATGTTATAGCAAAGCATACACAGTATCTACCACAATAAATGTTGTAATTGTTATTCTTTGTCTTTTTCTGCACATCTGGTGACTTCATAAAATAAAGCTTGTTAGTTTCTCTTCCATAAATGACCCTGATTTTTGTGGAGAAAGAGTACAAGAAACTGCCTAAAGAGGTGTGCCACCTGGTCAATTCATTGCCCAAATCCGGCTGTTTTTGACTGTGTGTAGGGTAAGCTCATCTCCCTGCCATAAAACATGTAAAGCATTAAAATTAATGAATCTTGCTATTGTGGTGTCTGTTAACTATTTGCTGAAACCTTAAGTGGTGGTTTGCCAGCAAGGCATACAAATAGTCGGGAAAATGATTTTACATAATGTGAACTCCAAGAAATGTAACTGAGGTCTTTTAGAAATAGCTTCTCATCTACCTGTCCAATCTTTTTACACCAATGGAGCAGGAGAGTTTGGGTAAGAATGGTCCCTCATCAAGATTTTAAATGAAAAGTGGTTGAACAACATTAAAACCATCTTAATTGAATATATAGTAGGCTCATGGGAAACCAGAGGATTGGAAACAAGACAGGAACCATTCATCAATGGGGTATCAATCCATTACAGGGATCAATTGCACACACACCAATCAAATTAGCTAATGCACCCTCTTTTAAATGTGGGAATTAAACTGTAAAAACCCACAATGACACAGGGAAAACATGCAAAGACCACACAGACAAGGATCCATGAGGCAGCAGTACTAACCACTGCATCGCATCAAAAAGAAATTACATCCAATTTAGTTTAATAAGGTTATATGATGCATTCCACACACAAAAAAAGCATGTAAGTGTGCTTATTGTATGTTTGTCATGGCACTGGTCAAGATTAAACTGAACAGAAGACTTTGTAAGTGGCCAGCAAAGAAAAAGACTTTTAACAAGTCTCAACTACTCTGAAATTCCATACCCTGAGCCACCTGACTGTACCCCAGAGGCAGTTGCTTACTCAGCATGACCTCCCAACAGCAACCTCTGAGCCTAAAGGACAGATAAGGGGGAATGCCCCCTCATGTATGATAGGTAGCACAAACCAAAGTGGAGAGCTTGGTGAACAGGCAGATTAAGGCACTCTTTCAGTGCCAGTTTAATTCTCACACTTTTGCTCTCTCGTAAAACAGTGAAGTTCTTCCTCACAAAGTGGAGACACGATACTAGAGCAGAAATCTAAAGTAAACACAGTACTGTATAAATTTCTGTTTGAAATCCAGAGCAATCATGTAAAATGCAGTTTCTGCTCCCTCGTGCACAATGTTCTGCCTGAAGCACTCACAATGTACAGTCATTTGAGACTCATGCACTGAGGCTCTGAGTTTCAGTGAGCTGGGAGGACAATGAAATCTAAGTTGGACAAAGATTTATACTGATCCAGTTTAAAAGAAAGACTATATGAGAAGTTTAGAAAAGAATAAATATATTAATGTTTAACGTAAACTCACTGCAAATCAGAAGGAACTGTCTAAAACACAAGGAGTATGATCAAATAAAAAGAAGTATAGATTTTGGACATGAGACACATCAGGAAACACATTATATTTAGAGAATGGTGGCCGGTGCTTAAAAAACTCACTGGTTTTACAAGATGTGTGGTTTATATAATTCTGCTATGCAAGAGTTATTGATTCAGTAAGGAACTCTAACATATTGCAGGCTGCTGTGATTTTAAAGGACTATGGTTTAGTGTTAACCATTATGGTGCCAGCAGAACCACAAAATTCCAATTCTGCTCATAATTTGTATGGACATAATTTCCAAGTGCAGGCAAGGAGTGGCGGACATCCAGTTCAGTAGTGTCAGGATCGCATCTTTTCTTTTTGCAGTGGATGTGGTCCTGCTGGCTTCATTGATCTGTGACCTTAGACACACACTGGACACTGAGTGTGAAGCGGCCGGGAAGAGGATTAGATAGATAGATAGATAGATAGATAGATAGATAGATAGATAGATAGATAGATAGATAGATAGATAGATAGATAGATAGATAGATAGATAGATAGATATACTTTATTAATCCCAATGGGAAATTCACATTCTCCAGCAGCAGCATACTGATACAATAAATAATATTAAATTAAACAATGATAATAATGCAGGTGAAAAACAGACAATAACTTTGTATAATGTTAACGTTTACCCCCAAGTGTGGAATTGAAGAGTCGCGTAGTTTGGAGGAGGAACAATCTCCTCAGTCTTTCAGTGGAGCAGGACAGTGACAGCAGTCTGCCGCTGAAGCTGCTCCTCTGTCTGGAGATGATACTATTTAGTGGAGGCAGTGGATTCTCCATAATTGATAGGAGCCTGTTGAGTGCCCTTCGCTCTGCCACAGATGTTAAACTGTCCAGCTCCATGCCAACAATAGAGCCTGCCTTCCTCACCAGTTTGTCCAGGCGTGAGGCGTCTTTCCTCTTAATGCTGCCTCCCCAGCACACCACCACATAGAAGAGGGCGCTCGCCACAACCAATTAATACCTCCAAGTCCGAGGTCATGGTTCTCAGATGGAAAAGAGTGAACCTTCCAGATTGGGGATGAGCTGCTGCTTCAAGTGGAGCAGTTTAAGTATCTTGTTCACGAGTAAGGGAAGAGGGGAATGAAAGATTGATAGGTGGACTGGAGCATCAACAGTCATGCAGACATTGCATCGGTCAGTCGTGGTAAAGAAGGAGCTGGGCCAAAAGGTGAACTTCATCATTTATGTTCTTATCCTCACCAATGATCATGAGCTGTGGGTAGTGATGAAAAAAACTAGATTACAAATATAAGCAGCATAAGTTAGTTTCTTTTGCCGGGTGTCTGGGGTTAGGTTTAGAGATAGGGTGAGAAGCACAGAAGTTCAGGAGGAACTCAAAGTAGAGCCGCTGCTCTACTGCATCAAAAGGAGCCAGCTGAGGTGACTCCGGCATATGATTAGGATGCTTCATGGATGCCTCCCTAGGGAGGTGTTTTGGGTATATCCAATCAGGATGAGACAATGGGCCAGACCCAGGACATGCTGGAGATATTATATCTCTCAGGTGGCCTGGGAATGCCTTGGTATTCCCCTGGAGGAGGTGGAGAGGAAATGGAATGTCTGGGCATTATTACTTAGACCACTGCCCTCATGACCTGAACTCAGATAAGCAGCCAAAAAAAAATGGATGGATGGACGGATGGGACCACAACATTTCAGTCGGTCACTTCTTTTCTGTTCAAAAGGAAATACTGAAGTTGTTATGTATAATTTTCAAAGACCCCCTTATGCCTCCAGGTGGTGTACAGCTAAAGATGCTCATGACCTAGAAACCATACACATAATGGCACAGTCACAATTCCCCAAATATAATTCCTCGGGTATAATTTAAAATGAACAAAAAAAAAAACAGAACATACAAGTATTTTGAATTTCACAATTTGCCAGCACTTAAGACTTCAAAGCAAGAACTTAGCCATGTGGAATAATTTTGTCTTTGGTCATGCTGCTACAGAAACAGTGAAACATTGACTTTATTTTAACTGACACTGAAATTGCCTTCTGGGATTTATGGTGATTAAAAAAGGTTATCTTAAGAAGTACATATAGTATATTGCCTTTCTTCCACACTAGCAGTATTGTTATTTCACAGCAGATAGTATTTGTTATTATTTTGGAAAACTCCTAAACTAAAGAGTACACTTTCAACAAAAATCTGTGCCTCAGCACTCTTGTGAGGTCTATAAACAATTAGCAGCTTAGCCCCAAACTCAAGTGGCAGGATTCATTGCCCGCACAGGCCAAAACAGACTAGAGTGAAAACAAATTAAACTTTTAAACTTTTAGCCCCAAACAACACAACAATGTTCTTTAATATTTGTAAACAATTAGAATTTCAAAAAAGGGCCGAAAAAGAACAAACAATGTCAAAAGGGTTACCTGACATAGGCAAAGCCCAAAGGTTAATAAAAACAAGTCCACAAGACAAAAATCTAAATCCGTGTGCATAAACCAAATGAGGTGACAAACGTTTATTTTCACTACACTACACACTGGGAAAATTCCTACAGATCACAAACTAGCAAATGTTACCCCTTTATATACAAAAGTTGATTCAGCTGATTCAAGCAACTATAGGCCAATACACTTAATAAGTGTGAATAATTTGACTGTACACAAAACAACGATTTGGGAATTTGCCCCGTTTATTGTCTGGAGTAGTAACTTTCGAAAGATACCAGTCTTTTATCTGCAAAATAACACAGACAAATGAGAAGGGTATATGAGTTGATTTTATATTAAGGTAGCCAGAAATGAGATGAGGCCATTGGCACGGGGCAGAAGTGAGATCATCAGGACTGAACGGAAGTGCTGAGTTTTTGTATTATTCTTCCGTGGGTCTGTAAGAAGGAAGAGAACAGGCATTGATGCTTGTTACCAACCCTTTTTCCGACGTCTTAACGCCCCGTTTTGGATCCTTTGGCAGTCCCCAAAGAGCGCATGTGTGACACAAGTTATATGGGTAAATTAAGGAAAGAACAGAGAAACACAAGTCAAAAACATTTTATCTGTGAACAGCAAAGATTTAAATAGGAAGATTGAATTTCACTAATATCTTAGAATTTTATGTGTAAGCAACAAAATCACAAAATTTGAGGGGTTCATATGATAACATTTATGTATATTTTTAGGAAGATTTTGTCAAGGTTATAAACTAGAGGCTTGCAATAAAACTAAAAGAAGCTTTAGTTCAAAGTCCAAGCTGCAGATAGTTTCAAAATTAGCATAAACACAAAGGGTGATGGTGCAAAAACATTTTCAGAATTAAGTAAGGCTAACAGAGGTGTCCCTTAGGGAGCAGTGCTGGCGCTGTTGCTCTTTTTAATCTATCTATTGCAATAAAAATGAGACTTCAGACATCATAAAGGTTTGGGGCAGCCACCCATATATTATTTCCCAGCTGCAAAAGTTTGTTAAAATTTGATCAGAGATATTCACAAGACAGAGTCCAAAATGGAACTGAATATTTGGAGGTGAAATGGCGGTTTTAAGGGGTGGGGAAGGAAATTATGTCATCTAGTCTGGAACTGGAAGTGACATCATCAGATGCGCCAGAGCCGGACGTGACGTCATCAGAGGTGCCGGAAGTGATGTCATCAGAGGCGCCAGAACCTGGTGAGATTACCTGGGAATGGTCTGCAAGAAACTGAGAGAGAGACAGTCAGCACACTCTGCCACCCCCTGGTCTGGTGTAGTATTACAGTTCCCCAGGCCCTTTAGCTGTCTCCAAAACGCATGTGTGTGACACTATCTATTGTCACAGGTGGCTGGGGGTGGTACCCTGTCTTGTTCCTACTGACCTTCATTCCTCTCCTCTCTAGAGCATATCTCCACCTCTCCAGGGTCTCCTCAACCTGCTCCCTACTATCGCTACAGATCACAATGTCATCAGCAAACATCATAGTCCACGGGGACTCCTGTCTAATCTCGTCCGTCAACCTGTCCATCACCATTGCAAATAAGAAACGGCTCAGAGCCGATCCCTGATGTAATCCCACCTCCACCTTGAATGCATCTGTCACTCCTACCGCAGACCTCACCACGGTCACACTTCCCTCGTACATATCCTGTACAACTCTTACATACTTCTCTGCCACTCCCGACTTCCTCATATAATACCACAACTCCTCACTAGGCACCCTGTCATATGCTTTCTCCAGGTCCACAAAGACACAATGCAACTCCTTCTGGCCTTCTCTGTACTTCTTCATCAACACCCTCAGATAAAACATCGCATCTGTGGTGCTCTTTCTTTGCATGAAACCATACTGTTGCTCACTAATCATCACCTCACTTCTTAACCTAGTCTTCTACTACTCTTTCCCATAACTTCATGCTGTGGCTCATCAATTTTATCCCCCTGTATTTACTACAGTGATGCACATCCCCCTTTTTCTTAAATATCGGCACCAGTACACTTCTTCTCCACTCCTCAGGCATCCTCTCACTTTCCAAGACTGCATTAAACAATCTGGTTAGAAACTCCACTGCCATGTCTCCTACACACCTCCATGCTTCCACAGGTATGTCATCTGGACCAACGGCTTTTCCATTCTTCATCCTCTTCATAGCTGTCCTTACTTCCTCCTTGCTAATCCGTTGCACTTCCTGATTCACTGTCTCCACATCATCCAACCTCTTCTCTCTCTCATTCTCTTCATTCATCAGCCTCTCAAAGTACTCTTTCCATCTGCTCAACACACTCTCCTCGCTTGTGAGTATGTTTCCATCTTTATCCTTTATCACCCTAACATGCTACAACATCTTTCCCATCTCGGTCTCTCTGTCTAGCCAATCGGTACAGGTCCTTTTCTCCCTCCTTAGTGTCCAACCTCTTATACAACTCATCATATGCCTTTTCTTTAGCCTTTGCCACCTCTCTCTTCACCTTACGCCTTATTGCCTTGTACTCTTGTCTACTTTATGCATCTCTCTGACTATCCCACTTCTTCCTTGCCATCCTCTTCCTCTGTGTAGTCTCCTCTACTTCCCCATTCCACCACCAGGTTTCCTTTTCCTCCTTCCTCTGTCCAGGTGTCACACCAAGCACCTTTCTTGCTGTCACCCTTACTACATCAGCTGCAGTTTCCCAACTGTCTGGTAATTCTTTACTACCACCCAGTGCCTGTCTCACCTTCTCTCTAAACTCAACCTTGCAGTCTTCCTTTTTCAACTTCCACCATTTGATCCTTGGCTCTGCCCTCACTCTCTTCCTCTTCTTGATCTCCAACGTCATCCTACAGACACCCATCATATGCTGCTTAACTACACTTTCCCCGGCCACCACTTTGCAGTCTTCAGTCTCCTTCAGAGTGACACTTCTGCATAGGATGTAATCTACCTGTGTGCGTCTTCCTCCACTCTTGTACGTAAAACTATGTTCCTCCTTCTTCTTAAAATACGTATTCACCACAGCCATGTCCATCCTTTTGGCAAAATCCATGATCCTCTGACCTTCTTCATTCCTCTCCTTGACACCATACCTACCCATCACCTCCTCGTCTCCTCTGTTCCCTTCACCAACATGTCCACTGAAATCTGCTCCAATCACCACTTTCTGTCCCTTGGGTACACTGTTCATCACCTCCTCCAATTTACTCTAAAAATCTTCTTTCTCTTCCATTGCACACCCAACTTGCGGGGTATATGCATTAACAACATTCATCATCACACTTCCAATTTCCAGCTTCATAATGATTACTCTGTCTGAGACTCTTTTCACCTCCAAAACACTCTTGACATACTGTTCCTTCAGAATAACCCCTATGGCGGTCGTTGTTAACAAGGGGCTCGACTGATCCGGTATAGAAATTTGTATTGTTGTCCGCATATTGATTTGGCAAAATTTTACACTGGATGCCCTTCCTTTCGTAACCTCAGTCACAATCTGGTTTCATAATTCTTTTTTTTTGCCTTATTTTCAATGCTTTTTGATCTTTCATTTTAACATTGAGGCCTTTTTTGTCTGCTGAGCTTATTTCTTCTATTAATTTTTGGGATTATGTTATTTTAAATGTTCAAAAAATATTTTCAGTCAACCTGAACCTCCATTTTGTTTTTCTCTTGGTGAAGTTCGTTCATGGAATGGGTTAACTCTTTATACCCTTGACCACAAATGACACATGCAGCATGACCCTGGACATCACCCATGAACGAACTTAACTAATACAAAACAAAATAGAAGTGCAGATTGACTGAAAATATTTTTTGAACATTTAAAATAACATAGTCCCAAAAATTGAAATAAGATCAGGAGACAAAAAATCCTCAATGGGAATATGAAAGATCAAAAAGCAGTGAAAATAAGGCCAGAAAAAATGAATTATGAAACCAGATTGTGACTGAGGTGAAATGGCATACAATCTAGAATCAGAAAAAATGTTAGATTTGAACACTTGATGGAATGTTTGAAACTTGATAGGACATCTTAGGGACCTATAAGTCGTAGTAGACTCTACACTTTCAACATCCACACAGCATGCTGAAGCAATGTAGACTAACAAGGTTGTTGTGAATCCAGATCTAACCAACTCCAAAAAACCTTCATCCTCCAGGAAATGTCTTAAAGCTTAAACAATCATAGAAAAGGTGAGGAACTGTAAAACCCAGAACAGAAAAAGCCCAAACTAATACAACACATCTTTAAAAAATGCCTGAACTCCAAAAATACAGAATTCTAAGTACAAAATCAAAAAAAAACCCACAAAATTGTAAACCTGACAAAAGAGTGATCACAAAGAGAGCTAAACAAAATGAGTCCCAGAAAGCTAATGCCTTAGCAACCTGCCTAAGGCCTTCTAAGCCCATAAATAGGAATTCTGAGAACAGCCCTGTTACCTGATCTCCTCTAGTACCAGGGCAGTCCCACCATTCTCGGCTGAAAATTAAAGAGAAAAGGAGAAAACAAAATATAGAATATTTACACAAACTAAAGAAAAAGGCTATAAAATGATAAACAGAAACTGTAAAACAATTAGGAAAATGGGATGAATAAGAAACACAGAAAAAAATAACACAACAATTTACAAAAAAATAATAAAATAACAAAAAAGAAAAAAATCGATAAAAATAAACTCCGGGACTGAGCCCCTACAAAACTACAACAAATAGGATGTTGGATTATATCCTGATTTCAAGAATACAAGGGAGGTTATGCATAACCTTGTATAAAGCATTTTTGAGACCTTATCTGCAATACTGTGAGCATTTTTGGTCTCCTTATTACATTAAAAAATACAGCAGAGCTGAAGAAAGTTCAGAGTTGAGCAAATAGGCCGATTAGGAAGTAAGATGGCTGAATGGTTGAAATTATGAAGGAAATTAATCTGGTGGATCTCAGCCAATACCTACCACTTTAAACTACCTGCATAGAGCAAATGTTGTGGACACCCCTCGAAAAAAAAGAATTTACAGTAGAACCCCATTTTAACATACCCATATTTGGTGTTTTCTTGCATTTAATTCCTTTTTTGGATGCTGTAGTTAACATAAAGGTGTTCTTGTCTAAACAAGCTTGAGGCTGCATTCGCACTGTTCTTAAAAGTGACTCTATCCTAAGTTTTTCCTCGTATCAGACATTTTTTTTAATTGTGCAAATTAATCTTGCAACTGATTTAAATCGAATATGAGTGGGTATAGATGTTTCTCCAGATTCTTCTCTGCTTTGAAAAATGAATAAAATAATTTTGCCAGCCATATGCAAACTAATCGAAGCTGGTTGTTGCTCTGCTTGGGATTTTTTTCAATCCAGACTTTCTGTGAATTGGTCAGCTCACGCTCGCAAATAAGAGAAATAGATCTCACTGTCAGATCGTTTTGCAAAACATTTTCAATGCTAAACAGTAATTACAACAGCACTATACATCCATTCTGAAAACTTTTCTAGTGATGTTCTTTTTCTCTGGGATTGGCAGATGTCTGGCTTGTGTAGGTGATGTACTTCTTTTTGGCCTAATGTCCTCCATTGGACAGGCAAAGCTAAAAACCTTTGCAAAATGTCTCACATTTATAGTTTTGGTTAAGACTTGTGGTGGTAAATATCCCAACCCCCCAACAAGCTGATTCTTGTTACAATGATGTAGGTGTCCCTGTACTCACTCGAAACTCAAAGGGGAACCAAGAGGATAACCCCCCCCCCAAGCCTATGAATCAAAATAAAGTATTTGGATGTGTATTTGCACACACTCAGGAACCTCCTCACTATTATACACAAGTATAACTCTGCTAAAAATACCAAACAAACTCTGGTGGTTAAGAACAGTGCAGTTGCTATTAACAACATGGTGGTGTTCATGAAAAGGAAAGACGATCTTTAACAGCAAAAATGACAAGAATAATTCCACAAATTTAAAAGAAGAAATCAGGAAAACTATGAAGAAAGAAAAACACAAAGAACTTACATCTGAACTAATGGGATTCTGATAATTCATTGACAATTTCCTATACCGGTATTTCACAATTGAAAAATGCTAAATTAGGGTTTTAGTATTTTTCAAAACCACCTACTTCACTGCTGAAATCAGAAATGATTTTTTGGAGACTAAACCTATATTGTGCATGGCCAGCTTGTTTCAGTTTGGGAGAAAACTGCTGTGGTGTTAGACATAAAAATAATGAAACATTTTGAGGCATGAGAATTATTATTTATTTACTTCTAGTTACGCACTGCACCTGGGACTGGGGCTCTCAGGCTGCTTGGCACATCTTCATTAATAGTCTTGTGGACTTCTGAGTGGGACTAGGCGGGCAAAGAGCTTACAGAGAAGCACTAACTTCTGCCAAGAACACCCATTATGGCAGAATAATAGAAAGTAGCCATGATAACCCAAGGGTTTTGTTCTCTGTAGTTAATAAACTACTCGAACCCGCATCTGGTCCAACTACCTCTTCTACTGAAGTCTGTGAGGAATTCCTCCACTTTTTCCGTAACAAAATTAAAGATCTAAATAATTCAACTAACATAAATATATCATCTGCTTATATCTCTCCCTGTTTTCCCACTCCATCCAGCTCCTTCTCTAAGTTCTCACCAGTCACCTCTGCGTTTGTTAATGGCCTGCTTTGTAAGATGAGGCCGACTACTTGTGTACTGGACCCCATCCCCACCACACTACTTAAATCCTGCCTTCATGCCATAATCCTGACTGTTACAACAATAATAAACTCATCCCTTGACACTGGCTCCGTGCCACTCACTTTTAAAATTGCTTCTGTAACCCCAATGTTAAAAAAGTCTGGCCTTGATGCTGACAATCTTAACAATTTCCGGCCTATTTCCCACTTACCTTTCCTGTCAAAAGTTCTTGAGCGTGTTGTAGCTTCCCAACTCACCAATTACCTAACCTCTAATAATTTGATGGAACCCTTTCAGTCTGGTTTCAGGGCGCGGCACAGCTGTGAAACTGCTCTGCTACGGGTAACCAATGATTTGTTTATGGCAGCAGACTCTGGACAAACTAGCATATTAATTCTGTTAGACCTCAGTGCAGCATTTGACACAGTCAGACATGACATCCTACTGTCCAGAATGGAGAACATGCTGGGTATCTCTGGCACTGCCCTCCAGTGGTTCAAGTCCTATCTGAGTGATAGGCAAGAGTTTGTTAGTCTTGGCAACAGCAGATCCAACTCCGTGCCAGTCACACAAGGAGTCCCTCAGGGCTCTGTCCTTGGTCCTCTGCTTTTCTGTATTTATATGCTTCCCCTTGGCCATATTATCCGTAGTTATGGATTGGGTTATCATTTTTATGCAGATGATACCCAGCTCTACTTCAATGTTAAAAGTGGAACTTCATCAGAGCTTTCTCAGCTCACAACCTGCCTTAGTGAAATTAAAACCTGGATGGAGCAGAACTCTTTAAAATTAAATTGCAATAAAACTGAACTCCTGCAAATTGGGACTAAAATGCAACTTAATAAAATGAGCTCCTTCCCAGTCCATCTTGGCAGTGATCTCATCAGACCTGCCTCTACTGTAAAAAATCTTGGTGTCATTTTTGATTCCTCCCTCACTTATTCCACCCACATAAATCACATTAAGAAACTTTCTTACTTTCACCTCCGTAACATATCCCGTGTTCGCTCCTTTCTCTCCTTCTCTAATGCTGAGAAACTTGTCCATGCTTTTATCACATCCCGCATCGATTATTGTAATTCCCTACTGGCAGGTGCCCCTTCTAATCTTATATCACAGCTCCAGCTTATTCAAAACTCAGCTGCAAGAGTCCTTACTCGAACCAGCAGCAGCGAGCACATCACACCCATCCTGCTCCGTCTTCACTGGCTCCCTGTGTCCTACAGAATCGAATATAAAATCCTACTAATAACCTACAAAGCTTTAAATAACCTCGCACCAAACTACATCAGTGACCTCCTCCATCACTATGTGCCTGCCCGCCCACTAAGGTCCTCTGATTCTGGTAATCTTGTTGTGCCCCTCACTAATCTACACTCCATGGGTGATAGGGCCTTCAGCTGTATAGCGCCCAGACTCTGGAATGACCTACCAAAATTAATCAGGTCAGCTGACTCCATGAATTCCTTTAAAAAACAACTCAAAACTCATCTGTTCAGGAAGGCTTTTAGCTCTATTTGACTTTATTACCTTTCTCTCAGTTTACATCTCTGTCAAGATGCCAATGTAACCTGTATGTGTGTGCTAGACCATCAATTATGTTGTCTGTTTTTTTCAGAATTTACTGTCTTAATCTTCTTTATTTATTTATCTGGTTTGTTAAGTGCCTTGAGCATGGGAAAGGCGCTATGTAAATAAAATGTATTATTATTATTATTAAAGAGAAGAAGCCATTTCTGTCAAGACTGTCACGATGCTCGATTCACCTGATGTACGGTAACCTGCTCTGTTGATCACTCTGGTAGCATTTCGTCATCTTCCATTGATGATTTAAGCATAGCTCTTATCTTTGGTAGTTTACCAATGGATTGTTGTGCCATTTGTTTGCTGTGACCACTGTTTATATATTTTCTTTTTCTTTTATCATGATGTAATTCTTCATTGCATACTAGCTAATTTAAGCAGTTTTAAGTATTATCGTCATCATGCACATGTGGCCTATAACATCACACAATGTAACACACCATTTTTTTCTCTGTTTTGTTTAGCTTCAAGATGCACAAAATTTTTTGTTCTACGTTCAGAAATTAAACACATATTCTTTGTGAAAGCCCTTTGCGCCTGGAGACTGTGGGAATGACCCCATTGTCAGTTCTTTAAAATGAGTTCTTCAGCAAGAAAACTGTCATACAGATGACCTGTTAATAGTAAATTTTGCACAAATGATAAAAAGGTTGTTTTCATACATACATGGAATAAGTTACTAAGTAGTACTTTAGGGACCGTCAAACCTTGACTCAATGTTATTTTCTAGGTGTTAGATAAATTTGGCCAATGAGCTTTGCTGGGCGGAATGGCCTGTTCTCATCAAAATTGTTCGAATATTGTATCTACTTATCTTGCATATTTCCTTTCTTTCTTTGGGAATTTCTTATTATTGTATCATTTATATCCTAAATATAGACAAAGCATGGTGTAGTTAATCAGTGCATATGTGCATCACCCTCCCATTTAACAGTGTGCTTATGACAAAAATCTGTGCTCATTAATCATCATTTTCCTAATTAATGATTATTTAATTGTTTTTTTCACTAATTAACACATTTTCTACAAGGTAATTAACATCCCAGTGCTGCAGATACCATATACACAGATGTATGTGCAATCAAACAATTGTGAATAATTTATTTTGTTGAGGATATACAGTATCAAGAAAAATATATGTAATATAAAAAGGGGAAAAATAATAATTTCCATGTAAATACCTTTACTTGCAAATACCTTTTTAGAGAAAAACCACATTTGTCCAATTTGCCCACAATATTTTTTGATGTAAATGAAGAATTTAGGGAATTACAATATACTTTCAATCCATCCATTTTGTGAACCTAAATCCAAGTCACGGTCACTGGAATCTTAGACTTATCGCAGGAACATTAGATGCAAGACAGGAGCTAAATATAAATATTGTGCCCATCTATTAGAAGCCACGCTATAGCACATTCCAGGTCAATTTAGGTTTGGACTATGGGTAGAAAACCCAACTTTTAGAGGAAAAACTCTATCTGAAACAATGAAACCATACTCAGATGGTAACTAGGCCTGAGGAGGCATTGCTAACCACCGCATCTCTTTGCCGTGATAATATGATAATATAATACAGTGTTTGGGGTTGAAGGGGTTGGGGCAGGATTTGGGGATTTTTGAGGAGCAAATCTGGATGACAATCCAGTTCATAACAGGCTACACTACGTATTGAATCCCAGTGGTTGAGTCCATCTAAGATAAAACTGGCAAGCCATGAGCTGGGGTCTTAGAACAAGCATGGCTGTCTCTCTAGGATGTGGTCCCCTTTGTGATGCACTGATACCTTGACTTGCACCCTATGCTGTTTAGATAGACTTACTATGTAAGCATAAGTTGTCTGTTATCACATGCTCACTAGTGTGTATGTTGCAACAGTAAGATATAAGTAACTATAATTTTCCTTTGGACATTTGGCAGCAATGCTTACCATGAGAAAGCATCTGGGTTCTGTTTTTAAATTAATTTAGTTGCTAACATAGGCCGGCTGCTCATTTCTAGGAATGCACATTAGAAGAGCAGAGTGCTGTTTTCAGATTTCCAACTGCAAAGGATGTTAGAGGTCAAGTAATGTACAGGGTGATGAGGGTTCAATGGAAGGTGTAATGAATAAACTGAAGAACATCTAAACAATGCAGTGTTGTGAGAAACAGAAATGCATCCGAGATCTCAAATAACTTGGGATCAAATTCTGAGAGGGAGCTATAACACCATGGAATCCTGCAGAAACACATTATATATAACCCTAACCCTAACCCTTAGAATGTCAGTATACGGATGTGAGTATTCTGTTTCACAGTGCACTGGTTTATATAACAATACATTTACAAGACATCTGGTACCTTCCTTTAAATATGTACTCATGGGCTTTATTTAAAATATGTAAAAACAAATGAATGCATCATCATCATCATCACTTCTCATCTTGTGTTTTTCCTTTAAATTTGTAATAAATTTCAATGAAATGCATTTTAGTAAATAAATCAGACTTAAGAACTTTAAAAAGCGATACCTGAGTCCTTCGAAATTAAGCTCAAACTCTCATTGCACTGATCCTCTTACTTCTAATTCTAATATAACAAAAATATTGCTGTCTTTTTTTTTCAGAGTATGGCTTCCTTCAAACTACTGTATAATGCTTACACTGTAGACCTTCTTGCTCAGTTTTTGAAGCAATGATTCCATGCACAAAGCTTGTAATCGAGTGAATGATGTCAACAGCCTAAGGTAAATGGAAGGCTATAGCACTTTCAGAGGTAATTACACTGAAATGTTCCCAAACAAGCTCTTACTAGGGTAAGATGAAAACAGAAGGACTGAATGCCTTCCTAGTCATACGCATACCAGAAATAGTGCTGTAATTATGTTTTCTTTAAAAAAAATGTAATTTCATATTTTTAATATCTTTTTTTTTTCCAAGAAACTTCCTTAATCCCGCTTAAAATCAGGCAGTTAACAATAGCAGGGAGATTTCAGACTTTGAATAATTAAGAAACCTCAGTTTTTACATTTTTTAATGGCAAAACCAGCAGCTGCTAACAATTTTCTTGTGTCTTTTGTTTCTGCAAATACAGTTTAGGATCACTAAAGTAATTTGGCCTTTTAGTTCTTTAATGTGTTTCAGATGAGTTGCTGTTTCTCTTCCTTTCGGCTGTCAGTGCGAGCCGCTCCTGCCAACAGCCAAAGCCTCCAGAGATTCTAACAATAGATATATGCATGCTTCACTTCGCCCTAATTTATTGTGGGAGCTCCTATATTTTATCTTTGGAAGGCAGCCCTGGCAGAATGATAGGCTGGTTCTGTGAGAGAATTAAATTGGTACTAATGCTGTCGACCAGTATGCTCTGCTGATTGTACCACAAATTTCCAATGCGTCAAAAGCGAAAGACAGTTAGTATTGGAGGTACTACTGTTGGATTAAGGCAATTTATCACAAACACCTGGCAGTGGGCACTCCCACTTTCCCTTTCATTAATACAAATATATCTTCGCTTGTCATTCCGCTGTTAATCTTATTCTGAATTTGTCCGCAGACACCTGCAATTTTATTTTCAGCTCGAAAATGAAGCCTGTGTCCATGTCATCAGGGCTCAGGGCAGAGCGCACATGCACACTGGAAGCCTGTGTCTCTGGTTAAATACCCACTTGCTCCCCAGCAGGTGCTCTGCGGAAGATCTGGGGATTTGCCAGAATGAGATGTCACACAGAGATTTTATTTGGGGAGGGTGGCGTCGCGCACACATCTGAATTTGCTGTTGGATGGCACTGAGATTTAACAGCAGGCATTTTTCCCCCTCATGGAGCATTTTGACCATTTAATCAAGCTATGAAGCCTGTATTCCTTTTTTGTTCTTTAGTCATACAGGCTATGGCTGACATTTTGTTATTCATTTATAAAATGTATTACAAAAATATTTCCAAATATACTTTGATTTTTAGAATGGAAAAATCTTTAAAATTAGGGATTTTAGGCAATTACTTTCTTAAAATTTCTTATGAAAAATGAAAAGCTTTTACACAATACTGTGTCATAGGTTTAGAAATGAATAAACATTTACAATATTAATTTGTTTTCTTTCTTTTTTTACTGATGTCTATGTATATAATGATTAGAAAACATTATTATTAATACACGAATACACTATCACAAACAAAGTTCATCTGCACAGTATTTGAGAAGGTAGCCTCAACTGGAAAGTGATTATCCATCTGTCCTAGTAAAGGTTCAGCTTGATAATGATGACTATAATACTTCCCTATGAGGTAATGTTTTCGTTTATTTACAGATGTTCTATATTATGCTTTTCAATATTTGTGTTTTTTTGTGTAAATACTATTTTATGTAATGTTTACTGAGAGGAAAACTCATGGATAGCAATAGTTACTTGGTGCCTTGGATGTTGACTTGCAACTCTCTTAAAGTCCCTTTTGTTACACGAAAGCACCCAGTCCAGGATAAAGAAACTACCAAGGCAATAATGTAACTGTATGGATAAACCTCTGTGAGGAATACTATTGCCCTAAACATTTTTCCATTAATTAACCAGTAGGGGCAAAGCACATTTTTCCTTTCCACAAGAAACTCAGCAGGTGCATATTATTATTATTATTATTATTATTATTATTATTATTATTATGATCAATTGAACTAGAATATTTTGACCATTTAAGTTATTTAAATATAATACTATTCAGAAAAAAAGTTACCAAAGCTGCAAAATTATTATTAAACCAATGAATAATGATCAATTATAATATACAAAATTGCCAACATAACAATATATTAAAAGCATTGTAACCACAGAGCAGATGTATGCAGTGACGTCAGTGTAAAGCACAATGCCAGCAGACAAGACTCTAATTAGTGCCCAGTTCTTCAGCTAGCAGAATCTTAAAACAGAACCATCAAAAATTATTTAAAGAACTATAATAAAGCTTAGATGGTGTTATTTGAAGGGTGCATCTAGTATGTTAGTCCTCTTAGCCTGTGGTGACGCCAGTACTCCCATGAATTCTTAAACCATTTTCCATAGTGTGGAGCTCTCAATTAGATGGAGATGGAATGGATGGCAAAGGATCCAGGACACTGGGATGAGGATGAAATGATAAGAGTTAAATATTTCTCAGCAGATGACAGAGCCATGAGCTGGCCAACGAAAATACAACATCATCTGCCATACTAGTAGCTCAAGCAGGACTGAATTAAAATAAAATAGAATAGTACAAGGCTCATTTTATATTAATTTCTTAAAATTTCATCAACATTTATGCATACATTTTTACAAAGTTAAGGGAACCCGAAGCTAATACATCTAAAACATATGTTGCTTTAATGCTTCTTTTCTGACATACAGAGGTAACCCAGGGGCACTTAGTTATGGTAGAAGTCAAACCAAAACTGTAAACGGATATTGTCAATAATGTGCACTTTATATGGCATAGATACAGTAGGACCTCATGCTCACCTATTTAAACTATTCACCTGTCTACCAGTGTTTATTGTTTGTGTTCATTTCTGCTTACTTTTTTATTGTTTCTTTCCCCTCATTTCTTTTATTTTTCTTTCATTATTATTGTAATAGTATTACTTGTATTATCTATTTATTATTATTATTATTACCTCATTCTGTTTGTCACTTTTACTTTTTTTCTGTTTCTCTTTTTTTCATTTTTAAGTACAGGATAACATTTATCCATATTAATAACCGAGAATGGTAAACTGGATGGCATGGACGCAGGTACACAGCGATGGGACCATGAGACGTACTGCGCAGGCACGTATAGCGCACGTCTCATACACCGCAAGCGAAGTCGTATCCACCGCGCATGAAGGAGTCATGGCCCAAAAACGAAAGAGCTCAACTGACGTGAATGAGAAATGAAGCAACAACACGCCCATAGCTAACGACTACCGACACGGCCACACAAAAAAGAGGATTCTGTGCTGCAGCTCAGATTCAAACGGAAGAGGCTACGGAGGCCCCACAGGTCCACAAAGATAGTACGGAAGGCGCGGGAAAGTACGAAAGGCAAAGGCGCCTACACAGCATAGTGAAACCCGACATAGTACGGAAGGCGCAAGCGTCACCGCCATATTGTGAGTGGCACTACTGCGGAGTGAAGGCGCAGGCGTCACCGCCATATTGTGAGTGCCACTACTGCGGAGTGAAGTTAGGAATAATGTGCAGCTTGGGATTGTACAAACCGCTGAATGCTTTAGACCAAATTCAAACACAATACAGCTCAACGATACAAACACGAGCCCGCCTGGATAAAATCAATGAACGCAGGCGCCTACAACGTGCGTCTGAAATGCCGCGGGCAAAGTGGCCACGGCTCCAAAACGAATGAGCTCGACTAATGTATTTCAGGATACCCAACGCCGGGGGTAGGCGAGCGAAGCGAGCAGGGGGCGGAGCCCCCTTGTATGTTAATGATTTCTGTGTATATCTTTACTAAGAATACAGTAATTATCCCTATCCATTTATATATATATATATTTTTTTTCCTCTTTTGGGACTCCCCTCAACAGGATGCTGATCGCATTCACCACATCTGTGGAAGATAGTTTATCCATTGCCGGAGCAACCACAGGTTTCCAACATGGAAGCGGCTCACAGCTAAAGCAGATCCGAATTGATGGGTGATGCAAGAAACATTGTAAATTCAGGGAACAGTATTACTTGGCCACTAACATGACCGCGACCCTGCCTGATTGCTGTGTCTGTGTATAGGAGAGTGGTAGATCTTGCTACAATAAATAACCATGCTGTTCCTGTTTCAAGCTGAATAAAGTTGGTTTTGCTAAAGTAATGAGACTCAGCCTCGTGTTTTGGAATGCAAGACAGTGACTCACACGTCACAATATCTAGCTATCTATCTATATAGTGACAGCTCTCCGGGCATGTCAGCCACCCAACCCAACACAGACAGACGCAGGACGCACACTTATAAAGCACACATAATTTTATTTTTCTTCACCTCATGGGAAGTGCCTACCCCGTTTCCCACAGGCACAGCACAAAGCACAAAGACACACAATACTTTTCTTTTTCTACTCTCTGTTTTCTTTCTCCTCCACTCCTCCTTGGCAAGCTTTGTCTCCCTCCTCCCAACTCTGGCTCATCAACTGGAGTGAGGCAGCACCTTTTATATTGTACCCGAATGTACTCTAGGTGCTCGTTGGTCTGCATCGGAAGGACTCCAGGTGTTCCGACAGCACTCCTGGTGTGACGGAAGTGTTGAGGTCCAGGGCTTAGCAAATGTCCAGGCGCCCCATGGCAGTGGCCAGGGCCCCAACAGGGTTGAGGCTCCAAGCTCTGTTCCTGTGGCCCCAAAACCCACCAGGGCGACTGCCCTCTCGTGTTCCAGGGGAGATACTGCTCCTTTCCCAGTTCTTCTTTCTCTGGACGTTCCAGATGGGCATGAGCCCCAGCCGTCTGCCACACTATATACATATACATATATATATATATATATATATATATATATATATATATTGTGGCAGATGACCAGGGATCTTGTCCCACCAGGATGCCTGGAACAAGGATGGACTGGGAGAGGGGCACCATCTTTTCCTGGGTGCAAGAGAGCAGCCCCTCTATCGGGGCCTCAATTATGGAACACCAGAGATAATGTCTTCTGGGCTCCGTGGCCACCACCAGGGGTAGCGGAACGACTTTATGAGCCCGTTTGGGCTGTGATGCAGCCACACCCAGAAGTGCAGCCTAATTAGGCTAATTACCACCTGAAGCACTTCTGGGTGGGCTATAAGAGGAGCCCTCAGCCACCACTCAAGAAGCTGGAGTCAGGTGGAAGAGGACAGAATGTACGAGGAGGAGTGGAGGCGGCCTGAAGTGAAGGACTAAGGACTGAGTATAGCGTGGTGATTTGGGCACTGTGTTGTTATGAGTGTCACAAAATAAAGGGTGCATGCTTTGAAGACATCTGGAGTCCGTGTCTGTCTATGCCGAGGCTGATCTCTTACAATATATCATATATATATATATATATATATACAGTATATATATATATATATATATATATATCACCTCCAGCCCACACTGAATGTGTTTCTATATATTGCCTTTGATTCTTGTAAGTCTAAGCATTATCCTCTGATGAAGACCCCTGATAGTTTTATTCCTGAGCTTTCAACCCCTATTTTATGATACGTGATTCGTTTTTTTCTTCTCCCTTCGTGGATCTCCAACTGCAAATATATATATATATATATATATATATATATATATGGTGGGCTGCAGCCCTGCCCGGGGTTTGTTTCCTGCCTTGCGTTCTGTGTTGGCCGGGATTGGCTCCAGCAGACCCCCGTGACCCTGTAGTTAGGATATAGCGGGTTGGATAATGGATTGATGGATATATATATATATATATATATATATATATATCCATCCATCCATCCATCCATCCATTTTCCAACCCGCTGAATATTTAATCTAATATTTTCATGTAGAATGGAGAGGAAAATGTTCATGATATAACAGAAGTCAATAGTGACCAGTGCAGTACAATGGTATGTGAAAAACATCCATGGAAAAAAGGATAAAAAAGTCACGTTACTTGTGTTGCATAACCCACATGTCTGATATTCAGTTTCTTGCTCAAAATTAAAAAAAAAAAATGCTTTTCCTGCTAAAATATTATTAAATATATAGTACAAGAATTATCAACATACTGTACATCATAATCAGGAAACCTGACACCCCATGGGCATGAGTTTTTAAAATGAATAGCTACCTGTCCCTCTCATTCACTGGTCAAGAGAAGGAAATATAAAAAACATTTCTAAAATCTGAGGAGAAAACTTAAGGGTTTTTTAATTTTAGAATTAAAGAAAATTATTTTGTGGCATGAACTCAACATACCATCATAAGAAACAGGCAGAGTAACAAAAAGAGGTGTAATAAGCTGAGTTTCATTGCTTCAAAGTGAGTTAAATGAGTAGAGAATTGCTGAAGCACTGGTGTAACTGAGTTGTGAAATGATACATTTTTAAATTGTTAATTAGAAAATTGAGCTCATTACCAGAATTTGCAAGAATTTGAAAAAGTCGCATGATGTACAGACACAGGACATAACAGAGGAACCTAGCCTAGAGATTTTTACTCTAGCATTGTGAATCCTCTCCTTGCAAAAGCCTCCCGTTCAGTACTCCCAAATTTTGCATCTTTGCCATTCATGTTAGGACATCAAAAACTATTTTATTCCATGTTTTTTGAGTCCTTGATTCTGTTCACCAATTTTTCCACAAAGAGAAAAGGATGTATAATGACAAATGAATGGTTTCAACGAGGTATAGGGTATTCTACATAAGATGATGAAACAATAAAAGAGGTGGTTCATCACTAATTATTCTGGCACAAAATAGCAAAATGAGTGAGGCCTGCAAAGAAAAGACCCACAAAATATACCAGGACCTTACTGGCCTTGACTAAAATGAAACCCAGAAAACACAGTTCAAAAATAGCACAAGAATCTAAAAAAAAAAATTAAATTGGCAAGAACATCCTTCCGTAAGAAATTTGTAAAAACGTCTGGCTTGATAAGGATAAGGCTACCAAAAGATCTTTATCAGTTATAAATTTATTAAATAAAACAGAAGAAAAAAGGATTTGCCTAAAAAAGCAAACCAAATCAAACCAATCCAAATTGTAATGTAATGAGAAAATAAACAGATAATACCAAAAACAGAAAATCAGTACTTACAAATAGAAATCAATAAGCAACAGCCACAAACTCAGTGAACTACTTCAGGACTCACCTCTTGGCCTGGGGTGGTTCCTCAGAAGTGACATAATGATGGCACCACCTCTTCAGGGGTTCCACCCACAAAGCACAAGAAAATTGAGATAACAACAATCATAACAATATTAACAAAAATTGACGACTGACTATATAAACACATGACAGATATTTTAAAATAAACAGAAAAGGCATACTGTACTTAGACATATGCCAGGGAAAAAATCAGCTAAAACATAAGTGGTTTAGGGAGCCATAACACTATTAATAAAATCATTTTGCTTCACTTCAGGTATAGCCTGACTCAGGATTGTACCCATAGTACCTTCTGCAAGGTACAGAAGTTGTTCCAACCTTCAATTACTTCAAAACATAAATCAAATATCTTGCTTTTTACCTGCTTGCCATTACTTCTGTCCTGCCTGCTTGCCCAGGTCCACACTCTAACCTAGCTTTGTGTTTCTAGATGTAGTTTACAGGTTGGCACACTGTGCTGAAGTCCTGCAGCTTCTCAGAGAAGTCCAGTAGGTGTCAAGGAGCAGTACAGTGTGCACACCTTCCTCATATCTGACCCCCTTCTCAAATGGCTTTGAGCCTACCCACATAGAACTGGCCACACATGATTCAAAAATGACATAGTATGAGAAGCTAAGAGTAGTGAATTTTACCCACCGACCTTCCATAATTCAGTTATTAAATGACTTCAAATTCTTTTTCTTAGTGCCTTAAGAATATCCTGCTGTCTTCATCTTGCCTTCATTGGTTTCGAACACTCAGGCTCTGAGAGAAAACTGGCACAGTTCATTACCGGTTTTAAAAAATATCTCTCCTTCAAAATTTATCAACAACACTCTCCTGCCCTATTCGCTTTACACATACTCATACATTTTTTTCCATTCTCTCCATCTACATCTAATGACTCAAATATGCAGATAAAATGCTTAGCGTACATTATTGAAAATGACCCACTGTGCCTCTGCATTACATAGCAATAAGTGACTAAAAGATACACTCTCCCTAGACCATATTCTGTCTTATTATAAAAAAAGCATTTACTAAGTTTTGAACTATGCAGTTAGGGACTGTAGAATTTCTGTGAGGCAAGTGATGAGCACTTTGAGATAATAACTGTCTCTGCTGGTGGATACATTGGAATAAAGCTATATAGTGAATTAGGTTTAAAATGTATAAGCAAAAAAACATAAAAGACACCAAACATATAAAATACCAACCTGTGCCTATGGAAACACTATACACACAGATGCTATTTCACATACTGTAGTCATTGTATCAATTCTGTGTTCACACGTAACAAAACACCTTTGAGTGCAGTTCTTGGTGCTCAATGAAACTTGTGCCTGCATCAGATATTATCTCATACCTACCAAATACATGTGAACCAGACATTCACAGGTGCACAGTAGCTGATACTATCATGTGAGTCCATTTGTAGTTTCTGGTGCATGGTAATTCTGTTACGCCCTCAATAACCTGAAATGAGAGAGTTTATAGATGTTTACTTTCAGCTCAGTCTCGAACACAAAGACACAGCACTTGTTCTTCACTTTGCCACTGAAAGGCTAAATAATATACAGTGCATCCAGAAAGTATTCACAGTGCATCACTTTTTCCACATTTTGTTATGTTACAGCCTTATTCCAAGATGGATTAAATTCATTTTTCTCCTCAGAATTCTACACACAACACCCCATAATGACAACGTGAAAAAAGTTTACTTGAGGTTTTTGCAAATTCTTAAAAATAAAAAAACTGAGAAATCACATGTACATAAGTATTCACAGCCTTTGCTCAATACTTTGTTGATGCACCTTTGGCAGCAATTACAGCCTCAAGTCTTTTTGAATATGATGCCACAAGCTTGGCACACCTATCCTTGGCCAGTTTTGCCCATTCCTCTTTGCAGCACCTCTCAAGCTCCATCAGGTTGGATGGGAAGCATCGATGCACAGCCATTTTAAAATCTCTCCAGAGATGTTCAATCGGATTCAAGTCTGGGCTCTGGCTGGGCCACTCAAGGACATTCACAGAGTTGTCCTGAAGCCACTACTTTGATATCTTGGCTATGTGCTTAGGGTCGTTGTCCTTCTGAAAGACAAACCGTCGCCCCAGTCTGAGGTCAAGAGCGCTCTGGAGCAGGTTTTCATTCAGGATGTCTCTGTACATTGCTGCAGTCATCTTTCCCTTTATCCTGACTAGTCTCCCAGTTCCTGCCGCTGAAAAACATCCCCACAGCATGATGCTGCCACCACCATGCTTCACTGTAGGGATGGTATTGGCCTGGTGATGAGCGGTGCCTGGTTTCCTCCAAACGTGACGCCTGGCAATCACACCAAAGAGTTCAATCTTTGTCTCATCAGACCAGAGAATTTTCTTTCTCATGGTCTGAGAATCCTTCAGGTGCCTTTTGGCAAACTCCAGGCGGTCTGCCATGTGCCTTTTACTAAGGAGTGGCTTCCGTCTGGCCACTCTACCATACAGGCCTGATTGGTGGATTGCTGCAGAGATGGTTGTCCTTCTGGAAGGTTCTCCTCTCTCCACAGAGGACCTCTGGAGCTCTGACAGAGTGGTCATTGGGTTCTTGGTCACCTCCCTGACTAAGGCCCTTCTCCCCCGATCACTCAGTTTAGATGGCCGGCCAGCTCTAGGAAGAGTCCTGGTGGTTTCGAACTTCTTCCACTTACGGATGATGGAGGCCACTGTGCTCATTGGGACCTTCAAAGCGGCATAAATTTTTCTGTAACCTTCCCCAGATTTGTGCCTGGAGACAATCCGGTCTCGGAGGTCTACAGACAATTCCTTTGACTTCATGCTTGATTTGTGCTCTGACATGAACTGTCAACTGTGGGACCTTATATAGACAGGTGTGTGCCTTTCCAAATCATGTCCAATCAACTGAATTTACCACAGGTGGACTCCAATTAAGCTGCAGAAACATCTCAAGGATGATCAGGGGAAACAGGATGCACCTGAGCTCAATTTTGAGCTTCATGGCAAAAGCTGTGAATACTTATGTACATGTGCTTTCTCAATGTTTTTATTTCTAATAAATTTGCAAAAATCTCAAGTAAACTTTTTTCATGTTGTCATTATGGGGTGTTGTGTGTAGAATTCTGAGGAAAAAAAATGAATTTAATCCATTTTGGAATAAGGCTGTAACATAACAAAATGTGGAAAAAGTGATGCACTGTGAATACTTTCCGGATGCACTGTATATCGATGCCTAAAGGTTTATTTTGTTGTAAGTCTACAGCAACATTAATGACATTATTGAAATTGTATCTGTGAAAGTATACAGTGCACAGGACTTAGTATCTACTGTGCATGAGATTGTTTCAAAGGAGAAAAAAAATGACACAATGTATCCCCGGCTCCTTAAAAAACAACTGATGATTGAGTACGTCTTTTTTTCACAGAAGACATTCATAAATTTAACTTGCTATAGGACAACATTACAAAAAATAACACTTTTTAATATAATAGTGATGTTTGATTCTGTAATGGAATTTAAATAAAGGGAGAAAATCTTGAAGATTTTGAATTTCATCCTAATCTAAAGTGCAATGATTTTGTGCAACGATTTTATGTGACGTTTTTATGTCATGTTTATTGTCACGTTTTAAGTCTGGCTTATTTTAAAACCTACATATACATGTTTGGTATCATTCTTTTCAGAATTTATTAAACTTTAATGTGATGTTGTTAGATTTTCAGATTCTTATTCTGTTTTTAAATTATAAACTAAAAACTAACTAAAGAACTCAAGTCCCGTAAGGCGAGACTTTGTGCCAAAAGATTTAACCACGCCTGGGACTGGAAATAAAAGACAAAGACTAGGACAGCTGCTGTACAGGCTTTTAAAAGTTCGAAGCGCCGTGCAAGATGCAGATCACGCGGCACAGCAATAGCAGCAATCCAGCAGCTGATTGAGCAAAGAGGAGGTAAAAGTATTTGTTTCCCATTGTATCACCGTTTAAGAGGGGGTTTTGGAGGAGTAACCGCGTCTCCTTGGGGTGCGTTCAGCCCCACTCTTCAGAATGCAAGCATCAGAGACGCAAAGTGGCTGGCGCATAGCGCAGGCTGGGGGGGTTAGCGAGCGAAGCGAGCAGGGGGAATCCCCTTGTGTCATATACAAGCGCATTATATAGCAAAATCATTTGTTCAATAAATATTGCTCTAAAATCTTGAGGATTTTGCACTTCACCTTAATGTTATATACACATTTCTGTCTAATATAGCAAGATTATTTGTTTAATAAACACTTCTTTAATTTTCATTTTTGTCATTTTGGTAATTTATCTTATCACTGTTAATATGTAGCCAGTGTGCTCTTTCTATTTTCAAAATTATTCACCCAGAAGTATTTGTCATAGCTGAGAATCAAATAAAATATTTCTCTCACAATATAAAAAGTGAGCAGATATTGTAAAATAGATCAGAGAGTGCCGGGGTGTTGGCATATCAAGTCAGGAGCATGTTTAATTAGGATTAATTGAAAAATGAAGCAACAAAGCAATCTTAATGATCACTAGCCCTTAACAACAGGCATCTTATCCTTTGTCCTTGTTGGGATCAAGGTCCAAAATGAACACCGATTTCCAATGTTAACTCAGCTTATACAGCAGCCAGGACAGTAGTGACAGAGCATTGATCCATGGATGGAGGTGATGTCAGGGTTTACTCACAAAGTCTTTCTCCAGTGTAAGAGAAACAAAACAGGAGCATTTAAAGAATGTGTTTCACCATTATCTTTCCTCATCTGTCCTACTTGCCTAATACCAGGAAGCTGCTTTCTTAGCTTGTGTGCGTGACAATATGTAATGAATTTTGCATAAAAATCTGAATCTTTTTTTTGTGTGTTTTGCTTATTATTTTACGAGGATGGATAAGATTAGGAATGAGTACATTAGAGGGTCAGCTCAGGTTTGATGGTTGAGAGACAAAGTCAGAGAGGCGAGATTGCTTTGGTTTGGACATGTGCAGAGGGGAGATGCTGGGTATATTGGGAGAAGGATGCTAAGGATAGAGCTGCCAGGGAAGAGGAAAAGAGGAAGGCCTAAGCGAAGGTTTATGGATATGGTGAGAGAGGACATGCAGGTGATGGGTGTAACAGAACAAGATGCAGAGGGCAGAAAGATATGGAAGAAGATGATCCTCTGTGGCAACTCCTAACGGGAGCAGCCGAAAGAAGAAGATTTTTATTTAACTGTAACATTACACTGGATATGTTTCTGTAACAATCCTGGCTTTATTTTTTACAGACTTATTAAACTTATATGTCTTCTTATTTATTTTTATTATTCTAACAAGGTCATTCTATTTCTTGTTTTGGTGTGATTGCCACCATTTCCCACTGATATTTCTTTGGCTGTGGCCATATTATTTATGGTTGCCATGTACAAGTGATGTGACATACAAAGTCATTTTGTTCAGTCTGTATAAGATGGTGGTGTGCAGGCTCTGGAATCCAAGTATTTGAATTCACAATGAAAACAAACATCTTTGTTAGTGTCAGTCAGGGGCCGTCATGGATTTCTTATAAATAAATCTTTTACAGTCACTTTGAAAACTGTATGGTATATATATCATTGTTGTGTGCTTTCATTATGAGATACAGTGGAACCTCGAGATACGAGTTTAATTCGTTCCAGCACTGAGCTCGTACAGCGAATTTCTCGTATCTAGAACAAACTTCCCCATTGAAAATAATGAAAATCCAGTTAATCCGTTCCGCGCCCCAAAAATATTAACATAAAAATCAATTTTCCTAACAAATAACACTGATAAATAATATATACTGTAGTCTACCTTTAATAAATAACACTGGTAAATAATATAACTGTAGTTAATTTTTATGAAGAGTCCTGGCTGGCTTGAAGGAGGCGATGGGGAGGTGGGGAGGAGGAAATGGGTTACTGTGGGGAGAGGTATCGTGGAATAATTATTTTCACGTTAAATGCAAAAAAAACAATGAAATCACAAGCGCACAAACGCGTAGATCCTCACGCTAGGGGAGAACAAGGAACACTGAGTGAGCTGGCGGGTGGGCAGCGTCAGCTTGTGTGAATCCAGCGCCAGAGAGAGACAGAGGCACGCAGACAGCCCGAGAGAGAGAGAGCCGCGCACGCACACACAGGCAGCGCCAGAGAGAGACAGAGGCACGCAGGCAGCCCGAGAGAGAGAGAGCTGCGCACGTACACACAGGCAGCGCCAGAGAGAGACAGAGGCACACACAGAGATAGATAGATAGATAAACAGACAATAACTTTGTATGATGTTAAATGTTAACGTTTAAGAGTCTCATAGTTTGGGGGAGGAACGATCTCCTCAATCTGTCAGTGGAGCAGGACAGTGACAGCAGTCTGTCGCTGAAGCTGCTGTACTGTCTGGAGATGATACTATTTAGTGGATGCAGTGGATTCTCCATAATTGAGAGGAGCCTGCTGAGCGCCTGTCGCTCTGCCTCAGATGTTAAACTGTCCAGCTCCATGCCAACAATAGAGCCTGCCTTCCTCACCAGTTTGTCCAGGCGTGAGGCGTCTTTCTTCTTAATGCTGCCTCCCCAGCTCACCACCGCGTAGAAGAGGGCGCTCGCCACAACCGTCTGATAGAACATCTGCAGCATCTTATTGATCTTATTCGAGGCGGATCAGGAAACGTGTCACGCATACCCACAGCCTGGCTCGTGACTCGTTACGCGAGCCAATGCTCGTATTTAGATCTGAATTTTTCGCTCATAGTTTCCTTGTATCTTGAATTTCTCGTATACAGAGGTGATCGTATCTCGAGGTTCCACTGTATATTATATGTTGTGGTCTTCTGAGGGAATGAGAGGTCAAAAGGCAAGATAAATGTTGGTGTACCAAGCCAGCTTTCCAGGTTTACTTGTGAAACAAAAATGAAACCATGCAAGTACAAGATGGCGCAAGTACAAACAAAAATATCACCCTCTGGTATTCTAACAAATAAGGACACGGCGTATCAAGGCTTCTTACAGTTGTTTTTTCTGACATTGCAGGAGCTCCATCTCCTCTGCTCTCCAGTCAAAGAGTGACCCTCCTTCCAGGCAGCTGGGCTTTTATGGTCCTGTGACTGGAAGGGTAGAGTCAGTTGCCCTCACTGAGATGTTTCTTGGCACTGGAGGCAAAGGAAGACAACAAAGATAGGGGTAGCACTCCCCCCCATCGGCTCGTAGTGGTATTACATACCTGGAAGGAACCTGGATGGTGATCCTGTCACATGTGTGCAGGACGATGTGCAAATATATACTGTATATACAGTATATATGTATATATATATATGAATTATGAAATTACCCAACAACAATAAAGAGTTGGAGACACCACCAGTGTAATTGCAGGAAAAAGAAAACAGTTTTTTAAAGTAACAATTGAGAAAATATCTTTTCAGATGTAAGTCCACAACAGAACTGAATTTAAGATGGCAGTCTTCCAGTTTTATGAGTTCCAGACAGGAAGGGGAAAGTCCCGAGGGGTGGATAACAGAACTGACGTCAGCAATTGAATGACAGTTAATCTTCCATTCTACAAAGGGTGGAAGAAAGGAAGCATTAAACAACAGTATCAACCCCTGGTTGGGTGGGAAATTACCAACACCAGAGTCCTTAAATTGTTCCTCAGCCGCATGCGCATGACAGTATGTATATGTGTTTATATATATATATATATATATATATATATATATATATATATATATATATATATATATATATATATATGTTATGTTATATTTGTATGTTATTAGGCTATGGTTTTGCCTGCTTCTCCTTGATGTCCTGGTCTATCTCTCCCTGTTGACTTCCTATTGCAAGGTGTTTATAACAGTTTCTGGGGTCAACCAATATTATTTACAAAAATGAGCCCTGCAGGCTCCTACATAAAGCTTCTATCAACAATAAACAAATGCTCCCATTAGACTAGTTTAGGTATTGATTTTTTTGGTTCTCTCTATAAAGACTATTTTTATTGGAAAACAGGGGGCAATAGAAAACATAAACCACACTACTACATTGGCTATTTTGTCTCTTTCTGCTCATTTTAATAGTACAATATGTATATTTAACCTTTTTTTTTTACTTATACTAGGGAAAGAGCTAGGGAAAAACACAAGGATCCAAGAAAAAGGTTAAAGTCATTGTACAAATACAATCAATCGGCACTGCAAAGTGAATCCAGATTGGATACATTAATATGAAGAAAGCCAATAGTTAATTGATTCACAATGCAAATGTTGCTCTATTGGGCATTGGAGACCACAAGTTAATTCATAGAAAGAGACATCAATGATTTTATGCTTGCTGATGTAGGCACCATCAGAGGATAGTCTGGTAAGAAAGGCAAAAAAGAGCAATTGGGAAGTTTCTCATTCAACTCCAATATCCTTAGAAGGTCTGAGGTCAACACCGAGTTCATAGCAGCAGACGTGATAAATCAAATAGGTGATGAAAAGTACAGAATCATTAAAGTGGTCAAGTTTGCAGAGATGAGACTGAAAAAAGACAAAATGAAGCAAAAAGCATATGAAGATGTTCATTAGAATAATATACACACTGTTCAACATGTTGGTTTAGAACAGAAACCTGAGATAACAATCCAGCAGTGTAGAATTAGGGCTTTAACGGAGGCCTATAGTGTATTTATTCGGTTTGAGGTCTTATGTATCGTTTCATTTTTAAGCACAATTCAATTCAGGGTCATGGGGAGCTGGAGTATTTACCAGCAGAGCCTATCCCAAATGGATGCTAGACATTTGCAGGATCTACTTACACATATTCACATACAACTGGGGCCAATTTACAATAAAGAGTTAACCTAATATACGTGTCATTGAATTTGTGGAGGAAAACTGAAATACAAGGAATATGTGGAGACCCTGGATAGACAACAACCAAGTGTGGGATTCACACCCAGAAAGTTGAACCTGTGTGGCAATACTACTACCAACTATGCCACTGTGCCACCTTTTTACATAGCAATAAATGACTGATACATAAGGAATACTATATTTGATGAGGTGGCATGCATTTAGTTTTTAACATTATTCACTCATAAAGAAGTCCCTCAGTTTTATGGCTAAGTCCACATTAAACAGGTAGGGCTAATATGATTGTGATAATGCTTAGAACTACAAAATAAATCAGCAGAGTTTCACCTTCAATTCAATAGCCAGGTTGACTATCAACAAATTAGACAAGAAAAAAAATTTAAATTAGGAGAAGCTCCTGGAATCACAGAGTACCATTATGAAGCTGAAAACATGAATTCACTGCATATAAAAAAAATGAAAAGGAGTGGAAGTGGAACGATTTTTATTTTCAAACTGCTCATTTTGTTCCAGATACTGTATAATTCAAAGGTGATGAATAGCTGCCTAATATATGGTGTGTACTATCATTTCTGAAATGGAAAGGTCCCAAAAATGGGGACCTCTTACATGTCTGAGTATGAAGAAAATGATACCGAGTGCAGCAATTACTGAAAGAATGCAAACCACAGGATGTGTCCAAAACAGAAAGATGAAGGAAAATGCAGCAGTGTATGGAATGTATCTGTATCTACTTAGCCAAATGTTCATATAAGGTGAAATAAAGATAAGCACGGCCAGACTAGCCTCAAGATAGCTTTTGATGTGTCATCTACCTCAAAATTCTTAAAGCTTTAGACAGTGTAATCAAAAAACAGTTCAGCTAAAAACACCAAAGAAAATGAGCGTGTCTGTAAGCATATGAAAAAGAAAAAAATAGGTTAAGGTCAAGGATGATATAAGCACAAGTTTAATAGGACCTTTATGACAGATTCTCGACACCCAGAAATAAACCAAGCATTCCAGAAATTTTAAAAAGGTGCCTTTATTAAACCCAAAATAAAAGGACACAGACAAAGTAAAATTAAAATGATGAAACAACCAGCCAACAGCCTTTCTGGGAATTCCTAAACATCAGTTGAGCCACTGCTTGGTGGAGTGGCTTGTCCATACATCCACACAGCAACACACTGAAGTGGTCTTCTTCTCATCTCCTTAGTCTCTCTCCCTCTCTTTCTTTTTCTCGACCGTAATCTTTCTCTTCATCTAGCCACCTCAGCATTTACCAACATCTCTCCTCCCAACTCTTCACTCTGTATGCCTTCGGTCTTTAAACCACATTTCACTGTCACTTCACTGGAACTGGAGGGTCACATATGAGTCTACTTGAGCATCATAGGGCTGGAAATCCCTCTAGTGGTCCCTGGTGTCTCTGTGCTCTTTGTCTCCTGTTTCATGTAATGATGGGAAAGTCCCCAAGTTCACTTTTAGTGATGAGCAAACTCTGCTAAATTTGCTTCAGCTTTAGTTTGGCAGTATCACAGAAATGTTCATGAACTTCACCATAATCTGCAAAAGCCAGTGGGGAAGGAGAATTTTAAGTGGATTATAATGGTGCAATGGTCTATAAAGTATCCCTGAGAGTTAGGGAAAACATGAGAACTATACTGGACTGATTATTGTGGCCAAAATATTTAATCTGAGCTACAAGGTAGCAGTGCTAACCACTGCACCACTGTGCCTCAAACAATAAAAGGCACAGATGGAATGAACACCACAAACAAAACACAACAAACAGCTACAAACTGGCAATAAGTAAATAACATATAGATCATTGTACTCACAGAGTTCCAATTGTGGGGTACACATTGGAATAAAGAATCAGTGGTATGGCATTGGCTCATTCCATTTTTTGAAGTCGCATCTCCGGGAACTCTATAACGTCTTCTCGGTTTCCCATGTGTCTGTGCAGATTCTTTGGACTTTTCTTATCCATCAAGAGAAAAGAAAATGGTAAATCCCCAGCCCTTGGCAGTAAAATAGAGCGCTTAATCTTGTAGTTACACTGAGTCCTGATACTCCCTGGTCAGCCATCTGGTCAGCTTTCTGATCAACCTTCTACTTAGTCAGCTCATCATCTGACTTTATACAGCTTCTTTTTTCCTTAGAGGACCTGTACCAGTGACATTTGTCTGGGCTAATAAATTTAAAACATGTCTGTTATCCCCCAAGCTTTCTTCATAGACAGAGAAGGGGTGCTAAGCTTTCTTTCTGCCTGATATTCGGAGATCATAAATAGTCAGAACTGTAAAATAAAGCAGTGGTTCTCAAACTGTGGGGCGGGCCCCCCGAGGGGGGCGCGAAGTAACAAAAAGGGGGGCGTGAAGATGTGAAAAAAAGAAAACAAGAATCGAAAATATGAAAAATACATCTATTGAAACCAAAACAAATCAACTTAAACTACATTCTGATACTAGAAAAATAAATATAGAGTTAGATAAATGTCGATAAAAGTTAAGTAGGTATAATAAAATATGCATCTACGATATATCCTTAATTAAAAAAGAACAAATTGGTATTAGTGGGCTCCTTTCAAAAAAATGTTAGGGGGGCGCAATTAAAACTGTTATGAAAACTCGGGTCGCAAATACTTAACGGTTGAGAAACGCTGAAATAAAGCATATTTGTTGCTTCACATTCAGATGCAGCACCTCCAACCCCAGGATCACACATAGCACAACTGTTATGTAATAGTTTGTACTGAGTGTGTTATGTTTTGCCATCATTTTTTAATCATTACTCATACCTATTTGTTATTACTGCTACAGTTATGTTCTGTTACTTTAAGGGCACCTACATTCCTTGAAGTTCGTGGTTGGATCCTTGGAAACAGGACCATCCTGATTTTACCACTCTTGAGCCCTCCCTCAGGCTATTTAGACCAGAGCTGAGAAGGCTCGGGAGTAGGTGATCATTCAGTTTGTGAAGGAGTTTGTGAGTATTGATATTCTTTTTTGAATTTTCTGTTTTTCTTGTTTTATTTTGCTTCTGTTCAAGGTTTTCTCTTTTGGAGTTATATAACAGCTTTTGGCAGAGACCTACGGCAGGTTCGTGCCACTGGACATGCTACTGTCATTCCAGTGAGTCAGCCATTATGGAGCAGGATGCATGTAAACGTTGCTGGCATACAGGCACAGGTACAGAAGGGCTCACCAGTCAGAAAAGTTTGAGCCGCAGAGGTAGTGCAGCAGGAGACCTCGCAAGCATGCCCTCTGGGAAAGTTTCTATGCCTAGTGATTGGACAAACCCTTGAAGCGTCCACCGAGATCGGCCAGAGAAAACTCCATGACAATATAAAACATTTGTGTGGATGCTAGGGGTTGTCTTCAGGCCAATTCAAACTTTAGATTGTTTGAAGGTGCATATTGGGTTGAGCACTAATTTATATAGTGGAGTGGAGGCAAACTAAGGGAGGAGAGGTGGAGATCTTATGGAACAGAGTGTTGCCTTATCATACACATGGTTTTTTTCATTCATTTGTGTGTAGATAACTTCCTGGGCTGATTTACTTGTTGGAGGAAGAAACATTTTTCTTTTGGATTATTTTTACCCACAGAGCTCCAAATGCAGATCTTTGTATATACTTGTAAACAGTCCTTTTTTTCCACCTCCATTTATGATTTAATTTACTCCCGCTTCGGACACCAGTGTAGCGGCAGCAATAAATGGCAGAATGCATCCTCTGCTTTTTATATGGCTCTTTCACGTGGCTTTCTGTCCTTAAAAGGATAGTTCACCCTTGCCACACCAGACTAAATTCTGTTTGCAACTTTTCCTGCTTGCTGCTTTTATAGCCTCACCTGCCGCTGGCTCTGAAGCTGCTCATTTCCAAATGGAACGTCAGCTCATATTATGGGTTACTTATGCCTGCCTCATGCAACTTGTCAGCACCAATGTTTTATTTCTTCATCTTTTCGTTATTATTAATTTACAATGAAGGCTTTTCCATTTTATCAGACATTATTGTATTTCTGTTTTAATTACCATGCAGTATCAATCTGTGAAATATATTTCCAGAGTTTTTTTTAGCAAAAGGGGTGATCCTCCTAATTAAACACTGATCAGTTTATTTTTACAAAAACAACTTTTTGTTAAAGTTGAAAAAAGTGTTATTACACCCTGGCACGTTTAAAACCTGCTCAACCCTGGGCCTTTTGAATTGCAGTGCTCCATTACCTAACACCCTCCAAACTTCTGCACACTCCAACAGCACCTGTTCAAGATAACAGTCAGAACACCTCAGAGAAGAGACAGAGACAGAGTTATTGTTATTTTGTCTCCATTGTACCTTTGTGAAAGCAATGGAAATGAAACTACTTTTCCACAGTGCATTTCCCAGAACTGACCCTGGTCAATTCAGACAGCTGAACGGCCGACACATTTTGGTGGAAACACAGCTGAGATGCTTACATACATTTTTTTACAATTTTTTTACAGTTATAGTACAAATAAATTCAGTGACTAGCTCAGGATAAAACAGGCAACAAGGAGTAGGAATTCAACCAGCAGCCGCAGAATGTAATGCTTTGCCTTAGCTGCTACACCAGACCACCTGCCTACTATGCACACAACATTAAAATCTACAATTAAAAGTCTATTCACACTAACATTAAACTATTAAAGTATAAAATGAGTAAACATCAAGGCAGAGAAAATATGAGAGTCTGAAGGAAACCTTCAACAAAAAAAGTAAACATCTTAAAGTAAATTCTTTCTACTTTATTGAGAAAAAAATGTCAGTTGTATAGAATTTAATCTGGCAAAGCTAATAAAAATAAAACTACTAATAAAATACACAACATAAGAGCAACATTCATCATCATTCTCAAAAATCCCCAAAACAACCAAGATAACACAATCACACTTGGACATATTCATCAACATTATTGCAGGGGATTCTCCAGGTCAAGGTGTTGACCTAATGCAACTCATTGTTTGAGAACAAATGCTGTTTGAAATGTAATAGCCCTGGTCCTGACTGACTTAAGCCTCTGACAAGCCGCACAGAGAATAGTTGGGGTATAAGGGGTCAGAAAAGATCCTAAAGGCTTTATGTTTTAGTCTACAAAAACAGTGAATCCACACTGGGAAAATGGCAACCAATGATTTCAAAAACAGTGCAGACTAAAGGTTGGACAAAAAATCATGAAAACGCTAAGGTCAATGTATTTTTTTTAGTCCATGCACCACAAAATGCTTACCATGGATGGCTTACAACTTGCAACGATACATAAAACTTGCAATCATACTAAAATCAAGTACATTGCCACACTATAAACTAGTACTGTCTCTTTAATTCTTGCTGACAGGAAAACATGAGTTCTGGGTTATACCAAATTCATAATTCATAAAGTTAAATGATCAAAGAGAAAGTACAGAACCACGAAACCTGAAAAGAAATGACTTGCCATATGCAAGCTCCTAGAAGTTTTGTTGACTTCCATCCTGACTGACCAAAGTTCATCGCCAAAACAGATGTATCAAAGGTCAACAAAAAAGAAAAGTAGGTTAAAGTCATTATGATAAAAAGTAAGTGGATACAAAAAATCACAGAATGTTTCATGTCTACATCATATATGTAGAACAAAGAATTTGAAATGCATGTTTTATATTGTATATTCAAAAAATATAGTCTAACGTCAATTACAAATATATGGGCTCATCTCACTGGGGCTCAGCCGACATAAAGGCCAGGTGTACATGTGTGTGTTATACAACAGACTGTTCTCATACTTACAGAATGTCAAGATACTTGAAATTCATTTCCACGTTTAAAAAAAAAATTAAAGTGGGATGAACTGAGTCAAGAGTTCCTCTGATTAGTTGTAAAGCTTAACATTTTGCCTAAAGGGATTGGATTTAAACTTTAACTTCATTCTGACAAAAAAGAGAATGAATTGAAATATACACAGCAGAACCTCATCACAATACTTAATACAGAGTAAAACATAACTTAAGTATTTATATAATATAATATAATATAATATAATATAATATAATATAATATAATATAATATAATATAATATAATATAATATAATATAAGGAGTTTTTACTGGCGCCCTGCCCAGGATCCAGTAGAACCCCGTGACCCTGTAGCTGGGATATAGCGGGTTGGATAATGGATGGATGGATAAGGAGTTTTTATAGTTATTTTGCATATATGGGTTTTTCCTTAATACTCTAGTATTCAATATGTAATGCAGAAATGTATAACCAGGCTGAAGAAAAGTCATACAATACTATAAAACCAAGAAGGATACAAGTCAGACACTTTAGCCAATGGTTCTACATACAGTATATAACCTGTTTTCCAGTTTGGATGGTTAACAGGACCTGAGGTTTTCATAGCAACTTCTTGTTTCTCTTATGTTTTCACTTATTGGGGAGCACAGCTTTGAGAATGGCTTATGTTGGCAATACCTCATTATATTACATTCTTGGGTGGTTTGTCCAAATAATTTATAGGTTTATAAACAGGAATACTGTATTTATCTTTCTTTGTCCTTTCACATCCCAAAAACCTTTATTATTTCTATTATATTAACACAACTACAAAGCTCGACTAGACATTTCTTTTTCTGGAATAGTATACAACAGTGTAGAATTACTTCTACAACAGAAGTATATACATTTACCGTTATATACAACATGCTCTGTGGTTTAAAGGTTTAAAATGGGCAGGGATGCCACTATAAGGTATTATCAATATACTTGTGATTTTTTAACATTTTGCTATAAATTATGTATTTCCATTAATATCTGCAATATTTAGCAATTTATTATTCCATATGGTAAAATATATATCAGTTTATTGAACCTAGTAAGAAAAGAGCAGAGTGGTGTAGTGTTTAAAGTGAATTTCAGTTTTTTCAAAAGTCTCCACAGTAAGACTAGGAATATTTCATTTTTTTGCATAACACACCTATTAGTAGACGGTCTCAGTTAGTTTTGGGTGATATCTTGAGAGAAGATCTCTTTTATTTGAGGTAAGGTTGGCTTCCCTCCTTTAACAAAATGAATGTATAATAACTCATACACTCTGCGTCTTTTCTCTGCCACGTTTCCCTGTCGTGTATCTAAAACTTAGTACATGTTACCATTCACTCTTTTTGACTGATATCTCAACTTATTCTGTCACCATTGTTCATAAGTCTATGAAACGATCTCCTTAGCGTGCTTTCTTTTTTCCAAGTCTGTTTTTGTTTATGAAAACATAGGCTACGCCTGTCATGAATCTGGTATTGATCTGTAGGTAACTTACTAAATTTGCTTTTCATTTAATGCATTTTTCTGATTAATGATTTAATTTTTACGTATTTTTTGTGTTACAGAACCTATTTATTTACCTTCATTGACATAATACATTATGGATCATATTTATAATTGTCAATTTATTCTTATTGACCGGTGTGCCACAACACCATCTTTGTTTTGATATGCATGCCGCCATTTTGAGTTTTGGCTTTCAGGATAACCATCAGGTTGCCTGGGACATAGACAGGCAAATATTGTTTTGTTTGGAATGATGATGAGGTGAAATTTTTATTAAGAGTAACGCACGAGTATGAGGTGAGCAAATGCGGCTGAGAATATAGACTGGGAGTCTTGTCAGTGCAAATAAAGTGCTGAGAAAGAGCAATGTAATAAGCATGAAGCAATCACAGTGCAACTAGAGCCAGCATTTTCAAAATTCTCCACTTTCACCCATCCACACTGTAATGCTGAGCCAGTGTTTTCAGAAGTATACAACTCTAGAAAACATAAAACTGCTATATACGCATGCATGCCATACCTTTGCGTTATACAAACATCTTTCTTGATGCACGATTACTTTATGCCAGATCCAAGTTAGGTGCCACTGGATTCAATGCTACAGAATCAGAAAAGTTGAGTTCACACTTAAACTTAAGTTTGATAACTTTGCATACAGATTTTTGCCTCTACTGCATAATTTCATCTTTGTGGAAACAATGAAATGCAGTTCAGGTCTAAAAATTGATCTGACTCACTACAAAGCTGAGTATTATTTCACTTGAATCGAACTCATTATAACTTCCTAATGTATAAGACCAGCTCCACAAGAGCCTAATCACAGGGTTCAAGCAGGAAGTAAAGTTAGAAAATGCATGTGTGGCATAACATTCCAGTGCATTTAGAGTTTTAACCTTAACCATTCTGAAATCATTTATTTTTATTTTTATTTATTTATGTCATCAAAGAAGCACATATCACATCATTTTGAAATATTGCAATGGTAAATAATATCCAAAATAATAGTGATTATAGAAAGTAATTTTGTAGATGGTCAGTAGAGTACGTAAACACGTGTTTTAATAACATTTTATAATGTCATGTTGTTACAGAATGAGTCCACATAATATTGTTTTGGCTCTACTAATGTTAATTATTGGTTGTGGTGGGCTTATGGTCAATTGTCATTCATATTTCTTAAACATAACATCTGTGAAAGAATGACCTAATGCAGAGTTATAATCTGTGTTCAGGTCTCAAACTACAAGTATTGCCTGCACTGGACCATGAAGGTCTGTGATAAAGGAAATTTTGACAAGATATTGGATCTTTATAATCTTTCAATAATGTAAACTTTTTTACATTATTTTTAATACAAAAATAGAGTTTTTACATTAATAGAGGGTAAATAATGAGAACATATTTATTCACTATACACACAGCAGTGACACACTTAGGGAGCTCCTTTCCTCTTTAATTCATTTCTAGGTAAGTTAAATGACTTATTGCCTTCCTTGCTACACTCCAGAATCCAAACAACAAAACGCCATTCCCCTGAGCCAAAGAAATATTTTTAATTAACATCCACTGTCACACATGTGCAATTGGGAGACAACTTGAGAGTTAAGACATTGGTAATTTTACCCCAAACCATGGGTTGGCGCTATCACTTCCTGCCTTTCCAGTCTTCTATCCTGAGGTTTGAAGATCAGTGGCATGACGACTTAATATGTTACTTCTGGCTTTGAGGACTTGGACTTGCACCTTCAGAAGATCAACATCACCACACATCCAGTCAGAGAAGATGTTCATATCATCTAATTTCTGTCAAAACATTTTTTTTGCTTTGCAATTATACAGGATTCGCCTCCAAGGTGCCTCAAGACTTTATCTAGTCTTGTGTTTCTCTTTATACATCTAATACACAAGAAAAAGGATTCTTAAGAAAAATGACTAATTTAAAAGTAAGTTTTTCAGTTACTTCCCTGTAAATGCACTTAGTTGATAAATTTGCTCTCCTATGTTTATATCACTATATGTGTAAATATATATTTTAAATAGTATTGCAAGCAAGGACACTTTCGAAGTTTGTAGGTCACAACTCATAACCATGTTTCCTTTACCATTATGATGGATGGCCGGCTAAATATTCTGGCCCACACCTCCAGGCCGCCAGGTGGAGCCCTCCCAACAGCATGGAGGTTCCCCGAATTCCAGCAGGGCCTTATGGACCTTGTAGTTTGTATACACAGCCCTGCTGGATACCATGGGGACCACCGGAAGCTGCTGTAGGGAGGCTTTCAGACTGCTGCGTGCCCTATAACCCGGAAGTGCATCATGATCACATGACCAGAAGGAACCACATGCTTCCGGGTTGAAGAACAGGACTTTTACTCTGACCCGGAAGTAATGAGGACTTGTGGATTGTTGGACAGGAACCACTTCCGGGTCAGGGGGTATAAAAGGACTGTGGGAAAGCCCAGACACTGAGCTGAGCTGGGAGGAAGGGTGGCGAAGTGTCTGGGAGAGGAGGATAGAGAGTATTGTGTAGAGAGAGAATTGGTATTTGTATGAGTAGTGTGGTGTGGAGGGTGCTTAGTGCACGTATTTATAATAAAAAGAATAGTACTTGTACTTTCACCTGGTGTCTGGCGTGGTACCTGAGGGTTCAAGAGGTCGATAACAACCTCTACTGCTACACCATCCAGGACAGACCAGTTAATACCACAAGAGATGCACTTCGATTTTTATTACTTTGTGAGAACAAATATCCATTCATCCATCCATTATCCAACCCGCTATATCCTAACTACAGGGTCACGGGGGTCTGCTGGAGCCAATCCCAGCCAACACAGGGCACAAGGCAGGAAACAAACCCCGGGCAGGGCGCCAGCCCACCGCAGGAGAACAAATATTTAGATTTTTATTCAGATCGCAAGTATTGAACCTACGATTCCATTCATTTCCTATCCCACCTTTGACCCTTATATGAAGTACCATTTCACCATTTCGTCCTTTTTCTAGTTTTTCGACATCAGGCTGTCATCAGGCAATGAACATTCAAAAAGTTGGGACTTCATCTCCACTATTCATGCATGTTTTGTGTGATTCAGATAAAACCAAATAAAAGGTAGGTCTTATCCAACCAAGCTTGCTATGCTATTGCTCTGGTACATTTTGATCTTCTCTTTTTATATTTCTGTAGATGAAGAAACAGTGAATGTTTCATGCCCACTGTTTCCCTTGGTCTCTTTTGTTTTCTCCTTTTCTTTTGAGATTATGTCATGGCCAAGGATGACAAGGTGCTTTTCAACATTTCACCCTTATGCAGGTAAGGTTCAGCTCAAAAATGACTTACAGTAGGTGAGAAAATACGTAGCTCTGAGCCATGGAATTGCCATGAAACCACTTTTACTAGAAAATCAAAAGGCACATGAACTAATCTATCTGTACATCTTATATGAGCAGAATAGATTATGGACAACTGGGTGTCTAGTCCTGATCATGTGGCATGCTCTATCTGATCTAAGTATTCACTTCAAGAATATTTTTAATTAAAAATAACCGATTGCTCCAGTAGGACATATAGACTGTTTTATTCTTCCTTATTCATGAATCAGTTGTGCATTTTCAATCTGCCTGCAAGCTGCAGGGAGGGTGAAATCAGTCAAAACAGAAAATAATAAGAAACGGCACCACTCTCCATGGACCACAAAGATGTACTTAACAATGCAATTAAGGATCTGCAATGCCAGCTGACAGTTCAATTTCACCTTTATGCAAACAATCTTCTAATCACAGGCTATCATATTTCTCATTCAGGGTGCAATCTCCACTGCATATTTCTTTTCCTACATGTTTCAGCATGCACATTAAGTCCACATGATCCTGACTACACTTACCCACACAGATGGGAATGGAGTTCCATTTGTCCTTCCACCTTCTAACATAATTCATGGTTACATGGAGCCAGAACCTTATCACTAAACTAATAGCACAAAGGAAAGCAAGCCCTGGATGAAGCACCATCTCACTGAAAATCATGTAGTGCAGTAATCAAGGGGTTATTTGTAACAGAGCAACATTGAGTTCAGTGTGTTGGGAGAACCAAATGTGAAAACCTGATCGTTAGTTCACTGTAACACAGTGTAACATGGACAAAGGCTATGAGGCTATACAAGCAGGGCCAGAAGTAAGGAATATCAGTGTCACTGTAGATTCAGAGCTAAACTTCAAATCACACATTGCCATATGACAAAGACCACATTCTTTCACTTAAGAAACACTGCATGAGTTAGATCTTTAATATCACTTCAAGATGTTGAAAAGTTAATAACTGTTTTTGTATTTAGCCGTCTCGATTATTGCAATCCATTCCTATCAGGATTACCAAAAAAAGCTACAGGTTAGCTGCTATTAGACCAAAACACAGTAGTGAGAATTTTAACTAAACTGAGAAAATCTAAGCATATATCACCAGTCCTAGAATCATTCCAGTGGCTTCCTGTGTCTATTATGGCTGATTTTGAAATACTTTTAATTGTACCATATATAAGGATCTAAAAAATCTAGCATTTTCTTATATTTTGGACTGCTTGTCCCCTTACATTGCAAACTGTAATCTTAAATCCTCTAACATCAGCTTGCTAATTATTCTGTGAATGAAGTATAAAAGATCTGGTGGGATGGCTTTCTGTTTATACGCACCAAAAATTGGTAATACTTTACATTTAGAGATACACTGGGCCAGTACAGTTGAACACTTCAAAAACCTACTAACTTAAAAAACCTGCAAACTTAATATTAGATTTGTTAGCCCTATCTCATCATGTGCACAACACTTTAGTAATTTAAATTTGATAACAAAACAGAAGTCATAACCTTAATTTCTAAAATAAAATCTACTGCTTGTTTTTTAGTCCCAGTCCCAACTAATTTAGCTAAATGCTCAATAGATGATCTGCAGCACCCATTCTTAGCATAATCAGTAATTCAGTACTGAATGGTGCAGTCCCTGAATTGTAAAAAGTATCAGTTATCAGACCATTACTTTGAAAAACCACAGGGCTAGACCCACATAGGCTTAATAATTATACATCAATTTCAAATTTACAATTGCTGTCTAAAGTAGTTGAAAAAGTAGTTGCCACTCAGCTTCCAACTCACCTTACAATATCACAATATATTTGAGAAATTCCAGTCTGGTTACCACACTGGCCATAGTAAAGAACAGGCACTAGCCCATGTTGTAAATGACATTCTAATATCCTCTGATGAAGGGAATTCCACTTTAATTATGTTGTTAGATTTAAGCACAGTGTTTGACACCATTGACCATTCTATTTTATTACACAGGCTGGAAAATTACATTGTGCTCACAGGCACTGTGCTCACCTGGTTTAGTTGTTATTTATCAAATTGATTCCAGTATATGTACAAAAATGTGCTGACAGTACTCCATCATTATACTAAGAAGTTAAACATGATGTCCTGCAGGACTCAGAACTCGACCTTTACCTTCCATTTGGAGCTATCATTAGAAAACATAACATTAGTTTTTAGTTGTATGCAGATGACACACAATTATAGCTTTCTTTTAGACCAACTGACATTTCTCCGGTGCTATCCTTAATTAGTTATGTCAGTTAGTTAAAGGAGTGGATGGATGAGAACTACTTGTTTCTGAATGCAAATAAACAAAACAGAAATGCTGTTAATTGGGGGGAATTATGTAGACTGTAACAACATTCTGTCACTTTATAACTCGGTTGTAATCACCATTAGCTTTACTGAATTAGCACACAATTTAAGCATTATCTTTGATACTAGAATGTCATTTTAAACACACATTACAAAAGTATCCAAAAATGTTTTTTTCCAACTTAAAAATGTTTTAAAATTAAGATGTTTTCTAAATATGCAAGATGAAATTCATTCATGCATTTGTTTCTAGTTGGACTGAATACTACAAAACTATATTCACTGCCTGTTCAAATCATTCTTAATTCAGCTTTCGTTTAGTTCAAAATGCTGCTGCAAGAATCATTATAAGAACCAAAAAATACAAAACACATAACCCCAGTTCTCAAGTCCTTACTCTGACTCCCAGTTAAGCTTAGGGCAGATATCAAAATCCTCCTTTCAACATATAATGCTTTAAATGGCAATAGCCCTGCTTACCTACTCTATCTGAACTTATCATTACTTAAAAACCAGAGCATACATGTAATCTCAATATGCCGTCCTACATAAAATGTCAAGGATTAATAAAATAACAGTGGAAAGTCAAGCTTTTAGTTATAGGACTCTGAAGCTGTGGAACAATCTGCCTGCTAACACAAGAGATGCCCCTTCAGTGTTAGCTTAGAAAACCTGGCTGAAGACTCCATAGTTTAGTCTCGCATACCCTGACTAGAGCTGCTGATTAGCTGTGCATACTGCATTTCTGTTTGATAGTCATTTGTACAAAGACATAAGTAACACAATACTTACAAAACTGTTACTAACTCACCTCTTTTATCCTTCCCTTCTCAGTATCTTGATGTGGCTTTTCATGTCACTGCTGTACTGCCAAGCTTCCCCCCTTGTCTATGGAGAAGATGTCTGAGATACTAGGAGCTTTTCAATCATCAGATAGAAAGATTCACTCATCAGATTGGACTAGAGACGTAAAAAAGATTCTATGTGTAAGGAGTTTACTTTTTCATAAGCCTGTATTGATTTATTTGTATCTAATATTTTGGTATGTCATTTATTCATTCTTATGTTTATCTATTTCTAACGTTTTGCTCATTTCTTGTAAAACATGTTGATCTACATTCTTTGCATGAAAATGTGCTATAGAAATAAATATTGCTGTTGTTGTAAAGTAATGCATGGGATTACTTCTGAATGCACTTTATGATAGCACAACTATAACTGTATAACATAAATGTTGATTGATTTATAATGCCCACAAGAAAATTCATTTCTCATGTGTATTTACTGTATTGACCCAATGAGGCAGACCACGTATATATCACAAGTCATATCTCAAATGCAAAGCAACATTAAAAACCCAATAACCCAGTTCTGGGCAGTGAGGAGCGAGTGTGTGTCACAGTAGGATCCACCCACATAAAGGCTGTTTTTTTTCTTCCTTTGACTTGATTGTAAACGCAAGATTTCAAAGTGAGAGACAGAATAGTTTGAATAAGCCCTACTTAGAACCTTTTTCATTCCTGTGCAGCACAGTGGCTAGAGCTGTACTGCCTCGTTCATTCAACTGTATCTGTGGCATTCAGTTATTCTTCCACTGTCTTCCGGGAGTTTTAGTCCACATACTCCCAGAACTCTAAAGTCGTCAATGTCAGAATTATTAGCAATTTTAAAATGGCCCTCTGTGGGTGTGAGTGCATGCAGACCTTGTGATGGGCTGCTAGAATCTGGTACTTGTAGAACAGACTTCAGCAACCCATGATCTTAAATTGGATTGGACATGTGTAAGTTTTTCATGTTATTTTACTCTTATTTACAGTAAATAAAAAATGAGAGATTCTATATCACTACAGGTAATACATATTACTTTTACTATAGCAAGTCATCTCTTTAAATTTGTACTATAAAATAGTACGATTAATAATGCTGCTATAAGGCATGGTATCTGTCCATCCTATGATACACTCACGCCTACTAAGCTATTTTTGAGTCATCTTTCAACCTAACATGCTTGTCTTCAGGATGCAGAAGTAAAACACACTCACAAATCAGGGGAATGTGCAAAATGAGGATAGAGTGATCAGAATTGATTTGAACCCTGTCTCCTCGAGCCATCAGGCAACAATGCAACCACTTCCAAGATAATATACAACTGACAAATCAACTAGCAGTAATCTTCTTTATGCTGCTAACAATAAATATTTTATACACTGCCACCCTAAGCTGGTTAAGCAGGTAAAAAAAATGGATGGATTGCTGGATGGATAGATGTTACAAGTACTACTGCTGTTATTCGTGTTGCTAGCTTTAATGCTTCAGTTAGCATGGCAAAAATGACTCCTCTTCCTATTATAACTCTTAATAATAGTATTACTGCTGCTACTACCAATAAAGAATGTTTAAATTTATTTTGTACCTTTCTTCACCTAAAGAATCTCATTGCAATTTACAGAGATGGGGGTATGACCTGCACATCAACAACCGCTGCAACATCAGCCCCATCATGCGCTCAGGATTCACATCTCATCCAAAGGATGGAGGACAAAGGAGGTTAAGTGATTTGCTCAAGGTCGCAGAGTGATTTAAACCACGAGCCTCCCGGTTTTAGGTCCTTTTTTTCTGTAATGATTTTACCACAAGGCCTCTTTTAATAGCAGTGGAAGTCATACATTTTCTGCCAGGATTGGGTTCTGGAAATATTTTGCTCAGTCACCTGCAACAGTGGCATCTTGGGGATGCTGTTACATCTTTTGCTCATTAACTGTTAATGTAACATTAATGCATTCAAATGAACCCCGCAGACAATGCAGAAGAATAAGCACACATTAGTGAGGTTACAGGGCAAATTATTAACTGTCCATTTTAGACCACTCCTGCTCGTTGCTTACAAAGCAAACTGGTACCAGCTAACACATAATTACTACATTAGGAAGGATACTGAAAATATTCTAGTCAGCAACTGGGCACTCAAATGGAATGCAGATGTTATTAATTTGCCATCACTCAGCACCATTAAACCTACCAGAAACCAAACATCCATTCGTACATTTGCTATGCTAGACAGTCTGAATGAAGCGAACCAACTAAAACCTGCTTAGATAAAGCAGACATTGCATATGTAATGCTGACAAAAATAATTTGGCTGCATGAGCAAGTTTCCGAAATACTTGACGGGTGAGGTTAGCTGTTATAATTTTTTAATTGTAGTTTTCATTTGTTAAATTTGATATTGTACTATAATCTTATTAGCCCTGTAAAGAACCTTGTGATGGTCCATGCTGTTAATTGTGCAATATAATATGAGGACTGCCTAATTTAATAATCCAAAATTGCAAAAAAATACTTATGGAACAATTCAATACCCAGAAACATAAGCATTCCGTACAATTCAAAATATTCATTGTTGTCAACATACTCCTTTTATGTGATGCAAAACAGGAGCAGAAACCTCTCTATGGTTTCCCGAAATAAGCAGGATTTGAAGACAAGGGCTGAGTAAATACTCAAGAATGACAGTTTACTTCTCGGCTCAGAAGGCCTCTTCACACCAAGTCAAATTGTCTGAAAAATAACAGATCTCCCTTTTGTCACACTAAATATAAGGATTTTTTTTTTAAAAAACCATGTTTCAAAAAATTGCATTGTGAAGAAATGCAGACATTAGCTCCAGGGCACTGAGTTTGAATCCTGGTCTAGCGTTTGCATATTTTCCCTGGATCTGCGTAGATTGTCTCCAGGTATTCTGCTTTTCTTTTCACATCCTGGTATGAGTGACTGTGGCTTTGTGTGTGTGCGGATGTGTTTTGTGATGTACTAGTCCCCTGTTCATTATTGGTTCCTGCCGTGTTCCTGATGGTGCCAGAAAGGGCTCCAGTATCCATAACCCTAAAATATGATGAGAAGAAAAGAGCCCACAAGAGGATTATTCAAAAATACATTACATTCAACCTTCCTGACGCAACCCACCAAGGAAAGATCTGAAAGTCTTTTTTGTAAATTTTCTTTATCTAAATACCAGTGAGATTTGCATAAAACCACTTTTGGGCTATAAAATAAAAGTTCATCTGGCAAGACTTGATCTTTAAACTGCCTCTCAGAGTTACTTTTTCTTTCTAGGGTCAGCTTTCAGCCGCTAAGCTATATGGCCTCTGATTCAGGCCTCTTTCTAGTGGTCCGTTTTCACCACCGAGCTAAGATTGTCCTTTTTAATAGACAACATGGGTTGGCTGGCATCCCAGCTGAGGTGGATGATTTCTTACTTTGCCAGAAGGCCTATTTAACAAAATGATGTGGGTGGACAGGCATCCCGACTGGGTTTCTTAGTTGTACTTTTCCTAAACGGTAGGTCATTATAATGAACAGACAGAGGGAGACTGCTTCCTGGGGCTATATGTTCCCCCAGTACACTGCGTGGTTACATCCCTCTGGCGTGCTTCCTGTTCAGACTTTCACAAGGCTGCATGGGAGTTATAGTTTTGTTGGGCAGCCCTGTTGGGGTCCTTGGGTGACACTAGGGGGAGCTGCTGAAGTAAGGTCATGGGAAGGTTCGCAGAAGTGCTTTCTGGATGCAATGTGATAGCACCAGATCCATTATAAAAGAGGCTGCTGTGCTTCATCCAGGAAGTCTGAGTTGGGGGGCAGTGGACAAAACTCACCAGGAAAGGAATGGAGATGGGAAGAATCTTGTTTGGATTTGTGGTGTGTGTGAAGGGATTGTCCCCATCCTCATTGGACAAATCAGATTCAACCTCCAAGCTGGGTTCCTGACTGACCCTGTCAACAGCGAGCCCCTCCCTTTCTACTAAAGAAAGAGGTGGCTTTGAATGTGGCCAAGACCCACTGTAACAGGCCATTCCTCTTTCCAACTAAGAAAGGCCAGGGTGAAGAGTCTGACGTGGCAGTTCAAACTTTAAAGTTCCTTCCCTTATATTTCAGCAGGAATAGTACAGTCTCATACTCCTTCACATCCCTATGAACACAGAAAATGTTTACACGCTCCATGCTTGTGCAGGGTATCTGCCGGAGCAAGTTGCGTTGGATGACACAGAGATCACTACCAGAATTCAACAGGACCAGGACCTTGTGTCCAGCTAAGTTATCTGGGACCTTAAAGTTATCTTTTTCCAAGAACTTGGTCTGATGGCGACAAACCTTGGCCAAGCCGATCTCCAGGGACAGAGCAGATGGGAGGCAATGTACCATAGCCATATGTCCAGACTGGTCGCAGCAAAAGCACCTGTGGTCAGTCCTGGCTGCGGAATTTCCTCAACAGCATTTTTTTGCAAGGGGAGCTGATTGGAGGGTCCTCCCCAGCAACATGGGGACGTGACGGTTGTAAAGGAGTAGCAGCCAGACTAGGGTAGCCCCTCTGCCTCCAAGTGGCTTGAAGAGCCCCTTCCAATCTGTGGGTCAAATCCAATAGAGTTTTGACATCTCTTTGGAGCATCTCAACACTGAGGTCATAGCTTATCCCAGACAACATGGCGTCAATAGTGTGAGTTTTTCTACAATGCACTCTAAGGTGTCTCCATGGAACCAGCTTTGGATAAGGCCTACTAAGACCTGTATCTGTCCTCGGATAGGGCGATCAGGATTGATTTGCTACAGCTGGAACTTGCGCACCCTGGCCAAGTAGCTCATACCAAGAAGAAGAACTAGCTGCTTAGGAAATCATAATCATCAAGTCTCTCAAAAGAGAGGTTTCACACAACTTGCAGAGCATCCCCAGTCAAAAATATGGTCAGGATGGTAGCCCAGTCTCGTCTGTCCCAGCACATCAACATAACCATATGTTCAAAACAAAGGAGGAAACACTTAGGGTCATCCCAAACAGCTATCTTCTTCAGCATATCAGTAGGACAGCTAGGAGCCAGAGCTTCTGCAGGCGCCTCGTGCTGAGGCTGTTGGGGATCCATCTGTACAAAACCCCAATGCTGGTATCACTTGTGATGTGTGGGTCACAAACTTGCACAATAAAGAAGGAGGTGAATCCAGGTTTCTGAAAAATAATCAGCTTTATTTTTGTGAAGACAGGAACAGTTGTAAGCATATTCATATAGGAGCTGTCAGTTCAACAACAACAACAACATTTATTTATATAGTACATTTTTATACAAATGATGTAGCTCAAAGTGCTTTACAAGATGAAGAAAGAAACGTTTATAAAAATATAAATACTAAGTAACAAAGAATAAATAAGGTCTGGAGAAAAAAAAGCAAATTTTGCTGGGGTTCCGAGGCCACAAGACCACCCAGACCCCACTAGGCATTCTACCTAACATAAATTATCTAAATCAGTCCTTATGGTTTTCAGGTTTCACATGGAAGAATTAATGGTGATGGTCATGTGGACATCTGGCCTTCAGTCCATCAATGTAAGGGCTGCATGGTGCCTTGATCAGGTGGTGGTGGTGCAGATTGCCACACAGAAAACCGGTAAAAAAAGAATGAGAAAGTAGGGGTTAGTATGGATTGTTTAACTATGACAAAAACAATAATTACATGCATATACAGAATATCAGAGTTACACTATAATGAAGCTATGAGAAAGCCATATTAAAATAATGGGTTTTTATCAGTTTTGTAAAGTGCTCCACCATATTATCCTGGCGACTTCCTATCGGTAAGTTATTCTAGATTTTATAAGGCTGCCTCACCACTTCTTTTAAGTTTAGATCTTGGAATAATAAGCAGACACTCATTTGAAGATCTAAGATTACGATTTGGAGCGTGAGGTGAAAGTTATTCTGAAATACAGGAAGGAACGAGATTATTTAAGGCTTTGTAAACCAAAAGCAGTATTTTAAAGGAAATTCTAAATGGCACAGGTAACCAATGTAGTGACATCAGAACTGGACAGATGTGCTCAAGTTTTCTTTTCCTAGTTAAGATTCTAGCAGCTGCATTCTGTACTAGTTGCAATCAATTGATGTCTTTGAGAGGAGTGCATTACAGTAATCTAGTCGACTAAAAACAAAAGTGAGAACTAATTTTTCAGCATATTGCAGAGTTATAAGGGATTTAACTTTTACTGTATTTCTTAGTGAAAAAATGCTGTCCCAGTAATCTGATTAACCCTTTAACCGCCAACTCCCTAAATATTCCCCGCGCCAGGCGAAATCTGAACAATTTTCGTTTTTTTACTTTTTTACATTTTTTTTACATTTTTTACATTTATTCAAGCAGTATTGACCACTAAATGTTGTGCAAGTTCTAGAAATGGGCAAACACATAATAAAACACAAAATGTACCTTTTCTCAGGCTTCTGGATTTATTGTCTACTACAAAACGGAACAGTCAAAAGTAATTCAAAAGTCAAAAGTAGTTCAGTCAATCATAGTTTCATTCCCAGTATTTGAGTTTGCTGTGCCACAGGCCAAAGCAGGGAACTGCACAAAGTCCTGGATTGCTGGGACACTTTGAGCAGAAGGTCTTGACGTCTCTACGCTGACCCTTCTTTGAACAGACACGACAGCGTTTTTCTGAAAGTCCAAAGTCCTTACATTCATCTGGCAACACTGCTGAAATACTACTCATAGGATCCTCTTTGCCAGTGTATACACGAAATCTATAAATGTAACCTGAATTCTCAGCTAAGCAAAACATCTTGATACCAAACCGTGCCCTTTTCAATGGTAGATACTGTCGAAACTGTAAGCGGCCCTTCCACAACAATAAACTTTCATCAACTGCAACTGACGGTCCTGGCATGTAGGGCAACTGAAATGCTTCAAATAAATGATCAATCAAAGGACGTAGCTTGAACAAGCGGTCGCGGTTTGGATCTTTCTTATCTGGCTCATTTCTGTTGTCATTCAAATGAAAGAATTTCAGCAGCAAAGAGAATTGGTTACGTGTCATGACAGCTGCAAAAATAGGTGTTGCATACATAGGATCTGTAGACCAATACATCTCAATATCTGGTTTTCTGATTATTCCCATCAACATCAAAATCCCAATGAATTTTTTCATTTCGTTTTCATCAGTGTCAAACCAAGCACGAACACGGGAATGTGGAGGTAAATTGGGATTTTTCTCAATAAACTGTGCTGCATACAGATTTGTCTGATGAACAAAATGTCTGATCAAATCAGGTGACACAAACAGCTCATAAAACTGCTCAGCAGTGTAATTGTTTACATCAACAATAAAGCCACACGTTGCCTCAAACGGATGCAGAAAAGGTAGTTCACCTCGGGCAGCAGTCCAGTTGAGATGCTGGGGATACACCCACTCATCGCCGTCATCCGATGTGTCTTCATTCACAGTATCATGCAGCGCACGTTGCTGCTCATCATTGTCGCTAAAATCTTCTTCAGAACTGCTACAATCATGGTCATAACTGTCCAAAATCGCCTGCAAAGCCTCACTTGAAGTCAGTTTACGTTTCGCCATATTCACAGCTTTCACTTTCGAATCACATCACGTGATCGGCCAATACAAGTGCAGAGTTGTCGAAATACAACGTAGTAATAATACCCACGCCAAACTGTCAGTTGTACTACTTGCCAGGCATTCACATAACCACAGGCAAATGTGCCGGATAATTCCGGCAGTATGGCGTTAGCAATAAAACAACGGTGCCGGATATATCCGGCAGAGGGCGGTTAAGGGGTTAATATGTGATTTAAAATTCTGGTCAGATTCTTGACTTTTAAACCTAATGGATCAGGATTATTTTTATTATCCTCACTATATCCATTTGTTGCCAATCACTAAGATTTCTGTTTTTTTCTTGTTTAGTTTGAGAAAATTTCTACTCATCCATTCAAAAACACAAGTAAGACATTGTGCCAGTGAAGCAAGAGTGTCGGGGTCATCAGGCGCTATTAATAAATACGGTTGTATGTCTTCAGCATAGCTGTTGTAGCTCACATTATGCCTTGAGATAATCTGACCTAATGGAAGCATGGAGATCGAAAAGAGCAGTGGACACAGGATAGATCCTTGTGGGATACCATATAGAATATCATGGGTCTTTGAAGTATTATCACAACTAACAAAGAATTTTCTACCTGTTAAGTAAGACTCAAACAAATTTAAGGCACTGCCAGAGAGGCCCACCCACTGACTAAGGTGATTTCTAAGAATATTGTGATCAATGGTATCAAGTGCCGCATTCAGATCTAAGAGGATAAGATCAGATAAACGGCCTCTATCTACATTTACCTGGAAGTCATTTACTACTTTAACGAGTGCAGTTTCTGTACTGTGATTTGTTTTAAAACTTGACTGAAATTTGTCAAGAATAGAATGTTTATTCAAGTGATCATTTAGCTGCATAATGACTGCCTTTTCTAGGATTTTACTTAAGAAAGGCAGGTTAGAAATAGACCTAAAATTGTCAAAAACAGAGGAGTCGAGATTATTTTTCTTGAGCCGGGGTTTAGCAACAGCAGTCTTAAGTCTAGGAAGACCCCGTATCTAATGATGAATTTACTATGTCAAGCACATTTTCAATTAGCACGCTGGATACTTCTTTGAAAAAACTGGTTGGTATTCGGTCAAGGGCACAGGTGGATGTTCTCAGTTCAGAAATGATTCTATATGGATCGGGTATATCTATCCTGGTGAAAGAATTTAATTGGCCTAAAATGGAATACCGGGGTTTAATAGGATCAGTATTGGGGGTATGTACTATATTATTTCTAATACCATTAAATTTGTGATTAAAAAATATAGCAAAAGCCTCACAAGTTTCAGTAGAAGTTTTTTTAGAGGCATTCCATTGAGTGACCTGGGTTTAGCAGACGATCAATTGTAGAGAATAAAACTCTTGAATTACTAGCATTATTACTGATAATTTTAGAGAAAAAAGCACAACCTGTCAAGACAGACTATGTTGTTGTATTCTGTTATTTTAGCATTCTATATTTCATAGTGGACAATTAATTTAGTTTTTCTCCATTTACGCTCAGCTTTTCTTTAAATCAGACACTCTTTGGGTCTTCCATGGTGTAACTGTGCTGGAGGATTTTTTAACTCTCTTTTCAGGAGCGATTATGACAGCGGCAGCTCTCACTTTAGCATTAAAATTTTCCACCTTACTATTTACATTATTATCACTATTGTAGTAAGCACTACAAATGGACTGCTTGCTTAAAATGTTAGTAAACTTTAAAGCTGCAGATAAATCAAAGAAGCGTTTTTTAACAATACTCTTCTCATTCATTTTATCAATCAGTATTTCTATGTTAAATCGTAAGAGAAAATGGTCTGCGAAAACGATCTGCAAGCAAGAGGTGGCTCTGAGGCCATCCTGCATTAGCTTCCTTCTTCAGCTTCAAAGAACAGAGAGTCTTCCTCTGAGAAAAGGCAGAAAGTGAGTATAAGGCCAGATAAGCGGCCATTTTTAAGTGTTCCCCACGTCAACCATTGGATGATAGACATGTTACGTGGTGAGCCTGCAAATTTGTAGTTCACCCAGACAACCAACTCCTGCTTGTTTTAACTGAGTTTTTAGCACATAGTGCAGTTAGGGGGTCCCTGGGTTTCACTATATATATATATATATATATATATATATATATATATATATATATATATATATATATATATATATATATATATTTTGAAAGCTTGTGGTCTCCGTGACCCCTTGAACCCTTGGATCAGACGTCAGACACCAGATAAAAGTCCAATTATTATTTATTATATAATAATAATGTGCACCAAGCACCCTCCTCTCCACAATACTCAATAACAAACAATAATAATCAATAATCAATCCTCCACACTCCCAGACACTTTGCCACCCTTCCTCCCAGCTCAGCTCAGTGTACTGGGCTTCCCAGAGTCCTTTTATACACCCTGACCCGGAGGTGTTCCCGTTCAACAGTCCACAGTTCCTTTTCCCTTCCAGGTCAGGGTAAACAGTCCTTTTCTTCAGCCCGGGAGCACGTCGTTTCTTCCTGTCACGTGACCATGACGTACTCCCGGGTTATAGGGCACATGCGAGCCTACGAGCCCCCCTACAGCGACGCCTGGTGGCCCCCAAGGTATCCAGCAGGGCTGTGTATAAAAACTACATAGTCCATGAGGCCCTGCTGGAACTCGGGGCATGTCCATGCTGCTGGGAGAGCTCCTCCTAGCGGCCTGGGGATGAGGGCCGGAGAAATAAGCCGTCAATCCACCACAATATATATACAGATAGATAGATAGATAGATAGATAGATAGATAGATAGATAGATAGATAGATAGATAGATAGATAGATAGATAGATAGATAGATAGATAGATAGATAGATAGATAGATACTTTATTAATCCCCAAGGGGAAATTCACATAGTATATATGTATTACAGCATTACAGTATATATATATATATATATAGAGAGAGAAAGAGAAAGAGAAATTGAGATATATACAGTAAGTATATATGACCATATATATGTTAATCTGCGTGTATTATCTTCTGGTTGTTTTTTTTTATTTTGGACAATATTGCTCTCATGCTTTTTGAGTTGCATAACTTTTCTTCTGTATTATTGCTTGCATCTTTCAAGTCTGTTTTACTATCTTTTCCTTTCTTCTAATATTGGGAACCACCAGGTTAAAAGGTGGCAAATTTGCCACAGATGTAAATTCATGGGAAATAACAGTCCACAGCAAAAATTGATGGCCTTAGTTCATTCTGTTAACCCACTGCCTGGCATAACACTTGCTCCCAGCTGTGTATAATTGCCCTCATGTGATTGAGCTCTTAATGGCATTTCCTGGATTGATTTGGAAGTGCTTCAAGTTATATCAGGACAATCGTAAGCTGATCTAGACTCTACTTCCATTCTTTTGGGCACTACCTCGATTATTATTTACAAGATTTTAGAGGATTTATGGATAATTTCATAAACAGAGTTTTTTAAAAGAAAAACAAATATCTAGAATTAATACTTAAGACACCTTAGCCCTAATATTCAATGTTTTTATTAATTACAGTTTCAGATTTCTATTCTTCCTCTTAGCTTGGGATAGTAAATGTTGTTCTTTTTGACACTTCTCCTGTTTATTTAATATCATGTTGATCACTCTGTGTATTAACAATGTAATTATTCAATAAACTTTATTTATTCTTTAGAATCTTATTTTGGTTGATAATTTTAATGTTGCTATTAAAACATGTTAGGTGTTTTTTTTTCTACCTTATAGAAATAGCTACTCTACAAAATTAATTATATAAAAGTGAAATTTATGAGCTTCCAATTGATAATAATTCCCACACGTTTACACACATCAGCTACTATCTGGTAGGGTTTTAAACTATTAATCATCTTGTGATTAGAGTCTGGCTGATGCCATAGCTACACAAGAACTATTTCAGTACCGAGGAGCTGAGGTGTACTATGATTTAAAAGTCTTCACTTTTGAAACTTGTTGCAATGATAGACTACATCTCTTGGTTTTTTGTAATATGAAGACTTCAAACAATGGCCACTTAGGTAGGTCTATTAGCATAACTCTGCTTCTAAACTTGACTTTTACACACAGTTTGAAGCGGAGACTCTAGCAAGGTTGTTTGTGGGGGGAAACATTATGAGAAAACTGTGTAAATGAAAAAAAGGCACCTATTAAGACAGTTTTGAACCCTAAAAATCAGACGCCAGTTCTGGCTTAAAACCCTAAACTTGAAGAAAGTTTAAGTAATTGCAGCATTTCTTTACAAGAACATTTTCTTGGTGTGTTTTAGGCTATGTTCAGTTCAGGGTTAATGCCGTTCAAGTGATGGAGCAAAGTGATTACTGGATACAAAGCATGCTCCTAATAAGTGCTACATAAGAGCATCAGGGGCAATTTACACCTGTGCTTCATAAAAATGAAATTATCTCAAACAGTGTCATATTAGAAGCCTGTCCTTGCTCATAGAGACTGTCTAACATGGATTAACACAGATGCTTGTCACTTTTGGTAAGCTTTGGAAAACTCTACATGTTGTTTGACAGCTTGCTTACCAGCCATTCTTAAGACAGTTTAGCAAAACTCATAAGAAGCCACAGCAAACACAGAGTAGTCACTGAGCCCAACGTTGCTGTGTCATTTGACTTCTGTACCCTCTTCCTTAAAAAAATATAAATCTTAACTGACAAATCCCTCGACTGAATAAGGTGCCAAATAACTCATCACTATCTTCCTTTGTTTTATAACAATATTTGCTACAGGATTGCATTTATAAGTGAAAAATATCACTAAAATTAAGTCGTAAGGAAACATTCAAATCTGTTTTGATAAGTTAGCACACCATTTGTATGGGGAGAACTTTAACCCACCTACCTTAAGACAATTAAAAGAGAATGCTCTATTTTACATTGACTCAGGTCTCTTTCTAGTGGTCTATATTATCCCCCAAACTAAGATAATCCTTTATAATAGACAACATGGGTTGGCTGGCATCCCAGCTGGGATGGATGATTCCTTACTTTTCCAGAAGGCCTTTTTAACAAAATGATGTGGGTGGACGGTCATCCCAACTGGGTTGCTTAGTTATACCTTTCCCAATCGGCAGGGCGTTATAATGAACAGACAGAGGGAGACTGATCCTAGGGCCATATCCTCCCTCAGTACACTGGGGGGTGACATTCGTCTGGCATGCTTCCTGTTCAGACATTAACAAGGCTGCATGGTAGTTAGGGTTCATTTATACTTCACACTCAGAACGTTTACGCGCACGTGCATGCATCATGGCTGTCACATGTTCCCAGTGTTCATTTGATGCGTCCTCTGAGCATATCCTCAGAAATTAATGTAACACGTGCGCAAGTTGCAGTACCAGCAAAAAATCGGGGGGTGTAGTGTGATAAAAGCCAGAATGTGACATCAGAGTCTCTGGTTACTATCTACGTGTGACAGAAAGCCAAATTGAGGATCCTCCAGGATCGATGTGTGCGCTTCGATGTTTGATGAATGGTTCGATGTGGTGAAGCAAAATGCCGACATACAAATGCATTCGTGGTCCTTTTATATTCAGGCGTCGCATATTCCCCATCGTAATGACACGATACATTTTATAGGTCTTACATACCATTTTCTGTACCATCTTTTTTTTTTTGCACCGTCACAACAGAATCAGAATGTACGGCAGCGTATTTGAGCCACAGAGAAAAAAATGAAGGACATGGTGAAAAGTTTTTTTGTGATTAAAGTGGAAATTTCAACTTTAATCTCGAAATATCCACTTTAACCTTGTAGTTTACTTTATCATTAAAATAGACTTTCATAAACATCATCATAAAACTGATCCAGTTGTTAATCGCTACAAGCTTCTGGGGCTTCCTCCTGACCTGACAACAACAATCGCCACACAGAACACATTACATTTATGATATTCCAGCTCTCTGCACATTTAGAATCCTTAGATGTATACTTGATATCACTTTCAAGATGAAATGCACTAAAGTATGTATGTTACATTTTACAGATAAGTGCTTGCAGGAATGGGAGCATCCCTGGATTGATGGATTTAATCATTAATCATCCTTTTCAGAGATATTGCAGCAAGGTGTCATCAGAATTCAATGGGAGATTCACAACACAGCGAAGCCGAACCTGTTTTTTTTTCCTTTTCTGCCATTTAGATGAGAAGACAAGTGGCCATATGATAGTATACAGTTATGTTTAAGGTGTGTAAGGAACTGCTTGAAATTAACCCTTTAAATTCAGCCTCATTTTTGGCCCTTTTATGATACTTTGATTTAACTGGGTATAACTTTATCATCCTTCATTAAATATTCATGTTCTGCCCCTCAAAATAAAGATCAGACATTTCTCTTTCAGAATTAGTTATGTTGTACACTATGTTACAGCAGAATAAGTTACAAAATTCAGAAACAGTTTAACAAAAAAAAATGCAGTTTGAAAGTTATTATTTCCATATGTGTTAGAATAAGCTTGAAAACACTATAAAAGGGAATATGTAAGGAACACCCAGAAAAAAATGTTATGAGATACCTACAAGTATTGTCTAATTTTACAGTTTTTTTTTAACTGTTTCTTCACTTTTACCATTTTCAACTAAGGATCCATAGTTTTCAATACACAATATGTTTCATTTTGAACGGCAGATCTTACTCTGTCAGAATATAAATAGATGGTACAGAAATTATACTGTATCATCATTAACTGCAAGTTTCAAAAACATCTTTACAAAAAAAAATTTTGAAATATTGAAAATTAGAAAGTGGAATGTGCTGTTTTTTGAAAGTTTAAACACCTCTCTCATTTAGCACCTCTTACCTCTTTTTGATCTCCATGCTTCCATTAGGTCAGATTATCTCAAGGCATAATGTGAGCTACCACAGCAATGAAGAACTGTATTTATCAATAGCACCTGATGACCCCGACTCTGTTGATTCACTGACACTATGTCTTATTTGTGTTTCTGAATGGATGAGTAGTAATTTTCACAAACTAAATAAGGAGATATCGGAAATCTTAGTGATTGGCAGAAATGGATATAATGAGGTTATTTCAAATAAACTTGAGCCATTAGGCTTAAAAGTTAAGACAGAGGTAATGAATGTAGGGGTGATTATTGACCTAAATTTTAAATCACATATTAATCAGATTACTATGATGGCATTTTTTCACTTAAGAAATACAGCAAAAGTTAGATCCCTTATAACTTTGCAAGATGCTGAAAAATTAGTTCACTCTTTTATTTTTAGTCAACTAGATTACTAAAACACACTCTTCTCAGGACTTCCCAAAAAAGACATCAATCGATTGCAACTAATACAGAATGCAGCTGCTAGAATCTTAACTTGGAAAAGAAAATCCAAGCACATCTCTCCAGTTTTGATGTCATTCCAATGGTTACCTGTGCCACTTAGAATGGACTTTAAAATACTGCTTATAGTTTATAAAGCCTTAAATAATATCGCTCCATCCTGTATTTTAGAATGCCTTTCACCTTACACTCCAAATCATAACCTTAGATTTTCAAATGAGTGTCTGCTTATAATTCCAAGAGCTAAACTTAGAAGACGTGGTGAGGCAGCCTTCTGCTGTTATTCACCTAAAATCTGGAATAGCTTGCCGACAGAAATTCGCCAGGCTAATACAGTGGAGTACTTTAAAAAAAACTGCTAAAAACCCATTACTTTAACATGGCTTTCTCATAGCTTCATTTTAGTGTAAGCCTGATAATCTGTATGTGCATTTAATTATCTTTTTTTTTCATGGCTCCAAAATCCACACTAACCCCTACTTTCTCTGCTGTTCTTTGTCCAGTTTTCTGTAATGGCGATCTGCGCCACCACCACCCGATCAAAGCACTGTGCAGTCCATACATTGATGGATTGAAGGCCAGAGATCCACATGACTATCATCGTCTAATTCTTCTATGTAAAGCCTGAAAACCATGAGGACTGATTGAGATAATTTATGTTGGGTAGAATGCCTAATGGGGGCTGGGTGGTCTTGTGGCCTCGGAACCCCTGCAGATTTTGTTTTTTTTTTCTCCAGCCCTCTGGAGTTTTTTTTTTTTTTGTGATTTTTCTGTCCTCCCTAGCCATTGTACCCTACTTTATTCTTTGTTAAGTAGTATTGCCTATTTTTTTATTTATTTATTTTTCTTCATCTTGTAAAGCAATTTGAGCTACATCACTTGTATGAAAACGTGCTATATAAATAAATGTTGATGTTGTTAGCAGATAATAGTCTCTATCAAATTGTATGTAATTCAATCAGGAGATTCAAGAAAGCTGGAGACAGGGGTGCAATTTCTGGTGTAATCTTGCCATCTTTGAGGGAAGAAAGAAAAATGTTGCATCATGGTATTGGGGAAGGCAATATGATATTTTAATGGCAAAACATTGTTAATTATGGCAGTGAGTAGATGAATGGTTTATTGAGTTTTTTTTTATTGTTCAGTCCCATGGGTGGGTCCAAAAAATAGGGCTAAGTATCCATCCATCCATTATCCAACCCGCTATATCCTAACTACAGGGTCACGGGGGTCTGCTGGAGCCAATCCCAGCCAACACAGGGCGTAAGGCAGGAAACAAAACCCAGGCAGGGCGCCAGCCCACCACAGGGGGCTGAGTATAATAAGTAATAAAGAATCTTAGAGTAAGATGACCAATTTTAAACAGATAGATATAGTCATGTGAAAAAGTGAGTACACCCCATGGAAATTGTTGTCTTTTTCAACATATTTGAACAGGCAAACATTAGATCTCAATTTAAACAGTGCCAACAGATAAAGGTGATATACTTGAGCAAATGATGCATAAAATGGAAAAGATGTATTCATTCTTACAATCTAAATTAACAAACATACAGATTTGTTGTGTGGAAAAAGTAAGAAGACCCCTACATTTCTCACCACTTCAAATCCACAAAGTTAGAATCAGGTGCTCTGGATTCAGTGCCAATGATAAGAACCTCCTTAGGGAGTATCCAGGTCTTATTTCATCCACAGATATCTTGGGTCTGGTGCTCTCTTTGCTATTGACATGTGTGGTGTCTTCATGCCAAGATCAAAAGCCTCCCTAAGGCCCTCAGAAAAAAGGTTTTGAATTCAATGAGTCTGGCAGGAGATTTAAGAATGGTTGCTAAATCATCTACAGATAGCATAGTTTTCAAATGACATCTAATTTGTCCAGCACTGATCGGCCCAGAAAATTCAGTCAAGAGCTGACCATTTGATACCAAAAGAAGTCTGTAAGACCCCAAGAATTTCTTTGTGGCATCTGCAGGTAACGCTTACAAAAGTTGGTGTCATAGTGAATACATCTACAATCGGAAAGACATTGCATAACTTTGACTTGTATAACAGGTTCACCAGGAAAATGCCTTTGCTGTCCAAAAAGAACATTACAGTAAGACTACAGTCTGCCATTGAAGAAAACCAGGCCTTATTGTACAAGGTGCTGTACAATGTAATGCAGATGGATCAAAGATGGTGTTGTTCAGCCACAGTAATAGCAGACATGTTCGGTGCAAACCTAAGACAGCATTGCAGGATTAGAACCTCATACTTACTGTAAAGCATGGAGGGAAATGTTATGCTTTTGGATTGCTTTGCTGTCTCAGCGCTTAGATAACTTGCAGTCATCAAGTAAACTGTGAATTCTGAATCATATCAAAGTGTACTTAAGGAGAATGTGAGGCCATCTGTGTGAAAGTCGATGCTGAACCAGAAATGGTCCTTTCAACACAATAGGGAAAGCACACTAGCAAATCCACCAAGGAATGGCTCAAAAAGAAGAAAGAGAGGGTAATGGACTGGCCTAGGCAAAGCCCTGATTTGATTCTCATTGAAATGTTGTGGGTGAATTTGAAACTGGCAGTGCATGCAAGAAAAACCCAACAAACAACTTGCAACTGAAGAAATTTTGTACGGAGGAGTGGCCATTTCACTGAGTCAGTGTTAGAGACTGGTAGGCAGTTATGTAAAATGCCTACATGAAGTAATTTCTGCTAATGGGGCAATGCCAGCTCCAGAGGCCAAGGGTGTATTTACCTTTCCCCAATAGTCTACTACATCTATTGACATTTTTGTTGAATAAATGATTGACAGTGCAAATTTTGCTTGTGTTGTTATTCAAGCATGTCACCTTTATCTATAGGCATTATTTTCTTGAAACGCTACTGTTTGTCTGTTTACCCTTGAAAAAGTCCACAGTTTCTATGTGTTATGTAGTTATTTTTTCACATAACTGTAGATGCTCTTAAAATATCATAAAATGAACCCTAAACACAGACTGGAGGAATGACTGTAGAGACTGTAGAAAATAAATGTTAAAAAAATCTTCCACATTGCAATACACAATGAAATTGCCATCAGCTAACCAGGAGGAATGGCTGTCCCTTTGGCCCACATAAATCACACAAACCAATAAAACTCATCTTCCAAATTTACAGCAACATAATTTCCCTGTCACTTGAAATTTTGCCACTACCCACATCCTGACACAAAGCTCAATGGACACAGCTATTTATTCCCTGGGAAGAGACTGTTGCTAGGCCAGTTTCCAATAACCATTCCAAAAGAGTTTTACTGGCTACTGGATAGAACCTTCTCAGATTGTCAGAAACATTCTCTGTCTCCTTGCCTTTTTTTGAACCTTTGCTACCTTATTCCTCATTGGCTTTTGTAAAAACAGTAGCACTACTACAACTCAGGACAAAAGCTTCACACTAACTTGTTTAATGGGGAAAGCATGGTATAGGGAGCAATAACTACCAGCACACAGAAAAACACTTTTAAAGACATGAGATAGTGTGTTTGATGTGTGGGTGTGTTTGTCTGTGTCCTGTGGTGGGTTGGCACCCTGCCTGGGATTGGTTCCTGCCTTGTGCCCTGTGTTGGCTGGGATTGGCTCCAGAAGACCCCCGTGACCCTGTATTCGGATTTAGCGGGTTGGAAAATGGATGGATGGATAGTTTGAAGTATGTGTTATAATGCTACATTTTATTTAGCTCTGTGCACTTGAACCAACAAGACACTGTAGCCTAAAACTGCAAAAGCTAAGGCTGGAAGTTGAGACGGACAGCTTACCTAAAATATTTTGTACTGACCACAGAGGCAGATCTCGAATCTCCATGTACCAAAAGTAAGAGTAGGAAATGCAGCACTGCATTAAATGATCAGGGGCCTCATGTATGAAGAGTGCATATGCACTAAACTGTTGTGTACACCCGTTTCTACGCTCACTTCCAGATGTATAAAAACTAAACTTGGCGTAAAGTCACGCACATTTTCACAGCAGCCTCATACCATGAGTACACACTTTTCTGTTTGCTTTTGCACATTGGCGGCACCCTCTGTCAAAGCAGCACAACTACGTATTTCTGTTGCATTTCTTTTTTAGATTCACATCCATGATGCAGGCTGTATCAAATACACCAAAATTAATATTGTTTACAAATTTAAGGCACTTGATTGTAATTATTCTGTAAATATATAATGGTGCACAGGATGGCCAAACTATTCCAAATACCACAGCTGCTTTAGCGTTATTATTCTCAGTGCACCACTGAAAGTATTTTAAGCCACGAGCATCTGCATGGATTCCACTCACCTATGCCACAGTCTATTGGAACTTCTCCCATCCAGAATATGCTTCAGAGCCTTTCCAGCATGGACCTCGAGGCTCAGAAACAGTTTCATCCCAAGAGCTATAAATGTATTCAATCAGTCTATGAAGTGCTTCTGGTAGAACTGTTTGTACTTAAAATTACAATTGCCTCACTGTAAACTTGCACTACAACTGTAATACTGCACAACCAGAGCCACATTATGAATCATTTGCACTATCGGCACTGTATGTACATATATATTGTACTTATGCTTTCATATTGCATATTTTTCATTGTTTTTTATTGTATTTTTTTTTTATCAATTTATTGGAAAATAAGTTTATAGAGGAGTTGCATATTGAATCTCATTGTACCATACACTGACAATAAAGGAATTCAATTCAGTTCAATATAAGAGAATGCATTGTTCCTGCCTTGTTTTCTATGTTTACTGTGACTGGCGCAACCCTGGATGGATGGAATAATTAAACACATATAACAAAAATTTTCCAGCATTCCTTAAAAGTTTTGAAGAATCAGCATTCTAAGCTTGCAGCTGGTTTTTCATTTATTACAGACGCTTATTAAGTCGACATTTCGACTTTACTCCCGAAACAGACCTTTATTTTCTTCACTGTGTCCATTTTTTTTCTTCTTTGTGGCCCTAATACACTTCTGTATGACACTCAGATACTCGCCTTTTCACGTTGACTTTGATATCTGACCACTTCTTTTTTGAAATTCTTCCTTTTTATACATGCTTTTACCAAGACACCAATTAAAAGGGGATATTTATATTGATTTGCATATTTAAATATGCAAAATTCTGGGCGGAGTCAGGGTGGGGCTGTAGGCACATACATGTGCATTTAAATTCACATTGATTGGGATTTATAAAGGGAAAGTTCAAGGATCTTTGATTAGGCACAGTTTTACGCATCTGAATTTTTTTGTGCATATGCACATTTCTGTTTTTGTTTGTACGCCATGTTTTAGTGTGAATTATATGCACTGAATTATACAGAGGTCCTAGGTGTCCATGTGCAGCATTGTTATATGTATGATCAGCTCTCTGTTAAGGAGGTAAGCCTCCCAAGGGCCTGTGGGGATTTAATCGGGCTTGCCTTACCATTATATACATTCTCCATTAGATAAACATTTTCTAAAAATAGTTGGATGTAATTACATGATCAACAGAGAACAGTACAACATTACTTACAAGGTAATTTTTTTTTTTTTTTTACTTTTGTTTTTCAGGTTAAATGACCCGCTGAGAGCCACTCAGTTTGCCAGATGTGGTAGTTGAACTATCTGGCAGCGAGCCAGACACTTCAGCCACAATGTCATAACACAGGGCAGAGAGCTATAATTTTTTCACTTCTTCTTAATGTTTACACTACTTTTGCAACTTTCTCAAAATATGAATTATGTCCCCCTAAGTTTCTATAATCATTTTTGATTTCCTCCTTTGCTTTTTAGTCATCTCTGGCAAAGGACAGGGTACCATCAGGATGAGCTGTTTTCTCAAGGTTATAAAGTGAGTTGGTGGCTAAACTGCGATTCAAAAGAGGAACCATCTGGTTATGGAAATTTTTTGCCACTAACGAGCCCCATTGCCTTCTGCATTATTATTTAGTCATAGCAGTTTATTAGACATAAAACAAGGAAATCTTATAATACATTTGGCAAGTGTATAACAAATACTTCATTGTGCCTATCACTGAAATTTTGGTTTGTATTTTCTTCTGTATTGGTAACCAATTAAGATTAACTGCATATTATCTAATTACCACAAAATCCACTACCATTACTGACATGAAGCCACAGAAAGAAAACAGATGTTAGCAAATATCTAAATTCTTTAAACTCCTGATTTTGAATTATTTTGGAAACACTGGCAACAATGAACGTGATGAATGATAAAAATCAAGCTTTGTGAGGTGATGTGAGACAACTGGTGCAGTGGTAATGGTCAAAGTATTAGGCAGACACTTATATTCAGGTTAGCAAGTTCCTAAAGTTTAATAAGCATTATGCACTCTAACAATCTATACAATGAAAATGGAAAAAATGCAAAAACAAACCTGAATTTAGACTAGCTGAACAAGGTGAAAAATAAGTAATGGGCAGACTGAATGTCAACCTAATGGCAAATTATTACATAATCTTTAATTTGACTACACCATTTAGTATGAACACCATATAAATGTGCTTTACAGCAATACAACTTTTAATTATGGAGTATATTCAAGTAAATGAAGAATTGTCAAAATAATATAAACATCTTTGGTGAGGACAGTAGCTTAAATGTATGGTTTGCACACAGAAGTGTGACCAGAACATCATGTGTGGGTGGCCATTTGGCTTGTCTGGAGGGGCAAAAAATATCCATCCATCCATCCATCCATCCATCCCCATTTTTATAGGGGGGTCAAATAATAATAACAACATAGTTTTATATAACATATAAAAGCAAAAATTGTGGCATAAGTCATAACCTATTGTTCAATAAAATTAACAGAGGCAATGGAACTTGTATTATTATTTTTTGTGAACAAATATAGAACTACATCTACAAGGTAAATATCAATAAAGTCAAATGTATACAACATATGAGAGCAAGAACAGAAACGTGGCTTATTGTAGTCATGGGAGGCTATATAACATCAGTTTCCAGTGTTTAACCTGGATATTATCTACAGGATCAGTCTGCGGTTACTCTTGGCAAATTCTGAAATAAATTCATTCATGTCTAGATGTTCTGTGATGTTTTTCTCATGTGCCAGAATGACTAAATTTCTCTTCCTTGAATGCAGCATTGTTCGGCGGAGTGGAGTGAGAATGCGGTTCAGAGTAGAGAAAGAGCTTTCGCATGCAGCTGAAGACACACCAATGATGAGTGCTGTGATGCAGACATGGCTCTGACGTGCGGGATACTAGACGCGTGTTTGTGGAAGCCGCCACCATCTTTTTCTAGAGCTTTTTTCCAATTAGTGTAGCCGTGTTTGGTGAATATGTCCTCACGGTCCGAATTGGAAACACTAAATTTGAGGCAGGCAAAGCAAAAGCTGCCATCACGGACAACATAATATTCAAGCCATGGTCAAGACTGATACCAGCTTGCACTAAAACATCTGAGTGTCTTTCCGAATGCGCGCTTGGGATAATTAATTAAAATGGGCTGGGATGGGCTATCCATATTTAAGTCAGGCAGACCGGACTGTATATTTTGTTGAAGGCAGAGGTTTGGAGTACCCAACACGGGCACAGAGCTGGAGGATTGTGTAGGCTTATCTACATCTTTTGGAGTTTCAGTTCCCGACATGGGTGCGCTGTGCTCTGTGTTGGTAGCAGCAGTGCTGGGCTGAACCATGGAGCCAGCAGCTTGCGGAGGGACAGAGGTTGAAGATGTCTGCTTTTTAATAATCCACCTATGCATAGCCTTTGGTGTTACCAACCAGAAAATAAAAGAAGAATGGAACGTATATGCTGTTTTAATTAAAGAATGCGGTCAACAGGTTCAAAACATGCTGAAAAATGTGCGGCGAAGTGAACTGTGAGCAGCACGGTGCCGGTCTAGTGGAGGAGGCACTGACGGATACGCTCCAAATTCAAACGGGCCGATTGGAAAGCAACTCAGTTTTGAAAATCAAATGTTATTCTTCTCCAGAGTTTTCATTGGACAGACAGAGCATTTCGCAGGGTGGGGCATGGCTTGTCTCTGGGGGGGCAGTGCCCACCCCAGCCCCCCCGTGGTCATGCCTCTGTCTCAGATTAGGGGACAGCCAAAGGGTTGAATTTCAGGTTGTGAAAACACAGGAAAAAGGATTAGCAAAAAGGTACTAATGCCTTCTCTCTTTCTTTTCCATGAACCACGGAAGACTAAATGACTTTTCTTCACTTCCAGGTGACCTCACTACTGTCCCAACCTGATGACCCCACCCTGTTTCCCACCACCTTTAAATAATATTTCTTCATCCTTTCATCCTTTCTAATGTTCTGACCCATCTCCCATAGCATGATGCTGCCACCACCATGCTTCACTGTAAGCACAGTATTCTCACAAAAATAACTTATTAAAGGTTAATTACACATACTTGTAATAAATACTCATCCTTTTCCCCCTCTAGGTGAGCTTTGCCTTCTGCCTCACGACTCTGTCTCACCAAAGGAGGCTGGATGGCTCACTTTTATGTCAGTCTTGGGGGTACTTCTGTTACTGGGGCATAGCCTGGTGGAAGCACTTCTGGGTCACATGGAAAGCCTCCTGAAACAGGGAGTCCCTCTTCCTGCAGCACCCAAGGACCCCGAAAGGATTATGTCCACGCCAGTAGGGAACTGCCATCTATTATATTGGGGGAGAAACTGTTCTTGATATCCCAGCTCTCCCCTACTGTCCATTAATCTATCCCTTTGTATGATATATTGAAACAGCCCCATCACAGCCACATTATGCTTCCTTTTGGGATGGGGCCAGTGCAAAACTTACTATATATATATATATATATATATATATATATATATATATATATATATATACTGTATATATATAAACATATATATATATATATATATATATATATATATATATATATATATATATATACATACATACATATTGTGGGAATATCCCAAAAAAACAAGTCAAAAAACAAGAAAAGGTTTGGGGACCGTCCCTGTATATTGCCCTAAGACAATATATATGAAAAAACAGATCAAAAGACTTTAAATTTGCAAAGCACAATTGACAGTTTACTTTGAGAAATGGATCGTTTTTATACAAAAAGGATTATGGGAAAAGGAAGTGGTTGGCAGGAAGTGACGTTAGAAACAGGAACCAGAAGTAACGTCATCTTAGTGAGTCGGAAGTGATGTGATCTTGAAGAGCCGGAAGTGATGTCATTGAGGATGGCCGGAAGTGACGTAGTGGCTGCCATTTTGATGCCCGGAAGCGGAGGCACTTATTTTTCTTCTGGTTTTCTGTGGAAAGAAGAGATCCAGGTAAGTACCACGTGACACCCATATCTCGCGATAGTTCACTCACCTTTAGGCTCTTTGACTGCCTCCTAATTGCACGTGTGTGACAATATATATATATATATATATATATATATATATATATATATATATATATATATATATATACACGAAGGCAGTCAATAATTTATCTACCTAAGTAGAACAGAAAAGAGTTTTCAAAAAATGTGTTTTATTTTTCAATATAGTCCCCTGATAGCTCTATACACTTCATCCACATTTCCTGCAATAACCTTAAACCCCTTTGAAAAAAAATCTTCTGTTTGACCTTCAAACCAGGATGTCACAGCTGCCTTGACGTCTTCATCACTTGAAAACCGCTGTCTATGGAAAGATTTCTTTGAAACTCGGAACAGAAAATAATGTGAAGGAGCCAGGTCAGGACTGTAGGGTGGATGGTTCAGTCTGCTTAAACCCACATTCTTGGATGGCAGCCTGTAATTGATGTGTCATGTGAACCGGCACATTGTCGTGAAGAAGTTTACTTGATTTGCACGAGAACTTTCCTGTCATACTGTCTCTTGGAATGTTAGACTCGCACTGAGCCACAATTGTGCATGAGTATCCATGAGACATGTCACAATATGCCCAGACTTATATGTACATATGTGTGTGTTTGTGTATATATATATGTATGTGTATATATATATATACTTGTATATACTGTATATTGTCACACACATGCGAATAGGAGACAGCTAAAGGGCTTGATTAGTGATAATACCATATCAGACCAGGGGGCGGCAGGGTGTGCTGACTGTCTTTCTCAGTTCCTTGCAGACCATTCCCAGGAAATATCAGCAGGTTCTGGTGCCTTGGATGACACCACTTCCGGAGACTTGGATGACATCACTTTCGGTTCTGGCGCTTTGGATGATGTCACTTCTGGTTCCGGCCACAATGACATCACTTCCTCTCCAGTCCTTTAAAACCTCCAACTTACCTCCAGTCTGGCAGTTCTGTTTTGGTCTGTCTTGTTTTTTTGAAATTTTGCAGCCAGGATATAATATAAGGGTGACTGTCTGGAGAGTATTTCTTGTCACAATATATATATATATATATATATATAACATGAAAGTTCAAGTACAGACAACTGGTATAATGATTGGCGGATATTTTATTATGTGGGGATGGAATTGAAAGAGAATACTGGGAAAGGAGCCGGCTGAGGTAGATGGGATGTGGTGATGCCATCATTGGGGGACCAGAGGAAAGGAAGGAACCTGGAAATGGCTTGATCTGCTGGCTAGGGTTTTCGGGTGATTTCATGGTGGCATTTTCTCGTCTTTCCTGTCAGAACAAAGAGAGAGTGGTAAGTACACTGCTGTTGTCCCCTGACGTGCGATGTCGCGCTGCTTGTTGGGTGTTTAAGCTGCTCCCTAAATTCTCATGCGTGACAATATATATAAGCATATATACAAGTATATAAGCATGTACTTGGTTCAGATATGTGCATTTTACAATGGAACTTAAGGAAATAGCCAATGTAACCTCCCTATGCCATATTAAAAAAGCACTGTGAAAATAAGTTTGTTGGCATTGTCTTAAAGGAAACCTTGAATGAAACAATTATAGGAAACTTGAAAAACACTGGATAAAGCTGACATAAGGTTGAAAGTCTCTAATAATCTCCAAATAGAGTAACTAAAATTAAAACATTAAATGTTTACTTCTGCTTGCTCACATAAAAATTCACACCTTAATCAGTAATGTAGTGTGACAGCAGGGCAGAGAATGGGTGGCATACTTCATAGAGAGAAATTCATCAGAGATTTCTTCAGTAGTAACTTAGGCATTTTTGTAAAAACCATTAGTCAACTGACCATTTTGGATCACTGATCATTGATCAGCAGTCAAAAACAGTCAAGCAGCTCCATCTAACCTGACAGGATTAAATGCAGTTTCAGAATTCACCTTTGACAGAGCTGAAGTCTGTGTAAAGTAGTTCAACTTTTAAGTAAAATTCAGTCTATAAAAAATAACAAAAAAGCTACCATGTAACACTAGAATAATAAAAAATAACTAATAAATATACAGGTAGAAGACACATTACTAGCAAAAACAAACAGGGAGCTGGAGGAGTTATGTCAAAGTGAGTTCACTGCAAGAACTTATGTTTTAAATTTAGAAAAAAGCTCAGTTGAGGCGTTTGAATGCTCAGTGGGTGAATTGGTGCTCTAAGTTAAAATACAGACAATCAAAGCTGCATATTTCTTGGAACAAGTTCAAGTTCTTAAGTTCTCCAATTCTGTTTCTATCTTTTACTTTTAGGCGCACATTTTATTTTGTAAAACTCACATAGCATTTTCTAAACGGATGTTTAAAGATGAATATGTGAAAGAAGAGAGTATGCACAGCCCAATCGCACTACCTCCAGTGGCTTCTGAAATGCCAGTTCTGCTGTCTTTTGTGTTCCATTGAGTAGGCGACTTCTGAGAAGGTTTTGTAAAATCAGAGACAGAGTCAGGTGGGATGGAAAGTGTGGTGGAGTGAGGTAAGAAAGGTTTGTTAATGGACTGAGGTGCCTTCTGGGTTGAGTGTGCTTATTTTCCAGATGTGTGTGTTGGCGTCCTTCAGGGAGTATGCATTTTTCAATTTGAGAAAACAAATGTAGTCAGACAAGTTGGCATTACTAAACTGCAATGGTGTGTGATGTTTTGAATTTGTTTACTTCCCTTTGCAATGAACTAGATGACAGATTCTGACATTTCTGTTTTTGTTATTATGTGGCAAAGCATGCCCTGGCACAGTTTCCACTGGGTGGAATAATTTGTTTTCATTATTGCATTGCATTGCACTCCCTGCCATGGTTTCATCCAAATATGACACCTAGCTTTCATCACATCTTTTCAACTGACTCATCATGGCAACCATAAAGGAACATTGATCACATGTCAGTTAAAATCAAAAATGAATAGAGCTATTATCTATTCAGCCATCCATTTTTTCCATTACAGGGACATAATAAACTGGATCCTATCCCATGGTTGCTACAAAAACTGACTTTTACCTTTTTTGTTAATGTAAAGGATATGATATTTTTGTGTTTGACCTTAGCCTGTAGAACCAACCTTTTATTTCTTCTTTCCAAGTTTCCATTACGTAAGCATTAAAAAATTTAAATACAAAAATCAGTGCCATATTTATTTAACAATCTTTTCATGGATATTGTCAAAAAAATAACTACCTAAAATAATCTAGAAAAATGTAGCCATCTGAGATTAAAAGTATTCATTTCACTATAGAAACTCAAGTAACAAGGTTAAATTCTGTTGCAGCACAAGTCAAATTGCATAAATGCAATAGTATGACAATGACTACGTTTAGTGGATTTATTATGCTTAAGGTAGTACAGAAGAAAACAGAAAGTATGTGAAACTCTACAAGGTCCAGAAGTTAAGAGATCTTTTTCACAAGGGTCAAAAATTCTCTTTCTTAAGAGAGTTTTAGGAGATCAGAAAGGCAGAAGAGGATTTTAAGTTAAAGCAACTTAAATTTTACAGTTTTACCCTAATTCCTTCCCTTCATACTGCATCAAGATGGTGTCTATATGCTACACAATTTTCTTTAATGAAATAAAAAACAGGAAAATTCAAAAATAAGGAGTAAAAATTTAGCGGTAACATTTTTGAAGGATTGCAATTGCTATAAAAATTTCTGTAAGTTAAAAAAGGAAGCAAATCTACTGTTGATTTCCAATTAGACTCCAAGCACAATGTCTGGTGAAGACCAGGCATCGCTCATCATCTGCCTAAAACTGAGCTTACAGTGAAGCATGGTGGCATGGTGGTGGCAGCATCATACTATGGGAGACTGGTCAGAACTGTAGAGTACAGTACTACAGTAGAGGCTGTTGGAATTTGAGTTTGAGACCTTTTTTGCAAGTCATGTGAAATACTGACATTGCTAATTTGTGTAGTACTAGATAAGGAATGCATTAGGGCTTTTTAACTTTGGTTTCTGACATTAGACAATCTGTTTTCTAATGTTTAGATTGGTGTTTTGCCTGCCTCCTGATTACTTCTTTGATTTATGTAGGAAATGTGTCTTTTTATCTCCCAGTCATTACAGTTTTAAGTCCTTGGAATTATCACTTTTCTACCGTGACCTTGATAGAAAGTTTGGATACTCTGTACTGTTGACCCAAGTATTTAAACTCATCCACCTTCGCCAGATCTACTTCTTGCATCCTCACTATTCCACTGACCTCTCTCTCATTTGCACGCATGTATTCTGTCTTGTTTCTACTGACCTTCATTCCTCTCCTCTACAGAGCATATCTCCAGCTCTCCAGGGTCTCCTCAACCTGCTCCCTACTATCGCTACAGATCACAATGTCATCGGCAAACATCATATTCTACGGGGACTCCTGTCTAATCTCGTCTGTCAACCTGTCCATCACCATTGCAAATAAGAAAGGGCTCAGAGCGTATCCCTGATGTAATCCCACCTCCACCTTGAATGCATCCGTCACTCCTACCACAGACCTTACCACTGTCACACTTCCCTCGTAGATATCTTGTACAACTCTTACACACTTCTCTGCCACTCCCAACTTCCTCATATAATACCACAACTCCTCTCGAGGCACCCTGTCATATGCTTTCTCCAGGTCCACAAAGACGCAGTGTAACTCCCTCTGGCCTTCTCTACACTTCACCATCAACATCCTCAGAGCAAACATCACATCTGTGGTGATCTTTCTTGGCATGAAACCATACTGCTGCCCACTAATCATCACCTCACTTTTTAGTTTGATAACCAGCTTTACATGGTCTAAGTCTGAGCAATTTGAATTGTATGGTTACTATTTGGAGCCAAGTTCTATTTGGAAATTCTCAGTCTCATAATAACTGTGCATAATTTACTTTAGTCCTTTACTAAATTAATTAACTCATCCAGTTTTTCTGAATCTACTTGAATCCACAGTGGGATCTCATGGTAGAGTCTCACAGTCTCTTTACTCAGGGTCTCAGAGTTACAGCTATTTGCAAAGCAGAAACCAGCCCTGGATATGATGCTGGTTCATGACAGGACACAGTAGTACTTATCTTTTGCCGGTTTGGACACAGAATGCACATTTGCAAGTTGGCTAGAGAATTATGAGGGGCTTATGGTATTCACAATGTAGCTGTTTATCGCACACCTCCTTTTCCTATTCAAACTAAATCATCCACAATCCTTCAGCCTAATTTAGTGAAGAGCACTAATCATTCTTTCTGATCTAACAAAGGTGAAGATGAGTGGCATACAATAATTACTCTTAAGAGTTATTTTATGTAATAATCTGTAAGATATGCGGCATCACAGTGAATCATCTCTCATAGTCACAATGAAAAAATCCAGCAAAAACAGCTGAACCTGAAATTGTATTTTTATGTTTTCATTTTGCAGATTTACACTCAGTTGTATCAGGTAAGGCATCACCAGTACTAAATGGATTGTGTAGTTGTAGGCTCTGCAATGAAGTTTAAGGTGAGTAGATTTTTGTTGTCTCTACAGTTCCTGATATTCTGTGGTTCAGGCTGTAATTTGGGAAAGATGCAGTTGTCCGTATTATTCTGTCCTGACAAGCAGTGGTTTTAAACTGGTCTGATATGATTGAACGCACTTGTATGTGCCACGATGCCCTGCCCTGCCTGTGATGGACTATTGACCAGTCCTAATAGGGTTCCAGCCCCAGAATCCTAAACTGGACAAAGCAGGTTAGAAAATAAAAGAATCAATGGTTTCCATTTTTTCATAATCATAGCACTCAGCTAGGACAGGTTCTGTGTCTTTTAATTCCTAATTTACACTGGAATGGATAGTGGACTGAATAGATAAGGACAGCGTTATTTTGCCCAGCTTCCAACATTTTTGAAATTTCTTTATTTCATGGGAACTATATAAAATGTTGTAAATAATATTTCATAAAAGATTAGCTACTTTTAAGGTAAGAGTTGTTTATTACTGGTGATTTGTTTTCATCTAATTAGCCATTAATCTTGTGACTTAAAATTACCAAACTGTTTAATACAATTTAAGCCCCTGCTGTCAGACAAATAATTATTTTGTAATTTTGTCAATTTTTTATTGAGATATTTATTTAATACGATTCCTTCAGCACTTTGTGTACTAGTGTTCCATGAACTAAAATATTTCTTGAAATACCCTTTAGATATTTCAGAAGTCTTTGTTTATCTGATGAACGTGCAGGATGATCTTTATTTTCTGTCAACTTTTCATGGTGAAATTTGCACTGGCAACATTCCATGCTTATCAGACAAGGCCATTCTCCCATCTGCAGCATTTTCCAGCATTTCATGAGGAATTCCCACATGTTACTAGACCAGCCAACAGGTGTAATTCTCCCATCATGGCATGCTCTGCCAGTAGATTTTTTCCCAGATGGCCATATTGCTTATAGACCTGCCCTGAGGGACAATAAGGGGCACTGTAAGTGCATGTTCAAACCCACAGAACTGGATATTCTTGATCTAATAATTTTACTTTGAGGTACTCCAAATTTCCAGAGCTCCTTGTCACATAGCATGGACTGAGCCCACACACTCTATACAGGAACATCACTTATGCCAATGCTACTCAAATTTTTTCGTTTACCAACCAGAGCTCATCGCCATAGCTGAGGATGGGGATATCGATTGACTTTTGCTATAAATCAATAGTTACGCCTGAGAACCCAGCTAATGTTTAGCCACAACATTGTTTGTTTTAAATAAATTCTGTTTAAATATTCAGATATTTTTAATTCAGAACATTGGTTATGGTTTCCTGGTGCATTGATGTAAGTTTTCACTAAGCTCTTGAAATTCAACAGAAAGTTTTTGTAAGACCTCAGAGGCTAGCTATAAGAGTAATGAATATCTCTCACACTTTAAGATAACCAAACAACCAACCAATGATCTCAAGAGTGCGCATCCTCCAGTTTGCCTATTGCCCAAACCGTTCCACTGAAGATATCACATCATCTATTCGTTGTCTGGCAATGTCCCATCTGGACAAAACAGACACTTATTCTAGGATGCTTTCCATTGACTTCAGTTCAGCTTTCAACACCATCATCCCTCATAAGCTCATAACGAAGTTGGGTGTACTAGACTTCAACTAGCAACAGAGTCCTGGACCTTCTGACAGAGAGACACCAGACAGTGTGTATTGGAGACACCATCTCCAGTAGCATCACACTAAGCACTGGTGCCCCCCAGAGCTGTGCTCTTAGCCCACTTCTATTCACAAATTAAATTTGTGGATGACACAATGGTCATGGGTGTCATCAGCAATTGGAATGAAGATATGATGATTGGCAGACTGGAGCAATTACAACAAGTTGTCTTTTAATGTGGTCAACATGAAAGAGACAATTGTTGACTTCAAGCAGTCCCCTGCACTCCACACCCTAGTGCACATCGAGGACTCTGCATAGAACTGGGCAAGAGCAACAGATTTCTTGGGGTGCACCTGGCAGCTGACCTTACTTGGTAAAATAGCACTACCTCCATTACCAAAAAGACCCAGCAGCATCTTAGGTGACTTAGAAAGGGGTACCATTGAGAGTGTTCTGAGAAGCTGCATCACTGTCTGGTTTGGAAACTGTCATGTCTCTGACCGTAAGGTTATACAACATAGAGTTTACATAGCAGAAAAGATCACTGGGACTTCTGCAAAGCCTGTAGCATTGTGAAGGACCACTCCAACCCCCTCTTACGGTCCCACTTCCACCTGGCAGAAGGTACCATAGCATCTGAACTAGTTCTTCTAGGTTCTACACCAGCTTCTACCCCTTGGCTGTATGGTTTCCCTTCTTCCCTCAAATCCACTTATAGCAGCTTATTTATTTGCAATACATTTGTTACATTTTACTACTATTGTTTTTTTATTAGTTATTGTTATTATTTATGTATTATCTTTTTCAAATCATTACTAACTATTCATTTACTATTGATTTTTTTTTTCTAATTATAGTATTGTATAGCTCTTTACTTTCCTTGCATTTGTCCCGTAGTTATGTACATGTTGCACCGTGATGCTGTTGAACGTTATTTCTTGCCACTGTTTGCTGCAATACTGTGTATGGATGGCATGACAATAAACCCACTTGACTTGACTTGACTTGGCAAAGCATCACACTGTTCCTGACTGTTTCAAATGATGGGATAAGACCTCAGTTATCTACAGCAATATGAGAGTGTTCAAAGAGGACTTGAAGTGTTTTAAGAACAGTAAAATGGAAATAAAATACACAGAGAAAAGGGCAGCTTTCTCTTCTTATATTTTTCTGAAATGTTCACCTACAAGAAAGTAATAAAGCACCCACCAAACAATATGGTGCCTAAAGAGAAATGATTACTAAAATTAGGCAGGATAAAATCAAATAAATCAAGACCAGACAACATTTACCCAAGAGTTCTGTATAAACCTGGTGATTATATATAGTAACTCTTAAAAATGAAAGCTGGCAAATGGTGTATCATTATACAAAGGAGGTGAATGGCCAACCCTAATAAAAAGCCTTTTAGTTTAAATTGTACCACAAGTAACTTAGTGGAGGCAATTATTAAAGACAACTTAGAACAACAAACTCCAATTACTTGTGTATTAGTGGACAGTCAGCTTGGACTTAGACTGGGACTGGGTTTCACTAACATGCTAAATTTTATTAAAAGTGCCACACGAAAGATCAGAGATCATGGCAGAAGCAACAAACAATTAAAAAAGTAGTTCGCAAATGGGTGTTGAATTGGGTTAAGCACAACAAAGGGTAAGGCGGCATGGTGGCGCAGTGGGTAGCGCTGCTGCCTCGCAGTTGGGAGACCTGGGGACCTGGGTTCACTTCCCGGGTCCACTCTGCGTGGAGTTTGCATGTTCTCCCCGTGTCTGCGTGGGTTTCCTCCGGGCGCTCCGGTTTCCTCCCACAGTCCAAAGACATGCAGGTTAGGTGGATTGGCAATTCTAAATTGGTGCTTGGTGTGTGGGTGTGTTTGTGTGTGTCCTGCGGTGGGTTGGCACCCTGCCTGGGATTGGTTCCTGCCTTGTTGGCTGGGTTTGGCTCCAGCAGACCCCCGTGACCCTGTGTTCGGATTCAGCGGGTTGGATAATGGATGGACAACAAAGGGTAAGCCATGGTGCAGTTGTAAGGTGGGGTTTCTTAGAGTTTGGTTTTGGAGCATTAATCTAATTTATTTACATAAATGATCTACATAAAAATGGCAGACGTTACTTGGTGTACTAGTAAACATCACTGACTCAGAAGACTCCCTAATCTTGACATAATTCAGATTTGGGTAGTTAAGTGGCCAATGACCTTTATTGAAAATACATATACAGTTTCACAAATAGAGAGTAAGAATATTAGGTATAATTACACAGTTGGGGGTCTGAAACTTGAAAATATGACTTTTGTGAAAGGAAGTTGAGTGCTAGTGTCAGTTTATACATCCAGACTGTTTACAGAATCGATTAGGAGTTCTGATATCATGTTGGGTTACATAGCATGCTATGTGGAGTACAAATGAATGAAAGTTATTTTACAAATGTCAAACACACTTGTTAAACCTCATCTCAGTTATTCTGTTCAGTTTCTGTTCTCCAAAAAATGGCATCACTTAAAATTTTCCAAATAGTGACTAGACTGATGATGGGATGATGAACTTCAAGGAAAGACTAAAGGACGTGAATCTTTTTCAGTTTAAGCAAACAGAATTTTAAAGTTATGACTTGACAAGAAAGAAGTGTTTAACAATATGAAGGGAGTTTATGGGGTAGTTGTCAGTTTTCAAACCAGTAGAGATACTGTATTTCTGGAAGCATATTATTCTTGCCTGCAGTCCCATTAATTTAATTTTTCTATGACTTTCTCATTATTTATCCATCCTCAAAACCTTTTAATCCTGCACAAGATAGTGCAGCCCACAGTCACCCCCACCAGCAAAAAGTGCAAGGCAGGGTGGGATCTTAAATATTGCACAGCATTATTTCCTATTTATTTAATTTATGCTTTGCATTTAATTTGTAAATTTGCTATATTTTCTTTTTTCTTTTTATTATTTCACACTTATTGATTCAAAAGTATTGTGAAATCAATCTCAATATAATTATAAAATTTACTTACAAAATTTATGTAGCTCCCCCAGGACTTTCAACAAGGTACAACATTTAAAGAAAATAGATAGAAAGAAGGGTGAAAAATGTATGTTTTTTATTCAATCACTGAAAATTATAAGTAGAGTAAAAATGCATTATTTTTGTTTTGTGCATTGCTGGAAATGAAACTGTTCCGCTCTAGTGGTTTACATGCCAAAACCTTAAACAATTTTGGTTGTTAAATAACAAGGCTAGTGCAGTTGCTCATGTTTTATTGAGAATATTTTGATATGGAGCATACATTTAGACTTATTTATAGGGTATATCTGGGATTTGAGCAGGTAGTAAAGCATGGTAACATTCTTTTATTAACTTAGTGAAATGTGTTTTCCACCTGTTCTAGAATCCTTCTATAAAATGTAAAGTTTTATAGAAATTCTCTGCTATTACACATATTGCGGGTGGTAACATTTTTCATAACCAGAAAACAATTTGATTTTCAAAGATCTATATAATATACTGCATATTTACATTACAAAATATGAAGGGAATATAAATACTAACACAAATAAATACAAATTTCAATAATACTTGTCATTATATTTCTCAATTAACTTGTAATTCTCAGACTTGTCAAACATCGTGTAGCAGATAGAGGCTTTGTCAACCTCTTGAACCCTCAGGTACCACTCTGGACACCAGATGAAAGTATAAATGTTATTTATTTCACTATTAAATCGTTCACAAAGCACTCTCCACACCACACTCATAAACCCAATAATTCTCTCTCTCACTAACCAATCCTCCTCGCCCAGACACTTTGCCACCCTACCTCCCAGCTCAGTTCAGTGTCTGGGCTTTCCCATAGTCCTTTTATATTCCCTGACCCGGAAGTGGTTCCTGGCCAAACCCACAAGTCCGTTTTCCTCCCAGGTCAGGGTAAACAGTCCTTTTATTCATCCTGGGAGCACGTCGTTCCTTCCGGTCACGTGATGCTGACGCACTCCCGGGTTATAGGGCACACAAGAGCCCACTAGCCCCCTTACAGCGACTCCCAGTGGCCCCCAAGGTATCCAGCAGGGCTGTGTATATAAACTACAAAGTCCATGAGGCACTGCTGGAACTCGGGGCACCATCATGCTGTCCGGAGGGCTCCTCCTAGCGGCCTGGGGGTGGCGACCGGAGTCTGTAGCCGGTCGTCCATCACAATCGACATTGAATTGTGTTAAGCATGTGCATCGGTTTTTTTAGAGGTCCGCTACTCAAGGTCACACGTTGCCTCTTGTGTTCCTGCATTTAAATTTAGATAATGGTTAGACTGGAAACATCAGTTCTTCATCCTTATTCAGTATAAAGTGGCCAAGTGACAAAAATAAACAAAATACATCATAATGTTGTGAATACTCATAGAATTGTCAAAGTAAATACCTAACTAAGGTTATATTGTCATTTTATCTGAAGGATATCATATGCAAAAGAAAAGTATTTCTGGCTATTTGAAAGGCATCTTAACTTAAGTGATTTATTATGACAAATTACACGTTGTGAAAAAGAGACCAGGGAGACAGATTAAGGGTTGGGGAACTGTCCCCATATACTGTAGATTAACCAAATTACTTTTGTACAGCACAGCAAGAGTGAGCATATACATTCGTCATTGATACCTGAAAGGCAGCTGGTTTTATGGCGGATGGACCGGAAATTGTTGCAGAGATGAGATGACGTGAACGGGATGTGATGGAGATGATGTCATCAGAGGACGACCGGGTTGGAGTCATCATGTGTTGACAGCTGGAATGCAGAAGTTCTTCCTAGTACATGATCATGTTTTAGCGGAGACTTCACGTAAAGGGATTCATCTGGTCTTTGGTCTTTCCGATGAAAAAAGGAGAGATGCATTAGTACGCCATCTTATATCCTCGTCCAGTGAGTTTTCGCACTCTGTTGGTCCTTCTGGCTGCCCCCTAACCATGTGTGTGTGACCATGTTTATTTCACTGAGTACAGGTTCAAGGGACTTGTACAAGTTTGCAGTTATAATGCAATACCAGAAATGGGTAAACTACACACAAAATAGGTTAAACACATGGCAAAACACTGAAACTTCAATTTCACTCTCAAAAAATGCTTTGCATTGGAAAACCTGTTAAATATAAAATGAAAGGGTGTTGTAAGGTGCTAGTCAGATAGCATCTGGGGTAGTGTGCTCACTTGTCTAAACAAAAGACATAGTAACTTTAGAAGCTACCCAGAGAAGAGCAACCAAAAGAATCTGGGGACAAAAGCACATACCCTACTGTGACTGGTTGAGGAAATAAAACTTCATGAGTCTTGGACATAGATGGTTAAGTAGGAGCTTATAGTATCTCTTTAAAATTCTCAAGGACATCAATATAATTGATGTGGTACGTTGAGGAATATGTTATCTGCATGTAGTAGCATTAAGAATATGTTTCAGTTACCTTTCTTTTCATCTTTAAGGTGTTGAAAGTAGTAAGGCAATACTTTGTATTAATTAGGTCATATGGATGTAAGCTCTCTCTGCTGATGTGTTTGTAACATGTGTGTTGGTCACTTAGACAAGAACTGGTTTGAACCTGCTGACTGAGCAGATCTGCTTGACTGGCGCATCAGCTCAGCATACATGCCTACCTAGCCACACAAGCACCAAACATGGTAATTAAACAGTACAGTGATCCCTCGCTATATCGCGCTTCGCCTTTCGCGGCTTCACTCTATCGCGGATTTTATATGTAAGCATATTTAAATATATATCGTGGATTTTTTGCTAGTTCGCGGATTTCTGCGGACAATGGGTCTTTTATTTTCTGGTACATGCTTCCTCAGTTGGTTTGCCCAGTTGATTTTATACAAGGGACGCTATTGGCAGATGGCTGAGAAGCTACCCAACGTACTTTTCTCTCTCTCTCTCTCTCTCTTGCGCTGACTTTTTCTGATCCTGACGTAGGGGGATTGAGCAGGGGGGCTGTTCGCACACCTAGACGATACGGACGCTCGTCTAAAAATGCTGAAAGATTATCTTCACGTTGGCTACCTTCTGTGCAGCTGCTTCGTGAAGTGACATGCTGCACGGTGCTTCGCATACTTAAAAGCTCGAAGGGCACGTATTGATTTTTTTATCTGTCTCTCTCTCTCTCTCTCTCTCTCTGCTCCTGACGGAGGGGGTGTGAGCTGCCGCCTTCAACAGCTTTGTACCGGCGGTGCTTTGCATACTTAAAAACCAAACAGCCCTATTGATTTGTTTGCTCCTTTGAAGAGGAAGATATGTTTGCATTCTTTTAATTGTGAGACTGAACTGTCATCTCTGTCTTGTCATGGAGCACAGTTTAAACTTTTGAAAAAGAGACAAATGTTTGTTTGCAGTGTTTGAATAACGTTCCTGTCTCTCTACAACCTCCTGTGTTTCTGCGCAAATCTGTGACCCAAGCATGACAATATAAAAATAACCATATAAACATATGGTTTCTACTTCGCGGATTTTCTTATTTCGCGGGTGGCTCTGGAACGCAACCCCCGTGATGGAGGAGGGATTACTGTAATTATTGCCAGATTTTGTACACCAGAAACAAGGTTTAGACCATAAAAAATGTGTAACCATTTGTTTCTGCTATTGCTATACTATCATGTTTATGCTCAGATACATACAACTCCAGCTCACTTGTTTTATTTATGATACTTTTTGGTGTAAAGGAGCCCCTGTTGCGTTTTCTGACATACTTTTGCTGAATGATTCTTTGGCTGAAAGTCCTAGGTGTTTGCATGTCAGAGATAGGATGCACAGCATTGTTCATAATGGCACTCAGTTTTGTCTTCATTCTCTCCTCCACTGCTACCTCCACTGGGTCAAGGGCTGGCCCAATAACTAATCCTATCTTTATAATTAGCTTGTTGATTCTGTGGGCTTCCCTTAAAGTGGAGACACCAGCTCAGTACACCACAACATAGAATTTCACACTGGCCATCTCAGAGTTGTAGGAAATGTGAAGGATGTCGATACACACATTAAAAGAGTACAATCTCCTAAGAAAAAAAGATTTTGCTCAGCCTTTTCTTATATAGTCTGTCTGTGTTAAAGAGACCAGTTTAACCTGTCATTAATGTGGACCCCAAAGTACTCGTAGGAGTAAACAACTATTACATCCACTCCATGAATAGTGACCAGACATAGAGGAGGCTCATCGGTATGGTGAGAGTTCATAACCAGTTCCGTATCAGAAACACTGTCCTTAAGTCACATTGGAAAACCTAAAATAAAAAATTAAAGGGTGTCATACAGCATCTGGGGTAGTGTGTGCAGTTGTGCTCAGTTTCCTAATCAAAAGGCATATTGACTTTAGGAGCTGCCCAGAGACCATATGGTCTTTCACATTTGGACTCAATAGTTCAGGATAAACCTGCCAAAGTTCCTAATAATGTAGGACCTAAGGACTACTGTCGTAATTAGGTGAAGAGGCACCTGCTTCATAAGGTTAGACAATGAGCTCACTGGGGGAGCAGCAGCAAGAACACTGCCACCAAGAGAACACCATGCCAGGAGTTCACTTGAGGGACAGCAGCATAACTGCCAGAGCCGAAAACCACCTGAACACTGTTACACAATGTCTGTTTGGGTCAACATCATCTATGAAAGCTGCTAAACATCCACGGTATATGGTGTGCTTGTCACATTCATTTACTCTGCTTCCACTTTGGCATATTTAAGTAATGTTAAAGAATATATGACCATGTTAAAGACTATTGACTGGATAGAACATCTAAACTGGCTCCTCTTGCCTTCCTGCTCTATTTGGTTGATCTGGGGATAGACAAAAGGGGGGCAGCCACCCAGAGAAAAGAGTCACAATAGTACAGTACTTGATCTTGCGTGAAGTCAGTCTGTGGTCCAGGGTGCAAGTGCACTGTGGCTGTTGTTCCGTGTCTCCTTTCAAATGGGTAAGTGCAGGAATAGAGCATAATGGATTAGAAGGCAACATAAAGCTATGGGTCTATGGGAAAAGAGCCTGCAAGCTGAAACACATGATTTGTATTTTAGGAGATGTCGTCCCAAATCCTTTTCATGATAATCAGTAGAATTCAGTAAGTTAAGAAGTTAATTAAATACTAGAGAATGTTGATGTAAATTAATAAGTCCATTTAAGTTTGAATCCAGGAAACACTTTCAAACAAACTACTGAGTCGTAGACTTGAAGGAGGAGCTGACAGCTTTTGAAAAGGTGTCTAGATGAGATACTGGGACAGTTTTGCTATTTGCTTTGCTATTATTGCTATCAGCGTTCCTGTTAGTAAACCCAAGAATTGAATGGTCTCCTCTCTTTTGACAAAGTTCTGATGTTCTTAGGCAGGTTACTTGTTCAATGTCACACATCATGTCAGATTCAGTGTCCACCTTCTCCTTAAACTCAGTTTTGTAGTATAAACAAATGAAAAACAAGAATAATATTAACCTTTCAAAAGTAGGTTTAGAAAGATAATGGGCTGTCATTATTGATTTTACTGTCTATTATTTTTTATGTGCACATACCTTTTTCAAACATTTATGCTTTATTGTTATTTGGTTCCCAGTTTGGTAAGCATGTTTGTGACTTTTGGGCATTCTCACTGTATTCACATAAGTTCCCTCAGGCTACATTAGTTCCCTCTTACAGATGAAAGACAAAAGGAATATTAAATTATGTTTAGCTCATTGGTTGACCTTAAAAGACTTTAGTAATAATTTGATGAATGTACTGTAGGTATTTGTATTTTTGTTAAATTGTTTGTTAGAGCACTGTTTAGGAAGGATGATTACAGCTATCAATATGTTGTATGTTTTTATTAATATGTTATTTGTATGAGTTCTGAATCAAACTACAAGATTCTGACATTGTTATGGTATAATGTAAATTGTAAAGAGAAAAGTATAAAATAAATCTAGATCTATCTATCTATCTATCTATCTATCTATCTATCTATCTATCTATCTATCTATCTATCTATCTATCTATCTATCTATCTATCTATCTATCTATCTATCTATCTATCTATCTATCTATCTATCTATCCTCCCACAACGTGTTTGTTTGTCGCTAATAAGCACATCATTTTCTTTAGGCTCTAAAACATACAAAAAAACACAGCAGCAAACTTTTGTTTCTTCTGGGCTTTTAAAACAAGGCTTCTAATTTATTGTCACTTCACAGCAGTGGAAAAAAAGAAAGAAGAAATGCATAAGCTGGGACCTTCAAGCTTTTATAGTGGCAAAGGGGGTGTAGACAGCTTCCACCTCCTCCCCCACCGCTGTGAAGGCAGTCACTTCTGTCACATTAAAAAGAAAGTGCCGACTTCAGCCCGCAGCATTCCCATCTCTTTTGCTAAGAAACATGCAAAAAAAAAAGTGTAGCACCATTAGCATTTTGCAATATGACCTTGACTTGGAAAGACACATGTTAATAAGCCTTCAACAAATTATAAGCTGTTTGGTCGATTTGCCTAGTGAACTGTTAATTGTAAAACTGGAAGACATTATGTTGAGCTTTCTACATTACATCTTTTCTGTTTTAACAGTGACACTTCATTGAGTGCAATTAACAAAGCCTAAGAGATTTATTAACATACTTCTTCATGGTCAATGATCCATTACACTTAAGACATAACATTGTAAAATGCGCATTATCTCCTTTTGGCACTTATAATAATGCTCCAGGAACGAGAATGACATATGCTTAACCAGATAAAGCTGCATTATTAGCTGACAAATCTTACAATTTATTGGACATTTAATTTATCAGCCTTAAAGCACTTTAACTCTTGTGGATTTAAAAAGTCTGTTCTCAACGAAAACCTGTAAAAGTTGTGTAACTGCTTCCAATGGCAAATTGTAAATGTTGTCATGCGGATAATTGCAACCTAAATTATACCCCTACGGCCCCTCCCTAGACTCGGCCCATGCAGATAACGCCCAGGTAGCAGGAGTAAATCGACATTTCATGGGATTCTTCACAATTTTCAATGGATTCAAAAACATTTATTTGCCAAACCAATTTAATATTATTAAGTGTTTATCATCATTAAAAACATCTCAGTATTTTTTACTAAAATAGTAATTAAATTTATTTCAAAAGTTTGTATATGTATTTAGATATATGTATATAAATCCATCCATCTTTCCCAGGTTTAGAGAACAGACAATAATACTATACAGAGGTTAATAAATGAGAAATGTGACCAATGCAAAATAAAAAAGTGCCTGGCTGGCTCAGTCCTGATTTATTTTAATTGGCTTATTTCTGTTATTTTTGTTACTGTGTTCATCATTTTGAAATTTCGACAAGCATGCATCATTAAATGATGATTACATGATAAATTTTGGATTCGTTGAATTTTCTCTTCACTGTCTTGTCTCCTTCTGTCTGTCTGTCCTCTTTCTTTCTCTGTCTCTCTCTGAGTAGATCTCATGTCGCATACTGTACTACTTGCATGATTTAACTGCCAACTGCAGCCATTTTAACTGCTTTTATCTTTGGGAGAAAGGGTGGAACACCCCAGGGCACAATAATATGTTTTCAGTGGACGGTGGCAGATTGAACATTCTTTAGAAAGGAAACAAATTTTCTCTGTGTAGATGATTGTTGAAAGTCTGTCTCTTCCAGTGCCTCCTTAAATTGTTTTCTTTGACATTATGTACTTCTCCATAAGTAACATCGAAGATAGATAGATAGATAGATAGATAGATAGATAGATAGATAGATAGATAGATAGATAGATAGATAGATAGATAGATAGATAGATCATTTTATTTGTGACATTGCAGGCTTGCCGTTTTGATGGCCGCCCCTGCTGCTGATGATGGAATGTTAACTCATACTATGGGTGACTCATCCCTGACTGATTCAATTTTTCAGCACCATTACATAGCTCTCCCTTCAGAGTCCCTGTCCATCAGTGACCACTTCCAACTTCTTGAATCAGCATGTAACTCTTCGAAACTGCAGGGTGGTGTTTGTTTGATCTGCAGTCACCTGGCCGGTGATATCAACAGGTGTTGCACCAGGGATGTTGAGTGCTGCATTGTTAGATGGTGCTGCACAGATGTTGAGTGCCAGGCTGTCATGCAGTGCAGAAGGGGTGACAACCACTGCACTCTGTTGGTTGCAAGTGAGCGGGGGAACCAAATTGTATAGAGCTGCAAATGTATTGGGGTCTTGGCTGTTTTCCTTCACTGAACTGATACTCAGCTTTGAGACTCTCCCTCCTTTTCTGCTCTGTAATGCCTATGTGATCCCCTCGTCTTCCACCACTAGCCCTGCTTCACAAGGTTCACCTGGGGTCAGTGAAAACTTGAGCTGCCACACTTTTTTCCAATTCCATGATCCAGAAGCCTCTCCTGTCATCCGCAAACCCAGGCCTAACAACCTTAATAGATGGCGAAGTGTTAAGTGGAGCTGCAGAGATACAGTATTGTTTACCACTCTCTACTTATAATGCAAATAGCACTTCAGATCCCAGATCTCAGCCTAAAGACTCTTCAGCAACTCCTCTAAGAGCAAAGCAGGCCCATTGGATGATAGTTCTTATTCTTGTCCGCTTTTAATATCAATGTAGTGGTAGAATGGACCTCTTGCTCTTTGCATGGCTCCTTTAGGTGACTTGCTATCCTTAAAATGAATGCTCACTGTTGCCGCACTAGATGGAATTCTTTATGTGCCTTTGTAGTGTAGTACCTGTAATTGTGGATGAAGGTGGTGTGGAGAGATAATCAGAGTCAGACCAGGGATAGTGATATTCATTCAGGTCAGACATCAGGATATGTGAAGATGGTAAATAAGCAAGTTCCCTGGTTTTTCCTGATACTCCATACTACAAACCCTTTATTTTAGCCCTAGAAAGGCACAACTGAAGGTGCATAATCTTAGCAATCTACTATGTATATTGTGTCACGCATGTGCGCATGGGAGACTGGTTAAAGGCTTCAGTGATGGTAGTTAACTGCCAGACCAGGAATTAGCACTGTGTACTAATGTATTCTCTTCTCCCCCCATCTGCAGAACAGAAGATGGATAGTCACCTTGTTGCTGACATCACTTCTGTTGTTTATCCACCTTGAGCCACCACTTCCTGCCACATGACCACTTAACCCAAGAACTGGCCACCATGTTACCAGTTTCCGATTAAACTCGCATTGGAAAAGAAGACTCCACAACTATTGCATGTTTTTTTTTGTTACTTATATCATCCAATTGTACAGGCTCACCAAGGAGTTGGTGCCCCAACTCTTTATCTTTGTCTGTTGCATCTTTTACTCATATATATATATATAGTATATAAAATATATAAATATATATAAAAATAAATATATATATACAGTATATATATATTGTGATGAGATTAACAAGACACGGAAGCATTATTTTGATCAAAAATCAAAAACATTTGACAACACATAGCAGTAAGTAGGTAATTTTAATAGACAAAATGGTGGCTGGAAGGAAATATGCGGGAACCGGAAATGACACCATCAAGTAGAGCCGGAAGTGACAACGTCATGTCGGGACCAGCAATGATGTCATCATGCTAAGCTGGAAGTGACATCATCATTCAGGAACCGGAAAAGTAACATCATCATGAGGAGCCGGAAGTGGAAATGATGTTTGGTCCAGTACGCCATATTGTGGATTTGAAATTGCAGATGGTAGGTGAAATATTTCATTACTTTTCTTCAGTATTTCTGATGAGAGAAGAGGAGAGGCATTAATGCTTGATAATAACCCTTTATCTCACTAGAATTCACTCACCTTATATTATAAGCGTCACCAACAATGTGCAGAGTTATCATAAATGACTGAGGTACAATAGACTGAATAGGAGAAGGAAGGCTTGGGTTTTATAGGGGGAGAACAGGAAGGGCTGGGATCTCAGACAGAAGTGAGGTCTGCAGGAGTGCGTGTTGTAGCAATGGAAGTAGGCAGAGTCTTAGGTGGGCTTTCCTTCTGGTGTTCTGTGGAAGAGGGAGAAATAGCATTAGTACTGTTCATCAACCCCTGGCTCTGCATCTTATTCCCAGTTAAGCCTTAGACTGCCTCCCATGCGCATGTGTGTGACAATACCTATATATATATATATACTGTATGTGTATATACTGTATATATATATATATATACTGTATATATACAGTAGATATACACACACACACACATATGCAAGTATATATAAAGATGCTGTTTATACAGTAAATGGTTTGGCTTCTCATTATCCTGTTCTTAAAAAAACATTCCAAACTTAATTGAATGGAAAGAAGGATATACTGTATCAACTAGGTTTGAGTATCCTGAATGGATTCAGCAAACTATTCATTTGTAGTAAGCAAAAAGGCTTGTCAGAAACGCAAAGCCTTCCACAGCAAAATCAAAAGTGTGTATATGGGTCCACTGTTTCAATGAATAGTAACATATACACTTTTAGAAGTTACTTTAACACTATAAAACTTAATATTTTACACTTATGATTTTTCTGTTCACTAATCAATGAAGGAATTCTTTATTAGTATGATATATATTTTAAATTCTTTATTAGTATGATATATATTTTAACATTAAATTGCCATCTGGGATTTTTTGCAGAAAGCCTTCAGGGCTGAGGAAGGTGAAAACTCCAATCAACATACCCAATAGTAGTTATCTGTCTACACACCAAACTCAGTTGTTTGGATAATTTTGACAGGATGCCAGCCCAATGCAGGACACATTCAAGCCAATGCCCACACATATGCCAAAGCACACACTTATGTCAATGCTCACACACGGTCATATTAAATTCCAACAGATTACACATTCTGCACAGTATGGGAGTAGAGCAGAATACCCAGAGAAACATACGATTTAAGTGTAGTTGCAGGTAGCTGTGAGGGAGCTGCACTAACGACTGCGTCATTGTGCTGCCTTTCCCCAAATGTACTGTAATGAGCTTAGTTTGAAGGCAAAGTGTCAGAAATGGTATTAGAAAATTAGAGGTGGCTTATGCTGCCTTCATTAATGCAGTTTAGTAGAGCTAGCTGACAACAGAAAGGTAACAGTTTTATAAGGATTTGTCTACATTGTTTTCTTCATGCATTTAACCTAATTGTATGGAAAAGTGTTCATTAATTATTCAAGCACCACATTAAGCCGATTGTTTGTATTTAGAGAATCTGCAGGAATACTGTAGGTAAGCAGTGCATTAAAGGCTGATAGACACAACAAGCCAGTTTTGAGCTCTAAACAGACCCAAAGGGTTAATACTGTCTCCTCTGAAGAGAATCTATTAAGCAGCTCTGAGGTCATGAACATGGCAAACAGTTATTATCAGCAATTAATGCACTGAGTTTTCATATCTGGAGGTTAACTTCAAAGGAGATGAGGAATTCTGAATACTAACAGATTTTAGGATATGTTAACATTTAAATAATAATTGAAGTGTAATATGCACTTTTAATTAACCTCATGAGATATTAATAACCGTGTTAAATTAAAAAGGGAACTTTTTGTCTTCCTGAAGCAAATCTTTTGGGGCCCAGTGAATATTTCAATTTATGGTTTCCGAAAAGTAAAATATCAGGAGCGTGCTTATATAAGGAAGTGAATTTGAGCTGTCTAATTTTCTTTGGCATTTCAAAATTCTTTGAGATCTTTGTTTCTCAATCTTTAAGATGCTAATGAGGGAAGTGTTTTTATTTTTCTTTTCTTTTTTTTTTTTTTTAACAGATTTATTGGCTGTTTAGAATATTTTTGTGCCTGGAGTGTATTTCAGGGCTGGATGTCACAAAGTGAAAGTGTTACGTTTAATTTCTGACAATTAAGAAGAACTATGCATTAAGAAGTGGGGCCTTTCCTGCTTCTCTCCTTCAGGATACACAAATAAACAACATGGCTTCCTGCTTTTCTAGGTGTCATTAGGGGCCTATGACCTTGGAAGTATTGCTTTGATTCTTTAAATGCTATTGAATAACTATTTGGAAATACTTCACTTTTCATTGTCAGTCTTGGGATTAATAAATAACATCCATCCATCCATCCATCAAGATGTTTTGCCAGTTGCATGAATTCTAAGCAATGACAGTATCATTACAGTTCCACCTCAAGTCCCACTCTGGGGTTAGAGTTCAATGTCAATAACTGTAACCAGAGGGCTGAGATCAGAATCCACATTTGATGTGTCCCACATATGCCTAAGGACCATTTGGAACTAATTAAGCTGTTAACCTGCTCTTTCTCACAAGACATATGGCAGGGTCTACAGCATTTCACAACAAGAATCATCCAGATTACATCGGTTAACATCTGGCACAGACTTTTACAGTCCATCCAAACACAAAGCTTTGTAGTGCACTTATTTTGTTTATGATTTTTTATCTAATCAATATAATTGTTATGAAAAGGAAAACTTTTATCTTTATTTCTTGGAATATCTATTATGAAATAAGAGAATGATTGATTTATTTCAAATGCAACATAGCAGAAATCTAACTGGAAACATTGCATTTAGTCCTTTGTGTAGGCAGTGTGGACTACTAGCGTTGGCAATGGATGGTAAACCAAAATATACAGCTTTAACTGCCACCTCTGGCTTACTGTATCACCCTCAACAAGTCACTTAACCTGCCTGAGCTCCAGTTGATAGCAATATATGTAAACACTTCCACACAAGCTCTCTTATTTAAAAGTGTCTTGTGATGCTGATCAATATATAAAAGTGCTATTTAAAACATTGCTTGGTTGGCTGTTGTGTTATTTAAAAATGTAATTAATATATGAAGATAATATTTTTTTCTTGCAGGTACACAGTACAAAAGCATATTATTATTGAAGTATAATTGGCAGACAATTCTACCAAAGATTACTTACAAACTTACAAAACTGGATACCTGACAATTCTTCCAAGAAATGTACACAGCAAAATAGGCAATATAAAATTAACTGTTATAGTGTCAAAGAAATCTTTAGTAAAAATACAGTGGACTCATATACTATTACTGTATAAATATATATATATATATTGTTATAAAATAATGAAGCTTCCACAACAGGAAAGAGTTTTGGACTGTCCCCGTATATTGTCCAATGGACAAAGAATGCAAAAAAAGGCAAAAATGTGGTTCAAATACTTTTTACAGCAATTGACATTTATACTGGAACAAAATGGCGGGCGTAAATGATGTGGCAGGAGATGATGTTGTAACTGGCAGACGGATGTGACGTCTTCAGAAGGAACCGGAAGAGAAGCAAAGGTGGAAGTGACGTCATCTTCAGGAGACTGGACGTGACGTCATTGAGATGGAGCTGGAAGTGATGTCATTGCGTTGGAGCCATAAGTGACGTCATCAACGGGAGATGGATGAGGAAGTGACATTTGGTGGCCATCTTGGAAAGTATGGGAGGTATGTTATTTTTCTTCTTTTGGTCTTTCGAAAAAAGAAAAAATTCTTCAAACCATTACACCACCACCACCAGTCTGGATTTTTGACACGTGGCAGGGTGGATGCATGGATTCATGCCTAGGATTCCATATTCTGAGACTACCATCTGTGTGCCACAACAGAAGCTGAGATTCATCAGACCAAGCAGACCAAGGGTGCCCACTGCAGCCTTAGCTCTCTGTTCTTGGCTGACAGGAGTGGAACCTGACGTACTCTTTCTGTTGTAGCAGATCCACCTCAAGGCTCAATGAGTTTTTCAGTCTCAGATGCTGTTCTGACCATCACAGTTATACAGAGTGTTGATCTAAGCTGCCAAAGATGTTCGGTCATCTCAGATCAGTCTGGCCATTCTCCTCTGACCTCTCTCATCAAAAAGGTGTTTCTGTCCTCAGAACTGCCATTCACTGGATGTTTTTTTTTTTGTTTTTCACACCATTCTGAGTAAACTCTAAAGACTGTTGTGTGTGAAAATCCCAGGAGATTTAAACAGACAATAGCACACTTTAATTCTTTGGTGCAAACAGAAAGGGGAGTATCCATGTTAACCATGGAATAACATGGCAACAGTTAGCAACATGCTTGAGCAACTACTCTCTTCATGCAGCCAACAGTATTAAAAAAGGTTAAAACATTATTGTAGATACTCTTTGACTTACCCTTCTATATAATATTGGACCACAGGCTGCTTAAGGGACTTGTTAAAATTGACAGAATAATTAGGAGGCTGGTAGTGAACGAGCAGCCATGTAGTTCTAAGTCCAACATCTTAGCTACTATACCTCTGTGTCTTTCTCTTTAGGTCTGTATCAAAATAAATATTGAAAATTAAATGTGGTGAGAGCGGACATGCAGGTGATGGGTGTAACAGAACAAGATGCAGAGGACAGAAAGATATGGAAGAAGTTGATCCGCTGTGGCAACCCCTAATGGGATCAGCCAAAAAAAGAAGAAGAAATACAGCTCTTCATCCATTTCCTAAATAACCTGTACCTATTAGGTAGCATGGTTTACTGAGCATAACTGAGTAATAATTTTTGTTTGCATCAATGAGCCCTGTAATGGATGCACCCACTGCTTTATGGATAAGAACAATGTGCTCCCCACAGCCTTCAACTGGAACTGCATGTTAGGAAAGTTAGAAAATATAGGCATGATGTAGCATTCTGGTGCATTCAGAACTTATTTAACTGTTCTGAAAGTTAGAACATTTTTTTATTTACTTCATTAAAGAGACAGATATGGCACTTTTGTGTGTTCAATATTTTACTAAGAATTAGGCAAGTACATTGCAATGTAGTTAAAAAAAAGGAGTCTAAATAGGCTTGTGGTGGTTAAAACAGCTTCCATAGACAGCAGATTCCAACACAAGCGATTTAAGATTGCTTTCTTTCTACTATTATTAGTTTTGTTTCTGAAAGGTTTGTTGTTAATTGTAGTTCATATTTCTTAATCAAAAAGGTTTTGGAAGAAATGCCTGATGGGGAGTTAACATCTAAGTTGAGGTCCCAAGCTAAAGTGGTTAGATGCTCATGAAGAATAGCAGATATAATTGCACCACTTCGTCAATGTGAGAAAAATATTAAATGATTGTGATGTTGATTTGCGGATAATGCATCCATAAGATTGTTTCTAGTGTAACAGAAATCATTACTGTATATTTATTCACTATATGCACAACAGCAGACAGAATCAAGACTATGGGGCACCTTTCCTCTTCTATTAATTTCTCCTGCCTCTACATAAGTTTATTGACTTTTTTCTTTTTGCATGCATTTTATTTTACGTAACAGTTGTGGAGATCATTTTACTTACTTCAAGCAAATTCATGTAAACTCTGACAGCAGTTCAATAATTCTGTATTGGGCATGTGTTTTTACATCAAGTAGCTATCAGATTTATAAAAGAGGAAATATATACAAAATATACAAGATGAAATAACATCTTTCAAGGTAAATTTGAAACAGTAAACAAATCAGAAATTGGAGTTTTACATAACATTTGTACTAAGGCAGATGATTTAGAAAATTCACCAGTTCTTTTTAAAAAGGAGTTTTTCAAATATCAAAAATGTTTATTGGTCACCCTATTTGAAATGTCACAATGATGTTGTGAGAGGAAGAGTGAAACATGATGAAATAAGAGTGAGGCCTTCTCAAAGACGAATAAAAGCAAGCCAGGACCTTCACTGGACAGCTCAGAAGAGACTCTACTCAGGCCAGCTTGTCCCAGACAACTACCTACAGGATTTGATTTGTCTAGGCCTTAAGTGTGGAAAACTGGCTTTAACAGTTCAAAATATTAAAAACAGTCCCAAAATATATCAAAATGCCTTATAAGTGTGGGGATTGCCACAAACACATGGCTTATAGTCAGAAAGGCAATAAGTCTTTGTAAATAAAGATTTATTTAAAAAAAAAAGAAAATAAAGCAAAAATGCCCAACAGAGCAAAAAAAAATCTATAAAATTAACAGAAAAAGGCAATCCATGGAAAAAAAATCTAAATATGTAATCCGGTAACAGTAATCCTAAAACAGAAACAAAAATCCAGAAACCAGAAGAAAAACAGCAACAAATGCAATACACAAATTCAATGCAAGTCAAATGAACCACTGGCTGGTCTTCAGATAAAGGCAGAGTGAGGACCCAGCAGTGGTAACAACAGAGTGGCCCTGCCTCCTGAGGCTGCATCCATAAAACACATGCAATGGAAACCTATTTCAAAAGACAGTACATAGCTTCAAAAAGTAACAGAAAATACATAAAAGTATGAAAATTAATCATTCAAAAATAACACAAATTCAAATTGATACATAACTAAACTTTCCTGACATATTTCCTTGAAGAATAAGTTTATGAAGTTTCAATGAAATTGTTGCAGTAAGTATAAAGTTGTTTATGTGGACAGACAGACATGGTGATGGCAGTAGATAAATGAATAGAAATGAGTAAGAATTGGTGTGTGTGAATCTTAGAAACTTCGGATGTTTCATCTAGTGCTAAGTCCTCCCCTGCATTCAATGCTGTTGGAGTAGGTGCCACCTGCTGTCACTCTGAACTGGATTACAAGGGCTTGATAACTAATAGTCAGACTTCACACACTTTGGGACTATATTAGGAGAAAGAAGCAAAAAGCAGGTCCTTTTTCTGAATGGGGATTATATGATTGTAGGCAGTATACACATACCAGATAGATAGATAGATAGATAGATAGATAGATAGATAGATAGATAGATAGATAGATAGATAGATAGATAGATAGATAGATAGATAGATAGATAGATAGATAGATAGATAGATAGATAGATAGATAGATAGATACTTTATTAATCCCAATGGGAAATTCACATTCTTCAGCAGCAGCATACTGATACAATAAATAATATTAAATTAAAGAATGATAATAATACAGGTGAAAAAAAAAAAAAAACAGACAATAACTATGTATAATGTTAAATATTAACGTTTACCCCCCCTGGTGGAATTAAAGAGTCGCATAGTTTGGGGGAGGAACGATCTCCTCAATCTGTCTGTGGAGCAGGACAGTGACAGCAGTCTGTCGCTGAAGCTGCTCTTCTGTCTGGAGATGACATTATTTAGTGGATGCAGTGGATTCTCCATAATTGATAGGAGCCTGCTGAGCGCCCTTCGCTCTGCCACAGATGTTAAACTGTCCAGCTCCATGCCAACAATAGAGCCTGCCTTCCTCACCAGTTTGTCCAGGCGTGAGGCGTCTTTCCTCTTAATGCTGCCTCCCCAGCACACCACTGCGTAGAAGAGGGCGCTCGCCACAACTGTTTGATAGAACATCTGCAGCATCTTATTGCAGATGTTGAAGGAAGCCAGCCTTCTAAGGAAGTATAACCGGCTTTGTCCTTTCTTGCACAGCGCATCAGTATTGGCAGTCCAGTCTAATTTATCATCCAGCTGCACTCCCAGATATTTATAGGTCTGCACCATCTGCACACAGTCACCTTTGATGATCACTGGGTCTATGAGGGGTCTGGGCCTCCTAAAATCCACCACCAGCTCCTTGGTTTTGCTGGTGTTCAGGTGTAGGTAGTTTGAGTCGGACCATTTAACAAAGTCATTGATTAGGTCCCTATACTCCTCCTCCAGCCCATTCCTGATACAGCCCACGATAGCAGTGTCATCAGCGAACTTTTGCACATGGCAGGACTCCGAGTTGTATTGGAAGTCCGATGTATATAGGCTGAACAGGACCGGAGAAAGTACAGTCCCTTGTGGCGCTCCTGTGTTGCTGACCACAATGTCAGACGTGCAGTTCCCAAGACGCACATACTGAGGTCTGTCTTTAAGATAGTCCACGATCCATGCCACTAGGTATGAATCTAATCCCATCTCTGTCAGCTTGTCCCTAAGGAGCAGAGGTTGGATTGTGTTGAAGGCGCTAGAGAAGTCTAGAAACATAATTCTTACAGCACCACTGCCTCTGTCCAAGTGAGAGAGGGATCGGTGTAGCATATAGATGATGGCATCTTCCGCTCCCACCTTCTCCTGATATGCAAACTGCAGAGGGTCAAGGGCGTGTTGAACCTGTGGCCTAAGGTGGTGAATCAGCAGCCTCTCCATGGTCTTCATCACATGTGATGTCAGAGCAACAGGCCGAAAGTCATTCAGCTCACTAGGACATGATACCTTTGGGACTGGGGTGATACAAGATGTTTTCCAAAGCCTCGGGACTCTCCCCTGTTCCAGGCTCAGGTTGAAGATGCGCTGTAGAGGACCCCCCAGCTCCGATGCACAGACCTTCAGCAGTCGTGGCGATACTCCATCTGGACCCGCTGCTTTGCTGGCACGAAGTCTCCTCAGCTCTCTGCTCACTTGCGCTGTTGTTATTATGGTTATTATGTTATTATTATTATTATTATGCTTACAGTTTTAGTTTCACCAATCAAACTAAAAAGAGATATGTGAGCTTTTTGAAGTCAGTCAGCATTCTCTAAGGAATACTGCAGCCATATAGAAGTTTGACATTGAATCATATGAAGACGGACATTTTTGAATTGCATGATAAAAAAATCAGAATGGTGCAACACCAGGAGCTGGTGAGTGGTTTTTTGCTGCTGTCAGAATAAGCTATGACTTTGATCAGATCTGGCCATTGCAAAGTAGATATTGATAATAAATGATTGGATTATATGATGAGCAAGTAGTAAGCCTGAAGTAAGGTGAAACTCAAGATGATAAACTGGAGATTGCAAATGTGGTTGCTTTAAATACTAGTCATACTTCTCCATCCAACTCTCTTTTCCACTCCAATCCGTTATTCCTATTATTTTTTGAATTAACAATAGTTGAGTAATCCTTTAGATTGCCCAAGTTAACTAATTTAAAGTTAATTTATAAAGCCTAACAAATAATGTGAGTTTACTGTTTACTGTGTGAAAGGCGCTATATAGCGCCCGACCCGGCACAGAATGAGGCAGAGGCACGTGCTTAAATAAAACACACTTTTGTTTTTCTTCAGCCGTGGGGCATGCCTTCCCCGTGTCCCACAGGCCCAACACAGTCCCAAAAGCATTTAAATATAGCACACCAAACAACACTTTCCTTCCACTTTGGCACCACCACTCCTCCCAGGCAACCACGTCCTCTTCCTCCCGATTCTGGCTCCTCGAGTGGTGGTGGCTGGCCATTTTTATACCCCACCCGGAAGCGTTCCAGGTGCTTGACCACCTGGTCCTAATTGCACTTCTGGGTGGGGCTGAAGATATGACCAGCCAGGCTGCTGACTCCATGCAGCTTGCCCTGGCGGCCATCCAAGCCCCCCAACCAGGCTGTGGAGGACTCCATCTCCCATGGAGCCATGCACCGGGTTGGGGAATCATCGTCTGCCAGGGAGGCTGCCACCAAGTGTCCCAGGGGAGGTATTGAACTGTCCATGGCTGCTCCCCCGGAACAGATGCAGCAGGGGCGTCCCTGCCGGGCTGTCCATTACAACTGTATGTGTAGTCGTGTTCTGGAGCCAACAGAGAAATTACACTTATTCAATCCATTTTCCAGCCACTTAAGGGTAGCAGGGAAGCTGGTGCCTTACCTAATTGCATTGGTTTTAAGGTGGGAACAATCCCTGGATGGGGCACACTAACACAGAGAAATGTTAAACCCACCGGTTAACCTAATATGTACATCTTTGGGATGTGGAAGAAGATTGGAGTACCAGGAGAAAAACCCATACAGACATGGGGAGAATGTACAAAATCCACATACAGTGCCTATATAGTACTATACATTTTGCTGAGAAAAATGACAGTGTATATTGCATAGTCATGTTTCTTTACATGTCAAAATAATCAATAAGCTAGGAAATTTTATATTTACTTCTCAGTGTTACAGAACATCTCCACACAGGTACATACCTTGCTGTGTCAGTACATAGAAGTGCAGATTTAACCCAGGCAGCACTATATAACAAGGAGCAGCCCACAGAAATGAACTGCCAAGTTGATGCATTCTGTTTTCTCTACAAAGGAATCCTAATGAACTTTTTTATATCATCCATAAACAAGAGTGACTGTTGTGCATTGCTGAGGGCTGAGGGGGAGGATAATCAGACATAGCAAAAAAAATGTAAGTCTCTTACAGCTTTTAAAAGTCATAAACAGATTTAAGACACTTAAAGGAACAACAGAAGGAAAGTAAGGATCTTGTTAGTGCTTCTGCACTAGACAGGCGACCTAATGTGTCATTTTGGAAAGAAATTAACCAGGCATCCAGAATTACATCATTATTAACATGTGCATGCCTCAACCCTTGTGCAATCTCTTACCTCTTTACCAACATGGAGTGTTGCTGAGGTCATGTTAAAATGATTTCAGCTCACTTCATTTAACTTTTGAAACCTCCAGTGACCTATGTGGACATTAAGGCGATGAACGCTTGTCGAGTCTATGCGTGGTCATGCTGCACCAAAAAGAGTGCGGTCTGCTAGTGTTCTCTGTGGCAGCTGTTTTGTGTACTTTGGTAAGCATAATAGAAAAACGTGATACTGGATGGCAGCCTGTGCAGCAGCAAGTATGAGAAATATTATGATATGTTATGTTAAATATCACATAAGCACGGAACACTGCAATTTGGATTTGAAATAAGTGATAAACTGTGAATGTGAATTGAAATCAAGAAGAGGAGGCTAAGTTCTTTATGTTTCTGCAGAAATAGGAAGGCTGCTTTTCATCCTTTAAGCAATATAGATATTGGGCTGAGCATGGAAACCTGTCCCATATTGATCGCAGTATGATCTGAGTATATGACATTTTATAAGCCATCATATGATATATCACATAAAGTAATATAAGAAATGTGATTAGTATTCACCGTGAACCTTCTGTAACTGGGATCCATAATCATTGCAACATGTACTGCTGCATGGAAAGACAGAGTGTCAACACTTTTAAACTAAATGAAGACTTCATCCCCTGGGCTTTGAATAACTGTTGTCCACAGTTGTAATGTAACCTCGGAAATATCCCTAATACAGCCACATGATCAATTTTAAAAATGCACTCATTATATCTGGTATATGTCTGGCATTGCTACTCAATGTCTACACTTTTAAAAATGATCTCCTACCCTTCTGTCAGAATTACCTAAATTTTCTATCTCACCAAATATAATCCTCATGTTCCTTGTATCTTAAAATAAAGCTTATTTCCAGTTTACTTTTTTCAACAGTACTCGTTTAAAAATTGAACTTGTACTGTTTAACTGGAGTCACAAAAGCTGATGGTCATCTTAAATGCTTTAGCATTCACTGTATTAACCTTCTAGAAAAGTGCATTTTGTTTCCAACCCAAATTGTGTCTTTTATTGAGAACTGTGTGCACATTGCACGCTTGTTTACAGCTCTCAGGTGATGTGAAGAGCTGCTCTTTCAAATATGTGATATGTGGATGTGGTGCCCAAAGGGCTAATTTGTTTTTATTAGTCAGTAGGGTCAACAGCTTTAAACACATACATTACAAGACTACCGGTAGATTGTGTTACATTATTTAAATAAATATGGGGCAATTTGTCAATGTCACATTAGGCTCAACCCCCCCCAAAAAAGTAAAACACCAGGAAATGGTAATCTTGATTGCATTAACCTCTGTTAGAGGGAGGTGACCTATATCCTCTGTTTAGGTAAAGATAATGCTATTGAAACACTTCCAACCTCATTGAGGTATTTAGGCAGATTTCAGGTAGAATGTCCAAAGAAAACCCTCAGAATGCTACACATCCATACTTGTCTCTCCCCTTCTTTGAAAGAAGTATCTTCTTGAAAAAGTAACTGGCTGAAAGATGTGTAAACCAAAAAGTGTTGCAGAGTTAATAATATATTGTGATGGATGGCTGGGGCCCTTTCCTAGCCGTGAGGCCATTGTAACGGAAGGACCTGGGGAGCAGATGTACACAGGGCATGCTAGATGGAAGCCCCCACCTCGGATCCCTGTTGGGTTGCATGGGAGCCACCAGGGGGAGCTGCAGAGCCCTAGTTTGGACTTTAACCAGAGCTGACTGTGATTCCAGACCTTGCTAATGAGCCACCTGGAGTACTCCCAGGTGCAGCTTTAAAGGAGTCACCTGCCTTCATTCGGGGAGCCACAGTCAGGAGGAAGAGGAATGAAGCTTGCCGAAGGAGGAGTGGAGGTGGAGGAGGAAGAAGGACAAAGACAGAGGAAGAAAGTGTTGCTTTGTTGCTCTGCTTTGTACTGTAATTGGTTCTGGTGGGAAATGAAAGGAAAACTGTTTCCCACTGAAATAAAGATGTGCGTGTCACTGGACTTGTACCTGGTGTCTGTCTGTGTCATGTTTGGGGAGCTGGTGTGCCCCCTTGTGGCCACGGTATATATCAAAGAAATGTCCATGATGCTATCTATTCTCTACCTCTGGATTTGATTCGGTACACTCTTTACTCATAAATATTTGTATTAACAAATAATTACTCGAGTCCAAACAACAGGAAAAGAAATCAAAATTCTCATGGTTTCAACATATACTGTAGCTTTTAGACAAAAGACAGGAAAAAGTGACAAAGCAAAAGAAGAAAAAATGTCTGACTCCATTTGCATAATAGATACACCTACTATTTAATACCTGCAGGTCTTTACATCAAGTAATTATCAGAGTATAAAGGACTAACACTAACTAACCAACACAGAACTGATCAACGGAGGGAGGAAGTTGGGTTTTATAGGGAGGTCAGAGGAAGTGACGTCATCTTTGGGGCCGGGACCGGAAGTGTCCTCAGAGCTGAACTGGAAGTGACGTCTTCGGACTCAGGCAGAATTTCCCATGTCTTTTTTAGTCTTTTTTTTTTTTAGTTGGCAAATAAAAGGCTGTAATTTTGCTTCACTTCTTGTTATGGAGTGATGGTGGAGAGGTGGCTTCAGGGGCGGAGTGGTGGCTCTGAGGCCAAAGATCTGTGCTGGTATCCAGAAGGTTGCCGGTTCGAATCTCCATCACTGCCAAAAAAGATCCTACTCTGCTGGGCCCTTGAGCAAGACCCTTAACCTGTAATTGCTCCAGGGGCGCTGTATAATGGTTGACCCTGCACTCTGACCCCAAGGGGTATGCGAAAATTAACAAATTCCTAATAGAAGAAATTGTATAAGGCGAAATAAAGAACAGAACAGATTTGAATATGTTTGAAAAATATGCTATATGATGAAATGTCATGCTGTAATTGAGCTTGGGGCACAGAATTCCAGTTTGTCTAGACCAGCGTTTCTCAACCTTTAAATATTTGCGACCCGAGTTTTCATAATAGTTTTAAACGCGCACCCCCTAATGTTTTTTTTGAAAGGAGCCCACTAATAGCAATTTGTTCTTTTTTAATTAATGATACATCATAGATGCATATTTTATTATGCCTACTTAACTTATCGACATTTATCTAACTCTATATTTTTCTAGTATCAGAATGTAGTTTAAGTTAATTTGTTTTGGTTTCAATAGATGTATTTTTCATATTTTCGATTCTTGTTTTCTTTTTTTCACATCTTCGTGCCCACCTTTTTGTTACTTCGCGACCCCCTAGGGGGGCCCGCCCCACAGTTTGAGAACCACTGGTCTAGACTAAGAAAGTCGTGTTACTCAGAGATGTTCTTTTGATAACCTTTTTTTTCACAATCCAAGCAGCAAATAAGATCCACTTTATAATCGAAGATTTAACTTCTGAGGAAGATCTTGTTTTAACCAACCATATAAGGGGGGACCCAAACATTTCTGGAATTGGTCAATAGCGTGGAGGTAGGGTGTAGTTCTCAAATATGCTGCTAGTTATCATATGCCTGCAGTATGGTTGATCAGTCTAAATGGCATCACGCTGAGTTGATTGAGTGATTATTTTTGGTGTTTATTTTACAGTCTTGCACGTAACATTGGGCAATTTGTTTCTCCAGCCCAGCAATGCAGATTTTGAAAAGACAATGATGATCATATTTTTTTGACATTGATAGACTTGTTCATAAAGATTTGGTTTTCCACAACATTACATTGAGCTCCTGAGTCATCTATGGGGTAGCACAAGAAAAAAACTTTTAGAGAAGGGGCTCACCCAAAACCGGATCTTCCATAGTAACAATGCAAGTTGTTAGTGAAAAAGGTTTTGATCCAAAACAATGTGGATGTTGCTTTGCATCCCTGGTATTTGCCAATTTTCATTCCCTGTGACTTTTTTTTGTTCCCAATATTAAAACTGAGACTGAATGGAAAAAAAAATTGGTTATTGTGTTATAAATCCAGGACAAAACACAGGAAACTTTAACTATGGTAACAAAAGATGAGAAAAGGAAATGTTTCCAGGAATGGGACAAGTGTATTCCATTTCAAGTACAGTATTTTGAAGGTGACTAAGACAGAATTGCTTTAAGTTTTATAATAATGTTTTTTTTAACAATTCAAGGAAGGTTTGATTCCCCCTCACATATAAAAACACAGATACTGTACCATCTCTACAACATGACCTCTGTGCATAACTAAAATATCACATGGCAGCTATCCCTGCCAAAACACAGTTAAAAAAGAATATCAAAAGGGGTACAGACCTGCAGGGTTGCACCTCATAATTAAAATAGTTTAGTCAGGTCTTTCTTCCTTTCTGAATTAGATTATAAAGCTTAGAGAACAGGTACATGAATGGAAAAATGTGTGGAAGGATAGATGTGAAAATGATTACACATATTATATTCTTCACAAATATTCATTGTCTGAAATATCCATTTTATGTGAGAAGGTCCATCTCAAGGTTTCTAATGGCCATTAGGCCCTCACAAGTTAGAATAAGTGATCAAAAGAAGCTTATTTGTGGACATGCATGATGTTTTCTCTAGAATAGCTGGATACAAGCATTCTTAGTGTAGCTGCGTTTGTCCAAAATTACCAAAATTCTGCAGCTTTTAGTTTACTTCATAGAACAGTTCAGGCAGTAGTGTGACACATTTTCAAATAAATGCACAATCCAAATATCTTCTTTAAAAGTTTTATTAAAATTCAAAACAAATAGTTCATGCAAATATAGAGAAAAAAAATATGTTATAAAGAAAAGAAATGTTTTTGTTTAAGAAAGTTCTTTTAAGTGCTTATTTATCTTGTTTCATTTTTCTCTAAGTTTGGTCATACAGTCAGGCACAGTGGTAGTGCTGCTGCTTTGCAGTGAGGAGATTGTGGAAGATTGTGGGTTCGCTTCCCGGTTCCTCCCTGTGTGGATAGCGCTTTGAGTACTGAGAAAATTGCTATATACATGTAATGAATTATTATTATTATATTACATGTAGCACAGTCAGAAAACTGTATGTCAATGCCCTATTTATAAACTAATCTAACAGTCCACGCTAGCAGTGAGACTATTTCCTAACAGTTTTCATTAACACGCCGTTATACAGATAAAGGTAAGAAGCTTCATTTCATGTTAACTTACAGGGGGTAAAAGACTATACCATATTCTAAGTGACTATAAGAAATTGATGCTCTGTTGAAATTAAGCAGACACATACGCGAATTTAACATTAACTTTCTAAGATTGTCTCTTACGCTTAGAATATTAGTCAGTCAGTCATTGTCCAACCCGCTACATCCTAACACAGGGTCACGGGGGTCTGCTGGAGCCAATCCCAGCCAGCACAGGGCGCAAGGCAGGAACAAACCCGGGCAGGGCGCCAGCCCACCACAGTTAGAATATTATGCTATGCATATTTCTTGTTCTCACAAAGAAATTATTTAGTGTAACTTTTCACTATTAAGTTTAGAGTTCATCACAAGCATCCCATATAAATGCTAACAGGTCTCACTTGATGGCCAATCATTTAATTCAGGGTATACAGTATAATGTCATATATATGTTCTAATATATTGTAATCACTCAAAAGAAGCAAGGAGTCCACAGTATCAGGAGCCAGCTAGGCAACAGCATTTAATCAAAATAAAAAGAAAACGTTGGCGTGCACTTAGGCACAATGGAAAGCAGGCCATCCAACCTCCAACAAGAAATGAAAAGGGATTTTGGATTTAGTTCATGGTGGATCTCTGTTCTCTGTTAGGCAGAGGCCTTTCTCTGCCAGTCCCAGTAGGATTTCTCTGCCCGGACTGGAAGGGGCAAGGCCTTTTCTGGGCTCTGAGAGTGGGGTCAAATGCTCTTACTGGGATTCTTTACATGACTGGAAGTGGAAGAGAAAGGACAGTTAGCAGCAGTGTCGCCACACAGTTCGGAGTGGTATTACTTATCTCTGTTGAGCTCTGAAGGTGCACATCCCTCATAGTATATACAGTATATCAAAGAGTGTTAATGTTTGTGATGTGCCATTTATTGGAATAACAGAAACATAGCAACTGGAAAGAATCCCAGATACTCATCCATTTATTACAGTGTATGTACATACAGTATATTAAAACATATATATTGTTCACTGTATTGATAAGTATTTCCTATTTTTTGTGTAAAACTGACCTTTAATCAACATCCATCTGTTCCCCAAAGCTCTTTTTAAAACACAATACTTTAAGTAACAGCTAGATATAGCATTAAAAGTCTGACTAGGATAAGAATGTCTTACCCCAAAGTAGGACACGAGACATACTTCTGAGGCTTCCTGTACCTACTCCTAGCGTGGACTAGAAGTTTGCACCTGAGAATGAATGACATCATGATTTTACGGTTCCCCAAACTGCAAAATGGCACTCAGGAACTGAATGAAAGCAAAGCCCAATAATTGGAATCTTTATTTAACAATGAATGATCCACAGCTGTATTTTCAGAAGCATTGCCTTCCCACTGTTATGACCACAGGAAATGTCTCGTTGTACTGAAACTGATCAAGGCTGTTCAGGCACTGTTTCTGAAGTCTCATTTGTTCCTCCAGTGTTCCTGATTGTCTTTATCTATGGCATGTCATGCCCCTGTTTGTGATCCTTGCTTATCTTCTGTAAGGTTTTATTTATCCAATGTACCAAGAGTCTCTGCCAGCCTTCTTGAACCTTTCTGGGCTTGTAAAGTGTAATACGAATGTTCCAGTGTTTTGTGGAATGCAATGCTTAGTGTACCTATTTGACATTTCTCTGTCAACCCACCCATCCTGCCCTGCTTATCTTCAGGGCAATATTCTGGCTGCTACAGTACAGTTTGCATCTATGACAACCAGTGTGTTGATACTGTGATATCGCATTCACATATGCATGTTCAACCAACCTTGGGGTAATGATCTTTATTTGCCAATTGATTTGCACAAATCCAGCTTGTGTGGCTTGCAGGGGGTGCTCCAGCCCCATAAATACAACACAAACAGATGCAGACACAAATTCAGCACAACACATAGGCTTTATTCTGTTATGGGAAACACTTTCCTATTGTTTCCCACCACCAAACACAGTACATACAAGCACAATAACAAAGCCCACAGCACTTTGTCCTTTCTCTCCGGCTTCTGTCTTCCTCCAGTAAGCATTGTCCTCATAAATGTGGTCTGAAAGCACTTTCAGGTGAGGTGGGAGCACAATAAAGTGCAACAAGCGAAACCCCTGGAACTCAACGGGGCTGAGCCACCAAACTCCAACTCTCCTTAAGCCCTATGGAAATCCATGGCACCATAGCACTCTAGGGGGGCTGCCATCTAGCAATCCAGGGAAGATAATGCCCTGAGCCTGCTTTCTCCAGTGGTCCTTCCATAAAACTTGCTTTAACATTTCTTTACATAGAGTAGTGAGGAAATGTATACATCTGTGTATTACCTCCTATATTCCAAGGGAGTTCAAAATTTGGTTTAAAATTTGAGAAATGGTTGGTTGTGAAATACAATACGAGTCATTGCTATTGCAAAACTGCATTTTCTGTGTTGCCAAAAAACATAATGTTACCAAAACTTTCATTTCAGCTGTCAGCACATGGCTTATCTGTGTAAATGGAGCAATCATATGACATGCAAGATTTGTTATGAATATTATTTACTATTTAAGCATTGTGTATTTAACTTTGTTTGAATATGTTACTTGTATACCATGGGTGGAACCCCAAGAAGCAAGGCCATCATGACCATCCTCTGTCTTTACTGAGGTGGATACCCTCAGAATGCCCTTGAAGTATGTGGAGTAAAGATTTTTCTGTGAGCACTGTATGTGGCAGACGACCGAGGACCTTGCCCCACCAGGACACCTGGAGAAGGGAAGGACTGAGGGAGGACAGCTTCCGGGTGCCAATGCAGCACTTCCACCACACCCGGAAGTGCTGCAGGAAGTTCATCAAGGCGCACCTGGAGCACATCCGGGTGCATTCGGTTTCACTTCCGGCTTCATTTCCTGGTGTGGCGGAAGTGCTGCGGTCCAGGGCTCTGTGATTGTCCAGGCGCTTCAAAGCGCCAAATCCGTGGCCCTGATGCAATCCAGGGGGCTGCGTTCTTGTGCCTTGGGGGAGATATTGTCCCTGTCATGGTCCTTCCCTTCTCCAGATATCCCGGTGGGGCAAGGTCCCCGGTTGTCTGCCACATGTATTAAATGTTCTGATATACTGAATTTTACCTACAGTTTATTGGATTTTTTTTTTTTTGATTTGTTTGCTTTGGATTGCCTTTTAAGGCAAACTCTTTTGTGTCATTTGCCTTTTGTTTTGCCATTTTTGGTGTTCTTTTGTTTATTTAATTCTTTGAATTAAAATAAAAACATTGCTTTGCTTTTGTCCTTCAAACCAGAAGATATATTTTATTTTTTTTCTTTCTTGAAGGACATTCTTCTGACTCATTAAAAAGTATTTTTTTCACTTTTAAAACCAGTGCCCCACTTTGGACCTGTGAGTTTGGGGTCTGCCTGTTTGAACCCTGGGCAGCTTGTAGTTCATAAGTGAGAACCAGTTAGTGTGAGATTAAGAGACAAAGATACAAAGGATAGGGAAAATATAAAAATTGTTTATTCTCCATTAAGTGTCAAAAGAAAAACACTGACTTGTGTCAAGCTATCAATAAAAAAACCAATTTCAGTGCAATGACACTATCAGAAATAATAAGTTCAAAAACAAGCATAAACATAAAAAAGAAAAAAAAGAAAATGATTCAGTCATTCTCTCTCTTTGTCCAACTTGAAGAAAAACTATACACAAAAATAAAAATTATTTGATAGCTAACACACAGCACCACTCAAGATTCTGCTTGCAATTTATAGAATGATTGGAGGTCCACCTTCATGCACTACACCACCTTTTCTCCAAATGGTGCATCAGAAGGTCACTACCAGATGAAAAAGATAACTTCTAGTGACTGATTTGCCTAAAGGTTTTCCACCACTTCTCTGATCTCCACCAACAGATGTATATGTAGCCATGCTCACTAATAGTGTTGACCAGTATATTTTGCCAAACCATTATTCATTGTGAATTTGCTGCATTAGCGTTTGCCCTTGTTAGTCAAATTATTTACTGATAATTTGGCTGGTTTAGGAAAATGTTTTTCCCCAGTACCCCATAATGCTTTGCAAAGCCAGCGCAACATCTCCCAGAGCTGTAACACCTAACACTGAATGGGACTGCCCACCAGGGTATATAATGCTAACCATTTGCATTAAAGACTCTGTGGGACTTAGTTAGTGGTAGAACAAATCATTAAATAATGCAGGTTCTCAAAATTGTATTTTTTATGAAACATATACAGCATAAATAACAAGTTATCTCTACTTGTCACCAAAAGTGCAGATTGATCTTTGAGTTCCACATCAGAAAAAGAGAAGAGGCATGTGCCCTATGAATGCTTAATTAGCCACATGGAGACAAAAACAAACCTTGAAGTTAGCCTGACGAAAACACAGGAGACTGTATGAAATAATAATGAAAGATTTATTACTATTTACAAGATGTTTCTATTTTTTTGAATAAAGGAAAATGTGCAAAGCATCAGTCAGCACAGTCAGTTTGGAGAGCCTTCAGCACGACTTCAAAAAATTGAAAGAGCCAATGGCGCACGGCCACTGTTCTCATCCATACCACCTTCACCGTCACTTTCCCTAACTTTTCATATCTTAAATCATTCTTGAGGCAGATTGAAGACTTAAGTGCCAGCTCAAGTGAAAAATTAAGGAAAACGTACTAAGTAATTGCAACACAATCACGCGAAAAAATGCCGACGAAAGAAGAGAAGAAGTGGGCCGCTAGGGTGAAGAAAATAAGAGCTGCCCAGGAAGCAGCAAGCGCATCATCGTCTGAGCAAATGAATGCTAAACGTACAGAGAAAGTGGATGGAAACTAGGAATACTCAAGTCAAGTGTATTCACTGCACGTTATCGTGCAGTGCGCCGTTACTGGTAATGAAATGATCACTGAAAAACTAGTAGCTATGAATTATTTTTCTCTCTCAGTCTCTCTTGCAGCAGTGGATGCTCATAAACTCAAATTGCAGCTGAGTGTGACTGGTCTTATTTTTATACTTTGTCAATCAGCACTATCCCACACCAAACATTTAAAAAAAGAAAACTTGGAACAGAATGTTAACTTGAGAAGCTACCACCAAGCACACACACCAATGCATCGGCCAACAGAAATAAAATTCTATCCTTTGTGTGCACAACCTCCTGCACTTTGACACGTCCTCCTCAGAGAAGCCTATCTTTGATTAAATCAAACATAAACCATATACTGTTTCACAAAAGCCAAATGTGCTGAACATGTGCTCCTCAAAATAAAAGCATGTGCTTTAAAATGCCTTACAAGAGACTTGCCTCTCTTCTAGAGTCAAAAGCTGCCTCCTGGGATGTTCCTTTACCCACAGTCAGTTAGTACAGGAAAAGAGCAAGAAAGCCTTGGAAACCAGCTTCCAGGGGCTAGACGGCAAAGCCTGTAGACTCCAGGATATTTAATATATACACTGAAGGCCTCCTGTTGAGAAGCTTGCCTGCTGACCTGGGCCAGGATGCTCGCTTTACTGAATGCAAGTGTAACTGGAGAAATTGGCAGGAACTTTCCATAGCTGACCACCTGTAATTTTGACCAGACCTAAAATTTTAACAAGGGCGCTTAGTTCTTTTTTTTCTTTCTTTTTTATTCAAGATTCACCATTCCAGTCTCAAATGAAGTTCAACAAAACAGGCCTCCCTCTCTCTTTTGAAGGATTCAAGTTTAAAGCTTTCAGTTACAAAAATAAAAAAGGGAAATATCCTGTCAGTAGCTTTTCCTCTTGCCATCTGCTACTAAGAAAAAGCAAACAAGCAGGAATTAATTGGGATGAAAGGTTTAACACCTCATGGGAGAAAAATACCCAAATTTTCTTACAATGAAATGCGAATCATGTTCGCCTGTAGACCCAAAGTGAAAAATACAAGCCAGCCTCCTGGCGCTGTGCTAAGAGTAAAACCTGCACATGTAATATGTACAGTAAGAGACAAGTGTTTCCATCCGGTCATGAAAGATTCATTAGGCTAACACTCAAGAACGTGTGGGCTCATGCCTCCCTTTCCATTTTCATGCCAAGCTCCTCTGTGTTGAAGGTTCTGAATTGTTGTGACCTTGCAACTGCAAAAAACCCCAAATTGTCCTGAAGCATCAGTCCCTTCAATGACACTCCCTAGAGGTGACAGTCTTCCTTAGGCAACTGTAGGATAAAGTATATTAACATTGATTTATTGAGGGAGTACTTATGACTTTACTGAAATGAATACTTTATATACTGTAATAACAAATGTAAAGTTATCTTTACACATTCAAAGTATCAGAAAAGACAATATACTTTATTGAACAAATTACTGTACTGTTGCAGCACAGTAGACTTTTAATTTTGTGCTCTGAATAACTTTTTTCTCCATTCTCTGAAGTACGTTTATGAGTTTTACATGCAGATTTTAAATGGATTATTATCCTGCTCTTTTTATTAATTTTGAGCTATGTTAATTATTTTGACACTACAATTTTTTTTCTAGGTTTGCTGCCACTTTGTGGTTCTGTTTTCTGGGACGCATTGCTTTGGTTGATGGGGTGCGTTGACGTCACACAGTTCATAAACCGTAAGGTCAGTAACCATTTCTTACAAGCTTGCGAATAACAACTATTGTCTCCTAAGGGAACACAACATCCACAAAAAGAAATCATGGGGCACCAACCGGGTTGCCCCTTCTAAGAATTGCAGAGTCCCAAAATAAACATGCACTTGACGGTGTGAATAAGTTCAAGGAACACAAAATAAGATAAGGCTCAGGGTGGTGGTTTAATTCTCTGTAGAGCTGTCAGAATTTGGACTGGAGCTCCATTCTGAAGTCTTTTCTCTTCAGGCTTTATAGCGGCTGGACTGGAAGGGTGGAGTCAGTTGCCCTCATTGGGTGGTTTCTCAGGTTTTTGCAAGAAAGAAGTGATGATACCATCATTGAAAGCACTCCCTCATGTCCTGAATAGGTAGTGCTTACCTCTGATGAGCCCGGAAGGCGTTGCATGCGTGACACAACCCTCTTCTGCTTATGCTTTGCTTCTTTTGCTTCACAAATGTATTTCTTATTATGTCCATAAGAATTATTTAAAAGTGCTTTGAAATCATTTCATTTTTTTTTTGTCTAGCGCCTTCTGACTCACCGATATGAGAAAATCCCAACATATTATATACCACTCAATTCATCTTGATATCCAGTTATGCAATACATTGGTCATTTTGAGGTTCTCCCTATTTTTCTCCCTCTAGACCCAAAAAAACACTCATTTGTAGAACATTTTGGGTAGGAATTTACACCCTTATGATTAACCCAAAAGGTGTCTTCACCAAAAATAATCAGCTGTGCATGCCACATCAACCAAACCCAAGGATTAATGCCCTAATGGGATATGAGGGGACAAAAGTTACTCTTTTTCACAAAACTTTGAATATAGTAGAATCAGTAATATAGACAAGTGGGGTGTTGTTTTATGCTATTTCAAGGTTGAAGGTCATGAATATGATAATATTTTTGATATCTGATTCTTTACCAGTGTTCCTAGACCTCTAAGAGTCACTCCCAGAGGGTTAAAATTACAAATATCAAACATAAGCATGTGAGATGTTATTTTAGACTGTTTCATGGTCAGTGATTATGAATATGACGTGAATTTTGATTTCTAGGGATGTAGCTGTAGATGGACTTCTATCAGTGGGCTGACAAAATGATAAATTTCTATTACCATTGAGAATATTTAGACTTTTAGCATTTAAATTGAAGCACACATTTTAATATTTGAAATATTTGATGCAACTAATCTTGTTTGATATGCACATTTACCTCATGAAGTAAATCATTACATTCCTTATGAACAGACGAAATTAAGATGACTTATGCTAATTCAGGCTTTGTCTTCTGGACTACAGCTTTAGCTTTAACTTTAGATTTAACATTTAGATTCTTTGTCCTGACCCGGGTTCGCTTCCCGGGTCCTCCCTGCGTGGAGTTTGCATGTTCTCCCCGTGTCTGCGTGGGTTTCCTCCGGACGCTCCGGTTTCCTCCCACAGTCCAAAGACATGCAGGTTAGGTGGATTGGCGATTCTAAATTGGCCCTAGTGGGTGTGATTGTGTGTGTCCTGCGGTGGGTTGGCACCCTGCCTGGGATTGGTTCCTGCCTTGTGCCCTGTGTTGGCTGGGATTGGCTCCAGCAGACCCCCGTGACCCTGTGTTCGGATTCAGCGGGTTGGAAAATGGATGGATGGATGGATTCTTTGTTCTGCTGGTTTTGACTTTTGGCCTGGTTTTCCTTTATGATTTTGCCTCCTTATCCTCTAATAAAATTATTTTTGCCTGCACCAAAACAGATATAACATGTACAATACTTTTATACAAAGACCACTGGGAGTGATTGATAAAACAAGAGATAGTTATGCTGACATTCTTTATTTAGCAACATAACCAGGAACATTTTCAGAATAAGGCAATGTTAAAAGTGATGTCCCTTGGGGATCAGTGTTGGAACTACTGCTCTTTTTAAAATATATAAATTATCAGGATAAGAATATAAATAAGCTGGTTATATTTGAAGATATTACTAAGCTATTTGGAACAGTGGATAATACAGAATCAACTGAATCATTACAGAGTGACCTGGACTATATACAGACTTGGGCACATTTGTGGAAGATTAAATTTAATGTAGATAAATGTAAAGTGTTAGATGTAGCAAGTAAAAAGTTCGAAACTTGGGAGCACAGCTAAGGTCTAGGACCTAATAGTCACAATGGACTCATCGCTTTCCACATCCAGACAGTGTGCAGAAGCAATTAAGAAGACTACTAGACAGGGGTCCCCAACTCCGGTCCTGGAGGGCCCCAGTGGCTGCAGGTTTTCATTCTAACCCTTTTCTTAATTAGTGACCTGTTTTTGCTCCTAATTAACTTCTTATGGATTCATTTTATTTGACTTGCTCTTGAAGACTGAGGTCCCTTAATTGTTCCTTTTTCCTTAATTAGCAGCCAAACAATAATGAGATACAAAATTAACCAAAACATGACCAGCAAACTGTGTTCATCATACAATATCTGAAAATAAAGATAGGTGATGGTCTCAGGAATGCTGATCTGCTCATGTCCCCAGAACATTTTAACAGTGCTCTTAGAAAAGAGAAAATCAACAGTTTCGGAAATGTATGCCATTGCACAGTAAGAGCAGCAACAAGCCATGGAATTCAAGAACAGGTTTAATTAACAACACGAATCAGAGCCTAATTAAGCAACTGGTTAGAGTGAAATTGGTTGCCGCTTCGGAACTTAACTTAATTGGTCTTCTGTTGGCTCACTCACTTCAGATTTCATTTCTGTTTGGGTGCCAAGTAGGGAAAGGAATGAAGAAATTCAGAGGGAAGATGAAGAAATTCAGGGGAACAAATCTTAAAAAACAAGTCAATTAAAATTAATTCAAAAGAAGTTAATTAGCAGCAAAAACAGGTCACTAATTAAGAAAAGGGTTAGAATAAACCCTGCAGCCACTGTGGCATTCCAGGACCGGAGAAGGGACCCCTATATTAGGAAATTAAGTTATATGGCCTAGTGCAGGGGTTCTCATACTCGGTCCTGGGGGCACACTGTGGCTGCAGGTTTTTGTTCCAACTAGCTTCTGTTTTAATTGGACTCCTGGGCTAATTAAGTGATCTGTTATTTCCCAGATTCTATGTTTTTGGAGAGCAATATAGAAATTAGAAAACTAAGTTTTTTAAAAAAAAATATTAAAATGAACTAAGCAGTTATATGAGAATAATGTATTTTTTTCTTTTTAACAATATTTTCATCTTGATTTTTCAATCTACTTTTCCAGGTGTTCTAATTGTTTAATTAATCCACTATTTACAATTTGTGTATTTGTAATTGCATTGTTTTGTTTTGACAGCATTCATGTTTTAATACAATAGCGTGAGATACACTAGAAAATGCATACAGACATACAAAATGCACTTGCAAGTGAACTAAATATTTTTGGTGATGTTTTAATACAAAATGTGAGTTGAGGACACCAACATTTTGTAAATGTTCAGGCAAAACAAGCTTATTCAGTTTGTTTGGGTTGAAATAAGCTATGAGAATAAACGTTAGAAAACATGAGTAGCTCTTGGCCATTTTCATTTTGTAAAAGTAGCTCTCAGGGGAAAAAAGGTTGGAGACCCCTGATATAGATAGATAGATAGATAGATAGATAGATAGATAGATAGATAGATAGATAGATAGATAGATAGATAGATAGATAGATAGATAGATAGGAAGCATTATTTATTTTCATATTATATGAATTACTTTTCTCAAGCTACTCTAGAAGGCAATGGGCCAAAGCTGCTTACAACTTTCTAGTTAATGCATTTTCTAGTTAGGCCTCCTCTTACAATCTGAATAATCCGGTGCTCCCTTGAATAAATGAAACATATTTGGCTATACCCTACAGTCTATTTAAGTTTCACAGTGAATAACTTAGCCAGATAAATAATTAAGACATTTTTAGATTTGTTTAAAAATTATTTTTAAATATGCTCCTATTATTAATATCACATAGTCAAATGTATATAAAGTGTGATGAGTGTTTTAACACCAAGATTTATGCAATGTCTTGATCACAGTGTTCACATTTTTTAAATGTTCTTTAAGGGTTAACTTCACACTGCTGAGAACTGAGGGAGTTTTCTCAGCCACCCTCATTCACACAAAGTATTTGTTCCTTCTGATGTTCTAGATGAAATGAGAAAGCAGTCCTTAGGGCTTGCCAGTGGCTGTTAGGAAGCCTGGCACGGGCTCTTTTATGGCAAGCTTGTGATATGTAATTGGTGTCTAATTTTACATTCCCCAAACCCCCCCTCATATTCAACTGCACAAAGGGCATTTAAAAATGGGAAGCGGCCAGACCTAGTTACACATGCACAGGAGGCACGGAGGCTGGAAGTAATTGTGTATTCAGTTTAAATGGAGCTGTATCTCCCACTGAGATTTCAATATTTGACAGTACCGCTTTCATTGCACAGAAACCCCCAACCTGTCTGTGAAGTTTCACCTTGGTCATGATTAAATCCTAGCCATTGCTTCCTGGTGATGCCACTGAATCATTTGCCTTGCGTTACTCTGCTGTGCCATTCACTCTTCGCTCAAACATTACCTCACTGCTGGATTTCTCTTCTTCAAAAAATGGAATGGAAAAAGTCACATCATTAGCAAGTTCCCAAATCGTAAGCAGCAATACAATAGAAAACTCAAGTTAAATGGATCCTGTAAGAAATATGTAAATAATAGATTGAAAGTGCAGCAAAGTCCATCACAGGTCAAGGCTAGTTCCCTCTGTGAAACAATAAGCCAAAGTACGCCAGGTACACTGTTAGTAAAAGAAAACAAAAAAAACACTTGTTTTTAATTCAAAACATTAGGCATATTTAGAGAAACTGAGTTTTTGTTTATTGTGACCTAGTAGGGGAGTATATTGGTACAATCTGAGAGACTCTCAAAGGTCATACAGCCTACTAATGAAATGTGACAGACCAAAAAGCAAATCTACTGATGAGATGTGACAATTTAGAAGTAATTGTGCATTGCTGCAAGATGTTAAACAGTAAGGTAACATATGTTGATAAGACGTGATAGATGTGTGAAAAGTATAATTGCAATCAATATTCACCAATCCATCCATTTTCTTTACCCAGTTTTTTTATTATCGAGTCACAACATTAGGTACAAATATGGTATCTACCAGCAAAATTCCAGGCCATCACAGGGCCTACTTACCTACACATGCACATTTACTAATGAATGACAGATTAAAAGTTTAATCTAACATGTACAGTTTAAGGATGTCGGAGAAATACAAAATGCACTGAGAAAATCTATTAGCACATGGAGTAAATGTATCCTTCACACAGAGAGTGCCCTGACAGAACACTGAGCTTAGGTGCATCCAGGTATGAGACAGCAGTGCTAATCACTGTTTTCCTTGTTTCTGATTCCCTTATCTCAATCACGACCATGGATGAGATACAACACTTTGTCACACATGCACACACACACATGCTTTCTCATGTCAGTAACCTAATGCCAATAATTCTACATTTTTCTGACAAGCATAACACAATGTAAAATCTGAAGGACATTAATGACTGATTTTAGGTTTCTAGCCCAACCCTTAGTCTTTAGGATACATCACCTGCAATGTGAGATATGAGGGCCAGAAAAAGCAGGATTACATTATGAGTCTCAAAGGTAATGGGACAAAGTGATCTGATTTAAGATTCAAGTAGGAAATCCAGACTAGTCCTTAGGCACTAGTAAGATAGTGGTATGAAATTTAATGTTAAGATCGTGCAGTCTGGTCGTGGAGGACCCTAAAAGATTTTGTTACAGTGGTGCATCGGTTTGCGAGCATAATTCGTTCCGGAAACATGCTTGTAATCCAAAGCACTCGTATATCAAAGCAAATTTCCCCATAAGAAATAATGGAAACTCAGATAATTTGTTCTACAACCCAAAAATATTCATTCAAAAATGATTAGTACAAAATATAAAGTAAAAATATGTAAAACAAATTAACCTGCACTTTAATTTTGAAAAGAATTGTGGCTGGTGTGAGGGAGATGAGAGAGAGGAGAGGAGGAGAGTTATTGTGTAGGACGACTTTCACTCTAACTAACGGAATCACTGCTATCTATTGGCTCACTGGAATCTTTTTCTTTTTTTGTGACTTTAACAAGGAACCTATCCAATGACAGTTGCTTTTGCCTGAAGAATCACTACACTTGGACACACAATTTTATAAAATGCTTTACGCACTGTAAGGATTCTAAACTCTTTTGGGATCCACACCCCCCCCCCCCCCCAACCAATGGGATGACACACGGAAGAGTGTCCCAAAGCAACTGCAGGCTCCCAGCACTGTAGCAGTTTGCTGTAAAAGCAAATTCGCTCTATAAGTGCCTGCCGTTGATGGGTGAAGCAAGGAACATTATAAATGCAAGGGCATAGTATTACTTGGCCATTAACCTGGTCACGACCCTGCTGGATTGTTGTGTCTGTGTATAGGAGAGCAGTAGATCCTGTTACAATAAATAGCCGTGCTGTTCCTGTTTCAAGCTGAATAAAGCTGGCTTTGCTAAAGTACTGAGACTCAGCCCCGTGTTTTGGGGTGCATGACAGGGACTCACATGTTACAGCACACACACGTGGTCACAATGCTATATTAAACAGTATACGCTCGTACGAATGTTGACTATATGAGTGAGGCACGCTGAATGAGACTGAGCATGGGGGATGATTACCCACGAGAGAGAGAAGAACCATCGGCTCAGTTGTGATCACGTGACGCTCGGCCGACAAAGCATATACGGACTACTCATATTACAAGATCTCGCCCGTTTATCAATTTAAAATTTATTAAAAGATTTAGCTCGTTTTCCAAAACGCTCGCAAACTAAGTTACTCGCAATCCAAGGTTTTACTGTACTTAGTATCGAGCACTGAAAGTGAGTGTGTTCAAGTGTGAAAACTCAGATGTGGCATAAAATATAATTTACAAAATCACACATAATGAGGTCAGATATTGAGAAATCAGAAATTAAGAAATGTAGTGACCATATGGTGAATGGTCCAAATATTTCTATAAAATAGTCCTATGTCACCTATTTGTCTGTGTAAAATCTCTTTTAGCAAAATGACACATCTGAACTGCCACACATTTAGCCGACGTTTTAGATGTAGTCTAGAGCCAACAACTGTAGATATGAATATAGTTCACAAGGCCCTTTTCTTATAAAGTAATAACAAGAAGCAGACATATATAAGTCAAACTTGGAAAACAACTTTGTTAAAGTGTGCTGTTATGAGATGTCATTAGCAGACAATAGACTTGAATAACTGGTGAAAGTATCATCGCAGATCAGTTTAAATACCTAGAGGTAAACATCACAAGAAAATATAAAGCTCTTTACCAACAAAATTTCGCTCTCTGTATGGAAAAAATTAAGCAAGACTTGCATAGATGGTCAACCCTTCATCTCACTTTAGCTGGAAGAATTAACATTTTTAAGATGAATATCCTTCCGAAGCTTCTCTTTCTATTTCAAAACATACCAATATACATCAATAAATCTTTTTTTAAGAAATTAGATTTAACCATAACCTCATTTATTTGGAATTCAAAACATCCACGCTTCCAAAGAGCAACCCTACAAAGACCTAAAGCAGAAGGCAGCATAGGTCTACCTAACTTTCAATTTTATTACTGGGCAGCAAATATACAAGCTATAAAAACCTGGACATGGACACAAATAGATGAACATACACAGGCTTGGTCGGCAATAGAAATAAAATTCTGCAGTACTTCTTTATATTCCTTGCTTTGTGATCCAATAAATGCAAGTTATCACCAATATACTAAGAGCCCAATTGTGCTTCACTCAATCAGAATATGGAACCAATGTAGGAAGTATTTTAAGATGGGGAATCTTTTATCTGTGACACCTCTGCACAAGAACCACCTTTTTCAACCCTCGCAAACATATGCAGATTTGAATGTCTGGAAAACATTTGGGATTAAATCACTTAGAGATCTATAAGTAGACAACATTTTTGCATCCTATGAACAATTACATTCCAAATTTAACTTTCTAGCAACACATTTCTTTCACTATCTTCAAATTAGAAACTTTGTTAAACAGAACCTGCCCAATTATCCTCACCTCCCACCTCCCTCTATGCTGGAAAAAATATTGATCAGTCTGGAGGACTCAGAGGGCATTTCTGCAATATATAAAACCATTTTACAGTCCCTTTCTTTCAAAGATCCAATATCTCAGAAAAGGAGTGGATGGTATCAATGCAGAGAATTCACTCGATCTCCATATGTGCAAAGCATACAATTATTCAACTCAAAATTATATTTTGAGCACATCTGTCTCGTGTAAAATTGTCCAAAATGTTTCCAGGGCAAGATCCAACCTGCGAACGCTGAAATCAAGTTCCAGCCTCACTGGGCCACATGTTTTGGGCCTGCACCAAATTAACATCATTCTGGACCAAACATTTTAAATGCCTTTCAGACAGCCTTGGTGTCACAATCCCTCCTAATCCATTAACAACTGTGTTTGGTTTACTCTCAGATGGGCTTAAATTGGAGAAGGACAAACAAACTGTAATTGCCTTTACTACACTATTGGCACATAGACTCATCTTGCTCAACTGGAAAAATCCTAACTCTCCTCTGTTAAGTCAATTAATCTATCTACTTATTTTTACTAGCTTTAAGTTTTACTCTGCCGCCCATGCTCTCTTTCTCAGGGGTGGGGATTGATTTGTTTTCGATCCTATTTTTGTAAAAATTGATCTATTTGTATGGAATGTTGTGTGATTTCAATAAAATCAATAAAACATAATAATAAAAAAAGAATAATTGGTGAAAGTAAGATGTAACAAGATTCTTTCCAGGTTAAAGTCAGGTTATAGAGTACACATGGCATTACATGCAGATGCTTTTGGGGACTTAGTTAACTGATTTGAAAGCTGGAGCATTTTACATTTTTTTAGTTGCCTCATCAAAGAGTAATTTTTGTTTCTATATTTTTGTGATATTTTTGCCATATTCAAAAATAACAGTGAGTGATAGGGTAAAGAACTGCAAGTTCTAAGAGGAAATGTAAGGGCACTAACCTAGTCATCCCTGTTTAATCTAACTAAACAAAAACAAACAAAAATAGTCGCTACTGGTACAAAAATGTAACCAAAAGGTCTCCAAAGTACAGTAAGTGATACGCGATCAGGCTTGGCACTTCCGAGAATGTCAGTCGTCAGTTAGGAGCTCTGTCCTGTGGTGCATTCTATTCAAAATGGGGATTTATTGGTTTGGGACTGGATGAGGCGGAGTCAAATTCCCTGACTGGGCATAAGTTAGCTTCAGCACCCCCTCTCGACCTGAGGTGGTAGTACATATATAGGTGATGCAAAGACACACACGCATGACAAGTGATAACAGAAGGCAATTACAAGTGTTAGTAGACTACATTAAATACATGCTTTTTAACAGTATTTTACAATGTCATGTAGTCAAATGTATCCCAAATAGTGTTATGGTGGCAGAAAAGCTTTCATAGACAGCAGGGTCCAATTCAAGTCATGTAAAAATGACATTGATTGATGTTCTATTGTTAGCTGTGTATTGTAGTGGGGGTCAGTGATTAATTATAGTTAAAATCTGTTACACAAACCATTTTAGAAAGAAGTACTCATTGCAGAATTAAAATCTCAAGGTAAAATTATTAACTGCTTCAGATTGTGATGGACAGCAGGACCGGATCTTTCCCTTTAAATTATAATATCAAGAGATACACTGTATCATAGTAATGAGTAGATAATGCAGCCATGAGGTTGTTTTTAGAGTCATGTAAATTCCGAGTATGTATTACAAGCATTATGCCTACAGAGTGACGCTTGCATACAGTAACTACCTTCCTCTTGCACTTATTTCTAGAAATAAGTGACTTTTTAATCACTTCTCAAGCAGGAGGAGAAGTGAGCTGATGTAAAAACAGCTTATGTGCATCTCCTGGTGTTGTTTATCCAACGTGTAATTTTGGTTTAGTTTTGCCATCTGGGGCAACTGTCGAAAAATTAAAACTGGAAAATATACAAGATGAAGTGTCCTCTCTGAAGGTAAATTTAATAATTTAAATTTAAACTAATCATTTAAGTTTAAATTTAAATAACAGTAAACTAATCGGTACCTGATGTTGCACAGAATGCACAGAATTCGCCAATGCTTTTCAATGGGAGGTTTTCAAATTTGAAAACTTTGTACAGCATGCTGTATTAGATATCTGCAAGAAAAAAATAACTTTTCTGTCAAATTTTTCTGAAGATAAATATGATAATTTTTTTTAAAAATCGGTCCATTGGGAAACATATGATTTCATAGCAAAAGAAATGGCAAACTCTGAAGAGGATTTTCATCTTAAATGCAAAGTCACCTAACGCATTCAGATAATAGTGAATATACATTTAGATAAACAAAAAATTTAAAAAAAATAAAGACCTATGTGCTGCACTTTAGCACCCAACACATTTACTTACTGGGAAACAGTTACTCTTTTGATGTCTGTAAGTGAAAAGAAATGCCAAAGGCAGATTTACAACAGCTGTCCACTACTATGAAAGGCATGTGGTCTCTAGAGAAACGGAGAAAAAGAGTGGCAGCTACCAAAAGTGTACAGATTTGAGTCTGCCATGTGTTATTGATTGTTTTTACCTATTTGGTCTTTAATGTTAAAATATCAATGACAATGCTGGTTGCTCTTGTAAAAAATGGCCAAACTTAGACAAACAAATTGTGTGTCAACAGCAAGTAAACTGTCCACTCCATTTCAACCACTTTTTGCTCCTGCATCGTTTCTTTTATGGTCTTAGAATGTCAAAAACTATCTTGACATCATCACACTTAAGACCAAAAAAAAAAAAACAGTCCTGGATGGGATGGGGCGTTGGTCCATTGCAGGGTAAGTAGAATTAGTTCTTGCCATCAGACCCTCCAGTTGTTCCACTCCTCACTGCTTCTTGTCGGGCTATTGCCTTTACTGTTGTCTGACTAAGAGGTTTTTGACCTTATTAGCCCTATCATTTAAGCAGACATCTGGTATCCAATGTTTACTCTGCTATTGAGTAAGTCTTTTTCTCAAGTGTTTTACTTTTTGTCCTTCTCCCATGTGTTTCTGAGCTTTAATCAGTCATTTTGGGGATTTTTCTCATATAGCTTTTCTTCCTTCTTGTTAAAAGCTTCACTGTACCGTGCACATGTGACAGTAAATTTGAACTGAGGATCCAGTAGGGTTTAAGCTATGGGCTTCAGACTTGTCAAATAAAGTCAGTGGTAGGCTACTAAAAATTTAAAAATAACTTTGTTCAGTTTTTCATTTTGCCACCTGTACTTTTTAAATGTCCTTTGTTATCGGATGGTATGAACTCTACCTAGACCACTGGCAAACTGTGTGGTATTCCTTCAATAGATGGTAACGTGCCCAATGGCAAACCATGATACTTTGATATATGGTACTCTGCAGAACCTCACATTTATGCATACACTCTTTTTCCTTTTTTCATTATCTTTTGCATGTCCCAAGATTCAGAAAGGATTCTCAGCACTGTAATTATGCTTACCAGTAGTGCTGTGACAAGCTAATTTGAAAAGAGTAGTAGCTTTAAAACCTCTTCATGATGGGCCACACACAGAGTGATACCATAGGGGAACCATTTTTACTTCCCAAAAGACCTATCCACATGAAACTTTCAAAAAGAACCTTTATTTATTTAGATCTGTAGCAGGTATCATAACAGTAAAAAATCGTGAATAGATGGTACAGTAACAGATTTTTGAATTACCAATGCACCATACTTTTAAAAGGACTCTTGCTGCATAAAGTAACACAGGCAAACTCCGGGTTTTCTTAATCTGTTAGTGTCCCACTAGATATCCTACCACACATTAAAGATCTTGAGGTTTTTTTTTTTTTACATATTAGGACATTTTTCAAAGCACAAAGAACCAATTTCATATGCAATTCCCACAATAAAATTATGATTTGCCAAGAAACAGAGCAGCGAGGAACCACACAAACCGGTAAAGAACCACAAACTGCCAGTACAGAACCATTATTTTAAAGAGATTATCACTTTACATTTTAAGTGCAAGTGTTTCTGTAATGTTAAATCACAATCGTAGGAAAGTGATATATTTTAACGTACTTTAAATAATGAGGAAAAGACATGCATTCATGTGAACTATTTGACATCAGTATTTTCCAATTGATAATGCTTTTAAAATGCAACTTATGATAAAGACAATTTTATAATTAAATTTAATTACAGTGAAGCCTATCTCGGTGTGTTTATAATATGGAGAAAAACACAAAAGGCAAATTATAGTCATTTATTGAGGATTTTTGGCATGACGTGTTAAATTGTTCTAACTGATGAGTATTATTAAGCTTGATTAAAAGCATGTGAAGCTGATTGCACCCTTCAATTTTTGAAAATTGTTTCCAGGATTAATTGATAAAATTGATATTAGGTGAATAATTGACATTCAGTATTTTGCCTTCTAAAAGTTCATATAAGAAAAATTTCTTTAATCAGTTTTATTTTTGTTAAATATACTGCATACTGCATACTCCTATTAATTTTATTTATGGTGATCATTTATGCAAATTTAAACTACATGGCATTATTCATTTCAAACTTGACTTTGACCTTTGCATTTGGTATTAACTATAGCTTGTATGATGACATTGTTTCTTTGCTTTTTCACTACATATTCTTTCACACTTTGGTTTACGGTCCTCAAGGTATGCCATGCTTAGCCTATTTGCTTATGCCTCTGTTTGGCTGGCCATTTTGCTTATTCAAATTAGTATCAAAATGAATGATGCTATTGTTGTACTTCTCTTATTGTTTAATTCGCGATAAGTACAGTAAAACACACTCTGTCATGTCTAAGAGGATGTGTCTCACAGTTACAAACGGAAGAAGAATCTCCACAACGTTCAGCCCTTGGGGCCCACTACGGCTGCAGATTTTTGTCCTAACCCACTTCTTCTCTTGATGGTCTACTACCAGTTTCTATGTTTTTTTTTACAATCAGAAATTACAAACTGGCTATGCTATATTTTTACTGAATAAAGCAAAAATTTACATGTGTTAGGTGGCTAAGAATTCATTCTTTTTCCTTTCAAATGTTTATTTTGTTTTAAATGTTCTGGTTATGATGATAATTATTTACTAATAAGCACAAAAGTCGGCAACGCTGAAGTAGTTTTTCCTTTCAGAGGCATTCGTGCTGGTGTCTGCCCTGCTCTACATGAACTGTCTATATTCAGACATAAGTGAGAAACCAAACTCCACAGAGAAAAATAATTTTAAAATAGCAAAACAAAGGAAGAATTTAAAGATTCAGAAAAAAACCAAATATGTCTTAATTTCCTATAAATGTAATTCTGACACATCTGCACTTTTCGAAATGCAAATAGATGAGTTAATTAAATAATGAGATCGATTAAAGGTTAAAAATGATGGACTGATTGAGAAACTGGATGGAACAAAAACCTGTAGCCATGGGGATCATGGAGGGCTGAAGGCTGAGAACCACTAGCCTAACATGTGGGTGTCAAACTCAAATCCTGGAGGGCTGCAGTAGCTTTCTTATGTAGTAAACAATGTTGACCCAAAGAAGGTCTGCTGCACAACAGTAAATTAGTAACAGATGCATTTGTGCAGTATCTAACTAAAGTGTTACTGTTGCTACTAATGCACCGTAACAGACTGCCATCCAGAGTACTGGTGGAACACATAGCCCTGGGAAACAGTCTCTTAATGTCAATCCATGATGGTGGTCTTTTGGCTGGATAAGGAAGTATTATCCATCCCAGCCTGGATACTAGCCCACCTCTGCCATCTATGACACTGTGTATATGATGTAATTATGCTTTATACTCTAGAAAACAGATTTATACTGTACATGTCAACTAAAAGATTCAACAGTGTTAAGCTATGTACATTACTTATACAGACTGCTTCTTAGTGTGAAATGAAACATTGCAATCATATTACATTGTAATTACAGCTCGTTCTAATAAGAATAATAAACCTCAATACTTTACATTGGTGTAATTTATAGGTTTTTAAAAATGAAAAATAAAAATTCCATGAGAAAATTTAAACTTGGAAACTAAAGCCAAGGTTCTGGACTCCATTTACTTATCTACATATGAATTAATAGCCCTGCTGCCTAAAACTGTCTACAGTCCAAAACAGTACATTTCTCTATATTAATCAAATGAGCTGTATTCTATTTCACTATTACCAAATTTTTATAATTTAATGTAGCCTCTAGACTTTAAAATGTTGCTGAGGGTGGGGTGGCTAGCTGAGTAGTTCGGCCTGTTGTCACCAATGCGCACACTAAGAAAAGTAGATTGAAACTGAAGTGAACTAAAAAGTTTATTGTTCTGCTTTTTTCTTAATTTACATCCATATTCAACAATTTCACAAATAACAATGTCTTTATACAAAAAAGGGAATATCTCAAAAACTGAAATCAGAATTGTATTCCTGACAAAGGCCATCTGATTGAGTACATTTTCTTAAATCAGGCAAAACTACAATCATAATCAAGGAAGCAAAGAATTAAAACTTCAAGTCACTTTTATTTTTTAGACTGAGTTTTCCTTTATTGTTTTATATCAAGCAAGTTAGTTATTGCAACTGTTCATTCTTAAATAACAAAATGTCTAATAAATCATCAATTGATGCATATGCCACAAGCACATTTTAATGGGAAAGAATCCCCAATAACAAACCGTGACATGAAAACAGTAACATCATTGACAAAGTGATATAAAAAAGGAAATCAGTAGTTCTAATTAATGTTCAAGGAAATAAAACATGGAAGAAATATCCACAAGAAAGTAAAACAAATGTTAACTTGCCAACTATTCTGACACTTGGTTTCTCTGGATATTTTTTTTTGTGTTCATAATTTTTCAGACATTTCATCGCTTGGTAAAGGTTGTATATGAGTTTTAAAAACCGTCAGTTTTCCAATTGTTGGATTATACAATTTAAAAGCTTTTTATACAGCTTGCAAAAACATGTTAATTTGTTATTGGATCTGGCTTGTCCTCCTTGTTACATACAGGCCAAATGAATGATATTTGTGATACATTTAAGATCCATTTCTTTGAATACATTTGGCATTCATTTTCCACCCACATTTCTTTTCAGCAGATCTGTTCATGTCATTCTGTTGTATCTGGATTGTGGTTGATGTTGTATGGTACTTTAAGGCAGACCTAATTGTGGTGCTTATTAATCCTATTTTTCCACCACACTACTTAGCAATTCTTGGTTTTATTTTCTTACATTCATTTTCTTACATTCTTCTGCATTACGTTTAATCTATAATTTCATTCCAAACATGTATACTTCATCTCCACTGAGACTTCAGGATGTGATATCTTATCTATGTTATGAAGATGTGTTGGACACCTGAGAGGTGTTTAGCAGCATAGCAGAAATGACTACCCACAATGCACCCAAGAACAAGTGCAGGGAGAGGTGAGTATGTGATACAGTGTGTCAGGGCTTCACGGTGGTGAAGTTTTAAAAACAGTACAGCTTCGGCTTTGTGGTTGTTGGTGTGTGTGAATGTGGAGGCAGTGTGAGCGCGGAGTGTTTAATAGGGGAAACTGGCTGATTCCTTGTTCATGTGCTATCAGAGTCATCCCCCATTGACACTTTTTGGGTCGTTAAGGAAAGCACCTACACTCACAAGGATAAAAAGGGTCTGAGTAAGAAGGGGGGCAAGAAGAGATGGAGATCAAGAACAGAACGGAAGTATGAGAAGAACACAGCGAGACAGATTTGAATGATAGATCCAGTGTGAAGGACAGGGAGCGAGGAACGGCACTTCATGGGCAAGTCACTACTGTTCATCATGAGGAGCAGCCAACGGATAATGGAGGGATGGTGGAGTTGAACTCTGAGTGTCTCAGCTGGTACTGATTGAGGTGGCTGGAATGAGAGCTTAAGAGTGTTGACTACATTTGCCAGCATCTCAGCCCTGCTTAGGAGACTTAGAGGGTGAACAGGGAAGGTGAGATGGGTATCAACAAGAAAGAAACTTCATTCTGACCGCATTTTACTCCTGATTTTGTGATATTTATTGAGATTTATTTATTGAATGATTTTAACCTCCAAGTGCATTGTGTTTATGGATTATTTATTGGAGAATTTTTGCAATATGCTTTAGTTTGGACACTGATTGGTTTGTTGTAAATAAACACTATGCACTTTTAAAATAAGACTTTCTGTTTGAGTTCTCCTTTGCTCTAGTCCCATTCAGTTATGACTATTGATGTCCCAGGAAGCAGAAGGAGCCCTAGGCTACATGCACCCAGGGCATCACAGGGAGTTGGGCAGCTTCTGTGAATAATAACTAAACTTCTTCCTCTTTCGGCTGCTCCCGTTAGGGGTTGCCACAGCGAATCAGCTTCTTCCATATCTTTCTGTCCTCTGCATCTTGTTCTGTTACACCCATCACCTGCATGTCCTCTCACATCATATCCATAAACCTTGAATAATAACTAAACTAATGTACAGATTATGATAGGCAGACCACCGTAAATTTCCAGGTAGTGTAGTGTGTAAGGGGCAAAAGGCCACACTGACATTCTCAAACCCACTAAACGTCACCAGGGCCTGAGGCTTAGCTTTGGGCGCAAGGCAGAAAACAGCACTGAGCAGGACATCAGTCCATGGCTGGCCTGATGCTGGCTTTCACACACTATCCCAAACTCACCCTTACACCTATTCTAAACAACATGTCTTTGGAGATGTGGGTGGAACACTCACTGTACCATACATTACAGAGGGAGATCTGCAAACTCCATAGAGACTACAAACATGTGCAGGACCTGAACACAGGAACCCAGACCCATGAGGCAGAAGCACTGCACCACTGCACCACCATGCTTCCAATACAACATAAATCAGGTTAGTCAGTTTGATGTCAGTTTTACACATGTACAATGGTTCACAAAATTAAAAAAAATGGGGCAAGAAATGTCTTGCACTATGAAAATTTACAACAGTCACTAATAAGAGGAGTGGCAATAGAGATAATGTAATTAGCACAGCATGGCTCTCCACTGCCCTGTCTGTTTAAATGAGCTTGTAGGAGGATTGTAATTCTAAATGAAGCTCCTCAATGAATTTAGTGCAGCTAGTGGAAAAGAACCAAAGTCTCGTGATCAGGTTAAGCCTTAAGTAAAATTATGGTGAAAGCAAGTGCTTCAAGTATTTTTGTAATTAATTTGTTATTACTTATTATTTGACTGACACCTTTATCCAAGGCAACTTGCAATATTTTTGCAGGTCAGTTGACTCATCGTTACATTACACAATATCAGGGTCTGTGGTCCAAACTTTTAACCATTAAATCACAACATCTATCTGTTTAAGTGTAACATACTTCACTTTGCAATATTTATTTATTTATGCATTTATATTTCATTCCTAGTAAAATATGGTTTTTAATAAATTAAATGGTTAACAAAATAAAAAGAATGACTTTGACACTCAGCTAGATCGAAGCACAATAATTAAACTGCAAGCTTTCTCATGAACATTATACCGCAAAGTTAAAAACTTCCCTCTGTCAGAGTCCTCCAGTATGTCATTCTGATGTGTCTATTAATATGAAGGCATTGGATTTAGCGTTGGAAGTGAAATTTTAGAAGGGGGCAAAACTCTGTAATGAATGATTGCCAAGATTAAACCATCCTGCTGTATCTTGAGCTTCTTTGTAATACCCTTGCCTGAATTCTCTCTCATTTGATACATGGAACCACACACAAAAAGTGTCACAGACTGTTTACAGTGCTGTATGTCTTGAATGTGCCTAAAAGACAGAAGGGTGGATTAGAATGAAAAAAGTGATCTTTTGTCAAGTATTCCAATATTCTTCCGTTCTCTTGGCTGACTGCTGAGACTGCATCCCACTCCCTGTCCTATCTTTCACTTCCAGTCCCAGCAGGCAGCACATGAGGTCAGGTTCAGAAAGGTGCTGTCCCTCGATTGCAGCAAACACCACCATGTGTTGTGTGTTTGATGAATTAAAAGGATGCTGCCAACTTAATTACACTGTAACCCCTCAATAAAAGAAGGGCAGGACTGATTAACTAGTGAATAATTGGGGACTGATTGATGGCTTTCTCCCTCACCGCTAAAGGCTGTATAAATAATTATTTTGCCTTTGGGCCTAATTTTTTGCCACCGTAGCTGGCGTGCATGTCATCAACTGTAATTTATGGATTGAGCCTGGGGTCGTTAAGAATGGGGGAAGGGGAGGCAAGAAAATGAAAAAGGCTTGTCTTTCTAGATGTGACACCTGCAAGCAGCCAAAAGGCCGCACGCTTCATCTCCAAAGCTAAAATTGTTTAGTAAATGTCAAGACCTCACCGCTGGCTTTGGTATAATAAATAAAAATGTTACAAAATAACTGAAGTAATAAAATCTCCAAATTACTAATTCTCCCTCATGCAGCACATTTGTGTGGCAGGGGTTGGCTCGCATCCTAATTCTAGCAGTCAGTGACCACCAAGATGACTGGTGTTTATTTGAGTGTAACCATGTGCATGTGGAGATTTATAATGGGAGGGGAAGAGAGATGCGTTAAATCCAGCAATGCACTTGGGCTGCCTGTAGATTTACTTTCACATTTACTGGGGAAAGGACATTTTCACCTGTTTCTGTGAAATGAAGTGTCATACACAGGAAATCCAAACTATCAAGCAGTAGATTAGCTAACACTATGAATAGTCTGCAAATGTCTTTAACAAAATCTAAAAGTCTCCGCCAACAAAATCATATTTTATTAATGTAAAATATATATTACATAATCAGCATACTGTAGAAATATAGATAGGTACACATATTAGATATGTTATTAGACCCTCCTGTAATTGTCATAGCCACTTATATCTTAACAGGATCTTCAGAAGTAAAACCACACTGAACTGAACCCTGGACCACTGAAGGGCACACTCACATATACGTCACTAATTTACATGTACTAATTAACCCAACGTACGGGTCTTTGAGCCATGGGATGAAAACCGGAGTACCTTGAAAAAAATACCATTTAGACAAGGACAAGGTGTAAACACGCCAAAGCAGACCAAACCAGGACTCAAACTCAGTATGAGACATCATGCCACATCTTATCCAGATTTACCAGACCAAACTTCTATGGCATGCGTGTGTACCTGTTGATCTGAATTACCTGGATCAGATATATTTATGGATACTTCTCTTTCACTGTTAACTTCTTTCCATTATCCAGTTTCAAACTCAGTTACACCTGACTTGGTCATTTCTCTTTCATACACCCCAAACTGTGGTACTCTAGAGTACACTAAGGTAAATGATCTTCTGAATTGTTGTCAACTACATAATCGTAGTACGCAGCACTTCAAAATACTATGTATACCAAGTAATTCTATCAAAATGAAAAGATAGATAGATAGATAGATAGATAGATAGATAGATAGATAGATAGATAGATAGATAGATAGATAGATAGATAGATAGATAGATAGATAGATAGATAGATAGATAGATAGATAGATACTTGAATGAATGGTACTGGCAGGGATTCTGAAATTTTCACTGTAAATATCTTTATCCTGTAAGTTTGAATTATTTGCTCATGGCAGTTGCTGTTCCTATTTGACACATGTTATACTGTAGACACACTCCCAGACACGCAAACAGCACAACATAACCTTACTTGGCATTGTTTAATGTAATCAACAGATGTACAGGGTTAGCATGAAGGATAAATTGTTATTGTTGGCATATTCATTATATGTGCAGAATTTTGGTCCTGGCTCAGACAAAAATCGAGAGAGCACAGCAATGTGATAATAATAATAAAAGGGAAAAAAATCTCTCCAGGGAAAAGTGTGGACATCCATATGTGCATATCACATGGTTAATTAACTGGCTATAAAACTCTGGGTTTTAGGCTTCAGCTCATTTAACTACTCTCCGATGGCTCTAACATTTTAACACTGGAGAACAAGATGATACTTGAAGGCCTAGTCTCGGAGACTTTACCTTTTTATGGCCTTATTGTGTTCCAGTATTGTGTCCATTGCCAGAGCTGGCACTTTGCATTAGGCCACTGCAAAAAGCTAATTTCTATAAAATGCAGGCACTGTTTATATTCTCCACTTGCTCCTAGTTAGTTCATGTTTTTTTTTAAATTGATTTGACACTAAATTCTTTACTTAGTCCTTTATTTGAACATATTCATATTTGTAGAGCAGTGTTGATTTGTTCTTTTCCTTGTGTTATATTTTGACCCACAAAAATGAAAGGTGTACCTTAAACATATGCCTGTATGGGATACTATTTTTACATTCTGAAATATGAACAGTTTAGGAATTCTTTTTAGATATATACCTGGTAGTAAACAAATGTTGTAATTCAATGTAAAGAGTGTGGTGCTCATTTTAAGATATCATAAAAAATTATGGTTAGCATCTTGTGTTTGAAACCCACGCCTAGTCCACATTGGTGTACTGAAAGGTTATGTTCTTTCCATTTTTTCAAATGATTTAAATTTGTTTTTGCTTCCTTACTATTTTCACCTGTAATTTAATTTTTCAGTTTACATTTATTCTTTAACCATTCCTATTTTACTCTTTATTTTTGTTGACTTACCTGAATTACTTTTTACTTTGCGGGAATCACCATTTCACTTTAGTTTTTGTCTTGGCTGAAAAAAATGGCTATTTGATGAAGGTTATGAAATGCATGATGTGCCTAGAAACAAGCAGATATGCCCGTAAAGACTCAGTGAGGCTTTTCTGCTCTGGCCATCTATACAGAGAGTTGTCTTATGAATGCTGTATGAATTGTGTCTCAGCTGTGCTTTAGCAAGGTCCATTTGTTTAAGGAGCAGGCTGTTTACTATGGTAGCACAAGGCTTTTAAAAGCTCAGATCAAGCACTTCACTATTCATTATGAAGGCAGGTAATTCACACAGTGAATATCTCTCTTTTTGTGATCAATCAACTGAAATGACCAGACACAAGTTTTCTGCAGAGGGAAAGTTAAAATTTGCGGACCAGCATCTCCTGTTATTTTGCCTTCTTTGGTGGAGTTGCATTTTTTCTGAATGTAACATATTTTATAGACCTGTCTATGAAAGCAGTTTAAGTGTATTTTAAAATCTTTTGGGTTCTTTCCCTTGAATTGAGTTCCTCCTACCTATCTGTTGTCACACACGTGCACATGGGAATCAGTCTAAGGGCTTAAGTGTTAGTAAAATGCAGAGTGTGGGGTGAATTCATTGTACTAATGCCTCTTCTCCCTCTCCTGCAGACCTCCAGAAGATAGACCCGCCTAAATCTCCTTCCACTTCCGGAAGAATTTCACAACCCTGTTGACCTCACTTCTGCCTGAAGACACACCTCTTCCTTTCCCTCAACTATAAAGCCGGAGCACTTTCTTAAGTTTCGGCCTATGTGATTGCTCGTTGTTTGAGTTATTTTGTACAAAACTGACAATATAGGGGGTGGAATCCCCAAACTTTCATATTGTTTCTTGTCTCTTATTACACTGTCAAATTACTAGTTCTACACTTGCTCTTGTTACTGTTAGTGTACTCCCTGAAGAAACATTCCCATTTAAGATTAATTCTTTGCTGTGTGTCCAAGTTTAAAAACATTTTCTTGTCTGGGCAGATTACACCCGTCATGTTTATTAGGCTACACAGCCATATAGTGCATAACAGGAACCGCGAACAGCATATTTTCCCTCTAAGGAGAAAGATCTATCTTCATAAACAAACCTTTTTAGTTACATTACCCTGTGAGCAGTACTTACTATTGTACAATATAATTATCTATTCTTATGGATTAATGATTTTTTTGTGCATTAAAGAATAAAAATGAAACAATAACTTATTAAAGTGGAATGTTTACTTGAACTATACAGGGACAATCAATTGAATCATTTATACATTAAGCTGAAAAGACGTCCTTATATATAATATGCTACTGTGGCTGTCCGTTTGTCTGTCCAGGAATTTAAATCACCTGTAGCTCGCAAACCGTTTGACCTATTGACCTGAAATTTGGTACACATGTACTATGTGATGTCTACTATGATTGACCTCCAAGGTTATTCCCCTTTTTATTTTTATTTTATTTTATTGTAGAATCAACTCTCGGCAGCAGGTAGCAGTGTGGCAATGCAGCGCATGTGTCTCATCCCTACCACCTTCGCCGTCACTTCCTCTACCTCTTCATATCTTAAATCATTCTTGAGGCAGATTGAAGACTTACGTGCCAGCTTAAGTGAAAAATTAAGGAAAACGTACTAAGTAATTGCAACACAAACACTGACTTAATCAGTTTTAACATGAAAGATGCCAACAAAAGAAGAGAAGAAGCAGGCTGCTAGGGTGGAGAAAAGAAGAGCTGCTCAGGAAGCAGCAAGCGCATCAACCTCTGAGCAAACAAATACTAAATGTACAGAGAAAGAGGACGAAAACTAGGAATGCTCAAGTAAAGTGTATTCACTGCACGTTATCGTGCAGTGTGCCATTACTGGTATAGTATATTACTCACAAAATGAAGTATTGGACGGAAAACTGAAGTTTGTAGTTTTTAAAAAATGTAATACATGAAAATAAACTGTTACAAAAATCATTACAAGTTGATTCAAAATTGCCATACACCACCATTCTGTACAGTATATACATCCGATTCGAAATATAGAGTCACATTCAGGATTTGCTAAAATGACTAGCAGCCAGGAGCGTATTTCTTTTTTTTAAACAAACAAAGTTTCCCACCTGTCCATTCATTCACTCATTCATTTATTTATTTATGGTCAAATCTGCATAATCTAGCCGAGCCTAACCTGGCAGTATCAAGGACAAGGCACAAATCAAATGAAGACACATAAGTTAGTTCTCAAAAAATATAAAAATTATACAAGAAATTAGGAGGATAAAAGAAAAAAAAACTTACACAATGGATCAAACACATTTAGCTGCCTTCAAAACAACTAGGAATAGAGGGGAAGGATAAGAATATATTTAGGCTAACTATAAACAGGGTCTAGTGAGGAGGACTCGAGTTAAAGACTCAATATAGCATAATCTAACAAGTGCCACCACAGTTTACAATAAATAAAATGGTTTACATGCCAGCTTCTATTTGTTTTAGTAAGTTTTACAGAAAGCAACCCTTGATATTAAGCAATCTTCAAAGTAGTTACACTTTGTGTATCATTGCAGGTAAAACCAGAATTATTGATTGTTATAAATTTTATTAGCTTGATGGTAGATGTAATTCTATAAGAGATGTCTGTCAGGGGAGATTTCTTCCTCGTATCAGGGTTATTTGGTGAAATATTTGGTCATTGAGGTTTGTTTTCCTGCGTTTTACAAACAAGAGTTACTTCAAAGCAAGAAAAAAAACACCAAACGGTGCATGAATAATATTTGTGATGGTAGGCATAAGACAAACTAACTGGGTCCTTCAAATGACAGTTTTCAAATGATTCTACCTATAGGCCCTCCATGCCAATTTTTTATAAATATTTATTGGAAGAAAGACATCAAGACTTCCTACCTTTGTAAACTTTCAGCCGGGAGATTTCCTGAATCACTTCTTTGTGTGCTACTGGAAAACATTATGCACTGAAATTTAAAATGTTGTGTCCATCTGCACTGTGGTCAATTGTGGGCTACATGTAATTGGTTCATTTAAAAAAATAGAAACAATACATTTTTACTATCACTCATTTTCATTTTATTTCATTTGATTGCTGAGTGTGCAATTTTAATTTTAGTTTAGTTTTTGTTGTTTATTAAGCTTTTAGTTTCATTTGCATTTCAATTAACACACTGTTTTTGTAGTTATTTTAGTCACAATTTTCATAAACAATAGAATAACCTTGGTCTAGAGCTTCCTTGTTCTTTCCTTGTCTATGTAGGGTTTCCTCTGTGGCGTCTGGACTGGTGGCCTGTCCAGAGTTGGCTCCTAGCTTTCCTCTAGTAATGCCATGCTGACGACCCTGAATTGAAATCACCAGGTTTTAGAATGTTATAAAATTTCATTGTAGCACCGCTGGTGAAATTGCTCATGTAATTCATTCATGTATGACCTTGTCATAGTCAAATTTTACTGTGAATGTCAATTAATCTGTTTAAAAATGAACATTTTTCTTCAAAAATTATACTACTATCTTTCAATATCACATGTTTATTAAATTCTTCAATTTCTGTGAATGAAACTTAACATGCATACAGCAAAATAGTATATCTATCAAACTAAAGGCACAATCTTTTATAAAACTCTCACTAGATCCAATAGATCATAATAAGAAGTGTAGAATGGTGTACAATGGTGTAAAATTTTCATAACCTCAATCAAAAGACGAGACTTTTAAGAAAATGATGATCTGTAGGAAAGGTCTCTTATAAGACAATGGAACACATTTCCTTTTTAAATTTATATAATCTTATTATACACATGGACTTTGATACCCATAAAAAAGATTATATGGACTGATTAATTGATGCTACATACTGTGTCTGATTTTAGAGTTAGTAGGTTCTAAACCAACATTCCTAGTAATGACCTGTTCATTAAAAAATGAAAGCGTTTTAGATACTGACAGAAATTAAGAATTTAATCAGAACCATAGCATATAAACTTCAGGGGGCAAAATCAACAATTTCTAATATATTTCTCAATCAGCAAGATGCAAAACACTTATATGGACCTAGATAGATAGATAGATAGATAGATAGATAGATAGATAGATAGATAGATAGATAGATAGATAGATAGATAGATAGATAGATAGATAGATAGATCATTTGATTTGTGACATTGCAGGCTTGCCGTTTTGATGGCCGCCCCTGCTGATGATGATGGAATGTTAACTCATACTATGGGTGACTCATCCCTGACTGATGCAATTTTTCAGCACCATTACATAGCTCTCCCTTCAGAGTCCCTGTCCATCAGTGACCACTTCCAACTTCTTGAATCAGCATGTAACTCTTCGAAACTGCAGGGTGGTGTTTGTTTGATCTGCAGTCACCTGGCTGGTGATATCAACAGGTGTTGCACCAGGGATGTTGAGTGCTGTATTGTCAGATGGTGCAGCACAGATGTTGAGTGCCAGGCTGTCATGCAGTGCAGAAGGGGTGACAAACACTGCACTCTGTTGGTTGCAAGTGAGCGGGGGAACCAAATTGTCTAGAGCTGCAAATGTATTGGGGTCTTGGCTGTTTTCCTTCACTGAACTGATACTCAGCTTTGAGACTCTCCCTCCTTTTCTGCTCTGTAATGCCTATGTGATCCCCTCGTCTTCCACCACTAGCCCTGCTTCACAAGGTTCACCTGGCGTCAGTGAAAACTTGAGCTGCCACACTTTTTTCCAATTCCATGATCCAGAAGCCTCTCCTGTCATTCGCAAACCCAGGCCTAACAACCTTAATAGATGGAGAAGTGTTAGTGGAGCTGCAGAGATACAGTATTGTTTACCACTCTCTACTTATAATGCAAATAGCACTTCAGATCCCAGATCTCAGCCTAAAGACTCTTCAGCAACTCCTCTAAGAGCAAAGCAGGCCCATTGGATGATAGTTCTTATCCTTGGATAATCTAAAGGATAGATAGATAGATAGATAGATAGATAGATAGATAGATAGATAGATAGATAGATAGATAGATAGATAGATAGATAGATAGATAGATAGATAGATAGATAGATAGATAGATAGATAGATAGATAGATAGATAGATAGATAGATAGATAGATAGATCTTTATTTGTCCCCAGGGCCTGCTCTGCCCTTTCTTATATAGTTCCTGTGTTTTCCAAGATCAGTCCAACCTTCATTAATATAGACACCCAAGTACTTGCAGGAGTGCATCACTTCTACATCCACTACCAGATTTGCATTTACCAAGAAAATGACCATCCCGAAGTGTTCTTAAACAAATCATTTAAGACAAAAATAAATCTGTACTAAAAATGGTGGCGAGATGTAAGTGTACTAGAAGACCAATGTCAAGGGAGTAAGACAGAGTAAAGAGACAGAGATAGAGAGAAAGGGGAGAAGTGAATAGTTATTGTGTAGTACTGTGGTAGGGAAGCCACAATATGCAATACTTATTTTGCTGAATCAAAAATTTTAGAGTTACTGAAAAAAAACAAATTTACATTACTGCATTGCTTTTTGTTCTTTTAACGTCTCTTTTGACTTTTGTAATGCTGCATTTTCATGAAGTGGTACAGTTTGTAATGTGTTGTAATTTGTAACTATTCACTTTATTTTGTCCTAATATAAGGAGCATTAAAAACTGCATAATAAAATGGGCTCATGCTGGGTATACCTTTATGGCGGGTGCAAAGGTTGTTAGGCAATATTTTTTTAAAATATTTGAGACATTTTCATTATTACTACATTTTCTGTGCATATGTTTTTGTATTTTATGAAAGTGGAAGTTCGATAATCGTAAAACATGGAGTACAGCCATGGCTAGAGTTTAAAGGGGGATGGGTGGCCTGACCTCCCCCAACAGATGCACATCACTAATCAGAGCTTTCTAGACATCAGACTTCTACCAGCCCACAAAAAAAATGGAAGGATTTACTATTTTATTACGTTCTTTCTGTTATCAAACTACAAATCGAAATTCTATGTAGCTTACCTGTATGTTAAATTGTTCAAAAATTGGAATATAGCGTGCTGCTTTACAGAGCTGTCATAAAGACACAGTCACTACGATGGTCTTATTTCATTTTGAAGTGGGCCACTGCTGTGCCAAGTGCCAAAGGATTATTGAACTTGTAAATCACTCTGTTTGGTCGTTCACCATTACCACTCTAGATAGAACTCTTTCACAACTTTGTAGTTTTGCTGTTTTTTTGGCAATGAAGCTGCTTGTTTGTAAGATGGAATGCCAACTTATACCATGTCTGACTCATTCTTCTGAAATTTAAAAAAACAAAACTATTTTTCCTTCTTTCAAGATACGAAGACAAATTTTTTGCTTGCACACACCAATTTACTGACCTGAGTCAGCTCTTGGCTTAGGATTTAATTAAAAATGGTGGCAAGTGAAATGTACTGTTTTCCAGCAAATGAAGAAAAAGTAACGTAAATGTAACACACTGTAATGTGTTACATTTTATAGTAAATAACTGTTTACCATATGTAGCAGTGACATGCAGTGAAGTTCATGGCTGGTGAGGCACGAACTCCTTCAGAGTCAGATTTACAAATATATGAACCCCAAAGAGTAGCTTATTCACTATTCAGTTGTCAGCCATGTGACGATGCAGATTTTGCTCATGCTCCCATCATCTGTCTGGGAGCCCTTGAACCCTACACCGTCAGTAATGTTACCGATGAGCTTAGCAGTGAGGCACAACATAGCAATGGGATAGTGCAAAAGTGCAAAGTGCTTTTATTTACAAACAACAACAACAAGCCCGGCGTCTCCTTTCCTCTGACGGCTCCCCTGCTTCATCCTTGTGGGCCTTGCAACAGGAGAGTCACCATCTCAGCAGCTGACCTTCACTCCGCTCGACTGGTCTGGATGCCTCCCGATTCCTGGTTTCCGTCGCACACTCATCCCAGACCGAGACTTGGTTTCCTTGATGACCAGGATGCTCACATCAAGGACTTCACCCACCAAGCCTCCCAATTCCCGCTGCCTTCCCGGCCTTACACGGCCAGTCGTTCTTCACTGGTCACTCCCACTACATGATCACTCAGCGGGAGTGACCACTACTACTTCTCCCGGGTGTTGGCCCAACACCCAGGCTTCCCGTACAGCTGCATGCGAGCCTGCACTCGCTCGCTCGCTGTCCCGCACTGGCTCTCTCTCTCTCTCTCCTGTGTCCTGCTTTCTCCCATAACCTCTGTTTCTTCTCTCCTTTCTCTTTTTTTTTCTTTTCCTCCCAGCCGACTCGCGCTTCTATTTTATCAAGAGGACATGGCAGCTGTAGCAAATTAGCAGCCCCAGGAACAATCACGGATGTGTCCGGTCTCTCACCTGTGCACTTAGGTGAGAAATGCCCACATCGCAAATCGCCCTGAGAACTGCTTCAGCCACACAACCACCACGCCCCCTCACTAAGCCATGAACGCGGTGATTATTTATTTAAAGCTGGCCTTTGATGGAAGCTGGGGACCCGCTTCATATCTTATCAGCATTCCTTACACACACATAGGAAAGGTGCATATTTGGATAAGAAAGAACGTTACATTTATAGAGGAGAGAGACAGCGGAGAGAGCGCATTTACTCGGCACCCTCCATGTGTTCTAAATTTGCCGTTGCGACTTCACAATTCATACTCATTCAATACAAATGAAAGTATAGAGTGGTGTAAAAAAACAGATTTAAATTTCAACCTTAATTGAAATATTTAGTTGTTTTTAAAAGCTTTTAATTCTGATGCTTTAATCAAATTTAATACAGACTGTTCAACAAAATGATAACAAAAAAATTTATTGTTGTACCTTTATTTGTAAATGAAGTCTGTGCGCCTGTCCTTCTCCATGAAAATCTCTGTCACTTTGTTGTAAAATTCCTCTTTATTTTCCTTTAGTTTTAAAAGTCTTAATTTTACATTTTGGGAGACAGTCGGAACAAAACATAAAAAATAAACGGACCGCTACAGTGCACTTGACTTTCTGATATCGCTAACTTATTGGTGCCTCTGCGTAGAAGAACAGCAGCAACAAGCACCTGTTGGGCTCACATGCGCCCCCTTCGGTGCGGTACGGTACTGTCTGCCTTATCTTGTGCCTTTTCACTGCGGTTTTATATCTGATCAGCAAGAGTAACTGTGTCACACATATTCATTAAAGATATTAGCCAGACTGTGGGAAGGCAGGGTGTATAATAAACGTGTCTGCAAACATTATATTGGTGACATACAGAGAGAGACAGCAGCAGGCATGTGCCAACTGCAAGCATCAACCCAGTGTGTGAGTGAGAGCGCAGATTGAGGTGAGATGAGGCTCGTCGCTGCCACACCTCGCATTTCTCCCCTGTATTTGAACAGGAAATGCACATAGCCAAGATTTTGACTATAAAAATAATCAAAATTTTTGGAATCATACAGAAAACAAATATATAGTACAGACCAGTAGACAAATTTATTTTATGTTTTCATTATTCGTTTTTTTACTTTTCAAGATGACAAGTGAAGCTCTGCCTCACCTGCCTCCCTTGACCGCACGTCCCTGATATGTAGTTACTTTTTTGTGAAAAAAGAGTAACGTAATTACTGGAAGGTAGTACCATGGACTTAAGAAAACACTTTAGAAATATACAGAAATATCTTGTTGACTTATGGTAATTACAAGAAAGTTCTGAATGTTCTGGCTGACTCAATAAGACAAAATCCCAAAACAAATTGCCAATGCAACCAAAGAGTTCATCTGTGGAAAAAAGGGGAAAAACATCAATGTCTTGATTTAAATCTATTTGCACATGCATTTCACTTGATAAATAAGAGGCTGACACCTTTCCCTTCAATGAAAATGGCAGAAACAAGCAGCTAAGTAGAAAAAGCAACAAATTTACTGAAGTAAGAACCAGCCACGGGCTTTAATCCAAATGCTTAATTTCATAGTACAATGTCAGAAACACTTTTAGTCAAAGGCTCAAATGATAGAAAGAATAAAGGCCACAGACAAAAGAGTAAGAAAGCAAGAGAGAAGAGAGAAAGGGGAGAGGTGGAGAGTTCTGTGTAGCACCAGGATGGACAAGTGGACAAGCCACATCATCAAGTAATCAGTGATTTACAAACCATATTCTGTAATAAAGCTCAGGGCGACCATAGGGATTTTTCTTTTTCCCTGTAAATCTGATCATTTGTACACCTTCTGACTTTCCTTCCCTTGGTTGGTTTGTTTAACGAAAGTGCCTTTTTGGAATATCTGACCATTTGTTTAGGGAGAGTGAGGCCAGTGAGGGGTGGTGGTAAGACTTCACCATATTGCTGGGGACACAGTGTCTCATTAAGCAGTCAAGGGACTGGCAGGGAGCCAGTACTGAAACGTAATCCCTAGGGGGAATAAAAGGAGCTATGTTGATCTTATTATGGAATAGCATTTGAGAGCCTGCATGTGAGACCTGACACTTGAAGACAACTTAAGGCTGTGTAGGAAATCCAGGCTCAAATATTTTTGCACCTGCTGGATGATCAGTTAATGTGAGCCTGACCCTTGTCCTTTAGAAATTTTTTTGTTTGTTTGTTTGTTTTTCCAAACGTCCTGAAAAATCTTGCATATGTAATTGCATGTTGTCAGATGCATGTTACTCCTGAATTATACATAACAAGAAGAAAAATCTGAAAAGTGGGTGAAAAAAAGGAGGCAAGACAGTGAGGGCAGAGGAGACGCTGGTGAGATGTTAAGTTAATTTATTCCCCTTTGATTAAATTTATAATTCTAAAAGAGAACAAGTAAGAAGGCAAATTATATTAAAATATGGTAGTGAGAAAATAAGCTAATTTGTGATCGGTCATGTGATCACAGGGATCTTAAAGCTGTGGAAGTGAGTCAAGGGACTTAAGAGACATAGAGAGCTGTGTGAAGCAGCAAGGCTGGGGAGATCTAAGGGCATCTGAAGATTAATCCACTCACGAGAGGGGAAAGTGTGTAAAATAATTTCAGAACAGTCAGCTGTAGTTTGATTTTGCAAAGGGCCATAACACTTGTGCAAGATTCTACCCCAGTGAATAAAATGAGTAAAGTACTGCTAATTTTAACTACAGGGAAAAACATAAAATGAGTCTTATTTGTCCTTAGATAAAATTTTATTTGTTGTAGAGACAGACAGATGTGTGGAGTACAAGTCCAAGGAGGTTCTGCTCAAGCTTTATAATGCACTGGTGAGTGCATCTCACTCATCTGGAGTACTGTGTGTGGTTTTGGTCTCCAGGATACAAAAAGGACAGGTCCAGAGAAGAGCGACTAGGCTGATTTCAGGGCTACAGGGGAAGAATTATGAGGAAAATCTAAAAACCTTTTCAGCAGTGGCGGCTCACGTATAGGCACTGTGGAACTGCAGCACCCCCTATTTCCACTTAATATTATCGATAACATTTAATATAACGAATCCTTTTTTCTTTAATTCTTTCTTTATACTTGTACAATATATAATCCTTAAGCTTAATGTCAGTAGCCATCCCCCAGTTTATGAAAAAGATACAAAAATCTTTGTATGGAACTGTGCACTTCACAGTTCCAGTGGCGTGGTGTTTGGCTGTTGTGCGCATGCACACATAGGAAGCTGCACGCGAGGCTGTGAGGGAGAAAGAGCACTGTCGCTACCGCAGTGCCGACCCTGGCGTGCTGGTGGAAGGTTGTGGTTTTTTTTACTCCGCATGTGTTGTGCTTAAAAACCGTGTACCATATTCTTGAATGTGATAAAGTGTAGACATAGATTATTATCCTGCTTCCAGCTATTCTATTTGATTCATTTTTTTTTTCGGTTTCTGAATAAATTTTCTTGTTATACATTTGTTTCCTTTTACACAATTTTAAAACAAAGGCTAAAAATTTTCTGGAGCGGCACCCCCACTAATTTTAGCTACGAGCCGCCACTGCTTTTCAGTTTACACAAAAGGAGACTGAGGAGACACAATTGAAGTGTTTGAAATTGTTAAAGGAATTAGTACACTGGATTGAGACTGTTACTTTAAAATGAGTTCAATAAAAACATAAGGACACAGTTTGTAACTTCTGTGATAGGCGGCCAGGGACCTTGCCCCACCGGGAGGCCTGGAGAAGCAGGGGACCGGGAGAGGTGCAATTCCTACCCTGGGATGCAGCCCTCATGGGAACCATGGAGCTGGGAAGCTCAACTCTGTGGAGACCCGTGGCCACCGCCAGGGGGTGCCTGGATGGTTCCAGAGCCATGGACTGCAGCACTTCTGCCACACCAGGAAGTGCTGCCGGAACAAGGAACCAGATACACCCGGAGTGCTTCCGGGTGCCCATGAAGCACTTCCACCACACCAGGAAGGTCTGCAAGAAGGTCATCAGAGAGCACCTGGAGCAGATCCGGGTGCATTATAAAAGGGACCGCCTCACTTTATTGAGGGAGGCAGAGGACAGAGCTTGCGAGAGAGGAGTGGAATCGGCAGAAGAATAGCAAAGGCAAAGGAAAGTCAAAGGAACGTAAAAGGACTGTTTTGGGCACTGTGTTGTGTGTAAGAAAGAACTATAAAATAAAAGTATGTGCTTTGATCAGTGTACCTCCGGTATCTGTCTGTGTCAGGTTGAGAGGCTGCTACGCCCTCTATCATTGTCACAATTGTTAAGAGTAAATTTTGCATAAACTTTAGGAAGTTTTTCTTCAAATAGAACGTTAGACATATGGAATATGTTACCAAGTAGAGTGGCACACAGTAGGACTATAGGAACCTTCAAAACTCAACTTGATGTTATTTTGAAGGAATTATGTGGATAGGACTGGTGAGCTTTGTTGGGCTGAATGACTTTTCTTATCTACATTTTTGTAATATTCTAATATAAAACAACTTCTATGTTTAAAATGCATTAAATTATATTTATATAATAGGGACTTTATGAGATTTGTCTATAGAGAAAAGCCAAGCAAAATGACACCTTTTATTGGCTAACTAGAAAGATTACAATATGCAAGCTTTCGAGGCAACTCAGGCCCCTTCTTCAGGCAAGTTGATTACATCTTGCCTGAAGAAGGGGCCTGAGTTGCCTCGAAAGCTTGCATATTGTAATCTTTCTAGTTAGCCAATAAAAGGTGTCATTTTGCTTTGCTTTTCTCTACATTCATAATGGCTAACACGGTACAACACCCTAGTACTACTGAGATTTGTCTAAAAATTGTAATATTAAACAGATGAAATACCAGCCTTTATCCGTCCATCCATTTTCCAACCCGCTGAATCCGAACACAGGGTCACGGGGGTCTGCTGGAGCCAATCCCAGCCAACACAGGGCACAAGGCAGGAACCAATCCCGGGCAGGGTGCCAACCCACTGCAGGACACACACAAACACACCCACACACCAAGCACACACTAGGGCCAATTTAAAATTGCCAATCCACCTAACCTGCATGTCTTTGGACTGTGAGAGGAAACCCACGCAGACACGGGGAGAACATGCAAACTCCACGCAGGGAGGACCCGGGAAGCGAACCCAGGTCCCCAGATCTCCCAACTGCGAGGCAGCAGTGCTACCCACTGCGCCACCGTGCCGCCCCCAGCCTTTATTAATGTTTGAATTCACTAAACATGTTTATTTGAAAGTGTTAAGATTTCTATGGCTCACTACTTTTTATTTTTATGTATGTTCTTTTTTTTGTCCTACTCCCTTATTGCTGCTCTGTTTCTGCTTTTGCACTTGTTTATAATTCGGTCCTGCTTGTAATTGTCAAATATGTGTTTTATCTATAGAAATGAAAACTGATTGGCAATTATCAAAATCATCTCAATCATATGACGAAAGACAGTTCTTGTTGACAATATATTAGGTCCTGAATTACAGCTTCGAGTTAGGATACATTTTTGGCTTTGATGGTTGGTTTGATAGACTTTCCAACGTCCACCTGCTGATTATGTTTCAATTTTCACCTACCTCCAGGGTTCAGTTTATGTTGCCCTTATGATGTGTCTTTTCCAGTGGCATAACAGCTGCCTAAGCTACAGTACTGTGGCATTAGCTCTCTATAGAGGTGCTGTTCAGCTCTTCGTTGTCATTTTATGTTTTTTTTTGGATTTTGATTAGTCATTTTTGCTATTTTGTTTACTTTTTTTAGGATTTGGAAAATTTGGGTCTGGAAGTTCTTTGTATTTTGCATTTTAAATCTTGAAGTTATTGATTTGGATATTTGTATTATTGGATTAAGAATCTTTGACGAATTTTGATTTTTTTTTACATTTGCATGAATTTCTGTATTCAAATTAATAAATAAATTAAAATGTTATTTTTTTTTGTTGGACATAGTATATTTGGCAGTTGTAGCCTTCTCCATTAGGGGTAATCATAACAAAATCCTACAGCCTAATTGAGAATAATAATCAGAACAAACATTCTGATGAGCTAAATTTAGAAACAATATATTTAACTATAGGTAGTTTCACCTTTTAGCATTAGGCCAAAAAAAAAGATTGATAAAATCAAGGCAACACATAATGTTCTTTTGATTCATGAGAGTCAATAAAAGGTAGATGAAATTGTAATGGATTTTTCTTTGATATTTTAATTATGGTGATGGAAATTTAAAGAGAACCTTCAGTAGAACGTAAAAAGTAATTATTTACTATAATTCAAAATGCAAAAGCCATAATACATACAATTCAGCCCCTCATAGTATGTATCCAAGATAGCAAAGAAAGTGTTGGTAGTTTATTTGACCTTCTCACTTCCAACCAATTAATGCCACAAAGTTTATGGTAGGCCCAAAAAGGTCACTAAAGCTTCACAAAAGGCTTTAATCAAAGATTCACTAGTAATCTTTCCACCTAAACCACAGTCTAAAGTGTTTGTTTATTATTTTATTCAAATTAATAAACTAATTTAGTTAAAGTTTAGTTTTGGTCAAGGTAGTTTTTAGCTAGGGCCTTCCCTCTTGTGACAATCAAAACACAACATGGCATTTATATGGGCTTACCACCGAGAAATCAGCATTGCAAAAGTTTGTGGAAGGTAGCTGGCCAGCATTGTAATAGAAATTTGAAAAAACATGTGCAGTGAGAGTCTGTGCACCACCACAGTGTCTTTGAAGGAGATAGTGAAATTAGAGATGTTGAGAGTGATGGCTTCATATTGAAAGCCTGACCAGGGTAGGAGGTGCACTCAACTCAAGAGTAGGAAGTGAACAAATGCTTTAAATACCTAACAGAGTCAGATAGTGACTTTAACACATCTTGAGCAGTAAGGATTATTAAGAATATACAGTAGATCACCCAAAAATTAATCCTGAAGTAAGAAAATCATAATACTAGCAGATCAGGGGCAGCTTGACAGTTTTCCAGCAATGACAGAGAGCTATATTTGGTGCATTTTGCTCTTCCTGCAAGGGATTGTGTTGACAGTGTGAAAGATGTAAAAGAAATAGATAAAATTATAAGGTAGCCACCCCATATATTTGACGAAATGATGCAAAAAATCAGCAATAACATGTCTTTATAGACTGAGTTCAAAACAGAACTGAATTAATGGAGGTCAAAATGGTCTTTATATAGACGGGTTGGAAGAAGTGATATCATTATGACCGGAACCAGAATTGACATGGATAGGATCAGGCGGGATTTGCCTCGGATGATCTGCAGGGAAAGAGAAAAAGTGTTAGTGATCACTGGTCCGGCATGCAATTACCACCTTTCAAGCCTGTTAGCTGCCTCCTATGCATAGGTGTGTGACAACAGTAAGATTGCACAAGATGCCAATGGGACTTTAATTGGCTGTCAAATATATACTTTTGTGGGAGCATATATGCATCCCTTACAATACATCCATCCATCCATTACCCAACCCGCTATATCCTATCTACACAGGGTGCAAGGCAGGAAACAAACCCTGGGCAGGGCGCCAGCCCACCACAGGGCGCACACACACACATACACATAACACCCACACACTAGGGACAATTTACAATTGCCAATCCACCTAACCTGCATGTCTTTGGACTGTGGGGGTAAACCGGAGTACCCGGAGGAAACCCACGCAGACACGGGGAGAACATGCAAATGCCACGCAGGGAGGACCCGGTAAGTGAACCCGGGTCTCCTAACTGTGAGGCAGCAGTGCTACCCACTGTGCCACCGTGCCGCTCCTCCCTCACAATACACTCAACTGTAAATAACAAAACAAAGCTCTAATCAAAATACAGTAAGTTTCAAGAAAAAAACAAAACAATTAAACAATTCCTACGGTAGTTTGAAAATGCCAAACACACAACATACAGCAGACTTCATTCAGACGATGAGTGATGTGTCTCCAGCTACTCTTTATCATTCAGGAGCATGATAGTGGGAAACTTCTCAGCATACAAAAAAGGGACTGAAATTTTTCAACAATGACAATGATATTGTTTGGTAGATACATACCTTGTATTTTTTAATGTAACCCCCCTGTCAATAACCTGTCTCATCTCTCAACTTTTATTGCCTTGGGACCCCATTTTATCTTTGTAAGTTCACAGGCAACCCAAAGAAAAACAATCAAAGAGCTTGTTATCCCTGTTGATGAAATGAGCGAGAGTGATTAGTACAATGTGTTAGGGGTCCTTTCTTGGTAGAATGTGCTGGGGGTCCTTTCTTGGTGAAATGAGCATGATTGAATGAGTTGGGGGAGTCCCCTTTGTGAAAAGAGCATGGTTAGAAACAGGTAAGAAATTTGTGAAGCACTGTTGAGAGGTCCGGCGAGTGGACTCACCAACGACAAATGACCCTGTGGTTAAAAAACACTGACTTAGAATACATACTGTCAACTAAATGTATTGCTGGTATGCATAGCTAACACACTTAATGCAAATTAAGCAATAGTTACAGTATATCTGTTGTTATAATAATGCAAGTAAAACTTTGTGAACAGTCAGTCTAAATTTATCTATACTACATAATTTTATATTCATTTACAGTATATACACATACTGTATATACAATTACACACATATATATATATATACTGTATATATATATATATATATATATATATATATATATATATATATATATATATATATATAAATATATATATATATATATATATATATATATATATATATATATATATATATATATATATATATATATATATATATACAAGCACAAAACTTAATATATTTAAAAAAAAAAAATATATTAAACACACTTTCAAGAAATGTCCCTACAATTTAAATCACTTCAAATGCAAAAGAGATGGAAAAAATATCTAGCTAGGAGTATATCTCAGCTAATATCCATAACAATGGAAAAAAATTAATTATAACAATAAAATTAGTAAAAAGCATCTTGCTTCTTTGGAGCTCATATGGTGTATACAAATCTACAGACTACTCATGGCTCCATACGGCACCTTAACCACACTGCTCAGCAAACATGGGACACTCATAATGCAGCCCTGGTAATGTACCACACTGATGTTCATAAAATAAATGAAAGAGCCTGCTCAATACCTCCTCACGCTTCACAATAACATGAATGAAAAAAAAAAAACATTAAAAAAATTCCTGGATTTTAACTCACACTTTCTTTGCTCAATTTTTTCCCTAAGCTGTTACTTCAAATTTCGTTCCACCATCTCCTTTAGTCCTTTTTTTCCGCCTGCTGAAAATTGAGAAAGCATGCAATTGGCTAGCTTACTGCTTGCTTCATTACCATTGGTAGATAAAAGCATCAATTACATTTTTTTCCAAGGAACATTAACCATGTTAACCAACCACATGAATATAAATGTCAAAGTTATACCATGTCTCATTTATATCATCCCTCCCTTTTTTTCTCCTTTTGGATTGACAACCTTAGTAAGCATGCACTTAGTAATTATCACAGGTCTTCAAAATTAAACTTGTAATAAATTGTTTTAATTTTGAATAGTTATTTTTATTTGCATTCATGGGCACCAAAAATATAATTACAATGTTTCCATCATGTCACATTAGAAATTTTAAAAGAAATACAATTAAAATTTAACAAATTACACAATTTATTCATGTTGTAATAGTTTGGTTTAACATTAAAATATTCAGTCAATCTAATATTCATCCATCCATCCATCCATCCGTTTTCCAACCCGCTGAATCCAAACACAGGGTCATGGGGGTCTGCTGGAGCCAATCCCAGCCAACACAGGGCACAAGGCAGGAACCAATCCCGGGCAGGGTGCCAACCCACCGCAGGACACACACAAACACACCCACACACCAAGCATACACTAGGACCAATTTAGAATCGCCAATCCACCTAACCTGCATGTCTTTGGACTGTGGGAGGAAACCGGAGCGCCCGGAGGAAACCCATGCAGACACGGGGAGAACATGCAAACTCCACGCAGGGAGGACCCAGGAAGCAAACCCAGGTCCCCAGATCTCTCAACTGCGAGGCAGCAGCGCTACCCACTGCGCCACCATGCCGCCCCAATCTAATATTTTTAAATATATTACATGAACAAACATATTCATTGACTTAGCTTTTTGATCTAAAACTTTGTTTGGTGGCCAGTTATTTGTACACTTTTTCTGGTATGTCCCTATGAATGTTCCAGTAGTGGTTTGCCATCAGACTGATATCCCGATGTCCCTGTTATCTTCTTTCCATGTCCTTGATAACCTGATGGACACTTTAACCCTGTTCTTCACTCACCACTCCAAGTTTTTCAGGGAAACATTACAGGTACAAATTCAAAAAGTGAATTTTGAGACTCATGTTGCAGCCAAATTCCTTAAATGTACCTAATTAAATTTTCACAATCTCTTTATAATTTGGATCTTTGCTGTTACCTTAAAAGTTAATAATTATTTCTTTGAATGACACCCAAGCCTCTTATTCCAGGTCATATATCCCACCATCAAATTCTGTGTCAGAAATCAGTTTTCTAGTATCAGGTCTGGCAAAGATGCCCTCTTTCAGTTTACCCTCAGACAAACTGGAAACTTTGAGCATAAACATATAAAACAGGCTCTGTCTTTAGATAGGCTTTGACAAATTCCTTCATTAAACCAAGCTTAATATGAAGTGGCATCTGAGCACTTTATCTGGATCCAACATGTTATGTTTGATGTTTTTGGCACTAAGCTGTAGCTTTTTTCTAATGTTTTGCTTTAAACATAGTTTTTAAAATCAGAAAATATTAAATTCAAACATATTATCATCAAAATAAAATACTGATATTTAAGTATTGTGTGAAAACATAAAAAAAACAGGTTGCAGTTGAATAAATGTGTTCCGCGGAAGATATGTAATGGGGAAAAATAGTTTTCATTTTTGAAATCTTTGCTCAAAAATATGTGTTACGGAAGCTTGTTACGTTCACCATTATATTTAATTAGTAGGGTTGTACATCCTGATCTTCTTAACAGTTGTCCAGTGCTTTCAGATTGCTGCTGTTATACAGTATCTGTTCCAAAGGATTCATTGTGGGCTGCCTCAAAGAAAGTCAACTCATTCATGAGATCTTTACCATATATAAGATAGCTGACAGATTCGGGGCCTGTGTCTTGTCTAATAATCAATGGAATCCATAGAGTGTTGTCCACAGACCAAGTAAATCAGTGAAGGATGCAGGTGTGGTAGTGCTGCTGCTTTGCAGTAAGGAGACTGTGGAAGATTGTGGGTTCGCTTCCCGGTTCCTCCCTGTGTGGATAGCGTATTGAGTACTGAGAAAAGCGCTATATAAATGTAATGAATTATTATTATTATTATTATTATTATCATTTATGATATTGAACATGGACACCTATAGCTTCTATTTGTGGATTCTGTGGTTGAAGATCCTTGGTGTTAACCCCAAGTGTGATTAGGGCTTGTAATTCTATGCAATTATGGTTAAACCTGAGTCAAGTCTGAGTGTTATAAAATATGCACATTGACAATTTTTTTCTCTTCTTTTAAAATAATTTTAGCACAGTATATACAGTATGTGGGTATTTTGGCTGCTCTTTCTCGACAATTGTTCTGTGTGGTTTCCTCACAGTTATATGTTTCCCGAATGTAATGATTAATTATTCACAGTATCAGTCCTATAATTGGTCGTCGTCACATTATTATTCCTGTTTCTGGTTTTTATCAAAGTTGTGTAGGAAAACGTCATGCCTTGCATCAGTACAGCCCTTTAAATCAGGAGCGAACTGTCTTTTGATATCTGTGATTTGGATGAAAACTCTAATAAACAAAACTCATATTCTTTTTGACTTTCTGATTTCTGCTTTTCTGTAATTTCTCTGTCTGACCTTGATTCCTGGTACGATTAGGCTCAGGTGTATTAGGTTTAGTTTTACAGTTTTGATTTGGTTCTGGTTGTTTAACATTTCATCTCCCAGTCCACTTCACGCCTTCAGGCAGAATATTGCAGTGACGTGTAAAGATATGCTTTATAGTGTTAAGCCCGAATAAATCTTGGGATAGTATTTTGCTGCCATATAGTGGATGAAATAACAACATGCTGCAAAAATTAAAAAAAGAGTATTTCAATGCTATAATATAAGTTAACTCATCAATATTCATGAGTGGGATGGACCCACCAATAAAAAAAAATACAATGACAAGTGAAAAGCTAAAAAGGAAGTTTTAGAATGAACCAAACAAATTGCCTGAATTGAGTGATAGTGATGACAATGTGAATTGGTCATTAGATGTTGACATGGAAAGTAAAACTGATGCATGATACGCCACTGTACGACCAAACTGCCATGGTATGCCAGGTGAATTTGGTCACATGAACCTTCACCATGGTGCGATAGTAGCTACATGACAAAAAGGCAAAATAATTGTGATCAAAAGCAAGTACAAGTGAAATGTTAGCTCCTAAGCGCTGTTCACAGTGCAGCAACTGTCAGTGTTAGTGTCAGGGGAAATGTGGAAGTCGCTAAGCCTTATACTGTGGTAACCTACAATAACACAATGGGTGAGTCAATCGTGCAGGTCAGACATTGACATTCTACCCTCTCATGAGCAAGCAACCAGAAAAATATAAGATCAGTGCACAAAGAAACACACTTCTACTGTCTCTATTGCAACAAGAGGCTGTGCATTGGTGACTGCCTCAAAACATATCACACAAAGGATGTGTGCTAAACTGTATCGGTACAGTAGACATACCTTTTCTACTCTATTTATATTGACGTTTGATATTTACACGTCTCTGCTACATTTAGGAACTTTTTTCTTGACTGAAAATGATTCAATATTTTTGGTTCTTTTTTTCTGGGACAAACATAACAAGGAGGAAAAACACATCAGATTGTTTAAAATGATCATCACAATCAAAGTTGTTGAACTATTGACAGATATGGGTGTTAATCAATCCTTTTGATATTGGCAACTTGAGTTCCCTGTGGTTAAAAAGAAGGTTGTGAAGCTAAAGGATGTAATTTGTAAGCTCCTTACACTACTCCGTTATTACACATACAATGATTGATGTATTTGAGTAGTTGGGTTCTGTAAGAATAGTCAGGTTTGCTAATAATACAAATTATGATGGCTTCATCACAAATTACCATTGTGGAAGTGGCTGCAGATGGTCTAGTGACCCTAGCAGGGTGATTGGTGGACCTTCCCTAGTCAGCTAGTCAGAATAAAGGAGGGGCAGGGAAGGACTGGCTGCCAGGCCAATATGTTCCCCACACTAAGCTGGGAGGCAGCGTGCCTTCAGCTGTACTCTCACAGGAATTCTGTAAGGCTGCATGGGATCTCTTGAACAATGGCTTCCCTGCCCTCATCTGTCTGCCCCAGATGTGCTTCTTGAGTATGTTTTTGGCATCATAGAAATATTACCAGGTCCAGTTTTAAAGAAAGACCTCTCCTTCTTAGTCAGATGAACTTGCAATTCGGAGAGAAGAAATGTCAAGGGATCTCCTGGGATAAAGGATGAGGAAAAGGAAAGTGTAATCTCCATATTTTTGGTGGTTTCCTGTGTTAAGGTGCAATTGTGGAAAATAAAAGATGGCAATTTGTACCAGAAATTAGTCTTCTTGTCATATCTTGAATGGTCAGGTTGTACAGGTGTTTTGGACAGTTTCACTTACCTGGATACCAATATTGGCAAAATTGTAATACAGGAGTTAAATACATCTTTTACAGTCAAGAATGCTTGAAGAGACTGTTCTTTCTGATACAGCTAAGGAAGTTTGACATGCCTCAAGAACTCTTTTCAACAGTTCTGTTACTGATAATGTCTTGACCTTCTCAGTCACTTTATAAATTCTACTAAGAATATCAAGCAGCTACTAAGAAGACTGCCACTAATAATCATAGGGTACCATGTCCCCCACTGTAGATTCATTCCTGACTCTTCCACACTGAAACATAAAGCCTTGTAGATTTTATCTAACCAATGGCACTCCTCCCCTCTGCTGTTGACTCTCTTTCAGTTTAGTAAGCAGCTTAGGTCTAACAAAACCAGGACTAGTAGATTTTATAGCAGTATTTACTGGCAAGCTTTAATTTCACATTTTGACCTGAAAATCTTTTGCACTCCACACTGTTGTTTGTTATCTTGTAACTAGGAAGAAGTATCTATTTGATAAATATGTTACATTGTGATAAATATATTGTGGCTGGTTGAATGATAAAACTCTCTTGGCCACTGATTCATACAGCATTTTCATTAATTCTGGCAATCCATGCAATTGACCCTTACTCTGTCTTTCCCATTCTCTTTCTCTTAGTGTCTTTGGGTGGCATTTTGTATTAATGCCATTTTGATACCAACTCCCGCTTATACTTTAGAATGTATGTTCCATAAGCATTTATGGGCGTGACACTGGAACTTCATTTTATTTGCACTAAGTCAGTAAATTTTTTCTCAGCTGAAGTACTTTGTCACAGAGTCCAGAAAGAGCTCAATAACCGGTTGGCATTAGCCAGAGGTATTCTTTACAGACTAAAATCGTTATGCTATCAGTCAGTGTTAGATTAATTTATACTTTCTAATTACATTTTTAGTATTTAGACACATTGAGATCCTTGACACACTAGGAACTCTGGACTGTAGACATGTATATGTAGTGTATATCCATGTATCTCTATGTACCAGCTAAATGTTGTGTTCATGTGCAGAACTGTGTTTTTAGTGTTTTGTTGTATATCATGTGTTTTGTTTTTAATTATGGGGCATGTTGTTGCAGTGGTTAACACTGCTGCCTCATGGATCCTGTGATTAAATCTTGCACTCTTTCTGTTTGGGTGATATTTTCACATTCATCACATGTCTGTATGGGTCTTCCTCCAGGGACCTCACTTCTCTTTCCACATCCCACAAACTTACTTATATTAATTGTTGTTTCTGAATTGTTTGTGTGTGTAACCGGGCCCGAGCAATCACCCCTCAGGAGCTAATGTTTGCCTTGCATTCTAGACAGACTAAAGGCCTCCCTAAATTTAATTATATATAACATTGTCTAGTGCTGGACATGTTAATGAGAATGTATTATAAACTGTAAGAATCCAAGTGGAATTCAAAGAATTGTTTATGTATATACATTTTTAAATATAAATATAAAACCTTAATTACATGTGGAGGTTCATGGGTTAGAAATACAGCTTGTGTGGAAAACTTGAAAGTCCTACTGAATTGTTTACTGTCAGTGTTTCGAATATTAGTTATATAGAATGTTAACTTGACAATTGAATGCAATCTTAGGTAGTTTATGTTTAAGCTGTGTAACATAGACGAAATGCCACATTTGGAATACTTTATACAGTTTTAGTCCCCAGTTAAATAAATAGATCTAACAGAGCCAGAAAATAAGCTGCTAGACTAATTCCATAACATTTTGCATATGAGCTACAGTATAAAGATATTGAATAAGAGTTGAATCTTTTCAAATAATCAGAATGTGAAATGGGTTTCCAATTGGCAGGTGTTATGATTTACATGTAAAGCCTCAAAAGGGGCCTAAGGCCTAAACACCCATTAAAGGCCTAAGGCCTCAGTGCTCGAATACAGTCCAAAAGAGGAAGAGTGGAAAAGGGAGAGCAGAACTCCCAAAACTCCAGCTCAATTTAAAAAATATTATTTAAATTAATTTATTAAAGTAAACTAAGATTATTTCAAAAATTTCCAAAGTATAGTAAATAAAGTATGTTTCTTTATTTTTTTCTTCATGTTTTATAGTATTTTCTGAAAAATAGTGGTGATTATTAAGGTTTTTGGAGGTTGCTGAATTTAGATTTTTTAATTTCATCATTGTCTTGATAAAGTTAAAAATTTTTTACATGTTTCTCTGACAGCATGTTATTTTCTATTTTTTGGCATACTTGCCTCATTTATCAAGGACTAGCAAAATACCCGCGCTTCGCAGCGGAGAAGTAGTGTGTTAAAGAGGTTATGAAAAAGTAAAGGAAACATTTTAAAAATAACGTAACATGATTGTCAATGTAATTGTGTTGTCATTGTTATGAGTGTTGCTGTCATATATATATACATATACACATATACACACACATATACACACATATACAGATATATTATATATACATATACACATATATTTTTTATATATATATTTTTTATATATATATATATATATATATATATATATATATATATATATATATATATATTTTTTTTTTTATATATACACATACATACATACATACATACATATACACACATAGATGCACTTACAATAACATAGAAATCAATATAAACAACATTAACATCATTATCATATGAGAATATGAAGTAATATATAAGAAGCACATTTCATATAAATATAAATAATTAAACAGTAAAATCTTCTTGTATAATTTGCTACCGTGGCTTTTCGTTGGTCTGTCCAGGATATTTAAATCACCTGTAGCTTGCAAACTGTTTCACCTATTGACTTGAAATGTGGTACACATATAATACGTCACGTCTGCTATCCGCTTTATGGGTGATGATTGTATTACTCTTTTTATGTTTATTTTATTTTAGAATCAACTCCTATCTGCGCACACCAGGGCAGCCGTGGGCAGATGCGTATGGTGTATTCACTCCATGTTATCGTGCATTGCGCTGTCACTGGTATTTTGATAAAAGAATTTGAACAATATATAAAAAGCGTATAAATTATTAAACAGTAAAACATTAACATTTAAGAAGTAAAGTTACATTGAGTACTACTGCAGTGCCTTCGGGTATACCTCATTTTTTCTTTGCCCATTACATGCTTAAATGTATACATTTTTTGGTGTACCTACCCGAGAACACGCGATATATAACCGACCGTGTGAGAAGCATGGATTTTAAAGAAGCGTTGAGTTCATCTGCTGGTCTCCCTCGTGGAATAACTGGTAATGTTTCACTAAAATCTACAGCGAGTAAAACGACATTACCTCCTTTTTTTTTTGTACGATCTCTGAGATGTTGCTTTTTTCGGTTCAAGGCTTCATAAGCTCTTTTATGTTCCATGGTGTACTTAATAAGTACTAATTATCCCAAACCATCATCTTTGAATGTTGCAAGACTTTCGCCTTGTATGTAGATCGGGGTAATTACATTCATTGCATTCCTAGTCTGAATCACAATCTGATTGTATGGGTGGTTACCTGGCACTGTAGGGTTGCCACCCGTCCTTTAAAATACGGAATCGTGCCGCGTTTGACAATGAAATTGCGCGTCCCGTTTTGAATCAATACTGGACGGGATTTATCCCGTATTTTTGTAATCATTTTTTTTTTAAAGCAGCGTCTCATGCAAATCATCCCACACGCATTTTATGAAGATGCCTCCTTTCCTACTTTTGATTGGGTAATACTTGATGTCATCGTTAGTTTGATTGGTGTTTTTAAGTGTCCAGTGAGGAGGGCGTGTCTTTTAAGTACAGTCTGCAAAGTGTTGGCACTGAGATGTGGCGTCAGCGCCATACTTGAAGCCCCTAACGTTGCGGTCAGCAAGTCGGCTAACATCCGCCATGTGCCGTCTTTCAGTTGCGAGAAGCAGATCATAGAATGGTTGAAACTGTTGCCCCTAACGTTGCGCCACGGCGTGTGGTTCGTTTATACCTCGTGTCTTCTCATTAAACTTTTATCTCGCGAATATGTTATTGCAATCCGCAGCGGGAGCGTTTCTATAAACTTTATTTAAACTTACGTTTTACACCGTGGTTTGTTTCCCTTATGAACATGCTTGTATGCTTAACTCGCTCCGTTCTCAATTGTTTAATTAATTTTTTGCTCTTCGCTGTTTGCGGCTGTTCCTCCATTTCCCCCTACTTCGTTCTTTTATCTCGCCAATATGTTATTGCAATCCTTAACGGGAGCGTTTCAATAAACTGATTGAAAATAGTTTTGCATTTACCTTTTTAGTAAAAGGCGAGCTTTTAAGCCTGAGAAATCACCCCGTAAATGCACACGTTTAATTGGACATGTGTTAATATGTATGGTTACACAGTATTAAAAGACAGTGAACAACGTCAGTTACCTTTGTTCTCGCGTTTGATAAAAGGTGAGCTTTTAAGCCTGAGAAATCACCCCGTAAATGCACACGTTTAATTGCACATGTGTTAATATGTATGCTTACACAGTATTAAAAGACAGTCAAAAATGAACGTCATTTACCTTCGTTCCCGCGTGCGACTCGTGCTGTAAATCTCTTCCTTGTTTTTAGTTCACGTGATTACGTAGGAGGCGTGATGACGCGATACGTGACTCCGCCTTCTCCATTACAGTGTATGGACAAAAAATATGTTCCAGTTATGACCATTACGCTTTGAATTTCGAAATGAAACCTGCCTAACTTTTGTAAGTAAGCTGTAAGGAATGAGCCTGCCAAATTTCAGCCTTCTACCTACACGGGAAGTTGGAGAATTAGTGATGAGTGAGTCAGTGAGTGAGTGAGTCAGTCAGTGAGGGCTTTGCCTTTTATTAGTATACCTAACTTTTGTAAGTAAGCTGTAAGGAATGAGCCTGCCAAATTTCAGCCTTCTACCTACACGGGAAGTTGGAGAATTAGTGATGAGTGAGTCAGTGAGTGAGTGAGTCAGTCAGTGAGGGCTTTGCCTTTTATTAGTATAGATTATTACCTTTTACTTAATTTAGCACATACGTCAATAGTCCTGAAATGTCTGATTGTAAGTTTGCTTCCATTAAATACTACACTTGAAATAATGTCTCTTGAAATATATTAATTATGTTCATTTTCCAGTCTGCTAATCTAGTGCAGCTTCACAGGAAGCCAATATGTACTTTAGCAGCACCAGACACAAAGTAGAAACAGACTAGGACAAGGTGCCAGTCTGCAGGGCACCCTCTCAAATGCACCCACGCTCAATCACAATGAGAAAGGTAGCAAGTCAACCTGACACTTCTTTGTGAGGGAGGAACACCAGAGTATATAAAGGAGAAATTCACACAGGACTCTGGAGCCATTTGGCAGCAGCATTTACCACTCTGCAGTCTTTCAGCTAAATTCAAACAAATGTTTAGAATTACATTCTTACATAACACAATAAATTTGCTCTGGCAAGTGAAGTAAAATTGGTCATGCAGCACAGATCCAGATCATTAAACTATCTCCTTTATGATGTTGCTGCCTTTATTAGAGACTCACTGAATTTGTCACTTTCACTTGGCTTAGTTCCTGTTGCAGTGAAGCTTACAAGAAATGTCCTTGGCCTGTAAAATGCAAACTAACCATTCTCTTGACTGTCAAGGGGGTGTAGCCCTACAACATCTTCAGAAGCGGTCAGTATGTCAGTATATGAAGTCTATAATCCAGCGAGAAGAGCCAGAAAAATAGATGATTATTCAATCGGGCAGGCAAAGACATTCAAAACATTAGATCATGTGGATCATGAATGGAAAACCACTACAAGCACCTAGAGGAGATCAAACCTTTAGCATATCTACAAGAACAATACATAGAGAAAACAGTGAGTGTTCACAGCCTCTTTAATTTTTCATGTGCTCATCACATGAACATAGCCTTATACAGTAGATTTTGCAAAGAAAGTAGCAGAAATGGAAGGAACTTGTGGGAAACATTTAGCTAAAATGAGCAGCCCAAACCCAGTTGTAACATTGGTATATCTTCTTTGTGTAACGGTTAGATGACCCAGAATATGATTGCCATCTCTTTGCGTCCAGAAAGGGTTATGGAAATCTCATTTTGTTTGCCCTTTCTGAATCTTTCACTACATTTATTCTTCTTTAACACATTTCTATTTCGGACTTTAAAAAACTTCCAGAAGTATATGAGTTAAAAATGTATCTAATGGAACCCAAGGTTCAAAATTGCATTGTTAACCACCTGAAAACATAAACTTGGCCATTTCTGGACCATAATATAACTTCCAAAGGCCTTTTTGTACTGTTCTTCAACGTAATGTGTGTAACACAATTAAAAAATTTTTTTTCATGACCTCATGTGCTATGCATATCTGTATAATATCAACCTTCACACTAAAATCAACCATGATTTTTTCTCAGCTGTGGACAAGCTTGTAACCCACCCCATCAACCTCAGAGATTGGATTTCAGCAAGCTTGCTATAATCAGAGCTTGTTAACTATTTTCATTAACCTTCACGACCAGAAGAAGAGCCATCGTTGACAGTGTGTTGAACTTTGAATTTTATGTCTCAGCTTCTGTTAAAACATACTTTTCCATGTTTTCTCTGTACAATGTAGGAAAATGACACAATCAAAATGTTCTATTTATATCCCTGACTTGACCACATTGAAAGACCATACTGTATAACTGGTATGATGATAAGACTTTACATTTTCCTACCTTTCTACAAAGTTATAAATGTAAGTGTTCCAGAATATTCGTCTACACTGACACCTTACTTTTACTAAAATGTATGTAAAATGTAGTAGTACTTTGCTGAAATTAGCAGTAGAACCATATTTTTCATCTTGACCATCAATGGCCTTTATCAAAGATAGTAATAAGTCATTTTAGTTCTCTATTAAGTTCACGCTTCTCTCAAACTGAGTGAGACAGAAAGAAAGAGATTTTTTATATTATTAGGATCAACAGTAGCACTATGTAAATTACATTGCAATACCTCTTACCTTGAAAGGTTCTCACTTAAATGGAAAAATGATTGATGGCTCTTTTTCTGTCTCGAAACAAACAAACAAAAAAAATCCATCAATTCTGCTGATTTTTCAGCTGCTAAATTAAAGAGGTTTATCACTCCATCTAGGCTGTGGTGCCACAGACCTTCCTTCAGACTTACTGTATCAACAAACCCATACGTTAATATTCCTGCACTGTGAAGGCCTCATATCATGGCTTGAAAATCCAAACATCAAGATTTTAAGATTTCATTAGGGTTGCTCAAGTAGACGAAAGCTAGTACAAGTTTTGGACATGTGATGCTCTGCCAGATCTAAGACAACCAAAACAGTTAACATGTTTTTTTTCTGATTGTTCTCCTCTTGGAGTTTTTATGAAAGTCCCATAAAAATTTTCCTCAGTTTAAAAACATTCTGTTTGGACCAAAGAGCCTTTTTCAACTTAATATTTTTTATTGTACTTGTCAAAAATGCTTCTATTACCTGATACTTTTTACCATTGTCAGTCTAAATGATTTAACAAAGTTATAAAAAAAAATAGAATATTTGCAGAGTGCTAAGATTTATCTTTCTTGTCCCCAAATTTGATATTCACATGTATTGAAGCACCATGTGTTGTGATTCACTTTCGTTTTAATGCTTCTTTGCAAGCTGCAGTTTGTTTTTGGGATCTCTATCTTTTTTGGAGTATTTCTAACGATATTTTTATTTTATTGTGTGGGCTGTACATGATGTTTATCAGTTGTTATGGTGATCAATTCACAACGTATAACACATTTCAGATCATCCCCCGGTTGCTTTTTACATTTCTTACCTTGCCACTGCGCAGACATCTCAACACCACACAGTAGATATGTGTCCTATTGAGATCCTGTCTTTCACAAAGGTGAAAAATGGGTACAGGCCTCAACAACCTCAAACCAGATCTGCTGTCAACTCTACAGGTCTTCACCAAAGAATTACTCCCCACAATCTTAGACAGTCTGGCCACAAATTTAAAAGGCAGGTTTACAGCGTGTACAAGCCCCAAAATGGAGAAAAGGCACTACAACCAAAATATCTGAAAAAGAGGGAGGAAAACTGTAAAAAACCCTGGCCCAAAAAACTGAACAAAGTTCCTTGATATCTAAATATTTATTAAACATTGTTTAAAAAGGGTGACCACAAATTAGGCAGATGCAGATGCAGAATGAAGAGCAAAAAAAAAGGTTTGCCTAAAAGGCAGACCTAAAAGAGAACAAAATTAAAAACACAAAAGCAGTAACAGCACATTGACACATGAGCAGTAAATCCAACAAAGAAAGAATCACAAATCAAAATCAGGAATCACAAACAGAAGCAATGCCAAAGCTGTTAGTCTTAAATACCAAGGGGGCAGTTCCTCAGCTACAACATCAGGTGGTCCCAGGCTTACACACAGCAACAAGTAACTTAACTTTAATACTTTAGGAACTTACCTAGATAACAATCTTAACTGGAATAAAACTACAAAAAAATTATTTTCTAAATGCAACCAGCGCTTATTTCTCCTCCATAAACTCAAACTATTTAAAGTAGACAAGGACCTCATGTTGTCCTTCTATCGCAGTATGATCCAGTCTGTGATCACTTTCAGTTTCATTGCCTGGTTTAATAGTCTGACAAACCAAAAGTCAAGAAAGCTCCAGCAGATTACGAAGTATGCAACTAAAGTTATTGGGGCTGATATAGATGATTTATCTAGTGTGTGTCAGAGGGCAATGTTAAAGAAACTGGAAATCATCTCAAGTGATGACAGACATCCATTACATGTAGAACTTTAAAGTTCAGTAAATCAGGAAGGACAGTCGCTTTGAAAACCCACACAAATCGCTCCAGAAACTCCTTTCTTCCTAGTGCCATATGATTTTTCAATAAGAAATATCGGAGATAATGATAAAGGTTGTTGATATATATCCTGTAACCTTTTTTTTTTGGTGTAAATATGTATTATCTAACTGTCTTACGTTAACCTTTCTTGTTTCTATTTTGTCTGTTTTATTTCATTCTGTCTGTTATTAGATGCAACTGAGAAGGCAAATTTCATGTTTTCTTGTGTAAGCATGACTAAATAAAGAAACCTTAAACCTTAAACTTAAAGAGCTAGACACCATAAAACTAACATTACTCATAAACATGAACTTATTGATAAACAAAAAAAAATTGAATAATTCAACAAAAAGGAACAAAGTAAAAAAATAGTATTTATAAAATAATATTTAAAAATACAACAAAAAAGCTACATAAACATAAAATGCACTCCCCGAACAATGACTGGTGCCTTCCTCTGTATTTTTATGGTTGGGTGTCATCTGTGCTTATTATGTCAAACAGGAGATAGCAACTCAGAATACAAATGAAGGAATACTTGTGACAAAGGAATACCTTATTTTATGGTGTCAGGATTTTTTTTATAGTAATGTCAGGAAGTGTTTTCATATGTAATTTTTTGAAACTGGTCTTATTTTGTGATGCTGCTAAAAGTCAGAGCCAATACATGCATCTATCAATCTGTTCATGTATCCATTTGCAAACATGCTTATTCAGTTCAGGATTGAGTGAAGCCAGACCTGCAATAGCAGCATCACACTTAAGACACAATAGATGTTGGTTGTGTTGAACACATGGCATACCTACTCATACAAATCTCTAATTTAAATAACATGTACATTTTAGATAGTAAAATGAAGGAAAACCCTGCCTGAGCTGGGATTCAAATGTCAAACATGTTATGGCAGATGAAAGATCTCTGAGTTGCACAGCATTGATACTCAAATAAGGTAGATGATCATATTCAAGAAACAAACTAAGCACAGATTGAAGTCTTTTCTGTGTATTACAGACTTGAAGAGTTCTATTGAAAACCCTTATTTGGTAGAACCCATTCATGCTGTTCTCTCCTAACAACTGCATATCTGGCAGTAGTGAGGGCAGCTAAACGTCCATCGCAACTTTAAGTACAAGCAATTGGTACAGACAGCTCCATTTAGGAATGCCTCTGTTATAGGATTATTACTATCCTGCAGTTGCAATTCCAGGCTGTCCTTCCTGTGAAATGTTTGACTAGTAAAATAATTGCATCAAATACAACCTTGGTCAGATGGCTTATTTCATGAACATTTCTAGATCTAATCCTCAGAAAGTGAGGTTTGAGAAATGTCCAGATGTTGCTGTGAAAACATATCTTCTTTGACTGTGTTATTAGAATAACTGTATCTAACCTGAAGAGCTTCTTACTTCTGTAGTGGTATAGTTGTGCTTTTGATTTTCCCCATTTAAATGTTACGAACAGTAGATTTTCACAGACAGACTTAAGGGAAAATTAGATTCCCGCTCAGTAGAGACAATCCACAATATGTTTTAAGGGCCAGAACTGACAAAAAAACAGGTATTAGGTTTGCTTTCAGTTTTGGCAAAATAGATACATGAAACCATTTTGTTTACCAAAAGTGAATCAGGGTTCAAAATTAAACTTTTTTTTAACAAGGACTATTGGAAATTAGTTAAACGAAAAATTGTATACATTATGTGACCCATGCCAAGTAACATTGTTGCAGAGTGGAACAGGGGTGGAAATCATGATTGATGATGGGACTGGCTGCTGGCTGTGTTTTCTCATCCTGATTCATATTCAGTATTCCATTTGATTTAGAACTGCAATGAAAGATTAAAATCACAAGCACTGATTGGATGTACCGTACTCTTTAGCATTACTGTAGATAGAATGGGTTTGGTTTTCATTTTGTTAACTGCAGTTCAGAGATATAGTGAGGAAGGTTTTGATATTTAATTTTAAGGGAGTAGCTGCGGATGCTCTCTTTAACCATTGTAGTTATAATTTATTTATAGTATTTATTTTATATTTTATTTAGGAAATAAAATGTAAACATTTTGGGCAACATGATCCCATATTCCCAAAAAAGCTACACTTCAGTTTCAATGTTTATCACCAACACAAAACAGTTTTTTCATTTATGAAATTTGCACTGCATTACCAAGCTGCCAAATATATTGTTTGCTTCCTGATTATGTATACTGCCTTGGGCAAAAGTGTGTCAAATTAATGAATTAATTCATCGCTTTTAGAAACTGAATTCTCCAATACCATCCATTCACTGTCTTAAATAGCTAATTCCATGGCAGGGCCAGGGGCTATCAAAGGCAGTCCCTGCACTATGGGGCACAAGGCACCGATCATCCCTACCTGTGACCAGGGCACAGCATACACAAACTCTCATAGTCTTCTATGACTAAGAATTGGGAATGAAGCTACTTTTAATGTTTTTGTAGTGAGTGAGAAAAACATAGCATGCAGAGAAAACCTTTGCATACATGAGTAGATCAGGCAAGCAACACCACAAGAGAAAGTGGGACAGTATTTGAAGTATGGTTTTTGGAGTATTGAGAGAGCAGAGTTAACCACTGCACTGTGAAGGATTTGTACAATATGGGGTTATTATTATTATTATTATTAATAGGCTGGAAGCAGGAAGAGTTAGAAGCTTTAGACCGTGACAATCAAAAATGCTCTGCATTCACAGAGTGATGCTGAAAGGCTTTGTTTTCCCCAAAGCTCAGGCAATCATGGAATGTTCCAACAAAAGGTGAAGAAAGAGAAACAGGGTTTGGCTGATTACATTAAGGACAGCCAAGAAGATGCACAGAAACATTAACATGAAAGGTTTTCTTAAGATAAACAAAGCCAAGCAGGCCTAAAGAAAGGAACAGATCAACAAGCAAAGGGAGTGGTGGCACAGAAGGAACAGTTAAGACCAGTAATGGCAGTGGTTAAGGAAAGGTACATTAAGTATTGATTCACAAGAGGCAGCAATCTACGCAAGCAGAATTAATTCAAAAAGTGCTTAAATGTGTCTTTCAAAGAAAGTGTTGTCTGTGCAAAGAAGCTATGGAAACAGTAGACCACCTTTGCTACTGCAAAAAGACTGCACAGACCAAATACAAAGGAAAATATCATATTGTAGCAGCATTGATGTTCAACCAATGGAAGGTCACGACAGCAGAGACAAGGACCAGGAAATGAAAACAAAATATGTGGACAGGCAAAGGTCAAAACTAGGAGACAAAAAATAATATGCACCAAAATCAAAAAAGCTAGGTAAACTCAAAATTAGAAATCCATTTCAAAACTTTTCTAGGGCCGTAAACCCTAACAAGAACACACATAAAAAGGGTTTGATATTATCAACAATCTTGGCCAACCCAGAAGTTCACAGTGTCAACATTTGTACCATCCAGACGGTGATGTCATGCTTCGTGACACACACATCGTGTTTGCATCACACTCATAACAACAAATGGATTTACATAGCATCAAAATGGTGGGGTGCCCATGAAAAACAAAATCGTTTTGTGGAAAAACCAAAATACAAGCAGGGTAATAAATATGACAACACATATGACAAAACAATGAGAAAGCTGAGCCAAAGAGAAACAGATGGTTAAGATCACTAAACAGAAAACCCCAAAAGATCAGGAGCACAAAGGTAACTGTTAAGTGGCTGTTGACATGTTCACCATTCAATAGCTTCAGAGGACAGCATTGCTGTGAACTTCTCACACCCTGAGCCGATAGCTCTGAATGTCTCAGATCCTAGGGAAAGATCTGATTTTTAAAGTGCTGAAGCCAGTTAGAAAAACTCAGGAGACTGATGTGTGCAACCAAAATAATAATTATAATAATGAAAATGATCATTTTTATCTGTTACTTAAAATATTTTTATTATAGTCATTTTTATGGTTATAATTAAAGAATTTTAATTTCTCCTGGAAAAAAAAAGATACATTTTTGCGTTAAGCAAAACACACAAACTGATGAATGAAATCCAAGGTGTGCTCACAACGTTCAGTGAGTGATCTCACTGGCAACAAGCTTGCACTTACTGAGTAATTTCTGCGAACAGGATTTATCACAGTATGCCGCCTTGCATTTGAACTTACAATTCAGAATGAGATGACCAAAGGAAGCTAACTGTGTGCTGCATGTTAGTGACGCTCACATCTCTTTGAAGTGGTCTTGCGTTGCTTAATGGAGGAAACAGAGGGGACTGTATGGAGCGAAACAAGCTTGCACACCAGAGAGAGTGAGACAAGAGGGCTGGAAAGGGAATTGGCAGAGAACAGAAAGAAGCATTAAGTAAAAGAGTGGCCAGTTAAATGGAGAGGAGCAGGTGCAATGAAGAAGTGACAGTCAGTGTAGAAAAATAAATGAGAATTAGAGAGTGAAGAGTCAGAAGATGATCATTTTTTTATATGAGACATGTGCCTTGTCATTCTAGATAGAAGATTACAGAAAGGGTATTATAACTTCACTACCTGTTAAAAGAAAACGAAAACTGACCATTAGCTGGATTGTTCAAGTTAAAAAACACTGTTTAGCTCTCTATCACTGCGTGCTACAATTTTAACCCTCTGCTACAAACATATTGACTTCTGTATAGTAACATTCTCCATTTTATTGGGAGTTGCTTATGTGTGACTTCCGTTTACCATTCCTGACACACTGTTGAGCAAAATGCTAAAATGAACTTTTATGTTTAATCACAAAGATACCAATATTTTTCATTTTTTAACAGAAAACACAACCCTGTGACGTGACACCTGCCTTTTAATTATTTGATTTTTGACTGCTCCCTAAAAGAACACTACTGGAAGTAGCTCAACCATTAAAGAACTAGAGTGCATACATCTGTGTGAGAAAGCAGGCTACTTTAAAAATGATCAATGAATTGTTCAATAATTTTTCATCAACATTCAATGAAGGTTTTATTCACATCTTGTATGATCCTGGTACCTTGCATTACCTTTCCAGCATGTGTGTGTTACTGCTGGTGTTACACTTTACTGGTATTGTTCCTTTCTATTTAGTATTACTGGTATTATTCCTTTTCTATTGATAGAAGTAAACAAAATTGTTTGTTTTGAAATGAAATTTTATCTTTACTTTCAGAAGACATTAGTTACGATAAAGGAGTTTTGGTTGTTTGAGGTGGCACAGTGTTTAGCATTTATTCCCCCTCAGTTCATTATCTCCTTGCAGTTTTTTCATTCACATGGATGGTTGATCAGCATTGAATTGAAGCGTGTGACTGTGCCCTTCGATGGACTGATATGCCATCCAGGGTTGGTTCCCACCTTGCACAAGTGAATACATGGATGGCTGATTCCTGAGGGCTTCTCTTACTGCAAAAGCTAATTAATAGTGCTGAGGAATGAATAAACTGGAGCATGTCAGTGAATTAAAGTGTTAATGGAATACATGCTTACTTAGGCACAAAATATTATTTATTATTGGATAAAAATATATTTGTAATTAATACATTTAACATTTGCTGCTAGTGTGATTCAGGTGTAGACAAATACGTATACAGGAATTTATAAGACCTACAACATATAACAGAGTTGCTTAATGAAGATATGCCTCCATACAGTATAATAAACTCCTCTCCTTTACTGAGGCAAACTGAGAAAGGTGTAGCGAGAGAAAAAGAGACGTACTGCAAGCCAAGAGATAGATTGGAAGAGACAGGGACTAAGAGCGTGAGAGAGAGAGAAAGAAACAGGCAGCAAGATTGATATTTGCCCTCTCTTCTTTTCTTATCTGCACTTGATTTATAAGTCAATGTGAGTACGCAGGCAAAGAAGTGAAGGCAAAGACCTTGATGCCTCCCTGTGGAGAGAATGCGCCATTTGGATTGAAGGCATGAAAGGGGGATGAAATTAATGGTAAGCTGTTCATCTGTCAGCACTGCCAGTCTGATGGCTTGGTGTTGAAAAGAGTACTGGATGACATGCCCTCCAGTCAAGGGCACAGACTGCCCACTGTTCACAGGGGGAGGGGGAGGTTGGAGAGAGGGTTCCTGGTTTTCACTGGAATTTGCATTTAAATGATACTTTTCCATGAGCAAATATTTCCAGTATTTAACTGTCTTCCAACCTTTTCTCCTTTCCATTTTTCTGCACTGATGTAAAAGCTCTCAAATCTAAAAGTAATAAAACACAGAGGAAAGGTTTGAGAACAGGAGAGAAATGACATGGAAGAGGAGGGCCTATTTAAAAGAAGAATGCTTCTTTGTTATGTTGTATTGCGTTTCTGTATTCTTTTATGATATACTGTTTAGCTTTGCTTCATAATAGTAGAAGAACAAGCTCAGCTAGTGTGGGTCATCAGTGTTGTCATTTTAATTTAGTTTTGCACTTACTTTAAATGTATAAAAGGAGGTGTTTCCTAATGTGAATTTAACTGACATAAAAACAACAGCTAGACAAAAATAGACTGAAAGTAATTACAACATGTGGATTGTTTATAATAAATATTCTTCACGCAGAAAGTTGTAAAGAAATAAGATTGCAAAAAATTCACTCAAATAAATAATTGCTAATAAGAAATATATAAGAAAACATAACACAGCAGTTATTAGGCTGCAAAAATGGTTAGTTATAAAAAAAACTATGCACTGTAGCAGTATTATTGATACAGTGATAAAAAGTGATAAAAATCCTTTAAATTGAAAATTGATTTGTTTGTGCTCTTGACAAATTGTGTACATTTTTTGCCGGGTCGGCCTGTCAATGCTGCTTTTATTTACAGCCTGAGATGCCCCACCATCAATTATGTGAATGAAACGACTCTCTTTTTACTGACGCTGGACCGCCAAATAGGCAGCCTAAAGGAAAAACATTGATTGGTTGATAAAGACATTACATTTTTCCGGATCTCTAAAGCTGTAAACTTGAACTTAAAGATGGTCTGATAGAAAATACACTACCCAAGAAAAAGAAAATCTTGACAGAACTGTGCACTTTTGTTAAATCTTTCAAAAGATAGTCACACTTTAAAATTCTGTTAGGAACACTTTCTTGGTCTTTCTTATTTTATAATAAAGTGTAATTGACACCACTGGAATGATTACACGTTTTTGCATTAAATATCAAAAGAGCTACTATTTCTACATTTAAAATGATCATAATTAAATATTTATGAATATAGTTTTGCATGCATTAAGGTTATGTAACATTCATTTATTCCTGGTGTCCCTGTATCATTTTACAATAAAGCCGATGTGTACTGTAGTACATAAGTTCTGCCTGGCCTGGACAAGCGAATTCTCTTAGAGGTGTTGTGGATTATTATTTGAAAACAGAGAAATCTGTTCAGATCTGCTATGTCTTTTGATTCCATTTTACTCTCCGCCACCAGTAGACACAAAGAAAATCTGAGACTTAATTTTTAAAAGAAGCTTGTTACTCTTTTAGAAATACTGCTAATTCCAAATGCTATATGTCATCGTCAAGTTGTGAAAAATACACATGCTGAGCTCAAGGAAGAAAGACAGGCAGAGTCCTGCATTCTTTGAACTGTCTTATTAATATTACAACTTAGAAAATGTAACAAATGAGAGAACACCATTCAGTCCATCAAGTTTATTTGGTTAGCTAATGCATAACTGGCCCCAGTGCCTTATATGTGCATCATGGAACAAGAAACATTCCAAGAATGGATGACGGGGAGATTGTATGATGTGTACACAGCCTGTTAGAATAATTTACATATATTTCACATTATTAGCCGCTTTTGCGTTCAGCTGTTTTATGGTCCTTCAATGACTGAAGTGAGGAGCGTGCTCCCTGCTTTATGTAGTAGTTATAAGAAAGCAAAGTTTGCACGTTTTCTAAATACAAAGAACATGTGCTTCACCTTTAATTAAAAAAAAAAATTATAATTATAAATCAAGAGGATGCAATGTGGCATGGTGGTGGTTAGGACAGCTGCCTCTCAGATCTGACTCCTGTGCCCGGTCTCATATGTGTGGAGTGTTTGCGTGGGCACTTTGGTTCGGCTCTCATGTTTCCAAAGACATACAAGTTAGATTAGCTGACGACTTGAAATTAGTTCTGTGTGTTTCAATTGTACACTTTGCAAACTCTGGTGTTGCTTACAGTATTTAACAGAAAGCAAGTGATACCTGGGGAAAAATACTGTAAAAAATATGTTAGAGTTGGGGGAATGCACGCATTTATGGTTTCACAAAAAAGATTTGAGTCTCCACAGGAGTCAATCTAACATTGATAGATTTTTGATGTATGCAACAAGATAATTAAAAGAGTTCAGGTTTATGTAACTACATCATTCCACTGCTTAATACAACGACCCATCTCCAAAGCAAATGAACATTTAACAAAACGATGAATGTAAAAGTGTTGAAGCACATACACTACTGGTCAAAAGTTTTAGAACACCTCAGTTGTTCCAGTTTTTCTTCAAATTTAATTAGATGAAATGCAGTGAACGACCTAAAAGTGTGAAAAGGTAACATTTAAAATTTAATTTAGCAAAAACTGAAAAAAAGGAAATATCACAATATTACAAACGGCCCTTCTTCAGGGAACAATTAATAGGCTACAACCTACAGATGTTCTGCAGTCTGCAGTAGTCCACAGCCAGTATTTCAAGGCCCTATGTTGTCTTTTAAGGAATGGCTTCCTTAGCGCCACTCGCCCTGTCAAACCTGCAGCACAAAAGTCTCCTCTTCACTGCAGAATCTGAGACTTGCTTTTTTTCAACCACTCTTAAGCTGTGCTTGAAGCTGTTGTGCTGTCAGGCGCCTATCACACAAGCTGGTGACCCTTACAAACTTGTCTTCTGATTGAGTTGTGACTTTCAGTTTGCCAGATCTCTTCCTATCAGGGTTAAAGAAATTAAAGAGACAAATTAAAGAAACCTGTCTACTTGTATTTCCATTCTTACTAACAAATGTTTTTATCATCTGTCCTGTGTTAAGTGGCAATTTGAACAGATGTTGTGAAAAAAGTTCTGCTTATTTTATCTCTAGATATAAAATGCTAAGGGTTGTCAATCTGTCACAATAAAACACACAAACCACTGGGCCTTGAACCTTGATCTTGGTTTCAATCGAGAGCTTAAGACGTGATATACATAATGCAGGTGTAAAGGACAGCCGGGTTCCATGCCCGGCAGGGACGCCTCTGCTGCATCTGTTCCGGGGGTGCCACCACGGGCAGCTCAATACCTCCCCCGGGACGCTTGGTGGCAGCCTCCCTGGTGGAAGATGATTCCCCAGCCTGGCGCATGGCTCCATGGGACATGGAGTCCTCCACAGCCTGGTTGGGGGCTTGGATGGCCACCAGGGGGAGCTGCATGGAGTCAGCAGTCTGGCTGGTCATATCTTCAGCCCCACCTGGAAGGGCAATTAGGACCAGGTGGCCAAGCACCTGGAACGCTTCCGGGTGGGGTATAAAAAAGGCCAGCCACCACCACTCGAGAGAGCCAGAATCGGGAGGAAGAGGACGAGGTTGCCTGGGAGGAGGGCTGGTGCTGCGGTGGAGAGAAGTGTGGTTTGTGTGTTATTTAAGTGCTTGTGGTACTGTGTTGGGCCTGTGGGACAAGGGGAAGGCGTGCCCCACGGCTGAAGAAAAATAAAAAACTTTGTGTTACACGTGCCTCTGCCTCAGTCTGTGCCGGGTTGGGCGCTATATAGCGCACCATATTACACAGGCTACCTCAGCCATGTAATTGTGTTTTGGGTTGTCACACATGTGTGCATGGGAGGCAGCTAAAGGGTACAAAAGAAGATAATTGCCAGTCGGACCATTGGCTGGTAGAGTGCACTGATCCTTTCTCTTTCTTCCCCACAGACCAAATGTGGGAAATTATTCTGCTCGGGCCTATGATGTCATTTCTGGTTCCACCCCAGAAGACGTCATGTCCAATTAAACCCCAGAAGACATCACATCCGGTTACAACCCAAGATGACATCATTTCCCCCTTCCGACTTTAAAGCCACCTTGATTGTACCATAACCTCAGCTCTGTTTTGGACTCTTGCCTGTAAAGACCTTTCTCAACAAATCTTCAAATTTTCAGCCACTTTCCAATTAAATGGGAGGCTGACCCAAAACCGTTTTATGTGTCAAGGCTTGATTATTATCACAGGGTCCTTCTCAGCTACATGCCATGGTTGACAGGAAAGGAACAGCAGCATGGGCACCTGGAACTGATGGGAAAAGAAAAGCTTTGACATCTGCTGGCAGTGAGGCACATTGCTCAGGCCAACTGTTCGTTTTCATCGCAAATGCAAGTCGTACACTCAGAGTGCTAAACACAGTAATACAAAGCATTAGTGCAAGAGGAAGACAGTGGCACCCTCGGCAGAATGACATTAGGTGCCGTGTTTCATAAGAAGCACACCTTTCTGGTTTCGAAGACAAGAGGTGCTTCCTAGTATAGTTAATACTGATGCACATGAAATGTCTATGAAATATTAGCATTTCACACAATTCCATGCAACCGCACAAATTAAATTAATATATTTAAATTATAAATGTACTGGACTGCTTTTTCTGAAAATGATGAAATTTCACGATTAACAAGCAACTGTATGATGCATGTAAATGCATTTCTCAAAACCCTTCTCAAGTAGCCCCTTTATGAGTAAGCAGGAAGTACTACTTAGTTAACTCTCCCCATGAAGTCACCTTCAAAATGTATCATAAGTCGATTGAAAAAGATTTGAATGATTAATAATATACATTTACATTATTGGTCCTTGACACAAACTTGTGAAAAGTAATTTAAAGTAAACATGACATTATAATTTAATAACCAAATATGACAGAGTATAAATAAGCATAAAATATGACATGTACAGTATTGTTTCTACGATGAACAGAAAATAAATAACAGGCATGCAATAAAAGAAAAACACAAGAGTCTGTTCTTCCTTTAGATGACAACACAGTAACTTTGTTTACTAAGGCACACAGTGGCCTTTCTAACACAATGAAGAGAATACGTCTGCACATCACAATATATTTGCTCTTTTTCAGATGCACAGACACCACCTGGACAGCCTGGTATATACCTAACTTACATCATCTGTTATTTTTCCAAAATCATTAAATGAAATTCCCATAGTACTTCATATAGTGCACGGCATGTTTACTTGTCAGATATATAGGGAATATCCTATTCTGTTCTGCTAGAGTTCTATGTAGGGGACCCATATAAAGATTGTATAAGTGCACTGTTATAAGCTATGCCTATACCTTACTCTCCACAAGCAGCTGGTTGCTAATGTGCCGGGTTGTCCTGTTCCTCGGACGCTGTCTGAGGTACATAGTTACAGGTGTGAATAGGTATGTACGAGGAAGATGCCAGCTATCATCCTGAAGCAGTATACCAGTAAACCTTTTATTTCCTGCCTTTTGACACAATGTTGAATTGAGTCAGTGAAGACACTGTGGGTACTCCCAGGGCACCTTGCCACAATATCCATAAGAAGTCCTTTCTGAAAGCGAAATCACCTGTACGTTCAATGCAGACTTGTAACGAGACTCCAAGAGGCTAGGTATGTATAATGCGTATGTACTTCAGCCCATTGGTTTGGTTTAAATAACATGTACGTGTAGGGTTCATCTGCTGGTGTCAGAGGCACAGAATGCAATGTATATTCTCCATCTGCTATCTTTATTGTAGCCGTGCCATCTCAATTCAAACATATCAACCCCTAGTTCCTGTCCTTCCCTTTTCTTTCTTCCAGCTTCTCCACATAAGCAATGTGTCAGTGAAAGTAAAGCTAGCTGCAACCTTAGAACACAGATTCTTCAAACCTATTAACTTAAACATTTGCAATTATTAAGTCTAAATTGTGTAAATGAGTGTAAAATATCATGCTATAAGTTTGTTATTGCATTTCATAATGAAAATGTTATAATCTCAATATAAATTTTAGTACTCCAAATACTTAAAGAGCTGTCATAATGTGAATTCAGCATATTCTGTGTGGCAACCTCCCTCATCTGTAGATACAGCCGGCTCAAGAGGAAGACCTTAGCGATTAAGACTGATTTGGGGAGCACATACTGTACATTGCAAGGGAATTTTAAATACATACATGCATTTAACATACATTAGGCATGACAGACTCTGAGAAACACTCATAAAATTAAAAATTGATGTTAGGGTTGACTTTTTGATGTTCCTAGCTTTACAATGCTTTTTGGGAAATGCAGCCTTGTATGGTATATACAGTAGCACTATGTCCCTGTAACGGACTGGTGTCTTCTCCAATGTTAGCTGCTACCTTGCATTTAATGCTGCCAGTCAGGAAAATATTGGGTGAGCCAATATTATCAAAATGAATTTCTTTCATACATGAAGGCTACTTTTTCTGCTAATTATTTTAAGGACATGGCACAAAGGTCAGCATCCCTAACTCACAGCTGTTGCTGCCCCAAGCCAAACTGGGGCCCAAAGCACAATTTTCTTTTTGCGCTCCCCCACTGCTCAAAACTCCCAAACCTGCTCATCTTCAAATCCAATACATTTGTATTTCTTTTAACAGCTTTAATTTGAACAATAAATATATAAATAAATAATAAATAAAGGAACACACATAAAATACTTACAAAGAAGCACATAACACAAACTTAACTATAACTTAAAAATATATTTTTTTAAACAATCAAAACTTGAAAGTGAATGTTTAGAGATTTCTTCAGTTTCTTTGATGCATATCACAATGGTACACATCTACATTTTCTGGAGGCAAAGTTGTCTATGAAGTCATTATACGACAGCTTCTGGTGATGGCCAAGATGCTCATACATTCTTGTGCCATGGATGACCTCAAGTATGTCTTGATGAGCTTAAGTTTTGAAAAATACTTCATGGCAATGATATACAAATTAATTTTCTTCCTTTATAAATGAAGGCCTTACTACTACTAATAATAATAATAATAATGGTCCAGGAATTCAATGAGCTGTTACTCTTTATTACTTGGTATAGTTTACAGTATTACTTATGACATGTGATACAACAACAAAAACTAAATTTTTCATACTGCTGCTACTACTACTACTGTAGCAGTACTGCTTAAATTGCCTACAACTCCCAGCAGCCCCAGTTATATTATACCATTGTGTAGATTCAGGGGGATCAGGGGTTGCTGGGAGGAAGTGTTATTTAAGCGGACTGAAAAGATGCAGAGAACATTGCAATCATCTGTGTATATTTGTTTCTATACATCACACACAATTGTATTACAACTACAACTACAACTACTGTGGATTACACTTTTTATCTGGATGTACATGCTTTTCCTGTGCCTGCTTGTTCATGTGATTTTGTCTTGGCATTGGATATGTCTTCATCTGAGGAGTGCTCCCAATCACATCAGATCTTCACAATATTACTAGAACCTGGTAGGACAAAACTTTACATTTCATTCAGAAGGCTGTTCACAGGGGGTTTACATTCCACACATCATTATCATCTGCACTAGCTGAACCTGACTGGGTTCGGACTTTATCGTAAGTGTTGATTGTTTATTGTCTAATGCTTAGTGTTTTGTTAGGTTTCATTTATGTAGTGTTTGTAAATAATTATCATTTTCAGGAGAACTGGGGGGAGGGGCTTTTGCATTTGCGTTGATTGTTTAATATTTTTGTTTCTTCAATATTTGCTTAATATATACTTTATTATTGTTATAACATTTTTATTATTATTGATTGATTGACTGAGCTTCTTTATCAGTGTCTCTGTATATAGAATGCGTGTGTGCCAGGTCAAGACTGGGTATGTTCCTAGGGTCCCCGTAATAAAATAAACAAATCACTCTCTTTGGACAATGTGAACTTTAGCATCCTTGTGACTACACTACTAATAATGATAATAAAATAAAAACTACTAATACTGCTACATGCTGTCATGGATGCGCACCAAAGTGTCACTTTCCAGGCTAACCTAAGGTAAGTGGTACCATCCCAGGGCACTGACTGTTAGGAATAAGTCCAGACCCGTAGTAACCAGTAACCAGTATACCACCAAAGAGACCATTGCCTGTGTTGTGTTGATATTGCTATTGTTTGCCTGTTGAGTTAATTTTTTGCTTTTTTTTTTTAATTAAATGGGGCTTGCCCAGTTGGCAACCCAACTATTTTGGGTCTCGCTGTGTCGTCTTATTTGTCCCCCTAAAGTGCTTAATAAACTTACTTAATGCAGTAAATACAGGGTCAAAATGAAGCTGAATGTTTAGACATTCAAAAAATGAACATGTGAGTGTGTTATGTGCATTTATGAAGTTATCTAAACTGCATTTTGTCCATCCAATGACAGCAGGCATTAACTAAATCAGTAATGTTAGCTACCAAAAAAATAAACCAGCAATTGAAGTTAATCTGAATTAATTGTTTATTTTTGTACGTCAAAGTTTCTTGCATGGTGCATGTACATAATTCAGCCAATAACTAACTCTGTGTTGGTAAAATTTACAAGGGTGTCCTCAATGCAACAACTCTCAGAGCACTTCATATGTTGAATAACGTTAACAGCCTTTAACAGCGTGTGTAGTTCCTGAGGTCTGTATGGTAGTAATAAATAATCCTCTGCCATTTGTCAGCTAGATACTATAACAGCAAATAATACTTGTTAAACATTTGATATCAAAACTTTTACGCATAATGCTATTATTACTCAAGTAAACTGCTGGCTTTAGTTTAGTGCCAACTGATGTAACATTAGCTAGCTTACTGGAACTTTGACAAATTTCGATTTCTAAACACACCTGCAAATGCAGCACAAAATGCTTCTTTATACTTTTGTTTTTTTTTCTTTTGTTTTCTGTTCTCCTGACTGATATTGACTTGAATCCATCTCCCTGCTGGTTAAAGGAAAATTATTACAACAGGTGACTGTCAATGATGTTAATTTGACAATTTATGAAACAGCAAAAAACTCCAATAGAGTGTAGCTGTGGACCTCCAGAGCCCTACTGCATTGAGGAGGTTCTTGCTTTACATTATACTTCAGTGATGTTGCACAATATGCCCTTTACACTATGGTTAAGATTAGGATTGTGGTAGGGTTTTCTGACTCAAGTCAAGTAAACCAAGTGAGAAAAATGTGCACTCTGATTGGCTGTCAGGCAGAGCTTCAGAATCACAGAGCTGCAGAGTTCTGCTGGCCTCTCTCCCATTGTTCCTTCAATCACAGGCCCCACGTGCAGTATGTGATGATGCGTATAGGAAGGGGAGACTCTGCTTACACCTTCAGTGTCCTTGGTTCAAATCCTAGCACAGTCACCTATCTGTGTACATGTTCTCCCAGTGTCTATAGGGGCTTTTCAATGAGCAGTCTGGTTTCCTCCCAACATCACAAAGTTATCTGTGTTAGGTTAATTGGTGTCCCATTGTGTATGTGTATTGTCACACTTGGGTCACAGAGTTGCCCCAGAGACAGGAAGGCGAGTCTATTAAAATAACTTTTTTTTGTTGAAAAGGCAGGAACAGTCTCAAGGCATTATTCAAAATACGAGATTTTCTTCAGTACACAGAAGAAGCATTGCGGCGATTGACCTGCTTAAGATCGCTTCTTCAGGTTAAAAGAGCACGAAGCTTTCCTCGTCAAGCAGGTTCAGTGGATGGGAAGCATTGGCTGGGCAGACGCAGTCAGAAGAAGAGAGGATAGGAGAGTGAGAAAAAGCATAAGTGAAGGCTCAGCTTTAAATGTTCTAAACATTGTGCAACAAGTACATTACATAGTAAGGGTGCAGCTGATCCCGCAGAAGGCAATTTTGAAGTGTGTCTGTTTCTCATTGAAATACTGTTTAACAAACATTCTGCATGCAGATGCTGGCGATAAACAGCAGGAATGCACAGTTGCTGCCATCTTGCTCACAGTATGTCAGTATTTCAAATGATTTGTGAGTGAAATATTAGCTACAGTGCCATGGGATCATATCTTACCTCAGTCACCTCCCTGTTTTTTAAATAGATGTTCTCCTGGAATTTCAATTTCCTTTTAAACCAAAGTCTTTCAATTTGACTAATTGGTTTGAGTGAATGTGCTGTGTGAGTGTGAGTGTGGCCTACAATGGTCTGGCATCCTATCCAGGGATAATTTACACCAGGATAATCTTGCACTCTCAATGATCCTGCATATGAAGTAAGGTAAGAAAATGAATGAATTTAAGTTATACTTTTCAGCTGCTTGGCGTGAACTATTCAAGTGTCTGATGATGATGAAGCTGTACAGTATGTATTGTTCTAATTTATGTAATTAATTCTGTTTAAGAGTCTGTGGTATATTTTTGTTAGCATTTTTCTTTCCCTAAGAACTTCTTCAAGTTTGAAGACCCCCTCTGTCCCTGTTTTGGACTTTGCCTGCATTAAGCAGACAATGGGGCATGTAATCAAATCAAATGTGGTAATCGTTTGTTGTAAAGTACACACCTAACAGCATGTATTCACACTGTGGGAAGAAACCTTCTTTAGTTTCCTATTTTTATACATAACATTCTCAAACTCGTTAATCAAAAATACATTCCCAGGGAGCTAGTGTAAGCCTTAAGGCTGGAACCAAACCATGCATGGTGTGCCAGTACATCAGAGAGTCCACTCATGCACACCCCACACTGATGCTCACCTGGGGCCAACTTAGGATCACCAGTTATCATAACACACGCGTCCACAGCACATACCTAATTATCCATAGAAGAGTCTTCATTAATATATCTTTGTACCTTCAAGACAATCAAGTGATAAAACATCTTGAGGAGAAGTCTGCTGTAGCAAGATAAACACGTAAAACAAGTAGATACACAGTTTCCAACATAAAATCCCCAGTTCAGGATAGTGATAGTCAGCTCAGTCCAAAGAGACCACCAATGGCCAGAGGCTTCCATTGCAATCAGTCTCTCTTCTGCTTCTTTTGCTCAGTATGTCTTCTTGTCACTTTTCCTTTGCAATAAGTACTTATGAAGTAAGATTTGTAAAAAAAAATTCAAATATATATAACTACACAAATAAATAAATACACAGAAATATAGATAAATGGAAGAAATGGAAAAGTGAAAAGATAAAATACATTGGTCAATTCAATACAGAAATATAATTATGAAAAACATTCATATCATAAAGGAAACATTTTTCTACACTGCAAAAAAATATCTAAGCAAGTGAAAAGTATTAATATCATGACATTAAATCTGACGTAATAAAAATGTATTTATGATTATTTAGCTTACTTGAAGAAAACATGTCAAGTAAATTTTGCTTATCCCATTGGCAGATTTTTTGGCTAAATAATAGCAAAACAACTCTCTTTAAAAGTTTTTTTTGCCTAGTTTTTGCATATACATTTTTTTCAGTGCAGCTATTTTTTCAATTCTTATTTCTGAGGGTCAATAATTTTTAAAGGGTGAAATATGGGACTCACAAGCTGCTTTTTCTCTTCTGATCTGTTACTGCAGAAGGCTCCTTCAGATTAGGCATGATAAAACCCTTAGAGTTGTGGGACTTACTCAAAAAAAAGCAATCCATTACAAATTACTCTCTAATTCCAATGGAATTACTTTACTCGTTACATCCTGGAAAAAGCAATCCCATTACTAATTACTTTACTTTTGAGTTGCACTCTAAACCCGTGCAAATACTGTATATACAGATTGCAAAAAACAAGGATGACACACTGATGGGTTTTCAGTGTTTCAAAAGAAGAACTAATGAATTGCAGAGGATGTGAATTCGGCAGTTAAACAAATGAACTGCATTGCTCACGTATATACAGTATAAACCAGCAAGTAGAGGCCTTAATTAAAAAAAAAAAAAATAATAATAATAAACTGACTGAACCACTGAAGCAGTTATAAATATGGAGTCAGTAAATTGTAAAATAATTGCTAGTGTAGGTGCAAGGTGTTGCCACATCCATCACATGATTGAACAGCTTGGAATCCTGATTGGCAATTCCCCAGGACAGACATGTGATCCAGTCCCACCTTCTGGAAATGACCATGTATCTGCCACAGCCAGGTGTTACGTGGACATTCCCTGAGCCTGGTTGGACTGCTCAGGTCCTCAAAAATGAGGATCCCGCAAAATCTCAGGATGTCCCACAGGGCAGGTCGATCAAATGATTCGATCACTTTACGAAAATCAACAAAGGATGCAATGAAACTCTGCCGATATTTGCGTTTGCGCTCGATGAGAACCCTCAGTGCCAGGATGCAGTTGATAGTAGACTTCTTAGGCGTAAAACCAGACTGCTCCGGTCGCTGGTAGTTGAGCCAGTGATAACGGATCCTATTGAGGATGACCGTATCAAGGACCTTACCCGGCACCGAGGGAAGTGTTATACCCCTGTAAATGGTGCAATCCAGGTGATCACCCTTCCCTTTCCAGATAGGGATAACAAGTCCCATTTTCCATTCAGTTGGGATAACACCAATCTACCAAATGGAAGCATACCACAGATCCCAGCAGCTTTCCCTATCCTCAGCTGGTTCACCACCTGTGTAATCTCAGTGAGATTGTGTGGTTCACAGCTAACTGGAGGATCAGCCTCAAGAACCATGAACCCAGAGATGTCCAATATTCTATCTGGAGGATCAGCTTTAAACAGCTGCCCAAAGTAGCCTGCCCAGCAGGTTTCAACTGCAGCGTCATCCATTAGTACTGTTCCATCACTTGTCCTGACTGGAACTCTCTGAGGAATAGATTCAGAATTGCTTAATGCTTCAATTCCTCTGTCACTTAATCACATATTCCTCTTGCAAACACCTTCTTACCTGCCATTAGAGTCCTCACAGCCATCTTTCTCAGTTCCCAGTACAGACCAGAGTTGCCATCAAGCCATGCACTGCGACTCCTCTCAATGATATCCAGGGTGCTCTGCGACATGAAACACCTGCTTCTGGGAACACAAGCAACACCAACACAACCCTCAGCAACCTTCAGGGTCTTATCATGGAAGGTCTCCCACATCACATTAGGATTGGCAGTCACACGCAAGTTTGCAAGTTCCTCACACACACTTCATGCAAAATCATTAGAAACAGTCTGATTTGGGAGTCTGGCCACGTCCAGCTTCATTCTCCGAGTAGATGATAGCCTACTGGACCTAAGTTGGATCTTCAGAGTAGCAACAACAACTGTGTGGTCAGAATTCACAACATGGGCACTTCTGTAGACCTTGCAGTTTTGTAAGAGCCTCCAGTGTCTGCCCACGAGGATGTGATCAATCTTCTTCGCCGCACCACCAGCGATCCATAGCCCCTGACCTTTTGCAAAGTCAAGGAATATGGAGCCACTTTCACAACGATCGCCAGACCCGTGGGGACCAACACAATCCTTATAGCCAGCCCTTTCATTACCAGTGTTCACATTGAAGTCACCCATGACCAAAGGAGTGTCACCTCACAGGCACCCATCAACCACCGAGTGAAGCTGCAAATAAAATATCTCCCTCATGGGACATCACTCACCGTGGTCAGAGCATATACTGAGACAACAGACAAGACACCCAGACGGTGCCATAATCTGAGTTTCATAATACGCTTGTTGAAAGGAGTGATATTGGACACCATCAGAATGAGCCGATCAGCCACAGCATTAGCTACTCCCTGAGTATGGCAGCCATCAGAGTGACCAAACCAATGAAAGTTGTACCCATCTACAGAGATCTGGCCAGTCCCAGGTCGGCACACCTCAGAGAGTGCCGCCACTGAAATGCGGAGTTTACAAAACTCCTCCAACAGCAGAGGAAGATGATCATTATTTTGGATATACAAAACGTTCCATGCTCCTACCCAGATGTGCCACCTCAAATTGGGACCTGAGTGCTGCTGTACAAGGGGTGATGCCTCAAGAATAAGAGATAGTAAAACAAAAATGACTGGGAATTGAGCGTGTCATGGTGCCTTCTGGAAATTGTTGCCAAGGATACAACAACTACAAGGACTCTAAAATGAAGATGCCCATCAGGAAAACAAAATGGCATTGTGGAAAGCCATAAAAAGATATGCCAGAAACACAACGTCTGACCTAATATTAGGTATCCTTGCATGTCAAAACCCAGATTCCATATTTAAATTGTTAGAAATGCAATTAGAAAAGATATAAATAATTTATGATAAACACAGATCATAGCAAGGACCTACTTGAATTAGAAACTAACCACAATACTGAAGAGTTTTGACAATAATTTTATCAACTAAGGGATAGAGCATGGAGTGACAATCACATTTATGGAGCATATTTTTACTTCTGTGACATTAATGGTACAACGTGATGCCTCCAAACTATGTCACATAAACACAAAATAAACTTACAATCGCAGTAATTTAATCCTGATTAAAAAAGGAACATGAAATACATAAAAATACAAACATCAATTTGTTAAAATAACAAAAAGCATGGCAATTGATGTTGAAACTAACTATCTTATATAACAATTAAGTTCTGCTAACTTACTTGCACACAGTTAAAAAGGTGTGATAAAAATATTCAGAAGCATGTCAGGATATGGTACTATATTTTACAACACACCCAGCTTTGTTACAATAGCTTTGTTACAATACTAGCTGCCTAAGAGTGGTTAACATCTAAGTAATCAACATAAACCTCAGCATTAACATTTGCAGTGTGCCGCCTTTTTGAATGTATTTTCTATTGCGTGTATTATTAAATTGCATTTTATATGTCATTCAAACAGATGGCAAATCACAAACATTTGTAGTAATAATTTGAATTAGTAGAGATGTTTGTGATGAGCCATCTGTTGGAATAACAAATGGAATGCATATGTATCTATTATATGTCATATGGTATGGGATTTGTAAAAGCTGTGCTAATATTTGTTATGTGCCATCTGTTGGAATGAAAAACACAATGCATTTTATTAATACAAATGTTTGTGATGTGCCATTTGTTGGAGACATAGCAATACACAGATAGACACAAAAACACTTGTCCTTTTATTAAGGTGGAAGTATTTAATTGGATATTGAAAACTTTTTTTCCTCCATAAATCTAATTTTTTTACTGGCTCCTTTATCAAAAGGCTACACATCACAATAGGCAAAAATGTTACAGTAGCTATCATATGTTTAATTATTAAAGTTTCTGGATACACACACAATTCACTTCACTCTATCTTACTTGAAGTAGAATTAAATTTTCTCTGTAAGTCAAATTCTTTCAATGTATTGTAACACTGAAAAGTTGTTGTCTTTCAGACTAAAACTTAAAATATTTATTTCTTAAAAAAGATAAAGTCAAACAAGTCAACCTCAATATAATCCATCCATCCATTATCCAAGCCGCTATATCCTATCTACAGGGTCTGTTGGAGGCAATCCCAGCCAACACAGAGCACAAGGCAGGAAACAAACCCCAGGCAAGGCGCCGGCCCACCACAGGGCACACACACAAACACACACACACACACACACCAAGCACACACTAGGGACAATTTTGAATCGCCAATACATCTAACCTGCATGTCTTTGGACTGTGGGAGGAAACCAGAGTACCTGGAGGAAACCCACGCAGACACAGGGAGAACATGCAAACTCCACGCAGGGAGGACCCGGGAAGCGAACCCGGGTCTCCTAACTGCGAGGCAGCAGCGCCACCGTGCTGCCCCTCAATATAATCATCAAGTAAAATTAATTATCATTTAATGTCGTAAAACAACACCTCCAAAACAGATCTGATGTCATAAAATAACATCTCTGTTACTGATCTGAAATCATCATAAAATTCGGTGTTCTTTACGTCTATGTGTAAATAGTACAAATGTGCAGTGCAAATGGAGCACAGAATGTAGATAAGGTGGCCACGCTCACCTCTGTTTCAAATGTTATTTGCATATTTTCCCTTTTGTCATTAAGACAGACAGACCTGCACTGTGTATAATAACGGCTTCTGTTCCTATTCTGAAGTTAATGGAAGTCCACTCCTTCTGTACCAGCCACGAGAAAAGAAGACAACAACAGAAGGTTGTCATCATTCGACTAACAGCTGCATTAAATGGCACATCTGTACTTCTGAGACACAATTCTAACTAATCCTTTATCAGTACCTACAATTGAATGGGGTTTCCCTGGCTGGGACCCCCAACTGTTTTCATGACGTTTTTCTGTTTTCCCAGTGGATATGTCTATAACATTGACTACAGTTCTGTACACTAAAATATCTGAAAACAACTCTAAGAAGAGAAAAAAAAACAATGAATGGTGCAGAAAAAATTACTGTATACTTAGTCATGTCAAATGTACCAATACGCCATACTTCACCTGAAGACCACCAGACCTTCTCTTCTACCATAAGCTGAATTAACTTTTAATGATCTCTAAGTTGTTTACTCTCCTGATGAAGCACAGGCTAGTTCTAACCAGTGATGAACAGTGTTAAGACCACCACCGGTCCCTCCTGTCTACGATTGTTTGCCTCCCCAAAACTTAGAAAACCCTAACTATGGACTGAGCCAAAGTCTTCCCTGACCGCTGACAGAGCATCCTGCAGTGCCATTATGAACTGTTTTTCATTTGGACAATTAAATTCTCTTACTTAGGACACTGGTTATTATTAACTGTTTTTATTTTACACCACATGGGTCATTCAAAATACAAGAAATAGAGATAAAATGATTCCTAGCCAAGAAATGCAGTAGGCTAGTTTAAAAATATTTGTTGCAACCACTGAAGAGCAGACCCGGCCTACGGGAAAGCTGCCAGCTTGACAGCTTTTTAAAAACTGTGCACTGTGGGGAAAGATTTAAAGCAGAACTTGCTCTCAGACACCAGTCTGTCAAAAATATTCTGCTTATTGAATTATATATATTGCTTTATCATGCGGTGACTGGAATGTTTGTAAATATGCTCCAGGAATATGACAACATGTGTTTAAAACAGATCACCCATGCTGTAAATGTTAAGCTGTAGTTTAATATGTGATGTTTAACTCAGCATAAAGCAAAGGCAACCACGCTGTGGAAGGACTTTTTATATAATTCTGTCAGTTAAAAATAATTGTAGCATGCTGTCATCCTGCATACTCTATGTCTTGAAAGTGTTTTCTAATAATCAGGGTTATGTTATCAGCTTTAAATTGCCTATTGTATTTTTAATTAATAACTGAAGCCATATAAAACATTGTTTACTCAAATGTTTCTACTTAGTTGAATTTGCAAAGGACTGCATGTGCAATTATATCTTTATATAAAAACATGGGAATAAACACAGGTCAGTGTGCATATATGAATTTAACTCCACAAATATTATAGCCTTGTTACTAAATAAAATTCCAGAGTGAATTCATTACTATCAAGCTGATTCTTAAACTTGCATTTGAAGACTGTTGTATTTTTAAAGTTTAAAGTAAGATCTCTGATGAAGCCTGGAGAATCCTACCTCTCAGTCAGTCAGTCATTTTCCATCCATCCATCCATTTTCCAACCCGCTATATCCTAACACAGGGTCACGGGGGTCTACTGGTGCCAATCCCAGCCAGCACACGGCACAAGGAAGGAACAAATCCCGGGCAGGGCGTCAGCCCACCGCAGGGCACACACACACACACCCACACACCAAGCACACACTAGGGACAATTTAGAATCATCAATGCACCTAACCTGCATGTCTTTGCACTGTGGGAGGAAACCGGAGCACCCAGAGGAAACCCACGCAGACACGGGGAGAACATGCAAACTCCACGCAGGGAGGACCTGGGAAGCAAACCCAGGTCTCCTTACTGCAAGGCAGCAGCGCTACCACTGCGCCACCGTGCCACCGTATCCTACCTCTCATTGACTCTTTAATGACTCCTTGAAGAATGTCCTGCTCAACGTGTGACACACACAACACTTCAAAGCAAACAGCCAAACCTGCCAACACTCAAGGGTCCTCGTCCGTCCTGCTACTCAACAATCTAAAAAGAATTCAGTTTGGATTGTAAAATGCAGCAAAGTGCCCCTTTCACCCAAAGTAGAAAAAGAAGAGATGGTGCTCTCAGGTGAAGCAAGTCCCATTATGACTTGGGTTAGGTACAACTGACCTTCTCTGCCATTTTCATTCATAACTCTGATGAGATCAGCGCCAATCAAAACACAATTTATGTGGCCAGGATACAGAGGAGGCATAATTGTGGGTAGCATCTATTAAATGCAAAGATCAGTAGCTACCCACTGACCCCCAGGATTACGTGCTGTTAAACGGTAACTAAAGTTAGGTTGATTTTGCCTTCTGTTTAAGTTCAAGTTTATTGTGATGTGTAAATAGCATATACAATGAAATTCACATTTTCGTGCTTCTATAGGACTAGCAACAAATGGAGGTGGGGGGGGGGGGGGGGGGGTCAAAGAAATGTGCTGGATGGCTGAGGTCTTCAGTAATACCTTTGCCTTTCTAAGGAGTGTATTATACACTGTATGTGTTGGTGTGAGCAGAAGACAGTCATGTGCCAGTTATTTGCTGCTTGCTGTTTTCTTCGTTTAACTACGCACCCCAGGTTTGCTGGGTTTTATGTACAATATACATTGTATATTTTGTGCTCACATAACTTTATATTCGGGTATAAGGTGACATCCAGAGATTACACTAAGTGTTATACACACATACTGCACAGTATAGATGAAGAGAATAAAGAACATGAGTTTCACAACAACAAAGAACAGCCCATTTAATGGAGGTTGGATGGAAAACAGAAAATAAATAGGCAAAACACAGCATGCGCTGCCAAAATTAAAGAATAATGTTTCTAATAGTCTGAACGATCTTCTGAGTCCAAATGAACACCCACTTGCGGTGGAGTTGGACCTTTTATTTGGTGGGACAGGAAGGGGCGGGAAGCCTCTGAACTATGGACAGAGAATGAGATAGTATTGATGATGGCACTCCCTCTTGGTTCAGGGTGGTATTGCTCTCATTTTTAAAGCCCTGAAAATGTGTGACAATATACATACAGTTAGGTCCATAAATATTTGGACAGAGACAATTTTTTTCTAATTTTGGTTCTGTACATTACCACAATGAATTTTAAATGAAACAACTCAGATGCAGTTGAAGTGCAGACTTTCAGCTTTAATTCAGTGGGGTGAACAAAACGATTGCATAAAAATGTGAGGCAACTAAAGCATTTTTTGAACACAATCCCTTCATTTCAGGGGCTCAAAAGTAATTGGACAATTGACTTGTTATGTCATTATCAACTAAGCAGATAAAAGGCCTGGAGTTGATTTGAGGTGTGGGGCTTGCATTTGAAAGATTTTGCTGTGAACAGACAACATGCGGTCAAAGTAGCTCTCCATGCAGGTGAAAGAAGCCATCCTTAAGCTGTGAAAACAGAAAAAACCCATCCAAGAAATTGCTACAATATTACGAGTGGCAAAATCTACAGTTTGGTACATCCTGAGAAAGAAAGCAAGCACTGGTGAACTCAGCAACGCAAAAAGACCTGGGGCCTCATGTATAAACGGTGCGTACGCACAGAAATGTTGCGTACGAACGTTTCCATGCTCAAATCGCGATGTGGCGTAAAGCCACGCACATTTCCACAGCACCTCATACCTTGGCGTACGCAATTTCTCCACTCGGTTTTGCAGACTGGCGGCACCCAGAGTCAAAGCAGTGCTACTGTTCCTGTGTGGTCACCCTTTCTTTCTTAGCTCCACATTCCTGACGCGGCTTTATAAATACACTGAAACTAACTGCATATTGTTTATTAGTGTAATGCATCTGACAACGTTAAGTTGTCTCTGTCCAAATATTTATGAACCTAACTGTATTTAGTCACATTTTGGCAGTCATAAAGGAAAAACAAGAAATTCCAGATGCTTCAGAATGTGCTCTTCTTTGTTGTTTTGAGGAGCACCAAGAGTATTTTAAGGAAGACATACCACAAACGGCCAGGGGTTCTCGGTGAGCTAATGGTCTACCTCTTGAGGTCAGGCAGTCTGAGAGGGCTGTCAGTTGCTTTCTGTCTGTGAGAGAAAAAGAAACTCCACTGTAGGAAATGCAAAAGTTTACAATTCACAATGAATCTTGCAAACTAGACCTTAAGTCAAAGGAATATGCTTGCCTCATATTCGACTCTGAACTCTCCTGTCTCTTAATATAGCCACACTGAGAACATTTAACTGAACTCACTAACTTCTGATTTCAACCTTCGTGTTGCTATCATCTTTATATCATGTTTCATGTAAGTCTATCAGAAGACTTTAAGCACTGGTTTCTGGAGTGCTGCCCTTGTGCTTCCATATGTATCTCAATTCATTACCAACCCTACTAAATCAATATGAGAGTTGTGGAGGCCAAAGCCTATCCCAGCAATAAGCAGTACATCAATCTGTTATGGAAGGAACTAACCCTAGACGTGACACAAATACATTTCAGGCCACATTCATGTGTACTGCTTTCTTCAGTTGGCATAACCAGATATTCTATTAGGCATTGTGTATGAAAAGAGAAAGGACTTGTAAACTCCTCAAAGTCAGTTACTGGGTCAGATTTGAAACGCAGGTCTCTGGAGTTGTGAGGCAGTATCACTATCTTCTGTACCATGGTGCCACAAATTTGATATATATGGCATACATTTCTGAATGCATAAAGTTAAATTTGATATATAAAGAATGAATCATGAATATATAAAGTCACAACTGATATACATGAAATGAGGTAAGCCCATATATTCCAAAATCTATTGTAAGAGTCATCCTTACATCTTTGAATTGATTACCGTCCACTTTAGCTCAATACCATTGTAATAACAGTCATTTGAATAATTGATAGATGCAAAACAATAAAAACTTACAAATATGAGATTCGTTCAGAGGAAGCTAATCTTCCTAAATTCCTTTCATCAATCAGATTGGCCGTCCCAACACTCACTCAGCTGCAGAATGGCCAATAGTGTGGAGGCAGCTAGTTGGCCAAGGACTCACAATCTTCCAGTAGTCCAACAATTATCCAATAGACTGATATCATTTTTACTTTTGTTAATTAGTTTCTACTTTGTTTTTGATGTATTTGAACAAATATGTATCCGCATATGTGATAGTTCTGTATTTAGTGAGTGGTCTAACCTAATCTTGCATTTTTGCCTTGATAGCTGTCATGGTAGTCTGCGCCTGTGCTTGGTGAGGAGTTTGTACTCTTGTATTGTAATTCTGAGGTGGCAATTATAGATTGTCCATTTAGCTCTGTGAAGAGAATTACTTGTGTTCTGTTTTGTGTATTTGTGTGTGTGTTTCCCAAGATTTCTTCCATTTTTTTCCCTACAAGGTTTTTTTTGTGAGTTTTTTGTGTCTTCATAAAGAGTCAAAGATGGGGGCTGTCAAAAACAGGGCCTGTTAAAGCCTGTTATGGCATTCCTTGTGTGATTTTGGGCTATACAAGAAATAAATTGTTCTTGTTATATATTTTATATATATTTTACTTACAAATCCACAGTATAATGCATAAACAAACACAGCAGAGCAAAAAACATTAAGAGAATATTCACAGTACCATCTAACAGAAGGAACATTCAAGTATTCAAGAACTTTGACAATACACACAAAAGAGGTATTTGTTACTTTTTGTATTCCTTAGAAGCTGATTTTGAACATGGATATGATTTTTTTAATGCAAATATCTGATGATAGTGACAACACCATATTGATTACAGATTTGTTACAAATATGGCACAGTGAGATACTTGAAAAAGGCAGAATATCTATGGGTGAGTAGCATTGTTGGGTTCCTTAGGGACCACAGAGTTAGGAGAGTGATTGGAATGAAGCTAATGTAACCAGTCACCAAGTGCGTTACATGATGCAGTTTAAGACTCTGGGGGCATTTTTGAATCTGCTGGACTCTATTTTTATTATCATTTTGATAGAAACTATTGTCGTCAGAACTGATGTAATCCCATTTGAATGGCATTTAAAGCATTGTTAAATATTTCTCCTTCTAAGGCAAAGAGGTTTACTCTTCAGATTTTCCATAAACTGAAGAAAGGCTTAACTACATCCAAAATGAAAGTAAAAAAATATTGCAGTTTGCAGGACCCAAGACCCAATAAAAAGATTTTGACATTGCTATTATTGAAGCAGACATCAATGTTAATAATGGAAGTGGTATGTTACAGTGGTATATCTTCAGCCTATGAGTTGATCATGACATTGGACAAGTATATGGCAGGTGCATTAAATAATGCCACCTGGGGACAAGGCACCCTTTTACTACCCCCTCACCCCTCCCTTACTAGCTTATGATTAGTAGGCATACATTTTATCCACATACAATGTGCACCATAATACAGGCTTCATAATACAACACTCCTATGATAGATTACATCCTCTGAACTGCAGACTTCTTTTTAACCCAAATGTATACTTTTACAGAGTTTTGCAATAAAGAAGTTGAATGTGAAACAAAGCCTGCCTGTTTCGCTCATCCTGCAATGCTTCTCTAAATAATTAGGCAGTTTCAAACTGTCTTGTGAACTAAAAGGCGCCTGCTCTTTTTAACTAAACATGTGTGGTGTAAATTTAAAGGCACATGTAAAAGACATTCTACATGTGACTGACACCTGACATTCCAGAAATTAGCAAAATTCTATAAAATATACTGACGTGTGAAAATTAGGAAAATGAACAGCAATATCAGTTACTAACATGTACTGCAACTTTAAAATTTGCATGCACCATTTCCATACTCAGAAGCTCACAGCGTGACAAAGTGGCAGAGAAATTGGCAAAGAATTGCAGGTCTGAGATATTTTAAACTTTCATAATTAAAATATTTTTACAGTTTTTAAAAAGTGCATATAAATTAGGCACTCATACATATGTAACTCTTTTAGTTCATACTTAATTCTCATTGAATTAATATTTCTTGTATAAAAATGCTGCCCAGACTAAAGAGCCATCTGATGCGATTTCTTCATCGTCTCACCCCATGTGCCAACCTTGGATGAATGATCCACTGAGGTTTAAGATACTTCATACACAGGCATGTAGGGAACAGTATTCACTCTCATGTGTCCTGAAGGAGCAGGTCAGCAGTCATATTTAATTATGGAGTTACTTCTGTAAGGAAAGGATAAGTGTCTGTGTGTCTGTCTATAGGTCTGTCTGATTTCTGTGTCTCTGTCATTCCCAAACATGCAGCATCACAAACATGTTTAGTAATAAAATGCATTGCATTGGTCATTGCAATAGATGGAGTATCACAAAAGTTAACATTGCTTTTACGAATCCCATACCAAATAGCATAAAACAGATTGATTTACTATAATATAATATAATATAATATAATATAATATAATATAATATAATATAATATAATATAATATAATATAATATAATATAATATAATATCCATCCATCCATCCATCCATTATCCAACCCGCTATATCCTAACTACAGAGTCACGGGGGTCTGCTGGAGCCAATCCCAGCCAACACAGGGCACAAGGCAGGAAACAAACCTCGGGCAGGGCACCAGCCCACCGCAGATAATATAATATAATATAATATAATATAATATAATATAATATAATATAATATAATATAATATAATATAATATAATATAATATAATATATACTAACTACTCAAAGAATTAAAGGAACACAAGAGTATAGCATCAAGTCAATGAAACTTCTGGGATATTGATCTGGTAAGTTAAGTAGCAGAGGGGTTTATTAATCAGTTTCAGCTCTTTGATGTTAATGAAATTAATAACAGGTGCACTAGAGGGGCAACAATGAGACGACCCCCAAAACAGGAATGGTTTAACAGGTGGAGCCAACTGAGATTTTTCCCTCCTCATCTTTTCTGACTGTTTCTTTACTTTAGTTTGGTATTTGCACTTTGAGCTACATTATTTGTATGAAAATGTGCTATATAAATAAATGTTGTTGTTGTTGTTATTTGGCTATGGTCAGTGTCACTACTGGTAGCATGAGGTGATACTTGGACCCTACAGAGGTTGCACAGGTAGTCCAACTTCTCCAGGATGGCACATCAATATGTGTCGTTGCCAGATGGTTTGCTGTGTCTCCCAGTACAGTCTCAAGGGCATGGAGGAGATTCCAGGAGACAGGCAGTTACTCTAGGAGAGCTGGACAGGGCCGTAGAAGGTCCTTAACTCATCAGAAGGACTGACCGGTATCTGCTCCTTTGGGCGAGGAGGAACAGGATGAGCACTGCCAGAAGCCCTACAAAATGACCTCCAGCAGGCCACTGGTGTGAATGTCTCTGACCAAACAATCAGAAACAGACTTCATGAGGGTGGCCTGAGCGCCCGACATCCTCTAGTGGGCCCTGTGATCACTGCCAGGCACCGTGAAGCTTGATTGGCATTTTCCATAGAATACCAGAATTGGCGGATCCACCTCTGGCGCCCTGTGCTTTTCACAGATCAGAGCAGGTTCACCCTGAACACATGTGACAGATGTGAAAGGGTCAGGGGAAGCCGTGGAGAATGTTATGCTGCCTGTAACATCGTTCAGCATGACCAGTTTGGTGGTGGGTCAGTGATGGTCTGGGGAAGCATATCCATGCAGGGACGCACAGACCTCTACAAGCTAGACAACGGCACCTTGACTGCCATTAGGTATTAGGATGAAATCCTTGGACCCATTGTCAGACCCTATGCTGGTGAAGTGGGTCCTGGGTTCTTCCTGGTGCACGGCAATGCCCGGCCTCATGTGGCGAGAGTATGCAGGCAGTTCCTGGAAGATGAAGGAATTGATACCAATGACTGGCCCCCACGTTCACTTGACCTAAATCCAATACAGCACCTCTGGGACATTATGTTTCAGTCCATCCAATGCTGCCAGGTTGCACCTCAGACTGTCCAGGAGCTCAGTGAAGCCCTGGTCCAGATCTCGGAGGAAATCCCCTAGGACATCATCTGTCGTCTCATTAGGAGCAGGCCCCAATGTTGTCAGGCATGCATACAAGTGCATGGGGGCCATACAAACTATTGAGTACAATTTGGAGTTGCTGCAATGAAATTTCGGCAAAATTGACTAGCCTGTCGCATCATTTTTTCACTTTGATTTTCGAGGTGTCTTTGAATTCAGCCCTCTGTAGGTTGATAATTTTCATTTCCATCAAATGATGTGGCATCCTTTCATTCGTAACACATTACCCAGTCCATAGCAGTACAGATATCCAGAAGGATTTTTCCCCATTGAGATCTGATGTGTTTTCAACGTGTTCCTTTAATTTTTTTGAGCAGTTTATATATCTATACTAATAAAAGGCAAAGCCCTCACTGACTGACTGACTGACTGACTGACTGACTCACTCACTCACTCATCACTAATTGTCCAACTTCCCGTGTAGGTGGAAGGCTGAAATTTGGCAGGCTCATTCCTTACAGCTTACTTACAAAAGTTAGGCAGGTTTCACTTTGAAATTCTACGCGTAATGGTCATAAATGGAACCTCTTTTTTGTCCATTTACTCTAATGGAAGAGGCGGAGTCACGTATCGCGTCATCACGCCTCCTACGTAATCACGTGAACTGAAAACAAGGAAGAGATTTACAGCACGACTCAAACGCGGGAACGAAGGTAAATGATGTTAATTTTTGAGTGTCTTTTAATACTGTGTAAGCATACATATTAACACATGTGCAATTAAACGTGTGCATTTACGGGGTGATTTCTCAGGCTTAAAAGCTTGCCTTTTATTAAAAAGGTAAATGCAAACTGTTTTCATTCTGAAGGGCACAAACCACGTTGGATTTCAGCCGTTAAACGCGCAAAAATGTTGGTACACCAGATAAATAAGAGCAACATATTATCAGTTGTACTGTATGCTTACAATACATTAACAAATGTGTTAATCGTTAACTAATAGTATGGGATGGTGTTTTTCGACTCGCGCCTTGACTTAACCGATTCCATGTCTTGGTGGGTTTGCGTAGCTTATTGTCAATATCTTTACACCTGTTTTTAAGACTTATTGACTGAAACGGGCTTTCACGAAAAAACTTAGGGCTTTGCTACAGGATACACCCTCCACAAGTTAAGGAAGTAAAAATAAAGGTATATATTTCTGTTTTATTTAAACCTTTTAAGTTCGTATGCATAGCCCCATTTGGCTGTTTTAGTTTTTTTTTTTCTTTCTTCAGTAATATTTAATCTCCTTAAAGAAAAACAACATATGCATTTTACTTTTTTTGTATCTCTTTAGTAATATTTTAGTGTAAAAGGATAACCAGTATTTAAACCTTTTATGTTACTTTATAAAGTTATTTTACACAATGTTGAAAAATTAATTAATTATTAATTAAAAATTAATAAGAAAGCTACATATTTTGGCAGCTGCTGCTTTAATTTTCAATGAAATGAAAAAAGCTCTCCAAGAGAAAACCTCAATGAAGAAGAAAAATCTAAAAAGGAGAAACCCTCATTTATAAAGGTTTGCTGCAGATGACTTAAGTGAAAATAAATGAATAGTTCCTATGTGTATAATACATATTTATCTATTTGACTTATGCCTTTATTCCAGCAAATTGCAACATCTGATGGTACAATTTGTTACATTACTTTTGTTTTTTGCAGCACAGGCAGGTGAAGTGACTTCCTCAGGGTCACACAGTGGTGTCAGTACCAGGATTTGAACTGACAAGCTCAGAGTTTGCTGAAATATTACTGAAGAAAGAAAAAAAATGAAAACGGGCAAATGGGGCTATGCATACAAATGTCCATCCATCCATTATCCAACCCGCTATATCCTAAATACAAGAGCCAATCCCTGCCAACATAGGGCACAAGGCAGGAAACAAACCCCGGGCAAGGTGCCAGCCCACCGCAGGGCGCACACACCCACACACACCACGGACAATTTAGAATCGCCAATGCACCTAACCTGCATGTCTCTGGACTGTGGGAGGAAACTGGAGTACCTGGAGGAAACCCAGACAGACACGGGGAGAACATTCAAACTCCACGCAGGGAAGCGAACCCAGGTCTCCTAACTGGCATCTTTCACTGCGCCACCATACCGCCCGCATACAAACTTAAAAGGTTTAAATAAAACAGAAATATATACCTTTATTTTTACTTCCTTAACTTGTGGAGGGTGTATCCTGTAGCAAAGCCCTAACTTTTTTCATGAAAGCCCCATAAGCCTTAAAAACAGGTGTAAAGCTAAACTTGCAGCACCGCTATTCAATTACACTTGCCTAACGCCTCTCCTAAGGGGAGATACTGTGGGATCTGGGCATCCGTCTTAAGCACCAATCACAGGCCCGATTAGAAAGCGGGAAGCTGTGATTTGTCGTCTCCCTCCCATGTAACAATCACAGCCCGTGTTACAATGCACTATGTATGTATGTGTATATGTATATATGTGTATGTATGTATGTGTGTATATGTATGGGTATATATATATATATATATATATATATATATATATATATATATATATATATATATATATATATATATATATATGTATACAATAATCCCTCGCTATATCGCACTTCGCCTTTTGCGGCTTCACTCCATCGCAGATTTTATATGTAAGCATATTTAAATATATATCGCGGATTTTTTGCTGGTTCGCGGATTTCTGCAGACAATGGGTCTTTTAATTTCTGGTACATGCTTTCTCAGTTGGTTTGCCCAGTTGATTTCATACAAGGGACGCTATTGGCAGATGGCTGAGAAGCTACCCAACTTACTTTTCTCTCTCTCTTGTGCTGACTTTCTCTGATCCTGACGTAGGGGGATTGAGCAGGGGCGCTGTTTGCACACCTAGACGATATGGACGCTCGTCTAAAAATGCTGAAAGATTATCTTCACATTGCTACCTTCTGTGCAGCTGCTTCCTGAAGCGACATGCTGCACGGTGCTTCGCATACTTAAAAGCTCGAAGGGCACGTATTGATTTTTGATTGAAAAACAAACTCTGTCTCTCTCTCTCTCTCTCTCTCTCTGCTCCTGAAGGAGGGGGTGTGAGCTGCCACCTTCAACAGCTTTGTGCCGCGGAGCTTCGCATACTTAAAAGCCAAACAGCCCTATTGATTTGTTTGCTTTTCTCTATCTCTCTGACATGCTCTGCTCCTGACGCGCACTCCTTTGAAGAGGAAGATATGTTTGCATTCTTTTAATTGTGAGACGGAACTGTCATCTCTGTCTTGTCATGGAGCACAGTTTAAACTTTTGAAAAAGAGACAAATGTTTGTTTGCAGTGTTTGAATAACGTTCCTGTCTCTCTACAACCTCCTGTGTTTCTGCGCAAATCTGTGACCCAAGCATGACAATATAAAAATAACCATATAAACATATGGTTTCTACTTCGCGGATTTTCTTATTTCGCGAGTGGCTCTGGAACGCAACCCCCGCGATGGAGGAGGGATTACTGTATATGTATATGTATATATATGTTTACATAACCTCTTTAACACACTACTTCTCCGCTGCGAAGCGCGGGTATTTTGCTAGTATATATATATACTGTATATATGTCTGCTTTCACGAGAGAACTACTTAATGTATTTGGATAGGGGTTTTTTCTACAATTTGCTTGAACATTCCAGTTGATTTTGCGACTTCTCTCATCACGCTAAGTATCATAGTTCGCTTGCAGTACAGGTTTATTTGCACAAATCCGAGAGAGAGGCTGCGGGCCAAGGAGAGGGAGAAGCAGGACCTCAGGAGTGGGGAGCCAGCCAGTGCCCTCCTCACTTACGTGCCGGCCTGAGTTTGAGTCAGTCTAACTCTCATCACGTGTTGGAGCGTACCTTCCCTCCGCTTAACTAGTAATACCTGTTTGTTCAGCAGACATTGTCATCTAGAGATTGTTAAGGACTAACATTTGACATTCTTGAGAGAGAGATCAGAGCTACGTGTGTTTTAGAGGGTACCTGCTGATTGGCACAGATATCACGACCATGTGCTTTTCTCCCTACGTATGGGACGCTCTCCCATTAGAGCTGAACACGATCAGATACAGTAACAGTGTTTAAAGATGGAGCATACCTACCTTCTACTTGGCCAGAATTACATTTTTTTTTTTTTTTTTTTTTTTTGATTTTTAAAGTTTGTCCTGTTTCAATACTATGTGTGTGGAGCAGCGGGGGACAGCTAGTATAATATAATAAGTTGTGAGATGGAATGTTATCTCATCCAGAGTTGGTCCCTGCATTGTGTTGATGATACTTAATAACTTCAAAATAGATATAGGGATAATATTTGAAGTAAGGTATTTATACTCACTAATCACAGCACCAGAATGTGGAGACATGTTTAATGTTGATTATCACAATTAAGTAAGAACCTCAATGTGCTCTGTAAACATGAGAAATACATTTTCAACTCTGCACCAGTTAAGTAAATCCTTTTAATGATCTTCTTATGCTCCTTTTTTTTTTACAATGCTCATATTGTAACAGCTACACAAAAAGATTCTTCTGCCTCTGACCTCAGTTACCAAGTATTACTTAGTTTATAAATACAGTATATTTAAAACATGTATGTATGAAAAGCTAAACATGAGTGTAATAAAAGCATCTAGACTCACAGATTTTTACAGTGTCATAATGATTGGCCAATAGGATCCTTGAGTTTCAGATAGCTCGAGAGGGATCATAAGCCTGCTTTCTTGGTAAATAGAGATCAAAGGAGTGGACAGAATCGCACAACAGAAAAGTGATGGTTTTATTCATCTTGTACATAGCAATAACTGTACCAACTCTGAAGAAAATTGTGGGAACGTAGCCCAACTCTACAATATACATTAATATACAGGCCCTCAGGCTCTGAAGATGGGAGACTAAGGACCCAGGTGGTAGCTGATGTAGACTTGCGACAAAACTGAAAGAGAGTGAGAGAGATTCCCCATCTAGAGCAACATCAGAGCTTCTGTCTCTGCTGAGTATCATTAATCGAGTCATAGTGGCTTCTGGCAGGACACTATTGCACCTTTGTTTTCTGCAGTCAATGCAACATCAATAAGTAAAGAAAATGTCCTGATTGGATCCCTAAATCATGTTGCTTCTCTTAGACATGTTCTTTTAGAATAGGTTAACTCAGAATTCTTTAAGTGGTCCACAATGAATGATCATGACTGTTCTTGAGTGTGCTCTGCAATGGACTGGCCTCTCAGATATTGTGTTGGATAAATCTCTGGATAAATCTCTCTGTCTCCATGACCATGCAGAGGGATTAACCAGGATAAATGTACCCTTTATCCAAATTATTTTTTTCTTAGAAGCCAGTAACTGCATGCATTATCCCTTTTATTTTTTTCCTTTAACCTAACTTTTCCTATTTTTGGTTTTGAATGGGCAACACAATAACTATACAATAATATATAATAATAATATACAATAATAATATAATATAATATACAATGATATTAATATAATATAATAATAATATTAATATACAATAATAGCAGTATAGCAGGTAGAGCTGTTGCCTCAGCGATCCAGCACCCACCATGCAGATTTCTCCTTATGTCTGTATAGGCTTTCCTTGAGGTACTCTAGAGTTCCCAAGCCGCAAACATGTGAAAGTCAAATTATCCAATGATCCCAAACTGGCCCTTGTGTGTGTGTGCCTGTGTACATGCTATAAATAGGCCGAGTGATGGACTAAGGCCCTGCTCAGCCCTTTTATATGCTTGGTGTTACCAGGATTGGCTTTGAGTCTCTGTGACTTTAAATTGGAATAAGCAGGTTATATTATTTTAGATATGAACTGTTTAGCTGTTATACAAAGTGAAGGAGAATAAAACATGAAAAAAGTTGAATAGAGCAATTACTGTGCATACCAGTCTTGACTACAGAAGCACAGAACGAAATTGAGTGTCTCCGTGGATGTGACTGGGTGTGCATGTTTCATATGAGGTCTTTTACCAAGCTGAGCTAGAGTTCTGCTATTGGGAAAAGAGCTTAGCCTTCCTTGGATTTTAGAAATTACATTTGTGTTCCCCTCAGACTGAACAGATGACCCATCCATCCATCCATCCATCCATTTTCCAACCCGCTGAATCCGAACACAGGGTCACGGGGGTCTGCTGGAGCCAATCCCAGCCAACACAGGGCACAAGGCAGGAACCAATCCTGGGCAGGGTGCCAACCCACCGCAGGACACACACAAACACACCCACACACCAAGCACACACTAGGGCCAATTTAGAATCGCCAATCCACCTAACCTGCATGTCTTTGGAATGTGGGAGGAAACCGGAGCGCCCGGAGGAAACCCACGCAGACACGGGGAGAACATGCAAACTCCACGCAGGGAGGACCCGGGAATCGAACCCAGGTCCCCAGATCTCCCAACTGTGAGGCAGCAGCGCTACCCACTGCGCCACCGTGCCGCCCAACAGATGACCCATGAAAAAAAATTCAATACAGAATCAATATGCAGGATCATCATAATAAGGACATAGCATTTTAAATGTCTATTTTATTTATGCATGTCATTTATGGATGGATGGACGGATGTCATTTATATTGCTTCATTTGACACTGTAACACATGAGATTCCCAAGGTTTTGTATTTGGAGAGTGCTACGCCCTGAAGGTACATTCAGAGGAGAGTCGCAAGCAAGATGGCATATACTAGAGAACAGCATGCATTTTGTGTGAAATTTGCATGACACGGTTTTATTAAACTAGCTAATCAAGTGTTGTCACTATGCAGCATGTGTTCAGAAGGCAATCTGAATGGGATTTGAACTTCTGGAAATTTTTTTGGTTTTAACCAGGATTCCTGAAAGCCAACAATGGAAAAAAAATACACACATATCTGAAGAACTGAAAATGGCAGCTTTTTGAGGAATATACTGTAACTGTCGAGATTAGTAAATTTGTTATACATTATCAGTAGATCTTTATACTGTAAATTATATGAACTGCACACAGATCTAATGTTGATACAGAACACATATGGATCACATATTAAAATATTTTATTTTATCAATATTAACCCTATAAACTCAGCCCCATTGTTTTAGACCTGTTGGTGGGACCAAACAATAATGACAAATTAAAAAAATAACATGCATAAAATCATTCACTCACTCAATACTTTAATTAAAGTACAGTGTTTTGCCCAAAATGCTGTACTGCATACCATGATAACACATTGGGCTGTTTTTCTTTCTTCCCTCAAAGATGGCCAAATTGCTGCATCAGATCACCATCTGCAACCCGCCTTCTCTGAATGTCCTAATTCAACTGCATACTATTTGATGGACAGACTATTATCTACTAATTGAGATGGGTGTTTTAGCTTTCAAATGATACCACTTTCCACATTCTATATTTGTATATATTTGTTTGTAAAGATGTATTTGAGTCTCATAACCTTTGGTTTTGTAATCTGGATACACAGTATAGTTTCTATACCATCTATATATTCTAGCAGAGCAAGATCTGCCCCTTAAAGTGATACATAATAATACAAAACCCATGGGTATGTATGCTATGGAAATGTATTTCAAAACAGTAAAAGCAGACAAAAAGAATCCTGTAAATAATCCAGTAAAACTAGACATATTATTTGTGGATATTTCAAAGCAATTTATTGTGGGTGTTCCTGATGCATTTACTGACACTCTAATAGTGTTTCTAAGCTTATTCCAACACTTATGGAAATAAAAATAACATTTTTGGTAAAAAACATTACTAAATTTTGCAGCGTATTCTGATATAACATATGTGTACAACATAACTAATTCTCTAGCTGTAAAAATTCTGAAAGACAAACAACATGAATATTGAGTGAAGTACGATGAAGTTATAGCCAGTTAAATCAAAGTAGCAGAAAACAGCCAAAAATGAGACAGAGTTTAAAGGGTTAAAGTCCACTCAAGTTGGATGTCATGAAAGGAGTTAGTGGACTGTAAGTGAAATGAATAAAAGATTAGAATTAAAGTGCATTTTTAATACTCATGGCTATTCTTTTCAAACACTTAACAACTACAATGCATTCGGTACAGCGTCATAATTAAGCCTCCTATTCTTCCCATCACTTTATCTGAAGCTGGAAAATATTTTTTTTCTGTTATTTAACTTCCAAATCAACACATATAAACTCTGCCTCTCTGTCTGTAAGTGCATGCAGAATCTCGCTTTTTTGCTTATGTACAATGAAATCAACCCATTTCAAACCTGACATTTACACCATACATGCGGAACACAATTAAATAGACAGACTGTGGAGTAATGATTTCTGTCAGAGTTTTACTATTAAATGGCTTGTTGGAACCATATTCATTCCTGCTGAGCCCCCATGCTTGCGTTTCCTACATAGATATTACATTTCATGGAGATTTTTTTTTCCACTTATTTTATAATGCAGATATTCATGTATAAAAAGGTTAGCTTAAGTATATCCATATATTTTATCTTCATAAACAGAACAGTTTGTATAATATTCATTAATTTTCTGAATTCCTTCAAAAACAAAAAACAATTTCCTATTATAGTATAATATACTGTATTTTATAGTAATGACATCATATCATTACATAATTATAATGATATTATTCTAATATAATTTCCCTGACACACATATATTTTTACAGATGCTTAAGTGTATTCACAGATATATGCATATAAATACAGTAGACACTGTACATAACAACATACACAGAATAAACAGCAAACTATAGGAAGCTGTCATTTCATTTTTATGACAACTTGTCACCATTTTCTTTGTTTCATTCTGAAAGAAATCCAACATTCTGTTCTGCCAAAAATCCCGACTAGTGTGCGATCGCTACTTTTATCACAATGGGTTATTTTGTTTTGTCAGCTAATTCTTTTTGATGAAAATGAGCCCACTCTCTTGCAGAAGCTGATCTCTATTTGCATGCGATTGTCAGCCTTTTCTGGTCTGTCATATCAGCGCACTCCATTTTCATGCAGATCCCGAAGCCTAAAGCACAGGACCGGCTCGGCTAAACAGCTGGCACAATTTGCATGAAAATGGGATGCCCTTTTCCATTTGTTAATTCTTTAGAAATAAGGTGATAATCTATCCCAAAAATAGGCAAAACAAAGTAAGATAGGCACCTTGTTTAATTAATGGATATGAAAATATATCTTTGCATGGAAAATAAAAGGAGGCAGGAGCTGTGGAATGACATTGTCTGTAAGCCTCTTAAAATGAAAAGCATTTTTTTCCCCCATTTTTACAGCAGAACATATTAAAGCCCCTGAAACAAAACAAGACAACAAAAAGAATCGCAAAACAAAGTTTCTGTGAAATTGGCTTCATTTTCTTCTTGTGTTTGCACCCAATTCTTTGTCTTTCTCTGATTTTACTATTCCACTGAGGGACACATCCAGAGGCTTATTTCCTTGTAAATTTGTTTTTATGCCTTTCCTCTGCGTCTGCTTTATATGTTATTAATGTTCTAATTGGCACACTATTGTTAATTTAACTTTATGGCTTATTCCTTAAAACTAACATGGCATATTTGAAAGTCTAATTTTGACCCATTGGGTTCATTATCATCAATGATTTGTTAATTAATGTTCATTCTCAGCTGGGACCCACACCAGTACAAACAGTTTAGAAAATAGGAGGATTGCTGTACATTCATATTTTTTTTTTTCATGTGCCAAAGCAGTCTTTCAAAAATGCAGTAACCCACTGACTTTGATGCAGCTTATTTTCCACGGCTGGTCGTTTTCCATAGTACAGTATATTGGGTAGCCTTGCATTAAATTTTCATCAAAAGACACCAATAGAACAGCGACATACAGCTGGACAGTTTTAGCTACTATTAATATGCTTACAAGAGGCACTCTTTTTATAAGAGTTGTCAGTATTGATTAATATCAGGGTATTTTCAGTGAACATCATAAAGAATATATTATGCCAGCCATGCCATGCATTAAACAGATTTATGCAGTCATTACATTAACATAAATGCTCTTTTTTAATAACAGCCTATTTTAAAAGGTAAGATGGTTATCAGGTGTTTGCTTAAACTTCATAGCACCTGCAGTGTCACAGAAAAAAAAAAAGAAAGTTGTCGCTAGTTTTATATATTTACATACCAGTTAATGGACACTCTGTATTAAGTGCCCCATATTTTACATCCGTGGCTCATTTTCTCTTGAGCGCATTAATACTCTGAAGTGTCCCCCCAGCTTTGGAAATGTATCGCCATTGTTGAAGATTCTCTCGTGTTCATTAGGTAATTAAGCTGCAGATGGAGATAGGAATGGAAGGAAGGGCTCTCAGTGTTTGAAGACATGTTCATTAATTGAAACAACTGAATTAACAACAAAATAAAGCTCAACTAAAGTAGTTATATCAGTAGTACTGTATAATTCAGGTTGTAGTTTTGGATAACAAACTTTAAAAGCTGTTAAAATAACACACAACAAACTTATACTTTAAGAGTTCTACCTTGATGTGCATATCAAATGTAGCACCTCTTGTTTCTTGCATTGTACGGAGTTTTGGCAGTGTCTTTGAGCCACATGAGGACAAGGTGGAATAAACATGTCTTTACCATGCTGTCTGAAAGTCGGTTCCCTCTATCAAAAACCAGTGTCTCACAAAAATCATCAGATGTGCATCCTGTCATTTTCTTCTAAACTAACATCACAAGCCTTTCATTGTGTGCCTCTTCTCTGCTTCTGTCTGCACAGATGACATTTGTATAAATTCTTCCTCTTGCTGGCTCTGTGAGAACTAGTAAAGTATTCTGCACTGCACAGTAAGGAAGATGTGAAACCTATCACTGCCACTTACAATTTAGTTATTAAACATTGTTGACATTAATTTGCTGTCTAATACCTTTATGTTTGATTCCTGACCTGGTTGGTGTCTGTGTTGAGTTTGCTCATTTTCCCAGTGTCTGTTTCCTCCCTCATCCCATGTTAGGTTGATTAGTCATTGATTTTGAGACCATGAGTGATTGTACCTTACATAAGACTAGTGTCCCATCTGGGGCAGATTCTTGCCTTGTACTTGCTGTTGTCAGAATAGGATCAAGTCTAAGTACAAAGTGGGTTTGTTATTTTTGCTTTTAAAAAGAGATTTTGACGTGGTTTGAGCAGCAAAAAGGCAGTGTTGTTACTATTTGGAGCACGACAAAATGATTGGTGTTAAATAGAGTTGCAATACATTTGAGTTTGTTAAGTCTTTACCCAAAACAAAAATGTTATGCAGAAATCAAAAGTTAAAATACTTATAAAAGTCATTACCAAACTTAATTTTTTTTCCCTAATATTCTTTTCGCCAAGACTAAAACATTATTATTATTATTTATAACTTTAATAAAAGATTTTATCAGGTTAATCACCAAATTAGTTTTCGGATCTCAGTACCAGTACCAAAACGGTACTGAAGCAAATAACGGATAACTCCCCACCTCCCTGCTCTGCTTCATCACGTAATTGCGTATGTCTCTCCTTTTCTGCATTCCGCTAATCAATACAAAGAGCACTGTTCCCTTTGGAGTCTTCATTGTGTTTATATTAAAATATACACTTTTAAAGAGTGGGGGGCAAAGAGAGATGCTGGGTATATTAGGAGAAGGATGCTAGGGATGGAGCTGCTAGGCAAGAGGAAAAGAGGAAGGCCTAAGAGGAGGTTTATGAATGTGGTGAGAGAGGACATGCAGGTGGTGGGTGTGACAGAGCAAGATGAAGAGGACAGGAAGATATGGAAAAAGATGATTCACTGTAGTGACTCCTAACGGGGGCAGCTGAAAAAAGAAGAAGACATACACTTTTAGTTAGGCAACTGTTCAAAAATTAAAATCACTTTTTTGGTACCAAGATCAATTAGAAAGAAATTAGACCAGGAGACCAAAATGTGAAGCAGAAATCAAAGTCAATCCAAAAAGCACCAAATGGCTTTTACCTAAATTGAATTGACAGATTGCCAAAAATAGGCTATCATTACTTGTTTGACCATTTTTGATACTTTGAATTCAATTTGGGGTTTATAGGGTCATTAGTGTCACATGTACAGAGTACAGTAAAATTCTTACTTGCATGAGCTAACACTGTTACTCACTGGCATTATGATTAGTGCATATATATGCATTAAGAAAAATAATATTTTCATTTTAAGACAGGATGTTGTTTATTATTTTTACAATTCCCCATCCCTTTCAAAATTTGTAAGCTTTCATAAGGTTTGGTCTAATTTTGGTTGTGAAGGCCAGAAAGCATGCTGCTTGATTTTTGAGAGCAAGGCTTACTCAGTGAGATCTACTTGGTCTTGTTCCGTCCTATTAGGAATGCAGTCCTAAATATGTTTGAGACCTTTTTTAGATGTTTATGAGCTTCGCAATCTTGAAACCAGCCAAACAACAGTAAACACAATAGCAGTGCCAATTAGAAACAAGCAAAACAGTGCCAAAACAACGTTAAAAAATATCAGAAATTACAGGAAGCTATGACAAAAGCATGTTGGATTCCATAGCCAATTTGCTTTTTTTGTGTGTATATTTGCTTACTTGACACATTTTCAAAACTGGTATTAATTTTCTTGGACTCACTAGTACATTGTGAATGTAATGAGAAGTCAAGCAAATTGACATCCTTTATTGGGTAACTGAACAGATTACAATATGTAACTTTTGAGGCAGCTCAAACCCCTTTTAAGCTGCCTCAAAAGTTACATATTGTAATCTGTTTAATTAGGCAATAAAAAGTGTCTTCTCATTGCTAGACTCACTAGGAACAAGTTACTTTAGGCAGGTGCTTGCTTTAACATGTAATGTTGGCCACATCCTTGCTTACTCACCATAGGACTACCAGTTAGATTCTGTTAGGTAAAACAGAAAAATATTATTAAAGAACACATAGCAGTCTTTTTTTTTACAGCATATTTATTCATACTGTTCAAGTGCAATAGATGGTTAAACCAAAAATTATCATGAACCATACTGAAACTAAATTAACAATCCTTATATTTTGATCAAATGGAATTTAATTTGATTCATTTTGGAATGTCTTGTAAGGTCTGTACCTGGATTTTAATTATATTATGACATTTCCCATTTAGGGTGAACATAAAGATGTGTCCCCTGTAAAGTTCACAAATTGCTGTTATAGCTGAACATTTGATCTAAGCAACTGTACCTTAATTAAAAATAGAAGCTTACAATCAAAATACTGCCAGTTACTGTGAAGGATTGATAGATTTCCATTAACTGGTTTAAATAAGGTGCTTGCAATTATTGCCTTGACCTGTCCAGCAGACATTCTAAAATATGTTATGAGAAAGTCCACAGTTGCTAAGTGAAAATATCAAATTCAGAAAGTATTTTTACTTCTATTTAAAGTGACATCAGAACAGACTGCATGTCAGTGTGCATTCTTGCATGTCTTATATTTGTTTTTGCCAGGAATAACAAGTGAAAGTGAAGACTGATGAGAATGATATATGTGATTTTAATATCCCAAAACTGCCTGTAATTAATAGGTGAGTCTAAAATTAGAAACTCCAGCCAACTTAACTTATAAGGACAGTGGAAAAAAAAACAACACTAGACAACTCCAAGTAGGTTAAATAAAGCTAAGTGATCGGCCAGGTGTAAAATTGAATTAAGTAGAGTTCCTGAAATAAATATAATTATCGATTAAACTAAAGAAAAAATCTTTATCCTCTTGGAGGTTATAGAGACATTATGGAAATAATAGAAGTTACTACAGATTATAGAACAGGTGGAGCTTCAAAATAAAAAGCCCAGTGCTTTGAGGGGCATAAATTTTGCTAAAATTGCTAAGTTAACTCAGTAGTTCACATCTTCACACGGGAGAGTGTGAAGCACGATAGAACTTTTAACTTTCTTAAAACTGAATGATTGGAAATAATTTTCAGAGTGCTAGAAATATTTGGGGATTCAGCCACCTGCATTGTGCCTAAGAAGATGACTCATTCTGGTTCTCCTTTCTCTTTCAGAATTCACCAAGTTGAGCAGGAGGGCAACTACTGGAGGACCTGAAGTTGACTCTAAAGATGACCTGACTGAGTCCTGCTCTGGGAGCGGCATATTGCTGAGAAGCATCACTTTCATACTCTGTTGTCTTACTGCATTAGACAAGCTTCATAAGTGCTCAAGTTTTGCTGCCTTTCCATACAAGTTCTATACAAACAACATTCAGAAACAGGATTCCAACCAGGACACAGGATTCATGAAGTGGCAATGCTAATCAATGTTCCACTGTTGCCACCAAGGCAGAAAAAAATGCAAAGCTAAATCCAAATTTTCAAATACATGCAAAGGTTGCAAAATTCCCAAAGATAATAAAAAAAAACAGAAGAAATAATGTAATGCAGTTAAACTACATTAAAGGCCAGGCCAGTCACATGCAGTTCAGAACAGGCAATCCATCTGAAGCTAATCATGTTTGGGGCTGGTTAGTATTTAGATTGGAGAACATCTAGGAAAAGCTTGGGAAGAGGTTTCGGTGAGACCATCAAGATGGCAGTTATCCTGTGATCTGTGTGTGGATCCCAATGCCCAACTCCAGTGATAGAGACACTGTGCTGCAAAAATTGGTGGCGCCTTTCAGATGAGAGGTAAAAACGGTGTCCTGAATCTATGAGCGGTGTCATAAAAGATCCCTGAGCATCTTTTGAAAAGAGCAGGATGTTTCCAAATGACCTGACTAAATGGCTCTTTGTCTACTCTTTCTGGCTGCCTAGTCAATAATTAATCTAATCTAATTGGCTAACTAGCTCTGTCACCACATCACCACCAAATTTCTAATGTGTTGTGAGTGAACTGGTGCAAGAATGGCTGCTGCGGCATCATCCAAGTGGGTGTTACACAACAGTTGTGTAAATGTCATTTATTATTGTTATTATTATTATTATTATTATTAAAGCAACAATGACTGACAATTAGTAGGGATGTTAGCTCTGCCTTAACATACATGCAAATACAAGACGGTCAGGTAACTAAGGCTGCCAACGAGCCCAATTAGTGGAAAAAACTAAGAGCAGCTAACATATGGTGGGTTGTGGTTATTAGCAGGTAGGTCAAGGGAAATAATGACAAGAGGGTTCCATAAATACTAAAAGTACTACAAAAACAATACATTTGCACATTATGGGTGACCTCATAAAAGAAACAAGGAACCTATACATAGGCCACATGATCTTAAGTAAGCTACTATAAAATCTATCTATCTATCTATCTATCTATCTATCTATCTATCTATCTATCTATCTATCTATCTATCTATCTATCTATCTATCTATCTATCTATCTATCTATCTATCTATCTATCTATCTATCTGTTTTTATTCAGTTCTGTTTTTAGAAATGTTTTGTTCTCTAAAATGTTTCCTTTATAGCTATTAAGTACATTATATATTTACTAGTTGATATTTCAAGTAAAGTGGTTTGGGTGCAGTGTTTAAAGGTGATTTGAACAGAACTACTGAAATTGCCATTTACTCACGCAATGACGGTATTCAGCTGTTTATTTTTTTCACTTTAGTAATCATAAACCTATTCCTTGGTTATAACAGGTACAAAAATCACCCAATAACACAGAAACACATCAGATAAAGAAGAGCTAATGAATAAAGAACATCTATGATTTGAGGCTGCACATGGAATAGAATACTGTGGCAAGTGAAGAACAGGTCTCAGGGTGAGAGACAGGTAGTGTGTTTTATTAAAAGTAAGAGTTCATCAAAGTAACCCAGCCACAGGGGATGCACAAACCAGTGTGTTTTTTTGTGCCGGTCCCAAGCCCGAATAAATGGGGAGCATTACGTCAAGAAGGGCATCCGGTGTAAAATTTTGCCAAATCAATATGCGGACAACAATACAAATTTCCATACCGGATCGGTCGAGTCCCGGGTTAACAACGACCACCACCAGTACTGTTAGTCAACAGGGTGCTGGTGGAAATTGGGCTACTGTTGGCCAAAGAAGAAGAAGGATAAGAAAAGGAGGGAGACATGTCCGGAGGCAGGAGGAGAGGAGGAAAGTAAAGAGAGTGGAACTGAGGGTAGGAACTTTGAATGTGGACAGTATGACTGGTAAGGGGAGAAAGTTAGCAGATATGATGGAGAGAAGGAAGGTTGATATATTTTGCGTGCAAGAGACTAAATGGAAGGAGAGTAAGGCCAGGTGGATCGGAGGTGGATTCAAATTGTTCTATCAAGGTGTGGATGGGAGGAGAAATGGGGTAGGAGTTATTCTGAAGGAACAGTATGTCAAGAGTGTTATGGAGATGAAAAAAGTGTCAGGCAAAGTAATGATTATGAAGCTGGAAATTGGAGGTGTGATGATGAATGTTGTTAGTGCATATGCCCCACAAGATGGGTGTGCAATGGGTGAGAAAGAAGATTTTTGGAGTGAGTTGGATAAAGTGATGAACAGTGTATCCAAGAGACAGAAAGTGGTGATTGGAGTGGATTTCAATGGGCATGTTGGTGAAGGGAACAGAGGAGATGAGGAGGTGATGGGTAGGTATGGTGTCAAGGAGAGGAATGAAGAAGGTCAGAGGATAGTGAATTTTGCCAAAAGGATGGACATGGCTGTGGTGAATACGTATTTTAAGAAGAGGGAGGAACATAGGGTTACATACAAGAGTGGAGGAAGATGCACACAGGTAGATTACATCCTATGCAGAAGAGTTGATCTGAAGAAGATTGAAGACTGAAAAGTGGTGGCAGGGGAAAGTATAGTTAAGCAGCATAGTATGGTGGTCTGTAGGATGACGTTGGAGATCAAGAAGAGGAAGAGAGTGAGGGCAGAGCCAAGAACCAAATGGTGGAAGTTGAAAAAGAAAGACTGCAAGGTTGAGTTTAGGGATGAGGTGAGACAGGCACTGGGTGGTAGTGAAGAATTACCAGACAGCTGGGAAACTACAGCAGATGTAGTAAGGGTGACAGCAAGAAGGGTGCTTGGCATGACATCTGGAAAGAGGAAGGAGGAAAAGGAAACCTGGTGGTGGAATGAGGAAATACATGAGAGTATACAGAGGAAGAGGATGGCAAAGAATAAGTGGGATAATCAAAGAGATGCAGAAAGTAGACAAGAGTACAAGGAGATAAGGCGCAAGGTGAAGAGAGAGGTGGCAAATGCTAAAGAAAAGGCGTATGATGAGTTATATGAGAGGTTGGACACTAAGGAGGGAGAAAAGGACCTGTACCAATTGGCTAGATAGAGGGACCGAGCTGGGAAAGATGTGCAGCTGGTTAGGGTGATAAAGGATAAAGATGGAAACGTACTCACAAGCGAAGAGAGTGTGTTGAGCAGATGGAAAGAGTACTTTGAGAGGCTGATGAATGAAGAGAATGAGAGAGAGAAGAGGTTGGATGATGTGGAAATAGTGAATCAGGAAGTGCAACAGATTAGCAAGGAGGAAGTAAGGACAGCTATGAAGAGGATGAGAAATGGAAAGGCCGTTGGTCCAGATGACATACCTATGGAAGCATGGAGGTGTTTAGGAGAGATGGCATTGGAGTTTTTAACCAGATTGTTTAATGGAATCTTGGAAAGTGAGAGGATGCCTGAGGAGTGGAGAAGAAGTGTACTGGTGCCGATATTTAAGAATAAGGGGGATGTGCAAGACTGCAGTAACTACAGGTGAATAAAATTGATGAGCCACTGCATGAAGTTATGGGAAAGAGTAGTGGAAGGTAGGTTAAGAAGTGAGGTGATGATTAGTGAGCAGCAGTATGGTTTCATGCCAAGAAAGAGTACCACAGATGCAATGTTTGCTCTGAGGATGTTGATGAAGAAGTTTAGAGAAGGTCAGAAGGAGTTGTATTGCGTCTTTGTGGACCTGGAGAAAGCATATGACAGGGTCCTCGAGAGGAGCTGTGGTATTGTATGAGGAAGTCGGGAGTGGCAGAGAAGTATGTAAGAGTTGTACAGGATATGTACGAGGGAAGTGTGACCGTGGTGAGGTCTGCAGTAGGAGTGACGGATGCATTCAAGTTAGAGGTGGGATTACATCAGGGATCGGTGCTGAGCCCTTTCTTATTTGCAATGGTGATGGACAGGTTGACAGACGAGATTAGATAGGAGTCCCATTGGACTATGATGTTTGCTGATGACATTGTGATCTGTAGCAATAGTAGGGAGCAGGTTGAGGAGACCCTGGAGAGGTGGAGATATGCTCTAGAGAGGAAAGGAATGAAGGTCAGTAGGAACAAGACAGAATGCATGTGTGTAAATGAGAAGGAGGTCAGTGGAATGGTGAGGATGCAGGGAGTAGAATTGGCGAAGGTGGATGAGTTTAAATACTTGGGATCAACAGTACAGAGTAATGGGGAGTGTGGAAGAGAGGTGAAAAAGAGAGTGCAGGTAGGGTGGAATGAGTGGAGAAGAGTGTCAGGAGTGATTTGTGACAGACGGGTATCAGCAAGAGTGAAAGGGAAGGTCTACAGGACGGTAGTGAGACCAGCTATGTTATATGGGTTGGAGACGGTGGCACTGACCAGAAAGCAGAAGACAGAGCTGGAGGTAGCAGAGTTAAAGATGCTAAGATTTGCACTGGGTGTGACAAGGATGGATAGGATTAGAAATGAGGACATTAGATGGTCAGCTCAAGTTGGATGGTTGGGAGACAAAGTCAGACAGGCGAGATTGCGTTGGTTTGGACATGTGCAGAAGAGAGATGATGGGTATTTTGGGAGAAGGATGCTAAGGATAGAGCTGCCAGGGAAGAGGAAAAGAGGAAGGCCTAAGTGAAGGTTTATGGATGTGGTGAGAGAGGACATGCAGGTGATGGGTGTAACAGAACAAGATGTAGAGGACAGAAAGATATGGAAGAAGATGATCCGCTGTGGCAACCCCTAACAGGAGCAGCCGAAAGAAGAAGAAGAAGAGTTCATCAAAGTAAAAGTGTTAATTTCAAATATATTATTACCTATTAACAGGAAGCATGAACAGTATGAGTTTTAGAGTGCTTGGAGTAATACTACAGTGTACCAGAATGCAACAATACAAGAGCATCATCAGCTCATTTCTCAGTGCCTGCTTTGTGCCAGCCATGTCCTGTCAATCTTCATTGCACAGTATAACCCTTTCTATTTAATGAGGAGGTTTTGTTAGCTTGTCTGTACTTTATCCTTGCAAACTGTGAGCGGTGTCCTTTATGCTTAAAAAGTAGCTTTATACCTGCCTTACAGAGGACTTGCAAACAGTCTTCTTCTGCTTAAATAAATCTCAGCCTCAAGCAGAAATGCGGAAACTGAGGAGTCTCAGGAGAGGAAGAAACACGTCAACCAAGAGTCATTTACAAGGGTTTTCATAGTTTGCTGGTAGCTTGCAGGGACTAAAAGCATGAATCAGTATTTCTCAAACCTGAAAACCAACACTCTGTCTCTCGTGGTAATGAAGACAAGGTTCTGTTAAAAAATGCCTTGTGGAGGTACTTTGTGAAAATAACTGTTAGCGCACACATAGACTGCAAACTAGCCGTTCGAATATGTGTGAGTGAATTTCACCCTTGTTTTACCTAGCAGCAGTGTAAAATTAAGACGCTGTCCTACATTCACAGCTGCAGCAGTCTTGATCAGTTGGATCTGCCTGCCAGAATATCAAAAAAAGAAAGGAAAAAAGATTTGGAGGCTACTGTTCAGATGAAATTCTCTGAGGCTCTTTATTCTAAAAAGTTTTGTAGAGATGAGATCTGCAAGGCTGTTAGAGAAAAATTACCAAACTTTGCTTGTCCTTAAATAGTAAAGGCTTAAACTAACAGAACCTGCCCTTACAAACTGTGAAGAAAGGAAAAGCAGAGTGTATTCATGAATTAAGGGGCATTTTCTACTTGTTACTCGTGTTGCATTCTCAACATGTGAAATCATCTTAGCCGTATACTCACAACGTCCCAAAAAACATGTATTTTACTAAAATATTGTTAAATACAGTGAGTTACTTCTGGAAAACATTATTGTGAACTAAAATGTAATGCACTTAGTTTTGAATAAGTACGTATTTAAATTATAGACCTGCATCCCTTTGTTATATTTATATTCGTATCTTCAACTGGTTCAGTTGACCTTCTACTTACTGGAACATCTCAGATATGCACAAGTCTGAGGTAGATTCTCTTCCTGATTATGTTTTCAACCATTTTTCTTTAACTTTTAATCTTTAGTTTTACACATATCTCATTGAACTGCTGCTGTCATGTCAAACACAATATTAGCCAATGAATAAGCTGTTACTGGGCTGAACTCCTGACCAATGCATGGGGAGGTCTTTACTTCAGACTGTCAGGCATGACTAAGTGGGTTTCATTTTTGTTCATGACAGCATTTTCCAGTGTGGTTTATTTGACCATATCTTTAAACTACATGTGCTTGGGACATTGAGAGCATATCACTGGATGACTTGACATGTGGATTATGCAACATGAGTAATGTGACTTTTTTTCATGAACATTTTGATATTGTGTGCCGCAACTTTTTTTATCTCCATTCTACATTAAACATGAGATTAAAAATGTTTCCGGGTTATTACTACAAACTACATGGGGTAAGTAACATATAAAAATATCATGTTTGGGGTGGGGGGGAGTATTCATTTAAGTTAAATGAGAGTAAAATACAGGTGAATGAATCAACAAAAGTGGATTGTAGAACATTCTTTCAGTTATATAGTAAATTATATACTTGCATATAATTCTGAAAATTAAGGGGAAGTGCACTCAATATAGAAGGCAGGGAGAATATTTTTTATAAAGGGTCATATAGAGCAGAATACTATGTCAAATTTTTGAAACAAATATCCTGATGAATTTTATAAAATGACTACATGAGATATTGGGAAGAGTGATCCATCCATACAATCCACTTCAGCTAGTTTGGTTGAAGTTTATTTTCATGTGTACATAGCACGATGATATTGTTATTGCAGTCTCTCACAGACTTCCGACAGTAGAATGCAAGTTACAGTGAATACAACACTATCTTCTGTGATAAAGGCGCTATATAGCGCCCGACCCAGCACAGACTCACTCAGAGGCACGTGTAAAAACACACAAGGCTTTTATTTTTCTTCACACTGGGGCACATCTTCCCCGTGAATCCCACAGGTAATACACAGTCCCAAAAGCACTAAAGGCAACACAAAGCACTTTTCCTCTGGCACCACCACTCCTCCCAGACAATCTCATCCTCTTCTTCCTGAGTGGTGGATGCTGGCCCTTTTTATAGCCCACCTGGAAGTGCTCCAGATGCATGATCGCCTGTTGCTAATTGCACTTCCGGGCGGGGCTGTAGAGGTGTCCAGGTTGGCTCCTGGATCCATGCAGCACCCCCTAGCAGCCACCCCAGATCCCCACAGGGTTGTGGAGAACTCCATCTTCCATGGAGCCCTGTGGGAAACTGAGGCACCATCATCACCCAGGGAGGCTGCCACCAAGCATCCCGGGGGAGGTACTGAGGAGCCCATGGTGGTTCCCCCAGAACATATGCAGCAGGGGCGTCCTGGCTGGGCATGGGACCCGGCTGCCCGTCACACTGCTAAAAATGTGAAAAGTGTCTGTGCAGGATGGCTGGGTGTGCCTTTAAGACAATAGCTGAGATATGCTGTTATAGTACAGTATGTTTGCAAATGACGACTCTGAAAATTGAAAGTGGTTCATGCTCTCCAATAATGTCTTGTGCATCCTGAATTCTATAATCTGTTCCTTGGTTTTGCTGCCATTAAGGCAGTGAGAATGCAAACCTCAGCTAGTCAGCTAGTTAACAATGGTGGCACTATTAGCAAATCTAATGATGGAAGTGGAGCTGAGTCAGTGTAGGGAAGAAGAATGCATCAACTGATGTTATTCAGTCAATTAGTTATTGCTTTTGTCTTTGGTGGTGCCAATAATTAATTAGACATTTTGGCTCCCACTTTATTTTCCTTACCCTTCTCTACAGAGGAAGATAGATATACCGGTAAGTAAATATTTATCTATCAGGAAACATAATAATTTTAATGTATTTATGTACTGAAGGATTATAGACATATGATTGCTTCTGTAACAACATTCAAGATAAGATACAAGACATGTGAGTCAGACAAACATCTAAGGCTGAAGTTGATCTTACTTTTTTAGGGGTATCTTTTTTTATTAATTCAGAAGCTTGTAGCTTTAATGTTTCACTTTTAACGTTTCAGAATGGCATCAGGTGCAGTATCTGTGCTCTAATGTATTGCTGAAATCAAGTGTACAACAACAACAACAACATTTATTTATATAGCACATTTTCATACAAAAAGTAGCTCAAAGTGCTTTACATAATGAAGAAAGGAAAAATAAAAGACAAAATAAGAAATTAAAATAAAGCAACATTAGTTAACATAGAAAAGGAGTAAGGTCCGATGGCCAGGGTGGACAGAAAAAACAAAAAAAAAACTCCAGAAAGCTGGAGAAAAAAATAAAATCTGCAGGGGTTCCAGGCCACGAGACCGCCCAGTCCCCTCTGGGCATTCTACCTAACATAAATGAAATAGTCCTCTTTGTAGTTAGGGTTCTCATGGAGTCACTTGTGTCACATTTGTGACACGTTTGTTGGACTGATGGGATCCTATCATTTGTAAAACATCCGAATCTGTTTTAAATGAATATTTACTTAACCCAGACACACAATTTTGTGTTTTCTTCATAAATTTTTAGAAACTGAAATGGTTGCTTAAAAAGTAGTTGTGGGAAGTAATGTCATGGTAAGTACTATTATTAGTACTTATTACTTGGCTGATACCTTTATCCAGTGCAACTTACCGCATCTGAGAGAAATAATTGATTACATTTCTTTTGGTTTTTACCATTTAAAGCACAGGAAGGTGATGTGACTTTTTTATGGTCACACAGTGCCATTAGCATGATTTGAACCCACAATTTCAGGGACGGAGGTCCAAACCCTTGGCCAGTACACCACACTGTCCTGACTACTGTTACAACTACTGCCTACTGGACCTAAAACAAGGACTTTGTCAACAATTGCCAGAGCCAGGGGTGGCATGGTACGTGTGTGCACGCAGGGATTTCTCTGGAAATTCTACATTCCTCTTGGTATCACATGGGCAAAAAAAAGAAGCAGGGCATCAAAACAAACAGAGAGGCAATGGAGTGGACTTCAAAGTAGCAGTGGCTGAGTAGAAACTGTCCATGGTCAATTTATGTTACTTGGACACACTCTGGGATTTGAGCAGCTCTGGCTGTGTCACCTAGAAGGGAGTGTCTGATGGTGAAAGACAAAAAACAGCCAGTGTTTGATCACTGATGGTGTTTATATGTACAACAGAAGATTTATGCTTTTCTGAAACATAGTGTATAATATTTTTTTTACATTTATATACTATAGAAATACCTATGCAGAAACTAGACAGAAAAAATGAAATACAAGTGAATAAATCTCACCATAAGGAAAACAACTGATATAAAAACGATTCACTTGCTTACAGTCCATTTTTGCAGTGAGAGAATATCAGCAAATAGCAAAGAAGCAGCAATGCAAATTTAAATATGCATGGAAATCTTGGGAAAAAATCTCTTATGTAACTCTTTTGAATCTGGTTTTATACTATGGTATATCGATCATTGCTTTGTACCAACCATTTCACCACCTTAAACAATAATGCAGGTCAATCATCAAGAATCATCCCCTGAACCCAGGACATAACTAAACAAGCAATTGTTGGTCTACTCTGCAAAAGTGTTAGGTCTTCCAAGAAAATTCCTATTATAGCTAGTTATCTGGGCAGGGAGGAGTTATTTGTTTATAAATACACCATATGACATTAGAATGAATACAAAGTGTATTGATAAAATAAAATGTACTGAATGCTTTTTAATATAATTAGTACAGTATTATTATTATTACCTTGTGAGAAGCTAGAACAACACAACTTCCTGTTAAACTTCTTTTCAAGACATTGCACCCATTCCCTGTATTTTTTAAAATTCCAATAACAGCACACATGACTCAAATTAATGAGACAGTAATTACCTAAACCAGGTGTACTGGTTGTTCAGTTTAGCAATGAGATGTTAATCACAAATACTAGCGTGCCTGGGTTGCCAATAGCTAACAGCTTCTCCTTGAACCAGAGTCATTGATAGTCATTTACAGAGGATGGCCTGGGCAATGAAGACACATGAACAACAACAGTGGCGTAAAAGAGTGCTTAATGCTTTTAGCAAAAAAAAAGGCAAACAATCCAAATAGTGTGCAGTCCAAGAAATAAATCCATAAAAACAGTGTTCTGGTTGAGGTTAAAATCAATTAATAAATACTCCATAAATATTGCAAAAACAGTTTACAATTCTAGATGAAACACAGTCAGTTGTTGTCCTTCAAAAAAAATCACTAGTCTCACTGCAGCTTTCTCTTGCTACATCTCTCCTACTTTCCCTTTTAGGTCTCTTCAACAGCACAAGAACCATTTACTGGCTCATGTCCCCACCGCCATTCCTTGGTGTCTGGGTGGACCCTGCAAGCACTACTGCCTTCTCCCATGACATAATTCATGTGAGTCAGCACCCAGAATGTTTGGCCACTCCAACTCCTCTTGTGTGTTCAGCAGGATGGACCCTACTGCTGCAACCCCCCTGCTCCATTTTGGGCTTCTTGCCCAACAACCTTGCCTCCCCTCCAGCACACCAACTCTCACACAATCCTGTCTTCTCTCCATATGGATCTTTCTGGAGCTCTTTTGATCTACCTATGACTCACGTCAAGCTCATTTTAATCTCTGGTGGATGCACGTGAGCTCCTCCTAATGACCCATGGAACCTCAAGGGGGAAACCGGCCAGGCTGTTCATGCCTTCACATGCAAACATGCTCAGAGAATTTCCTCATTAATGATTTTGGGGCCGCACAGCTTCACAGCTGCACACTGCCGCACCAGTGGAGCCTGAACTGCACTGTTTTTATTTAAAAACTCACATGCTGCCACAGACTCCATACCAACTTCACCACAGTGCCTCGAGGAAAGGTTTAGAAATTGCCAAGGTAATATATCTTAATAGAAATGAAATCATAGTTATGTATAAATAATTCTAGTGTCTTGAAGTAATAGCACACCAAACTAAATTTCAAAATACTGTATGGCATTCAAGATGTCCTAAAGACATCTGAAGACTCAAAAAGCTGTCTGTTTCTGATGAGTAATAGTATGGTTCACTTAATTAAGGGAGTAAATGAAATCCAGCAAAGTGGTTACTCAGCATCTAGCAGAGAAATTTGGCACCAAAGCATACACTTTGACCATGCAAATGAAGGAAACCATCTTGTAGGGTATATTACAGCTTATGCAAGGATTGTACTATACAAAAGACCATAAAGCAAAGAGCGACACCAGTAGCAGAAGTCATACTTTGGTCATAGGTGACCTGGCTAGATGCTCCATCTACAATCCCCCTAGTGCTCTTTAAAGGTCAACCTGGTCCAAATCCTCCCGTTCTGGAACCATGTAGTGAACCTTGTTGCCCAGGAATTATTTTGGCTTCTACATTATCTATTCTCATCTGCCTCATCCACAGCCTGCATATTCGTATTGCCTGTTCTGACTCACAACATTCACCTGAGTAAGAGGGAACAGCATCTGGCACATTTTCCATAATTGTGTGAGCCGATCCTATTTCAGAATCCTACCTTAGCCACGCTGCTGGACTTACAACTAGACCAATGGACTTTAGCAGCAGAACTGCTGGCTGAGAAGTACTCTATAACATCATTCCCACTTTCATACTCTGCATGGACTCCTTTTATGGACAGCTTCTCTAAGTTGCTCCATCCTTTCTGCTAGTCTGTAGACACATGAGAAAATTGTCTCTCTCAGGTCAGAACCATAGATATTACATGACTCAAAGTTATAGTCATAGTAGCTCTTTTAAACATTCAATGTCATGTTATAGCACTGACTTCAAAAGAAGAAAGTTTATCAGCATAATAATAAAAAATATATCCACTATAATAATAAAAAAGATTATCATATCACACCTAAAGTAGCATCAACTCCGCAACTAAATGCTAGTGCATTGAAGATCACAGAGCAGTAAATGCATGCCTATGTATGTTATATTTATTAAAAATGCAGAAAAGAACTTCAACTTTAATTCCATACAACAATTGAAAACAACTGCACAAATAGATCATGTCCACAGAAATACAGAGGATTAAATACTTTTCATCTGTCATTCATTTAAGTCTTTTCTTAACATTTCATTATCATTTTTTACCAATATGTCTTTGATTCTCCATATCAACAAATATTTTTTTTTTACATTTTTTTTTTTACACTTAATTAACTGCATGTAGCGATTTTAGTTTTAAGTGATATCTGGGAGTTTTATTTTAAAATCATAATAATATATGCTTTGCATAACAAACATCCAAATGGTGCATAGTCAGACATTAAAGAAAACACACATTTTTTACAATGAGATATAATTATTAAAATAATGTTTTCAAATCTTTAATGATAACCCATACTCATGGATGAACTCATGCTGTGCTAGCACATGAGACTTGTTTACCATAATATGCAGTTCAGTTATTTGAAAAAAATCTAAAAAATAATAAGGACTAATTTCTTCAGGAAGATTTAAGTAACAGTAAAACTGTCAGAACCTTTTTTTGTATATCATATGTGTTACATTAAAACTGCAAGCTAAGCAGAAACAAAAGTTTAGTTAAAAATTACAACCTGCAACATTCTAGGCTGATGTACAGTAAAAAGACAGATGGCAGATTGCTAATATAAATTAATATAAGTATACAGTAAAACAACTCTCAACATTATCTGTTTGTTTTAGCAGTGTTAGCTTTTCTTTGAGATCAGAAGTGAACTGTGGAAATAAATGATTCCACCACCGCACAAGAAATGACCAAAATGTTTAATATTTGAGTGCAGAGATTTTCTTATACATGCTGAACAAAATGAATAGAGAGGAAAAAAATGAGTTGGCAGCATAAATCACACCTCTGCAGGTCTAGGTGGGAAAAGGTTATATTGTTTTAATCATGCATAATTTATAAAGCCAGACTATTCTAAGAATAAAACAGTTATCATCCAACAGTCATCAGTATCTAACCACTGATACTATGTAGAAGTATTTCATAACGGTTATAACTTCTACTTAGCTAATTATTTGTCTTCCCATATTTTGTGTATATACTCTGATTTGCCATCCTAATATTAAGTCATTTTTGATTATAAATTAAACTCTAAATAAGCCATTTTGATATTTACCCTTATGTTATGTACAATATTTTTAATCAACGTGGCACAGAGGTTAGTGTTGCTACACTACAGATCCAGCATGCTAGGTTCAAATTCCACACCCAATCCCTGTTCGCGTCTGTGTGGCACATTTCCCATAGGTTATAAGAACTCCCCACTCTGGTTATTCCCTAAAAGTCCCAGAGAAAGTTCATTTAATGATTTTAAATTACGTGATATGGCATTATGATGGAAGAATGATTCCTGCCTTACACGTAGCACAGCCAGGGTAAATTCTGTCCAAGACCAGAATAAGATCCATAAGGGCCCCAGGGTGCCAAAAGCTCAAAATGCCTGACCTCACCTCACATCACAACAACAACAACATGTATTTATATAGCACATTTTCATACAAAAAGTAGCTCAAAGTGCTTTACATAATGAAGAAAAGAAAAATAAAAGACAAAATACAAAATTAAAATAAGATAACATTAGTTAACATAGAAAAGGAGTAAGGTCTGATGGCCAGGGTGGACAGAAAAAACAAAAAAAAAAACTCCAGATGGCTGGAGAAAAAAATAAAATCTGTAGGGGTTCCAGGCCACGAGACCGCCCAGTCCCCACTGGGCATTCTACCTAACATAAATGAAAATAGTCCTCTTTGTAGTTAGGATCATTACCTCCCCACTAGACACACGTATATACATATTCATATATTATGAACATCACACATGTAAATAATAAATCAGGTACAAGGATTGAAGTAGAAAAACATTCAAAACATTTTTTTGTGTTAACTTCACGTTCCTTATTGTTCATTTATGTGTTTCAATGAATATAACAAATTAATTGACAAGCACATCCTAATATCTACTGTGGGAAATCAACTATCTTCTAATAGTACAGTTAACAAGCTTCAATTAAACATTTTAAAACTATCCTCCCTGTCCATCTGAACACAGCATCAGACTTATTGTTATAATCATTAGACTCTCCCATCCTTATATCTTTGTACAGCTGATGGATAACACTTTAGATTTCACAAATTTGAATCTTGTGTATATAGGGTAGACCAAAAATTGCAATGTGTTTTATTATTACACGTCTTACTGAATATATTCCAACTAACTGCGTGTAGTGTTCGGGATAAAAAAAACAACCCGAAGACTCCCTAGCAGTTTTACTATTTTGGTGAACTTGCAGAAGAGTCAGCTAAGTGGACCAGGACAGGTCAAATCTTGTCCGAGATGGACATGTAGTCGAGAGCAGCTGTGGCCCAAATTGTGTGGAACAGGCTGGAACCTGTCTCAGAAAAATGTATGGTAGCTCGTGGTGTGAACGTGTGCATGTACTCCAAAACTGAGTTTATCTGCTTGGGCTGAATGAGAAGTGAGGTGCATGCAATCACCGAAAACATGTAAAAGTGCATGCATGAGCCATCTCACCAAGTGCAAGTCACACTTGTATAAGCTTCTACGTCTGCCGTAGAATTCACACCAACTGCCTTGGCTATGGTTGAGCGTAAGCAGTGCAGACTGCTCCATACACACACACACACACACACACACGTCTTTATATACTGTATATTCTATAGAATAGTGTATCACAAAATGCAGAAAATGCCCGATTTGGTGTAACTACCAGACAGACATGAATGGTATATAGATATATCTATTTTGTCTATATAATTATTAAGCTATAGTTTCAGTTTATCTGTTACCGTAATTATATAGCATTTATTAAAGGATTCTTAGTATCAGTGATAATATTTGCAATGCCCTCTCTACTGGAAAGAAAAAGGCATTGTATTTTATGACTCCATAAGTGACAAAATCCATTCCAATGGATTGCAACTTCGTAAACGTTAATAGCGTTAATGCTTGTGATGCTCCCTTTATTAGAATGAAAAATGCTGTTCATATTATTACTACATTTGTGACCAAATACATTCCAGTAAGTGGCTCATCACAAATGTGAATTCTTAATGTAACTGCCAGACAAACAGAAATCAGCTTATATATTAACAGTATATCAGACTAAGTGTGCTACCCATCTAAGATGGGTTGAAATGTAAGTAATTAACGTTGACCTCCACGTTAATGTTTATAGTGCACTAGTAATAAATTCATTGCATTTGTCATTCCAACAAATAGCACATCACAAACATTTGTAGTAATAAAATGGATTACTACATGTTTGTGATGCACTATCTGTTGGACCGACAAATGCAATTCATATGCCTTTGTTATATGCCATTTAGTATGGGATTGGTTAGTGTTAATGATTCAAAAAGAAAGATGTGAATGGGATTGTAAAACAAAGACAAATTGAACTGATAGCGTTGCCGACACTGCTATTGTGTGAGACTTTACGGCTCACTTCCTTTGCTGGTTGGTGCTGCTCTGCTTAGCTACTGACTAAGCTCTATAAATATTATTTGCAGTTGATTTTCATAGGAGACTTCTACTCATTACTTCTCCTCTTGCATTTAAAATACAGTTCATCTTTAAAGCCTTCAGCTACAACAAGTAAGACTCATAATCTTCTACATTTTTATTTATAAAAACAAATCCTTTACATGTAATCACAATCAATTTACATTATTACATATTAACAACCACAGCAAAACACTTCCTCTCATCTTTTTGTCCCATTCTTTCTGCTGTCCATTCCCACATTTGCACATCAGTTTCCTCATGCTAAGAAATCTGCTTCATTAACTGCCATTAATGAAATGAAGTGTCATGAATTTACTGCCATGTATTTTTTTTAATAAAAGCATTAACGTACCAGTGCAATGTACTGTATAACCTTTCATTTTTAGGTAAAAAAATGTATTTGAGTGGAAAATTAGCATTGCTCACTCTACCATAACCTGCAATTACTAAAGGTTTGCCAAAAGGTTCAATTCTGGGTCGACATATACTGTACATGGATGATATTGTTTCATTTGTAGCACACGTTTTTGCAGCTGATGCTATTTTTTATGATTCTCTACACTCTGTTAAAGTCAATAGACTAATAGACGATGCTTCTGCATTTGGATTTAAACAACAGACAAATAGTCCCTGATTTATGGTGGACCAGGTCAGCTATTGTTTTATCCTTTATCTCTATGCATGGCTCACAGATGACGCTTCAGATTTCATGAATTTGAATCTTGCTGCCGTGCAGCATATTGTAGAAATGTGCTGAAATAAATGCAGTGAGTATGTAGTTATTAATAAATACACAGCTGAAAATAACGTAAAGAATCCAGATTTTAAGACTGCCTCTGCATGTGTTTATTTTCATATTACATTTCAGTGTGGAAGCATTCGTGCCATTTTCTCCACATCCATCACTTGGCAAGCTTTAGATACTTTTGGTATTTATTTATTCTTGGCAGTTCTTACACATTGACCAGCCTATATTACCTCAAGAGCAAAAGTCAAAGTAAAATGTCTTCATACAAAAAGCAAGGAAAACTAATTCCCAATGAAGACAGAGTGTTTACTCTAAATATTGTGCATAAGGTAGTATTTTCTGCTTACATTCATTATTTAATTCAACAAGGAGTTATATAAGCATACAAATATATATACAACAAGCATTTTAGCATACAAGTTAATGTAATGTAGAAGCACAAAAGAGGCTGAGTTAGTTACCAATTTTCTTACCCTTCTTTGGGTGCTGTGCACCCATCCAATATCACAGCATTCTTTCCACAGACAGCAGGATGTTCTGTTACTGTTAAGTTTCTATTACTCACTTGTTTATCAGTATTATGTAAGTTAGTATTTATTTATTTACTTTTTGTATTTTGTTTATTTATCATTTATTTAACTACTTGTAAAATGCTTTGAGCCATAGTTTTTAAAAAATGTGCCTGAAATAAAAAAAAAAAATCACAAATATGACAGTGTTATGGCATGGAATCTTATGGCAAAGGACAGTGCCAAGTGCATTATGTCAAAATTGTCTTACTGGGGAAATTTTTACGAATTATCATTAATGAAGTTAAGGTTGCTGGTTTTTTACTCATTGGTGACTCCATTATTACCAATGTCAAAATAGATCATTTCTTCAACTCTTTAAGGTACAATGCTAAAAGAGTTCATTTTGAGGAGCCTGTTAGCAGCAGTGCAGATGCCCTCTTTGACTTATTGATTTATGCTTTCCACAAAGTAGGACTTGTCAGTAACTGTTTTGTCTTGGTAGAGTCCTCTGTGACTCTAGTTTTCCCTTTTGTACTCTTTATTGTGTAGACTTTATCAGAATTCCTCAAATCCCATAGACTTACCACTTTTTATAAGGTACTTTAGTTTTTCTCCCCACCTTCCCTTCTACATCTATAACCTCAGGCAAAGAACAAGCAGTTTTAAGTTAAGTTACAACTTTTAATAATGTATTTTGATAGCACTCATAAATTAATAATGAAGCAAAGTACATATGAATGTTGGCATCCATACAACGTGATAAATGCTAGATGTGCAGTTTTGTGCGGCACATAGACCTGTAGTTACTCAAATGTCTCTGGTCAAGTCATCATTTCTAATTGGCTTGCTTCAGGAAGGCCACATCCCTGTCTCAATATGGCAGCCGAGTTGTGCTCCTCATTGAGTTCTCTTCATGGTCATAGTGTTTGTGAGAGAGAAAGGGAGTGGTAAAGTGATCAACTTTAAACATTCCTGTCCAAATGTTTAGACCAATAGGGCATCATGGTTAAGAATGGCCTCTACTTCAAAACCAATCCCAAACAAGCAAACTTAAGACCAATGTGTGTGCACCTGCCAGCTTCCTGCGGGAGATGTCTCATAGAATCTCCGGTACGGAATCCACTTGCCAAACCTGAGACAACTCCCCCAACTCTGCTATAAATTTCACATCCTGAATCAGTCCTAAAGACTGGTTAGTTAAACATGAAATGCACTGCTGATGTCCTCAGTGAAATAAAACATTCCTCCTGAAATACTTATACTTATATACAAATATCACTCCACCACAGTGATACACAAGGACACGCATATGATGAAATCAATCTGTCAAAAATGATGAAATCAATCTGTTAAATTTGTACTCACCATTTTCCATAAGCTGCACACAGGCAGACAGCAGTTTCAGCAAACTTAAATTAATCAAGATATTCCTGTGGTCTTCAATTGATGGGATACACCTTTCAAACTTTTCCTTATATTTTGCAGAGCACTAACTCATAAGAATGAATTTGACTATGTCATTGAGGTATTTGCAAAGTTAAAAAAAAGTTGTAGTCCTTTAACTAATTACCAATGTGTATTTTTGCCAGCTAAGTAATAAAGTACTTTATCTCAGTTAATCAATTAAAAAATTATTTTTCCACCTAATAAATGCACAATATCAAAATGATTCATTTACATAACAAGAAATTATTTAGTTGTCATATGCAGGTAGGTGATTCCCCACCTCAACGATATGACAAAAAGTTTTAAAAAAAATAAGAGGTAATATATAATTAAAAATATATAAGACCATGCCAGCAGATTCTGAAAGTATGTATTCTTTGGAGAGTAACTTTCCACTCATTGTCTGTAAAGAGCAATTTAAAGTCTTCCATCTAGAGTGTTAGGAACAAATTCACAACCAAGGGAGAAGGTATGGCTTGTATAGCAGTTGATAAGCGAGAGTGGACCTGTGTAATAAAGCACTGTGCATTGTAAATGTCATAAACTAGGAACCATACACCATATTCAGACTACTGACTTGCTCACAAGAGCTTAGCTTGTCCAAACTGACCCATAATGACTGGAAATGGCACCTGCCTATTATAACTAGCTCCTGAGAGCAAAAACAAAAGCATCACCAAGCAATAAGGAGCACACACAAGAAAAATAAAAGGACTAAAGAAAATGAAAACACAGAGTAGAAAAAAAATGCTTTACCATTCAGAATGTTTGTATTGTTTGGAGTATATCTTTCCATTTATTGTCTATTTACTGTAACTAAATTTCTTTCTAAATTTACAGGTAACAGTACCTCTGGGTGCTCTGACATTAAAGAGGTATAACATATATTAAACAGAGAGCAGTGTGTGGAACTCACTAAGTATCACATTTTAATTTTTATTATTATTTGTGTTCTTATTAATATTTACTGTTCTTTTCATGATATCATTATGTCACAAATTTGTTTTTTTCATGAGAGCTCATGTTTTGATCATTGTTGTACATGGACGTACTTAAGTCATGTTGGTCAGTAGTTATATGCTGTGTAATGTACTCACATTGCTACTATAAAAGATGCCTGTGCTCATGTCTGTTGAGTTTTTGAAAATCAGCAGAATGCAATTATAAATTATGATTCTACTGCATATACAATGTTGTCCTAGTATTTATGATGGTCTATTATTCCTTTCCTGTTTTCTTTTTCTGCAATAATAATAAGATTGCATAAATACAAGGAAGTGATGGTCTAGTGTTAGTGTACAGAAAGAATATAATATTAATTGTCCCCGCAGGTATTCTTTCAAAAAATAGAGTTGCGCATATGTGTTATATATACAAATTGTAGATGCAGTTTTTGCAGGTTAATGAACCTCTGCGCATCTTTACTTCAGAGAGACTCTGCCTCCCTAAGATGCTCTTTTTATACCCAACTAGGGGGCTCCGCCCCCTGCTCGCTTCGCTCGCCAACCCCTGGTGTTGGGAATGACAAAGAGCGTGATGTATGAATGAGATATAGAATAGTGTGAAGGTGTAGATGATGCAAATAGAAAGCAAACAATAAAGTGTGTGGCACAGTGTAAAGGTTTATTGGAAAATTTCTTTGTACACGCCGTTTAAGTGTAAAAGGTAATTCCAGGTCAGAACTTGTAATGTCAATGAAGATGGTTATTGTTGTGATCAGAGTCAAGTTTGTCAGAGCTTAGAAAGAGTTGTGTCTCTCCAGGAAGTAATGGAATGACTTGGGTATTTATGTTTTCCACATTAATATTTTTTGGACATAATATAGTGCGTTGTGTTAAAAGGGGCATTTGGTCTAATGAGATTGCTGTTCCAAATCTGTCTGTAACTAAGTCGTCGCAGATAAAGGCTTGAGGAATTGTAATAATATGTGGGTGAAGTCCATCTGTATTGGTGAGTGTACCATCTCCCAGTTGTAATAAGCAATTGTTATGATCTGGTTCTGGACATCGTATCTTTTTTACTAACTGTATCTTTTGAAAGCAATGCCAATTGTCTGCGTATTTTAAGGTGCACTGAACAATAGCTGAGCGCATGGCATGTGGAAGAATAGCTAAGCACTGTCTAAAATCTCCTCCTAATAAAAGTACCTTTCCTCCAAAGCGAATATTATTATTCCTAAATGTTTGTAGAAGTTTATGAATGGTGTTGAGTAAGTGACTGGATGCCATTGTACATTCATCAATAATTAACATTTTTGCAAGACGGATGTCACGTGTAGTGCCACCGTTAATGTTCATAGTGGATACCGATTTCTAGGATCTAATGCAGTTGATAAAGATTTCACTTTCAGGTACATCGTTAGTTAGAAGCTTCTGTAGATATTCAGGATATGAATGTAAAGGAGGCAGTCTAATTTGACCCTTTTGACAACAACGTGTAAATGTATTACTTGTATTGCCAGTTGTTTCTTCAGGGAAGTGAAGTGAATGCCAATGATTGCAAATGACATTCATTAATCCGAATGAATTTTCCTGGTGTATGTTTTGCTTGTGCCGTTTGAGAGGCGCGTTGTTGCATGTGTAGTATTTGGGACGTGTTGTTTTGGAGCTGTAATCGATTTGCCTGTGCTGTGTGAGAAGCCCGTTGTAGCCTTCCTTGCCGTTAACGTATGTCTGAGACGGGAGGTGTTTCGTTTTGAATCCGTGCCTGTTGCGATGCAGCACTTTGATTGATAGATTGTGTCATGTGGATCTAGGATGTAGATTTGTGCATATTTGCGTTGTTGATTTGTTTCAGGGTGCACTGTTCCAATGCGATGCAGTATTTGTGCACATATGCGAAAGCAGTATGGGCCATTGCCTTTTGGTGGCCTGATATTTACTCCGGTAGATGCAAAAGCAAATGAACTATTGTAGGATCTAATGCAGTTCATAAAGTTTTTACTTTTAGGTACATCGTTAGTTAGAAGCTTTAGTTGAGCTTTGCGTTTTTTGGAGCCAAGACATTTTTTCTTCTAGAAATATGGATAAGTAATAAGGAGTATTGCACTCACTGTTAATATGGAGCCTTTTCTGCGGTTGAACGGTTAATAGTGCCTTATTGTAATGAGATCCACCTATGCTGCATAGTGTGAATTGTGTTTGGTCCCGTTATCCGAGCGGTATCGTTTTGTACCTGTGATCGTGAATTCATGACTTGTTTGTTCTTGAGCGTGAGAAATATGGATAAGTACTAAGTAGGATCGCACTCACTGTTAATATGGAGCCTTTTCTGCGGTTGAACGGTTAATAGTGCCTCATTGTAATGAGATCTACCTATGCTGCATATTGTGAACGTGTTGAGATGACATATGTTTAATACGGACGGTTCATTTAGAAATGTGGCTTTGTGTGTCATTTGTTATTTATGTTACTGTGGTCGTGGGTCTGAATCGTCGTTTTTGTGTACGTTTCGTGTGCTATGTCCGTAGTCTGTCCCGTTTCGTGTCCAATGGGCTTTGTGTGGTGCTCGCGGCTTCTTTTTTTTGTGTGCTTGTGGCTTGTTGAATCCTCCTCTCTGTGTGCGTCCCGTTTCGTGTGCAATGGGATTAAATCCTCCTCTTTGTGTGTGTCCCGTCCGTTGCTTATGTGTGTGTGGGGGGGGGGGGGGTTTGCGGCCCCTGCGTGCGCCTGCGCAGTACGTCTTTTTGCGGCTATGGCCCATGGCCGGATGTCCCTGCGTCCATCCGGTTTAGCATTCTCGGTTAGTAATATGGATCATGCTACTGACCTGTTGCCAAGTAACCTATTTAGTTGCAAAAAGTTCCTCCAGCTGTCACTTACTTTCTAGCCTTTTGATGCCTCATCCCAACTTTTTTAAGACGTGTTGCTGCCATCAGATTTAAAAGGACCTTATTCTTTTTCTCTTGTGTTGTTGCAACACCAACATAGTAAAAAAGCGTGAGTAGGTCCAAAAGAGGACTCTGTCAGGTCTAGGCCTCAAGAGCAGGCCTCACCCATTCAGCTTAGTCCCAAGCTGAAATGGCAGGCTTTCTGGCCTGAACAGGCCTAAAATGGGGTTTGAAATATTCATAAAATGTCTTATGGCAGTTGCTCCCCTGGAACGCCAGATGGCAGCCCCCCTGGGTGGCAGTGGTGCCTCGGATCCCCACAGGGCTCCATGGGAGATGGAGTTCTCTACAACCCTGTTGGGATCCGGAGGTGCCGCTAGGGGGCGCTGCAGTTGTTCCTGAACCCATGTGGGTGGCTCTTCCGCCACACCCAGAAGTGCAACTGGAAGTAGGTCGTCAAACACCTGGAGCACTTCCGAGTGGGCTATAAAAGAAGCCAGCAACCACTACTCAGGGAGCCAGAGTCGGGTGGTAGTGGATGAAGCTTGCCGGAGAGGAGTGGTGAAGATAGAGAGAAGAGGAAAGAATTCTGCAGTATTGTGCTTTGGACTGTGTGTTGTGAACTCGTGGGAATGGGGAAGATGTTCTCCATGAGTGAAGAAAAATAAAAGCACATGTTTTTTAGCAGTGTGCCTCCCATGTCTGTCTGTGTTGGGCTGAGCGTTGGTATAGCAACATCTACAGTCACAATATATAAATAAAGGAACTTTGGTCTACTTTATAGTATATGTAGTTTACAGAATTACAAGAAAAGCACAAAAAGACCAGAAAGGAAAAAAGCAAAAATAAGGGAGAATGGGTTTGCAACATAGCCAGTCTAAAATCTAATAACAAAATCTACAATTACCAGAAAATACAAACTGTACAACCAACAATGACTCTCTGAAGGTCTTTAGCTCTCATTCAGAATGAGTAGACTTAGGATGGTCCTTCATCAGTGACATTATGGTGGACCTGACTGTTGGGGTTGCTCCCACATAACACAAGAGATATAACAGTATAACATAATGTATATACACAAGCTTAAATATAAAATAAGACAACAATGCAACATCAACAAAAATTATAAAAAACAAATTCCAAAAAGATAAAACCAATCCAAAAACAGCAGTAACATAAAATGAAAAATGTATGAAAAACAACTAAAGCTTTAAAATAAAGGAAAGCATACTTGGGAAAGGGATCAGACCCTGGCTGGAAAGTAACATGCTCTTGGTTAGCTATTCAGTAGGGGGCTGGCAGTTCTATTAAGTACCTCTGATTCACGTTTGTTGCTGCTTGCTCTTTGTTTTTGTATCCCCATTTTCCTGCCACTAGTTTGACACTTCATTTATTGCTCCCTATGTCAGCATCCCCTTAAATGGCAATGGTTATCCAATACTGTTAAATATTAGTTCTACTGCTTTTGTTTGGTCAGCTGACAATGCTGCTAATATTTCTGGGTCACTCTGTAACTACCTGGCTCGCTAGTAGTAGCAGTTGAGCCTTGTCCAGTGCTTATAGTACTGGACTTGCCTGGGCTCTCTCACACCTTGAATACACCTGTAAGTCTTTCTTTGGAAATAAGAGTGGACAAAAATGCCAAGGACTACTTTCAAAAGATGGATTTGTATGTGCCTGTATTATTAAAAAAAAGGTGTTAGGAATGAAAAAGAAATTCACATTCACATATGTTTAACGCATTAAGGTTATCCTGAAACATCCAAGTTTCAAGTAGTTTTTCAAGTTTCATTTTGTAATGACCTTCAAGCTATGCAGATACCTAGGGGGCTGCCAAGGGATACCAAATTTTAGTGTGAAAGTAAAAATGAACCGTCAGTCTGCCCAGTCCTGGAACTTTGGAGCACATACTCATCTATTGTCATAATGCTTTTATGCAATCATTGACATCACAATCTGGTTTTGAGGACAATTGCAGAAACATTTGGCATCACTAAAGATAAATCATAGTGCCTTAAACTAGCAACTCAATTGATCTAAATTCTCCTTCACTCACCAAACAACATCTTAGAAAACACCTTGAGGAGAGACATAGCACTTTTTTCATAGTCAATGAAGCAGGTCGTCATACTGCAGCCAACGGATCCCTGGGAAGAAAGGATGGAAGGAGCAAATGAAAGGAAAGAAGCCAAGTATGGATACTTGGAGGAGTGTCACACATGGGGTAGACAGCACACTGTGACCCAGTAGAGGTGGGCTGCAGTGGCTTTGCAGCTTGGTTTCTGTGCATGATCTATAGTCTCCTAGGCATCACAGGCATGCAGAAGAAGAAAGCCATCACCACATAGGCAACAGGGAAGGCCTTCGAGGTGGCTGTGGATCAAGATGAGTGAGTCATGGACACAAGCTGCTTAGGCATTAGCTGGTAGCTGAAAGACCTAAAACACCTAATAACCCCAGGTAATGTATTAGAAACCAGTTCCTTATTGTAAACTAATAAACAGTCATTGAAAAGAATTCAAGGAAAGTTATAAATAATAGGAAATTACTGCAATGGTTGGTCCTACATAGCATCATCTTCTAATTTTCAAATTCTGGCAATGCGATCTTCTACATAGAATTCACACATTCTCCCCACGTTTCAGGGGTTTTCAACAGATATATGAATTTAGTTCAGCATCCCTATGAAATACAGGTTAGGTTATTTGAAACTTCTAAATTTGTCTAATAATAATGATATTCAGTAATTGAAATAATGTGATCTGGAAAGTACTGTTCTCACATCCAGGATGTCCATATGCTGTGCACTCAGTGCTTCCAGCATGTGTTTCAGGCTTCCCAAGACTCTGAATTGGATTTGCAGAAGTATGAATGTACAACGACTCAGAGCAAGTGACTGCCGTTATTTCCATATCTAACTTTAGAGTACTACATAGCATTAACATATAGGATATATATAGTTTAAATTCAAATATAAGCAAAATAATCATCATCAATAATCAAAGATATAAAATAAAGATGTGTCGTTATCAATGAGACATTCAACACATTCTGGTTTGTATAAATGTTAAACTTTAGTTAAGATATTACTGGAGATTGTGAAGAAATGCATTTTTTTTCATTAAAACTGATACTTAGGCTGGATTAAATGTTTTTTGGATGCCAATACTTTGAGACAACTTCTTAATACTAGTTCACTCTAGTATTTAAAATGAAGCCACTATATATTTGACCACTGACACGGTAAAACATTTTTTTAGGGTGCAAATTAAATAGGCAATAGTGTTCAATGATGTTTAAACGAATTGTTAACAAATACTTTGATTTCTGAGGGGATGTGATGTCTCATATTTACTCTACATAGTGTGGCAAGTGGATGGGGGTGGTACCCAGTCGGGACGCCCAGAAGGACTGGAGGAGGGCTTACGCCTCCTCCAGACCACGAGGGGGCAACTGGCCTGGTGGCTTTGGGGACCACAGGAACAGAGCTTAGAAGCTCAAACCTATAGGGGCCCATGGTCACCGCCAGGGGGCGCCCCGATGCCTGTGGACCCTGGCCCTCAGCACTTCCGCCACACCTGGAAGTGCTGGGGGGAAGAAGACCAGAGACACCCGGAGCACATCCGGGTAAGCTTAAAAGGGGCCGCCTCCCTCCATTCAATGGCTTGAGTCAGGAGGAAGAAGGCAAGAGCTCGGAGGAGAGGAGAGGAGTGGAGGCGGACCTGAAAAGAGAGGCATTGTTGAGGGCCTGGACTTTGGGGTGATTGGTGCTGCGGCACTGGGCTGTGTATGGCATAATTGTAAATAATTGAGCAAATAAACGTGTTGTGTTACATTTAACGATGTCTACCTGTCTATCTCCGGGCTGTTCCCCACAATAGTATCAGATGTGCAAATAAATTTGACATGAATGTCTTGTCCATGTTCACACGCATTGCCTCCCACAGTCAAACGTCTTGTGTGTTATGTTAACATGTAACTCCGAATTGTACAAATGTAAGTGAGCAATGTGTGTATGTGCCAGTTAAAGTCAGGATAGTCTCCATGTTCAAGTATCATGTGATGGAAAATATGATTATGGCTGTGTAATATAGTTTGAGATTAAATTAAAAGGAAAAGGTAATTGGAAAATTACGTGGTAACTGCAATGGATAAAAGCTGATGCAATGCACATTTACAATGGCTTATGTGTAGTTTGAACACCCACAGGGCAGCACTTAGCCGTTAGTCTAGTTCAAGTCAAGAAAGATGAAAATGGATGCGCTACTGCAGGATTGCACCTTTGGATAGAGGGAGTGAAACCTACTGAAATTGATCAAGGGATGTTGGCTTTTGAAGATTAGTAAGATGTTTGGGTACCCATTTACTGCAAACTTTACTTTACCCTAAGTCATCATGCACTATGGCATGTGCACATCCATAGCTGATATCTAAATGTACAGTAAGTGAAGACAACATAGTCCATCGGCCTTCTCTCATGAAGGAATTTGCCATATCAATGACAGCTTGTGTGCGCAATGTTGATGGTCGAACTTCATAGGTTACATGCTCTTTCCACATTAAACCTTTCTACCCATTCATAAACTTTTTGTTGAGTCATGCTGTTTTCATTTCATACAAACCCAACATCCTTTGCTGAATTTTAGGTTTCACTTCCTCTGCACAAAGAGATCTCACTATGGCACATTGTTTAATAATGGTGCAATCCTGCAGAAAAGCATCCATGTTCAAATTACCCATAAGCTATTGTGAACATGTTGTATTGCATCATTTTCTACCAAGTAATTTTCAAATTGCAATTACTTTTTGTTTTACTGGCGTATTACCATCCATTTTTTTAAACTATCTTAGATTGGGGTTAGGAAAATCCCATTCCAGTTGCACCAAGGGCAAGAATAGGTCCCTCCCTATACTTCGTGTCATTCTAGTGCTAGGCTTACTCATCCTGACTTGCTGACTTTAATCACTATTTAATTCAGACTTTCTCTATATGCAGTTTGACATTTCTTTTTTCCAATGCAGATGTGATTTGTTATAATATTTTGAGCTCAAAAATAATAAATTAGACCAATGTGAATGAGGGTGTAGGCTCCACTTATTCATTCCCTGTAAAGGATCCAGGTCCTAGCAACCCTTTCTTTTTAAGTAAATTTTATTTGAAGAAAATAATATTACAATCAAGTCAAACTTAACAAAACAGAATTCAGCCCTCGCATGTCACAATGAGAGAAGAGTCAACAGCATGGGAAAAAATTTAAAAATAACAAAGAAGGGCAAACGTCTTTTTCCCTGATACAAATGCTCATTCTAAAATTTTACTAATTAGATCTTGCCATATTTTAGAAAAGATTTGAACAGATCCTCTAAGCAAGAATTTGACTTTTTTCCAGGAAAAGCAAGTTCTAATAATGAACATATGTTTGAATCTCTGTCATACAGGATCAGGAACAAAATATAAGTATTTACTTACTTACATTTTTAGACATCGAACTTCTCTTCAGTTTATTTTGTGTTTAAGATTTTTTTAGTTGCATGACAAAAAACTGTACAGAGCAATTCAGTAAAATATTTAGTACGATATATTTATATAGTACTTGTTATACACAAACATAGCTCAAAATGTTTAACAATAATAAAATATATCTCAAATGGGTTATAAAAAATAAAGTGAAAAAAAATAAAAAGAAATTAATTAAAATCTTTAAGACTGTTAAAAAAGATAGCATTTTATTATAAACCTGAACATTTACTATGGTCAGATGGCTAAATGGGAGAGGAATACAAAAACCCAAGAAAGAAAAGACACTGAAGGAAAATAAACCTCTAGGGGTTCCAAAGTCAAAAGACCACACAGCTTCTTCTGAACATACTAATAAACATAAATGTGTTAAAATGTATTGATTACAGTTGTACTGCCTGCACAGGGTGACAACGGTAATATTTAATACCAGTAATGGCGCACAGCACGATAACGTGCAGTGAATACACTTGACTTGAGCATTCCCAGTTTTCCTATTGTTTCTCTGTACGTTTAGTACTCGTTTACTCAAAGGAAGATGCGATTGCTGCTTCCTGAGCAGCTGTTCTTTTCTCTATCCTAGCAGCCCACTTCTTCTCTTCTTCTGTCGGCATCTTTTCACGTTAAAACTGTCAGTGTTTGTGTTGCAATTACTTAGTATGTTTTCCTTAATTTTTCACTTAAGCTGGCACTTAAGTCTTCAATCTGCCTCAAGAATGATTTAAGATATAAAGAGATAGGAATGGCGCCCATACACATGCACCACATGGCCGCCCTGCTGTCCGCTGCCGAGAGTTGAAATAAAATAAAATAAAATAAAAATAAAAAGAGGAATAACCTTGGAGGTCAATCATCACCCCGAAAGCAGAAATAAACATATGATGATGATCATTGACCTGATGAGGTCACGTGCTGCAGCCTTCCATTTGACATTACAGCTTGGTAAACAGGCCAAGCAAACTGCACAAAACAGCAGTGCCCATAATGCAAACAAAATGGTGCCACAGAAAAATGTATTCAATTTTTAAAGTTATTAAAACATCACTGAATAAATAATACTGTAAATGTAACCACTGAATTCCTTGGTCTCCCAAACCCCCAAAATAATGCCTTGGTGAATTACCATAAAAAAACAGATATGAGATCATGACAGCAGCAATATGAGAATAATAATTTTGTGTAGGTTTCTTCATTCTTCTCAGCATCACAGGAGACAGCAAAATACACTGATGTGATAGCAGTGATGCAGAGCACAATCACCAAATACCTGAAAAAGAAGATACACAAAATTATTGATTAGTGCCCACTCTATGAAAGCACTGCATTTACAATAACAGCCAATCATTACCCCTCCCACTCACTCCACTGTTAAAAACATAAAGAGAAATTTTGAAAAAGCCAAATTAAACAGGTGGGCTTTAATAGTTTTTGGAGTGTTAAACCATACTCACCTGGCATGTCTCCAACTGTAAATTATACCATTTTTTATGCATATGCATAAGGTGACCTCACTATTTTTTTCTGCTTCACACTTGGAATATTAAAACAACCAACATTAGAGGATCTAAGATTATGGTTAGAAAAATATGGGGACAAACTGTCCAAAATATAAAGAGATGCTATTAAGAGTTCAAATCAATCCAGAAGGAGGCAGGCAGCCAGTGTAACGAAACTAAGACTGCCATAATGACTTCAGACTTTTTTTTTAGTTAGGATTCCTGCTCCTGCAATATGGACAAAGTCTCGATGAGTTTTATCATTCTATGTAATCCCAATAGGAGTGCGCTGCAGTAATCTCGATGAGAATAATTTGCTTCATTGTACGTCTGCACCCATTGTTTTCTTTTGTCACGTGAATGTGTGTAATCGCCTGAATGCATCTCAGTAAAGGAATAAATTTTTTGATCCCTGCTCCGGGAATAATGACGAGAAAGGACCAACTGGAAACACGCATTGTCAGTAAAAAAAAAGTTTAGTAACAGAAAGGAAGTAGTAAACACAGTGATGGTAAGAAAGCAAAACCGACAGCCTTGTGGAAAAGAAGAGTTACAGCAGAACCTAAAGTAGAAGAGGTAAAGGCAGTCAAATGGTTAAAGCAATGGCTAAAGTATTCAAAGATTTTTTTTGATCTCTAGGAATAATCAAGTTTATTTGTAAGATTTTAAGTTTTATTTCTTACAATAATCAACCAAGAAATTTGTTTTGTCCTTTTTTAGTTTACAGAAATTACTAATTATCCATTCAGTGATGCTAGTGTGACACTGGACCAGAATACTTAAAGCTCTTAGGGTTATCTGGTGCTATTGATAAATACTGTAAATCTGTGGGCCATCTACACAGCTGTTGTAATTTACTTTATTTTTTAATATGATCAGGCCTAATGTGAGCATATCGATTGAAACTAGCTAGTAGCCCAAAATAGATTCCCCTGCTACAGTATATAAAAAAATTATTGGTGTAAAGGAGAGATAAACAAACGTTAAAGTGTTAGGGTACCACTCTGGTTGCCCAGTATAATTGAAATAAAGTAATGAAACCTTGCAGCAAATTGCCGATAACGTCCTTTTGAGCAGGAGCTAAGAACTGAACTGCACTCAAAATAGCTGAACTTCCGGTCATATGGGTCCCAGGCAGGAAGGGGCTGTTCCAGGAGGGAGGATAACAGAATTAACGATAATGGTGGAATAGCCGTCAGCCTTCCGTTCTGCAGAAAGTGGAAGAGAGAAGGCATTAGAACACAGCACCCACATTTGAACACAGCACCCACCCCTGCTTTGGCAGGTAATTACTATCACCAGAGTCCTTAAGCTGTCTCCCATGTACACATGCTTGACCAGGTTTGCCAGATGTCTTGATTTCAGCAGGACTGTTCCGAGTTCAACAGACAAATCCTGGGTCCCGCATTGCCACTGAAAATCCTGACTGAACAAAAATTTTATGTAGAAAAGAAATCTTAATTCAATATTTATACTGAATAGCTAGTTAAAGAGGCTCCTAAAATTTTTGAAGACAGCCTGGCGTACCAACTTTTATGAATAAAATTTGTAACTGTCAGCTGAATCAGAATGTTTGAATTGTGTTTGCTTGTGTGTGTCATGTGGTTGTGTCATTGTACATTCCTCATGCTTGTGTGTAATTCATTTTGAAAGTGAAGTGATAATGATAAAGACTTTTCAACTAACAAGGTAGGTTGCATCTGCATATCTGCATTCTGTTTACATATATCATGTTGTATTATATGAAACATGTTACAAGTTATATCAAACATATCCATATTTCTGTAACTATTTTATGTATGTTCTCTTCTGTATAGGTACTTATTTACATATACTTATATGTTTAGATTATACATGTTTGTACATCTACAATTATAATCTAATTTAAAAGATCTATTTTTTGTCTTCCTTAGTTCCTTAACATCTTTTTTCTAGTTGCTCGAAATGGTGGCTGTCCTGATTTATGATTTTAAAAATCTGGCAACCCTGTGCATGACACTGATTATACAGTCATATGAAAAAGTTTGGGAACCCCCTCTTAATTATTTGGATTTTTGTTTATCAAAAAAAAGCTGAGCTTTCAAAGTAGCAACTTCCTTTTAATATATGAAATGCCTTATGGAAACAATAGCATTTCAGCAGTGACATTAAGTTTATTGGAATTAACAGAAAATATGCAATATGCATCAGAACAAAATTAGACAGGTACATAAATTTGGGCACCCCAACAGAGAAATTACATCAATACTTAGTTGAGCCTCCTTTTGCAAATATAACAGCCTCTAGACGCCTCCTATAGCCTTTGATGAGTTTCTGGATTCTGGATGGAGGTATTTTTGACCATTCTTCCATACAAAATATCTCTAGTTCAATTAAATTTGATGGCTGCCTAGCATGGACAGCCTGCTTCAAATCATCCCATAGATTTTTGATGATATTCAATTCAGGGAACTGTGACGGCCATTTCAGAACATTGTACTTCTCCCACTGCATGAATGCCTTTGTAGATTTCGAACTGTGCTTTGGGTCATTGTCTTGTTGGAATATCCAACCCCTGCGTAACTTCAACTTTGTGACTGATGCTTGAACATTATCCTGAAGAATTTGTTGATATTGGGTTGAATTCATCTGACCCTCAACTTTAACAAGGGTCCCGGTCCCTGAACTAGCCACACAGCCCCACAGCATGAATGGATCCTCCACCAAATTTGACAGTAGGTAGCAGGTGTTTTTCTTGGAATGCGGTGTTCTTCTTCCGCCATGCAAAGTGCATTTTGTTATGCCCAAATAACTCAATTTTTGTCTCATCAACACAAAGCACTTTGTTCCAAAATGAATCTGGATTGTCTAAATGAGCATTTGAATACAACAAGCGACTCTGTTTGTGGCGTGAGTGCAGAAAGGGCTTCTTTCTCATCACCCTGCCATACAGATGTTCTTTTTGTAAATTGCGCTGAATTGTAGAATGATGTACAGATACATCATCTGCAGCAAGATGTTCTTGCAGGTCTTTGAAGGTGATCTGTGGGTTGTCTGTAACCATTCTCACAATACTGCGCATGTGCTGCTCTGTTTTTCTTGGCCTGCCAGACCTGGGTTTAACAGCAACTGTGCCTGTGGCCTTCCATTTACTGATTACATTCCTTACAGTTGAAACTGACAGTTTTAAACCTCTGAGATTTGTAGCCTTCCCCTAAACAATGATACTGAACAATCTTTGTTTTCAGATCTTCTGAGAGTTGCTTTGAGGATCCCATGCTGTCACTTTTCAGAGGAGAGTCAAAGGGAAGCACAACTTGCAATTGACCACCTTAAATACCTTTTCTCATGATTGGACACCTGTGTCTATGAAGTTCAAGGCTTACCGAGCTAATCCAACCAATTTGGTGTTGCAAGTAATCAGTATTGAGCAGTTACATGCATTCAAATCAGCAAAATTACAAGGGGACCCAAATTTTTGCACAGTTTTTCACATTTGATTTAATTTCATACAACTAAATACTGCTTCACTAAAAATCGTTGTTTGGAAAACACCCCAGTACTCAGATATTCCTAGGAAATGAAAGACATACCACTGTTATCTTTTTTGTTGAAAGTAGAATAAATTATTATGCAGGCTGAAAGGGGTTCCCAAACTTTTTCATATGACTGTATATGAAAGAAACCAACTCAAGGAACTCCCAGAAAACCCCACTCACTGTCTAAGATGGTTACTGCAAATCCTGTGATCAACAGTATCGAATGCCACACTTAGGTCCAATAGAACAAAGAATTGATATATGATTTGTGTCAACATTAACATGTAAGTTGTTAGCTACTTTAATGAAGCTGTTTTTATACCATAATTTGATCTAAAACTTAATAGAAAGTTACCTAGAATAGAATTTTTATTAAAGTTATCATTCAGTGTCAAAAAATTATTTTTGTACTATTTTACTAAAAAAATATAATGGCAGTTTGAAAACCCAAGATTATTTTTTCTTAAGAAGTGGTTAAACCCATGCTGTATTAAATTGGGGAAAATGCCATTGAACAGTAAACTATGTTGAATAGACTGTTCATTAGTGAGTCTTATTAGAGACTTATTTGCAATAATCCTGTATAGACTGACGGGCAGCACGGTGGCGCAGTGGTAGCGCTGTTGCCTTACAGTAAGGCGTAAGGAGACCTGGGTTCACTTCCCAGGTCCTCCCTGTGTAGAGTTTGCATGTCTCCGTGTCTGCGTGGGTTTCCTCCGGGTGCTCCAGTTTCCTCCCACCGTCCAAAGACATGCAGGTTAGGTGCATTGGCGATCCTAAATTGTCCCTGGTGTGTGGGTGTGTGTGTCCTGCAGTGAGCTGGCGCCCTGTCTGGGATTTGTTCCTGCCTTGCGCCCTGTGTTGGCTGAGATTGGCTCCAGCAGACCCCCGTGACCCTGCATTAGGATATAGCGGGTTGGTCAATGACCGACTGACTGTATAGACTGGACCAAGAACATGTATGGATAATGTTAATCGAATAATTACTTTATGAAGATCAGTTGAGCTTATATTTGTGAAGGTCTTTATTGTGTTGGAGTGTATACTAGGTTTGTTCTTGAAGTCCATCTTATACTAAATCTTATATTACACTAAAACCATCTTATATTATGTATTACAGTATATCTGAAAAAAATGTGGTGAAAGCCTAGAGTCTAGGAGCATTTTCCCATCTGGTTTATACAAGTTTGCTTTGGCTTTATTTCATACAAATAAAGAATCCATAATGAAGCTGAAACACAATTGCTCACAATCTGCCCTAAGACAAATAATTGCCAGACCTACCAGTGAAATACAAAGCTAGAGTCTCAATCATAGTTACCTCCGGACTGGATCATGGAGAAAGGCAGAAAAGAGGAAAAAAAAAACATTGTTTATGAAACATTATTATTAACTTACATTATGTCAACATTTCACATTTACAGTTTTTCATGCAGGATTGCATATACTTTAGAACACTACACACTAAGCCAAACATGTGGTCACCTTAAATATTTAATTATATTACTAAACAAACATTGTGGATCGTGTCTGAAATAAAATTTTGAAGGAAAGTGGTATTTGGATATTGCATGCAGCAAGCTAATGGCTTTACAATTGCCCAAGGTAAAAATATTTTAAATAGAGGTTTTCACTTAATGTTTCTTAGCCAGTAAGAAAATAGAACCAAATTTTTATTGTTTGTAAAACTCCATAAATTGCGCTCTTTATGTTCAGACGGCCATTAACCACAGTGTAACATGCTTTTCCTGTCTGTATAATACTGCTCCATGATTAATCATGTTTTTTTTTTCATTCTGTGTAATTCTCAATCCCTCTGTGAATTTTAATGCATTTATGTAGGAAATGAAAATGAGACTTTAGTCTCAGAGGGCTGCCTAGTTAAATAATTTTTAAAACACAATTAATTAATGAAATGGAACCTAAGTGTGCTGTATTGGCCTGTCTAACCACAATTAAGTAATACTTTTGAATATCTTCTTGATTGCATTGAGTGTTTTTTCTTGCACATCGTTTCTTTTTTTTTCTATCAGTCATTAAAAATGTTTGGGAGCTAAAATTAATATTTTTATTTTATGATTGTATTGGGTGGCACTGACAGGATTATGGTAATGATATTGTTTGATTACATTTATATGCTGAATCAGAGATTTTTATACATTTCTCAATGTTTCTAGATTAGAGGGGCTGAAGTTTGAGCAACTCTCTTCCTAAACACAACATATGTTTTTTTCAAGTAATTCAATCATGCTTATTTTATTCATCAGCATAACTTCTAATTTAGTTGTTCAGATTTAACTGCAAAACCAGAAGGAACCATAAAGATAAACAGATCTAAGAACCAAGATCAAGTATAAAAGTATTTTGTAATATAAATAAGAGGTTCAGAACAGTTTGGTAAATACATGCAATAAAATTTTCTGATGACTTTGCTGCCATTCAGTCTTGTCAAATGTATAACCCAGCACATAACATAACATAAATTGCTCAAACATCCTTAATCAATTCAGGACTGAAGGTCGGCTGGTGCCTATGCTAGTAGAATGTAGCATAAGGCAGGAACCAGCAGCCCTGGATAGGAGGCCAGACCACAGCAGGGTGTTCTGAAACACATACCCACACTTCCACTCACAGAAGACCAATTTGGAACCACCAGTTCACCTAGTAAGCACATCTTTCAGATATGGCCAAAAAGCTGGAATACCTGGAGGAAAACACACACTGATGTGAGGAGAATCTGGAAGCTCTACATGGATACTGGCTGGGCCTGTAAAGCAACAGCATCGTCTTTAGTCTTCCACTCTTATGGTGCAATTGGAAAACCTTTTGCATCTCAAGGAACTTGGGCCCTAGGCCAAATCTATATATATATATATATATATATATATATATATATATATATATATATAGTGATCACGGTGAATTCAGCCCCAAGAGGACGTGGCCGTTCCTCCATATCCCCCTCTTAAACAGTGATACAATAGGAAACAAATACAGCTTTTCATCTCCTCTTTATAAATCAGTTGCTAGCCTGCTGCTTGCTGCCGTGCTGCATGTTCTGCATCTTGAGCGCGGCTTCGAACATTTAAAAGACCGCACCATGGCTGTCCTAGTGTCTCACTGTCATGTCTCTCTTCCCCCAGACAACCTCTGCTTTATTCTTTGTGCTTTAGTATGCTGTATTAGAATAAAGTTTGTGTCTCTTGAAAACCCTGAATGAACCTGTGCAACTTTGTGACCCAAGCGTGACAATTTATAATATATGCAAAAATGATGAATAGAGTAGACAGCAAATGTTTAGTGATACTCTATAAAGGAGAATTTCAAGTTTTACTCCAGTTGTGGGCTATAAAAACACATTTAATTGAAAATAAACTGGCTGTCATTTAACTAGGAGATATGATGTGTTCTACCAAATACAGTCAACTCCACTTACCTGCAATTCGATTAGCTGCAATCTCCACCTAGCTGCAATGCAGGTTTTGGGCCTGTTTTTTTCGCTATTCACTCCATTGCTAACTGCATTCGGTTAGCTGCAATTCGCTTATCTGCAATTTCCGGTTTGCTGCAATGCCTTTAATATTCCCGTTTCATGATTTTCAGGTCAGTCGGCTTTGGATAGCTGCAATGGCCGTGCAAGTCCGTTTTCCGCTTACTGTACAGTCTACTCCATTTAAGTGCACGACCTCCAGACGAGATCACCACGTGCGCTTAAGCGGAGTTGACTGCACTTGACTTTATGCAAATAGGGACCGTGCAAGTAATGTGCAGCTAAGCGGAGTGTGCGCTCAACCGATGTGCACACAAGTGGAGATACACTGTACAGAGAGAGACAACACCATATAAAGTCGACAGTGCCAGGCATATGCGTGGGCGATGTCTGTTATTTCAGTAACTTAGAAAGCCGACAGATCTGAAAAGAACATCAGCTGATCGACATAATTTAGTTTTTTGAAAAGTTGCTGGAATATCGTTACATTAGGTCTAGTCTAATATGGCAGCATGTAAGACTTCAAAAACGTTAAAAGCCCTGTCATTAGCGGATAAAGTAGAAGTGTTAAAACGTATTGATAGTAAGGAAAGTCAAGTGTCTGTTGCCAAGCACTTTGGTGTTCATCCAAGTCAAATCTGTCGTATTGTTAAGCAATGGCAGCAGGTGATTGATGACTAGCAAAAAAAACGCTAATCCTGACCGAAAAAGTAAACAGGCAGGAAAATCTGAGGATGCTGAAGTCGCTTTGTTGCGTTGGTTCAGCCAAGCTAGAAGCAGACAGCTGCCAGTTAGCGGACTGATGTTGATTGAAAAAGCCAATCAGCTTGCTGTTAGCTTTGGCATAGTGGGATTTAATGCTTCAAATGGATGGCTGGAGTGCTGAAAGCAACGAGAAAACATCCAGTTTAAACAGCAACACGAGGAAAAGTAGGACGCTGATGAATTTGGTGCCGAGCGTTGAATAGTTGAAGTTCTTCCTGACATCATCAAAGAGTATGATGAACGTGATATCTTCAATGCTAACGAAACTGGGCTTTATTGGCGTGTCATACCCGAGGGAACATTAACGTTTAAACACCATGAAGCTGCTAGGACTAAAGTGCTAAAAGACAGACTGACGCTGCTACTGGCCTGTAACATGGATGGAACAGAAAAGTTGCCGCTGCTGGTAATAGGGAAAAGCAAAGAGCCAAGGTGCTTCAAAAACGTCAAGAACCTTCCAGTGGCATATGAGGCAAATAGCAACGCCTGGATGACCAGTGAAGTTTGGCTGTAGTGGCTGAAGAAGCTGGACAATTCAATGAGGTCCAAAAGATGACAAATTGTTTTGCTGTGTGACAACTGTGCAGCACTCAGTGATGATATCAGACTGACAAACATCAAGCTCGTTTTTATGCCGCCCAACACAACAAGCTTAATTCAGCCCATGGACCAAGGCATAATAGCAAATTTCAAGCGAAATTACCGATCCCTCATGCTTCGCGGATTGATGGCTATCATGGATCAAGGTGACAATGAAACAATGAGAGCAATTGAGGTGGCCTGTAAGCTGACACTACTTGACAGTTTGCCATGCAGAAGGATGCATGGAGTCGTGTCAGTACGTCAACAATGGTTAACTGCTACAGACAGGCAAGCTTCGTGAAAGCTGTGGAGGGAGATAGCACTATCCCAGTTTCGGGTGCCTCAGCAGCAGTTGTGGACGATAGCAGTAGCATGGGGCTACAGCTGCCGGATGGAATGTCAACTAATGACTTTGATCGTTTCGTTGAAATTGACAGTAATGCTCCAACAAGTGCAGATAAAACAGACGAAGAGATATGCGAAAGCCTGAAGGCGTCTACTCCAGCCGCTAATCAACTAGAAGAGGAGGAGAGACTGGACATGGCCGACGTTGATGACATTCAAACTGCACCTCCTATGGCACTGATGTTCGCTAATGCAGTGAAGAGCTTGGATTTTATACGAGCCTACCTAGAGTCAACTGGCTGTGATTCATACGAAACGTTTTATGCACTGTCCAGCCAAATTTATGACCGTCATCCAAACCAGGCACAGACAACAATAACAGATTATTTTCATAGCGTGTGAACTAACACTGAGTAAACAACGATATTGCTTAATTAACATTTGGAGCTGTAGACCAGCAAGGCTGAATGTATATTACATGTACTGTAATCTAATTTGACTACATTAGACGATTAAACTATATTTGAGGCTGGTTAGTAACAATACGTTGTGTTTATTCATTAGCTCTAGGCACTGCAGTTAGGCACATCCTTTATAAACAGGCGACCACAGTGACACAATACATGACATAAAGTGCGTACCTAGAATGAAGCACATGGCTCACAGTCTATTATAAGCTAACTCCACTTATTTGCAATCTCTGCTTACCTGCAATTGTGCCTTCAGCCCCAAAACATTGCAGCTAAACGGAGTGCACTGTAGTTTGAAATTGAGAGTGGCATAGATCAAATGGGGATATTGTTAAATGGGCTTTTCAGAAGGACACTTAAGGTTGTTTGCAAAAATCCATACACAAGTCATTAGATCATCCATCAAACTCTTAAGGATGACACAAAATCCAAAGTCAAAACTTAACCAAGTTTGACCAGCAGGGGTCTGTTAACATTAGCAGTTATTAAATTAATCACCAAAGCCAAATTAGAACCAACTTTCAAGGTGAAAAAGAAAACAAGTCAATAAGCATGTCACTTACCCTTTCAGTGACTAAATTAACCTTTGATGCTAATAGATTCTTGGATCCCAATGTTGGAGTGCACCACCATCATTTATAGAGGAACTGTGGTGACATAATAGGCCACAAACCACATGATTAGCAACAGGGTACATTGCCACAAACCATATGGAGGTGCCCATGCAACTAACTCATAAATCAGAAATGCTCATAGAAAAAACAGCAAATAAAATGTGACACAATACAAACAGTAATAAAAATAATTTAATGTGATTCAGATTTCTCTGCTATTTCAATTAGTTTTTTTTTTTTTGTCACTGTATTAAATCGTTCACGTAATTTTGTGTTTCTTTTTTTCCTAGATGTTGATTATTTTTGCTGCTATGATGGTGAATATATTGCATTGCCATTGGAGAATTTACTGTATTTTGGTCATGGATGCCCCTACTTGATTTTTGGATAGTAGGTTCAGCCATGTTGTTTCTTAGTCCAGTTCTTATCCCTGGCACTGCAGCTGCAAGCAGCCTGTTTGCATGTGGAATGTAGAAACATGTGTCATTGATTGGTGTGCCTGGAAATTGAGTTTTTGGGGAAGAACTGTTTAATTAAGAACATACCACTAACCATAATGCATTACTCTGCTGAAACCATACATGTTGATTATCAGCAATTTGTGGATGTGTTTAGCAAGCAAACATCTTTTGTTTGCCCCCATCACCCACAGAACTGTACAATTAAACTGTTTCCCAGCACTGTCAGACAGAAAGAATTCAAAAAAATCATGACAATGGTTTTATCTACCCATCTACTTGTCCCATGGCTGTGGGTTTTTTCTTTGTCCTTGTGTTGATTATTATGAACTGAATTAAAGTATTAACAAAATTAAGGTATAATCAAAAATTATCCCACACTGCTAATTTTGTACATGTTAAATCAAACCATTAGTTTAACCAATTTTTATGAACCTAGACTTGTGCAGAGCTTGTGATTTTGTTTTTCAAACAAGTACAAAAGATAAAGTTAAAGAATGAAAGAAGGGGGGACTCTACATACTGTTAAATCAGAACCCAGCTGCAAATAGGAAATTTAGGAGGTGGAAAGGATAGGACAATAAATCCAAGTTGTTGAGTCAGAAATACAACTCAAGACAATTCAGACAAAACAAAGCTACCCAAATTGTCCCAGAATCCACCAAGTTGTGACGTAACGTTCACCTTTCACCCTAGTCAGTTGTTTAAAATAAAACATATAACCAGGTAAGCCAATGCAAATTTTTTTGGTTGAACTGAATTTGTTGAGAGGTTTACTTACCTCGGCAGTGACATTCATGTCTTTGGTGACTCTTCCTATGAAGTCAGTAAATGGATTGGGAGAGCATGGGGGGTAATGAGGTCGCTGGAAAGGGGTGTGTGTTGCTCCTGATATCTATGCAAAAGATGAAGGTACAAGTCTTTAGAGTCCTGATGCTTCCTGTCTTGCTATATGGTTGTGAGACATGGACGTTATCCAGTGACCTGAGACAAAGACTGGACTCCTTCGTTACTGTGTCTCTTCGGAGGATCCTTAGGTACCGCTGGTTTGACTTTGTGTTGAATGAGCAGTTGCTAAGGGAGTCCTGAATGAGGCACAGTACCTGCATTGTGAGGGAGCATCAGTTATGAAACTACGACCATGTGTTCTGGCTCGCAGGATACTCATTGTTGAGGAACTAAGTGACTTGGCCAGGTCAAGGGGATGCCCACGTAACATCTGGCTGCAACAGATAGATGGTCATTTCTGGAGGGTGGAAATGGACTGCGTGTCTGCCTGGAGGGTTGCCAACCAGGATCCCAAGTTGTTTTTGTCATGTGGTGGGAATGACAATGTGCTGCACCACTGCATGCTCCCAAAACCTGAGTTGACCTGACCTGAATTGAATTTGGAGCAAAGTAATTGACATTTAATATGTTTATTTTTTTCCTTATTTCCACAAAAAAATGCAATTTAATATTTAATTGCTTCTTTTCTTTTTTTTTTTTACAGACCAAGTGAGCATTCAACAGCAACCTCATATTTTCCAAACAGTCTGACCAAAAACTCACATGAATGCACTGAAATGAGAGGTGAAATGTCACAACCCAGAAATCCAAATAGTCAGAGAGCACCTGAATGCAATAATTAAACATATCACCCTACTGTGGGATCTATCCAAATGATTCAAATGGGATGAAGTGATAGGGTGGCCACTAATATTGAAGGAAGAATTGCAAAAGAAGGAATGTAGAGGCATTACATCTGAGCAGCGGTACCATCAATTTTTCAACACAGCTCGACATCTTAAGGAAATAACACATAGTAAGACTTGCAACAGAAGATGGGAACTTTGGTTTATGTATATTGGTAATAAAGATGGGCAGTAGTAGAAAATATATTTTGTTTTTATGAGAAACCGGGATGTTGGTGAGGATAGACCCAGATCCAGAAAGGGCTAAGGGTAAAAGCATGGAATATTTTGAAGTCAGAGAGAGTGACAACATTATCTTACTTGTTATCGAGTGGAATATTTCATAGATGGTCTCGAGATTCAAAGGAATGAACATGAGACTTAATAATGTGCCAGTACTTATGAAGGAGAGAAAGAGAGAGTACAGAATTAATAAAATTAATTCTAGGAATTAAATGAATTTTTTAGAATTATCAGTCTTATATGAAACGAGAGAGAGAAAGGTGAGACTAAGCAGAATTGAAGCCTTGACCATGGCATAGGTGTTCAACCCAGGAAGTGAAAGAGTGAAAAGAAGAATGAAATCAAAAAGAATTTAATTGAAAAAGACCAAATTTAGACCCATTAATCCTGTAGCCAGACAGGGGGCTTCAAAGATTTTAAACTGGTTGAGGTTATTGGAAGGTCATTAAGGGCATTACCAAGAAAAAGTGTTGCGATTGTGCTCCACTTTTATTTTTCCCTCATAATTTGAACAACTTTCTAAACAGGAATATATGGTTATTACAGTTTTCAGTGCTACTGAACCTATTCCCTCACTGTCATTATTTTACTTTGACTTCCTTCTCATGCAGTTAAAAATTATTTGCATCTTTCCTCATTGCTATGTTGTTGTGGGGGCCGATTTATTGTGGTGTGGTTGCCACTATGTTGCTAGGGATTTGACAGGAGATGCATAGCACGTGATGTCACTCTAGCTCAGTCTCAAGCATTGCTGGATTATTCGAGATTCAAACAAAGACTGTGATAATAGTAAGTGTGTTTTATTTTTTGTTTCCTGGTATAAAGAATCATTGGCTTAAACTTTGACTTTGATATAGGGTTTTGGTTTTGTTTTGTCAAATGAGCCATTTAGTTCCTTGGTTACAAATTAGGCTTGTTTTTGACTCACATTTCTTCTTCTGGCTCTATTTAAATTTCACTGCTCAGCAGAACATAAAAGAGAATATCATCAGCGTACAAGGAAACCCTTATGGGGATATCTTTTACCAATAACCAGTCCAAGTTACAGAAAGCTACTGTAAGAGGCTCTCATGACAGAATAAAGAAAGGCAGGAAAGAGGACAGTCCTGTCTGGCTCCTTGAAATATGTCAAAGGGAAATTAGTGAGAATAATTGAAGAGGAAGATAAGTAAAGGGACTGAACCATGTTAATAAACACAGGGCCAAAGTCCATTTTAGCCAGGACCCTCTGCAACAATTATCAGCCCATCCTGTCAAAAGCATTCTCTGCTTCTAGGCAAAAGTTAGCAGCTTGAAGGGTAAGTGCAAGAGCAAAAGGCAGGGTGTGCAAGAAGCAGTATACTTTGCCATGTGCATCAAAGAACTTCATAAAGCCAGTTTGGCCTGAATGAACTGGTATGGAGATCATCAGAAGATGTCAGAATTCATCAGCAATAGCGCTCATTATTGTCCTTACCTTGTTTGAGCAATAGTGTAATCAGGGCCATCTTACATGGAAGGCAGAAACAGAGAAATTAAGCATATGAAAGAATGGGACAAACAGATTTTTCCAGAAGTCAAAAAGAGTTCAGGATGCACACAGTCTGGCTCTGGAGATTACTCTGCACTCATTGAGTCTGGAGCCTCTTTCAGTAAACAAAAAAAGGGTCATCCAGAGCAGAGGAAAAAATAACACCCAGGGAGACTTTAAAACAGAACAGCTAGAAGCAGTCATGGTGACAGACCAGTAAAAAATGCAAGGCCAATGACTATCAGTGGAGAAACATCACAGGAAAAGTGCCAAGCAATTCAAAATGCTTTATTCTCCTTGCTGAAGTATCAGAAAAAATATCTTGACCCTCGAAAGAGAATTTGCACAACATGAGGGATTCACTGCTCTCCTAGCCTCAGATGTTTTAGCACTAAGGTCCTGATAAAAACATATTTTATGTTCCTGAAAGGTGAGGTCTTGAACCTTACATAGTTGATGTAAAACTTTCATTTGGTCTTGTCAATAAACCCTATTATAATATAAGCGGAGTGTGGTGTGTCATCCTTTACACTCTGCAGCTTATGTTTGTTCTCTCTGTAGTAGGCTGAAAGGAAGGTAGAGCTGAAAAACAAATCTGTCCAGAGCTGACGGGGAAATGCCAGCATATTGTTTCCTTCCTTGCTTATCCTTTTTACCAACTAGTCTCAGGTAGTTGCATTGACAATTACCTTCCATTTCAGTGACCTTTGTGGTTACAATTCCACCTCGATGTGATGTTTGTGATTTCCCTCTTATAACAGGCAGCTTCAGCTTTGGCTGAGGTGACATCTTTTTGCAACATCTAGTAGAAATGTGACTTTCCTAAATCATCTTGTTATTTTTCTGGGTTAGAATATTTTGCTGTCAGGGCTGGAAATGGATCATTCAAATATTAAAGTAACTGAAGAGTGGAAATTCCCAGTTTCAATTAACAAGTCCAACGATGTGTTTAGTTTTTAAATTATAATGAAAGATTTATAAAAAAAAAAAATTAGTTCTGCTCTTGCTCCCCATTACTGTGTTGTCACAAAGGCCGTCTCATAGGTTTAAGTAAACTGCTGAGGCTCAGGAAGCTTTCATGTGATTCTTCTTCTTTTGGCTGCTCCCTTTAGGGGTTGCCACAGCGGATCATCTTCTTCCATATCTTTCTGTTCTCTGCATCTTGCTCTGTTACACCCATCACCTGCATGTCCCTCTCTCACCACTTACATGTGATTAAAAGAACTATTTATCTCTGCATCCATCTCACATCATCTCAGCATTACCCTTTGTGGATACCTCCAGTATCACAGCAGGTGTAATTCTTTCTCAAAAGTTTCCTAACTCTGACAGCTTTCATTGGTATATGTTCTTTTCTAAGAAATTGAAATCCACCGAAAAGAACTATGATGTTGGTAATCAAGAATTATTATCAGTTAGGTTGGCACTTGATAAGCGCATACACTGTTTAGGGGGAGGGAGGCATCTACTTATATGTTACCCAGTGTGATTGAGGGGAAATGATGAAATCCAAAAAATACTGAGGTGCCAGCTTGGTTGCCATGTTTAATACAATCTCTTAATCACAAATAAAAACAGCCACATGAAGGCACAAAACAAGTCAAAATAATAAGCAAGGGTTGCCTCAAAACAATTACCATTGCTCAGCAGAGTGAGTCTGGTGAGGTGGAACTCTGTCCTATGGTCAGCTCTGGTCTAAGTGAGATGCCTCTTTCTGAGGATGGTGGGTTTTTATAGGATGGAGACAGCTGTCCTCATGGGATGTCTCCTTGGCACTGTGTGTGAGAAAAGAGAAACTGTTTGCGACAGTGCCCTCTCGTGTCCTGGGGTGGAAGTACATACCATTGAGGAACCTGGAATGTGATTCCCCCAACACACATATGTGACAACTGAGAACACTACTTTTTTTTGGATTATAGGAGCAGCCATGTTACTTGTTATAGGTTCCACCTGTCGTTACTTGATTATACCCACATTTGCAAACTAGTAAAGAAGGTATTGCTATATGTGCTCCATCCTAGTTCTGTCCTAATAAAAAAATAATAAAAAAGACTTTTCATAGTGAGGGTTAGTTGAAAGAAGACCCAGATAATATTTAGGGTTTCACGTGTGCTTTCAACCATGATACTTATTTTTGCAAATTTGGATTCAACTTACTGTCATCTGTCCACAACAACAACTCCACTCACTCCCATTACTGTTTTTTCTCTCCCAGTATGTTCTATCAATGCTACAAAAGCAAGCTGGTTCCTGATATAAATAATAGTTAAAATAGTAAATGCATATGGTCTTAGTGACTGAAATTTTGAAAGTGGCACAAACACACAAAATCTCTCTATGTATAAAATCCAATGTCTGTCTGATTGTCTGTCCACTTTTCATGAGAGAACTACTTAACGGATTTAGATCGGGTTTTTTCTATAATTTGCTTCAACATTCCAGTTGATTTTGCGACATCTCTCATTTATCATAGTTCGCTTGTGGTAATGATTTATTTGCGCAAATCTGAGAGACATGCAGCAGGCCCAGGGGAAGGGGTTGGGGCCCTCCTCACTCACGTGCCAGCCTTGGGGTGTAGCTTACCTTAGCTATCGATTGAAAGAACTACTTAATGGATTTAGATTGGTTTTTTTTTTCTATAATTTGCTTGAACATTCTGGTTGATTTTGTGATTTCTCTCATTGAGCTATGAATCATAGTTCACTTGCAGGAGCAATATATTCATGCTAATCCGAGAAAGAGGCTGCGGGCCGAGGGGAGGGGGAAGTGTGACATCAGGAGTGGGCAGCCGGGCAAGGCCCTCCTCACACATGCGCCAGCCTGCGTTCAAGCCGCTCTACCTCTGCATTTTGCAGTGTATCTTGCCTCCACTTAGCTAGCAATACCAGTTTGTTTATTGATCTTTAAAGTTTGTCCTGTTTCACTACTATGCGGGCGAAGCCACGCGGGATGGCTAGTCCATAATAAAAAAGTACATAAAATGTAACCAAGATATAACCAAAATAATGATAAAAATATAGATGATCAAATAACATAATGCACTAAAGCCAACAGATATAAAAATTCACTGTTGACAAAACCCAAGTAATACCTTTGATACCTAGTCAAAACTGTAGGGCTGAGTACACTTCATCTAATATTGTCCGATTATTAAAACCATTATGCGGAAGAACTGAGAGATTTTTTTTCAATGAGGGTTTTTGCAGTTTGTTTTTTTTGACCAACATCTCAATTTGTCATCCACTTACAGCATAAGCACCACTTAAATTGTAATGTCATAGACAAATGTTTTTCATGAAAAATGTTTGTCTTCCAAATACACAGCCATGATTGTAATCATTTGAAAATGTTAAACTGATGCACCCTATGCCAATCTTGTAAATCCTTGATAAAGAGGATACCACCACTTTAAAAATGTGGTCAAAGCACAGGTTGCAATGTATATAAGGAGTTGTCTGAAAAATAGAACATATTAAGGTGACTTCTGGGGGAACAGAAAAAATCCTAATTGTTTTGTTAATATATTAAACTATTGTTCTTCTTAAAAGTTTAATTGTGTACATAACATGAACCCTCACTAAGTGAGGTTATAACACAACATTGATTTATACTCATATGCTGATGACACCCAATTACACCTTTCTTTTCGACCAAATTATATTTTTTCTGTGCTATCCTTAATTAATTGCATCAGTGAGTTAAAGGAATGGATAGATGAGTACTATCTATCTCTGAATACAGGAAAAACAGAAATGTTAGTTATTGGACGGAATGGTGCTAACCATAACCGGATTCTGCCATTCTTTAACTTAGTTGGAATCACCATTAGTTTTACTGAATCAACATGTGATTTAGGAGTTATTTTTGACACTAGCATATCATTTAAATCACACATTTCAAAACTTTACAAAACATGTTTTATCCGTCTTTAAAATGTTGGAAAATCAAGCAATTTTCTAAATATGGAAGATCCTGAGAAATGAATTCATACATTTATTTCTAGTAGGACTGCCTACTGCAATGTATTAATCACTAGGGGGTCAAATAGTTTTTTTTATACAGCTTTCAGTTTATTCAAAGTGCAGCACAAGAATTACACAAATCAAAAAATACAAACACTACTTCAGTTCAGAAGTCCTTAAACTGGCTCCCAGTTAAGCTTAGGGCTGATTTTAAAATCCTCCTTTTAATTTATAAACCCTTAAATGGCCAAGGCCCTACTTGTTTATCTGAACTTATCATTTCTTAAGAAGCACAGCGCGTCTTAAAATCTGAAGATACCAATCTCTGTATGATTCCAACGATTAATAAAACAATAATGGGAGCTTGAGCTTTTAATTACAGTGCCCCAAAACTGTGGAGTGATCTACCTGCTAATATGAGAGATGCCTCTTCTGTCTCAACTTTTAAATCCTGGCAGAAGACTCACTACCTCAGTCTAGCATACCCTGACTAGAACTGCTGATTAGCTGTGCATACTGCATTTCTGCTAACTCTCTATTCTGTTTCTCTTCTCAGTATCTAAATGTGGCATGTGGAGACATTTCTCTACTGCCAGGCTGCTCTCCTGCATTTGGATAAGAAGTGTTGGAATTATCAGCTGAATGATGCCCCTCTTCATATTGAACAGTCAGCACAGACTTCACTATAGAAAACCCAGGAAAGGGTAGGAGACCAGTTGGGCAAGGTCCCCAGGACTGTAACTTTGTGACTTTCTCTTTTGCGATTTTAATCTCCACCGATTGTCTGCTGGCCATAGTTCATTGATTAATTAATGGACAGATATTGTTGTTTGCCATTTATGTTTAATCGTTTTCTACCTTGTTCTCCATGTGTTTTAACAAATCTGTATTTATAAATGTATACCAATTCTGTATTTAGCAATTAGTATAATACTTGTATTTTAGGTGCTTTGCACCTACACTCAGTGAAGCTCAGTATAGTAAAAATGTGCAAGTTGCATTGCATTGTAATTGTACAGGCCATGTTTGGCTTCATCTAAAGCTGTCAAAATGTGTCCTCTCCATGAGATATGCTCTAGCCATCAATAGGGACATCATGTTTAAAACATTAATCATGTAAAATTAAGATCTGTCAGTGTCTAGAGTTTCATTTTCACACTGTTATTAGTGAATGACAATTATAAGGTCATTACATTGTGCACTACTAGTGTTTGGCATAAAGACAATATACAATGAAGTGTGTAGTATATAAAGAGTATTGTGTTTGTATATTTTTTATTTGCATACTAACAGTCATTGTTCCTCGTGTAGGTTTTGGCAATATCAGTGAAAAGAAAGCAGATTTTGTATCATTGAAATTGCTTTGTTTTAATAAATTTAAATTGCCATTTTAATATTTTGTACAAGCATAAAAGATTTTAGTCTCCATATATCCAAGTGTATGATCAGCCATCTATTATTTGCAAATCATATTCTACCAAAATGAATATGCAATTAAAGAAAGTGATACAGTAGCTGTGTCTTAAATATGTGGCATGGTACCATTAGATATATCTGGTGAGAAATTATTTTTTAAAGAGCTTGCTCTTCAAGCACCTAAGAGGGTGACACGGTTGTGGTAAAGAGCAGCAGCTAAACTGGTCATCCCCTTTTATTATTTTATTTCTCCTCCCATCAGTTCTAAATGCCAATGTAAATAGTAGGTTTATCATTTCTGAAAATACAGTATAACACTTTAATGCTTTTAATTTGTCTTTTTAATGTTTGTAGAGAGCAACCTAGGATGGTAATTAAAAAATAATTAGGAAGGCTAAAGAAATCTTTCTCATGTGCGGAAAGATTCACACAAAATGTTAATTTCTGTCAAAATAACTGAATACACGCACAGATGCCTCCTGACAGAGCTTGTGATTTCCGAGTGCTTTGCATGCCAAATAACTTGTTTACCCCCTCAGTGTTTGCCAAGTTTGGATACTGTCAATTTGCGAATAATTTCCATTTTGCTGGTTACTTCACTGGCTTTTGATGGATATGTCTCCCAGACTTTTATCTTCTTGTGTGTAGGCAAACTAATTAATATTTTTCCCTTCAGGCAAATATTTGTTTCCTTAGATCTAAATGTGGGCTAGATTCGTCTTTAGCTCCATATGCTCTGTCTTGTCAATCATCCATGCTCCGGGATGCTAAAAGGAAGCTATTTTAAAAGTTTTTATTTTTCTTCTTTGCCTTCTCTGCAAACTTAGTGCATCCAGCAAATAAGAGAACTAGGTCATGGCAGAAAAAGTACAAAAAACAGAAAGATAAAAAAAAAAAACTGCAGGGGATTTTGTATTCTTTACTGTGGCAAATAACAAAAAAAAAATCTTTTCTGTGCTACTTAAAGGATATGCCTTCCAAAGTTCTGTGATCCATCTTCTGGCTGCAATTTTATGATAATTCACTGGCTTCAGTGTGCAGTGTCCATTAATGTACATCCACGTGGGGATTTCCCCTACCGTTAACCTCCCTGCTGGTTACTGTGGTAACAGAGTTGCTTTGCATTCCACTCACCGGCATTCTGGGATTTCTCCTTTAATAGCCAAATTGCTAAGACTACTGATCATGCCAATCTCATTCCCTATTCTCCCTCTCCTCAACCTGCGTTGTAAGTAAAATCGGATTGTAAAGCTCATTTGCCTTACAGAAGGTGGGAAGCATTAAAGCAAACTTGTTACATGGATGAAAAATGAATGTGAGTCTCTCTACTCTGGGCATTGATGTTGCCAGACTTTCTTTGAAATTGGTTATTTTTAACTCTGTATTGGTATGGATGTGTTTGCAATATCTGGCTGTGCCTATTTTACGTTTGACGTCTCATAATAAAAAGAGGTCTTGTCTGAGAAAATACTGAAGACTGAAAATTCTTCTCAATACCGGATAACTCCTCAGACTCTTTACCATTTGATGATTCAGTACTTAGTTGTTACCTCTTTGGTCATAATAAATATTGCTTAAAAGGTTTAATAGTCATTTCACAGTCTCATTGTTATAATCCCAAATACGTGTCTAGGTCAAATCTGCCACCAAACCTTTGTTCTATCACCTATAAAACATTACAAGGTTCTAATCTTTATCCTCTTAACTGGCCTTCTGTTTTTAATGGTGTTTCTGCTTGATGCATTAACTACCTACAGCAGGCTTGTCGGGCTGCTGCCTGGGTCAACAACAACAACAACAACATTTAATTATATAGCATATTTTCATACAAATGCTTTACATAATGAAGAAAGTGAAAAAAGACAAAATAAATAAGAAAATAGAATTAGGGAACACTAATTAGCATAGAATAAAAGTAAGGTCCAATGGCCAGGGAGGACAGAAAAAACAAAAAAATCTCCAGACGGCTGGAGAAAAAAATAAAATCTGCAGGGGTTCCTAGGCCACGAGACCGCCCAGCCCCCTCAAGGCATTCTACCTAACATACTGTAAATGACCTCATATTCAGTCCTCATTGTATTTAGGGTTCACATGGAAGAACTTGATGATGACGGTCATTTGGACTTCTGGCCTTTAATCCATCAATGTTGGGACATCACGGTGCTTTGATCAGGTGGTGGTAGCACAGAAAACCACAGAAAACCAGAAAAAGAACAGAAGAGAAAGTAGGGGTTAGTACGGATTATGGAGCCATCAGGAATGATATTGATAATTAAATGCATATACAGAGTATCAGGATTAAACTAAAATGAAGCTATGAGAAAGCCATGTTAAAATAATGAGTTTTTAGCAGTTTTTTGAAGTGCTCCACCATATTAGCTGGGCGAATTCCTATTGGCAAGCTATTCCAAATTTTAGGTGCATAACAGCAGAAGGCCACCTCAGCACTTCTTTTAAATTTAGCTCTCAGAATAATAAGCAGACACTCATTTGAAAATCTAAGATTTCGATTTGAAGTGTAAGGTGAACGACATTCTAAAATACAGGATGGAGTGAGATTATTTAAGGCTTTGTAAACCATAAGTAGTATTTTTAAGTCAGTTCTAAATGGCACAGGTAACCAATGTAGTGACATCAAAACTGGGGTGATGTGCTCGGATTTTCTTTTCCTAGTTAAGATTCTAGCAGCTGCATTCTGCACGAGTTGCAATCGATTGAATTTTTTCTTAGGTAGTCCTGAGAGGAGTGCGTGACAGTAATCTAGCCGACTGAAGACAAAAGCGTGAACTAATTTCTCAGCATCTTGCAATGTTATAAGAGGTCTAACTTTTGCTATATTTCTTAGGTGAAAAAATGCTGTCCTAGTAATCTGATTAATATGTGATTTAAAATTCTAGTCAGAGTCAATAATTACCCCAAAATTACCTAAAATACCTCTTTCTTGACTTTTAAGCCTAATGGATCAAGTTTATTTCTGTTAACCGCATTATATCCATTTTTGCCAATCACTAAAATTTCTGTTTTCTCCTTATTTAGTTTGAGAAAATTACTATTCATCCATTCAGAAACACAAGTAAGATATTGTGTCAGTGAATCAAGAGTGTCAGGGTCGTCAGGCGCTATTGATAAATACAGCTGTGTGTCATCGGTATAGCTGTGGTAGCTCACGTTATGCCCCAAGTCCACTCAATACACATATCAGTTCTTATCTGGCTTAGTAACAATGGCTTGCTATCCTTTAGATGTATATACTGTATCTTTGCTGTCTCAAGTACAGAGTACAGTGAAATTCTTACTTGCATGTGCTAATCAACTAGAAACATGTCACCACTCTCAAGCACCACAATTAGAGAGTATAACACATGCGGCTTGGGGACAGCTTGAAGGATTCTGGTGGTGGTGATTCCTTGCGGATCCATAGAGTGGCACTATATACTAATGCCTCCTTTCTTCCTCCCTGTACAGACAGGATGATGTCTCCATCTTGGAGCAATTACTTTGAGACTCATACCTGTAAACATGTTTTTTTTCCTTTCTTAACACGTTTATACTTCACTTTTATTTTCAGTTATATGGGGTTTGCCAACTTTTTGCTTGTTAGTGCTTTTCATTACAAAATATATACAGTGGTGCCTCGTACTTCGAACTTAATCTGTTTCAGGAGGCTGTTTGAAGTCTGAATTGTCCAAAGTCCGAATCAATTTTGCCCATTAGAAATAATGGAAAGTGAATTAATCTGTTCCAAGACTCTGAACAATACCCATTTTGATACACTTAAGCAGCAAATACACATAATTTTAGGTAAAAATAACACAATTAAATGTCCTAAATAATACATTGAAATATGAAAAACAATAAATAGAATATGTAAATACTGTATAATAAAATAAAAATTTCATTTACTGTACCTTAGTCAGGAGTGGTGATATCCCATGTGGCTGTTGGAAAGGAAGAGAAAGGTTACTGTTTGGAAGGGTGGTCACCTTCCATAAACACATTAAATAACTGTACTTTGTAGTAAGTTCCTTTTTCACTTCAATCGTCAATACTACAACCTTCCTCTTAGGCTTTGTTGCTTCCACACTCTTCTTGGATGTCATGGCTAATACAGTGCATCCGGAAAGTAATCACAGCGCATCACTTTCTCCACATTTTGTTATGTTACAGCCTTATTCCAAAATGGATTAAATTCATTTTTTTCCTCAGAATTCTACACACAACACCCCATAATGACAACATGAAAAATGTTTATTTGAGGTTTTTGCAAATTTTATAGTTGAATCCATAAGGATTTGCTTTACTCACCTGATCCTGCAGAGGCAGAGTAGGAGTGCCTGCGTATTGATAAGCTCCTGAAGAGTAAAAAAAAAAAAGTAAAAAAATCAACTTGCAAAGAATGTCAAATTAATGAAATGTAGCTTTCCCAAAAAGATTAAAAGAACTGCTAATCTTATCATTGTTTAGGCCTGTCTTTATAATGGATAAAAGAGGCTGTTGTGGTGTCACACTCCAATTCACGTGTGACACTCACACTCTCTCTTTGTAACATTGCTTCATCACTGTGATATCATAATGCAGTGTCAATGTTGTATCTTTGTAACACATTTCCAGCTTAACAATGCAAAGAAAACAAAGGTATACATTACAAACTGATTTTTAAAATGCCCTGAAAAGTGTTTACTCAGCTTAAAAACCTAATAAAACTGTTCTTTGCCACGTCTTAAAAAGAAAGAAGAAACTGGGAGTAAGTTTTATTATGGAGTGTTTTATAAATGCAAACTGTCTTCTGTCAGCAGATTAAATTAGTAGAAGAGCCTAACCCTTTCTTTATAGTTAGATTAATAGCAGTGAAATAAAATTAATAACAAAAACAACAAAACTGAACCTTACTGAGATGAAAGTGATTAACAGATTAACATATTCTGTGTTTGGTATGCAAGTTGACACAGAGGTGCAAACTGGACCATTGCCATTTCACAGCTTTACACGTCAAGTTCTGTTTTTTTGGATAGGGTCAACCTTTGTACTGAATTTTCACGTTCTCTCCATTGTTGTGTGTTTTCTGTTTCAAAATGATCTGATACATATGCAGTGTCTGGTCATTTCATGGTCCGGTGACCCAGATTTCCATATATTACTGCAGATTTTTACTGTATGTTTACATACTTATGTGATGCGTGTTTTAGTTCTTCCAACTTGCTATACAGCTTTGTAAATGATTTCACTGTCTCACAGTGTTTAGAAATGATTTGCACTATACAAGGTAAAGCTAAATTACCTTTTCTTCCAATAGTGCAGTCTTTTCTATTTGAGATGCCACGTGTCAGTATGGTGTAAGCATATTACTTGATGGGCACAACAGCAAATTTAGCACCATACATGTGGAAGACAGTATGTCCTTGGATATCACTGAAGAAAATGAGGATGGCACATTTCTATCTAGCACTCTATGTTATTCATAATACTTAATAAATTAAATAACTAAAAATAAATACAAATATAAATAGTGCTTATTTGTGGCAAACAGCTTTTGTATTGACAGTATAGCAAGAATGGGAGTTATGTTTGTAAATCAGGATCATACAGTAAGCTAAAACTAACATGTATAAACACTACACATTTAAATGCTCTTGGAAAATTTGAACAAAAGTATGTACATGAAATTTCTCAAAATGTATAATTGTATAACTATATAACTCTTACTATGTTGTACCTGAAGGCCCTGCAAGCAATACTGTATTCTTCATTTTTGTCATTTCCTTTTAATAATGCCTAGACAGCCATCCATAGGGTGTGATTTTCTTGCAATGCAGGAGTTCAAAAAGATGTCAAGTTTATCTTCGCTGAACACTACCAGACAAATTCTGGAAATAAAAATAGCAACTGAAATGTTATGTCAGGCTTGAAGTGATTTTCCTCATTTTTAATTATGCAATCTCAGGATTTTATGGTGGTGTACTTTAAATGCTGCAGCGAAAGAATTATTTGAGATGGGTATTAAAGCCTGAATCACTAAATGTTGTTCTTCTTGTGATGTCAGACAGATCACAGAGCCAGCTGAATCAAACTGGCAGGAGATGATGGGACAAGCAGACTGGTACTGCTTGCAGGTCGAAAGAGCTAACAACTGAAATCTCAGGTCACCAATCCAATTCTTGGCGTCCTGCTGTGGATTTTGGTGTTTGTTTCATGGGATCCAAAAAACTGAACAATCGATAGTTCAGACACTGTTATAGGCTCAAATTAGTCTTTTCAGTTATTATATTTATGTCACTGATTTTCACCTAATCTGGTTTGATCTGAAATCTATTTCTGCTTTATTCTGTATTATTTCCAACATGAAATATTGGCTGAAATTACAGGTGTTTTAAAGACATGTATAAATATAAAACTGAATTATATAGATGTAATGAAGTACAGCTTAAATAAGACAAGTGGACCAATTAAAGTAGCAAGTGATCCACAAAAAAGGTATTTAAAAAATAAAGTAAAAATGAACTTGTTCATACTGAGAAAGACTGACAACCGACCTAGTGTAGGATAAGAACAGGCCAGGGAGGAGCATGGGTTATTACCTGGAAGGCCTGAGAGGAATGGGATGGATTGGCCGAGTAGGCAGAAAGATTAACTCTGTGCCCTGTTCGTATAAAATAATGAATGGACTGGCAGAAGCCAGAACTTGGGAGTGGTTCCATATTCCATGTGCTAAGTGGCAATGGTCCTCATATGAGAACCCAGTTGGGACACTGGCAGGGGTGCTAGGGGGATGGAGTTTGGAAGTGTAGCCCTGTAGGGATCCCTTAGGATCGATAGAGGGCACTGTTCTCGGGGGGGACCTCCCTACTTTCATTGTGGCCTGGAAGTGCCTCCTAGAAGACGTGGCGTGGCCCCAGAAGCATTCCCCGTTCCAACACAAAAGGAAGCCTGTTGCCACACATGGATGAGTCAGAGTCAGGAGGTAGCGGGAAACACTCAGTTGAGGAGAGAAAGAGGAAAAATTATGTGATTTGTGTTCATTTATTGTATTATTGTGGCTTGCTATTGGAAGGATTGTGAAGAGGTGCCTGGAAAAGGAATAAAAATCCTTTATTGTGCCCTATCAACATGTGGTGCTTCACTGTGTCTAAGGTTTGGGGCTCTCTGGTGCAACCTTGTGGTTACACTAGATAGCTTTGGGGAGGGGGTGTTTGAACAATTTGAACATTTAAAAATGTGGGGAGACATGGAGACCAGGGTTGCAAAAAGATATGGTTGTGGAAACTATGTGGTATAATCTTGTTAATTCCTTGTGTGTCTCTTTGCATAGAAGGTACTTTCTCACATTTATCTACAGTGTTATGTGCATGTTTGTGCTCCCCCCCCCCCCCCCTTTTCTGGTAGGCAGCTATTTATCTTTCCATGGAAGCAGAAGGTTAATGTCACATACTCTACAAATACAAGGTTCATCAATTAAACATCACAGGAATAGTCTGATTTTTCATTAACATTACATAAAGCTTTATTTGATTTTCAGTGAAACCATTTCATGCTTAGTTATAAAGTAGATATATATGTGTGTTATGATTACATCTCAAAAGAAGAAGGCAAAAAACATTAAAAACTCCTCAATATAAAAATAGCTCACTGATTCTTTTTAATTTTTATTTATTAAAGAGTAATTAAACTAAAAAAGAAAAGAATCGATAATTAAAAAAATAATAAAACTGATTAAATATTAATAAACAATAGAATGAAAAGAAGCAAAACAAGAATTACATAAGTGTAATAAGAAAAGAACGTATTCCAAAATTGAACTAAAACGTAACCCATAACAAGACAAAATCAAAACTGAAAGGAATCCAAACCAAACAGTACTGAGAATAAGTAAGAGACCAAAAACACAGTAAGATTCTTAAAAAGATCAACTTTTAAGATAATGGGCTAGAGGCTAAACAAACAAAGGCTAACTATTGCCTGAGCTGTGTCAAATGAGAGGCTTATATAGTCCTCTCTGGTAACTGCCGCCCTAAGAATCCTAATCTAAAACTTATACCAACTCAGAATGTTATCGGTGAAATTTAGTCCAAAGATTTCACAGTTTGTGAATCATACATAACTTCACCTGAAATGACCTCATGGTGTTTTTCACAAACCTTGAAGTAATTACAGTAATACAAGGCCTGCATCAATTTCCATGTGGAGTAAGGAGAAAATGGCACAGAGGAAGGTGCAAGACACAGGTGAAGAGCACAGTGCTGAAAGGTGTCACATTCACAACAATTTGACAGACATGACAGATGACAATGTATGAAAATGTGACATTTAAATAGTCAGGTTTTTCGTTTTGTTAGATGCTGACCCACATCTGAGATTATACTGTAAGTGAAGGGCAGATGCAATATGAAGCTTGAGCATTTTATGTGTCAACTTGGATTTATGTGTATCTTATGGTTTTTGATACATTTGAGTTATTATTTTTGCTGTTGATTTTATTTATTTTTCTGTAATAGGGTACTATGTCTTTAAATGTGAATCCTTGTGTTCAAAGGGTGGTACCCCAGTAGGTGAGTCCACCTTAATGCCACCAGTACTGAGCCTGGGCTTTGGTTATTTAAAAGCCAGTGATAAGTTATTCAGTTAGCTAGTTAGTTTGGACTTCTATGAGTAACATGTTTTTTTTTTTTGTTTAGATAATTCTTGTTTCTTGATATTTCTGCATTGCCCTTCTTCTCTTTGGATAAGTGTATAAGGACTTTCTAGGCTCGATTGTCTTCTAGGCCACTCCTTTCAGTGCTTTTCACAAGTAAATGCTGAAGTGGTTTTATGCTGAGCAGAAGTGAAATGCTGGAAACTTTTTTATTGAAAATAATTAAAGTAAAACCCTGATTATCTGAGGTAATGTGGACCAAAGCTCCCTAGAATAAGTGAAATCTCGGATAAAGTGGATGGCTGCATCATTTCTGATTAAGAATGTTCCTTGCTTCTTTGCCACAGTGTTCCTCAATTTCCTCAGCATCAAAATTTCAGCAGGTGTAATGGCTTCCTGTTGTTCAATATACAAAAGTACTGTTTTGATGGCATTTAGACCATCAGTTTGAGAATTCTTCTGTAGATTTTCTGTGCAGTCCTCATCTTTATATAAGCACAAAAATCCTAAGTGAAAGAAACAATAGCGCAAGCATACACAGTCAACGCTGGCGGCACACTGACAGTAGCTGAGGGGTACAGTTGACGAGTGGAGAATGAGTCACATCCACATTTCCACGGTCACCAGCTCCTCAACTGCTCGCTTGGTGCAGTTGAGGTTAAAGATATAATTTTTATATATGCTTGGTACAGTATTCACAGCAAAGCTTTTATCAGTTTTAAGAAAATTATTGTATTACACTCACACTAGCGGAACGTCTGTTAATCAGGGTGCAGATAATCAGAGTTCCACTGTACTATCATTTTTATTGATGCTGTATACCATAAAATTAATTAATTTTACAAACACTTTTTAGATTTTTAGGCTATCTGTGGTCAGGACAGGGCAGTAGGTAGGCACTGTCAAGAATCCAAACTGATGGGCCATTAATGAGAATAAAAGCATACAGACAGTACTTGTCATAGTTCCAGTGGTTATAGCACCTAAAAATGTGTGACAGTTCTGGTGTTAACATGCTTAGAATGCTGCATGCCTCATGGCGATTCTATTTCTTTGCCCATCTGAAAGGCCATATTTGCAGTTTAATCTTTAGCTTCTGCCAAAGTCACATGGACTTCACAACACATTGCTCGGAGTGTGTGTGTCTATGCGTCAGTGTGAGATATTATAAAAGCCATCTTACATAAGCACATTTCAAGGGTTATTGGGTCATTACTGTCATGTGTACAAAGAAAATTCTTATTTTCTCAAACTTCTCAAAAGAATGGCAAAAACTCCTTTCTAAGAAAGTGTTTAAAGTCTCTTTCTTCATAGTTCTGTTAGTTTTAGACTTTGACTAAAAGTGATGATGTAAATATGGTAGTGGCTCTGTGATGCTATATATCTGGATTGGATAAAACAACAAATCTTTAGTATATTTACCTTTCAAACAAGGAGGTCAAATGTTAGAAGTCCATTTCAATTTAAAATCCCTTTTTGTCTTTGACTCCATGATTTTGATTTCTTCCTTTTGTTGTGGTTGCCTGATTACACATTCTCCCAGTTTTGACCTCACCATGATTCAGTGTTGCATTTAGTCAAATCTTTCTCTCACAATAATGTTCTGAGACAACAGTCACTACAAATGCTATCCACCGGCCATTGTGCCACCCAACTCTTATAACTATCCTTGATATTATATTTCTCTAAAGACGTGATGATAATGATTGTATAAACCTATAAACACTGTTATGAAGAAATCCAATCAATGATGACATTTTTTTTTGTAACAAAAACTAGCAGTCAATAAAGTACTAAACCCCTACAGCACAGTGAAGACCACTCCTTAAACAACAGACAATGAATGTGAACAGATGGTGAAGTAATAAAATCTTCTAAAACTGGATTTCTTATTCTATCAAAAACAGATTAAACAGGCATTCAGACCGAGTTTAAAATGCAATGTGCATAAAAACTTGTGCTGTACAATAAACATGAATGAACTGTTGTATAGCTTACAATCTTTTTAAGTTGTTTGTTTTTGTTTTCAATTCTTTGTTTTTCCATTCTTAAGCATAACCCTGCTCTTCAAAGACAATAAATCATGTTGTTTTAATACAAGATTATTTTGTTTATTTATATGCATTATATTGCACTGTCTGATCTCACTGTGTCAGAAAATTCAGGTATGAAATAAAACAGTTGAATTTAGCTCAGACCTATTAGAAATTCACAACACAGAAAAAAAATCTTTTTTTGTTTTGTAGACTAACTACATTTTTTTCCATTGTTCTTTGTTTAAGTTTGTACATATCATTTGATTACAAACCCCATTCTTCCACATCATCTGCAAAGTCCTGAGAAATGATCCTCCATTTATTAGGTTGACTGAAAGTTGCTTTTATTATAAACAATCTGGAGATGTTACACTATAAACTGATTTTTTTTAAATTACTGCTTCAACACCAAACAATTATAACATACATGGTCCAGTTCAATTAAGCTACACGGGCAAACGAGTACAGGCTTTGACACAAAGAAGTAAAGCAATGGATTAAACATAAGAGTTAAAGAAAAAGAAGAAAGTAATTCCCAGAGTTTCCTTTCATCTCTTCTTATCTGGGGGGTGCATAAGCAGCCTTCAAACCTTAATCAGAACACAAGCACTGCCTGCCAAGGGATCTTTTCATTCAATTCCCCTGAGATGCAGGTAATCTCTTAAATTAGGAAGAGGAATAGACCCATAGGGTAAAAGATTTAACCAAATGTAGCGGGACAGTTTCTATCATTTCTCCATTCCTGTTCATATTACCATTTAGCAGAAAAGGATATTGACAGTTGTGAGAAAAGGGTCATTTATTGAACATATTATTTTAATACTTGAGAACAAAGATTTAAAAAGTATGGGAAATCTGAGATTTATTAACTGGTGGAAATTCTTTTAGAAACAATAAGCTTAACCAAAAATTCCCTGTAACTCATTATTATAACTGTGCAGTTTCTGGAGGTATTTTGGCCCATTCCACTTTATGGGAGTGTTGCAGATTATTTAGAACGTCTTACAAGAAGCGATTGTCTCAGATCATGTCACGGCTTTTTAAGAAGACTTAGTTAAAGACACTGCCTTGTGGTTTTAAAACATTGAATGTATTTTGTTTAGGCTATTCTTTGCTTGATTTATACCTTTGTTTAGAGGTCATTTTCATGTTGCGCACCCCGGCTTCTTTAGAGCTTCAGACGCCCCGATATTCTTCGGCCCAATTTTCTTAGGCAAATTAAAAAGGTTTCTGTGCAGTAACCAGGGTGAAAGTCAGAGTCAATTTTCTTATAAATGTATTTTTAAGATAAGATGTAAGACTACTCTTTTTTATATTTTTTAATATTAGTTTATATGTTGTAGGAACATTTGGATTTAAGTTTGATTTCTTTAACATACTCTAATGAGCTAGGCACAATGTTATTTTATATTGACTTATTAATTATTACTTATGGTTGGGCAATTACTGCAAGTGAGTTTTCCAATAAAATAAGTGAAATTAGGTCTGAAGCACAAGCTGTAAGTTTAGTTTTGTAAAGCAAACATAATGTTCTTTCTTACCCTATCAATATAAATTTGCAAATGTGGTCATTCAAGGAGTGAAAAGATGTATTACATAGATAAGATCTGAAAAGTGTGTTGTATTATGTTATTTAGCTTATTACTAAATAAAATCAGAAAGTTTTTACTACTAATATTAAGTTAAATTATTTCTGGTGTCACACAAGTGCGAGTAGAAGGAGGCTGAGTGGACCGAAAAAAAGTCATTCCACGCCAGCCCAGGGGGTGGCAGCGTGCACTAAACAATTCTCTATTTTCTCTGCACACCAAACACGGGAAAACTTGCCTGATTTCTCATACAAGACACCACTTCCGGCTCCGGCACCAAGAGTGGTGGCATTTCCTGTTCTGACTCCCAATAAGACGTCACTTCCGACTCCAGACCCAAGAAAGATGTCACTTCCGGTTCCAGGCACAAGAGTGACATCACTTCCGGTTCCGACACAGATGACATCACTTCCTTTGATGGCATTTAAAATCATCAGCTTTGCCACTACTCATCAGTTCATGTTGAGAACTCGTCCTGAGTACATCTGTGCAATTTCAATTAACCTTTGCAGCTAGGTACAATATATGGGTGGCTGTCCAAATCTTTTTGTGTGTCCGAGGGTGACTTCTTTCACTTTGGCAATTTATATAACTATTACTATTATTTTTCATAATGCTTAATTTAAATAAACAGAAAGCAACCATTTAATGTTAAGGGGAAAAACTATTCTGAATGTAATTAAATCAAAGTCATTATTAAGAAAAAATCCTACTCAATCAATTGGGAAGACACAACCTTTGCCGTATTTGCTTCAAAATTCATTTGGATGTTGAACTCTCCCAGTAAGATTGCTTTATTACAATTATAGTTTTACAAGGTCATTATTGTCATATGTGTTGAGAACAATGAAATTCTTACTTGCATGTGTTAATCACCAAATAATAGCTAATTTAGAGGAAGGTTGGCTAAACCTGAATTCAAATAAAGAATAAGGACATGAAGGTCTGTAAATTAGTTATATAAGATTGCTTGATTCACTTTTAATCTCTAATATTCGGATCTCAAACAGTATATTTGTTGTGATTTGTGCTAGTATTTCTTTTTTTTTTCTTTTTGTGTGTTACAAGTTCATTTTTCTTTCTCCATATTGACTTAATGAGTTCCTAGGGTGTGTGAATCTTTTGCTACAGCCTACCTTAGTGACTTGTGTAACGAAGTTTCGATAATAAATTTGAGTGGAATAACAAGAATCCTTCCATTCAAGATTTCATTTTATTCAGTGTGAGCCCTGAAGTGCAAACGCAATCACCTTAGAGTGCTTTTCTGAATTTGTACTTTTGTGGTGGCACACCATCATATCAAAATGCTTTTCCAAGTTTGAATTTTTGTTCCAACGGCACGCCTTTAGGTCACCATGACTATTCTTGTGATGAAAGGTCATTCTTCCGTCATTTCCGCATTTTTTTAATTACATCTACTGCATATAGTGACAATGAGCACAAGTCATGAAAAAAAACATAAATAATAAACATTCTACATTTTAATATCAGAAACCTAAAACACAATATTGGATATGATTGTCCTACTAATGTCCAGGCTTTGTGATTGACTGGTGACCCATCTTCGACTGATTTTGAAAATCTCTCATTAATAACCAGGAAGCATTTTACTTCTAACCTCTTTTTCACTGCTCATTCTGCCCAAGAAGCACAATCCAGCCCACAGACTATGTGCTATCTGCTAGTTGCTGAAGAAAAGAGAGTTGGCCTCTTGCCCATCCTATTTGATCTGCTATATAAAAGGAGCACATGTCCCCAGCTCTCCTCGATACACACTGCAATTAGCAGCCTGCAGGGTCTCTGTCCACTTACCAGCTCGGCACATTTCTCTTCCTCTCTGAGCAGAGGGTTAAGTGCACTTTGGGGAGTCTCCTGGTTTTATTTCCCATTCACCACACGCTCTCTCTCTCTGTCTCTCTCTGTGTCTATCTTTGATTCCTCCTCGCCTTGATGCTTTCACTTCTATGACAGTATGTGTGACAGTTACAGTGTAGTTACAGTGTCCCTGTACTTGTATGATGAGGTGTTTCCTTACTGTCAGTGTCTCCTCTCCTAGGTAAATCTTCACACGGTGTGACTTTGGCCCTTTACCACCTTATCTGTACTCTTATTCCTGGAAGACTTTTCACACATTACATAATAAAAGATTGTGATCAGTGTTGCTATTGGCACAAAAATTCTGGTGTGACCACACCAGAATTTTCCTGATTGTGTGGAAACATCTCAAAAGTAAACCTTAACTTACCTAACAAATAATACCTGTCCCTCTTTTGTGAATGACTTGCGAGACATGGAAGTTCACACATCTTTCACGTTACAAATAATCAATCAGGCTGGTGGTTAGCTTGCCTCGATGGGCATTAGATCATTGTGATACCATCTGGTTTGAGAATATTTGCTAGGGTGAAAGGGGTAGGCAAATGTTTAAACGCTTTGATGCTGAGTGTGACACCAATTGCTTCTTCCTTTGTTATTTGTCAGGTTATGGGGAGATTTCTGCGATGTTTACCAGTTCATCTTAGGACTGCAGTTGACAGCAGGATGTGAGCACAAAAATTCTACCAGAGCACTTGTCTGGTAAAAAAAATGATTTTTTTTTAAATATACCTACATATCATTTGAATTATCAAACTCCCAATTGAAATGAAACAAAATAAATAAAAAATAATGTAGTAGACCCTGCATACTAGTGCTTCTATATCTTTAGGAATTACCAGAAGCCCAAGTTGTCAAAAGTACATTATACCAAACACTTCATACAAAAGTTTCCTTAAATGACCCAAAAATAAAAACATCTGGAAAAAAAAATCTGTTAAGAAATTTACAAAACAGATGGACAGAGCTGACAAAGACTAACTCTGCAGAAAGATTATCTTAAAAAATTGTCTATGTACTGACTTCTCATTTAAAATATGAAACAGACAGTATTAAAGGATGCTGATCATAGTGAGTATTGCAATTTGAGTGTTGCGAGACCACAATATATTGTTCATATATAATTGTAGTACCAGAGTCAATGTTTGGATGCAACACTTCATATATTTAGTATAGAAATATTTATTATATAACTGAAATATATAATATATTATATATTTATTTATAATTTATTAATTATGGGTGAAGATGATCTATACTAATGAAGCCTAAATATATTGATAGATTGGAGCAATACATTTGCATACAGTCCTCCCATAACTGAACTGACAAGATAGAAAAAGACAAATCCAGAACATTAGTAGACTTGTGTTTGTATTGACATTTATTTCTAAATTCAAACCATTTCATGAATTATTTGGCAGCGGTGGTCACAATGACAATATATGTGTGTAGGTTTGTGTGTGAAGGGGAAGTTGGGAGCACAGAAAGATAGAAATCTTCACTGCCTTCTGAAATTTGCAAATAGGTTTCCTTCAGTTAATGAGCTGGAAACAGCGTCCTATTGCATTATAAATGAGGTTTACACACAATAATGTTAGATTTGTCATGTAAAAGATTGCTTCTTTTCAGCCCATTGAAAGAACTAAATTTTCTTTTGTGCCACATGCATAATACTAATAAAAGTCAATATTTTATCCTTAGGTATTACAATATAGGAAGTCTATAATTCTAAAGTGCTTGGAAAAAAGCTGTCATTTCTATACAAAGCACAAACAGGTTTGGTTCATATATTTTATTTTTTTAAAACTGTCTTCCTGCCTGGATAATATGTGCATTTATAATAGTGTGAATGCATTACAGCACTTTTGTACAGTTTGACCAATGATAACTATATTATTTTAACACAAATGACACTCTACATGAATGCCTTGCATGTTACGCATTATAGCAGCACCCATGACTCCATAAATGTCTAAGATATGCTAATAAAATCTTAATAGAAATATCCCACAGATTGTGTTTTTAGCGTTAAAGGGCAGCATAAAATGAATTTCATTTGCAAGCCATAGGTATTTGTTCCAAATGCATTATTTAATAAGTAGCCTATCAATAAGATTGTCCTTGCTACCTTTAAGGGGCTTTCTTTCATCTCTTATAAGTAGTATCATAGGTATAAGAAATGAGAGGCAATCATGTTGATAAATTGTTTTACTATTTTCATTCACCTGCATTACTCCTAGGTCTGTTAACACCAAAATAACAAGTGAGAAAAATATGTTATCAGGTCAGACTCCCAGATAAATAATTGAACAGGACCAAGTCAGACATGTGAACTCATACAGAACAATACAGAATAGACACAGATGATGGCTGTTCAGATTTCTTAAACAACATTGGTAATGTAATCAATTTAAATTACAGAACACTCAAAGGAAATCCAAAGATATTATTATGTTTCCACATAATAAAATAATATAAAATAAGTGCACATCTTAACACATAAAAAACTTAAGAAATAATGACTGAATGATATGGATATCTTGTTAAGAACAATGTGGGACAACTTGTGTATATGATAAGAGGTAAATTTAGAAGAATAATCAATTTATAGTTGATTTTTGATATCAGATAATTTTGACATTTAATCTTCTGTATACTGTACATATTTCATATATATATATATACATAAATAAAAAACATAAATAAGATCTAATACATGTAGAAAATGTTTGCATGTCATCAGGTACATTTGATGACTTTGAAAGTAATAGCATTTTAAATTGGAGGCAGCTAAAGGGCTTGAGTAAGGGCAGTTCCGAGTCGTACCGGGATGTGGCAGAGTGCACTGACTCTTTTTCTCCCTTTCCTGCAGACCATTCATGGGACATTCCACCTGGTCCTCTTGATGTCACTTCCGGGACCGAGCCTATGGAAGGAGCCCTTGCCAGCTACGGCCCCTGTGATGTCACATCCGGGCTCAAACCTATGGCTGAAGACCTTCCTGAGCCCGGCCCCTTTGATCTCACTTCCTGTCTTCCCCTTTAAAAGCCTCCGCCTTTTCCTTATTCTCTCAGTTCTGTTTTGGACTCGGTTTTGTGCACATCAGTGCTGTATCTAATTTACGACTTTGCAGCCAGGAAACCAATTATATGGGTGGCTGCCCCAAACCTTTCTATGACTCTGAGTCAAGTGTGTGACACATAGTTATTACTTAGAGTCAGATGTTGCATTTTTGTTTACTAAATATTTTTGTAACATTGAGTCACATTCCAAAATAATAGTGATAACAGCATTCGATTACGTGTTAGTACACTATGTTAAATGCATGATTTTTATGAGCACTATACAAAAGAAGAGCGCGATACAAAAATAACTTGTATGATATTGTATGGTATTCTCCTAGACTGGTTCCTGATTTATGTCCTGTGCTGTTAGAAAGGGCTGTGGTGCCCAGCAGCCATGAAAATTATTTTAAGTGTGAGCAGTTTTCTGATATGTAGTATGATTTGTGTGGCTATTGTGGTATTTTGATAACAGGCCTAATTGTCAAAAAAAAACTTAGGTCTCACCTGGCTCCTTTATTAAAGATGAAAACAAAAATACACTTGTTATATTCTTAAAGATCTGAATTATTCTAAAGGTTGATATATGAGAATGAATATTAGGTTATTTTGGCTAATTATTAGCTGATGTGACTCCTGCAGATTGTCAAATGGTCAAAGCTTTTTTGTCTTTATAAGTAATTTGACATTGAAATGACTTTATCTGACAAACTTTATGTCATGTCAAGTGGAAAACTCTCCTATCACCTCACCTGTCAAAGTGCAGACACTCACAAGCCCGGGAATTGCTATTACTAACAAAACAATTTTTCTGGTACTGCTTCTCTGTACCGGTCTAACCTCCTCATTTTTAATATATGGCATTTGCCAGTGGCTCATTCTCTTCCCAGCTCATTACTAAGCACTCAGCTCAGCTCACAGCAGAACTTCAACCACTTTCACAATCATGATAAACATTGCTGTTGAATGGAGAGCCAGTTGTGAGCTCAGGGATGTTGGCTAAATGTAGATGGGCTGAAATGGTTGGTGGCATTATTAAATAATAGAATATTATAAGTGAGAGTGACAGGCTGAGGACAAGAAGACATGGTAAATTTAAGCAAAGGTCAAGAAGCCTACTGAGTAGAAAAACAAGTACTTGGGAGCAGACAAAGATCTTGTCCAAAATATTTCAAAAAGTCAAGGCCAAGTAAGTAAATAAAGGAAAAATCTAAGGGTTGGAACCAAACTGAAATATAAAGCCTCATTGGTCCATCTATCCATTTTAAACCTGTATATTTCAGCTCACTGTATTCCTGGACATTAAGGGGAAGTGCATTCAGGACTGAAGCCAGGACACACTTTACTCAGAGTTGTAGAAATCTGAAACACACTACGGAAACATGTACTGTAGTTAAAGCAGAAACACTGAAAACCTCTAACTGGGAGAGATTAGATATTAGACAAATTTAAACAAACAAGCTAAATGAACTGAATGGTCTCCTCTTGTTTGTCAAATTTATTTATGCCCTTACGAATAGATACAATAGAGAGTAACGTTCAGGTGAATTACAGCACAATTGTCATAGAAACTCTCACAGTTCCACTGGACAGACCTCTTTTTGTCCTTTTATAGCTGGGCAGCTATGATAAAAATAATGAATATTATCCACTGCATGCATTTTTTAATTGAAATGCTACCCCCCAGAGTTTGTCCCATTTCAGCCTATCCAATATTAGTCAAGGTTAAAGTCAACGTCACTCCTCTCAAACTTTCCTTGGGAGGGTCAGGAACCCCTTCCTAAAGGGATAGGTAGTACAAGGTTTTTTTTTCCTCTCTACCTAATTTAGGTCTTTTAATGTCTTTGTGCTTCACTATATACATATGTTCAAACGTCCAAAAAAACAAAACAAAATGTCCTTTGGTGTGCTTGCTATCTAAATACTGAAGCTGAAAGCAAATTAAATCAATCACCATGGGTGTTGGGACGGTTTCTCAAGAGCTCCGTGCCAAAAGATGACACCTCCTTCCAAGAAACCTGAGATTTTATGGGGAGTGAAGTCAGTTGCTCTCACTAGTCAGTTTTTGTCACTGTAGAGAAAGAGAGAGAAGGAGATGGCAATGTTAGCAATAGCGACCCCTCTGGTCCCAGAGTGTTATTACATACCTCGAAAGAGCCTGTAAGGGGATCTTCTGAAATGCGTGAGTGACCGGGGCCAGAACCAGAAGGGTCTTCATCGATAGGCTCGGACCAGGAAGTGATGTCAAAGGGGTCGGAACAAGAATTGACATAATCAGGGCCAGAAAAGCGGTCTGGTTGAGAATTACTCTCATTCAAGCCCTTTAGCTGCCTCTTGTGCACACGTGTGTGACAATCCTACTCTCTATATATAAAATCCTAAGCCTAAAAGTACAACGATTTTATTTGACTTTTTATGTTATATTTTTTTGTCACGCTTTAATTTGGGCTTATTTTAAAACCTACATATATGTTTGGTATCATTCTTTTCAGAATTGACTGAACTTTGATGTGATGTTGTTAGATTTTCAGATTCTTATTACATTTTTAAATTATAAACTAAAATATCAAGAAAGTCGGTTTTTGTCAGTTAAAACAAATGGATCGTTAATTTAGTTTCTTATAAACACTCATTGAGCATAGTGGACCTCAGTTTGACAGGAATACTCCAATCGGTAAGAGAGTAAATATTTTATTCTCATTTCATGATTTTTACTCAGTTAAATAATAATTAATTTTTCTTTTGCATATTTATAGAATTTCATGATTTTGACTCTTTTGTACATTTACAGATTTTACTAATATTCTGGCTGCAACTGGGGGTATATATATATATATATATATATATATATATATATATATGTATTTAGTACGTGTTTCCCCACTGTCAATACCACTTTCCTGTTTTTGTATTGAAAGAAAAGCTGTTTGTCTGCAACCCCTACAGAGAATCCTGCTTCACTTCAGTTGAACATTTTTATGTCCACAAGATCACTTATTGATATTCTTTTAATTTTACTGTCTTTGAACTTGATATTTCTTAATTTAAGCAAATGCCAACAATACCATAGAACCTGCAGTAGACACATCTCTTAGCCGGAGTGGAAGTATTGGAGCTTAGCTTCAATGGTTGACGATTTTGACGAGTCAGATATCCTCACATTTCAGGCCTTAAAACTTATCTCTTTTCTACTTCATTTTTTCTATTTTTAGTAAGGATTAGTGTTCACAGCTCGAGCTCATTGCTTGTTATCTTACATCAAATCTACACCTTTCTTGTTATTCTTGATAAGCCTGAGTTTCTATGTCAGAGCACTATTTTTGGATTTTTATTCAGTGTTCAGTACCATCCAGTTTCACATACTGATTGGGAAACTGAACAGTTTGAATGTTAATCCATTTATCACAGTATGGATTCGGGACTTTCTTTTAAATTGCTCGCAGTCAAAGTACAAGACTTTTTTTAAAAGTCACTCATTCAAACACAGGAAGCTTATAGGGTGTTTCTTATCACCATTACTATTTACTCTATACACAAGTGACCTGAGACAGAACAATGACCACTGCTCCATCATCAAGTATGCCAATGTCACCGTGCAGATTGGACACATATCTGGGGAGAATGAAAGTCTCTAAACAAGTGGACTGTATGGTAAACTGATGCAATAACAACTGTCTCATTCTGACCATCAAAATTAAAAAAGAAATTATATTTGACTTTAAGAGACAGAAATCTGTATGTTCACCCATTGTTGTTCTGGGGGAGGAGGTAGAAATAGTGTCTGAATATAAATACTTAGGAACAAACCTAGCTAACAGTCTTAACTAGATTACAAATACAAAAGCAATTATTCTCTAAATGCAATCAATACTTATTTCTCCTCCGTAAACTCAAACTGTTTAAAGTAGACAACGACCTCATGTTGTCCTTTTGTCTCAGTATGATCCAATCTGTTCTCACTTTCAGTTTCATCGCCTGGTTTAGTAGCCTGATAAACCAAAATTTAAAAAAGCTCTAACAGATTGCTAAGCATGTAGCTAAAGGTATTTGGGCTCATGTAGATGATTTAGTAAGTGTGTATCAGAGGACAATGCTAAAGAAACTGGAAATCATCTCAACTTAAGACAGACATCAATTACATGTAGAACTTAATTTCAGTAAATCAGGAATGGCAGTCACTTTGAAATCTCACACAAATCGCTCCAGAAATTCCTTTCTTCCAGGTGCCATATGATTTTTTAGTAAGGAATAGCAGAGAAAATGATTAAGATTTGATATGTATCATGTAACAAGTTTTGCATAAATACTGTATGTACTATCAATGCTGCCTTACCTCAACCTGTCTTGCCTCATATTTGTTTAATTTCTTTCTGTCTATCATTAGATGCAACTGAGAAGGCAAAATTCATGTTTTCTTGTGTAAACATGACTAAATAAAGAAACCTTGAAACTTGAATCAGCAGTCTCAATATCTCTTTCTCTCCATCAATACTATTTTTTTCAGTCCACCTCACCAGACTCTTCTTTCTATTAAACCCTGAATAAAGCCACTTAAAAACCTTTGCTCTTATGCTCTGTTTAAATGAACATATAATGCTTGGCTAGAATTCTATTGTTCAAAGACTCTACATCACCCCACATAAATGGTACCTCATGGGCATTTCTTCCAACCACTTCTATCCACTCTGCACACGAAAAGTTTCAGCAATTTGTATTCACATGTTCTGAAAATATTTGCCATTTTGCTGTTTCTGGTCATTCATAGCCTCCTCTTTGTCTACTTGTTTCTTACAATATTCAGCTACCCACTCACATCTTTCTAGTTTAAGATTGAGCATTTCTTCCCTTATCTCAACTGGAGAGTATTTTTTTTAGAAATGAGCACTGTAAAATTGACCGGGGCCTCCTTGTACAGAGAAAATCTGTGTTTTTCTCTAACTCAATGGAAATGATCCTTCTATAAATGCATTCAGCAATAAGAATAAATTGTGCTTCTGCTTTAAACATCAATACTTGTCAGTCAATCAGTCATTATCCAACCCACTATATCCTAACACAGGGTCACGGGGGTCTGCTGGAGCCAATCCCAGACAACGCAAGGCAGGAACAAACCCAAGGCAAGGCACCAGCCCACTGCAGGGCACACACACACACCCACACACCAAGCACACACTAGGGACAGTTTAGGATTGCCAATGCACCTAACCTGCATGTCTTTGGACTGTGGGAGGAAACCGGAGCACCTGGAGGAAACCCACGCAGACACGGGGAGAACATGGAAACTCCACGCAGGGAGGACCTGGGAAGCGAACCCGGGTCTCCTAACTGCAAGGCAGCAAACTTCTGAGGAAGTGTATATTTCCTAACACATGTACCTATACATGTTATCCACTGCAGTTTGCCTATCGTACAAAGACTGAAGTGGTGGATGCCATTATCTATCTGCTCCACAAGGCCTGTTCTCACCTGGACAAAGCTGGCAGCACTGTGAGGATTATATTTTTGGATTCTCCTGTGCCTTTTAGTACCAACCACACATCCTTCTTAAGGGGTAAACTCAGAGATATGCAGATGGATAAGCGTATGGTGTCCTGGATAATGGACTATCTGTAGGGTAGATTGTAGTTTTTGAGACTGTGTTTCTGATACGGATGTAAGCAACACTGGACAAACACAAGGAACAGTCCTGTGTCCTTTCTCTTCACTCTGTAAACCTCAGGCCATAAATATAATGCCAGGTCATGTCACCTTTAGAAATTCTCAGATGATTCTGCACTTATGGGGTGTGTTCATAAAGGGGCTGAGACAGAGTATTGCAGTCAGGTGGAGATGTTTGTTTCTTGATGTATAAAGAATTGCAGCTTAACATCAGCAAAACCAAGGAACTGGTTATTGATGTTCACCATACCATAGAGCCTCTACACCCAATTACTATTCAGGTAATGGATGTAAAAGTGGTGCATTATTACAAATACTTAGGGGTTCACATCAATGATAGGTTGGACTGGTTCTCATAAGACAGAGGAACAATATAAGAAAGGGCAGAGCAGGCAGTTTTCTACGCTGTGGTGTGCTAGTCCGGTAACATCACTTCAAGAAAGGCCCACCAAATCAACAAGCTAATTAAAGGGCAGGCTTAGCTATGTGACACACACTGGACCCCCTTTAAGGTAGTAGCTTAGGAGAGAATTAAAACAAAACTGAATGTCATTATGAACAATGCTGCTCATCCTCTCTCTGACACAACAACACTGAGGTCTTTCAGCCAACAATTTATTCAGCAAAAGTATGTCAAGAAACACTACTGGGGCTTCTTTATACCAACAGTAATATGTTTGCGTAATGGTGCACTGGGACTGGCACTACCAAGTCAGAAGGTTTCTTTCCTACTAGTTTTCTTTCATTTTAGTTATTTTGGTGTGTGTATATTTATTTATTTAATGAACTTCTGTAAAAAGACAAATATCCCCCTAGACAAATAAAATTTTATCTATCTATCTATCTATCTATCTATCTGTCTGTTTTTAATTGATCACCTTTCTGAACATGTGGTGGTATAGTTTCCGTTTTTTTGCAATTTATAACAAAGTGTAACGTTTTTCTTTGTACTTTTCATTTTTAAAGCTTCTTGCTTTGGTAATATTATTATATTATTTATGGATAATGAATGTTTTCAATAATAAAAATAGATAGCAACAAATTATTAGTTCACATTCTGGGGAACTCAAACATGTCCCAACAATTTTTTGTACAAGGCAGAGAGTCTGCTCACACCAAAGCTCCTTCATACTAGGCCTGGTGAGAGTCACCAGTTAATCTAACATCTTTGACATACCACGTTAATCTGAACTGAGACTTTTCTGGGCAGTGAGGCAGGAAGGTTAACTGTTACACCACTCACAGACTAAAAAATATTTTAAAAAATCACAGGAATCAAGGATTTGAAAAACTCATTGGCTGAGTACTTGGATAACTAAAGAGTATGTTTAGAAATATCAGTAAGTGAGCTGTGGTGGCTTCAGGTACCTTCAAGTTATTGCCAAGAGCAAACGGTGGTATGTATGGTCATGAAAAGCATGATGGTTTTGTCTGAAGATGAGGAACAACACTTCTTTGCTCTGGTTCTCTTGTACTTAAAATAATTAACTTTCTGTCTGAGGTTGTTCAATTTGTTAATGTCTATGCTTGGTTTTTCTTGGGATAAATTAGCTAAGACTGAGCAGTCAGAATATCTCTCATTTGGGCACTGGTTCATCTTATGATCTGATCAATACATTTTTATGAAGCCTTAATATCTCTTCTTTGTTAAAACATTTTGCTATCTTAGTTTTGCTTTCCATTTCCTGGGTTCATTTAAGATTTCTGATTTGTCCGTTTGTTTTTATAGATTTTTGAAGACATACCTATGCACTATGGGATGCTATTATTTTAACTTGTTTATCTCACTTAGAATTTGTTGGCAGGACCATTAAACTCCAACCATTTCCATGCATAGCCAAAAGGTGTTGGAATATGTAAAGGATTAATGCTGTCATCAGAAATTCAGCGGTACTGCTAACATTGCCAATTAAAGATATTGAAAAGGAAACTAGGAAGCATATTGGACAAATTACATTTGCATAGGACTGCCTTTATCCTATTGCCCTTATGAAAGAGCTTGCTAAATCTTAAGATAACACACTTAAACTGTTCTAATAACATGTATCTTGTTACTTTTCTGAACAGGGAATAAAAAAGCAGACATACGTTCACTCACAGATAGAATTTCAACTGACCTTACCATTTTTCTGTAAATATTAAAACACTGCAGTTGGTACTGAATTTCCGTTCTGGAATAGTGAGCATGACATTTAGTTATATTAAAAATTTTAGCTTGCTAATCTTAGGTAAGTTAACTTTTTCATTTGAACAAATACCATCCTAAATCCACCAGCAAACTGGAATAGACTTTTTCTTCCTTATCTTCCTTATTATGCGTCTCCTTCTGCCATGATCTGGCCTGGTAGCTTCTTTTCATGAATGTGTCCTTTGTCTGTCTGCTAATATGTGGTACATTTACTCTTGATGAAGCTTCCCATTTTGGAATCATTCAAGATCTAACTAGGATTTGTTTACATCCTTTCTGAGAAGTTGAATGAGAGCATCAATAACAACATCAAAATTAGCAACACGCATTATCATTTCAATCACGTATCAAAACAAGGATTTTAATTCTTTAATAATTTTTAATGTGGTGCAGAAGGTAGAATTATAACTCCATGTGCTTAGGTTTAAAGACCAAATCATGTCAAAGGCGGTTTCTAACAGTCTCACTACACTTCACCAGCCTAAACCAGATTCGGGAAAGTTCACAGAAGAAGGCCAACATCTGCAATTATATTTCATCCCAAGTTATATTCTATCTGTTAAACACATCCGCCCTTACTTACTGTTATGGAGATCAGAATAAAAAGCCCAAATAAGCATATAGATACTTAATATATCCATTATGAAAAAAAAAATAAAGAAAACAACAATTACAGGTAAGGCTTAATTTCACCAATTCCTCTCCCTCAAAATGACATTGAGTCAATAATTTAGAATATTTATAAACTGCCAGACAACATAAAACATTTAAACATAAGACACAATATAACTCCATTCCACATAGTCAACAAGACACACAGAAAATTTGTTTTGAAATGATTTGAAGTTCAACAGAATGTGTGAAACTCGCCCAGAACAGTTGAAGCAGGTTGGTGATTCAAAGGAAAACAAAAACCAAACAGCTTCACCACAGGTGAGTAAACTTTGGGGAGCTCCTGTTCATGCCACAACTTAAGTGCCCTTGTCCCTACCACCATCCAGCCATTGCACCCACTGCTCTTTTGAAGGCTGATTGTCATGCTGTTTAATGGGGACCAATGATCCCCAGTCAGTGATGTGCCAAATTCTCAAACCACAAACTGATACAGAAAACTGAAGAAAGAGAGATGGAGAGAAGTATCAAGGTGTTAAAGGAAGTGGAGGGAGCTCAGGTTCACATAAAAAATATATATATATATATTGTGAAGCCACCAGGGTGTGTACAGATGCCCTAACCTGGACACGCATAGGCAGGACACAGGTTCAAAACAACAACCGGGTTTATTTACAATTTTTAAAGTGCACAGAACACCAACACCACAACACACCAATACACAGTCCCTTCTTACTGCCAGTTCATCCTTGCTGCCTCCATTCCTCCTCAGGCTTTGTCTTCTTCCTTCCGACACCGGGTCTTGGAGTAGTGGCTGCTGGCTCCATTTATAACGCACCCGGAAGTGCTCCAGGTGCTTGATGGCGTATTTCTGACAGCACTTCAAGGTGTGGTGGAAGAGCTGCTTTGTAGGGCTTAGCAGCAGCTACAGCACTCCCGGCGGTGCCCATGGATCCCAAAAAGGCCGCACCAAACTCCAACTCCCATGAAGCCCTGTGGGAGTCCTAAGTGCCACTGCAACCCAGGGAGGCTGCCATCTACCGCTTCTGGGGAGGCTGGCTCCCCTGGTCCTCCCATCATGAAGGCATCCCGGCCATCTGCCACAATGTATATATATCACTATGCGGCTTTGCTGCACACTTCTTTGTGAAATCTGCACGTTTATCTATCTTCTAGCAACACTCTTTTATATTGTACTAGGGGTGGAAGCCCCCCTGATGACTTTGGCGCCCAACCCCGAGTTGCGGCCAATCTGCCGTTTGCGTTGTGAAGAGTGGGGCTGAACACACCCCAAGGAGACGTGATTGCTCCTCCGAAAGCCCCTCTTAAATGGTGATATAATGGGAAACAAATGCAGTTTTTTTTACCTCCTCTTTGCTCGATCAGCTGCTGGCTTGCTGCTGCCGCCGTGCCGCATGATCTGCATCTCGCACGGCGCTTCAAACATTTAAAAGCCGATACAGCAGCTGTACTACTCTTTGTCTTTTATTTCCAGCCCTGGGTATGGTTAATTCTCTTGGCACTCTTGGTTAATTCTCACCTCGTGGGATGTCAGTTCTTGATATTTTTTAGTTTATAATTTAAAAACATAATAAGAATCTGAAAATCTAACATCACAATAAAGTTCGATAAATTCTGAAAAGAATGACACCAAACATATATTTTTAAAGTGTGACAAACAACGCGACATAAAAACGACACATAAAATCATTGCACAAAGTCGTTGCACTTTTAGGCTTAGGATTTTATATATAGAGAGTAGATATATTGTTGAATTTATACACCATTTTGAAGCATTTTAGAATGCAATGCAATACTTCACAGTTTTGTTTAAAACTGGTGTACCCTAAAATAATCTACTCCTTCACTAATTATCCTGCCATCCCTCTCCCATAAAGTTAGAAAGTAATACGCCAAATAGGAAGTTCTATTGTATAACTTCTTGGAGTTTAAAATTGAAGAGCTGTATCCAAAACTCAAATGAATTCTCAAATGAATTAATCCAGGCATTAATGTGCATACTGTATATCTGCCGTTTCTAAGGCAGAAGCATGATTGTGATTACTGGTTGCAGTACTGTTTTTTTTCCTTCATAGTGACTTACCTTCATGTGGACAGGGTTAGAAGCATGTTCTACTGTGCTGCGGTCGTCTCATATCTTCCCTGGTGCGTGTGTGTATAGCACATACTTTTAAAGCTTGTCTTTGCAGCCTGCACTCCAAAGCAAGCATATCTATGTATTAGCGAGACCACATTTTGGTTTTCAAAGAAGAAGCCCAGGGAGAATGATATCATCGAAACTTGACACATGTTTGGGTAGGTTTGAATCTTGTTTTGTTTGTTTTTTTCCTTTGTATTTCTATTAATCTTTTCTTTTCTCTGGACTGATTTTGAAGTAAATTGCTGTATCTGTTATATTATAATTATTCTTTTCATTTGAATAGTATGCCATTGGAATGTTCGGCTTTTTCAAATTATCATAAAAAATTAAAATTATAAAAGAATCTTGGCACCAGTCTTCCTAAATAATAGAGCGTTATTAATTTTTCTAATCAAACAATTTGATCATTTCAAATGTTTAGTTTGTATTCAACTACTTAGCCCCACTGCAAGTCCTTAAACATTGTACTATTTCTCTTCCCTAATAGCAAAAAAGGAAACACACAAAAACAGTTTTAGTTGCAATGTTCTTATAGCAAAAAGGCATCTTAAAATCTGAAGGAGAAATGACAGCTCATTGGTTTTAAAAATTATCAGTTTTTAGAAAATAATGAAAGTAGCCTCACCAAATCTGTCACTTCTCCTGATGAGCTCTCTTGCTTAACAGACGTTTTGTGTTTTTCAGAGTGAACGTGAGCTGTAAATTGCATGTTCCAGCTTTAATGATCGACCGTTTGGCTTCCTACTCATTACGTCATGGTTGAAAACATGGGCGTTAATTATTTATTTATTTTTTTGCTTGTCTGTAGATGTACACTTTTGGTTTTTGGGCACCTTTTGTACGTATACACTGGTATTGATTAGTAACATAGTCCTGTCTAGTCCTACTTGCTGTCACTTGTGTCAAATGTTTATGTGAGCTGTTCTTTAAACCAATCCCAGGAATCACAGTAGATACACTCATTGCAGATGCAAAACATATACCTGGCGTACATGCTGCGGACAAAATATGTACGTCTTTTGTTTGTTTACACACCCAATGTAACAACCAAGACAAAATGCATAGTTTTGTTGACTTTATAAATACCAGACAGATTTTACATCTCACAAAGAGGACATTGCCTGCCGTGGGAGATGGTGGACAGGAGCAGGTGGAAACAGGATGGAATTATGTCAGGAGCGGCCAGGAGTGGAATGAAACTTTGGTGGGAGCAGTTAGGAACAGGAATGAAAAATCAGTTTACTGCAGACCTCTACAAGAAAATAAGAATTTAATAAAATCATAAAGTAAATGTGCTGGGTGTGTGTCAACCTTTTAATTTTATTATGAAAACACCATTTTAGTTGTCTCTCTGTAGTCGTAAAGCTCTGTTGGTTTGAGTGGGAGTTCAATGTTGTGTTTCATAAGCACGTTGTTGTATTTTTATTTATTTGTTTGATTCAGTATTATAATGATTTGTTTCCAAATCAAAAAAAAATATTATAAATACATCTTAACATTGATAACCACTTTAAAAAAAATGTCAATAGCATTATGATGCTCTCAATTAATATATGGGAAAAGATACACACAGTACAAGTGGTTGTAATACCCTTGTTACACTTAGCTAGCCTCGAAAGTGTACTGTATATACTCATGTTTAAGTTCTCCTGTGGGCTTGATTTTACTGTATAATTTCCAGTATTTTATAATGTTGGTTGTATTAGTCGAATGTGGAAAACTTAGCTATTTGTCCAAGAGATTATGATATGCTAACGCCCACCTGAGAGAGTAACCACTGAGCACACTGCCTTTTTTTTCTATGTATTGTGCCTATGTGACCACGCGGTAATACTCGAACTATTCCGAGCAATGTTTGCACTGATTTGTGTTTTTTGTATCTCATACCCTCAATATACCTTTATCTTAAGAGCATCCCTTATCTACGATGGAGCGTTCGATCAGAAGAAAATATGAAGCTGGTTTTAAATTAAATGTCGTTGAAGTGGCGAAAGAAATTGGTAACTGCACTGCTGCAACAAAATTCAATGTATCTGAGAAACTGATGCGAGATTGGAGGAAGCAGGAAGATGTAAAAAAAAAATAAAAAATTAGGAGTTGTATTTTTGAACCGGCGTATAAGTCGGAGTCTGATTTTATGATTGATTTTTTGGATTTCAAGACCCAACGCCAGTATATATGGTAATTGCAATATTTGTTTTACTTCAGATTTAAGACCTCAGGCAAATATTAAACCCTAAATCACTCCGTATGCCACTCCCGAGAAAGATAACACATTCACCACAATCTTATGACAAACAATTAAAGGACACCAATTCAATATTCTTGCAAGACAACAAATTAACACATTCCCCTTCCTCTGACAATTGTATTATAGGACAAAACATGAAAAACAGAAATAGCAGTAACCAGAATATGAAAAACTCAGTCATTGTCTTCGATGAATTGGAGGTGTTCCGGTGTAACAGATATATGATTGAGTGGACCTGAGATGGTCTTATGCTCTGTCCAGGGCTCATCAGTGCCTTGTGCCTGATGCTGTCAGATTAGGCCCTAGCACTGTTAGTCTCTAAACTGGATTAAGTATGCTTCACAATGTCGTGAAAATCATTCTTTCCACTAATAACAGGTGTATACTAGACAAACAGGATCCCTCATGATGTACTGCAGAATTTGATATAATCTTGCCTAAATGAGCTGTTGAAGGCTTGTGCAGTTTTGACAACTAGTTAGGCCAATTTATGGCAATAAAAATACAAAAATGATTTTCTTAAGAAATATTATTTTAGTCAGAAGTAGCTGAACATACAAATGTTTTACAACCTATCCATTATCTGTAATATATAATGAATTGATGTGGGAGTCAGAAATAAAACAAAACAACAAAACATCTGTGTAGAGGGCCACCATTTTTTTGAGTTTCCTTGAATTCCTCCATCTTCTGCATAGTTGTAAAGACGATGCATTGCTCAACAACAGTGTTGAAAAGAAGGGAGAGAGAGAAGCCAACCTTCTTTATTATTTGGTCAAGGTATTTAAGGCCACCCCCTCCCTATTTACATTATTAATGGAAACTGAGGCCTTAACAACTAGAATTCAACAGTTTTATCATACCCAAGATTTAAAGGATGAACCCAAATATACATAATCCTGATTATAAAACTTTTTCTGTGATGCATGATCATTGGTGCATTTATTTAACATAATAGCGCAAGAGAGATACACTTAAAACACAAAAATACAAATTAAATAAGGACCTATGTGGCCTCTTTAGGTCTGCCCAAATAAGTACAGTCACGCATTGACTTATGGCTCCATTTGTGGCTGTCTGTTTGGCCATATGCTTTACTGGCTGTATGTCAGTCACAAAGTGTATCGGGCATTGCAAGTGATATTCTGTGGGTCTGGTGTGAGTCACTGGTCCACATACTTTAACTGTCAGTATGGAGAAACACAAACCAAACTCCACGTCTTGGTGGGTCTTTGTAAGGCAGTGTTTCTCAACCACTGGTGAGTTGAGGGTTGCTCTCATTGGTTTGTGTGTAGATCGTATTCAGTTGCCTAAGCTAGTATATCTCAACTACTGGACCATGGCCCAGGTTGCTATCATTGCTGGTTTGCGAGTGGGTCACCAATTGTCCCAAACATTATGGTGCCCTGAAATGGGAGGCCCCATGTATAAAAAGTTGGTCATTTCCACATGGTGCGACTGAAATGTATGCAAATACCCTTAAGTTAAAGTCTGCAATATGCACTTTAATAACTTTAATCTGAATTGTATGATTTGTAATTGTTAATTATTGTGTGGAGCAGAGGGGTAAATCAAGGTAAAATGTGTCTTGTTCCCAAACATTATGGAGGGCACTGTATGAAGGGCAGGTGTAACTAGTAAAGTGGGCTCCTAGTGTGTATAGTGTGAAAAATAGCTCTGGTCAGTTATCAGTGTGAATAAACACTAAACAAGAGAAGGTCCCACAGCTTCAAAGCAAGAATCCGAATGCATGCAGAAGCTATGAAGTAAATTTTACATAAAGAACAATTAATGCCTAGCAGTTTAATACAAAATAAGATGGTGGGAGCCAGTATGACTTGAAGGGATACTGGTGTACAAACCTCCTAAATGCCATGAAATGTTACATTTCAGCTGTAAAGTGAAGCTTCTGAGTTGTAAATATTCAGCTAATGTACACTACAGCCAGGCATTCCTAAATCAGATTCACATTTTTCTTCTGCAAGTGCCTTCCTTATAGAGCTCTTCAGAGGAGTAATCATTCTTTTTATAGCGATTGTGTGGAATCTGGACTGGTAAATAAATAGCAAAAACAAATGGGGAAAAAAAGAAACAAAATAAATCCAAAAAAATGCATTTTTAATTTTCCTGTACTTAAACAAAACAGTGCATAGTGCCAAGACTATTTAAACTGTCAGGATATTCTTCAATCTCAATGCTTTTCGAATCTATGCAAAAGTAATTACTGAAACTCTATTCAGCTGTAATAATAACCTGCCACTGATGACAGCAATTACTGCAAAGGCGTAATAGAAATCAAAGACACATTTCACTCTGACAAGTACTTCTCCAACTCAGGTTTGTGGTGGTTGAATAGTGTTTGACAATGGGGATGTGCTATATCATTCTTAATCAATGTTGGCATGATGTTACAGCTTGGGCTGTGAGCTGCTCGGCATTAGCAAGGAGAGCTAATTGTGTGTTTGCTGTGACCCACTTGGTGTTTCACACTCTACTCCTCCCCCCACCGTCAGCCCAATCTGCAGCACAGAGAGCCAGGTGGCGCAGTTTAAAAATTAAATGACGTTACAGACAATGAAAAGCCATCGCTGCTGTGCTGATATATATGTCAAGTCATTCTGAAGCAGAGCCGAGTAGGTCCTTGAATTAGAATATCTATAATTGTGCTGAAAATTACTCATTATTCGTTATTCGATTTCACCACATGACTTCTCGGGTGAACGTCTGGCAGTCACCTTATGAGACTTTAATGAGCCAATAGGAATCGCTTTCGGATTTCAAAACTTCCAGAACAGAGCAAGCAAAAACAGCTGCAGAATAAGTGCCTTTTTCATTTAGATTAAATAAATTAATTATAATTCAGTGGTTCATTGAGGGTGCCACAGTGGGATAGTGCTTACCTCATGTACAGTACATACACCAGATAGACACAATTAGAAAGAAGAGGATTCATCCATTATTTTAAAGTGGCCAACACTAATGCTACTTTCAAATCATTTCCTCACCCTCTTGTTTTCATGCTTATCTTCTAGGTGGCTTTTTGTGTTTCATCATCATCTTGAGCAAGACTGATTAAACTTTCATTCACAAGGATTTCATCAGTGTTCAATTTTGAATTTAGAGAGTACAGAATAACGTAGCATGGAGACACAATGGTTACCACTTACTGTCGTATGGCTCTGGGGCCCAGAGTCCAATCAGTGGTCCTGTTAGCTATCTGTTTATGTGACAAGGTATACGTATGCACCATTCCACTGGCTAACGAACCCCCATACTCCATTCTAAAGACATACATTCTACATTATTTGGTGGCTCTATATTGATCTGGCACCACTTGAGTGTTTCTTTCCCAGAGTTCAGAATTGCAAATGACGCTACTGGATTAGGACAGAACTTCTCAGATCTCTAGAAGAGACAAGATTGGTTTCAAAAAATGAATATATGCTGAAAATGTTTAAGCACATCTATAAATATTGTGAGGCATTGTACATTGTAATAAAACTCACTTGAGAGCTATGTTCATCACTTCTCTGACTCAGAAAAGAAGGCTGTACAGTGACTTAGATAGATAGATAGATAGATAGATAGATAGATAGATAGATAGATAGATAGATAGATAGATAGATAGATAGATAGATAGATAGATAGATACTTTATTAATCCCGATGGGAAATTCACAAGCCAGAGGATGTGATATTTAATACAATATATGCTCCATTTAACAGATAATAATACACCGTATAGGCATATTAGCGAAGCCTTATAGTTTCAAAATAAAAAATAATTAATAGAAATTAAATTATGATCAAGTTCATTACTAATTAAAAAATCTGAAAATCTTTAATAAAATCCATCTGTTTTTAAAATACAGTTATCCCTTGCAATTCACATGGGGTTAGGGGCACATAACCCCCTTGAATGGAAAAATCTGTGAATATTTATTGGGCCCGTGATTATTTTATATTCTAAACAAGATGCAAAAACGTGAGGTTCGAATGATCACCGTGCATGTAAATCATATTTGTGAGGCTGGCTGTCGAGACAAACATGCATGGAGTCCCCCAGCCGAAGTGCATAGTCCATCAGCTGCTTAGTGAACTGTAACAAAATTTTGCTTATTATAATAAATTTGTGTGCATAATTATGGTAGTAAATGAAAAAAATGGTTAATATTACAGATACAATAGAAATCTAACAAAACACTATGCACAAAACAATAAACATGACACAGTCCAGTTTCTCAGGCACAAATAATGGTGGTGTAGTTATGAAATGAAATCCCCTGTGAACAGCTTCCTGAAAGTTAAGTAAAGTTTTGCCCTACTGTGATTCCATTGAAGATTTATAGTGGTTTGAAGTGCTCCCCAGATGAAGAAGTTTTCCAACCCAGTTGAAATCACACACACAAGCTGGCACAGGACAAGAACATAAATCCAGATGAAACTGTAATCCAATGGGTACAATTGAAATCCAACAGTGCAGTGAAATGTTGAAACAAAAAGAGACCAATAATTGTCAATCTGCCAGCTTCTTATTATAGCTCTTTTTTTTAAAACTAGCACCGTCATCTTGTTTCCAACAGCAGACCAATGACACAGTATTTCCAGGCTTGCCGTCCATTTAAGTAGCGCTGCTACATTGTCATCTGCGGTTTTCCGCAATAGGCCGCAAAATTTGAAAATTTTTTTCCACTTCATTATTGATGACAATGCCACAAATAGACGGATCTGCAAACCGTAAACCTGTGAATTGCAAGGGCAGACCTGTATAACTGTTTACTTTTGCTCAAGTAACAAACAGAGGAATGTCAGACAGCTACAGATGAACCTGGGAAAACAGTGCACAGCTAACACTTTGGACTCATTTATAATTCAACTCTTTACATCCATTGTTTGAGCAGAAGTTCACTGAAAATATTAGACCATATAAACTCTGTTAAGCAAGGTATTGTAAGGCACTACACATTTCTCATTTTAGCAGGCATTCTATTAAGAAAGAAATATACCAGTACTGAAATATTACATTACCTGAAGTTAACTGTAATTATATGATGTATGGAGTCGAACCCTTCACTCCTGTGTTACCATCTGCTGGCTTTAACTAACCTCGGTCATATTTTTCTTGTTACAAGAGCTGGCTATATATTGTAAATGTAGCTTTTTGTATATTAAATACAAAACTCAGATACCTATAAGACATTTTAAAGTATCTTACACATTATGCTAATACTAAATAAACACCATCACCATAAACACAAGAATGGAGCTCTGCACAGGTAATGTGTGGTAAATTAATGCAGGTTACTGTTGCCACCTTCTCAGTGGATCACACACACACATTCTCCACCCCACTTAATCCAAAATATTGTCAGGAGCCAGAGCCGATCAGAGGAGCACATGGCACAAAGAAGGAAGCACCCTAGACAGGACACCAGTCCTTTGCAGTGCACAAACAAATGTACCTTGACACCCAGACCAATTTAAAATCACTGATTAATCTGTCATATGTGCCTTTGAGATGGGAAAGGAAAACCTGAAGAACATGCAGACTTCACACAGACAACAGCAAGGTGCAGGACTGAAACCCCAGATCCTGGATTTTTGAGGCAGAAGTGCTGACCAGAGTGCCACAATGATAATAATTGAATGCATCATTTTTTTAAAAAAAATGTGTCTTTGTTTCACAGACATGGACTGATTTCTCTTAGTCTGGATTTTCTTGGACATATTTTAAACGCTCCATTTCATGGCCATTTATATTATTAGTTGAAAACATCTCTTGCTAATTATAATGTGTATCTTTTCGGCAGTACCTGTGAATTGTTTCAAGCTGCCCAGATCTTCTTTATGGCTGTGCAAAATGGACATGTCTGTAACTGTGTTGAAAATAAATATGCAGTACTGCTGTCTGTAAATTTATTTGGTTTTTATTGATGCTAGGAAACGTAAGATGTTTGACCTTTTGTACTGAGTATTGTCCAGCCATAATGAGAACTTATCATAAAAGTATTTCCAATCATGTCTTGGTGTGTCACATAGTCTACACAGGTGCAAGAAGACCAGAATTTGGCAAATACCCCCTAAATTGATGTCACTGGTAGTTTGTATTTTGAAATTATTACGATATATCTACTGCTGTTCACATCAAGTCTGTTACATTAAATTGTGCTACGCATTTCCTTGCATTGCACAATACTTTTTTCTTGCAGATCTTTGCTATTTTTGTATTAGTAACACATATCTAGAATTTTTACATGTTCTCATATACATCGGATATTTAAGTTAAAGATAGACTGACATTTACTTTCAGACCGCATTCGTCACTGTTACCTACTTTTTTGCGAGCCGATATTAAAGGCAAGCACAGAGCAGCAATCTTGATGCTGTCATTTCATTCATACACTATATGGCCAAAGGTTTGTGGACACTTGACCATCATGCCTATATGTGCTTGTTGTGCATATCATTCCAGAATTCCTTAATATCAAGTTGCACCCCCATCCCCACTCCTTTTTAACTATAGTAACTTCCACTCTTCTGGGAAGACTTTCAACAAGACATGGGGAAGATGTCTTTGGAAACTTGTGCCCATTCAATCAAAAGAGCATTTGTAAGGTCAGTTACTGATGTTGGACAAGAAGACCCATCTCCTAGTCGTTGTTCCAATTTTTTCCAAAGTTTTTCAACAGGGTTGAGGTCAGAGCTCTGTGTAGACCATTCAAGTTTCTCCACACCAAAACTCATCACACCATGTCTTTGTGGATCTGGCTTTGTGCACAGGGGACAGCAGAGGGCCTTCCCCAGATTGTTACCACAATGTTGGAAGCACACATTTGTCTAAAATGTGTTTGTGTGCTGAATAATTAATAGTACCCTTCACTGGAAACAAGGGGGGCAGCCCCAACCCCAGAAAATAACTGCAGACCATTATGTTTCCTCCACCAAATTTTACAGAGGGCATGTTTCCAGTGCTCCAGAGTCCTTTACACCACTTTACAGAACACCAACTGATGCTTGGCATTGGCTTAACCCATTTCATGAAGCTCACAATGCACAGTTGTTCTATTCATGTATCTTCTAGAGAACGTTTGGAACACTGTTGTGAATTGCTGATTTTTACACACTATATGCACTCGGCTGTCCTGCTCTCCTAATTTGTGGCTCAGCTGTTGTTGCTCCTAGACACTTCCACTTCACAATAATAGCACTTACAGTTTACCGGGGCATATCTAGTCTTGTGGCAAATGTGACATCCTATGACAGTGCCAGATTTAAAGCCACCAAGCTCTTCGGTTTTACCAATTCTAGTGCCAATGTAGGGCAATGGAGACTGCATGGCTGCGCACTTCATTTTATGCACATGTTAACAATGGGTGTGCCTGAAACATCTGAATTCATTCATTTGGCGGGGTGTCCACTTACTTTAGTGTCTATTTAAAATGTCTTTCTAAAATTTATGATAGCTTTACCTCCTAGTATCCTTTTTTCTAACATGTTGTTATTATAAATTGGCCTCAAGTCATCAAGTCAGACATATTGGAAATTAGGACTGTGGAACATTGTGGGCTGTGAACACCATTTTTTTTTTTTTTACTATTTAATGATTTCAACCTTTTTATTGTACTTTTAGTCTTCTACAATTTATTTTCAGGATAATCCAATGCTTTTTTTTGGATTTTGCACTTGTCACACAAGTGCGATTGGGAGGCAGCTAAAGGGCCTGAATAATAGTAGTACCACGCCAGACCAGGGGGTGGCGAGCTGCACTGATATTCTCTCTCAATTCAATGCAGACCATCCATGGGAAATCCCGCTAGATCCCGGCTCCATTGATGACATCACTTTCGGTACAGGCACTATCGATGATGGCACTTCCAGTTCTGGTGCTATCGATGATATCACTTCTGGTCCCGATGATGTCACTTCCTTTAAAGCCGCCATATTTTCACACTGAAATCAGACTCAAACCTATGAACATCTCAACAAAGTTACCCATTTGTAGTCAGGGCATAATATATGGGTGGCTGCCCCAAACCTTTTTCAATGTCTTTGGACCGTTTTTGTGACACACTTCTACTAGCCAGGAATTCATTTTGTGGGTGGGGGATGTGATGAGAAAGTACATCATTTATCATTAGTGTTACTAGTAAACTTTTGTAAAAATTTCAGGGGTATTAAAACCCAAACCCAACCCCCCACCCCCCTCAACCAAAAACCATATTATGCTGACAGTGACAAGTATAAGCCCACCTTCAGAGTGCTTCGGCCAAATACATGTTGTGCTTTTGTGCTGGTTTTCCAAAATTTTCTCCGGGTACCTTTAACATTTTTAACATGGCTTTTAAACCATTAGAATGAAATTAACTTATGGCTTCAATTATGAAAAAAATATTAACATCAAAGATAAATAAACTGCAGAAACCTGGCGTGCAAACAAAAGCATAGCGTTTGTGAACAATTGGGATGATTTTTGGGAAAGGCCTGGATTTTTCAGAAGAGATGGTCTTCATCCTAACTGGAGGGGATCTTATGTATTATCCCAAAATATGGCAGCAAAACTGCCTGGTTGACTGATTAGAGCACCATCCAGGCCACAGTCATGTGATCTTAAATCACAGGCTGTTGTTTATCCCACCTGTTACTTTCCTGAAGCTGTTACCCATAATCCTTGTCATGGGGCATCCAATAAAATTTAGTCTTGATACAAACCTTAAATTAATTGATAACCAAAAAATAAGGTGTATAATTAGACCAAGGGATAAAACCAGACCCTCCACCAGGGGCATCTGTAATAGAAATTTACTTCAAATTAATACAAAAAATATATCAGCAGTTCAGAAAGAAGCATGCAGTTTTAAATGCTGCTTATTGAACATTCGCTCTCTTGGCACTAAAGCTGTTTTGCTAAATGATATTATATTAAGTACAAAATCTGATCTGTGTCTTTTCACTGAAACCTGGCTTAGTAAATGTGACACTGTCCCCCTAGCTGAGGCGTCACCAGATGGCTACTCGTTCCTTCATAAGTCTAGAGATTTTGGTTGAGGAGGAGGCTTTGTAACAAAATACAAATCACTTCTAAATATTTAGGCAACTTTACATCCTTTGAGGCTATTCATTTTAAATATTAAAACAGATTCCAACACAATTATAGTGCTAGTCTACAGACCACCAGGGCCGTATTCATTGTTCATGACTGAATTTAGCAACCTTCTATCTGATTTGGCTATAAATTATGATCATGTAGTACTGATGGGGGATTTTAATGTACACATTGATGTGGAAACTGACACTTTTAGCAAATGTTTTACTTATTTGTTAAATTCAGTAAGATTTTGTCAGATTGTCAAAGGTCCAACTCATAATCATAACCACACATTAGATTTAATTATAACTTACAAATTTGAAATTCAAAATTTAAATATCACTCCATTAAATGAAGTTATTTCCGATCACTACTTAATTACATTTGATTTAGTCCTGCCCTTGTCAACACACTCCCAGATTAAAACAAAGACAGTGCGACATCTAGATTGTAACTCTGCTTCAAAATTTATAGATACTTTGAGTAAGTCAAGTGTAATTGTGGAAAACAATTTAGATCAGCTAACATCACATTATAATGTGACTTTGAGAGATGCTCTGGACACAGTGGCTCCCCTTAAAACAAAAGTGATCAAAGCACATAGAAACTCTCCCTGGTTTAATGAAAACACTCGAGCTCTTAAATTAGAGTGTCAAAAACTGGAGCACAGATGGAGAACAACAAAGCTACATGTCTTTCAAATTGCATGGACAGAGAGTGTTAATAAATATAAAAAAGCCCTCTTTAAAGCTTGCTCAGAATACTATTCTACATAATAGATAACAATAATAAAAATCCTCGGGTACTGTTTAGAACAGTGGCTAAATTAACAAATGGAAATTCAGATCAACAGTGCAAAATACCAACAGATATTAGCAGTACAGACTTTATGAACTTCTTCAATGAGAAAATTAAAAATATAAGATCCCAGATCTCTGCATCACACTACAAACCAAATACTAGCTTAGCAGACCCTGTCTCACATTGCATTCATCACTTTAGCAATTTTAATTCTGTATCTGAGCAGGAAGTCTTAACTTTAATTTCTAAAATGAAGCCCACTACTTGTTCCCTAGATCCAGTGCCAACAAAACTAGTAAAAAGTGCAATGAATGCACTTGCAGTGCCTATTCTAAACATTATCAGTAGTTTATTATTGCATGGAACATTACCTAATGCACTAAAAGTGTCAGTCATTAAACCATTACTTAAAAAGTCAGACCTAGACCCACACATACTAAATAATTATAGGCCAATTTCAAATCTACTGTTTCTCTCTAAAATACTAGAAAAAGTAGTCGCCAATCAGCTTCAGTCACACCTTACGCATTACAATTTATTTGAGAAATTCCAGTCTGGTTTCCACACTGGTCACAGTACAGAAACAGCACTTACATGGGTTGTAAACAACATTCTGATATCCTCTGATGAAGGAAAGTCCACTGTAATTATGTTGTTGGACTTAAGTGCAGCATTTGACACCATCGACCATTCTATTTTACTACACAGGCTAGAAAATGATGTTGGGCTTACAGGCTCCGTGCTCGCTTGGTTTAGTTCTTATTTATCAAATCGATTCCATTATGTACAGAAATGTGCTGACAGTACTCCATCATTATACACAGAAGTTCAATATGGTGTCCCGCAGGGCTCAGTACTGGGACCTTTACTGTTTTCACTTTACATGCTTCCACTGGGATCTATCATTAGGAAACATAATGTTTATTTTCACTCGTATGCAGATGACACCCAGTTATATCTTTCATTTAAATCAGATGAAGTTTCTCCAATGTTGTCTTTAATTAGTTGTGTTAGTGAATTAAAGGAGTGGATGAATGAGAACTACTTGTCTTTAAATACAGATAAACAGAGATGTTAATTGTTGAAGGGAATGACGCTGATCATAACAATATTTTGTCATCATTTAACTCAGTTGGAATCCCATTTAATTTTACTGAATCAGCCCACAATCTAGGAGTTATCCTTGACTCTAGCATGTCATTTAAAGCACGTATTACAAAGTTGTCCAAATCATGCTTCTTCCATCTTAAAAATGTTAGGAAATTAAGGCGCTTTCTAAATAAACAGGATTCTGAGAAATTAATTCATGCATTTATCTCTAGTAGGACTGACTACTGCAATGCGGTGTTCACTGGATGTTCAAACTGTTCTTTATACAGCCTCCAGTTAATACAAAATGCGGCTGCAAGAATTATTACAAGAACAAGAAAATACGAACACATAACTCCAGTTCTTAAATCCTTACACTGGCTCCCGGTTAAGTTTAGGGCAGATTTCAAAATCCTTCTGTTAACATATAAAGCATTAAATGGCCGAGGTCCGGCTTACTTGTCTGAACTTACCATGACTTACAAACCAGAGCGCACATTAAGATCTCAAGATGCTGGCCTACTTATGGTTCCAAGGATTAATAAAATAACAGTGGGAGGTCGAGCTTTTAGTTACAGGGCCCCTAAACTGTGGAATGGTCTGCCTGCTACTATAAGAGATGCCCCTTCGGTCTCAGCTTTTAAATCCCGGCTGAAGACTCACTACTTCAGTTTAGCATATCCTGACTAGAGCTGCTGATTAACTGTACAGACTGCATCTCTGTTGTTAGTCATTAGCACTAAAACATAAGTAACATGATAGTTAGAATTGGATACTAACCCTCACCTATTCTGTTTTTCTTCTCGGTACTCAAATGTGGCACTTGGTGCTACGGCCCACCTGCCAAGTTGTTTTGCCTGCCTAAGTTAAAGTCATCCCTGATGGAGGATCGCAGGAATCGTGAGAAAGAGGGGTCCTTTCATCGCATTGGCTGGCCCAACACTGTTTCAGCCGTGGAATGGCCAAATGGGGGAGGCAGCTTGATGGATGAGGTTTCTAGGAGTCTAAAATTATCCAAATCTTATTATGTGATATCATCTACTGTTAAATTCTGCTCCGTGCTTCTAAAAAAAATTTATTTTTTATTGAGGATTTGTTCTGTTCTGTGTATTGTATTGTATTGACCCCCTTCTTTTGACACCCACTGCATGCCCAACCTACCTGGAAAGGGGTCTCTCTTTGAACTGCCTTTCCCAAGGTTTCTTCCATTTTTCCCTACTAGGTTTTTTTGGGAGTTTTTCCTTGTCTTCTTAGAGAGTCAAGGCTGGGGGGCTGTCAAGAGGCTGGGCCTGTTAAAGTCCATTGCGGCACTTCCTGTGTGATTTTGGGCTATACAAAAATAAACTGTATTGTATTGTATTATTTCATTGCCTCTGATCAAGCAGCTTTTTGGTTTTGGAATGTTGTTTTCAGTACTTTTAAAATTCAAAGTACTTTAGGTTTATTACCTGATATATCAAGATTGATACCAGTTGCCAATTGTTTTTCATAATGACATTTAACATGTCTGATTCTAATTTTAAGGGAAACTGTATAGTTTACAATTGGCCTTTCAAAACTAAGCTATTTCCATAGCCTATATACTATAACAGATATATATGTTTTGTTCAGATTTACTAATGTTAATTTCTCTTATTAATTTTCCAAAACAACAAGTGGCATCATCCCAAAAAAAGAAATCTCAATAAAGTAAAACACAGCTTTAAAAATTATTGAGAATTTGAGTTGGGTACCATGAGCACATGAGGCCATGCTGGAATGGGGTTAATCTCTGTATTGCTGTAAAGGCAAAAAAGATATGGGAGCTGACCACAGAAACACACAGATCATGTTGTTCATTATTAGTCAATAAGTTCAGACAGGTGCATCCCAAGTGATTGGGTTTACTTTTGATCAATATGGCTATTGTATGGATAATGTGTTCTTCTTATATGTTTCTCAACAAAAGCATCCACATTTCTAAATATTGCTTTCTTACTTTCTAATGTTTTTAAGTAGTTTAAGTTTCAAAGTATAGGTACACCATGGACTATGGCAGCTTTCATTTGTGGTCACCCATACCTGCCAAAGTATACTGCAGTGGCACACCACATTTTGGTCACACATCTTTACTAAAAATCTGGTATCATCTTCAGCTGCATTCTTAAGTGATTACAACCTGATAGGAATGGTATGGCCAATATGTCATGTACCCCCTAATTAGTAAAACCAATTTCAGTGGAGCACTGTGATCTGTTTAATTCCTTTGTAAAGCTTCAGCTTAATTCAAAATGCTTCATAATGAATCCTGGACAGAGAAAGTAGTCAACCTGACCTGTGTAGATTAATTTTATACTTTATTACTTGCATTAATCAGTCAATCAGACTTTATTTTATGTCGGGTCATTACCGCATGCACATTATTACCATAAAACACTTTACAGGGCTAATATTGTTATAGTTTTGAATCATGAATTCATGTTGAAAATACAGCTTGTAAATTGATAATGCAAAGTTATCAATTACTATGATCATACTTAAATTTCCATATCTATGTAATCAATTAATGCAGACCTGTAAATTTGTTCATGAAACATTCAGTAATGCATGCATAACAGATCTCGGTTCTGACACAAATCGCACTGTCTGAGATGTTATTGCATGTTTGAAATGGAAAGACATTTTTTATTTTCTCTTGATAAATCTCTAAACCTTACGGTGTAAAAACAATTTATATTTTATTTTTATAGTATACTTGCAAATTGTAAGCTGAGTAAATATTTCCTGAAATGCACAAACTCGTGGTGATGCATTTTAATCAAGTTGAAAAAAATGTTTGTGAATTCCACTTAATAGCAACCAGCAATATATAAAATCCCTTCTAGAAAAATGTAAAATTTCACAGGTTTTCTATTTTTAAGTTTTTTTTAAACTTTTTTAGACAATTTTTTGTTGATGTATGATGCAACAGATTTCTCAGTTCCACTTTTCTAATCTAGAAGAGCAAAAAACACGTATATTTTTTCCTTTAAACAAGTAGATTTTTAATTAATTAGTGAATGAAATAATATACAAATCCTTAATCTAACCAAAAATCCAAGTAAAATCCAAGACTAAATCAATTTGGATCTGCTTTATCAATGCCTTTGAGGATTTTAAATACCTGGATTAGGTCCCCACGCAGTCTCCTCTGCTCAAGACTATACAGGTTTAATTTTGAGTCTGTCAGAGTACGACATGTTCTTAAGTCCTGGGATGCACTTGGTTGCACTTCTCTGCACAGCTTCAAGTGCTGCTATGTCTCTCTTGAACTGTGGTGAACAGAACTGCACATAATACTCCAGATGCAGTCTTACAAGTGAATTATATAGTTTGAGCATAAAAAAATTCCAGAGAAGAGCAACTAGGCTGATTGCTAGGCTACAGGGGATGAGAGATGAGAAAAGATTAAAAGAGCTGAACCCTTCCAGTTTACACAAAAGGAGATCAAGAGGAGACATGACTAAAGTGTTTAAAATTATGAAGGGAATTTGTCCAGTGGATTGAGGCTGTTATGTTAAAATGAGTTCATCAAGACCACGGGGACACAGTTGGAAACTTGTTAAAGGTAAATTTCACACAAACATTATGAAGTTTTTCTTTACACAGAGAAGCATAGACACAAGGAATAACCTACAAAGTAGTGTGGTAGACAGTAGGACTTTCAAAACTAAACTGGCTATTATTCTATAAGAATTAAATGGATGGTACTGGCGAACTTTGTTGGGCTGAATGGCTTGTTCTTGCCTAGATTGTTGTAAGTTTGTGCTATTGCAGGATTAGACTAACACTCCATCTACATAATTTATATAATTCACGTTTCAAAATCGGAATGTACTCATTCCTTTTTACATGGTAGAATAAACCATTTAGGAAATTAGTGAAAAGATATACTTTATGTATATATATTTACAAGTCAGACATGTTCAAGTAACTTATAGCCAAGGCAAAATACTTTTAAAAATGAAATCTATGGTAATTATTAGAAAGATGTAGTTGCCAAAATGTATTCCAGTAAATAAATATTTATGCAGTAGTAGTGTTGTTGGATATATAAGAACTTCACAAATAAGAAAGAATAATTTTCTTTTGCTTACATTTTTTTGAAAAGAGAGGTAAAAGGTGTCATTTTTTTGGTTAAAGACAGAATTGCTCATAAGTGGAGACCAAATATTGTTGAATAGTTGGATATTTAATATGTTTAAACAGATTAATTTTTACCATAAACAGCCAAGCAGTTAAGCAGCTATGATTTAATCAGCAGTGCCTTAATGGGTAGAGGCCAAGTATTCACTGAGCGCTGACCTTTATCACTTAATCATCGAATCCATTAAGAATGTCCAAGCTGGTAATATAACAAGCGGCTAGTTAAGTGGTTGGTATTTGCAACTACTATATAATTGAAATTATGTAATGGTGGGCACCTGGGTACTAATTCAATGTCCTAGACAGGTGAAAACATGCCAATAAACTTGAACATTAAACATAAGGTTCATTTTTTCAAAATAATCTGAGGTTAGAAACAGTTTAATGTCACTTCAGTGAGAGATGTGTTATAACACTTAGATAGATAGATAGATAGATAGATAGATAGATAGATAGATAGATAGATAGATACTTTATTAATCCCAATGGGAAATTCACATTCTTCAGCAGCGATATCTCATTTAATTTTTCTTCAGCGTTTCTATGATTTATTTCAGCTTAAATATTATTTTTACAAGTATCTGTGATATGATGCATTGGTTTACTGCATGTATGCTGATTATTATGTTTGTTATTTTTTATATCTACTAAGCAGACTTTTCCTTTATTTTAATATATAAGAAAAAGAATTTTAGACCCCTTTTACACATTAAGATAATTATTGTAATTTCTTTTTTCAGCTGTTCTTAAAAGTCATACATTCATCCAAAACTGCTTTTTGTAATACAGGGTCACGAGGAACCATTTCCTATTTTGGAGGTCATGGGCACTATATACATACCCTGTATGTGTCTTGGATGAGCATCACCCATAGCAGTAATTTTTTGCAAGTAAGAACTTCACTGTACTCTGTACTGTGGATGCTAGGGGTTGCTGTTGCCCCTTTAAACCCAACAGGCAAACACCCAGGACACCAGCTAAACGCAACAAGAAGTATTTTAATATTTTTCTTCTTTAAATACTGCCCTTCAAGCACCACAGCCACCAATAAACAGGCAAGTAAACAAACAAGAAACACAATTCTCTCTTTCTCTTTCTCTTTCTCCTCCACACCTCCCTGCAAGCATTGTCCACCTCCTCCCAACTTTGGCTTGCTTTCTGGGTTTTCAGCAGTCCTTCATATATGGTCTGACCAGGAAGTGCTTCTGCTGTTCCTCCCATATGACTTGCCAGCACTTCCGGGCCAGATGGAGAAATTAAATTTTAAGTACTTGAGTACATCTGGGCTTCCGTCCCCATGACTCGATAGTACCCCCAGGCTATATAGAAAGTAAAAGTCTCCAGGTGCTTCTGTAGCATCTCCTAGCGGCACCCACGGTACCCAGAAGTGTGAAGCTGAACTCCAGATCCCATGGTGCCCTGAGGAAATCTGGGGCACCGCTATGCTGCGGGGAAATCGTCATCTAGCGTCTTGGAGGAGGCCGTGTCCCAGATTAGCTGCCTTCCCCCATCTTTCCACTCTTTGCGCGTCCATCACAGTACATATAATAATGTTATTACTATTAATGCAGACACCCACACTACATTGCATTCCTCAAAATTTACACTAATTAACTTAATGCCATTCCTTTGGAGAAAAAAACATTTCCTGGAGGAAAGATAATGCAAGAATAATGTTCATTAAACATGCTTGATTCACACAAAAGTTGGGGATCAGATACTGTAAAAATGGCACCCATGTTTTCTGAGTAACTTTTTACCTTTTCAATAATCCTGCAAAACATCAAATATTTCAAAATATGTAATCATTTTTATGGTGTCTTTGGGGCAAACTGCATTGAAGATCACACCTTCCACTGTGCTGGTATCAAAATTAATTAATAAATAAATAATGTCTAACTATGTAGAATATTGCAAGAATAATATGTAACAGAGGAATGGTTTGCTGGTTGATCTTAAACAGCTTATCCTTGTAAGCAACACTAATGTTACTCCAATAAAATTGAATGACAAGGCCATATCTAAACACTCTCATTTGCCATACAGTAGAAAACCCTAACCATGTCACACCTCAGCAGCAAGATTTTTAGAGAAGCTCTGCACTATGCTGAGAGCACATTCATGTCCTGTAATAATTAAGATCACTGTCCAGCTCCCTGAGTCGGAGTAGTGGGACAAAAACTCTTAGGGATTATTTCCATGAAGAAATGTTTCACTGCACAGATGTTACTAGTGGAAATGTGAGTGAAATGTATCATCAAAATCATGTCCAAATAACTGTCAGTTACCTCCGCATTTGTACAATTCATGTCAAGTTGAGAAATGCATTAGGTCAGGATCACAACTGCCAGCAGCACTGGACACAAGGTGGAAACCATCCCTGAATGGGGTGACAACACATTTCAGGGCACGCTCACCTGTATGTCAGTTTAGAACATTGAACTAATCTAAACTGCATGTGTTTATTATGTGAGATAAAAACCAAATGTTGTTCTGCTTATTATTAATGATACTGATATAAATTTGAATATAAAAATGCTTTCAAAACACAATGCACAAATACTAGCAGAAATTCAAGAACAAATGCAGTAGCCATCTCTTATCTTCATTAATATCATTACTTATGATTACGACAAAGAGCAATAGCAGTGCAAGCATTGCAATTTATTTAAGGGGCACTTTCATATGCCGAGCTACATGTCTTTAATGGTGTTTTATCATTTCCACTCTGGCATTGTGTGATTAAGCAGCAATAGGACAGTATTGTCCATATAATTATTTTAAATAATATTGAAATGATCAAACTTCATTGCTGTCATTTACGTCAGCCAATCCTGTTCTGATCAGTAATGTTACTGAGGACCTACCCTTTACTGAATATGTACATGTTTGTAATAAATAACTTCCTTCTGAATAGCAGAAGTGAGACTTTAGAAAGGAGAGATTTGAGCCCATCCAGGGATTTCCTGGGTGTAGATAATACTAATGAGATGTATCTTGAGCTTTTAAAAATGAGAGATTTTGTAAGTCATGAATAAAGCAGTGCTAAGCTTCAGTGCCCTCTTGGCCAATGTGTTCACTGTTTTATTTATCTTATTCTTAAATACCACCTAAGGCTGATAACAGTTTAGGTTTCTCTAAGGTGTGTATGGCACTGGTGGAAATGCTAAGAGACTGAGATTGCCCTGGATATGGTAAGTACTGAGTGTAAGAGTTTTAAAGAAGAATATTATAATCTAGGTCATTAATCTAACATGTTAAAATATTCAAGGTCATTTCTAGTCAATTCAGTAAGAATTCTTGTTCAAGAAATGAGTGGGATGGAGGAAAGAACTTGTATAAAATTGAAATATACAAATTTCAGTGTGAGTAGTGAAGGGGTCTAAGGCTAAATACAGAGACAACCTAGAGAGCCATCTAAATGGCATAGACAGACAAGGGGTTCTGGCAGGACCTCTGGTTGATCCCTGATTATAAGGTCAAGCACTCAGGTCTTGATGCAGGACCACACTCTCTGATAAAATCAATTAGTTTTACTGTAGATTTAACAAGCAAGGGGAATTCTACTGGGGACCTGGGACCACGTCAAATAACCTTTTGTAATAAAAGAATATGAGGTCAGGGACCTGCAGTGAAAACAAAATAGCAGAAAGGGAACAAGGTCTGATCATGGCTATAATATCTATCACAAATACTAACCAACTCCATTTTAGTCATATTTATAAACAATCACTTAAACATTATAAAATCCCAGATTGGATGCCTTAATGGAAGGACTGCTGGAATGGAGACACAACCCATCAGGACACCCTATAATCTTCTTCTTGGTTGGGATAGCTCTATAATGGATGGACTGGCTCAACATGGATTCCAGGAACATTTTATATCTCCAAACGGAAGGTAGCAGTATTCCTCAACTCAGATCTCAATTGGGACACCCTCAGGGTTGCATGACAATTGGAATCCTGAAGTGCAGCCCTGTAGGGGTCTTTGGGTAATGCCAGACAGCACTGTCATGGGGGGACAATACTGGTTTCCATGTAACCCAGATGTGCTCCCGACCAGCAATGCAAGGACACTGGAAGCAGTCCCGGGTTACGCATGAAACACTCTTGGAAGATAGAAGGAGGAAGAATTTGCATGATATATTTGTATTGTAGCTGATCTTTGCAAGGATGCTTATTGAAAGTGTGCTTTGAATAAATAAATATCTTTTATTTAAATCCAGAATTGTGTTGGGTATGGCTGTCTTTGAGGTTTGGAGGTCAGTGGCACCCCCACATGGTTACATTGGTGTAGTTGGCAGGATTTCCTGGCTGTCAGTTAGCAGGGTCCTGGAAAATTATTGTAACCCCACAAAGACCTTTAATCCCACACATTTGGCAACAAACACCCTGTATAAAAATAGGAAAAGATCTGGCACAAAACCAGCAGGTGGGAGAACACTAGGTGGCCAGCGAACTCCTGATTACTGTCTGGGAGCTCGAATAATTTTGAACACAGATGGCCAACATAATAGGTTCAAGAATGGGATTCATATGGGCAAGAAGAGTACCTTGTGGAAGGGATACTGAATTGCCTTATCGATGGGACTCTCCTTGATGGAGAAAGTTATGAGACACATACTATTGGAGGGCTAAAGTCCCTAAAAAGTGTTGGAAAACCCTCACAGACTCACTCTGTGAAAACAGAGAACATGTTGCAAGCCATCTGAGGTTGCCTAGGGATACCCTTGGCATGTGCCAAGTCAACATATAGGCAATGGAGCAATGCAGAAGGGTGGGAAAAAGCCAGTCCTTCTCATAAACAGACTGCTCAATCTGAGAACCGAGTCAATCTTCGGGAGCTGGAGGAAATGCTTCAGCCCTTGTGGGCTTTTCAGTCTGTATTGAATACCTTGGTAGCTGAAATCAAGGGAATTGAGGACTCAGCCATGGCTCCACTTGAAGCACTGGGCCAGTTCTTATGTCTGGGAGATGGACAGCTGCCAGAAATAGAATTGGCTGTACAGGTGAGTTAATCCTTTATAGTACAGCATAGGGAATCTCAGTGTGAAATGGTCCCTGAATTAAATGATGGGAAGCAAGTAGCACTCATTCCAACAGAAAAATTATAGATAACAAAATTTCCCATGTCAGAACATCAAGTCTTAGAGGCAGCTACCCATACTAATGAGATGGAACTGGGAAAAGAAAAAGGAATGCAGTGTGAAGGGTTCCTGGATACAACTGCAGGGAACCAAGTAGCACGTGCTCCAACAAAAGTAAAGGATGGGGTCAAATTAAAGGCCACGCAGATGGTAAAGAGCCCTACTTTAACCCATTGCCCATAGGGGGGCCCAAGCCATGTTGCAGCTGTAAAGAAAAATGCGGTGCCTGCTCAATGAGAAAAGCGTACCCGACAGGAGGGAAACATTCAATCATGTAATCCCTAATGAGATAACATGGTTGTGGGTCTCCACCTACTGCAGTACCTTGGGTCAAACCAGAGCAAGATGTCCCAATAAACTTTCTCCTCTGCATTAGAAAAAGAAATTAAAAATATCCAAAGAGCAGAAGGTGTTGCTATGAGTGCCAGAAGAAGGGGCATCAATGAAGACAATGACCTGAACAGATTTATGGAATTGGAGGGTTCACGACTTAGAACTAAAATTGTCATGGGGTGATTATACACTGCCTACTGGGCCAGTTAATTATATGTCTTTGTATCCCAGTAGAGGACTGGCTTTGGAGCTGAGCAACCTACAACCATCTCTGTAGTCGACTTACCTCCTCATGGGACTAATCACTGGCCCTTACAAGGCTCAGCTGAGGGGAGAGCCATGTACTGTAAGTGCCTGAGAGGAAGGACAGGCATTCTGTCCGGGATGGAAGATAATCTCTTGCCCGAATTGGATGCCTTAATTTAAGGAACACTGGAATGGAGACACGACTCAACCAGGATGCCCTGTAGTCTTCATCCCAGCTGGGATCCCTCTTTAATGGATGGATTGGCTTAACATGGATTCCTGGAACAGTTCATACCCACAAATGTGTACAATTCACACCCAATCAGGACACCCAGAGGGTTGCATGGGGATTGGAGTCTGGAAATGCAGCCCTGTTGGGGTGCTTGGGTACTGCCAGCGAGTGCTGTTCGGGGAGGACAATACTGATTTCCATGTAACCCGGAAGTGCTCCCGACCAGCAGTGTGATGACACCGGAAACAGCTCTGGGCTTTGCTTGAAACACTCTTGGAGGACACAAGGAAGAAGAATTTGTTTGATTTATTTGTATTGGAAGGGTGCTTTGAATGAGTAAATATCTTTTATTTAAATCCAGAATCGTGTTAGATATTACTGTGTCTGAGGTTTGGGATTCAATAGAATCTATTGGTGGTTACACATGTTACAGTCATTTCCATATCCTCTGATGTAATAAAGGGCTTTAAATTACTGGTCAGTGACCATCTTTCTAGACCCTTTTCCATTTTACTATAGCAGTCACAAGTCTGTAGTGGAGGAGGCCCATTTTCTCTCCAGGTACTCCTTGATTTCCCAACAATCTCTGTTTGAGATCTGTTATTGATCAATTTTAATTACAAATATGGCTTTACCTAAATGTTTTGATAAGATTTATCATTTGGCTGTTATTTATTTAATTGTGCACCTGATTTTAGGTCTCCTTCTTAACAGGAGATGGGTGGTTAAAATAAACAGTATCAATAAAGTTACCTTTCAAATGTGTGTCCTGTCTGTGCCCAGCTGCTTTACCAGGTTATCACGACAGTTACCAACTAAACTCCTTGGTTCTTTTCTTAATGGGGAATACGGAGAAATGTCAAAACCAGCTCTACATTGGCTACCTGTAGCCTTTTACTTGGCTCACTGTCCTGCTCCTTTTCAACCCTAGGGATTTGCTGACTAGGACTGTCTTTATTTCCAAACCTTTACTTTAACCCAGTTTTACCACAAAAAGAGGGCTTCTTATAAGCATCCTGTAGAGCCCTTATGGACTACAGCTATACAAGGAAAGAACAAGCTAGCTTCTTGGCTACACTAGCAGTAATAAGATGATTAAGATTTTACTTAAAAATCATGTTTATATGCATTAAAACCATTAACAGCTTTAACTCAGTTCAAGTAGATGTAATAAGATGCTGATGGAGATAAAAAGCAGAGATATAGTGAGACGGTGACAAAGATCTCTGTCAGTTTTTAAAAAGAAGCTGAGGATCTACCAGCATCAGATCCCCACTTCTCACCCACAAACGAACAAGCACACACCAGTACAAGAACATGTTACGTTATCTGTTGTAGTTTATCACAGCACAGAAAATGCTTCAAACATTGTTATCAGAAAGCTCAAGGTTAGTTCTCATAGAGTCCCAGCTAAAATAATATTAACACTTTAAATGTCTGTTTCATTTTCCCACTTCTCTAGCATGCACTGCACTTCTGTTTTCACTTGACAAGCCTCTTATCTGAATTGTTTAAAGGTCTCCTGTACACCCTCGATTCATTGTTTGTCATTTGTAATCTGTGTAAATGGTTTAGTTATCTAATGCTATAGTAGAGTGGTGGCTCTGAGGCTAGGGATCTGCACTGGCAATTGGAAGGTTGCTGGTTCGAATCCCGTAAAATGCCAAAAGTTCATTAAATAAATAAATTCACACATATACACCCATAAAATGGTCTGAACACACACCAGAACAACAAAAAAGAAAGAAAACTTATGACTTGGCAGACACAGTCACAGTGTGGGATTATGCTGGTATATCGCAATTGGAGCCCCAGTAGCGTTTCTTGACACACTTCTGCTGAATGATTCATTGGCTAAAAGTCCTCAGTGTGAGTGTCAGAAAGAGGATGTGCAGCACTGTTCATAATGGCACTCAATTTTGTTTTAATTACATTCTTTGCTACTACTTTCAGGGAATCGAGAGTGTGTCCCATAACTAAGCCTGCCTTTTTCATCAGATTGTTTATTCGGAAGGCCTTTCTTGAACTGATGTTACCATCCCACCACATCACAGCATTGGAATTTGCACTGCCCATCAGAGAGTAATGGAATATGTTAAGGATTATATTACTCACATTAAAAGAACACATACTTCTAAGAAAAAAGAGCCTGCTCTGCCCTTTCTTATATGGTTCCTCTGTGTTACAAGACCAGTCCAACCTATCATTGAAGTGGACCCCACTGTACTTGTAGGAGTGGACCACCTCTACATCCACTCCTTGCATAGTGACTGGACATAGAGGCTCTTTGATGTGGAGAAAATCAATAACCAGTTTTCGTGGTTTTGCAGATGTTAAATTCTTTATGCACCAAGAAATAAAGTTCTCCACCTGATTCCTATACCCTGTCTCATCCCCCTTATTAAAACACCCCATAAGTGCAGAATCATCAGAGAATGTATGCAAGTAACATAACCTGGTGTTATATTTATAGTCTGGAGTGTACAGAGTTAATACAAAAGGAAACAAGACTGTTCCTTGTGGTGCTCCGTTGTTGCTTACATCAATATCAGAAACATAACATCCTACATTGAGTATAACATAAATATATATGTGATTTTGTCAGTATGATTGACCTTTGAATAACCTTATGAGTTGTGAATAATTATTTTCCTGAATATAGTAGTGCAGGGACTAATGCACCTATACTGAGGAGAAAATATGGCATGAAAATACAACCAAACAAGGAAGACAATTTAAATGTAACCTGATCTTTCCATTCCATTCTTAGAAAGCACATGATGTCTGCCTGCACTGACTGTTCTTGCCCAGCCTGCTCCCATTTTAAAGTAATGGGCAGTATGGCTGAACAAGTGATGTGATATTTGTTGGTATGTCAGCAGAGTACTGAATCTTAGAAAGGGCTCACAGTTAAATTCAAGAATTGTTTTGTATGCCCAAAATTTGCATGACTGCTCAGACAATGCTTGGATATACTGATGGTTCTTTGTTCCTACATTTTAAGGGCTTTTCCTTTTTGAGTGGCGTGCTATTTCTGAGACTGAGTACAACTCTCTTCTTTTTTTGTTCATCCTATTGGACTGGATCCATCAACTTCATTGCAGTTAGGTGTTGCACTCCGTTGTTACTTTTTGTGCTTGCCTTCAGTATGCCTTTTTAATGGGTACATTATACGGCAACTTTGGAGTTGTACTTTTATTCTTTTCAAAATTCAGCATTATATAACGAATTTTCATCAGCAACTCTGCTGGTCTCCTGCCAAGCAAATGTCAGTGAAGCCTTTCAGCAGCGCATGAGAACAAGCAATGTATATTTCTGTTTTAAAATGTTCATGTACCATCTGGATTGATTGCTCTGTTTGTTGATTACCTTACAGATTGTGAGGGCTCCAAGTAATATGGATAAAATCCTACTGTTTACTGAACCTCTTTCGTGCCTTGCTGGTATCTTATACTAGATGTAAGTCATTTTGATTATCCCGTATATACACTGTTTTTTTAACAAGTAGATGAAGTATTTTTGAAGTTATAATTATTTTTTTCATAATAGTGGCATGTTTTTGTTTTCCCCAGACATTCTTTTTTATTATTGAAGCTGTATTCAGTCATTTTATAAATCATTGCTTCCCTCAGCGAGACATTCAGTGCAAGCTGTAGGAGTCAACACGTGAAACAATAAGTTTAGAACTTCCCAAATATTTCAACAATGAAATGTCAAGGCTCTCTGTTTAGCAAAGTTATGCATAAAAAAAATTTCAGATTTTTGTAACTGTCTTTACAAATGGAGTGTACTATTATGTTCTGTTTTGACAGTGATTAGTGTGGAGAGGAACTTCATGCACGCAATGGTCCAGGAGAGGGAAGTAGTAGAAGTGCTTGGAAACCGTCTATGAAAGTAATCATAAAAAAAGGAGCAATATATTTTTGCAACTACATTATCTAGAACAAATTAGGCAAAACTGTTATGTGTAAATTGTCATACCCAAAATGGGAAAGAGAAGGAAAGGAGAGGTTGGGAGCATGCGCTGACAGCGAACCACCTGGATTAGGACCTGAGTGCAGCAATTATGTAATTATAAAATACCTAAATGCAATATTCCTTAACCTGCTTAATCAAGTTCAAGATTTGTTGGAGGACATAGCCTATCCCAACGACATTGGGCACAAGGTAGGAATTCACATTCACACACAAGGCCAATTCAGGATCATCAGTTCACCTAAGCAGGATGACAAGGCATGTTCACTGTAATAGTGTTGTAATGCTGCTTCTGCTCCAGCCACCCCATAATTTGCAACCCATCCATCCATCACCTCATCTTTCAAGAATAATTACTTGATCTTACGTACGTGACCGCAGAGCAAAATGTCCCATTCACCATGCAGAAGCTGTTCAGAAGCCTTCAAATTACCAAAGAAGTCCTCAAAGCTTCCCAAGTCAGTGGAGTCAGGCTCTTTATACTGGGAGTGGTGAAAGATTTTCTTTTAAAAGACACAAACACGCATGAGTTTAACTCATCTTACAGACCTGCAATACAAATCTCCAGTGTTAAGTCCTAACAATCCCAGATTGAAAAAGAGAACCACTGTCTCCCGAAACGGTGATAAAATTAGAGCATTATGCGGAGAGATTGCTACATTTAAATTAAAACTGACAGACCATGAAGACTGCAGGCACTATAAGAACTTCTGAATTGTGGGACTGCCTTAGAATTCGGAGACAGGAAATATAATTACTTTTCTATCGAGAGGCTGTCCAAATTGGTTTCCAGCAATAAGTGGTACTACTTTTGAAATTAAAAGTTCCAATAGAGTCTTCTTGGCATGTGGAGACTTCATCAAGCCCTATGTTCTTATTGTCTTGCTCTTAGGATATGCAAACAGATAATATGTGTGTTGGCCATGGCCTGTAAAAATCCCAAGATCCTCAACGTGGGAATCCTTATGAAGTTCTTTCCAGATTATTCTGTAGAGACTTCCCAAAAAAAGAAGGACAATCAACAAAGTTAACAAGAAGGGGGAAGAAGCTGGTTTAAGCCCATTTTTGGTCTACTCTGAGTCTGAAATTCAGCCTCTACTGTCACCGGGTAGTTGTCCCTCACCTCCAGAAGAAAGGATTCAAGCACTCAAAACTTCTACCACTGGCAACTTACACATTTCATCCTTGGCCAGTCTGGTCCGCTTTTACACTTAAACATCTTTTAAGTTTGACTGGGCCTTTTAATCAGAGCACATTGCTTTCCTCAGCAGTAAAAACATTACAGCTGATTAAATACAATTTTTCTCCTTTTGTTTTGCTCATCTGTGGGATATTCTTGGGGTAGGTGGGCATGGATGTCTCAACGGTGCTTTCTGCCCTTGGTAAAATGTCTCAGATCCCTTTGCTTCAGTGGTATTATGGATAACTGGGAAGGTTTAGGGAGTGGGTTTTGAAAGGTAAGACCTGACATTTTTATTTGACTGCCTGTATTCTTGGTGGTGTGTCCATAAGGTACAACATCTGTGTTCTGGAATGCATATGCATCTAGTGTTCTGTTCCCAATCTTTGCTTTTCATTTCCCTCACACTGATTTGAAGGCTGATCTGTCAGAAGCCTTGAGGAATATTCAAGGTCTGAGAATAAATGTTAAGAAGACAGGTGCTCTTGATTACCTGTGGTATCAAAAAGGGAATGTTGCTTTTTTGAAAGAATTTAAGTTGGTAACCAGGGATGTGGCTAATCTATATATATAATTCACTAAGTCCATGGCAAGCAAGACACAACCAAGACAGAACCACACCCGCCAACTCACAGAGCCTTGCCCACCAACAATTCACTAAGCAGCCAACCATGGCACGCACAACAGAGCCCTGCCCACCAACTCTAACACTCCTCCCACGTCCATTACCTTTACATTGTTTTCCTTTTATTTCTGATCACGTTCAACAACTATATGGCGACATCGACTTCTCAACAGTGACTCGGGAACAACTCAGTACGCGATCTATATTAAGTGTCACCAACGAAGACTCGCTACACCGTAATGAACAAGTACTGAAACTTATCCCTACTGATGAAGTAACTTTCACCAGCGTTGCCTCCATCATCACAGATGATCCCGCAGATCAAGTTTCATTCCCCGAAGAATTTCTTAACAGTCTTTCTCCCACTGGCATGCCTCCGCATAAACTCAAAATTAAAATAGGTTCAGTCGTCATGCTTCTCAGAAACCTCATGCCAAAAAGAAGTCTCTGTGATGGCACTAGACGGACTGTTACCAGCATTCACTGCAATGTACTGGAATGTAAAACTATCGCAGCTCCTACCTCACAAACTGTCCTTATTCCCCGGATATCCCTGACCCCATCAGATTCAAATTTGCCTTTTACTTTTACATGCAGACAATTTCCTGTTAGATTGGCCTTTGCAATGACAATTAATAAGGCACAGGCACAAACTTTCAAAACAATATGCCTGTATCTGCCAAAACCAGTTTTCAGTCACGGACAATTGTATGTTGCTCTCTCCAGAGTTCCATCTTTTCATTCACTCACAGTCGTATCCTCAAACCCACCCCATTTGGACAACTGTGTCGTTCAGGAAGTGTTCACCCATCAATAAATAATTATGCGGCATATGCTACACCGCGCGTTGGCTAGTAAGTGATATTTCATCTCTTCTTGGGTGTCTGCTAACTCTAAGAAGAGAGGGATCATAATTCTTTTGCTGCACAAGTTACATTCTTCTTATATAATGCGCTACTGTGGCTGTTTGTTCGTCTGTCCAGGATTTTAAATCACCTGTAGCTCGCAAACCGTTTTTAACTATTGACCTGAAATTTGGTACACATATACTACGTGACGTCTACTATCTGCTTTTAGGGTGATGATTGACCTCCAAGGTTATTCCTGTTTTTATTTTTATTTTATTTTATTGTAGAATCAACTCTTGGCAGCAGCCAGCAGGGTGGCCGTGCGGTGCATGCCTACAGGCGCCATTCCCATCCCTACCACCTTCGCCGTCACTTCTCCTATCTCTTCATATCTTAAATCATTCTTGAGGCAGATTGAACACTTAAGTGCCAACTTAAGTGAAACATTAAGGAAATGTACTAAGTAATTGCAACACAAACACTGATTTAATCAGTTTTAACACGAAAAGATGCCGACGGAAGAAGAGAAGAAGCGGACCGCTAGGGTGGAGTAAAGAAGAGCTGCTCAGGAAGCAGCAAGCACATCAACCTCTGAGCAAATGAATGCTAAACGTACAGAGAAAGAGTGTGAAAACTATGAATTCTCAAGTCAAGTGTGTTCACTACACCTTATCGTGCAGTTCGCCGTTACTGGTCTAAAATATTGGACATATGGTCTGATCAGCTAGGTAGATGTTAACTAAGATCAGAAGAAAGGGTAGTACTATGTTACAAGCTTTCTGCCACACATAATGAGACAGATTTTAAAGCTGAAAGATTTCATGGTAGCTATTACGGACTACTTCATAAATCCCTTGCCCCTACTAACAGACACTGCATTCCTCATTTTATCCACCCGCTGCACTGATCTGAATTTGGCAATTCCCTTCAATTTCCTTACCACTCTGGTAATGTATTCTTGTTCTTTTCTCCTCATTGTCACAATTTTTCTAGAATCGACTATAATTTTGTTTTTCAGTTACTTGCCATATTGCTCTTTGATCACCTGTACATTGTGTTACTTTATCCTGAAGTTGATTCTTTTACACACTGCTTGTTAGCAATGTAATTATTCCTTACTTCAGAATCTGGCACTTTGCATGGAGCTTTCTTGCATGATGGAGGAGTTTATAATAATAAATTCAGAATCTCTAGATGAACCTGCATGTTTACAGTGTGGATAGCTGTAAAAGGAGTTGGACTTGATTGGATATACAGCTAGCACAGCCTGTGTAGAGAAGCAAAACTACAGAAACTGGAATCCTGCTTCACATTTTGGAAAAAGAGTGAGCACAATATATGAATTAATGATATGTGATGTGAAATTAAATTTGTTTTGTTTTTTTTGTGGTCAATGTTTTATTGTAAGCATAAAAAATAAAACATATAAAATTACATAAAGGGGCGGCACGGTGGCACAGTGGGTAGTGCTGCTGCCTTGCAGTTAGGAGACCCAGGTCCAGGTTTCCTGCAGGTGCTCTGGTTTCCTCCCACAGTCCAAAGACATGCAGGTTAGGTGCATTGGTGATTCTAAATTGTCCCTAGTGCATGCTTGGTGTGTGAGTGTGTGTGTGTGTGTGTGTGAGCGTCCTGCAGTGGGCTGGCGCCCTGCCCAGGGTTTGTTTCCTACCTTGCGCTCTGTGTTGGCTGGGATTGGCTCCAGCAGACCCCCGTGACCCTGTAGTTAGGATATAGCGGGTTGGATAATGGATGGATGGATGAAATTACATAAAAGCTTTTGATCAGTAAAATACCGCCCTCCAACCCCCTCAGAAAAAAAAAACCCACCAAAACCCAAAGCCCTATTTTGATCTAGATATTTTGATGACGCTATGAGGTCATCTTCCTCTTGATGCAAGATATTGCAGAAGACATATTCTGAGTATTTTTTTTAGAGGCTCCATTGAATCTCATGGAAAATAATCAAAGAAGCAAAAGTATATAAAAGAAAGTATTCCCAGATGCAGGGATATGAAATCAACCAGATTTCCAGGTTTGACAAAATACTGAATTTGAGTTTGTCAAACTGGCACTCTATATAACTTGACCTTCATTAAGCCTAGTAAACTGTTATGAGTAAAGCTGCAAAGATGTGAGGTGTTCATGTACATCCTGGCCCTTAAAAGTAAAATGAACATCCTTTGTAGTAATCTTCTATTGATTAATATATTTGGAGTTCAAGGGTGAATGTTTCTGTGAGAATTCCTATTCACCCCTCATTTATCTTAACTCTTTTCTAGACACACTGTCTTTTTATAGGTTCATGGTGGAAGATGCTGTTCTGCTGGTCTCCTTCAAAACCCTGTCAGAGCTAAAAGAAGCTCTTCATTCAAAGTGTTCAAAAAAGGCCTCAGGTATGGCCAGTTTATCCCCAAAGCTTTTCTCCTTTTTTTGGAAGTCACTGGTGCATCATATCTGCAAGTGATGAACTCCATTATCTCTTCATCAAAAAAGAGCACTGCAATAAACTCCATCACAATCACACTTCTTTTAAACAGAGCAACGTTCCCACAGATTGTTCTAATTATCACCCTACTTCATTGATGAATTCTGATACTAAATAGCTGGCAAAACTTTTAACTTGATGTCTGCCATAGGATATTTTTAAACAAATCCATCCTGGTCAATCTGGATTGATTTCATTACATTATGCAGGAGTCAATATTTGATATCTGCTGCAAACTTTAAACAAAGCCACTACTTTGTCTCAACCAGACATCATTCTCTTACTTGATGCAGAAAAGCATTTCAACTGGCAGTTTCTCTGTCAGCTTATGAACTTGATCTGTTTTGGTAAATGCTTTATTAATGTGATTAAAACTTTATATTCCCAGCAGTTGTAATTGTAATCCTTACAAATTTAAATATATCTCAATTCTTTCAGATCTTCACAGTTGCCATGTAAGGTGGTTTGCACTCTTGTTTACTTTATAATTTTGCTTTTGAATCCTAACCCATTGCCCTTCACTTTCAACAGTCCCTCAACATTCAACTTCTCTTAATGTTGATAATATTTTGCTCTTTCATGAGGATGTCACTTCTGATTTTTTTCATTTGCTTCCATTATTGGAAAATGTATCTAGTTATAAATCAGTGGGTATAAATCTGTTCTTCTTCCTATAACCCTTTCTCTCACCCATGTGTTTTCCCTTGTGAATCACACTGGTCAATGTGCCCTCATCTTGGAATTAATATCTGTTCCCTACTACAGTAACACCATAACTTCAAATTATCAGATGATCTTTAAAAAGTTTTAAGGAGTCCAGTCTCCTGATCCCCTCTCCAGGTATCATTTCACTCCAGACTAACAGTCATTAAAATGATCATTTCCCCCCATCTTACTGCCATTTCAGTGTTGCCTGTTTTGCTGAACACTAGACACTGGACTTTAATACCCTGTTTTCCTTACATGATAGTAACAGACCATTAATTAAATACTCATCTTTAAACGTGACGTGCAGGGTATCTTTACTGGATTTAGAGCTGTATTGTTTGGCATTTACACATCCAATACCTCCTAAATCCCTCTCTTTTCTTCCTTTCTCTACTCATAAACTAATGTTTGGATTGAAATTTTGCCCCATTTTTTTCCATAGGCTTTAGTACAGCATTGAGAAGCTTCTTAGCCCTTGTCCAATCTTGCAGCATTTATCATGAATGTGTCAGGGTATTTTTAATGTCTGGCGTGTATATAGTTCTAGGCTTTAGACTTTGCAGTTATTTAGGTCCAGTTACAACACCCTATCCAATTTGTTCTTTTATCTACAACTCATGGCTGGCCTGTACACTGGTACTGTGAGTGCTGTGCATCGTGGAGGCAGAACCTCTGTGTTTTTCCCAGTTGATTATGGGATTCGTCAGGAGTGTGTTCTTGCTTCTATTCTGTTCAATGCTTGTATGGACTGGGTGTTGGGCAAGGTCGTGGGGCATCTGTTGATGAAGAGAGATTCACTGATCTTGATGATGCTGTGATCTTCACGGAGTCAATGTAGGCTCTAATTGGGGCTCTCGAGAGACTGAGCGAGGAGTCTGAGTGCCTGGGCTTGTGAGTGTCCTTATGAAAACCAAGATCCAGGCCTTTAATGACCTCATGGGCACAGCCATCAGCAGTGTGTCTGTCTGTGGAGAGAGTTTTGACCTTATCGAGATGGTATCTTACCTCAGCAACAACATTAATGTCTATTGTGACTCTTCCTATGAAGTCAGTGGACAGGTTGGGAGGGCATGGGGGGTCATGAGGTCACTGGAAAGGGTGTGTGACGCTCCCGATATCCTTGCAAAAGGACGAAAGTCCAAGTCTTTATAGTCCTGGTGCTTCCTGTTATCCTATATGGTTGTGAGACATGGACGCTATCCACGGACCTGAGACAAAGACTGGGCTCCTTTGGTACTGTGTCTCTTCGGAGAATCCTTGGGTACTGCTTGACTGCTTGGGTTTGACTTTGTATCAAATGAGGGGTTGCTCATGGAGTCCTAAATTAGGGACAATACTTGCATTGTGAGGGAGCGTAATTTACAGCATGTGGCATGATTCACAGAGGGTGATCCTCAATGTTAAGGACCAGGCCAAGGGGGTGCCCACATAATACCTGGCCCCTGCAGATAGATGGTCATTTCTGGAGGGAGGGATTGGACCAAGTGTCTGCCTTAGGGGTTGCTAACCAGGATCCCACTCTGTTTCATCGTCTGGTAGGCGAAGCAACGTGCTCCCCAACTTGACCTGACCTGACCTTACAACATATGCCTCCTAAGGTGTGCTGTACACCACTGTCTTCCCCATTTCCTTCTCATCCTCTCTATAAGTTCTTTTTTTCTCTTTCCTTTATCTTTGAAGCTGGGGGCCACTCTGCATGTGACTCTTAGTAAAATATCCTATAGGCCCCTACCAATACTTGTAGTCTGGAAGTGTGATCTTCTCATGTCAAAGTCAATTTTGTAAAAATATTTACTTTTTCTTCTAAGAACCCAAACTATCAATATTTTCCATTCAAATATGTACACTGTCTATACCTTAAACCCATAAGCTTTATGCCAAGAACTTGGATGTGTACTCTAACTGTCACCCATATATAAAGAATGCTACAGGAAAGTCCTGTGAATACCCACACATTCATGCTTTGTGGTCTGCTATCTAAAACCTTCTGTCATCCATTCTTTCTACTATGGGTGTCAAATGTTTCTTCTCTTAGAATTCTCTTCTCTTCAGCTTAATGTTATGTACCAGATGTTAGTCTCTTTAGTTATAATCACAGTGCAAACCACATCTGACTGTGTTTATTGTACATTATGGAAATATTCTTTTTACAATTTACTTTTACTTGGACTTTCTGCAGAAGGGATCAACAGGTCATCTGGCCTCGATATCAAAAGGTAGAAGTGAGCAGAGAAGCTGGTCCGGGGTTAGAGAGCAGGTATCCAATGCATTGGCATTGCTCTTAACATTTGACCTTTTCTTTACTTATTCATTTATTTCTCTCCAACAGAGTCTGTACACGCATGGCTTCCATCTCCTTCTCTCTGGGTAGTTTATCATTTCATTTTGTACTTTTTTGCACAGTTTGGATTTTACTTATTTGATGTGTGTAATTATTAGTTGTTGTCTTAGTGTTAATTTTGAATGTGTTGTCTGTAATGTCTCTATGATTTGCCTTGTTATTCCCTGTGCAGTCTTACCACTGGTGCTTCTTCACACTGCTTACCTGGGGATAGTGGCAACTCCATCTGCCACATTTTTCCCAGGTCTGTGAGCTCAAAGCTCCACCATCGGCCATGCATTCAGGCTAATGGGCCTTTTCAAATGGAGAAGTGGTGGTGAAGCTGCATGGGCACTCAGCTGACTTCCTTCCTGTACCGATACTGTATATGGCATTTCAGATTCCAGATCTAAGCTTTGACAGAAACCTCTTAGAAGAGCCCAGCATGTCCATGTTGGGTCTCTGTGGCACTCTGTGTTTTGCTGATTCAAACTGTAGGTCTTCTCCTTATCCCATTTCTGAAAACAATGTAGCACATTAACAATGGAGTTTCACACTTCACATTTGTCTTTCAGGTAGCTTGCAATCTTTTAAAGGTTCACTAACTGTTACTATAGTAGTTGGAAGTCATTTGCACCTTTGGAAGGGCTTGTGGTTTTTATTGGCTTCCCTTCCATTTGCATGATGGAATGCCAGCTCACACTGATTTTGACTCATCCCCAGGCTGATGTAAAATTGTCAGTGCCATAACATTATTTAAAAGGCAACAAAAATATGAAATAAAAAGAACATGTGCTATAGCCAGGCTCAAGTGTAACACCTAGACTGCCCCAGAGACCATAAGACAAAAGGCCCTCAGCCTGTGGCAAGTTGTAGTGGTTGCCTACTTCATTTTTTTAACAGGAATACCAGATGCATGGCAGCTCTTTCTCTCATACCTCTTTGTCTCAACCTGAGTATATGAAAAGGGAAAAACAGTTTAATACTTGTTAAAATTGACTTGGTGGTTTTGCAAGTATAAACCCATGATAAAAGCATAATTTTAATGTGGCAGTAAAGCAAATTTCTGCTATAAAGTATTCACTACTATCTCTTTGCACATTTCATGTTTCCCCATGATATTGAAATCTGCTTTGGTTATGATGTCTGGGCATTTCTGACAATGGTTATGTTAATTCTTCTTTCAGAAACAGCAAGCACTGATTATCCTTATCTACAGACATATGAGAATCCCTCTCAAACTTCAACAAGGACTGTTCTGTCACTTTAATCACCCCAGAAGAGGGATGTGATTACGCTTGAGGGTTGTTTGTTCCTACCTGGCTGTGGCCATTCCATTTTTGGCAATGCATACAGACTCCCTGTCTCAGTGGTGGGTCGTATGATTCCTTGGATGGAGGCCACCTGGAGTGGGTTTTTCAATTTTTCAGCACCCACCTCCTTTATACTTTAAAATATCTGGAATGGTACTGCTGTGCTAGCCCTACCTATGTAATTTTGTGAAGGTTTGTTTGCAGTAGCCCTTCAGATTTTTGGTAATGCGTACTTGCCTGCAGCTTTGTAATCCTGCCAAATACACCATTTGTGATCTCTAGAGAACACTCGATACATTAACACTCAAAGCTCTTGAACATTTTTTTCATTTCAGACATAGTGGAGACTTTATCAAAAGACATACAGCCTCCAAGTACACAATGGCAGTTTTTTTCCAGCTCTCGCTCTCTAACAAATCAGGATTCTTTCTTCTTAAGCTGTTTAAAGTACTCAGTTGGAAAAATAAGTACAGTTCGTCCCAGTTCAAAGAATGCTATCCCTCTTTTAATTCTAAAGGTAGCCAGTAGTAGTCCTTCAAGTGCAACTTGTCTCTGGATGAAGCCATAAGGAAACACTTCCTCCTTCTCTCTTTCCTTGTCTATCCTCTTGGCAGAATAAGAGACAGTCTTCATTAGTGTTTCCAAAACAGCATGGTCTGCCTCAGCTTTTCTAGCCCTTCTGGTGGACATTCAGAGGATTTCCTGCCTATTGCACATTTGAAAAAGGAGACCAAACTCTAAGGCTTCTAAAGTTGTCATCCTACATTTTCCTGGTTTTCCCTGCCATGTTTCACACGTGGAAATTGGAGAGAGAGAGAGAGAGAGGTTGGGAGCAGGCACTGATACCGCATTGCCACACGCAGGGACTGTAATAATACTCTTCTGTTTCTTTCCCTATTACTTGTCCACTCATTTATTCATTTTCAACACCTACTCATTCCAGTTCAGAGCTGCAGTTGATTTCTACTCATAAACACAGCTCAAACAAGTTTCCTCAATTTCTGATTTTCAGTTGGCTTTTCAAATCACTTGTCCACCTGTTATTAAGCGATTCTTAAACACAGATTCTTCTTCTTTCTTTTTTTGGCTGCTCCCGCTAGGGGTCGCCACAGTTGATCATCTTGTTCCATATCTTCCTGTCCTGTGCATCTTACTCTGTCACACCCATCACCTGCATGTCCTCTCTCACCACATCCAGAAACCTTCTCTTAGGCCTTCCTCTTTTCCTCTGGCCAGGCAGCTCTATCCTTAACATCCTTCTCCCAATATACCCAGCATCTTTCCTCTGCACATGTCCAAACCAAAGCAATGTCACCTCTCTGACTTTGTCTACAAACTGTCCAACTTGAGATGACCCTCTAATGTACTCATTTCTAATCCTGTCCATCCTCGTCACACCCAATGCAAATCTTAACATCTTTAACTTTGCCACCTCCAGCTCTGTCTCCTGCTTTCTGGTCAGTACCACCGTCTCCAATCCATATGACAAAGCTGGTCTCACTACTGTCTTGTAGGTCTTCACTTTCACTCTTCCTGATAACCTGTCTGTCACAAATCACTCCTGTCTCAATTCTCCATCCATTCCACCCTGCCTGCACTCTCTTTTTCACCTCTCTTCCACAATCCCCATTACTCTGTACTACTGATCCCAAGTATTTAAACTCATCCCCCTTCACCAAGTCTACGCCTTGCATCCTCACCATTCCACTGACCTCCCTCTCTTTTACACACATGTATTCTATCTTGGTCCTACTGACCTTCATTCCTCTCCTCTCTAGAGCAAATCTCCACCTCTCCAGGGTCTCTTTAACTTGCCCCATACTCTCGCTACAGACCACAATGTCATCAGCAAACATCATAGTCCACGGGAACTCCTGTCTACGCAATCAAGTCAAAAGGTGGCTGCACATCTAATCAGCATGATATGTAAAATAACTAACTCTCCAATAAGTTCTTTAGTTTATTTAAGGAGCAAGGGTGCCTTCTTTCTTTTAAAACAAGTAATGATGGGGCTATGCTGTCCAATGCGGTTGCTTCTGCCAATGAAACTGCAACAACTGACTAAATTAGAGAAAGCTTTGTGGTTTGAAGAAGAAGGCCTATCATTCTATTATTTACGTGCCCACACATATATAGAAAATCTCACACAAGTCAATTAATTTTTTTTTTATTTTCAACTCTGGAGTAGAAAATAAAACTCACTTACTTAGAGAACTCAAAGACACTGGCACTGCATATGCTGGGATGCCATGTCACTCCTTATGGACACAGATGATCAGATATCATAATATACTAAACGTGTCATCAGTTCCTCCCTATAACTGTCAATAGTGCTTAAGGCACCTGCTTCCTGATGGTCCTGTGAATCTCTTCGAAACCGTATGCTTTAACTTTGTTATTAATTATTACTGCATATAGTACATGAATTTGAATGACAAACACTACAAAGATTTTATTTACATGAGAAATGTGTATATCATGCCTATTACGATCACCAACTTGTAACATATAACAGAGCTGATTAGCTCATTATAAACTGTAAGGCTTATGGAAACAATATGCACAATTACAGGAGAAACAATTCAAAAATCCCACTTCTCACCATAGCGTCTTCATGTTTATGAGTAAGCAGTATGTTTATATGAGGCTATTCAAATAGCATTACTTGCTTATCAAACTAAAATAGGCTAACTAAATGTCGATCTCTGTGTCGAAAGATTGGAGGCTTTATTCTGGTAATTATATCCGTCTTTTTTTACAGCATCTGCTTGATTACAGCTATAATGGCTGTGAGCTGCAGGATTGTTGATGCTTTGCTTTAAAAAGAATCTGCATTAGGTAACAGGTTTATTTTTCTTTTTACTATGCTTCACAGGTATTAATGTGGACGTTTCACAGCTGGTTTACTGTGCTTAGTTAAAATGTTCTCATGGAGACATTTTGTGAGAGCAGGCTTTGATTCTCTGAAACTTGAAATTAGTTATAAATTGAAAATTTTGTAAACCTGTGAGAGCAAAGTCCATCAATAATGAAAGTGTATCTTAGTTTAATGAGATCCATTTGCACATTTTAGAATATTTATCTTGCTGCCAAAATTTAAACAAATACTCAAAATGCAAAAAATGCATTTAAATGTTAAACTGTCAAACCAATTACTTACAGTATTACTTTGTGTTGAACTCTGTTTGGAAACCCAAGTTTTAGAAAATATTTACTACTACAATTAAGTTAGAGCATCCAGGTTTCACTAACCAATCCATTTTCCAACCTCCTTATCTTAAGTAATATAGTGTAGAAAAAGATTTTTTATAGGATGACTGTCTACACATACACACATACCACCTTGAAATATATCTTAATGTGGCCTTTATGGTGTTTGCTGTTAACATTAAAATTCTAAAAGTGAATGAAATGATAAAAGGAAGCATACAAAAATTCAACAAAGAAGTCACCTGCAGCTCATGTGTTGTGCAAGGCAATAGAATTAAATTAAACAAAATGAAGATACACAGTGAAGAAATACTAACTGCAGCAACAGCTTGACCTAGACAGGACAAGGCAGACATCATCAAAATGATCTGGGTTAGTTTCATTTATTAGAGCACAACACAAATTCAGGAAATAGGATATTCATTTATTTATAAATATTTTCTATTTTTCCTTTTAAAGAACTGCATTGATACTACTGACTATGAAATGCACTACCTGAATATGTTTGGTTGAAACAAATGTTCAGAATTAAACATAAAGGTTGATTTTTGTAATAATATAGGTCAGATTTATTCTAAGTTTATGATATGATATAATATGATAAAATATGATATGGTTTTCACCTACCCCATGCTGCCAATGGTGACCTTTATACACTGTATGCAAGTTTTTCATTGTTAGCATGTTGCTAGCCTGCCTTTTACAAGGTTAAATTTTTTTTTTTGCTTGACTAGCACTACACAGGCAATTAGTGCCATTTCCTGGACAAATCTGTGCTTGGCTGAGATAAATACATATCTGGAGTAATCCTTTATATCAAAGAAATATCAAAAGCCTTGTAAACCAGTTGAAATACTGTTGTTCTGAAAGTTATACAGTTAAAATGAAAAATATTCAACTTGATAAACTATTTTTATATATGCACTTTATTCTCTTGAATGTTAGTTAATTGTTGACAAGAAACTGGTCTTGTATCAGTGAGTGTCGGTGTTTGTAATATTTAGACCGACAGAGAAGTGCCACATCTAAGGCTAGTTTCTTAGAATGGCACCTGAAGTCGAATAGATAGATAGATAGATAGATAGATAGATAGATAGATAGATAGATAGATAGATAGATAGATAGATAGATAGATAGATAGATAGATAGATAGATAGATAGATAGATAGATAGATAGATAGATAGATAGATAGATAGATAGATAGATAGATAGATAGATAGATAGATAGATACTGTACTGAGACACAAGAAACCATCAGAAAGAGTTGGGGCACCATGGTGATTCCTGCATATTATATTACCTAAAAGAACAGGAAAAAATAAACATTTGTCTTATTCAGACACAAGCCTTCTTTAGACTGTCCCAAAACGGTGTTAGAGCTGGTTGTGACCTTCGGGGGGGGGTTTGTGGGAATGGTCGAGGGTAGCGAAAACCAGAAGTAACGCCAGAGATAGAAGAGCTGTCAACCATCCTTTCTGCAGAGGAGAGAAGAGAGAAGGTATTACACAACTGCACCACCCTCTCGCTCAGAGTATGATAGTTATTAAATGAACCTTGAGATTGTCTCCCATCTGTGACAATAGATAGATAGATAGATAGATAGATAGATAGATAGATAGATAGATAGATAGATAGATAGATAGATAGATAGATAGATAGATAGATAGATAGATAGATAGATAGATAGATAGATTACAACCATTACAAAAAAGTGTACATATATAGTGTGCATCATAAATGAGTACACCTCAAAAGATTTTTCAGACAATCATACATCACCCTTTAGAATGAATACTTTGTATTGAGTTCTATACCCTAAAACAATTCAGAAAATTATTTAAGGGCGGCACGGTAGCGCAGTGGGTAGCACTGCTGCCTCGCAGTAAGGAGACCCGGGTTCACTTCCCAGGTCCTCCCTGCGTGGAGTTTGCATGTTCTCCCCGTGTCTGCATGGGTTTCCTCTGAGTGCTCCAGGTTTCCTCCCACAGTCCAAAGACATGCAGGTTAGGTGGATTGGCGATTCTAAATTGTCCCTAATGTGTGCTTGGTGTGTGTGTGTGTCCTTCGGTGGGTTGGCACCCTGTGTTGGCTGGGATTGGCTCCAGTGGACCGCCATGACCCTGTGTTCGGATTCAGCAGGTTGGAAAATGGATGGATGGATGAATATTAGTTAAAGCCATGGTGCCAAAATGGGTACACCCCAAGGTCTTAGGAATAACTCTTGATAAAATGCTAATTAACAGGAATTTGACAACAGAAGTGTCTAATCAGTCATCATACAGTTGACCACCAGATAACTGACAATTAAGGGTGATATTTAACAAGTAAAATCCCCTCCTATTCAATGCTGACAATAATGGCACTACATACATGAGAAATGTCACAAGACTTGAGAAAGAAAGTAATTTCTTTACACAAAAAAGGTCAAGGCTTCAAGAAAATGAGTGAAAGCATTGCTAATCAGTTGGAATACTGTAGCAAATATGATTCAGAAATTCAGAAAGTATGGATCAGTGGCAAGTTCTCTGAGATGTCTAGGCCTTCCACAGAAGCTAACACCTTGACATGAGCACGTAGTTGAAGAAAATCACCAAGCAACTTCATTCTTGCAACTTCATTGTAAGAAGCAATATGACGTACGTTGCCCAAAAAGTGTCATGCATGGGTGTCGTCCAATGAAGGAAGCTACTCCTAAAGTTCATGCACAAAAAAGCCTGTTTAGCATTTTGCAGGGTGTATGTGTATGTTGACAAAGGTAAAGCCTATTTGGACTCAATACTTTGGAGTGATGAGACAAAGCTAAACGTTTTCAGAACTGAAGACATCCAAGCTGTATACCATCGTAAATGCAAGGAGTTCAATGAAAAATGCCTGGTGCCCACAGTAAAGCATGGTGATGGCAGTGTCCTTCTGTGGGGTTGTATGAGTGCTGCAGGTGTCGGGGAATTGCACTTCATTGGTGGCCTCATGAATTCACAGATGTACTGTGAAATACTGAAGGAGAAGATGCTACCCCCTCTCCATGCCCTGGGTTGCCAGGCACTCTTTCAACATGATAATGACCCAAAACATACAATTAAGACTACTGCTGCATTTAAGAGGAAGAACAGGGTGAAAGTGATTCAGTGGCCAAGCATGTCACCTTTGACAACCCTGTAGAACACCTGTGAGGACTTCTGAAAAGAGCATCATACTCCATCCAGCATTCGGGATTTGAAAAAGCTCATTCTCCAAGAATGGAGATCGGAAGATGTGGCAGTATGGGCCCAACTTTTTCATTCCACATCTAGAAGAGTTGGGGCTGTTCTTTAAAATCATGGAGGCCATACAAAATACTAGGTTAGGTGGAATTTGTTGTACGGTGTATTCATTTATGGATAAGATTAATTATTTTCTTAACCTAATGGTGTTGGTGACCAAGCCTTTATGTTGTAAATAAAACAAATGCTTAATAAATCTCAGTTTTGTCAAAATTGTTTTGGTGTTCCCAGAGAAATGAATAAAAATCTTAAACTGTCAAAGGGGGTGTACTCATTTATGCTGAGTACTGTACACCTGAACACAATAAGTACATATCCTCATTCATTTTCTGAGTCCACTTTTTTCATCACATAGCCACAGTATTCAGAGGTGTTCCTGGGAGACACAAGAATAATGCCAGATACTATCTTTGACTTTTACTGAATTATATGCACTATCAAGAAGGGCCGTAGTCAGGGAAGTAGCCCTGTCACTCTAACAAACCTTCAGAAGTCCTCGGCTGAAATGGGAGAACCTGTCGGATGGACGTCCATCTCAGTAACACTCCAACAATAAAGCATTTATAGTAAAGTGTTGTCACACACGAGCGCTTAGGAGGCAGCCAACAAGCCTTAAGGTGAGTGAGTTCTCGTGAGATAAAAGGTTATTATCGAGCATTAATGCCTCTCCTCTTCTCTCACCAGAAAAACTGAAGAAAAATAAGGGAACATTTCACCTACCATCTGCAAGTTCAAATCCATAAAATGGCATTCTGGACCAAACATCACTCCTACTTCCGGCTCCTTATGATGATGTCACTTTCTGGCCCCCGTGTGATGGTGCCACTTCCAGCTCAGCATGATGGCGTCACTTCCGGTTCCCAAACGATGACATCACTTCCGGTCTCAGATCAATGATGTCACTTCTGCCTTTCCAGTTGTGGCGTAATTTCCCAGCATACTTCCATTTTGTCTGTAAAAATGACCTACTTACTGCTATATGTTGTGAAATGTCTCTGATTTTTGATCAAAATAACTATGTCTTTTTTGCAAATCTTTTGGACATTATAAGGGGAAATTCCCCAATTCTTTTCAAGCTTTCTCGTCTACTTAATTTCATCACAGTGTTTAGATGTGGCCACTCTTGAGTAAAAGGCATGTGGTAGTTTACAGGACTCTGAGAGCATGGGAAGAAGATTCCCTGGTCTGATGGATAAAAATTCAACTCTATAGGTAGAACTCCAGGCACTGCTCATCACCTGTCTTATACCATCCCTCTGGTGAAGAATGGTGGTGGTAGTGTCATGCTGTAGGGTGCTTCTCAGTTCCAAGAACAGGGGGACTGGTCAGAATTGAGGGAAAGATGGATACAACCAAATACATAGAGATCCTTGAAGAAAACCTGATCATAGTGCACACAACCACAGCCTCTTTTAATGGTTCATCTTTCATTGCAACCATGAACTGAAGCATACAGCCAAGGCGGTGCTGGAGTGGCTTTTGGGACAAGTTTCAGTCTTTCTTCAAGTGGCCTAGCCAAATTCCAGACTTAAACCCCATAGAACATCTGTGGAGAGACCTGAAGGTGGCAGTTTACAGATATGTCACATCCAATCTAATGGAGAGGATCTGTCATCAAGAATGGGATAAACGGCCAAAATCTAGGTGTGCAAAGCTTTAGGAGACTAACACAAAAAGACTCATAGCTGTTACTGCTGCCAAAGAGGCTTCACCAATGTACTGAATTATGGGACTGAGTACTTATTTGAATGAGAGATTTCAATGTTGATTTTTAATACATTTGCAAACCCTTCTGAAAATGTGTTCACTTTGTCATTGTGGATTATTGAGTGTAGCTTGATGGGCAAAAATGGCATATTTATTCATTTAAAATTAATTCTTCAGCACAATGAAGTGTACGGAGAGTGATGGGGTCTGAAAATTGTCTGAATGTACTGTACCTTTAGTATGTGGAAAGAAACTGTTGTACTGGGAACAAAAACAATGACAGACAGCGTCTGGCCCAAAAATCAAACCCAGTAACGTTAACCAATTATGCAATCTTTGTGTTAGGTTTTAACTGAAGGAACTGAAAAAATGGGGCTTAATAATCACTTTGAAAAAATGGTACAGAAATTTTGAGTGCCAGTGATGCCTTCTTGAACTGGTTTATTCCTAATGAATAATTTAATGCCACCTCTTGAGAAAACCAGGACTTGGGGTAGGTTGATCATCTATCTCCTTGTGCCTTTTCCAGTATACCTGGTCCACATCTGCAACACAAGGCACTGAAGCTGCAAGAAGTAAATATAAATGTGAGCAGTTTCATTTTCATACTCTTATCAGGAATGAATAATAGCTTTAAAATAAAAGTGGACAAAATAAACTGCTAGCTCTACCAGACCTTAGGGTGTTCATAATTTAATTTTGCTTAGCCTTATGATTCAAATCTGATCTTTGCTTAATAACATAATTTTCCTTCCATGCCCATTCCCTCTATTTTCCAATTTTTTGACAGGTAATAAACACAGCACAAACAAATTCCAAGCCCAGAGACATTTAGATAGATTCCCAGCATAATTACTGCCACAGCGAGTCATATGGCCCTTTTGTTTATAGGTGCTTGCAGTGGACTTATTATCTGCATGCTACAATAGTATTTGTTAATGCCCTAAAGTGCAGTTAGGAGAGCAGCTGAGGTTAATTTGTGAATCATTAAGTCACATTATTTCCTCATTCACATCTCATTTTTAAGGCCTACCCTTTTTATATAATCAATGACACCCTCACAGCCACTGTAATTTTATAACAAATGAATTGATATTCCTTTTGTTGCAGGTGACAGAAAACGCATTAAAGGTTAATTAAGTATTCCAGCAGAGGTATGAATTCTGCGCAGTGCCTGGTTGCAGCAGAGCTGAAGAAAAAAAAAAAAAAAGACATCCTGCTTCCTCTTGCTTCACTGTGGTGGAGAACAATTTGCCTTCTTTATTTCCCGCTGTCCTGGAAGTTCATTCAATGTCCTCCGCACCACAAGCAGTACTGGCAGCTGTCAGTGTGTAACAGAGTGCTAGGGGAAGCTGTCATTGTAGAAGAACACTTGCTTTTCATTTTCAGACTCACTGGGTGAGAACTGGCAGTGGCTATGGACGTGAAACATGAGTTGGAAGTACCAGAAAGCAAAGTGCTGCATTTATTCTGGGCAAAGAGGAAAGAAATAAGAACCAAAACAATAAAAAAATAAATAAACAAGGGGAAGGTTTAGCAACTCTTATTGGAGAATATACTTATTCTTATTCAAAAATGCCTCATAGAAATGCAATTAGATTGTTCTACACCCTTACTATGCTTTCTCTTTTAAATTTTAACTTTTGCACTTGTCTTTTGTACTTCCTGGGTATTGATAGAAGCTTTCAGAAACACATTGTGTCCTTTCTAACTGTTTATGCAAACACTCCTCAGCAACTCCCCACAGCAGTCTTACACAGCAGAAGGCAGGAAATCAAAGTCTTATGGTACTTTTTACAAGCCATTACATTTTTTTAACTAAATGGACTTAAGTGTATTGTAGCCATTATCTGGAAAGGATTGATCCAGTGGCAGATATTAAATATACTAGACTGTTTCTTCTTACAATTGCATCTTTAATGGAGCTGTGAGCATAACAGATTTGACTGCTTCTTAGTCTCCTATTAAAATGGCCCCTTTCTATTAATAATAATACATTTTATTTATATAGCGCCTTTCCCATGCTCAAGGCACTTACAGAATATAATAAAGAACAGCAGAATATACAGTATATAGCATTGTACAAACCAGATAAATAAATAAAGAAGATTAAGACAGTAAATTCTGAAAAAAAAACAGACAACATAATTGATGGTCTCGCACACACATACAGGTTACGTTGGCATCTTGACAGAGAAGTAAACTGAGAGAAAGGTAATAAAGTCAAGTAGAGCTAAAAGCCTTCCTGAACAGATGAGTTTTGAGTTGTTTTTTAAAAGAATTCATGGAGTCAGCTGACCTGATTAATTTTGGTAGGTCATTCCAGAGTCTGGGCGCTATACAGCTGAAGGCCCTGTCACCCATGGAGTGTAGATTAGTGAGGGGCACAACAAGATTACCAGAATCAGAGGACCTTAGTGGGCGGGCAGGCACATAGTGATGGAGGAGGTCACTGATGTAGTTTGGTGCGAGGTTATTTAAAGCTTTGTAGGTTATTAGTAGGATTTTATATTCGATTCTGTAGGACACAGGGAGCCAGTGAAGACGGAGCAGGATGGGTGTGATGTGCTCGCTGCTGCTGGTTCGAGTAAGGACTCTTGCAGCTGAGTTTTGAATAAGCTGGAGCTGTGATATAAGATTAGAAGGGGCAACTGCCAGTAGGGAATTACAATAATCGATGCGGGATGTGATAAAAGCATGGACAAGTTTATCAGCATTAGAGAAGGAGAGGAAGGAGCGAACACGGGATATGTTATGGAGGTGAAAGTAAGAAAGTTTCTTAATGTGATTTATGTGGGTGGAATAAGTGAGGGAGGAATCAAAAATGACACCAAGATTTTTTACAGTAGAGGCAGGTCTGATGAGATCACTGCCAAGATGGACTGGGAAGGAGCTCATTTTATTAAGTTGCATTTTAGTCCCAATTTGCAGGAGTTCAGTTTTATTGCAATTTAATTTTAAAGAGTTCTGCTCCATCCAGGTTTTAATTTCACTAAGGCAGGTTGTGAGCTGAGAAAGCTCTGATGAAGTTCCACTTTTAACATTGAAGTAGAGCTGAGTATCATCTGCATAAAAATGATAACCCAATCCATAACTATGGATGATATGGCCAAGGGGAAGCATGTAAATACAGAAAAGCAGAGGACCAAGGACAGAGCCCTGAGGGACTCCTTGTGTGACTGGCACGGAGTTGGATCTGCTGTTGACAAAACTAACAAACTCTTGCCTATCAGTCAGATAGGACTTGAACCACTGGAGGGCAGTGCCAGAGATACCCAGCATGTTCTCCATTCTGGACAGTAGGATGTCATGTCTAACAGTGTGAAATGCTGCACTGAGGTCTAACAGAATTAATATGCTAGTTTGTCCAGAGTCTGCTGCCATAAGCAAATCATTGGTTACCCGTAGCAGAGCAGTTTCACAGCTGTGCCGCGCCCTGAAACCAGACTGTAAGGGTTCCATCAAATTATTAGAGGTTAGGTAATTGGTGAGTTGGGAAGCTACAACACGCTCAAGAACTTTTGACAGGAAAGGTAAGTGGGAAATAGGCCGGAAATTATTAAGATTGTCAGCATCAAGGCCAGACTTTTTTAACATTGGGGTTACAGAAGCAATTTTAAAAGTGAGCGGCACGGAGCCAGTGTCAAGGGATGAGTTTATTATTGTTGTAACAGTCGGGATTATGGCATGAAGGCAGGATTTAAGTAGTGTGGTGGGGATGGGGTCCAGTACACAAGTAGTCGGCCTCATCTTATAAAGCAGGTTATTAACAAACGCAGATGTGTCTGGTGAGAACTTAGAGAAGGAGCTGGATGGAGTGGGAAAACAGGGAGAGATGTAAACAGATGATGTATTTATGTTAGTTGAATTATTTAGATCTTTAATTTTGTTACGGAAAAAGTGGAGGAATTCCTCCAGGCACCTTATCTTACTAAATAGGGTGGCATGCTGGTGCAGTGGTAGTTCTGCTGCCTTGCAGTAAGGAAACCAGGGTTTGCATCCCAGTTCTCCTCGTGTCTGCATGGGTTTCGTCTGGATGCTCCAGTTTTCTCCCACAGTCCAAAGATATGCAGGTTAGGTGAATTGGCAATCCCAAATTTGTCATAGTGTATGGTTAGGGTGGATATATTTGTGTGTGTTTGTTTGACCTGCAATGGACTGCCACCCTGTCCAGGGTTTGTTCCTACCTTGCACCCTATGCTAGCTGGGATAGGCTCCAGTAGACGCCCATTACCCTGTTCAGGACTAAGTGTGTTAGAAAATGACTGTTAACTAAATAAGCAAGTGGAGTGAGTCCAATATATATATACTGTAACAAAAGACAACTGAGATCTTAAAGGATTTAGGGCACCAGCAGTCATCCCTGTATAACTGATGACCAAAATACCAAAAGTGATTTAACATTCATTGGCAAAAGGTCTTTCCACACGAGTCTACAGCTAGACTGAATCAAGATGGCGGCGGTGGTGGTTATCAATAATCAGGCAAGCAAGCAGGAAGAGGTGGGCTTCAGTGACTGAAAACTAAAAGTGATATCCAATGTGAATTTCCCCTTGGGATTAATAAAGTATCTATCTATCTATCTATCTATCTATCTATCTATCTATCTATCTATCTATCTATCTATCTATCTATCTATCTATCTATCTATCTATCTATCTGAAGTTGTCTTCCATACATACGTGTGATAAATAGTCTTGTTTCTTATATAGCAGTCTAGACTTTGAGGATGGTGCAGAATGACATCAGTGCTCTGCTGTGGCCTCCTCATCCATTCTAGGACAGGAAGAGGAAGAGAGGTTAGTAACTGTACTTCATCCAAACCCATCCCCGGTTTCAAGTCCTGAACAGCATAACCAATGCGCTCCCATAGTGTGCATGTATGTGATATTATTTAATCCAAACCTAGGGTTGCGGACACGTAGCATTAAGCACAATGTAGGAACCAACCCTGGACAGGGTACCAATTCACCTCTGGAATCATTAGATAGATAGATAGATAGATAGATAGATAGATAGATAGATAGATAGATAGATAGATAGATAGATAGATAGATAGATAGATAGATAGATAGATAGATAGATAGATAGATAGATAGATAGATAGATAGATAGTGGGGTCTTTCCCCAATGTCCTAGATAAATTTCCCGCAACTTTCAGTCATTCTGACCCTTTAAGTATCCTCAGTCTCTTATTGGCTATCTGTTTCTCTCACCTCTAAAGTGTGTTGAGTGTATTACCGCAAGAATGGCTGCTGTTGCATCATCCAGGGTGGTGGTTAAAGAGGTTACCTATTATTGATGCAAAGCACTATGAATAAGTTACAAAAGTGCCATATAAGCGTAATTAATTCATTACATCTAGTGTATTATATACTAGGCATGTGACCTGTTGGAGATGAATAATAGACTAGAGAAAAAAATATTTGATATTTTTCTGAATTTACATACTGTATATCTTTAGCATTCCCTCCTATGCCTTTTCTCAATCTTTTCAAATCTATCAACCTCTCTTACCACACTCCTTCTCTCTCTCTCTCTCAGTCATGCTCCAGTAAAGCCTGCTTCTCAGACTTTGTCATTTTGGGGCACCTTGCCTGCCTACTGACTGCTTTTTGACTACTACCATTGACAGACAGGCCCCAATTACACAAATTATTTATATTCTTGTGATTACTTCCCATCTTTGAGGATAACTCTCAGGGTACTTCCTATGCATTGACTCCTCTTTGTGCACCTCAATTCCACTTACCCAGTACTTCCTATGTAGATCTTGCCTCCAAAGTCAAACTGACCAGCCAGATTGCTGAGTGGGACTGGACACAGAGACAGCAGTGTTAAATATAAATATATATATATTGTCATGCACAAGCACATGGGGAGCAGTCTAAGGACCCGATGTGCACCGTAGAAAGCCGTGCCGGGGCGCAACAGCAGCGTACTAACCTCTCTTTCTTTATTTCTCCAGAAAGATCGAAGCACCGCCGCCGTAAAGCCACCCGGACAACTACATTTCCGGGTTCCTTTGTACCTTCTGGTCCTCCCCGATGATGTCAGCCAGCCGTCCACCATCATGCCTTTCCTAGCATCCCACTTGATTAATTTCCGGTGCGCCCCTATAAGTTGTTCATCTTCTCGTCCTCTGGTGTCTCTGATTTTGTGTTGAATTATTGACCCGAATTTTTTGTTTTTGGAAAGAGTATTTACAAGTTTCTTGTGCTTCTTTTACAGTGGCGTAGCTGGCAGGATACCGCCCGAAGATGTCTGAAGGGCAGGACCTAAACGCAGTCTTGACTGCTTTGGCAAACGAGCTCCAGGCCGTCAAGTTGGAACAGGCGGTCTTGAAGATGGAACTCGCAGAAACTAAGAGGCGGCTGGCGGCGGCGGAAGAGGTAAAGCCAGAGCCCGCACGGCTACCTCCACCTCCAATCACCCCCTCTCTGAAGCGGACGATATGGAGTCCTATATGTCCATCTTTGAGAGGATGGCGACCCGCAACCAGTGGCCGTGGGCAGAGTGGGTGACCATCTTGGTGCCCTACCTGAATGGACCTGCGCAGCGGGCGTTTCATAACCTCCCTGAGGAGCAAGCTGCCCAATATAACCTTCTGAAGGCCGAAATATTCAGTCGCTATGGCATTACCTCCGGCCAGCAGGAGAGGGTATGGCGGCAGTGGCGATTCGACCCCAACCTCCCGGCTAGAGCCCAAGCATCCGAGTTTTGGGGCAAGCTCGGACGCTGGCTATGGACTGACATCAACCAGGCTCGCCAGGTGGTCGAGCAGGTTGCCTGTGAAGGCTTAGTCCACGCGATGCCAAACTACCTTGCCCAGCAGGTCCGGAGACACCCATTTAAAGACATGAATGGTCTTCTGGAGGTACTCGAACATCAACTGGCGGCGAACCAAATTGGGGAGTCTAAGAAACTGGCTCATGGGAACCGACAGGGATGGGTCGTAACCACCGAGCCCACTCGCCGCACTACGGAGGCTCCGGTTAAACCGAAAGACAGGGTGCCTGCCCCGCCATGCTGTTTCAAGTGTGGCGAGGTGGGGCATATCATCCCTACCTGTCCCCTCAACACGGAGCCTATGGACTGCAGCTGGGCGAAGGGAGAAAGGTACTGTGCGCTGTCAAACCCTCTGGCGATCACCAATAAGGGAGTGGTGTTGTTGAATGGGCACTCGGTTGTGACATTGTTTGATTCCGGGAGTAATATCACCATTGTTGCTCGCGGTTATGTTCTACCGCGACAGTGGCTGGCTCAAAAGACGAGCGTAACTTATGTGCACGGGTAGACCAGATCTTACAGGTCCGCAAAGTGTTTTATAACCTGGGAAGGGAGGCCAAAACAACTTTCCGGTTATATTAGGACAAGATTGGTCAGAAAGTAACTGCGGTAGAACTGTCGCCCCTCCTACCCCAAGATTGGGTCTGATTATGGAGGGACAAGGGGTCTCTCCGACTGCTCCCACTCCGTGCTCCTCTGCAACTGATAATGACATAGATGGTCAGGGGGAGCATTCTACGATGATGGATCCCAACCCGGAAGTGCAACCGGGTGGTGTTCCGGGTCAGGAGAGTGTTACCTCAGATCAGAGCCCTGACCCACTTGTCGGCATAGACCTCCAGTTTTGGTCTAGGCCGGCATCCTTTAAAAGAGAACAGTGGAATGACGATTCCTTTGAAGTTTGCCCGGAATGCCATCGTGTCTGCAGACGACATATTGTCAATAAATTCCACTCCACTGGGACCCTACTTTGTCTTAGAAAACGACCTGTTATATCGGGTTGCGGAACACAAAGGTGAGGTACGGAAGTTGTTGTTAGTTCCCCGGACCTACCGGCAAGAGGTCTGTGAGCTAGCGCATGCCCACCTCTTAGGCGCCCATCTCGGAGCCGAAAAAACACTGGAGAGGCTGAAACTCCACTTCTATTGCCCCGGGATCAATGAGGAGGTCAGATGTTTCTGTCAGTCCTGCCCAGTCTGTCGCGCTCCTCTAGTCCCAATTCCCCTTATAGATATTCCCTTCGAATGGATCGGTGTTGATCTGGTAGGCCCCCTGGAACCTTTGGTACGAGGCCATAAATATATATTGGTAAAGGTTGACTACACAACCCGATATCCAGAAGCGGTTTCCCTGCGAGTCGCTAACACTAAGAATATCGCATGGGAATTAGTAGGGCTTTTTTCCCGAGTGGGCATACCAAAGGAAGTCCTTACGGACCAAGGTACACCCTTTACTTTGGATACGTTCAGGGAGGTTGCCAAGTGGCTCCATATTAAGCATCTCAAAACGTCAGTGTATCACCCCCAGACAGAAAATGTCTGCCGCCTCCAGTGGATGGTTCTTCACAGGGACTTGAACCCTTGAATTTTTGGTTTTTGGAAACAGTATATGGGGCTACAAACCCCAAACCTTTACAAGTTTCTTGTGCTTCTTTTACAATATATATATATATATATATATATATATATATATAATTTATACTGTATATACATATATATACTGTATATATATATTAGGGGGCTTTGCCCCCTGTTCACTTCAGGTAATGCTTAGCAGCTATTACGTGGCCTAATGTTTGTTAAGAAAATATTCTCCACACCATTACACAACAATCACCAGCCTTTACCATTGGCAGACACTGTATCACATTGGATATAAGGATGTTGTGTTCACCATTTTCTACCCTATCCTCTGCATTTTGCTGCAGAAAGTGTGATTCATCAGACCACTCAACTATTTTCCAGTCTTAAGTAGGTCCAGCTTTGGGGATGTTGTGCCAGATGTAACTTCATCTCATATTCTTAGATGACAGTCGTGGAACCTGGCATGGTCTCCTGCATGGTTGGATGCATTGTGCATTCAGAAATCCACTTCTAGACAGCATTGTTGAAAATAACTTTAATTTTTGTATTGCTGGAGGGAAGAATTGATAATCAGTCAATTAATTAATAATTAATCTTTATTAATTAAATAGCTATTATTTTCATAATGACAAAGCTGTAAGTATTCAGACAATTCAATAAGGCTGCCTCTTTAATTTCCTTATCTTTACTTTACATGGAGTCTTTCAAAGTAGCTGAAGCACACTTGTTTTAAAAAACAAAATAACACAATTTATTGATAAACATTAAGATGATTGAAATATGGCAAAGGCTTACACATTACAACATTTATTAACATAAAAGTTTGGACGCAAGATGGACAACACAGCCAAACATTTCATGCAGAAGATGCTAGCCACTCTTTGTTTTGTGGAAATATCGCAATAAAAAAAAGAAACTCCACAAAAATAAAGCAAAAATAGTGAAATAAATGATCAAATTACTGTATTGTAGCATTTGACAAAGTTTATGAGACAAGATGGTGTTTTTATACAAAATGAATTATGGGAACAGGAAATGGTTGGCAGGAAATGACGTTGAATGCAGGAGCCGGAAACAATGTCATTTTGGAGGAACCGGAAGTGAAGTCATTTGTAATGGCCGGATGTGATGTCATGTTGGGCCATTTTGGAACCGGGAAATGGAGGTGATTATTTTTCTTCGGTTTTCCTGTTGAGAGATGAAGAGATTCAGGAAAGTACCACGTGACAACCCCTCGTCTCATGATATTTCACTCACCGTTAGGCTTTTTGACTGCCTCCTAATCGCACGTGTGTGACATGACCCCCCCCCCCCCCCAGCCCAGACTCACCGGGTCGGGCGACCTGCACCGAGAAGTCGTAGGCACGGGAGAGAGCATCCGCTTTGGCCTGCAAGGAACCTTTATGATAAATAACAATAAAAACGATAAGGTTGAAGGTCCAAAAACCACCTGGTGACAATGGGATTAGACTCCCGGAGAAGGGACATCCACTGTAGAGCAGCATGATCCATCACCAGAGTAAATTCCCGTCCCAATAGGTAGTACCTTAACTGAGTGATAGCCCATTTAATCGCCAAGGCTTCTTGCTCCACCGCGGCATACCTGGTCTTCCTGTCCAGCAGTTTCCAGCTGAACTACATGATGGGGTGTTCAGGACCATCGACGCATTGGCTCAACACGGCTCCTAATCCTGTGTCCGATGGGTCAGTCTGGAGTATGAAAGGAAAAGAAAAATAAGGAGATTTCAAAACAGGTGCTGACGTAAGGGCCAATTTTAAGTCACTGAATGCATTATCAGCCTTATCATCTCATACCACTTTTAAAGGTGCTCTTTTCTTGGTAAAATTAGATAAGGGCGTAGCACTTTCAGAGAAACGAGGTACAAAACGGTGATAGTACCCAGCTAAGCCCAGAAATGCTTGAACCTGCATTGGACGGGGCCAATTTATGATGGCATCAATTTTGGAACATTGTGGTTTAAAAGTGCCCCCACCCACCAGGTAGCCCAAATATTTGGCTTCTCTTAATCCAAAAAAAACATTTCTTTGGATTAATGCTAAGTCCCGCTTGCGCCAGTGTGGAAAGCACTGTTTTAACCTGCAATACATGTTCCTTCCATGTTCCAGAATAAATGGCTACATCATCCAGGTAAGCAGCACTAAATGAATTGTGGGGCCATAGCAGTGTATCTACCAGAGGTTGGAAGGTTGCTGGCACCCCATGCAAGCCAGAAGGAAGAACCATGTATTACCAATGTCCACTGGGTGTGCTGAAAGCGTTTTTTTCTTTAGCGGAGGCCGTTAAGGGAATTTGCCAATATCCTTTAGTCATGTCGAGAGTAGTTAGGAATTAAGCGTTCCCAAGCTGATCAAGTAAATCGTCCACTCGCGGCATTGGATACGCGTCAAATTTAGAGACCTGATTAAGTCGTTGAAAGTCATTACAAAACCTCCACGACCCATCTGGCTTAGGAACTAAGACAATTGGACTAGACCAGGAGCTATAACTTTCTTCAATAACCCCTAATTCCAGCATTCATCTAATTTCCAACTCCACTTCCGCTTTCTTTGCCTCCGGGAGCCTATAAGATCTTTCTCTGACAATTACCCCCTGGTCAGTAATAATGTCATGCTCAATCAGAGCAGTCCGTCCTGTGATATACTCATTCACTCGGTCGTTGATTTGGTTGTTTAACCAAATAATCTACAAGTCCTTTTCTTTCCTTAATTTTGTAAAGGCCTTGCCAATGTGCCAACAATTTAGAGTGGGAAGTCGGAACGAGCACCATTACACAATCACCTGGAACAAATTCCCAAATGGTGGTGTTTCTATTATAATAACATTACTGTGCATTACTGTGCTGCTTGAGCTTTCTTCAAATTCTCTTTTAATATAGGCCTAATTTTTTACAATCTATCACGTAATTGCGCGATATATTCAAGTAAATTTGAGGTAGGAAGGACCTCCTCTTCCCAACCTTCTTTTAACATGTCCAATAGCCCACAGGGTTGTCTTCCATATAATAATTCAAACGGAGGCCTGGGACTTCCCGATAGGCAGACAATATGAGAGGAAGTAACTGATCCCAGTTTCTCCCATCCTCGTTAACTACTTTATGTAACATCTGCTTTTAATGTTTGATTAAATCGTTCTACCAACCTGTGTGTTTGGGGGTGATAGACTGATGTTTTCAGATGTTTTATTCTGAGTAAGTTAGCCACCTCCCTGAACATTTCAGAAGTGAAAGGAGTCCCTTGGTCCATCAGAACCCCCTACTAGGAATCTGACGAAGTTGGCACTCGGGACACGAAGCGTAAAATTGTCAGACCTCCTCATTAATTCCTGGCCAATAAAATTGGAGCTTTATTCTCTCCAATGTTTTTACAGAGTCTAAATGGGCTCCTAGAAGAGTGAGCATGCGCTAGTTCACACACTTGTCGGCGATAAGTGCGCGGTACTAGCAACAATGCTCTCACTTCACCCCCATGTTCTGCCACTCGGTACAATAGTTCATTTTTTATTACAAAGAAAGGCAACGGTGGCATGGGATCTAGGATTGTATGACCCTCGGTAGATAATATTGCATTCCTTGCAAATTTTAAGGAATTGTCGTTCCATTGTTCTTTTTTAAAAGAAGAAGGGGTAATTAGAAATTGGGACGATAAATTTTGAATAGGGTCTCTATTGACATCAATGGGAGGGGCTTCTGCCACCACGTCCTCTCTCTTAACTGTAATAGCTCCCGCAGAGGACAATGGGACATCGACTCCTTCACACTGGGTACCTGTATCTGTCCTAGCTACCGTTGTACATGGTGTGGAGGCAGCTCTGAGTAGAAGAACTCTCCATTATTAAGCCCAAATTCTTTCCAGGAGCGGTTGCGTTTTTACTGCTGTTAATTTCTTTCCAATCTCTCCCTAATATGACTGGAAATGGGGGATCCGGTAGTACTGCATTGTCATTTTAGTCATAACATGATCCACAGAAATCATACAGTTAGCAGTCTTATAATATCAGACATCCCCATGAATACATCTTAGGCTAGTTTTTATTTTAAGCCACTGTCGCAGTAAAACAAATCGGGAATCAACAATGGAAATGTTACTCCCAGAATCGAACATTGCCCTTACCTTCTGGCCATTTATAATAACTGCACCAGTATAAGGAAGAGACAAAGGGTTAATCACAGTGGCACAATACCTTTCTCCCTTCACAAGTGAGCAATCCATGGGCTTGTTGCAATTTGGGGACAGATGATCAAAGGCTGAACTGCATGTCCCTTTTATGGACAGCAGGCTCGGGGGCTGCCCCACATGCCTGTTGGGTGAGAGAACCGTTCCGAAATCGCCCCAATATACAAGCCGCCCAGTGACGTTCAGCGACCTTGATCAAGGTGTCCATGTTTTCAGAGTTTTGCTTCCAAATTTGCTGGGCGATATTACGCAAGTAGCTCGGCCATCTTGTGGGAGTTGTTTATATCGGGCCTTAGCCAATGACAAACCTTACTCCATGCCTCGAACACCTGTGTTCTTAAAGGCCATTTGGGATCAAACTGCCACTCCCTCCATTCCCTCGCCTGTTGTTCCTGAGATATGCCGTAGCGTTTAAACACCTCAGTTTTCAGAATGTCATAGTCTGTGGCCTGCTCCTTGGTTAAATCATAATAAGCCCTCTGCGCTATCCCCATCAGGTAGAGGGCCAGTAGGTACGCCCATTCCGACCTTGGCCATGCGTTCCGCTTTACGGTTCACTCAAAAAACAAAAAATACATTTCAATATTACCATCCTCTGTTAAATATGTTAATTGGGTTGGTATTGACCGAACGGCCTCCGTCCGTACTGCGGCTGCGGCATGAGCCTCGGACTCAGCTAGCTGTGTTTCACCCATCTGCACTTTTAAAGTACGTAGTTCGCCCATGATCATCGAAAGCACTGTGTTGAGGTCCTGTTCTTCTGTCATCGTCAAAAAAACAAATCCTGCCGACTATGCCAATTTTGGAAATATCACAATTAAAAAAGAAACTCCACAAAAATGACGATTTGGGGGCCGTCCCCATATATTGTCCTACGGACAAAAATAAAGCAAAAATAGCAAAATAAATGATCAAAGTATTGTAGCATTTGACAAAGTTTATGAGACAAGACGGCGTTTTTATAGAAAATGAATTATGGTAACAGGAAATGGTTAGCAGAAAATGACGTTGAATGTAGGAGCTGGAAACAATGTCATTTTGGAGGAACCGGAAGTGAAGTCATTCGTAATGGCCAGATGTGATGTCATGTTGGGCCGCCGTAAGTGACGTCATGGTGGCCATTTTGGAACCTAGAAATGGAGGTGATTATTTTTCTTCGGTTTTCCTGTTGACAGATGAAGAGATTCAGGTAAGTACCACGTGACAACCCTTTGTCTCTCGATATTTCACTCACCTTCATGCTTTTTGACTGCCTCCTAATCGCACATGTGTAACAGTTTGTTTAAATGTGGGGTGGACTTTCTTGATTTTGGAAGTTTTTCATTTTACCATTTCACTCATAGAATTCTAGCATGATATCACAATCAAATAGTTAATTTAAAAGCTTGTAAAAGCTACAAGTTTACCTTAGCATCAGAAATGAGGTCCTTAGCTTATCTTGGCACAGATAAACACTTTTATGATATCAGGCCTTTAATGATGTCTGATAATGTGTACAGTTGTGTCATAGCCCCAGGTTTAAGTGAAGAACTTTGTCTTTGGTAGAGTGCACTCATTTTCTTTGGCAGATGGTCAATTGCCTGTGTATTGTACATAGTTTGTTGTTGTCTTCCACAGCTTACTTTTATGCTCTTTTCCTTCTGCTTCTTCATAGGGATATGTGTGACTGTTTCTGGCACAAAAATGTAGGCAGTTCTTCAGATAAGACTTCTTCTCAGTCTTCTCAGACTAGACTTTATTCCTGGTGCAACCTTGGAATGGAAGATGGATCCCAGAGATAACAATCCCATCTCAGAGTGCTTGGGGGAATTTCAGAGTCTATAACTCCAAGGGCTCCATGGAGAGTAAGGATTTATAGCATTAAAAGAGACTAAATTGTTGAAGATATCAAAAAGAGAATGCTGAAGACTAAGTAGCACTGTTGAACACCAAATGGCCATTGTTGTAAAGAAATCAGAACTAGAATTGGTATGACCGAAGAAACATTCAGGAAGAAAACAACTAATGAAACACTTTGACAGAAGCTTGAAGAAGAAAGTAATAATAGTTTACAATTGTATTGTGTGGCTGTTAAAGTGTCATCTGGAGTTTAATCTTAGCCCAGGTTTCTGGTCTTTCTATTTGTTTAATTTATTGTGCTGGATGCATTATGTGGTTAAATATGTATTTGTTTTCTTTGCATCTATGTTTTATTGTTTTTCTAATAGTATTATCTTGTTATCTCATGTTAATTATGTATTCATTTGTCTTTTCTTCTGCATATTTTGTTCTCTCTATATTGAACCTGAGGGTACTGAGACCAATCTATACTGCAGCTGGGCAACCACACCCTTATGCTATTTAGAAGCCAGCGTATCATTGTGATTTATTGTAAGTACCTCTGGAAGTTTATGATTTTTGACATATTTTTCTTCTGTTTTGGTTTTCAGTTACTGGTACTATTCAGGTCATAAAATGATTTCTTCAAAATGTCACATATATTTGTCTCTTTCTTTTTTTAAAATGTGCGTTGGTCACCGCCAGCATGTTGTAGCACACAGCAACTGGCCACCTGCATGTTCTTGCGTGCACTGAATAAGCTCCTGATCTGACTCTAAGTAACAGCACCAGCATAAATTCACACCCGATCTGACGCTGTTCGTTTTCAAATAATATTGCATTAGTGCGATGATGTTTTCACATATATTGTCTCTTTCTTTCAGGTGTGTAATAGAAACCACAGCATAGACAGAAGTGTGTACATTGTAACAGGTACACACGTTGTAAATGTAGGAAGGACGATTCTTGCATGTGTGTGAATTGTTAACATTTGAATCTGATGATTGCATATAGCGCTGAAGTTACTGCTCTGTATTATTCTATCCTCTGCATGTCCTGGAGTACAAAATAAACAGCATACAGCAAAATGTGGGGACTGGCAAGATCGGGGGAAAAAAAACATGCGATCACTGATTACAAACTGCAAGATGTTATGTGAATGAATATGAATAATATGAATAATGTTGCATCAGTGCCACAAAGTTTTCCAAAATGTACTATACAGGTCATAAAATGAATAATTCCAAATATCATATATACGTATGTCTCTGTTTTTTTTTTTGTTTTTTTTTGACATCATAGACCATAAGGTGCATGCTAATTCAGCATAAGCGGAACACTCAATAAAACTGAATAAAAAAAAATCAAGTGACGGTGAGATACAAAGAAAGCAGATTCGCCAGCGTTAGTGTCAGCTTTAATCCCTCCAGATGAGAGAATGTCCAGTTCCATTGTCTCAAAACACCACTCACATCCCCAGTTATTCCCAGTTTCAAATAAACACTAACAGCGTCAGATCCCTGGGTGGGGAGGCGGTAGTATGTATCGTGATCGTGATTTAGAGAGAATAAAAGTGAAAAAAACGGTAACTTTTACAAGTCCTATAAATTCACAGTGTGTGTTACAGACGCAAACCAAGTGTATGTGTGTACTGAATAATATTAACAATACGAGCAGCTCACTACTGAAAATGGCAAATATAGGAGTGAGTCGGGATCGAACTGTTGACTCTCGATTACAAGTCAGCAAATCTTACCGCTACACCACGGAAGCTGTTGTCTTTTCCTTGAACCTTTAGTGAAAGTGTTTGCTTGATCTTTGGACTTCAGGCTTCATACATTATATAGTTTATGCCTACATTTTGTCATTTACTACTAAAATATGAAAAACATTTCTGTTTTAAAAACGTGTTTACACAGATTACTGTAGAAACGGAACACACATGAAATGCGTGTGTTCCAAATAATGATCTATTATTTCCACTCTAAAACTCCACTTTACTCCTAGATAATCAATTGGCATGAGCTGGGAAAAGTTCGTGCACGTTCTAAGTCGGTGGGGGGATGGAATAGCCGGCTGCTTGCAGCTTGTCTTTATCTGCACATTTAGAGGACAAAAGATGCTGGCAGAGAGGTGTGAATGGATTTAAGGTGGGCAGGATACACAAGTTTTTCCGTAGGCTCTGGTAATTCTAGTGTTAATGCCATGCCATTTGTTTTTCTGTGTGCACCACCTTTTTTGTGAACAATTGCCTTGTACTAAAGTCTCACTGCTAGGGAGTGTGTCGACAAAAGTTTGTCCAAGATCTTGATCTGAATGTTGTAAAAATATTATTTTGCCATATTAGTTAGTTTTCTTTAAGATTTCTCACAGTTATTAAACTTTCTGCATGCAAATTTTCACTTTGATTGTTGTTTACATGTTTGTCCTGTCATTTAGGAATATTTTGACTTACTGGCTTTTGTGATCTTTGTCCTTTTGACCGTGGTATTTGTGTCTCACATTTCCTGGTCGATTCGAAAAGATTTCTTTCTGCCTTTTTCCAGTCAGTGACAAAAAAAGGGTGGACCCATCCGATCAGACATGAAAAGGAATTAAATGTGGGTTGGGCATGTGCTGAGAGTGAATGGCCTGATGAAGGAAGTGATCAAGGGAAGATTTTTGGAGAGAAAAACATGATAAAGGGAAATAACCTGTGGGCAAATGAACAGAGTAGCTGAGGACAGACCAAAATGGAGGAAAGAAGTGCTTTTCCGACCTATCTAAAGACAGATCACTTGCTGATGATTTTATCACAGGAAACTCAGAAAGCAAGCTGACCAAATGTTGGTAGAGCTACGGAATGCAAGTGGGAGAAGTACATCTGTTTTTCTGAAAATTGAATAAAAATCCAGCAGTGTCCAATTTGTTCTACCGTATCTGTAGCATTTTTGCATTAGCTTGGTAGAGCTTCACTTTTCTCCTCAGCGATATCTCATTAAAAGGGTCTTATTAAAGGTAAAAAAAGGATTCACATGACTTGTCTTGATTTTGGCCTTTACATCAACAAAAGCTGAAATGTAACTATAATAAGGTCAAGTAGATATACTACACATGTAATTCTGTTAATTTGCATTAAGTGTGCCTACATCTGTACATTTTGTATGCTAAGGGGTAAAACACTGCTTAGTTTAAAATTATGTTAGCAGAAAAGTCATTAACATAGCGTTGCATTATAATGTACATATTCAGAGATATTTTATATTGGTATTATTCTTCCTAGGATGACTATTTTACTTAGTGATTAGGACTAGTATTAGTATTTTCTGCTAGATCCAAAATGATAAGTATATCCTATTGATCACACAACGGGTACCTGAATATTTATAGTAACCTAGTATTGTATTTTCAACGCAGTATGTATAGCATGTAACATGTGAAGAAACATTTTCTTTTTCATCTGTTTGGATCCAAGAAAAGTGCCCAATTGGAAATGAGAACCTCTTCAAATAGATGGGCGTTTTAAAAACAGAACAAAAGATTGAATAAGCTTATAAAATTTGCCAACACAATCCAACTCACTGCTTGATCCTCCTGCCTTTTCTTTCCAGTCATCAAATGTGTAAGGCCCATCAACTGAAGTCTGCTTGAAGACCCTCTAGAAAACATATAGGACAAAAGAAGCAAATATACATTTCTGCTTGCAAAAAGCAACACCAATTCTCTGCTTTAAAAACCACCTCTGCCATTCCAGTTGTCTACATTCCATCTTCTAATCAACATTTCACATTGCTGGACATGATATTAAAATATAGACAATTTTTGATTATAATATAATGAAAAAAAAGTGCATGTGCTTCCCTCTTATCTCTACATTAGTACATTCACTTCAGCAGTACAGTTTTAAGTACTTCTGTACCACACTGCAGACTATTCTTTTTTTAGTATAATTAAAACTGCCTCTGCACAAAGCCAGCCTGTCTGTGTATTTAAGCTTTTGACAGAAACCTCCAGCAATTAGACAAAGATTGCTCAAGTAAATTCTCCAAATCTAGTCTAGGTGGGTTTTGCATTTATCTCCACATGATATGCACAAATTAATCTGAATTTAAAGTTGGAGCCTAACCCAAAGCAAATAAATGTGTTTGGAAATTTGTTACTTTCCAAGTACTAAAAAAACGTCTATACAATATTAATTTTTGCTTAACCCTGATTTTATATTCATAAAAATAACTTTAAATTTAGAGCAAAGACAAAATAGCTTTATACAGAGAGCAAATAATGTGAAAGTACAGAATGCATAAAAAATGAATGAATTTTTAGAGTCCCAGAAATAGTTGGGGTGCCAAGCTGTTTAATATTTTTTTCAAAATCAAAAAGCTGTGCTGAAATAAACAGAGGGGGCTAAAACACAAAGTATATGTTTGCTTTGTCAATCTTTGAGCTCCATCCTGCTGTGAGTTCAGGTCAGAGTGTTATATGACCTAGCAGGGACTATCTCTTATACTGTCTGTTTTTATATCCCAAATGGCAGGGCTTGTGAAAGCAGCATGGGTGTGGTCAGTCAGCTTCCTAACTTGTCTTGTCTGTGCTGCAGAGGTAAGAGACAAGAGTGTTAGGGACATCGCCCCCTCTTGCCCTTGGGTGGTACCACATATCATGATCAGAGCCAGCAAGGTGATTCTCAGACATACATGAGTGACAAATGTTATTGAAGAATTATTTTACAAAAGGGTAAACTTGGAAGAATAGTTATATATTGTAAAGGACATAAACTTTATCTGCCTGGGTCGGGATTTTAGAGAATGATGACTGCAAGTAAAGTCAGATATTGTTCATTTTCTAAATTTACATTTCAAAGCTGTAGCTATTGACAGAGAGAATTGACTAGCTCCGAGACATTCAAATGCAAATCAGGTAACCATGTTTTGTTTTAACCTGCTCTCTTATGTTCAGGGTTTTGGCAATCCGAAGTAGAAACTACACCAACTACCAACAGAATGCCACTCCTTATCATGACACATAAGTACACATTCAAACTCACTTGTTAAGGGTAAATTTAGACTTGTCGATCAACCCAAATGACTATCTTTGGACTGCGCATTTATTAAAATCTTGCCTTGTGAATGAAAAACCAAAAGGAATTAACTCTTGTGAATCTGTCAATTAACAATTTGTAAAAAATAAACAAAAAAAAGGACATAATATTTTTTAGTATTTAGAACAATTTATTATTGCCTGAGGGGAAATTGTCTTTTAGCATGTGTTTTGGGGGTCAGAGCACAAGGTAAGCCATTGTACAGCACCCCTGGAGTAATTTTCAGGTTAAGGGCCTTATTTGATGGCCCAATGGAGTAGGATCATTTCTGGCAGTAATGGGATATGAACTGGTAACCTTCCAGATACCAGCACAGATCTATAGCCTCACAGCCAATCACTCTGCCATAATAGTACCAACTGCCAGTGCCCCTGTCCTCGTGCACCAGCTACTTATACCATTCAGCCAACCTCCCAGCTGCCCAAGACTAACCTTCAAAGAGGACCAGATGAAGAAAAAACTACGCAAACCCAGTCAATTCAAAGCTGCCATACCTGATAGTGTAGACCCTAAGGTACTGAAGGAGTGCACCGGGTAATGTCATTTTTCAATATATCTTCAGTCTGACTTTGATCTTACAGTATAAAACAACTTGTGTGTTACCTGTCCCCAAGAAGGTGTAGCTGAAAGTCTTAAATGTCTAAAGACTGATGACTCTGATCTCACACATTATGGAGACCTTGGAAAGGCTGATATTGGCTCATTTGCAACCCCTGGTTAGAACAGCATTGGACTATCTGCAGTTTGTCTACCAGGACCACATATGTATGAACAATGTTGTCATCTTTCTGCTGAATAGAGCCTGTTCCCAACTGGGGAAACAGGGAAGCATGAAGATATTGTTTTCATACTTCTCTAGTGCATTTAACACCATACAGACCAAACTTCCGGGGGGGAAATTCCAGTCAATATGTACCAATGTGCCCTGGATAATGGACTGCCTAAATGACAGTCCACAGTTTGTGCAACCTAAGAACTGTGTATTGGACATGGTCATGAGTAGCACAGAGTCTCCCTTTCTTTTTACCCTGTATATCTCAGACTTTATATACAATAATGAATTGTGTTGTCTCCAGAAATTGCCACAGCCATAGCTGAGTATATCAGTGTTGTGCTGGACAGTAAATACTAGACATTAGTGAAGAACTTTGTTGAAAGGTGCAAACTGAAACACCTATAGCTGAATATCAGTAAGACGAAGTAGACAATCATAGACTTCAGTTGGATCAAGCTGGTTCTGCTGTTCTCATCAGTGATGAAGATGTGGAGGTGGTGAGGACATACAGATACCTCATGGTGCATCTGGATAACAGGCCTGAGTGCAGGACAAACATTGAGGATGTCTACAAGAAGGGTCAGAGGAGGCTGAGGTTGTTTGGTATATGCAGGCCACGCGTATACATTTTCTACCAGTCTGTAGTGACCAGTGTATTTTTTATGCAGTAGTGTGCGGAGAAAATGGCATTAGGGTAGGTAATGCCAACAGACTAAATGAACTGATTAAAAGCCTGGTTCAATCAGTATATGTGCCAATATACTGTGCCGATGACTGACATCCTGTACTGTGAAATCGTAAACCAAAAGTATGTGCAGTTCTAATCACTTTACACTTAGTTAATACGCACACTTTTTATTTTTTTAATTAAAGATAATTCTTGTTATATGTGTAACAGAACCTTGTTAGCATACTTAAGAATATTTTAATTCTTGTTATATTTATATTTGTTTTTTTTTTGTCTTCTGCTGTAACCCTGCAACTTCCATTGGGATTAATAAAGTTATCCTATCTATCTATCTATCTATCTATCTATCTATCTATCTATCTATCTATCTATCTATCTATCTATCTATCTATCTATCTATCTATCTATGATATAAATGTATAGCCTTTTACATCTATTTATCTTTCATGACTTGAAACTGGGGATGGGTTTGGATGAAGCACAGTTAATAATCTCTCTTCCTCTGCAAGCCCTAGAATGAACGAGTGGCCCACAACAGAGCATTGACGTCACTTTTGCGCCATCCTGAAAGTCCAGACCATTCTAGTCCCCTCCCTATATAAGAAACAAGATGGCTGAAAGCTGGTGTTTATTTTGAGACCCGCATCAGCTGGAGCCACAGTAGCTCCTTCACAAGACCACTAAATTACTTTATTTTCAGCTACACTCTTTTTCTTTCTGTTTCATTTTATGTAGCCTTGGTAAATAGGGATCTCCAGGAGACCCCAATGCTACATCTTGTCTTGTCTCAGTTCTCTCCATGATAGATTTGAGAATGGTATGGTAAAGTGTAGTGCAATACAAATAAGCAGGTTTAAGAGAATTATATTATTAATATAGACAATTACTAATTACAAAGTATTAAAGAGCAGGAACAAAAAAACACGCATGTATTAGTAAAGGAGTTTGCATGTTCTCCCCGTGTCTGCATGGGTTTCCTCCGGGTGCTCCGGTTTCCTCCCACAGTCCAAAGACATGCAGGTTAGGTGCATTGGTGATCCTAAATTGTCCCTATAGTAGCCTTCATTTGCCAAAAAAAGAATTATTGTCTCACGTGGTTTAGGAAAACTGGTCCTGGTGGTTAATCAGATTTAGGAAAACTTTGTCAACTCAACGTCAAGTTTAGAATAACTGAAGTTTAAACTTTCATTGTAATTCAATAACTCATTTTAGAAAGATGTAGGAACCCCAGGATAACATGCAGCTAGCACTTAAACTAACTACACCCATACCAGCAGAACATGTTTCATTTTTACCCAGTATGTGTCATTCAGGTTTTCCTACTGGAAGTCACACACAGAATTTGAACACCAGGAGCCTAACCTCATTTTCTATCCGCTATTCCTGCTAAGAGTCAAAGTGTAAACAGTCTAGAAAAGGCAGAGCAGGCTTCTTTTTCATCACAAAAGCAATCAATACCTCCACCAAGAGAATACCTGATCAGTCTTGGGCCACCTTTGTCATGTCCTGAGTCTTCCCCCTTCTCCTTCCCAATGGGCAGTGTGCAGTACATCCCCAGTAGGAGGCCTCTAATAAGCATCCTGGCTACGTGGCAAAAGCACATAAATTCTCTTTTTTAAATCTAGAAGTTGTTCAATTTTTTCTAAGATCCTTCCAAATTACCAGGCTACCAAGGAAGTCACTCAGCATAAACTTCTCTTATGTTCTGATCAAATGACTCAATTTCTGCTCAACGCTCTTCACTATTTAGTAGGATGATGGCAAGGCTGATAATAAAATCTAAATACATAAAATTATACATAAAGAAAAAGATACCATAATAACATAGAAGGAGACAGCAAGTCTATATGAGTAAAGAGTGATTTAGGGGTGGGCTTCCTAGCTATTCCTAGATGAATTTCTATTAAGTCAAAAAACATGAGCCGCCAGTATTTTTAGTATATCTAAAGTCTCGCCGAGTACCATTTTGGAATTTCTCTTTCTGTGTGAGAAGTCAATGGCATCACCAACATATTATATTATAATGATGCCTTTTAAAAGAACTCTTTTCCAGTTCAGTCAAGGCACAGCATTTTGTCCATTTTTTTAGCATGTCAGTTTATCTTTGACAGCATAACGAATACCACTATGTATTTAATGTCATGTTGCTTATGAGATTTTTGTCAATCATCTCCCTCACCACAATCCCCCCTCCATTCCCCCAACTCCCCGGAAACAGCTTGCTTTCTTTTGCTGAAGTCTTCACATTTGCCTTCTAGTTTCTCCCAGATTTTAACAATTTACAATTGGCAACTGCCATCTCGCAAAGGTACCATCATGTGCCGTAGGGGGATCTTTTGATTAGCAGAATAAAATAGATACAGCTCTGTGTTTTTTTTTTTTCCTTTTTGTGCATCATCACTGACTATTTTTTATGCAAATCATTTTAACTAAATAATTGGACCTTGAAAGAGACTGGAAGAAAGCATGCCTGAAAGGCAGTTCCGCAAATTAATATGAAACAGGAGACATCTGAAGTCATGACCTGCAGATACTAACTGAGAGCCCAAACATTTCTGATTTTGTAGAAGTTGAGGGTCACCGCACAGTGAAGAAGCATATAGCTGCCATTGTTCACTTTTTAACGTCAACAACTGCTGTTCACTTCTTTAATGTGACTCCTGTATTAACCACTGTTAAATCATGCTGCATTACATGCTTTCTGAAATATCATTGTGTTATCAGAGAAGGGATGGGTAATGTTTTGCTATTAATATGAAGACAAATTTCAAGTAAATGTTCTCACACTATGAGCATCCTAATTTAACTAATAGGGAACTAAATCTATTGAGCTCATCCGAACTCAAAAGCATCGTTTTAGGCTCCAATCAGCTTCATTAAGTCTCGAAAAAACTGTATTTGCTTTAAAAATGCATTTATTATAATGCTTGACACAGCCACTGAAAGAGTTTCTTGCTCTGGACTGCAGTGAATCTGAAACCCAGTGGATAATGATAAGAAGGCGCATACTGTTACTGATTAATATTTCGAAGACCGCGCATGTATTCCGAGCCTGTACTCTGCTATATACAGTATGATTAATTTGAATTAAACTGAACATTAGTTGAAACATCATTGTGAAACAAACAATAACAAGCGCGAATCTTCTTATTAGTAAAGAGATCAGCATTGTTTTGTAACACAGAATGCCTGCTGATTAGACAGCAGGAAGGAGATCGATGGAATGCTTATTCATAATCTTACCTTGTAAATTCAATTCTACTTTTCCTGTTTTGTTATGGAACTGAATAGTTTCAAGAGGGTATGAATGTGGGATTTCTTTGGCTGAAATTAATATAATTGGCCTTTGGCAAAGACAATATATTTGTTTTTTGTGGTCTCTCACTGTGCTCTATACACATGACTACTACTACTGTGGCCAAGAAACATGAATGTGGAAGCAACTTATTGAGAGGGCTTTTTAAACGGATACTCCTGTTTAGAGCGGCCACATACTGTAGACAGATCCCTGGTCCAAGACAAAAGAGGTGCCGAAAACCACACACATTTTGACATTAAAATATTAAGCAGTTAGGTCAAAGCTATTAAATGGTGATATTGATAGGGTCCTCTTGGGTAATAGCTACATATATGCAGGGTCTGTTAAACTTCCTCTGCATCAAAAACACAAATGGTAGGAGAAGCTGCGTAAGCCCTTATGTGCAAAACCGATTGAAAGGACCTCATTTTGGGTCACGTATTGTGTCCATCTTTGTTCCATTATGTACTAAGTACCTCTACATGAAATTTTCATTATTGTTAAGTTAATGAAATGCTGCTACCACTGTCATTCTGTGCTCCTTTTCATACATTCCCAGTCTTTTAATGTCTTAATTACGCGCAGGTGTTATTTTGCATTGTTCTGTTATTGAATATCATTGTTGTAATTAAGAAAAACAGGTGTGCCATACACACAGGGAATATCTGCATAACACTGGGTCAACATCAAGAGTGGTACAGTGTACTGGTTAGGAAGTGTGGCGATGGATGGGCGATCCTGGGCTAAAGAAGGCTGTCCTCAGTGTAGCCATGGTGGGCTCTGCTAAATTCATACCTAAATAAGTGAGTGAAATAAAGGCTTGTAGTATTTGTTAACAATGTATCTATGCAATAACCTCATTATATGGATGTTATTATTTAAGAATAAGCGTGCATGTAGTGTGCAATCAAGTGACAAGAACTGAGCAGACGTTATAGGTATATTTTTAATCCTTCATGTGCTCATGGGTAAATTCAGTTTGGAGTTACGAGGAGCCAGTGACTATCCCAGCAGCACTGAGTGTAAGGCAAGAGCAAATGTGATGAAAGTTAAGCAGGTCTTTGCAGGCCTCAGTCACACAGCCAAGCAAAAAAAAAGAGTGTGCTGCATGCAATCCAGTATCAGAAACCTACAAATGATAGTAGTAATAATTATTATTATTTACATTTATATAGCACTTTTCTTATTACTCAAAGCACTTCAGTGAGTGGGAAGCCACTTCAACCACCACTAATGTGTAGCATCCACTGAGTGATGTGATGGCAGCCATTTTTGCGCCAGTACGCTCACCACACATTAGCTGTTAGGTGGTGAAGTGATGAGAGAGAGTGCCAATTAGAGACAGGGGATGATTAAGAGGCCAGGCTGACTAGGCTGTGGTGAGCAATTTAGCCAGGACATTGCGATACTCCTTACTCTTTATGAAGGACGTCTATAACCACAGAGAGTCAGAACCTCGGTTTTACATTTCATCCGAAGGATGGTGCCATTTTTACAGCACAGTGTCCCCATCACTGCAGTGAGGCATTGGAATCCACATTCAGCGCACAGGATAAGTGCACCTTACTGGCCTTACCAACACATCTTTGAGCATCAACCCTAGATGGTCTCCCATCCAAGTACTAGCTGGGCATGAAAATGCTTAGATTCAGGTGGATAGCCTGAAATGCATGTGGTATGGCATGTATGAGTTTAGTTTTTATATTTGCTATAAAGACTATTTTGAAACAGTCGGGGATGGCAGAAGGACTAAACATATTTTGTTAATTGAGAAGTGTTACTGACATACAGTATTTCCGGTGTTCAATGTTAAAAATGGTAATCATCTGCAGTTAACCACACTCACCGATACTAATCAATCCACAAATTCAAAGTAAAAATGTATAAAACCAATGCATTACCTTGACGCTGTGACACGAGAATGATAGTTTCTGCCTATATGTTAAAACATCTGTACTAAACTTTAACTTGATTAAAACTAAATCTGTAATCTTTGGTCAGTTCTTGTCATGTAATCACACACCACATTCGTATTTAATCTCTCCTTCAATGGTTGTCATTAGACAACTGATGTTACTGGCAGCAGAAGGCAATATCTTTGTGAAGTCATACAATACTTCTGTGAAATAACACAATATGTACCGTACTGTGAACTAATGCAGTAGTTATGCAAACTAATGCAATAACTAATACAAAATAGCACAAGACCTTTGCAAAATAATGCAGTTCTTTAGAAAAATAACACAATACTTTTGTGAAATAATGCATTTTGTTTTTGCAGTAGTGAGAATAAGCTTACATAGCTTTCTTCTAAATTAAAGAAAAAAATTATACAAAAGGTTAAATCAGATTCCTGATATAACCTGAATATGCAGCACCTCACATCAATGAACATAACTGCTCAAAAAAGAGTTAATTGAACTTCAACTGCCTGTTCCAAAAATGTTATACTGGGGCTCTGATCTCTTTCAGATTTCAATCTGTTATTTTTGTTTATTGATGTATTTATGTATTTTTTTGATGTGAGTCATTATGCACACTTTACAGAGGAAAAGTGCTTCAAACATCTAAGCTTTTTTAATAAACAGAAAGATCAAAAACGTTGTGTGCATCTGTTTTGGAAGCACATAATATTAAAGTGAATAATAATAACGGAAAACCAGTTGTCTTCTCTATAGCATTACAAAAGTGTGGGTGGGCTGACCTCTCTCAACAGCGCAATCTCGCTTGTCCTCTAGTGGTTTCAGTAGCGGGCACACTTCTGACCCTGATGAAGTGATAACTAGATAACAGATGAAAGAATTTATTGTGTGACTAATAACTGACCAACTAGTTTTACTTCTCGTGGGATTTTCACAGTTCATATCATTGAATGGCTTGAAACTAGCCATTTGCAAAAAATATTTTGGCATTAGATTTTCATTGAATATTTAAAGTAAAATTACTAGTAAATAAACAACAAAAGGTATTAACCACAACATAGCAATTCACATAAATCACCTGACAAATCCAGTGAAGGTTATATATTGTTTGCAAGAAACAGAACATTTCTGAAAAATCTTAAGATCTGTGAAGTCATATGGAATAATTTTTCGATTTTCAAAACTACTTTCAAACAAAATAAACACACACACACACACACACACATTATATAAGTCTTACAAACCTATTGAGCCCCTTGTCAAATTCTCTGACTTTAGCAAATAAATCCAATATATTTATTCTCTGTGATATTTTCATTTCAAATTAATTAACCAGGAGAAAACCTACATAGAACAGCAGGCCAACATCACTGCCAAACACAAACAGCTAGGACACACTTACCTGCAAAGAATTATATTTATTATTGCTGAAAAAGTTGGACCAATAGAATATTAAAATGTTGAGCTTGAATACTGATAAAAATATTATTTTTCTTTTTGAGATTTTTTAACACAAATGATTTGAGTTTCACTAAATATATCACAGAAAACAAATTCAGTTTAGGATTTGTTCTGTAAATTAGAGAAATTAAAATTTTTGCAAGGAAATATATACTGTAAATGCTGTGGACTTTAGGGGGTACCAGTGAGCCCCGAACATCAGACACAACTGCCACAGACAGACACAGTTCCATGTTCAAACATAGTAATTTTATTTTATAACAATATGTAGACAGACTTTTAGGTCAGTCCACAAAATAACTCAAATGCCCCTCTGTCCCCTTCCACCTCCACAGTGCCTGTTGTCTTCTTCCTTCCAACTCTGCCTCATCTATGTGAAACAAGGTGGCTCCTTTTATGCTGGACCCAGGAGTACTCCCTATGTCATGACATAGCATGGCAGAAGCACTTCCAAATCATGCAGAAGTTTCCCAAAGTAGGGAGACCTACTCCTAGCAGCACCCTCTGGTGGCACCTAGGGACCAGAACAGGGTTAACCTTCTGAACTACAGGTCTCACAAAACCCTGCAGGAGTCCAAACTGGGACCATACCAGAGTATCCCTGAGGGATAAACTGTCCTCAGCAACCAGTATCCATCCATTATATGATCGTCCTAACTGGGATAGGAACCTAGAGTCATTATGGGAACTGAAAAGTCTACTTATGCAGGCTATCCATTATGGCCTCAAGGGCTGGTAAGGTATTGTTCATCATCCCAGACAAGATGCCTGTCCATCCACATCTACAATTTATATATTGTATATACAATGGAAATAATGAGACGAGACACCAAGAGAACATTAAAAGACCCTCAAAAATATTGCCTTTAACAGGTGTGATGGCACACTGGCCACTTAGAAAAATCTTTAAAAAACAGCATTTATTTCTATAGCACATTTTCATATGAAACATGTAGCTCAAAGTGCTTTACGAGATGTCAAAAAGAAAGTTACAAGAGAAGAAAAACAAATAAGAGTAGGTAAGTATATTAATGATTAAGTAACAAAGAATAAATAAATCATACCAATTCTTCACTAGAACACTTAGCCCAATCGATTCATAAGAATGCTTGTAGTGTATATATGTTATAGAATACAGTATTTAATTAAACATATATAAAACATAAGGCCTTGACTTGTCTCGGTCAAATAGATGAGTTTTCATATACCATTATTTTCTTCACTGAAAATAGGAAGACAAATCAAATATTCCTATTGGTTCTCATTTTTTTTAAGTAAAATAAAATGAAAAATACAAAAATTGTATTTTGAAAACAATAATTATAGGATGATGAGTTTCTCTTGGGAATTTGCCATGATTAACATTCCAAAGAGTTCATGTTGAAAAAGGGCACTGCGAATCTATTATGGTTTATTCATTAGTATATTATTTCTTATTTCTTAATTTTTTTAATAATTTAATATTATACAACAAGCAGTAATATTTCAGTCACTCACTGTTTCTCTTGTTTTTGAAGCACTATATGTGCCCTCTGTCTACTCTTGGATCTACAGTTCTCACTAAGCCGCAGGAATAGATTATCCTTCTTTAGCTGATCACATTTTGCTTTTAAGATGACAATCAGTGGAAATTTGCTGCGCTCGCCTGCTGATACTCGTGTGCAAGGGCCCCATTTCAGTGACAATGTAAATTAATCGCATGACAAACTGCACCGGCTCAGAACAGAACATGCCTTAAGTATTGCAATTGTTGTTTTTTATGTTGTGTTGTTACTTTATTTTCTATTTTTTTGGGTAGTTATTATTTTACTATTGTATTTTTCAAAAAGAATGTCAGGCCACATCTATGTTACAGTACAGGATTCTTACAATAATTATGTAGGTGTGTTTTCTAGAACATCAAGCTAGCTGACAGAGGGAAGAACACTGCTGCCTTTTCCCTCATGAACGCTATAGCATTCCTTGTTTTCTTGAAGAATTTTGTTGCTCTTTCAGGATGCAATCTACTCATGCAAGCTTGCTGCAGTGGGTAGAGTCTGCAAAATGTGATATTTGTTTTAAGTTTTTAATGAAAAAATGAATTTAAAAAAATAGCAATCAGCTACGTTTCTCCTAACCAATAAGGGAAAAGAGGCCGGGATTATGAAACATTTACTTGCTGATTAGCCTCTTTACAATAAAACCTGCTACCAATATTAAGAGAATCGTGAAGAGTTCTGAATTCAGACAGGATGGCATTCCTTGAATACAATACGTATCGTTATCGTAACGTTACAGTTTATGGAAAGCACAAAGGCCGGCAGTGCAATTTAAACCACAAACTGACAGCCCTGACTGTCTGCGCACGTCCTGATCTTGAAACTTGTCCTGGCTACAGACATCTGCTGAATACACAATACTAATATGTAAGGAAAATGTGATATTATTTTGGGTCTGCGTTAACAGCATGCCATCCAAACTCCTTTTATAGTTAACTTTTTTCCAAGTAAATAATTTCAGGCATATACTGTACATTTATTGGTTCATATTATCATTGTTGTAACATGTACAAAGTACCGTAAAATTTTTACGTGCATTTGTAAATCAACATGCAATAAGTTGACACTTTCCAGTATTATGATTAGTGAGTAGAACTACCTTACCTCAAAAGTTCTTGTTTACTCACACTTCCTTAGCCAGTAGTCATACCTCATGCACTTCATGACAGGTATTCCATCCTGAAGCTAAGCCTGTTTGGGCCCAGACAGTACTTCGATGGGAGACCTCCTAGGGTTGATGCTGGAAGAGGTGTTGGTGAGGCCAGCAGGGGACACTTACCCAGTGGTCTGTGTGTGCATCCTAATGCCTCAGTGCATTGACAGGGACACTGTGCTGAAAACATGGCAGCATCCTTGGGATGAGACATAAAACCGTGGTCCTGAATCTCTGTGTCATGAAAGGTCCCTGAACCTCTTTTGTAAAGAAAAGGTGTTTCCTGATGTCCTGGCTAAATTGTCCATCATGGTCTGGTCATTCTGGTTCCATTATCATTCCCCACCTCTGATTGGCTATATCTCCCTCTCACCTCTTCACCACTTAATAACTAATGTATGATAAGCGTACTGACAAAAAATGGCTGCCACTGCATCATCCAGGTGGATGCAGCACATTGATAATGGCTGTAGTGACTCCTCCCTCGCTTACAGTGTCTTTAAAAGCTCTATAGAAATGCAATGTCTAGTGTCTTAGCTGGAAAATTTCAGACCATAGGCAGACTACAAAAATGGGACAATAATATTTAGACCAGCATGTCATAGATGTGATCATTAATAGAATATTTTTGAGGCAGAAAAGACAAAAAGATAAACTTATTATCAGACATCTAATGTGTCTCCTCCTTCCCACGTTACAGATGAAGGTGTCTCAAATATACTAATAAGGTAACACTCATTGCTGGACTGAAATTTCAACATTAAGCAAATGTGAATACTAGAAAGGCAAAAGAGCATAATAACAATAAAACAGGAAAACATTAACAGCTGTGAACATCAACAGCAGTTGTCCTTCTCTGTCTTAAGTGACACTTCTGTTGCACAGTTCCAGTGAGCCTCTGAATCTACATTTAATCATTCATTCATTTTCCACCACACAGGTAACAGACTTAACAGTATGTTCCACAAGTCTTTTTCCCTGGGCATATTTGCCAACTCATACTGTAGGATTTCATAGCATTCCTAGGCCATCTGGGAGATATAATCCTTGCAGAAGTTCTGGAGTCTTCCCTAGGGTCTAAACCACGTCAACGGCTCCTCTTGATGTGAAGGGTCAGACATTCTACTCCTGAATGCCTAGGCTTCTCACCCTATCTCTAGGGGAGAGCTCAGACACCCTGTGGAAAAACCTCATTTCAGTTGCTTAGACCTATGATCTTGTCCTTTCGGTCATTACCCAAAACTCATGACCATGAGGACATTAGGTGAGGGTAGGGGCATAGATTGACTGATAAATAGAGAGCTTTGTCTTCTGACTCAGCTTCTTCTTCATCACTATGGAGTATTATAGCAATCACATAGCTGTGCTCACCATCCCTTTTCCCCTCACTTGTGAACACTCGTTAAACTCCTCCACTCACCTCCCACTCAGAAAGGACAATCCACCTTTTTCCTACTGAGGTAATAACCTCAGATTATGAGGTACAGATCCTGAACCTGAATCTATAGTTGTGGCATATTTTACCTTTCCTCCACAAGGAGCTAGCCAGCGGGACACATCTGAGAATACTGATATCCAGGACATTCCAAACATTCTCTTTGAGGTTACAATCAGGAGAGGAGGCATGCCAAGGCAGCACCTTCACATCAGCAGTTCTCAGGACAGTTGTGACCACAGCAGTTGAGAATTTGATGTTGCAATATCTTTTAATAATGTCATTCGATAATTTTACTATCTGATTTATTTATGTCATAATTCATCTGACATTTTTACATCACTGGCACTGGTGGCCTAAACCATTGTTAAATGCAGTGTCTGTCCTTCACACCTTACATGAGGTTTACTGGAGACAGTCTTCTTTATTGGCCACTCGCCGACACTACTTCCACTGCTCTGATTTTCTGTGGCTCCTTCTATGTAGCTCTTATTATCTTTTTTCTGTCGCGTCCACTGTCTGAACATTCATGTAGGCAACTCCACCTCATAATGGTTATGTGGGATCAAGGACAACACCATCTGCATTTACTTTCCTTAATTCCATGAAGTTATCCAAGGAAGGATCTTTCCTGAGATTGCCAGTGGCCACATAGATTTACAGTAAGCAGAAGAACGAGTCTCAGGCGTTCTGCTATTTAAGTCTTTCATCCTCTCTCTCCCTCTCTCTCTTTCTCTCCTTTTCTCTCTGTCTCACACAACTCACATACTGTGATGTCCCTGGACACTGACAGACACAGACCGAGGATGGACTGGGCAATGAGGACACAGAACAACAAGAGCAGGTGCAAACAGTGCATAGTGCTCTTTATTCTCAAAAATTGGGCAATGTCAAAAATCCAAATCTCTATATGTATAAAATCCAACGTCTTTTTATCTGTCTCTCCATCCATCTGTCCGTCTGTATGTCTGTCCGCTTTTCATGAGAGAACTACTTAATTGATTTAGATCAGATTTTTTCCTATAATTTGCTTGAACATTCCAGTTGATTTTGCAACTTCTCTCATTGCGCTAAGTATTATAGTTCGATTGCGGCACCGATTTATTCCTACGAATCCAAGAGACAGGCTGTGAGCCGAGGGGAGGGGGAGGCGGTACCTCAGGAGTAGGGAGTTGGGCGGGGCCATCCTCACTCACGCGCCAGCCTCCGTTCAAGTCGCTCTACCTCTCACCATGTCTTGGAGCATACCTTGCTTCTGCTTAGCTAGCAATACCTGCTTGTTCAGCAGACATTATCATCTAGAGATAAGTTAAAGAGTAGCGTCTGACGTTTTTGAGAGAGAGATCACAGACATTTTAGATAGTACCTGCTCATTGGCAGAGATATCATGGTCATGTGCTCTTCTGCCCACACGGGGGACGCTCTCCCATCAGAGCTAAACATGATCAGATACAGTGGCAACATTTGAAGTTGGAGGGTACCTACCTTCCGCTTTGCCAGAGATACCTTGGCAACTTTTTACATTTTTGGCAAAGAGATTACAGCTACATTCTCACACCTGATTGCAAAACCAAAAATATTATATATCAAGAGGCCATCGGATACGAAAGCTATCAATAGAAATTTTTAAAGTTTGTCCTGTTTCATTACTACGCAAGTGGAGCCGCGAGGGACAGCTAGTCTTCAATAAATCTATATATATAAAATCCCTATGTGCGTCCAGGTGTCCGTGTGTGGGTGTCTTCTGATGAAGTGCGCATGCGCGGGGCACGGTGCAACGCGCAATATTACTGTCAGAGAAAGTTAGAGGCGTTTTATGGAAATACAAACCAGTATTACTGCGAGAGGAAATTAAAGGTACACAATACAGTGACGCATATTACAGCCACATACAAGCAAGTATTACTGTCAGAGGATATTAAAGGCATATTACTGACGCGCACGCCTGTATTACCGCCAGAGAAAATTAAAGGTATATTACGGACGTACAAGCCACCGGACGTACAAGACGGTATCCTTCAATAAGGGCGCGCACAGGCATCCTTCAATAAGGGCGCGCACAAAAAGGCGAGCCTCAAAAGGGCGACCTCAATTGGGTGCAGCGAATAAAGGCACGCGTAAATAAAGATCTGCACCTTTGTTGCTCTTCACATATTCCAGAGCCATTTGAACTAAATTATCTACGAATGCCTTTATTCGCCGTGCTCAATTGAGGTCGCCCTTTTGAAGTTCGCCTTTTTGTGCGCACCCTTATTGAATAGAGCCGTACAAGACATTATTACTGTCACAGAAAAGTAAAGACACACGCGGCAGCCCACGAAGAACGGTCAGCTCAGCAAGTAAACATCAACAAAAGAAAGGCTGAAAGAAAGAAAAATACGACCAACAAAAAGAATGATGTCAAAGTCCCTTGCCATTTAATATAGACTGTTCCTACTAATGTTTATGCACTACTGTTCTAGCGCCCGTTATTGTAACGGGCTAAATAACTAGTAAGTAAATAATCCAATACAATTTCTGCATCAGTGAAGATTAAACCAAGCAAAAAATAAGTTAAGATCCAACTTTAAAACCATAAAGATATATTCAGTTTCCTTTTCAAAAATGTCACTCTCCAAGCCCATCATGTCTTTCTCCATCTATCTCCCAGGCTCACCCATCGGATCTTGACAGCCATGCTCCCTCATTCAGGCTCTTGCCCTGACCACCTAACTGTGGCCTGTCAATGAATAGTCTGGAACTAATTGAAAATGAAAAAAAAAAATACAAAATAAAGCATAGGACTTTCTTACTGAAAGAGCTACTTTTTGCAACAAAGAAGGCTAGAATGCCATATTGAATTGCACTTAATTTTCTTTGTAACACAAAAGTGCTTCATATTTTGACACTTGTTCTTGTGTATACACCTAACAAAACCATGACCACTTCCTGTGGACTGAGCGATAGCAGCTCATTGAAGAGGTACTTGCATAATCAGGAATGTCTTCAACTGGGAGTAAGTCCTCTGGATATGAAGTGAATTATGATTTGGCATAAAGTATGTTCAGAATTCCTTTGGTAGTTCCAATTCAGTAAAAACCAGATAGCACATAGATATTGCAAATATTTAATTTTTTTACATTTTTTTATTGATTTTATTGTCATCATTCCATACAAATAGATAAATTTTTACGAAAAATAGGATTGAAAACAAATCAACCCCCCTCCCTAAGAAAGAGAGCATGGCCAACAGAGTAAAACTTAAAGGCTAGTAAACATAAATAAATTGATGAGTTTAATAGGTGGATAAAGATAAAAGGAGAAGAAAAATTAATAGGAAGAGAATCTACTTCCTCAGTGCTTTAAGAGCTTATTCTAAAAGATTATTGATTAGATCCTGCCAGGATTTGAAAAAGTTCTGCACAGATCCTCTAAGTGAGAATTAGATTTTTTTCCAATTCCAAATAATATAAAACATCAGTTACCCACTGACTTAAAAGAGGAGAGTTAGGATTCTTCCAGTTTAGCAAAATAAGTCTGCGTGCCAATAGTGTAGTGAAGGCGATCACAGTTTGTTTGTCCTTCTCCACTTTAAGCCCATCTGGTAGAACACCAAACACACCTGTTAATGGGTTAGGAGGGATTGGGACACCAAGGCTGTCTATTTAATTTTTTCATAAAAATATTTTGCAAAATAACATAATTATACAGTGCACCTATGAAAATAATTAGAGGAAACATTGGTCACTAGCGAAAGTATTTTAGACTTTGCCAGTTTCCTTTTGGCAATGTGTATAATGCCTATGAAATGTCTGAAAAATTAATTGTTTCATATTTTGATGTCCCATTTTTGGCATTATATAGATTTCCTTGGCATTCAACACAATGCCTAACTTCACACATTACACCACAGAAAGCCTTCTTAAGTAGCAGGACATGACCTACTGCACTAAGGTAGTTCTTGTTCTAAAGTTTTAACCATACGTTTTAGGATAAGCACTTGAGCAGTAATAAATTATATTTACTTTTGTTACTGTACAAGCAAATGCTTTTGCTCTTTAAAAAATACAGCTTTGAGAAAGTAAAGATTCTACTTTGTTACCTCCAAGGCAGGTCATTATAAAATACAATTGATTTCTTATGTACATGCAAAATTCACAATGTATAATTAAAATAAGACTACACACAAGTATTGTTGGAGTGTAAAGTGTTTAAATATATGACACATTTACCGTGCACTTCTTTCCACTTGTGTAAGAGGAAGCATGTCACTATATTGCAGTGTGACGACCCAGTTTATTTGCCAAGAACTGAGTATGTGCTGTGATAGACGGCTGGCAGCTCAACCTGGCTGGGAAGTCCAAATAATAAAAGGATGGGGGAAAGCAGCTACTTTGGGACACTACCTAACCCCAAAGCGCTAGATGGCAGCTTCCCTGGACTGCAGCGGTGTCCCGGATTCCCGCAGGACATTATGGGACATGGAGTCCGACAACGCAGCCCTGCTGGGTATCATGGGTGCCGCCAGGGGACGCTACAAGAAGACCGGAGGAGTCATGCCTCATCCATAGCCCGGAAGTACTTCCAAGTCACAAGGACAGAAGCTCCGAAGTACTTCCTGGCAGAAAAAAAAGCAAGTTCTCCATCTGACACATCTATATATCTTCTCTACACCTCCCAGCAAGCGTTGTCTACTATCTCCGGAACCTGGCTCGCTTGATGGGTTGACAGCAGTCCTTTAAATAGTCCTTAAACCAGAAATGCTTCTGTCCATGTGACTTGCTAGCACTTCCGGGTCACGGACTATGTAAAGGACTGCTGTGAGCCCAGAAAGTGAGCCAGGTTTAGGAATTAGTAGACAATGCTTGCTGGGAGGTGTAGAGAAGATATATATAGAGAGAATTATGTTGATCATTGTGTTTATTTGCCTGTTTATTGTGGCTGTGGTGCTTTGGGCACTGTTGTCAAGAAGACAAAATATTAAAATACTTCTTGGTGCTTTAAACCTGTGTCCTGTGTGTCTGTCTGTTGGATTTAAAGGGGCAACAGTGCCACCTGGTGTTCACAGTGCCCAAAACGATCACACATTAAATCTAGTGTGAAGTGACTTTATGTTTTTGAGAAACCTGTGCAATGGAGGACACAATAAAAGGTGTTGGTATAGCAGCAGTTATGGCAGCACTCTTTGTAATGTAGAGAAAGACCACACTTATTTATGCAGTGTAAGCTTTATTTCGCAAAAACTGTGGAGTTATCTGCATACAAGCACACTTCCTCAAATTTTACGAAAACATGTGGAAGTAAGATGATATAGCATTTAGCAGGATGTTTACAATAATATAGCATAAATGATAAATACCATAGTTAATGGAATTAAAGATATTACAGTAACATTTTAATACACAAGCAGTAAGAGGGGACCCACAATTCGGCGGACCCCACTCCAGGTTAAAGAAAAATATATTATATACTTTTTAGTAACTGACAAGTCTGAATTATTTGTGATTTTGAAAAAAAAATTAGTTTCAGTCTTAATGATTCTTCCCCATAATTTTTGTTTCTGACTGGGTATATCAGGTCAGCTTATGGTGGTGTGCTTCAAGGATGCTTTTCTCAGCAGTTCAGATTGTTTATAAAAGTCATTAACTTTATATAGAAGGTGTAAAATAAAATGTCAGTGTCCATTGGAAAGTGAAAAACTTTGAGCATCTGTCAAGTGATATGAGAAAAACACATACTGAACCAAAAACGACATCTTTTAGTTGTGAAAGCGACATAAAAGGACGATACTGTCCAACTTACAGCCCTCTATGACACATCAACATTTATTGTTATCAAGTGCTGTACATTGCAAAATACACCAAAATACACTGCCAATGTAGCGAAGAGTTTAAATACAAGACGTTTGTAATGTGTTTATTATAGGAATTACAAATTACTGCTTAATACACCCTTAAAAAATTAATGTAAAATACAATAAAAAATGCAAATTTTAAAAGTTAAAAACTGTCGCACAATTAAGGATATAAATGTGTTTAAGATAAATGTATATATATATACATAGTTTAAGCGATTTTTTAGTTGCCAATGTAGGAAAATAAGTGATCTCTTTCTGATGGACCACCCATAAATGCCAGATAAATTAAGGAAATTGATGTAACAACAAGAATTGATCGGCTGAAGTTAATTAATTGGTTAATTATCAGCTTAGCATTTGGCAATACCAATAATTAATTTGCAATTTGGTAAAACACCCACCTTATTTTCCTTACCTTTCCCTATAGAAGATATTTCCTAGACTTACATCAAAATAACTGGAGCACACTTGTTTCAAGAAATAGAAGTTATAAACACAAGGATTACAGATATAACACTGCATATAAATTGCAATGACTACGGGATGACAGTAATGACACACAAACCAACTTGAGGGAATGCGACCAGGGAGATTTATTTCGATCCAACAAAACAACACTCCAGATACAACCCAAACTTTCCCAAAAACGCTCCTTTCTTGCGCTGGCTCCTATTTAACTCCTGCCACACTCAGACTCTTCCCGGCTTTCTTCGTATTCCCAAAGGTTCCCGGAAGTGCACTCATTTTGCTTGCATGTCTTACTGTTCTCCATCTTGCCTCTGGACCAACCTCAGCAGCCAACTTGCTACCACAATATCGACATAGAAGACAAAACGCAAGACACACACGTCAGGCAAACATGTAACACATAAGAATCTGTCTCTTTCCTGGCTATTTAGAGTTCTACTTTATCTTGACACAGATAAACAGTTTTACGATAACAAGTCTTTAAGGATGATGTCTGATGTGTGGAGTTGCATGTTGTTGCTCCAGATTCAAGTAGAGGACTCTCCTCGCGATGGAGACTTCTTTACTACATGGTCCTTTTCCATGATGTGGTGTGATGCTGCCTTCCTCAGCTTGCTGTGTTCTCTGCAATTTCAAAGACACTTTCAAGCACAAGAGTGTAGGTGTTGAAGTTTCCTTTGTGAAGTAATGTGGCTTTTCAGTCTTGACTGAATGACTGCTTACATGTGTGTTATTTTGTCCATCACATGCAATGGATGCAATGCAGTTCCAAGCCTAAAATGAAAGTCCATTTGGGTGCTTTTTCATCTGAAGTGGTCTCGGCAGAGGTGCCATCTGAACTCAGATTTGCACTTTTGTTGTCAGGTGAAGTACAAAGCTGACCAAATTGATAGTAGAGCCACACTTCAGCCATTCACTTAGTGTTTACTTTGGAATGCAGGAGGGGGTGCAGCTGAATTTCTGCATCTCTGTTAAATCTACTGTTTTAACAAGCCTTTTGTGCCATTAAAAGCCTAGCCAAATGGGCAATGCCTACTTTGTCCTACACCATCGCGAATTGTTTCAATGTGCAAAAATGTTCAACGGATAATTGTATTGCAATCGAAGCAAAGTAATTACATTTAAAACACTGAATGCTTGTAATATATATACATGTATTATGAAAATATTGTAGTACCCATTTTTATGTAAAATTTCCTATTCTCTTTTTTAAAAATTTTATATAAAAAAAAATCAGCACTCTACACTAAATCTACCATTTATTTTAACACACGGGTCAGTAAATAAAAGAACAAAAAGAATCAAATAAACTAAATTGTTTATTGATATTTTATATTTTATTAAATTTAGTAGTTATTAAACCAATATAAACAGCTTAGCCAAGTACTGTCCTTTAATCAAAACCATTTGATTTAATGATAATGCTAATAGAATTTTAATTGTATAGTGAATTAATTTTACTGATATATATATAGAACAGTCATCAGCTGCCAGTAATTTAACTGTTAAATTATGGTCATTTTTTTAATATAATAATGTTAATTTCACATTATACTCGAAATGAAAGATAACATTGTTAGGTTAATGTGCCTATATCATCTTCTTCTTCTTTCGGCTGCTCCTGTTAGGGGTTGCCACAGTGGATCATCCTCCTCTCTTAGCATCCTTCTCCCAATATACTCAGCGTCTCTCCTCAGCACATGTCCAAACCAACAAAATATGACCTCTCTGACTTTGTCTATAAACTGTCCAACCTGAGCTGACCCTCTTATGTACTCATTCCTAATCCTGTCCATCCTCATCACACACAATGAAAATCTTAACATCTTTAGCTCTGCCACCTCCAGCTCTTTTTTCTGCTTTCTGGTCAGTGCCACCATCTCCAGCCCATATAACATAGCTGGTCTCACTACCGTCCTGTAGACCTTCCCTTTCACTCTTGCTGATATCTGTCTGTCACAAATTACTCCTGAAACTCTTCTCCACCCATTCCACCTTGCCTGCACTCTCTTTTTCACCTGTCCTCCACAATCCCCATTACTCTGTACTGTTGATCCCAAGTATTTAAACTCATCCACCTTTGCCAACTCTATTCCCTGCATCCTCACCATTCCACTGACCTCCCTCTCATTTACTCACATGTATTCTGTCTTGGTCCTACTGACCTTCATTCCTCTCTTTTCTGGAGCATATCTCCACCTCTCCATGGTCTCCTCAACCTGCTCCCTACTCTTGCTACAGATCACAATGTCTTCAGCAAACATCATAGTCCATGGGGACTTCTGTCTAATCTAGTCTGTTAACCTGTCCATCACCATTGCAAATAAGAAAGGGCTCAGAGCCAATCCCTGATGTAATCCCACCTCCAACTTGAATGCATCTGTCAGTTCTACCACAGACCTCACCACTGTCACTCTTTCCTCGTACATATCCTGTACAACTCTTACGTACTTCTCTGCCGCTCCCAAATTCCTCATACAATACCACAGCTCCTCTCGAGGCACCCTGTCATATGTTGTCTCCAGGTCCACAAAGATGCAATGCAACTCCTTCTCTATAGTTTTTCATCAACATCCTCAGAGCAAACATTGCATCTGCGGTGCTCTTTATTAGCATGAAACCATACTGCTGCTCACTAATCATCACTTATCTTCTTAACTCAGCTTCCACTACTCTTTCCCATAACTTTATGCTGTAGCTCATCAATTTTAATCCCATAGTAGTTATTACAGCTCTGTACAACACTCTTATTCTTAAAAAAATGGTACCTGTACACTTCTTCTCCACTCCTGCGGTATCCTCTCACTTTCCAAGATTCCATTAAACAATCTGGTTAAAAACTCCACTGCCACTTCATCTAACCTTCACTCATTCTCTTCATTCATCAGCCTCTCAAAGTACTCTTTCCATCTGCTTAACATCCTCTCCACGCTTGTGAGTACATTTCCATCTTTATCCTTTATCACCCTAACCTGCTGCACATCTTTCCCAGCTTGGTCACTCTGTCTAGCCACAGGTCCTTTTCTCCCTCCTTAGTGTCCAACCTCTCATACAACTCATCATATGCTTTTTTTTTAGCCTTCGCCACCTATCTCTTCACCTTGCGCCTTATGTCCTTGTACTCTTGTCTACTTTCTGCATCTCTCTGACCATCCCACTTCTTGTTCGTCATCCTCTTCCTCTGTATACTCTCCTGTACTTCCCCATTCCACCACCAGGTTTCCTTTTCCTCCATCCTCTGTCCAGAAGTCACACCAAGCACCCTTCTTGCTGTCACCCTTAGTACTTCTGCTGTAGTTGCCCAGCTGTCTGGTAACTCTTCACTGCCACCCAGTGCCTGTCTTACCTCCTCCCTGAACTCAACCTTCCAGTCTTCCTTTTTCAAGTTCCACCTTTTGATCCTTGGCTCTGTCTTCACGCTCCTCCTCTTTTTGATCTCCAGCGTCATCGTACAGACCACCATCCTATGCTGCTTAACTACACTTTCCCCTGCCACCACTTTGCAGTCTTTAATCTCCTTCAAACTGACTCTTCTGCATAGAATGTAATTTATCTGTGTGCATCTTCCTCCACTCTTGTACGTCACCCTAGGTTCCTCTGTCTTCTTAAAATATGTATTCACCACAGCCATGTCCATCCTTTTCGCAAAATCCACTATCATCTGACCTTCTTCATTCCTCTCCTTGACACCATACCTATCCAATCACCTCCTCATCTCCTCTGTTCCCTTCACCAACATGTCCATTGAAATCCTCTCCAATCACCACTTTCTGTCCCTTGGGTACACTGTTCATCACTTCATCCAACTCACTCCAGAAATCTTCTTTCTCATCCATCGCACACCCAACTTGCAGGGCATATACACCAACAACATTTATCATCACACCTTCAATTTCCAGCTTCATAATCACCACTCTGTCTGATACTCTTTTCACCTGCAAAACACTCTTGACATACTGCTCCTTCAGAATAACCTCTTCCTCATTTCTCCTCCCATCCACACCATGATAGAACAATTTGAATCCATCTCTGATCCACCTGGCCTTACTCCCCTTCCATTTAATCTCGTGCATGCACAATATATCAGCCTTCCTTCTCTCCATCTTATCTGCTAACTCTCTCCCCTTACCAGTCATACTGCCAACATTCAAAGTTCCTACCTACCCTCAGTTCCACTCTCTGTACCTTCCTCCTCTCCTCCTGCCTACAGACACGTCTCCTCCCTCTTCTTCTCCTTTTTCTTCTTTGGCCAACAGTAACCCAATTTCCGACAGCACCCTGTTGGCTAACAGTACTGGTGATGGCTGTTGTAACCTGGGCCTTGACCGATCAGGTATGGAAATCTGTATTGCTGTCTGCATATTGATCTGGCAAAATTTTACACTGGATGCCCTTCCCGACGTAACCCTCCCCATTGATCTGGGCTTGAGACTGGCACAAAGAAACACTCTGGTTTGTGCATCCCCTGTGGCTGGGTTTTACAGTGCCCTTATCAAGTCTGCTAAAATAATTTTGATTTCTTTGATAAAAGAAAAAACAACAAAGTCTGCATGTACATAGGCTGTGACGATATGTAAATCTGCCATTGTTGCCAAGTATTGTTGAGACCAAAGCAGTGTCCAGTTATGTAAAAGGATAAGCTACGATAACAGACAACACTATTTTGAAAATTGCTCTCCCCTTCAGGATATAATGTATAAGTGAGGTGCATTAAGCCAATACATCGTTACCTAAATGTTTATACATCTTATTACTTGTACATTAGTAAATTTGGCATATTTTGTAATACAATAAGTTTTTGCTCTCACCCTTTGAGAAATCCATTTGTTTCTCTGACAGCAGCCAAGAGCTCCACACTAAGAATTATGCCAGTTGTGCTTGTGCAGCTCCTAAATATTGGTCACATTGAGGTCTGCTAACAACGGCTGCATCCCCTCACTGGTGACTTCATAGCGACTCCATACATAACCAGCAGCTGATACTTAAATATGTAGATGAACACAGTGAAACAACTGACAAAATATGCTCTACCTGTACGCGTTAATCAACAATCATTTTTTGTGTGAGAACATTTCTGCTCCACCTACCCACATGTTTGTTTGTCTTTTTCAACACTTTCATGTATTGGTGGGAGTGCAGCACAAATAAAAGAATTTGATTTCCTAAAATGTATTTGCAAATTGTGCTTGCCTAATGTTATGTTTAAGCCATGTTTATGTTTAAATTCCTTTTTATGTGTTTTTGATTATCATTGTTTATGTTAATGTTCTTGTTTACTAGTTATGCAGTTTATGCAAATTTTACTTTATTTCTGTCCAAGATTTATGATTTATCTTTAATTTTATAGTCTTTAGAGGCTTTATTTATGTCTTTTTTCCATCCATCCATCCATCCATTTTCCAACCCGCTGAATCCGAACACAGGGTCACGGGGGTCTGCTGGAGCCAATCCCAGCCAACACAGGGCACAAGGCAGGAACCAATCCCGGGCAGGGTGCCAACCCACCGCAGGACACACACAAACTGTAGTATTGATTTCTGATGTATTTTTATTTTTACAGTATATCTTGTCGATTAAAAGATCATGCTTTTATTTTTGCTACTTCGCAACGCCCTTTTTCTTTTGCATAGGTGCCGCCATATTCTGTGTTTGCTGCTTCCTGTTTCTATGGTGATTCTCCCATAAGCCTCTGTCAGAAAGAGACAACTGATGTCATAATTAGTGACGGTATTTTAATCACTATGTATGAACTCATTTGTCTGAGATTAAATAATTTAAACCTTTTTATACATACTATTACTTTTATTTCTGGCTTATTGATCCTCTGCTTCGTGTTATTGAACTTTGATTTTTGGTTGGAGATTAGGACCTTTGAATGATCGGTTATACTTGTTGGTATTATAAAACCCGCTTGTTATTTTGACCATGCCCCTATATCTTGGTCCTGTTCATAAATTCCTTTCCTCTCTCACTGAGAACAATTTCTTGATTATTTAATTCCTGTGTGCATACTTTTGTTATCCTTTTGTTCTCCTATGTTCCTTGAACTTTGCAGGTGGGACACCTCAAGAGACAGGGCTACCAATATCTCAACACAAGGAACCACCCCAGCCTTTAAATGCAAGCTGAAAAAGTGAGTTCCTTGCAATTCATTGAGCTAAGTTAAGTGAATATTGCCATTTATTTATTTAGACTTCTGGTTTTGAGAGTTGTTTTGCTCCAGTTTATGGATTAAGAGTTATGGAATTAGAGTTGGACTTGGTTTCTTAGCAGTATTATAATTAATAACTACAGACTTTATTGCTAACTGATATTTAGGGACTAATTATGTTTCTCCTATGCATTTGGTAGAAGAGTGCATAATAATTACATTTTGAAAAGTAATTGCCATATGTACTGTATATAGTACACTGTTTCTTCTTGTTTGTGTATGTCATTTAAATTGCTTTTGATAAGTAAAATCTATTGTATTGCTATGCATATTCTGTTTATGCTTTCCAAAGCACAGCAAGGATATTTGAGAATATTTACTAATTTAGGTTAATTCTAAAGTAGCTAGAGTGTTCTTTTACTTGAGTATTTTTTCACAGCATACTTTTCTCTTTTTACTTCAGTAGTTTCCTTGTCATATATAGTGCTTTTCCATGTTCTTAAGTAAAATTTTGCCTAAATAAAAATATCTCTATTTGATTTGCATTTGTGGCATGCAAAAAGTAATGAAAAAGAATTTCATAAAGCCCATTTCCATAGTTTTTATGGTTAGATCGCCAACAGCTAAAAGGTCTTTCTCATGGTCAGTAGGAATAAAGAGCCCTAGCCATGAGCCTTGTGACAAAAAGTTAAGTGCCAGAAGAAAGAAACAAAACTAAATGAACCGACAAACAGTGAGTAACACAGACTATTTTTCTTCCATTTGTTATAACTGACCCAAAGTTTCTGGTCTGGCTGTTCCTTCTGTGGTCTCTTTATTCTCTTGTTTGTTCCTAACACACTTCAATAGCCTGCATGAAAGAAAAAAAAATGCTCTTTACAAAATCCTGTTGTCTTCCTTGACTTTTTTTTTCAGTGTAAAGGTTAATTTGTTAGCTTTTCATAAACACACTCTTCCTGTCTAGGATATTTTTTCAAATATTTTCCTTCACACTTTCACTTTTAAGCAACCATATCTCACATTAACTGAGCAGTAAGCAAAAGAAGGCAAATATCTTGATTGCATCTTCATAGGATCAGTGCTAATTTAGTTCATTTTTCCAATTTCCGTCAGTTTATTGTGATTTCAGTTGATTTTCCAATCCAGCTCTTCTTTCATCCTACTACACACAGTGACAGATCTTAGAAAGCGATACCCTGCTTTATTTTCAGAGGAGAACATTTTTTTATAATGGGTGGTTTTCTTTTTCTCTTAGGCAAAAAAAGGAAGCAAACAGAGTATGAACAGAAGGGACAGTGCGAAGCCAGAGGATGGTGTGAAGCAAGAGAGATCTGGTGTGAGGGCAGATGAGAAAGAGAGAGAGATGGTCCACTGAGGGGAAGAGACAGTTTCAACAGGGAGATTTGGCAAGTTAGCAAGACTTCTGTTGGGAAACAAGTGTTTCAATGGGACAGATGGAAGATTAATCGTTGTGGTAGCACAACGTGCAACTTGGACTTAGCACCACCAAAGGTTGTAACCTCTACTGTCATGTTTAAATGGACTTTAGAGGTTTTCGCGCCTGATATTTTAAATTCTTTCTACTTTTATTCTCTTGGTGATTTTAAACTGTCTTGTGTAATTCAAGTTACTGTTGTTTTTCTTGAAATTGCTGACGTGTCTTTCATTGTGTGTTTACTCACCGCCCAATTTAAGGAAACCTGTGTGCTATTATCTTTAAAGTAAAGAATTAATGTTTACATCTAGTTTAATAATTTTATGATTAAACTTTAAGCCTTTTAAAATAATTTCAAGAGTTCACAGACCCTTGATAAAACTGGGTGGCATAGTCAGATATTTTAACTGTGTTTAGGTTAGATTACCTATAATTGTGACTTAAACACCCATTACATTATACTGTACATAATCTCTGAAAAAGAACAAAATGAAAGTGAAACTAAAAGAGCAAAATCCAAAACCCTCCGCTGTCTCTTTTTACTTTTTGGTATCCAACTGCAGTGGAACACTGCACTGCATCATTATTGAAGTTACCTAATGATGTAACTCCAGAATCATCAGCCTTAGCAGTTTCATAACAGAAAATGACTTGGATAAACTCTGATATGACATAATGCCCAGGGGGGGCTCGGGTTTGGCTTTGTTTAAATAGTTTATGTATCCGTGAACTACTAAAGACCACTAGCCTCAAGTCATTTACTTTCTTGGGATCATGTTAACTGTAGTTTGTTTTTCTTTCCTTTACTGCCGTTTATTTATAGCATTAACAAGTTTTAACAACTTTTAAGTTAGTTTGTTTATAAAATTGTCGCTTTTAATCATTGTTCTTATTATTATTACTAGTTTTATATGATTTCTCAAGAAAATTTTACTAGAACCCATTTTTATCTGTATGATAACTTTTACCTTAATGTATGTTCTATTGAAATTTTTGCAAAATACTTTGAGTTTCATTCGATAGATAAAATGTCCAAAATAAATACATTTATTATTATTATTGTTATTTCAAGATTACTAAGAGAAAAGAGTCACAGGCATTAGCTTTTGCTTGTAAGAATTTGCAGACTCTTCTGCTCCAAAGAAAAGAGCTGACCGGGAGATGACATGAAAATACATTTAGGCTCTATGAGATACCAGTTACATGACTCTCATCTCTTCTGTTTTGTCAGTAGCATTAATTTTACACACAAGACATCCTACCAGACTGTTCCAAGTATATTTACAGGTATTTCATTGTATCTGTGTTTTTATAAAATCCTATTGTTATAAAACATATGGGTTGTCTGATATCCCGGCTGGTGTGGACAGTTCCTTACCTGTGATAATGAAATCAAAATGATGGATGGGCATTCAGACTGGGTTAGTAAGTGGTACCTTTCCCGGTCTGGAGAACTATTGAACGTCTTCTAAACCCAACTCACTCAATGGAGTTCCTCTTAAAAACTATTAGTGAAACTTGTGAGACTTTCGCCATATATTTTTTAAACACAAAATAAATGACATTAGAAATAATATAGTACATCCACCAAAGTTAATCTGACTGAATCCTAGTATTCCATTTTAAGTGAGTTAAATTATTTCAGGGCTGCCCTTTGTCACCGATTCTGTTAATAAATTTTATGGACAGAATTTCTAGGCGCAGCCAGGGCGTTGAGGGGGTCTGGTTTGGTGGGCTCAGGATTGGGTCACTGCTTTTTGCAGATGATGTTGTCCTGTTTGCTTCATCAGGCTGTGATCTTCAGCTCTCTCTAGATCGGTTCGCAGCTGAGTGTGAAGCGGCTGGGATGGGAATCAGCACCTCCAAATCCGAGACCATGGTCCTCAGCCGGAAAAGGGTGGAGTGCCCTCTCAGGGTTGGTAGCGAGATCCTGCCCCAAGTGTAGGAGTTCAAATATCTCGGGGTCTTGTTCACGAGTGAGGGAAGAATGGAGCGTGAGATCGACAGGCGGATCGGTGCGGCATCCGCAGTAATGCGGGCGCTGCATCGGTCTGTCGTGGTGAAAAAGGAGCTGAGCAGCAAGGCAAAGCTCTCAATTTACCAGTCGATCTATGTTCCTACCCTCACCTATGGTCATGAGCTATGGGTAGTGACCGAAAGAATGAGATCGCGAACACAAGCGGCTGAAATGAATTTCCTCCGCAGGTTGTCTGGGCTTTCCCTTAAAGATAGGGTGAGAAGCTCAGTCATCCAGGAGGGGCTCAGAGTAGAGCCGCTGCTCCTCCGCATCGAGAGGAGTCAGATGAGGTGGCTCGGGCATCTGATCAGGATGCCTCCTGGACGCCTCCCTGGTGAGGTGTTTCGGGCACGTCTAACCCGGGAGGAGGCCCCGGGGAAGACCCAGGACACGCTGGAGGGACTATGTCTCTCGGCTGGCCTGGGAACGCCTTGGGATTCTCCCGGAAGAGCTAGAAGTGGCCGGGGAGAGGGAAGTCTGGGCATCTCTGCTCAAGCTGCTGCCCTCGCGACCCGACCTCGGATAAGCGGAAGAGGATGGATGGATGGATGGATAAATTATTTCTACTCGAACTACGTAGAATCATTTCTCAAGTGAAACCCTCCACCTGCGCCCTTGACCCAGTCTTCCCCGACTGTCTTAAGACTGTCGTTGTCAAAACCCTGCTCAAGAAAAAAATCTTGAATCCTTGGTTTTTGACAATATTAGACCAATATCTATCCTACGTTTTTTAATTAAAATTCTAGAAAAGGCAGTCATTATGCAGTTAAATGATTACTTCCATATTCATTCTGTTCTTGACAAGTTAGGTTTTAGAACAAATCACAGTACAGAAACCCCATTGGTTAACAGTGTTAAATTTGCTGATAAAAAGTAAGAACAAAAATACTCGCCAACAACATTTTTTCTGTTAGGAAAATGTATCAAAAACTAAAAAAAAACGCTCTTTTAATGATGAAAACTAAGTTGAATGCTTTTAAAATCATAGTTGAGGAAAAATAAGCAGAATGAAAATGTTACAAACACAGTCCATCAACAAATAACAAGCATGAATGCTGTGGTGCAATTAAAAAAAAAACTTGTATGCACGCTTGTGACTGGATAACATTAATTTGGGTGTCATAGGGATATTATCATGTCAGCCAGAATCCTGCTCCACTCCACTCCATTATATGGGCCAAGATGACTGTTGGGCGAAAATGGTGGTCAGACATATGGACCAACTTTAATTACAACGCTGACCAAAATAAAACCTAGTGTAAGCCATGTGGAATGAAGCTTACAGGAAGAACACCACAAACCTGAGAGGCTTCTAGGTGGCGATTTGCCCGACGCCAATACCATTACCTCCAGCACTCGTTCACCCTGGTAATACTAATGCGTCAAGTGTGATTGAGGAAAACGTTCCTATTAATGGGGATTTAGAGTGGGGAGGAAGTGGACAAGACTTCCTTGGAGGAGAGTGATGGTGGACGGAGAAAGGAAAAGAATTATGATATTAAATTACCAGGTGATAAAAACCTGTGAGAGGTATTTCGTTAATAAAATATCTTTGTTTGAACTTGTGACTTTGTAGTTTGATTGTGTCTGGGTTTTTAGGGGTGCTAATGCACCTCCTACAGCTCACAGCATGAATAGCAGAATACATCCATAATATTCCTGTATTATCATAGTCTGCTTCAAGTCTGTCACCTTAAATGGCTATATCTGCAAATTTTTCAGGAAAGGATGCTTTAATTGCTTTATATTTGCGATTCATCGGTACAATGATTCTGACATAAATAATTGAAGGGAGAAGCCCCAAAAATGAACAAAGCTACATCACTTTCCAACAGTAATTATATTACAGCATTTCGTCAATTGCTTTGGAATTTTCTTTTAGCTTGCAACACATTTCCTGTTCATTAGCTGCAAAGAGATAAACATTTTCTTTTTTTATACCCTGCTCTTGATGATCTGACTCTTATGTTCTCACTTCATCTTCTTTTCTTGTCTGTTTTTCATCTGTATCATTTCCCTCTTTTCTTTGGTGAATACAGTTTCCTTAGAGTGACAGTTCTGTTAATGGCAACTTAAAACATTCTCTATCTTTTTGACCATGTTCATTCTGCTTTTTGTAAAGTAATTTGAATTTTCTCTCTATTGTTAATCTTCAGTCTTTTTTTTTCTGCTAATCATCGTCTCACCTCCAAATGTATCAATATTCATTCTTGGTACTTCTGTCCTGTCAGGTTTATCATTAACAGCTTAACAGTACTGTACCATGCTGCAGTGCTCTCAGTCTTTTCCTGGTGATATCCTCATCCTTCACTTCTTTTGAAAGTATGCAGTTTATGTTTTTGTACAAATTTCTCCCTATCTCATTCTAATATCCATTTGTATATTTGTAATTTCCTCCACAATTATTGGCACCCCTGGGAAAGATGAATAAAAATTATTATAAAAATTTACCTTTGTGTGAATTAATTTAATCTCATAAGACATAGGTTCTGCCTCCACTCTGCACAGCAGTCACAGTACCAGTGTAGAGGCTGGCTCAGCAATACTTGGGAGATCCCGTGAAGTCTCAGGATATCCCACAGGGCAACTCGATCAATAAAAATCAACAAAGGCTGCAAAGAAACTTATATTACAATATATTTGCATTTGCACACCATGAGAACCATCAGTGCCAGCATGCGTTCAATGGTAGATGTCTTAGGTGTAAAACTAAGTGCTCACATATGCAACTGAGGGTGACCCTAGCAAGGACCTTACCCGGCGCCAAGAGCAGTTTTATCTCCCTATAGTTGCCACAATCCAGGCGATTACCCTTCCCTTTCCAGACAGGGACAACAAGTCCTGTTTTCCAATCAGTTGGGACAATGCCCATCTCCCAAATGGAAGCAAAGATTGCTTGCAGTGCATGGAGAACAGCCTTACCACCAGCCTGGAGAAGTTTACTCCAGATACCAGAGATCCCTGCAGCCTTCCCTACTCTCAGCTTGTTCACCGCCTGTGCAATCTCAGTGAGATTTGGGGCGGGGGGGGGGTTTGCTAATTGGAGGATCAGTCTCAAGAAGTGTGGGCCCAGTAATGTCCAACATCCTTGCCAGAGGCTCAGCTTTAAAAAGCTGCTCAAAGTAGCCAGCCTACCAGATCACAATTACAGTGTTATCTGTAAGGACCATTCCATCGCATGCCTGACTGTGAATCTCTGAGGAACAGATTCGGATGTGCGTAATGCTTTGATTCCTGTACAACAGTGCATAGTCTCTAGACAATTGATGTTGTGTCACTTGCTCAAAGATTCCTCTAACAAATACCTTCTTATCTGCCCTCAGAACCCTCGCAACCATCATTCTCAGTTCCTGGTTCAGACCAGAGTTTCCATCAAGCCATGCATTGTGACTCCTCTCGATGACATCCAGGGTGCCCTGCGAGATGAAACATCTCCTTCTGGGAACACTGGCAACACCAACACAACCCTCAGCAACCTTCAGGGTCTTTCTAGTTGATTCTGGGGCTCATCAGGGGTGTGTTCTTGCTCCTACTCTGTTCAGTGCTTGCACAGACTGGGTGTTGGGCAGGGTTGTGATGTCCAGTGGCTGTGGTGCATCTGTTGGTGATGAAAGATTCACTGATCTTGACTTTGCTGATGATGCTGTGATCTTCACGGAGTCAATGGAGGTTCTGATCGGGGCTCAAAGAGAGACTTAGTGAGGAGTCTGAGTTTCTGGGCTTGCAAGTGTCTTGGATGAAAATCAAGATCCTGGCCTTTAATGACCTCTTGGGCACAGCCATCAGCAGTGTGTCTGTCTGCACAGATAGTGTCAACATTGTTGAAAGGTTTATTTACCTCAACAGCGACATTCATGTCCCTGGTGGCTCTTCCTATGAAGTCACAAGATGGATATATATATATATATATATATATATTTATATATATATGTATACTATATATATGGATGCTATATGGTTGATATGGTTGTGAGACATGGGCACTATCCAGTGACCTGAGACGAAGACTGGACTCCTTTGGTACTGTGTCTCTTTGGAGAATCTTTGTGTACAACTGGTTTGACTTTGTGTTGGACAAGGGGTTGTTCACACAGCCCCAGATAAGGCACATTGCCTGCATTGTGAGGGAGTGTCAGCAATGTGATGCAATTCCCCAAGGGTGACCCTGCTCACAGGATCCTCATTTGTTGAGGATTTGGACCAGGCCAAGGGGATGCCCACGTAACTCGTGGCTGCGGCAGATAAACAGTCATTTCCAAGCTGTTTCGTTGTGTAGTGGGTGTATGCTCTCCAACCTGACCTGACCTGGCTCTCCTAACATAATCATGTATTTCTTGATGAGGAATTATTTTTTTCTCAGAATAAATTTGCTTCATTTAAATATTGGATTTATCTTACTTTTTTTCAGTATGTGATTAAAGTAATTCATCAAAAGTTGAGTTTTTTTTTATAACCATTTTTAACTCATTTCTCCCGGGTGCCAATAATTGTAGAGGAGAATAATTATTTTTATCTGTTGTTCCTGTCTGATGGTCTTACTGCCTACTTTTATATTTATATCTGCGTTCCAAACTTATGTCATTGTCATCAAAGAAAAGTAAAGGGGCAATGTATTACACTGTAGTGTCAGATGTGGATGGGTTCATGTAAAACGTATTGCCACTTTTGCTGTAATTATTAATGAGCTGCATGCACCAAATCCATGCATGACCCATTTTTGCTCCACTTCTGTCAAACATTCTACATTTTGCTTCCCCAACAATATTATTTCAAAGCCATTCCTCTCTTCTTTCTTCATTCCTCTCTTTCTTGTATTCTCTAAAAGTTGTAGTAGTATCTGTCCATCTGATGCCGGTCTAATTCAAACCTTTGTATATTACAGGATTTCTGGCTGATTCCCATCCAAGATTGGTTCACGCTTTGCTTTGTAGCCTTCAATACTTTACTGTTTTCACTCCTCTTGTTTCTAATTTTCACTTTTGTTATTTTGCAATGGTGCATTAATGGGAATGAAGACCTTTTATATCAATGTTTCATTTATTTATTTCTTCCTCTATTACATTATTTATTCTTTAATTTTTGTCTTCTTAGGCTTCATACTTATATAAAATAAATGTAATCTTCATCAAATAATTTTTCTTCAGTTCTCTTGCTCTTTCTAAACTTTGTTTATTAAGGTGCAGTATCCTGAAGGGTTAAAGTAGAGTTTGCATTTATCACTTGAACATTTCAGGTAAAAAGTGTTGATATATTTATTGATTAGATCAATAGACTGATAATATATTTATTTTTATTTTCAGGTCAGCAAAAATCTAGTGAATTGCTTAAAACATCCCATACATGACTATTAGGTTATGAGTTTTACAATATGGGAGCGGTAGTGTTTAGTGCGCACAGTTAACTCAAATCTTTTTAAGCCTCTGTGTCCAAGAAAGGTGTTCAGCTAAAGGGTGTCAGTTTTTTTATTGACAGCATCACCAGTTGACCAGTTATTACTACTATTGCCTCTTCAGAACATCAAAATGTAAGTCTGTAATGACATAGAGCCTAACCACAAACCTTAACCTACAACATTTGTCTCATTCATCAATTACTCCATAATAATTAATTAATAATAAAGCAAAAAACTTCAACTTAATTAGATAAGAAATTAATTCTTTATTAACTAACTAATTAGGACTAATTGTAACAGAAATATGTTTGTATTTTTTGTACATTTTAATAATACTATGTTCTTGCAGATTACAATGGGGATGTATTGGCCCACCTACAATATACACACACGATGGAAAAAGCCTTAAACTTTACCAACTAAATTCATTTCTCAAGCCAAAAATGTTATCGAGTGTTGATCCGCATCTTGAAATTATACACATGTTGCAAAACAGTGTATCTATGAAGGAGAAAAGCAAAAAGAGACCGCCTCATATGTCTGCCAACTTCCCCGTTCATCTTGATTCACCCTATACTTGCTCCCTCTGCTCGGTAGACAGCTACACAATAATACTGGAAAAAATTAACGCTTGTGATTGCATTATTCTTTCACTATAAGGAAGATACTGTCTGCTCTATCTGGACTGATAAAGCATGTGTGTGCTTCAATAAGAGAGAATACTCTTAATTAAGTGGCAATTAAGTGACAAGAACTGACCAGACAGGAAAAAGACAGTATAGTATATCAGTGCATACTGCCCACTTCAAGCCCTGCGTGCATCTGTCTTTCCAACCCACTTATATAGGATGGGTTTGTAGTCCAGCTGAAGCCTATCCCAGCAAGCATCAGACACAAGGCAGGAACAATCTCTGGAAAGGGTGCCAGTCACCACACACTATTGGGCCAATTTAGCAATGCCAATTCACCTAAATTTAATCAGACTGAAGTTTAGGGAATTCAGGACAGATGTTTGAATATACGCAGAGTGGGATGTCATTCCTGCCACAAAACGCCACGTTCTACATGAAGTCGGTATGTGTTTGCAGATTGTTTGGCATGAAAGTCAATGAATATATTCACTCAAAAACATTGTGCTCAGTCATTTTATTACTATAGTATTAGCAAGACTGGCTCATCAACTATTAAAAAATAAACTTAATAATGTTTTGTGGTGCTTCGATCTGCTATATTGTATACTCTGCCTTTTGCTGTGGTTTTTTTTGATTATGCACATGCAAGACATGAAATGGAAAAAGTGGCTTAGCTCTTTGCAACAAAAAATCAGTTCAGTTTAGATTTATTGTTTGTGAGGGACAGCCAGCATTCTTACCAGGCCAGGATGCCCATGAAATGGAAAAGATAGGGGAAGGCAGCTTCTGTTCGGCACTGCCCCATCCCCCAAAGGGTTGCAAAGGTGTCCCGGATTCCCACATGGCATCATTGGACTTGTCTGAGCCTTTGTGTCTGGTGTTTGGGGAGCTGGAGTACACCCCTTGCTGTCCACAAGTATAAAGTGAATAAGATGATTTATTTCGAGAAAGAGTTTCCCACAACACAGTCACAGTACAAAGCATCAGCAATAAAGTACAATACTGACTTCTTCTTGCTTTTCTCTTTTTCTCTCTCTGTCCTGGTCACTGCCTCCAAACTCTGGCTCCTGGAGCTGAGGCAGCGGGCCTGTTTTATGTAGCACCCAGGAGTACTTCCAGTGTCCCAGAGGATTGGTCCAGGAGTACTTTCGGGGGAATTGGGAGCACGACGAAATAAAGTTCCCCAGTTTCTGCAGCACGCCCAGGTGGCATCCACGGAACCCAATAGGGCTGGGTTGGCAAACTCCAAATCCCATGATGCCATGTGGGAATCCAGGGCACCACTGCCACCAGGGGAGTTGTCACCTAGCAGTTCAGCGGACAAAAGATATCTTCCCCCATCCCCTCACTTCATGGCTGTCCTGGCTGGGTAAGGATGCGGTCTTCTTTCACGTTATATGTACAAAGCACAAGAAAAGCTCAATGTGTTGTTTTTTACTATGCTGATGCTCCCTGTGCATCTCACTTCTTGGCATCCTTATATATAATTTGATAGTATCCGTATGTATGGTGTTCGCGTCAATACCCCGTATGTATGATGATGTATGGTGTTTGCGTCCATACCCCGTATGTATAGGTGTTCGCATCAATACCTCGACTCAATATCTGACGTGTGGTACAGAAAGTAGAGCTGCAGATGAGGATCTGAGTGAGCGAGAGGGGTGTCAGTCTGTAGGAGATCAGTGAGGTTGTGGAGAGCTTTACATGTTAAGAACGGTATTTTGTATTCTATTCTGTAGTTAGCAGGGAGTCAGTGAAGCTGAAAGAGAATCGGTGTAATATGTTCAGTGGATTTAGAACAGAAGGTTATTATCCTGGCAGCAGAATTTTGAAGAAGTTGTAAGCGATGGATAGGTTTTTGTGGGATGCCAGATAGAATAGCATTACAGTAATCTATACGTGAGGTGACTTGGGCATTAATCAATACTTCAGTACAGTGGAACTTCAGTTCACGACCATAATTTGTTCCAAAACTCTGGTCGTAAACCGATTTGGTCGTGAACCAAAGCAATTGCCCCATAGGATTGTATGTAAATACAATTAATCCGTTCCAGACCATACGAATTGTATGTAAATATATGTGTGTGTGCGCCTGTCTCTCTCTCGCCCTGCCTGTGTGTGTGCGTCTGTCTCTCTCTCGCGCTGTCTGTGTGTGTGCGTCTGTCTCTCTCTCGCGCTGCCTGTGTGTGTGCGCGTCTCTCTTTCTCTCTCTCGCGTTGCCTGTGTGTGTGCGTCTGTCTCTCTCTCGCGCTGCCTGTGTGTGTGCTCTCTCTCTCTCGCACTGCCTGTGTGTGTGTGTGTTGCGCTCTCTCACTCTCTCTCTCTTGCTCGCTGCACAGGAAATGCACAGGGAGAGACTGAACATGTACAAACCGAAAGGGAAACTGGCTTGTTCATATACAGTATGTGATTGTGAACCGAGGCAAAAGTTTGGTGAACTTTTTGGTCATAAACCGATTTGTACGTGTACCGAGACGTTCGTGAACCGAGGTTCCACTGTACTGTGTTATGTAAGAACAGGACGAAGTCTAGAAATATTTCGGAGATGAAAGAAGGTAGTCCGCGAAATGTTACTTATATGGGAGGAATTATTTAATAATAATAATTATTATTAGTGTTATATAATAATTGCCTTTATTAGTGTATAAATGGATATAAATAATTACATTTAAACGATTCGCCAAAATCTGTTGTATGTAAACGATACTGTTTTAAACGTTATTGTTTTTTCATCAGAAAACCCAGTTTCCAGGGGGGTATTTTCCGTACGTCGCTTAAATCATCCGAGATCAGATGCCTCATCTTGGATGAGTTAATGCCAGTGAAACTCATCCGGGATAAGTCGGTTTTTCAAACGCAGCCGTGTAGTAGATTAGTCTAGCTGGATCTAATCATCCGAGATGAATGCGCGTGCCTGCGCTGAGTGAAAAGCCCATATATATTGAGTCTAGAAAACATGATCAGCAAGTCTTTGATAGGCTGTAACAAAATGACAAAAGAACGGGCGCATTTTTTTTTTCACACAAGCGGAGCAAGACCTTTTATTCGAAGGACATGAAGAATTTCAAGATTTAATATGCACAAGGGGTAACACTGCAAAAGCAGCCCAAACCAGAAAAGACGGCTGGCAAAAAGTGGCCGACAAATTAAACGCTAAGTAGTGTGCATTGTACTTACTGAAAGCAGCGTTTCATTTCCTATGTGTCAGATTAATTATTATTTAATATGTCATAATTCCAGATCAAACGTGAGCACAAGGAGAACACAGGAACAGATTAAAGTGAAGTACAAGAATATACTTCAAACTGGTAAATATTGGTATATAACTATTTAAAGAATTGTTGACATAAATAATCATATATAATGTAAAGAACATTAATTTTAAAGCTAATAAGAAGGCAGACAAGCAAAAAACAGGTGGATGTCCACGCGGTCCAGACCTAACCCCTGCAGAAGAGTTGGCTCTCCAGCAAAATGCCCATCACCCTGTTTCTGAGGGCATTCCAGGGGGAAGCTCCTCCTCAGAACCAGTGGCAGGATGCAGTGGTCACTTCATTTCAGGTAAAGGATGGTCATTGCATATATTTGTCCTCAATGTGTGACATAGGTATGTTCCATATAGCCCTCTTTTTTTGTTGGGTCAGTTGCAGGGAATGTCATATCCCTTGAACCTGTGTCTGACCAATGAGATATTCACAAAGGTCAAATATTTGATGAAGACATTGTGTCTGATTATTCATCAGGAGGAGAGGTACATTTTCCAAATAATGTTTGATCAAACTCCATTCTGATCAGTCTCATGTGCCCCAATCACATTTGGAAATCCTGGTAATGAGAATGTTAGGCTGATTGTGAGATTCTTTATGGAACTGTGGGTGTTTTAGCCTGTGTATTACCTACCTGCAATGGCATGAAACGCCTCTTTTGTCTGCACACACAGGTGTCCAGGAAACACTATGAAAACCTGAAGGAATTATTTCAGAGCCAAACAGAATTTACGAATTGCCTGGCAAACTGCACTTTTATATAGATTTTCCGCATCGCCTACAGTACATAAAAAAAGTGCCGCTTGCAAAAAACCTCAAAGCAATGCATACTGTCTGTGTGGTTGTGAGAGCCCGACTTCGCTGAGTTTGACTTCGAATATAAGGTCCTAATAAATTTTTGAGGTACAATATTCCCCCTCGGCTAAAGCGGTATCTTTTGAAAAGAATTTCCTCCGGGGGCAGTAAAGGATCTTGCCGATCGCGCAAAACCCTCTCTGTATGAAATTCTCTTCTTATAATTTGCATGCCGATATCAATTGGTCGCTCATTCATGAACGGCGAAATCATGACTAAATGGATTCCACGCATGGACACTGATTACGTGTGTGAGCTAATCCTTGTTTACGTAGAACAAACTTGCTCAGAGCAGGTTTGAGAATTAGGATGTGTTGCTATGACAACACATCCAGCAAGAGTTTAGAAAAACCGACAGATCCAGGATCAGGCCAAATCGTCAACAATTACATCCGGCTAAACGAGTAATCCACGTACGAAAACTACCCCCCACGTCTACGTGTATTAGTTTAAATGGCACTTTTACCACTCGCAATAGGGCAGAAGCGCTGACGTATCGTGTCGACTGGGCAACACAGTGAATGCGGCGTCTGTCTATATATGTCTATGATTTGTTCGCTTTCCAACGTAGTATAAATAAAGTAAATTCATCTCACTGTGGTTCGTATTCCATACGTAATACCATGTAACACATTATAATTCTGCTTTACGTGAATATACCCATGCCACCGAAAAAAAGACGTACAATTCCACGGTCCATTTCAGATGCTAGAGAAAAGTCTATTTCAAGGGCGTCTCAAACGCCACAGTAGACACAATCCAAAGTGGACTAACTTACAATAAAATGTGAATCAGAATACTGTTTGTTCTATTTCTATGTTATGTTTCTTTCATTTGGGAAATTCACCAGTTATAGATTCCTGGGTAATGCCAGGTACTCCTGCTAGTATATAAATAATTGCACATAACTGTAATGGGGGACGGGGCCAGCATTGCATTGTTATAACTCCATGGCCAATGCTAGCACACAAATGAGCAAAGAAATGTATTCTTACCTTGAAAAAATAGAACCAAGAATCTGTGATAAAATGATTATTTCTTGTTTCCTACCGTTATCACAAGGATGCCTCATAAACATGGAAGGTGCATTTTGTAAAATCAAACTTTGTTTAGAGGGCTTCAGGTGACTCTCATACGTGGCTGTTTCCCTTAACACTTAACAATCGGCGACATTATCCTTGAGCTCAATCTGAAACAAACACTGGAAAATAATGAAAAGATTAAAAGAATAAACTGATAAAAGAAGGAAAGACAAGAAGTGAGACGAAGCTCCAACCAAAACCTAACAGTTATCGCCAGTTTAAAATGACAAAAGACTTTCCTTAGACTATTCTCAAACAAAAGTATACACAGATAATGAGGATGTTCCTCTGTAACTGTATGTACAGTGCAGTCACCTACAGTACTGAAGGTAACATTCTGCAAACTGATGCCATGATGAAGAATATAACACTACCCATTTGACACTGAAAGAAATGTGGAACAGAAAAATATGTAATATCAAGTTGACTTACTTCGATGAACAGATTAGAGAAGAGAAATCTTCTGCTACGACAAGTGACTGATTTATCAATGCAATTATGGTCACATAATCAGACTTTCCATATCCGTGTAACTAACTTGCCAGAGCACATCTTATGACATATGTGCAGTGTCATGTGGTGCTAATGATGTTTCTCCTCCTTAGCTCTAGATCTCCTCTCAAACACGGGCATAACTCAAGTACACCTCACTTGAGCAACTCTTTGACATGAAGCAATTGACCACTATATAAGAACAGTTATAAAGCAATTTTTTAAAAATATACAGCATCAAACTGTTTGGTGCAGTCAGTTACCTCCAGTGTTTATTATTTAACACAATCAGTGCACCCATGTCTCTGTGTCTCTCCCGTCCAGGTCAAAAAGGCACCTGCCGATCAGCACACAAAAATATGCATTTTCTAATTAACTTTCCTACATTCACTAACAATTAAGATAAAAATTCAATTACCTTACTTGTACACAGAGTTCACCTTTTTTGGGAAGTATAAAAGGAAATGTGACAAAAAATCAAAATGCATGTTAGAATGTGGCACTACATTTTTTACAACACATGATGCTCATAGCATTGTCATTTGATTTTTTTTTTTGCCTCTTTAAATCTAATTCCTTATGAGCTGTAAATTACAAGGAACAAAATATGAATGTAGATATCATACATTTAATTACAAAAGCTCCTATAAGGGAAATGAGAGGACAACGATAATAATTGCAGAGACATCTTTTCAGATGTGAATTCAGGATAGAACTGACAAAGATGGCGGAGCTTGCAGCATTCAGTCCTTCCTGCATTCAGGAAGAGGTGGGTCATCAATCATCCTGTCTGCAGAGGGAGGAAGAAAAAAGGCATTAGGACACAACGCCAACCACTGCAGCGGCGGTAGAATTGCAGTCCGTAGAGTCATTCAGTTGTCTCCCTATGTGCACGTGCATGACAACACACATTGCAGTTCACTCTGTTAACATAATATTTTCATTTACATTGCAACGTAAAAGTATAACTTTTTTTTTTCTTAGTAAATACAAAGTGCAAAAGTAAAATGAACTATCACTTAATGTCATAATATGATCTGCATGTTTTTGTAAAGATCTGACAGCGTTGTAAATTCATTTTATTTTATACCTGCATGAAAACAGAGCCAATGTGGAGTGCGAATCTGGTAAGGATGCAGATTGAGTAACCACACTCGCCTCCTCAAATACTGTGTGAAGTGGAATGCCTGCCCTTCAAAGACATTTAAAATATTTACATACTATTTGTTTAGAAACATCTAAGTAGCCAGTAGTCAGTAACTGTAATGTGATACAAGAATTTCAAGTCTAATGCGTTACACTACTTCATTACTGGAAAATGTAATTAGATTACAGCAAAGTGTTACCTTCATTTGTGCTTACCAATTATTATACTGAACCTGACAGGATGACTCTAATATCAGTTTAGTACTCCTTACTGCTGTGAAATGGCAGTAGTCTGCACCATGTAAAGCCTATTGAAATATTATAAGCAGTGGTACTCACTTTGAAGTGTGTATTTTTCCTATTAGTGAAGGACATATATCTTGAAGGTGTACATGTGAATAGTCTTCGAATCTAGATAGATAGATAGATAGATAGATAGATAGATAGATAGATAGATAGATAGATAGATAGATAGATAGATAGATAGATAGATAGATAGATAGATAGATAGATAGTATAGTACTTTATTTCTCAAGAGGGAAATTTCGTGTAGGAAACACTTTTCCCGGGAAAGTCAGATACTTCCATACCAAATATGAGGAAGAAAGAAGGAGCACTCCAGACAAAAGAAGATAGTGAGCAGGCTATAATACCTCGGCTGTCAGAGTGTGTTACTGAATCTCTAGTTTTGTGACAATAATGACCATATAAACATAAAAAGGGAGAAAACCTTCCATAGTAGGACTTCACAGTTAGTGTGATGTAGATGCAGATGCAGGAAAAATGATAATAAGGCCATTAACTTAATAGAGATAGGATGGTTGTGTTTCTTGGTCAGAGTCATCCCTGTCAGAAGCAGAGTTGAGCAACACATACTGATGTGTAAGTAAAATCAGGAACTTAGGAAAGGTGTAGTTTAAAGCCATGGAGCAAACTGATAACAGGCCATGTACTTCAAAAAAAGTAACCCAAAGCAGCAATGGCAGAGGTGGCTGTTGCAGAATTCCACATCAGAAACAAATGGCAGCAAGCTGAATTCAGCAGCATCAGTGACTCAAGGATGTCAGGCCTAGTGGTACCTTTTAATTGATGATGTCCTTGTCAGTAGTAGATGGTTAACAAGTGCCTTTAAAAAGGAGAAATGACAAAGTAAATGACTCTATGTTAAAATCACAAGATTTAGAAAAGTAAAATCTTTATTCCAGAAGCCATAGCTAAAGATGTGATAGACAGTAAGTACCACAGTATGTTAGATTGCAATACAAGGCTCAAGCTGAATCATTGCAATCTACGTGTGGACTTCCTTTAATACTGAACACCAATTGTCACTTGATGGAGAGCCAGTTGGTAGCAAAGAGCAATGCCTACATCATGCTGTGATAAACCAACACTTCACCACTGACTTACCAGCTTATTTTGTGGTGTTCTTTACCAAATATGTTCTTCAGGGCTTTTGAATTTTTTTTTTTTTTTTGCCTGTTTTGATCTTGAACGGTTTTAGAAATCTATTCTTCCCATTTTTGGTCTGATTATTCTCTTTCTGAACGTATCTCAGAAATGATCCACCTCTCATTCATGAGGTGTGCATTCCTTCATTCTGCAGTATGTTCAGTGACACAGTGAATCTAAACTGGGCACCACAGCACACAAGGGTCCCACTTCAATGTGAGGCCTCTGGGTGCTTACATTTGTGGAAGAGTTTGAAGAAGAGTTGGGGAGCAAACAACCAAGGATGGTCGTTTCTACCAATGGTCCCTAAACTTTACCTAAATAAGACTCCAGGATCTTTGTCATTCATGGTGTCCATTTATTAAAGAGCAAGTAATGCAGAGTCATGCCATGATGGGTAATAGGAAAGAAGGGATTTGATCAGAGATGTATGACTGCAGATGAGACTCAAAGAGAAGCACGTAGGGTCAGCCTATTAGAAGCCAAGACATTCTATAAGGCTCAAAAAAATATGGTACTGTAAAGAGATGAGGCTTGGTAAAGAGATATTAATCCCCGTACAGCTTCTGAGAAAATTTCACAATAAATGTAACTCCTTACATATTTCAAATGAATTGCAAATTAGGTCATATAATTCTGTTTTGTTTTGTATTTTCTATTCTCACAGCAAAACCAATGCAACATGTGTGGCCAAAAGTCTGTAAAATACTAAATAAAAAAAAATTGTGCAGACAAGATATGAATAAGGTCAATTGAATTCCACTTGCCTTTGACAAGACTTTCAATGTCTTTGGAATGCTTACTTTGGAGTACAACTTTATTAACTGGGTCAGAGTTGATGATTCTCAACTGTTTCAACATTAGTTAAATTATAATAACCCCCTAACATTAATCCTGACACAGCCTCAGTATTGCTACAGAGTTTCAGGTCTTTCCATGATACAGATTCCACTAATTCTAAAAAGACGTTGTGAACTCCATTTCCATTCATTGATCCAACAAGCCTAATCATGTCAGCACTGGAAACAAGGCATAAACCATGGAATAAGTGCCAGATCCTTCTCACTCACTTACATACCAAGGAAACTGAGACTGAGCCAGCAATCAAACCTAGGACTCTGGAGCTATAAGACAACATCCATAACTACTGCACTGCTGTGTCACCGATATGGCACTAAAAAAGTAAGAACAACAAAAAATAAAACAGGATTATAAAATATATCTAATAATCCTTTCTTTCTTATGTGCAATGTGAATTTTTCCTTGAAACGGTTAAATTCACAACCCTGTTCAGAGTCACAGGTAAACAGAGTCTATCACAGCGGCATCAGGCACAGGGCAGTTACCAAACCCTGGATCGAGTACCAGTCCATCACAGGCCACACTCATATATACACCCATACTCACATGTACAAAGATAATCTGGAGTTACTGATTAATCTAACAGGTATTTATTTAGGAGGAAAGAGAAAAAAAACATACTGACGACAGAACATGCAAAGTCCACATGAGCAGTACCCTGGTGTCAATTCAGAATGGATGAATAGTAATTTTCTCAGCTAAATAAAGAGAAAACTGAAATCTTAGTGATTGGCAATAATGGATACAATGAGGCTATTAGAAATAAACTGGATGCATTAGGATTAAAAGTCAAAACGAAGGTAAAAAGCTTAGGGGTAACTGTTGACTGTAATCTAAATTTTAAATCACATATTAATCAGATCACTAGGACAGCATTTTTTCACTTAAGAAACATAGCAAAAGTTAGACCTCTTATATCATTGAAAGATGTTGAGAAATTAGTTCATACGTTTGTTTTCAGTTGACTAGATTACTGTAACGCACTCCTCTCAGGAATACCCAAAAAAAGACATAAATCGTTTGCAACTAGTGCAGAATGCAGCTTCTAGAATCCTTACCAGGAAAAGAAAATCCGAGCACATTTCTCCAGTTTTGATGTCACTACACTGGTTACCTGTGTCATTCAGGATGGACTTTAAAATTCTGCTTATGGTTTATAAAGCCTTAAATAATCTCGCCCCATCTTATATATCAGAATGTCTGACATCTTATATTCCAAATCGTAACCTCAGATCCTCAAATGAGTAGCTCCTTAGAATTCCAAGAGCAACACTTAAAAGAAGTGGTGAGGCGGCCTTCTGCTGTTATGCACCTAAAATCTGGAATAGCCTGTGTGGTGCCCGGCGGGCGTTCATGCCTGGCCGGGACGCCCAGGAGGACCAGAGGAGGGCTTGTGGATCCTCCGGAACACGAGGGCGCGTCCTCCCTGGTTGCTGTGGGAAGCTCATCCCTGTAGGGGCCCGTGGTCACCGCCAGGGGGCGCCCCAATGCCTTGGGAGTGTTGGACCTCAGTACTTCCGCCACACTGGGAAATACTGGGGGGAAGAGACTTGGAGACACCCGGTGGACTTCCGGTTTCACCGCTGGAGCTTCCGCCACACAGGGGTGTGGCTACGAGGCCCAGGATGCAGCTGGAGCCCTTCCGGGGTGAATAAAAGGGGCCGCCTCCCTCCAGTCGGGGGCAAGGGTCGGGTGGAAGAAGGACGAAGCTTGGTAGAGAGGAGTGGAGGCGCTCCAGAGACTAATAAGGCACTTTGTTGTGGCCAGGACTTAAAGGGGTGTTTGGTGCTTCGGCACTGGGTATGTGCACTATAAATATGATAAACAAACATGTATTGGGTGAAACCATCATGTCTACCTGTCTGTGTCTGGGCTGTTCCCCACACCTGCCAATAGGAATTTGCCAGGCTAATACAGTGGAGCACTTTAAAAAAACTGCTGAAAACACATTATTTTAACATGGCCTTCTCATAACTTCACTGTAATTTAATCCTGATACTCTGTATATCAAATTCATTATAATAACTATTCCTGGTGGCTCTAAAATCTGTACTAACCCCTACTCTCTCTTCTGTTTCCTTTTCCGGTGTCCTTTTGGTGGTGGCTTGCACCACCACCATCTACAAAAGCACCGTGATGTTCCAACAGTGATGGATTAAAAGCCAGAAGTCTGCATGACCATCATCATCAAGTCCTTCCGTGAGAACCCTAATTACAAAGAGGACTACTTCATTTATGTTAGGTAGAATGCCCAGAGGGGACTGGGCGGTCTCGTGGCCTGGAACCCCTGCAGATTTTTTTTTTTCTCCAGCCGTCTGGAGTTTTTTTTTTGTTTTTTCTGTCCCCCCTGGCCATCAGACCTTACTATTTTTCTATGTTAACTAATGTTGTCTTATTTTAATTTCTTATTTTGTCTTTTATTTTTCTTTTCTTCATTATGTAAAGCACTTTGAGCTACTTTTTGTATGAAAATGTGCTATATAAATAAATGTTGTTGTTGTTGTTGATTCAGAGCCAAGACTCGGGAGTGGTAAGTCAGCAGCAGCAAGCACTGTGAGAGAAACAGAAATGAAACAGATTATATTTAAATAATGTAGTGAAATATATTACTCAGACAATATTTTATTCAGATACATAACCATCAATCCAAAGTCAAAATGTGAGTAATATGTATTTTTTCTAAACTTGTTTTGTCAGTCAAAACAGTGCATGCATTGAGCTGAGGCCTGAGGATGAGTGTATTCCTATCTATTACCCTGTGGTTTAGATCTTCTCCGCTTCATTTGTTCACCAGATGGGAAGAGACCAAAGGTTGGGAAGCCGGAGGCAGACCAATGGTTGGAAAGACAAGTGTATTCAAAAAGGAAATTAAAATAATAATAATAAACATTCCATGCTATGGTCATTGCAAGAAAAAATGAATGAAAGAAAAAAGGCTTTAAAAAATTGAATGGCTGTCCATTTGTTTGCCTGGCCTCTAAATTGTCAGAATGCACATTGCAAACAATCTGGCTAAAGGTGTTTCTTAAATATCCTGCATGCATCCACTCCTGGAGTACTGGCACTGCCTTTCACTTCGCTTCCTCTCCATTTGTCTTCTCTGAAAATCTTAGCATCTCTCAATATGTGTAGCTTTAGAAAAATGAAAAAAATCTATCTATTATATTGTGCCTTTCACATCTATCTATCTATCTATCTATCTATCTATCTATCTATCTATCTATCTATCTATCTATCTATCTATCTATCTATCTATCTATCTATCTATCTATCTATCTATCTATCTATCTATCTAAAGAACATCAGAGGTTTAATACGCAGGAATAGACCATCTAGTCCACATGCTCATTTGTTAAGTTAAACTGTACCTATATCTCATTCACATACTTTTTAAAAGTTGTCTGAACGTTTCTGTTTCTAGTAAATGACCTGGTAGTTTTTCTTCATATTCCTGAGTGCTTCCTGACTTTGGTCTTACTGTAAACATACTTCCCCCTATTTCTACTGATGTCTTTGAGTATTTATTATTCACTATTAGTCTAAAGTCTATCTGAAATATAGTGCCTTTAACTTCTGTCTGTCTCATACATGACATCTGGAATATCCTGCCCTTCAGATCTATACATCTATCCATTTGGTATATAGCACCTTTCACATCTATCTGTCAGCCCATTAATCATGAACTGCTGAATATTTGTTAAGAATTTATTTTGATAGAAACTGTAAGAAATTGATTTAGTAATCTATCAAAAGCATCATACAACCTTTAGGACAGCATCATGCCCTAGTGGAGGAGGTTTCTTGCTAAGTAAAAATGTTTTATTTATTCTTTCACCACTATTAATTAAATTAAACATCCCATTTATTTCCTCTCCATCGTGTATATTTCACCAACCTTCACTCCTACATATACAGATGAATGCAAAAACACATCAACATCACAAATACTTTTTTCTCAGAGTGAAGTTATGCATTTTGTGACTTGTAGACCTTTTAAATATCTTTAAATGTCTTTCCGAAGAGAAACCCCCAGTTTTTTGTCTAATTTTATTTAATTTATTTTTTGTGGATTTTTAAAATCACATTTCCATTCTTTTTTATGCATTTGAGTAGATGTTGTAGATATTTAGAAAGCCAAACTCTGCCCCACAATAAATTAATGAATTTACATTATTTAACCATAAACTTGCTGGTAGTGCAAGATTACATACATTTACATTCTGTTATCCCCTCATTTCAGAGTTTTATCCTTACAGTTATTTTTTAATGTTTCATGTACTACAGTGCACATTATCTACATTAAATTACAAAATCATTCTTGAAATTAGAAAGTCAGAGAAGTTGTCCACCTTCTGTAGCTGAAGTTATGGATGTGCTCTAAAAAGTCGTGTTAGTGATTAATATTGGGTAACTGAATTACAGTAAGTGAGCTCACTATTTGGCAATGAATGAAGACCTGTTCATTTCTGGGTTCCAGCCAGACATTCTGACACGCAATGAGAAGAATCAATCAAGCAGTCAATCATCTATGCTAGGCCTTTTGCAGTGCACTTTGATTGAAATTAGAAAGGAGATGGTTGCAAATTCAGCAAAACGTAGCAGGTATCAACAAGCAAAGAAAGCAAGCATCTGAAGAACTTTCGGATGAGCATTCTCATAAACATAACTATGTTTAGTATTTCTGCAGTTCAGTGTGCCCGAAATAAATCTACTAGAGTATCATGTACTACAAAGGAAATTGCAGATCCTTTACAGTGGTCTCGGTTGTGTTCTGTTATTTCAGTCATCTGCCGTAAATAACCACAGGCCCTTTGGTAAGTTCACTGCATTACGTTTGTGATTAGTGACTGAATGGATGAACAAAATACAAAGCAAACAAACAGGAAAACATTTCTTGGCAGTGCACAAACCACAACTGGGCCTCCTCCCAGCTTTGAAATGACTGCTGGAAAGCAGAGCAAGAGAGCCCCCTGCTGGAGCTCGTGTGTCAGTTTGCAGAAGCAGATTTCCGAGAAGCTTTTCCACCTGTGCTACTGCTGACCACTACTGGAAACACAGGGCCACCTGGGAAGCCCAAGATCAGCAGAGTTTGGAATAAGATTTCTGGTAGAGTTAGAATAAAATGTGTATTCTTAGTAGGAGACACTTTTCTTTTAAGTGTTTTTATTCTTTAAGTTGCAAAAAGCATAGAGCTAAACTTGGCACAGCAGTCGAGCCTTTTTCATCAGGTCATTAAAACTGTCTTCTTAAGAAGATCCTGATCACCACTGTTACAATATAAAATCACTTAAATGTTATTCATTGAGATTTACAGTAATTAATGACACAAAGTATTGTGGACTACATCATTACAAAATCAAGTATTTTAAGAAAGGTTGAATCATTTTGTTTGCATATAATCCATTTAAAACGTGCCCTAAATATAAAGTAATTTACTGAGCTTGTCTTCTTTCAATAGCGTCTTCGTGTGTTGTTTGTTAACAAAGTGATTTATTTAACTGGAATAAAGACTATTGTTATGTAGTTAATTAGCCAAGTTTAAAATGTACTGTCCTTATATCTCTTTCAAGATGTGTATTTTACCTTGCACTATTGCATAATTAGATCTGACAGTAAAAAGAAATATAAATGAATACACAAGCCTGCCACCATCAAAAGTAATCATAAAAAACAAAACGTATGAGCATAATAATGGATAATTTCCTACTGAAATCTGAAAACTGACCCTAGAAGGCATTCTATTATTCAAACACACGCAGCATTTGCAAGCTTCAAATGTTTGGCGTCTCACGTTACAATCAGGTAGTTCTTATTTTATGTAGCACCTTTCTGTGACACTTTATAAGTCTGCAGCTCAAGTTCCCTTGTATATTTTTTCCAATTACAGTACTAGCAAGTCCTGAGGATTAATTACACTGGAACTATATTTAAATTGTATAATAAAATTATACACTCACTATTTATATCTAGCAGGTAGTACAGTATACATGTCTGTAAGGGAATGTACACTCACAAATCTAAAAGGACACCTGTACACTTCTTTATCCATGCATTTATCTAATCAGCCAATCATGTGACAGCAGCACAATGCATAAAATCATGCAGATACAAGTGTGGAGTTTCAGTTAATGATCAAATCAAACACCCGAATGGGGACAAAATGTGATCTCAGGGATTTTTACTGTGACCTAATTATTAGTTCCAAATGGGATGGTTTAAGGGTTCCGTAAATGCAAGGGATTTTCACATGTAACAGTTTGTAGCGTTTACCCAGAATGGAGTGAAAAACAAAAGAATATCCAGTCAGTGGGAGATCCCAGACTGGTTTGAGCTTACAGAAAGGTTATGGCAACTCAGATAACTACTCTGTACAACTGTGCAGAGCAAAAAAGAATCTCAGAACCCTCGACACGTTGTACATTGAGGCAGATGGTCTGCAATGGCAGAAGATCACACCGAGTTCCACTTCTGTCAGTCAAAAACAGAAAGCTGAGTCCGCAGTGGAGATAGGGGCACCAAACTGGACAGTTGAAGACTGGAAAAGCGTAGCCTGGTCTGATTAATCAAATTTCTGGTGAGGCATAAAGATGGTAGGGTATGGATTTGGCCAACAGCATGAATCCATACAACCAACGTGCCTTGTGTCAACAGTCCGGGCTGGTGTTAGTGTTACAGGTGTAATGGTTTGGGGAATGTTTCTTATGGCATAATTTGGGCTCATTGATACCAGTCAATCATCGCTGGCCTGACATACTCGATCTCAGTATCTTTGCTGTCCATGTTCATCCCTTCATGGCCGCAAATTACCCATCTTCTAATGGCACCATGTCACAAAGGAAAAGTGGTCACAAATGGTTTCATGAACATGACAATAAGATCAGTGTTCTTCAGTGGTCTTCTCAGTCACTGGATCTGAATCCAATAGAACACCTTCGGGATGTGGTAGGACGGGAGAGTCACAGTGTAAATGTGCATTGCAAGATGCAATCAAATCTACGTGGACCAGCATCTCAAATCAATGTTTACAACATATTGTGGAATCCACGTGATGAAGAATGGTGGGGGCTTTGAGAGTATAATTTGCTCAATGAATGTATAAAGTAAAGAATAAAAGTAGTAATCTAGTGATATTCCCTATTTTTTGTGTCCTGAAACCTATGTGGATTTTTTACTATAAATTTATAGTGAAAAAATATTGAAAATTACGTTAAATATAATTTTTTTATGTATATGACAATTAAGAAGCAGATAACTCAGTGCTGAAAGAAGCACATGACACTCAAAGCTGAAACTGCTTTAGTGTCAGAGCCACTCATGTGCTCATTGATAAATAATGGACTAAATAATTAGAACATTTGGAAAAGCAAAATAAAAACCATGGTGATGATAAAAATCTCAAAAACCAAGTTACAACTTTAACAACATGTAAATCTTAAACTTAAAAAACTGACCCCAAACCACAGAAACTGGTAAATAACAGCTTGCTCAATCAGACCAGGAGTCCAATTAAGAACAGAAATTGGCTTGAACAAAAACCTGCGGCCAACAGGGGTCACCGGGATTGAGTCTGAGAATCATTGAATTAGTGCGTTGGAAACTTTTATACCATTTATTTGTTTTTGTAACCTCAACTTGATTTTAACTTTAGATAGATAGATAGATAGATAGATAGATAGATAGATAGATAGATAGATAGATAGATAGATAGATAGATAGATAGATAGATAGATAGATATTCTCCTTTAAATATAAACCTTTTCATCACTAAAATAATTATATCACTATTTATAATATTTATTGCTTTTTAACATAAGTTACAAATTTTAAGTTTTATTTTACTTCCTGTGCTTGTTTTTTCTCACATGAATAGCTTTCCTAAAACGTGCCTTATGCAAAAGGAAGTTCTATATATTAGTGTTAAGGTTATGCTCAGCAGACCGTTGCTTCTCTTTGGCTGCTCAGATTAAAAGAACTGTCAAAATCCGACAACAGTTATCAAAACTGCCCTGCCGCAGGCTGCCTGTCAGTGATAGGATGGCCAAACGCTCCACATGCACTACAATCAAACCATTGGCGTTGGGTTTGAGAGCTTGCAAAGAAAACCTGTCAGCTGAGAAATAAGGCTGGAGTTGCCTGCAGCCACTGATCCAATTATAATGCCCTGCTCATATCGTTCACTTGTATTTTTTCCACTTCTTATTCTTTTTAAAAAATCAATTTTCATGTTATAGCTTAAGGGTTATTAGAATAAATGAAGGGCAACTCTTAAAAGTCTTCAAACATGTTGAACATAGATTATCTTAAAAAGTACTAAAATTCAAGAGAAAAGTAAATGAGATTACATGACATACACTATGTACCCTACAGTATGTCCTAATGCTTAGCAAAGGAACAGGGAGGACTGTGTATGTATACTGTAAAGAGGTGGCAGACGAGGACTGGCACAGCAGGGCAGACAGACTGCCACATGACACAGTTCAAGGGGTTCTATAAGCACACAGCATTTATTATCATGTTAAGGCAAGAGTCAATATGTGGCTGGGCAGGTATATAGGAAAATGACGGCGGGTCATTACCTGATGATGCCCAGGCTGCTAGAGGTAAGATCCTTCAAGTAATATAAGAAACTCTGCTACACATTGGAAAAGGGGCAGCCTCCCCAACAAGTGGAAAATGTTTTCATACAGAGGTCACAGGTGTTTATTAGTTTCCTTATATACTTCGTATTATCGAATCTGTGTTTAATGTGTGTGTGTTCTGGGGATTTTTCAGTTAATTATTATTTTTTGGTAATCTTCGCCTCCTTGGAATTATTTTGAATTCTTATATATCATATTTACTGAACATTTATTTTGTAAATCTAACCAACCATTACAAAATCTCAAGAGCACTGAGTGTAAGACAGGTGTCAGTCCTAAAAGGGGTGAACTCAAACCTCACGCACTCATTTCAGGTTAATTTATATTCACCATTAACCTAACCTGTATTACTCTAGGATGTGGAAAGAAATGCAGAAAAGATACTGGGACAATGCACAAATCACAGACAACCACTTGGTTAAAGTTTCATGCCAGGACTCTTTGCCTCAATGCTGCACCTCTTGGTTGTCCTCTATGGAACAGACTTATGTAAAAAGTGCATTTTACCTAATAGATTTCATTAAGTACAGAAATGTCATAATAGTGCTCCAGTCATCATCTTTAAGACCAAGTGATGCTTCTGCTGTAGCATCACTGGATGTTGACTATTTGCAAGATAAAACGAAATCATGTAAAGTAGGAAGAATAGGAGTTCTGTAGACAATGCATGCAAATATGGAGGGATTGTAGAAACTTCATGCATCTTGTGATGGAACCTTGAATTAAATCCCGGATGTTCCAATAATCTGCATTTCACCTTTCTTTTATGCTGATATCAGCTGGTGAACAATTTTTACAAGACATAAAGTCAATTGAAGTTTATGGACAAGCTTGGATATTAACTTACTGCGGGAGACAACACTCTCTATCTTCTGATTGATACCAATTCAATTTGTTCATGTTGCAGGTCTCGATCAAAGCTTCATGATGAATTATCCATCTGTAAAATAGTAACATTTCCAGTTTGGTATGTATATAGAGTGCCTACAGCAATACTATGCATATTTAAATATATGTTGGCATTGTGAATGTTAAGCTCCCATAAGTAGCATGGATTCATATTAAACGCTTTAGAGATTTCAAAAGAAGATTTGTGATTATTTTAGTGAAGAATGGGTTGAGGCACTCCACCTGACAGAGAGGGTTATCAGAACCTACACTGTTAATAAAAATTATCCCCCCCCCCCCATTAATCTTTTATTGTTATACAACTTTGAATCACAGTGGTTTGGTATGGCTTTTTTGACATTGATCAACAGAAAAAGACTCTTAATGTCAAAGTAAAAACAGATCTCTACATAGCAATCTACGTTATCTGCAAATATAAAACACAAAATTATTGATCACATAAGAATGTGACACAGCTAAATCATCAGAAGTGCAGCCGACTTGCTTTAGAAGTTGCTCCATTAGTTAAATGGAGATCATCTGTCTGTAGTCAGGGTGTATAAATTGATTGTTGCATAAATGCACCTTGTCTGGAAGGTCCTACTTGTGGTGAGGCAGTGTCACGGCCTAACATACACAATGAAGACAAAAGAACACCAAGCAACTACAGGGAAAGAATGACTGAAAAACACAAGTCATGGAATCAATAAAAGAAAACATCAAAATTACTAAATATCCGTTTGGGATCAAATAAAATCAATCAAATAAAACTAAAAGATTATGGCACAGCTGTAAATCTGCCTAGAGGAGGCTGTCCACAAAGCTGAGTAATCTTGTCAGAGCCCACCAAGAGAACTCTGGCATTACAAGTTACAGTGGTTGACTCTGAAGAGCCTGGGCATGCAAGACATTGTTGCCTGGATGTTTCACCAGCTTTATGGGAATGTGGCTAGAGAAACAAACTGTTAAAAAAAATTCTCATTGCATCTTGGAGGCCCTGAAGTCAGCTGGAAGAAGGTTCTTTGGTCTGATGAGATCAAAATTGACGTTTTTTGCCAATTAGACTAATCTCAATATCTGCAGTAAGTCCAACATCGCACATTACCAATAACATACCCTCACTCCTGTGAAGCATGGAGATGGCTATATCATGCTGTGAGAATGGCGCTCTGCAGCAGGCCATGGAAGACTTGTGAGTGTAGCGGGTAAAATGAGTGCAGCAAAATGCAGAGAAATCCTGGAGGGGAACCTGAAAAAAATGCACCTTGGGAGAAGATTTGTTTTCTGTCAAGACAACATCTCCAAAGGAATAGCTTTAAAACAACAATGTTAATGTCCTGATGTGCCTGAGTCCAGATCTCAATCCATTTGAGAATCTCAAAGAGGCTGCTCACTCTCGATCCGTGTGTAACTTGACAGAACTTGAGCAATTTTGCAAAGAATAATGGAGAAAAATGTCAGTGTCCTGACGTGCAAAGCTGACAGAGACCTGCGCACATAATCTCAAGGCTGTCATTGCTGCCAAAGTTGTAACTACTAAATACTGACTTATGTGATCAACTATTTGTTGTTTTATATTTGTAATCAATTTAGACCAGTTTTCAAAGATCTTTCTTCTTTTTAAGTTGATCAGTGTCAAAAAGCCAAATTTAACCCACTATGGGTATAACAATAAAATCTGAAAACTTTTAATACTTTTTAAAGACAATGTATGTATATGAAATGTTCCTGTAAGGAAATGGATTTTAGACTGCTCATTTCCATTTATATGTGTATTGCAGTCCCTTAGTATTTTTCTTTACATATGTATAACATCATATATAAACATCTCAAGCATTCAAGTTAAAATTCAAATTAGGCATTCGATTGGTATACCTCTTGTAGGGCTCTTTTTCCAACATATATGGTATTTAATACAAAATTGGCATCACCACATTACAACAGAAGACATAAAATGAAAGGTTTATCTTTTAATCCTCTAAGTATTTATTTGAACAAGAAGAGCCATATCATTCCATCCAGTTGGCTTGGCCAGATTATCGCTACTGTACGTCGTCCTAGTTGTAAAGTCTCCAGTCATTTTGGAAACAACAGCAGTGTGTCTGCTTCAACAATATGGCCAGGCAGCTTTTCCAGACTCCTACCTCCATCTGTGTAAAGTATCAGTTCCCAATTTCTGTCTTTAAGACACCTCATCTCAGTTTTCACAAGTGTTCTCAAGTGCAAGCTTCAATATTTAGCTCAAATACATCTGCTGTATTCAATTTGTTGATGCCTTACAAAATTTTGAGCTCTTGGATTCTGTTTTCCTCAAAATTGAAGAGCCTGAATCCTTTAAACATGTTATTTTGAGGATACACCTGATCGCTTAGCTCTGGGCAGATTTTAAAGCAGCACAATTATTTTCATTTGCAAACATACCTTTATTAGTGCTTGCTTAACAGAGGAAATGTATTTAAATCTAAAGGGAAATGTCGTCTTAACATTTAAATGTATGTTATCTTATAATGTGCAACCTTGTCTTAAAAAAGCTGTGTTAGATACTGGAGTGTTAACCGATTTTTGTCCAATTTTTCAATTGCCTTATTTGCCAAAATATTAGAAAGAATTAATTATGAACAATTGGTCAATCATCGTAATTTTAATAAAGTATATGAGATCTACCAATCTGGCTTTAAGCGTTATCATGGGGTTGAGACTGCCCTCCTAAAAGTATGTAATGACATCTCTCTTATTAGCGACTCAGGTCGGGCAGCAGTCCTTGTCCTTTTAGACCTTTCAGCAGCATTTGATACTCTTGATCATGAGACACTGCTGTTGTGGCCTGAGCATCTGATGGGGCTTAAAAGGGCTGCTGTTGACTGGTTCAGGCCATATCTTACTGGTAGATATTTTTCAGTGACTCTCAATTCCTCTTTTTCTTCTACTGCTCCTTTTAAATGTGGTGTTCCTCAGGGATCCATTTTGGGACCTGTTTTATTTTCTATATACAGTATCTTCATCCTATATACATTATTTTTAGGAAGCTTAATGTTTCTTTTCATTGTTATGCTGATGACACATAGGTTTGTATTCCTGTGTGCAATTCTGCAATGAATCTGTTGCATAGCTGTCTTGAAAAACTGAGATCCTGGATGGCTGACAATTATCTTGATCGTAATCATAATAAAACGGAAGTGTTGTTAATTGGTCCTGCAGCCAAAGCTCAAGTTGGATTTTAATTTCCTGGCACTTTTACTGACTTCTGTAAACCTCAAGTTTGGAATTTTGGGGTTCTTTTTGACAGTAACTTCACTTTTGAGAAACAGATTAATTGTGTCATCAAGAGTTATTTTTTTCCAGTTTTGTCTTTTAGCCATGGTTAAGCCTTTTCTATCTCATAGGGAGCTTGAGAAAGATACTCATGGTTTTATTTTTTTTCTCAGTTTGATTTTTGTATTCAGAGATCAGAAAATCCCTGATACACAGGTTGCAGCTGGTTCAGAATGCTGCTGCTCGTTTATTGATTCAGGCAGGAAAGTTTGCCTCTGTATCCCCATTTTAGCCTTGTTACACTGGTTGCCAGTTAGTTTTAGAATTGATTTTAAAATTTTGCTGCTGCTTTTTAAATCTTTACATGGGCCTGCTCCCTCCTATTTATCTGAACTGTGTGTTTTACATCAGCCATCTAGAGAGCTTAAGTCTACCAGTCAGTTGTCTCTTGTTGTCCCCCGTACTAAGTACAAAACTAAGGGTGACAGGGCTTTTGCAGCCACTGTACCACATTTGTGGGATTATTTTCTTTACTATATTAAGGACGCACTTCAACTGATCTGTTTATAACTAGACTGAAGACTTATTTTTATCCTTTAGCTTTTCATAATCTTCAGTGATACTAGTAATCCTACCTTTTTACTTAGTGGTTTGTTTCTGTTTATTGTTGGATGTATTATGTTTTATGTATTCTATGTTCTATGTAAAGCATTTTGGCTACAGCATTACTGATGTGTATTAAATGTTCTCTATAAATAAATTGACATTGACATAATTTTATTTAATTTTTATTTTAAATTATGTCACATGTTCTGCATCTAAAGAATTTTTATTCTGATAACAGCTCTAAAATCTCAGTTTCGCACTTGCACCCTCATCCTATGGATCCTAGCCATCCCAGTTTGCACACATGTATGGATCAGAGGCTGCAAAAGGCTTCCTGCTGTTAGCTTCAAAAAGCACATAGAAGCAATACATTTTTATAATCTGCTGTATCTGTATGCTAAAATGCCAACAGTATTATTGATTGGTTTATTTATCTTTTTCTTTGCAAAAATGTACATTCTCTGCAAGAACAGTACCCCAGTACAGTGACTTACTGGTTGAAACACCTTGCCTTTTTAATAACATATTTTATGATGTCAAGGTACAGTAAGTAGGTGGTAGCCAGTTTTGATTTAAAATGAACTGAAGAAGAGAATATTTTCAATCAGGTAAGAACCTCACCTTCCACTCTTAACACTTCACACAGAAAATTGATATTGACTTGTGTGAGAATGATCTTGTGACATTTGATCCTGTTTCACGTGACTGGTTTCATCTTCTGTTATTACTTCACTTGACGGTTTGTTTGTTATGAAAATGCTGAAAAAAAATATTTACTGCACATATTCAACTGGCATCGTTCATGTAACTATCCATCCATCCACTATCCAACCTGCTATATCCTAACTACAGGGTCACGGGGGTCTGCTGGAGCCAATCCCAGCCAACATAGGGCGCAAGGCAGGAAACAAACCCCGGGCAGGGCGCCAGCCCACGTTCATGTAACTATCTTTTGAAAAACTAACATTTTGTACAAATGGAGAACTTCACCTGCTGAAGAGGCATGAATGTTGGTTAGTGATACAAAACAGTTTTGTGTATGTGAGTCAGGATAGTTGGATGGAAAATTACTGAGGAGCCAATTGGTGCAAAAATAAAAATAGCAGATTATCACGTGACAACACAGGCAAAAAGCCTCAAATAATGAATAGGCAGAATCCATAAGAAGAATGGGAAAGAAAAGAGAGGTCAGAATCAAAGGTCCTCAACAAAGACAACTTGCAGGGATCTTAAGATAATTGTTTCCTAAACAAACTACAAATGAGCTCTTGAACCTTGGTGACTTCTTGTTTACCAGATATGATTGTTTAAAGAAGGCTGATTTGACTCAAGGAGAAATTCAGGTTTCTACAAGATTTACAAACCTTTGCCATTCTTGAGTAACCCTTACAATGAGACTCTTTCAAGCAGTTATGTCACTTTCATGATTCCAGTACAGTAGTAGGCGTTTAAGAATGTGTGGCAAGAAGGCCCAACACTGCTGAGAGTTATTGCCTATCTAAATATGCCTTTGAGATGTTATGATTTTCCGTTTTTGACACTCATACAATTTATTTTTTCTCTTGTTATTTAGTTTTTGTGCTATAACAGTGGCATCATTTTGTCACTATTTTGAATTTAACTTTTCTACTATTGTTGCTATTCTGAGTGGCCCTAACACAGTCATTGCTATTTTGTGAATTGGATTCAGGGGCATCCCCATAATTTTTGTGGAAGTGGCAGTGTTGTTAGTCAAGTGGCTTATGAACTTTGACATCATCTTACTTCCTCTTGTCATACAAGCAAGTTGTGGTAGCTCTGGAAGAGCATGAATGGGGAAAGTAAGTGGGGTTGCACTGTCTGTAACTGATTCCCTTTTGTTTCCCTCAGCCCAGAGGACTTGTATGGAGATCAACAATGACGAATGGCCTTGTGATCCTGAGCCTGCAACTTTCACGCTAGGACTAATTTAAGAGTCAATGTAACTAGAAGGCAATCGTCATTCCCTATGTGACTCTCAAGAATGTTACCTGCGAGAAGCAAGATAATACTGAGAACAGCTTTATTGGACCACCAGCCCTATGTGTTTGTTCTGTTTAGCACCTGACTGTGTATTAAAGGGGACTACTAAGCACCCCAAACTGCTAATGCTCTTGATAATTCTCTACACACTACAGAAGATGGTGGTACCCATTGCTTTATGTCCAATATTCAGATTTGCTATAAAATAATAACATACAATAAAATAACAATTTTAGTGATAGTTAAGGGTTAAAATAAAGTTATTACCTTTTGCTACAAAAAACCTTTGACTATGGTGTCTCATTTTGGCATTGTTTCATCATTTTTGACCCCTATTTATTAACTTAGGAATTACCTGTGTCCTCCTGGTCGTACTTGCTCTGGGATTCATTTTATGGCACACAAACTGTCTGGCATTCCTCTGTTTGTTGCAAGCAAATAACATGTTCTAAGTATTATAATACAATAGGGGTCTATTAGACTACCTTGCTGTCACCTACCAACCTGAGGGACAACTCTAACTCCTAACCTCCCTCCTTGCCTGGTTACTTCAGTGCCAATGGAATAATTATTTCAGAGGTTAAATTTCCATTTATAAGAATTGTTGCCTCCTTTCGGTGTCCTCCTTTTTGTAGTGTTGATATCTCTCAAGTTTATAGGTTTTAAGCCCAGCCCTGTTCATTGCTGGCATCGCTGCAGTTCACCTGATCGCCTGTGTCAAGCGTAAGGTATTAGTTAGTATGAATTTTCAGCCAGAAGTATTGAGATAATAATAGTATCTGTTAGGACCACAGTGGAAAATTGGGATAGTAGCAGTACTTGACTATAAAATGCCAGCAACAGAGAAATACATTTTGAGATGATCTCCAGGAATCATAAGGTAACAAGCCTTAGGTCAAAATAAACACAACAAAATCAATTGTCAAAAGCAAAACATAAGCCAAATAAATCATAGTCACAATTCAAAATCGAATCCCTAATAATAATTCATTACATTTATATAGCGCTTTTCTCAATACTCAAAGCGCTATCCACACAGGGAGGAATCAGGAAGTGAACCCACAATCTTCCAGTCTCCTTACTGCAAAGCAGCAGCACTACCACTGCGCCACCTGTAACCGTAACTCTAACCCTAGTCTATAACTCATACTCCAGATAACAAGTGCAAGAAGTTAAACTGAGTCTGTTACTTTAATCAAACACTTGGGCAGCACAGACCAGGTGCTACCATCGTTTTAAGTGTCAGCATCATGATGTCACACCTTGTGACGATGAAGACATGTGACTAGCAACAGAGTCTGTTTTACCAAGCAACATTGATACAACTTCTCTAAAAAACATTACCACAAGATGGCAACACAATGACTACACTGTCGTAATCATTAAAATAAACAACAGATGAACAGAATTTAAAACTAGATTAAATTAATCCTTTGAGCGAAAAGTTAATAGTATTCCACAGATACAGTATATAAACCATGCATTCTGAGGATACATAGTCACAGCTAATGTATAGGTTATGACCATACAAACTCACATTTGTTACTGTAAGTACTGAGTACTTTGAGTATCATCTCTAGTAGTAATCAAATCAAGAAATAAAAACATTGAATTGGACTTATTTTCCATTAAAAAAAAATGTCCACTTATAAAAGAGAAGAAAATGAACCAGAAAGTTTCACTACATACTATTCTACCAGCCCAGAATGCATCTTGCTCACTCCTTTTCAGCACTAGTATACAATTCCTACTGTAAGAGAAAAGACCCTTACACCATCTTTTGTCACGACCACATCCACATCCTCTTCAAAATCTTTGCCTTCTGCTTTCTCCTTTTTAGACACGCTCACACAACCGCCCACACTTCTCCAAATCATCCTGTCCACCAAGAGATGGAAAAGCATAATATTTAAGTATTTAACATTTAGTCTAGACGCATTACACACAAATAATAATTCCTGTTATTTCCATGTCTTTTGTCTACTCCTCCACATACTGCCCTTGCCTGGCCTACATTGCAAAGTTTAACTTCTTCAGAAAACCAACCTGAAGGCATTTTGTAAGGATTGGGTTTCAGTTCACCTTACTTTTGATATTTTTTACATTTTTATGCTAAAAAGAATTGTTTTTAATAAACAGTGAGAACTTACAAAATACTGTTTTACACAAAGATACAAATTAAATCAATGAAGGTCTGTATTAATCATGACCAGCAAAGCCAATTGAGCTAAAGTGAGACATGATTAAGGAGCAGAAGAATGTTGACTGCCCAACATCAGGAAGTGCTCTGAACCAAATGAAAGCCAAAATGGAAAGGTTCAAAAAGATCCTGTTTAGCTAAATACGTTAGAAGTTGCTCAGTGACAACCCTTTCCAACACATTTTGAAGGAATAGGAATTTCGAGATGGATCAAGATCAGGTTCCTTGAGAGAAGCAGTTGTAAGGTAAAATGGAACACATCAAAAGCTAGAGTGGTATTAATAAGATGAGAAATGGAATCAGGACTAACTGAGGCACAGTACCTAAAATGAGAAGTAGGAGCAAGATCAAGTTGTGAGTTGGAGTTTCATTTAGTGATTAACTCAGAGATAGTGGAAAAAATTAATCCATAAAAGCTTAGAAACATCAGAGGGGTTGTTATGGGAAATTTAAAAGCAAGTAATTGGGAAGAACTACTGATGGATGTTACTGTCTCCGTCTCTTACAAAATCTCTGAGTAGAAAATTTGATCTGTTCCTGTATGATTGGAGTCCATGATTCCTGGGTTGGAACCATGAACTCTGATCCTTTGTACTTCCTGGTTTAGTGTGGTTTCATGAATTGATGCTTAATCCCACATTAATGAGCTGTGTGGCTTGCTGAATAATTGAATCCATGAATTGTGGAACGCAGAATAAGGACTGGGGGAATTGGGGTCCACAGACATCGCTGTAGGTCTCTATATTATTGCAGGAGGACAGTACCAGTGGCAGTATTCTATAATGATATAATAACGAATTTAAAGTTCATTTATTCAATGTTTATGTAAAATTGCTACAAATCACAACGCTGCATTGGCATCAAGGCGTCATCATAAAATGGACTTGAATAAACATCTACCTTCAAGAAACAGTAAAAGTTACTAACACTGGTTGTTCTCTTTTTATTCTAAAGAGTGACTTGAATCGAGCTAGAAATGGTGTCTCATTCTGTTTTATTACGGCTTATCCGTATCACACTTAGTAGTGATATGCAGGTGTCCAATAGCTTTGGCCTTTTCAAAATCTAAGGTTTTGCTTTGATAAAAAAAATGTAGTGTCATCAGCTCATTCAGAAGTTATCATCATGTGTCCACGGTGCAATGAAATTCCTATCTGCGTGTTTGATGAACAGAGAAAACAGAGAGTAGGCCGCCACTGTCCTTGTCTTTCAGTCTGCCTCTTGCCCCATTGATTATGTATAATATTCATACATAATTCTATTTTTTAAACTCTCTTTTAATACATTAAAATATAATAGATAGTTATTTCACTCACACTGAGTTTTTTCAAAATTAATGCTAGACTTAATTTTGCATGCTCTTTTGGACCTGTTTATTTCCAAACAAAGGAACAAACTTGAAAGAAACAGGAAAAAAATGTCTTTTGAAAATTCAACATGGCTTAAAACAGCTCACAGTGAGACAGAATGACATGCTCTTAGAGAAAAGCTGAAATTCAGCAAGACAATAAAATTATTATCAGTATTAGTTGAGAAAAAAACACTGCTTGTAGTCTTAGGTGAGATTCTACTTTGGTCAGTACAAACATCTTTGATAACGATGTCCTCCCATGAGCCCTGTTGCCAGATGACACCTTTAGTCAGCCGTGTCAAGCACTGATTTTTGGGTTGCTCAACTCCATTACATCCCCTCTCTCTCGTATGCCATTTAGCCTATTTTTAAGCTGGACTAGCCACAAAGCACATTCAAAATTTTCAGAAAATTAGTTTGGCTGTTTTTGCATGACAGGTGAACAAATAGACAGGCATACAAAGAGAGAAATAGCTTACAATTTCATTTACAGATAATATATTTTTAAATTTACTTATTATTAGTAAATAGACAGAAAAGGGTTTCTATAGGCACAGTCTTCAGCTTAAACATTGTTGATTGTGTCGCAGATGGGAAACAATTTGTTTTTTCTATAAATGCATTTTTCAAGTATTTTTTTGGCTGCATTAAAATCTCTTTACGTTATAACATGACGTCATAGCAGCTCTTACTGAGTTTAATCTAACCCTCCATCAATGAGATCCCAATGTTACTTTCACTTGTACGCATTATTAAACCACAGAGAGCATAAGCTCCTTAGATGAAGTATACTGCCTGGTATCCATTAAAGATAACACATTCAATTTCTCTTCATTCATGAAATGTGCAGATTGCAAAACCATATTGCAATGCTCTGGCTTTCTCTGCTTATTTACAACTTTCCTATTTCCCACTTTTTCCTATCTTTTTTTTTTTTTTGTGGATCACCACAAATTCATTTCACTAGCTAGGGATATGAAGCTCCCAGGTTTCAGACAGAGGTGATAACAAATAATGTATCTGCAGAGTACATATTCATGCTTTATATTTTAATCATGGATTATTATTGGCTCCATTTGTGAGACGTGACGACTCACAACTAACATGTTTCCTTATTTACTGGAAGGCCAACAATTTAACTGAATATATTCTTTAAAATTCCATGTTTCAGGTTTTATCTCGCACTACAATGACCTACACTGTTTAGTACTACTGTTCTATGTAATATAATGTGATAAAATAAGTTATACCACGATTAAACACACAGCAGTTCGACAGTTTACAGATTTTTTTTATCATTCAGTCTTGTTTTAATGTTGCTGTTTAATGTAATAATAAAATAATTTTGAAGAGGACAGAAAAAGAATACAAATTTAATACGAATGGATCCTTAAGAAAGATTATTTTTGACTTTTTTTTTCCTTGGCCTTTAGCTTGCTACATTCCTCTAACTCTAGCAATATATTATATATATATATATATATATATATATATATATATATATATATATATATATATATATATATATATATATATATACATACAGCATATTGTGAAATGAACAGCTTCGACACACACAAAAAGGTTTGGGTCAACCACCCATATATTGTCCCTGGCTGTAAAAGGGCTTTGAAAGAACACTCATGTGCACTAGTTTTGAGTCCTGAACTGAACTGATAAGGTTAAGAAAAGATGGCGGCTCTATAAGCCAAAAAGTGGAAGTGACATTGAATCAGGCAGGTTTTCCCGTATTTGGCCTGCAGAGATAACAGAGGTAGGTTTAGTGCACCCTGCCACCCCCTGGCCTGGCAGTTAATTATCTCCACTTGGTCCACTCAGCTCCCTCCTAGTCGCAAGTGTGTGACAATATATATAATATTTTTTAATAGGCTAATCTCTGTTGAAAAACTATTCTGAGTGAATTTTCTGACATGGCCTCAGTCCATTTTATGAATTTTAGGAAAAGATAACTGGGGCAGATGGATTAAGAAGTATCAGTTCTTCACTAAAGTTACATTAACGTTGTTTAAAATGCAGAAATTGAGTTCATTGTTATTAAAAAGATAAGACATCTTCACAAAGCTAGGCAAGTTTTTTTAAACCTGCATTGAGAAAAAGAAGTCTCTGTCTCCACCATATGGTAGGTTTTTTATTTAATATTTAATAATAAATTACCTCCAGAGCAAGTGATGTTTTTAAAACAATGGTGTCATAGAGAAGTTTTTCCTTTTTAAAGAGCTGTACAAGTGTGATTACGTTTTGATGTGTTTACAAACCCAGATACCATTTTTGAGACTTTTTCACTTCTCTATTATTTCTGATATACTTTGTTATGTGTGCTTTATATGCTCTTGACCATAAGTCTATGTGCTGCTGTTTGCTCTTATTTGTACCACTTAGGAATTTATTTGAGCTCAGTAGGAGCTATCTGAACTTAGCAGACACTCACACGCTTATACAGTAAGTGTTACAATAATACCATTTGCAGGTCTGTTTTCAGGCTAGCATCTTTTTTAACAATGCCATTTTATTTTGTTTTAAACGCCAAAGGACAGGTGGGGATTAAAAGAGCTGTCTAAAACAGACCTGGAAATAAAATACTGAGGCGGGTCAGGTTCTCATGACTGGTAAAGATGAATCCCTCAATTTTGCAGTCTCTACACAATATTATGCAGCTCTTTTTTTAATAACCAATGCAGCAGGACAAGAAAGAAATATGTCACGTTAAATATATGGAAAGATTTCCCTGTGGTCCATATAACAATAAAAGATAATTACTTAATGGTATGAGTTTTACCACATATTTTAAATTGTAGAATACATGCACTTGTCCAGTTTTGGTTTATGCTGCAGGACTTTGGAGATCACAAGAAATGCAATTTAACAGAGCAGTTCAATAAAATAAAATAAAATCAATATTTGTGGTAGCCAGTATTTCCCATCCAATATGTTCTTTAAAAGGAGAGATCCAGTATTTTCCTCATTAAGTTGTTTTATTATTTTTCTCATTTACATTTTTATTTTATAAGTGTTTAACAAACATACTTGACATTTCTGCCTTTACGTCATGTATATTTTTCTAAACGTTTGTATTATTAAAATTTTAAAAAATGATTGTGAACGCATCAGTAACTTTGCACAATATTTCTATGGATGGTGATCTTCAATATTAAGGAGGATTATAATTAAATTTGAAGACACCCATCTTAACTGAATGCTAAATATTTCTATACTACATCCTATTATCCTTGTTATTTCTTTCTCTAGAGCTGCATTTTGGAAATTTTCAACTGGCATTATTGTTTTTTGCTTATCTTTCATTTTTTGTTGTTATTACGTACTCTGATGTTTATGTATTTCTTTCATTATAATTTTTTGCGACTTTGCTGATGTCTATTTATACTTACTAACCCATTTGTTACGCCTTTTGAATTTCTCATTAGGTTTGTTTTCATATGTCTGACACACATATTTGAGAGAAATTTTATTTTGGTTCATTAATCTTTAACTTTATGTTTAGCTTACTTTTACTTATGCCTTCTTTTGTCTAATTTTTAAGTTTGTATCCTCTGTTAATTTTGGATTTTGTTATTTTTTTACATGACTCATGTTGATATCTAAGAGGTTTTTTTTTTATTGTTTTCATGTACTAAATGAATCCTGATATTCATCAGAAAGCTTTAACATCCTCAATTTTCCTGTTCTTTGTTTAATCTCTTCAATTTCACATCATTCCTAAGCATGTTGCTTTTTATAATTGGCAGTTGCTTGTATCATTTCCTAACCATGCTAAACACAATGGCAATCTGTGATCACCATTCTGGGCTACCTCTCAGTCTTCAGACATTCACTCCTCCTTGAAACCTGTCACAGCATCACCTCACACTGATTGTATACAGTTGTGTCTCGGCTGAGCTGTAGATCCTTTGGAGGTAAGCATCAATGGTGAGTTAGCGCTGCAGCTTGGATGTTGAAATTAGTTAAGTGGAGAGGGTTATTGGGGCTGAGCTTAAAGGTCAGTCTTGGGCCATACCAACTCAGTACTTTTGAAGAGCTTACTGAACACATTTTAGAAAACCCAGCCTTTGCCAGGATTACTGGTTGAACCCCTCAATATCTACACCCAGTATATCAAAGCTTTTGTCATCCATTGTAGTGAGTGGATTCATTAGTCTGAGATTGGTAGCCAGAAGATTGGGAGACAAGGTCAAAGCCAAGCAAAGCTGAGTAAGCTGATGAGTTCAAAAAGGTAGCTGAAAATGTGAAAAAATAATATACAAGTCTAATATGAAATAAGTAGAAAAAATATTGCTGGGATTTGAAAGCTAGAGGTCAAAACAAGAGAATTCTTTAAAGAGCACATGAAAACTACACTAGAAAGATTCAGTCACTGAACTGTACATTTCTATAGGAGACTAAGATACACCAGACATTAAAGAGAGCAGCACCAGAAGACTGCAGAGCAGATGCAATAAACAAAAGTATGTGTGAATAAAGAAGATCAGCATATGCAATGTGTAATCAAGCGTATATTGATAGTTATGTCCAAGTGGATGGCATTACACAACAGATCTTCACTTTGGTCCTCTCAAGCTTAACTAACCTCATTTATACTGTGAATGCGGCTGCAGGGGTACGCGGCCTCCCTTCAGAAACCCCCTCTTAAACAGTTTTTCAATAGGAAATAAACACACTCTTCAGCTCCTTTTTGTGGGATCAGCTGTAGGCACGTTGCCTTGCCACATGAGGGCTTCAAACATTTAAAAGGCTGAGCCGTGGCTGTCCTGTTTCACACTCTCCTGTCTCTCTTTTCCCTCAGACTCCCTCTGCTCCGGCCGCTGCTTCCGAACTTCTGTATCTCATTGATGAATAAGACTTTGTGTTCTTTTGAGCAGGAATTGGGACCAATGCATCAAGTATGATAGCTGTTCCTTGCGGGGCCACATTGCCTATGTAAGAGACTTGTTTTTGTATCTGCCTGAACAGCAAGAAAGTTTCTAATCCTTGGAAAACCTTCCATACTCTGCTGTGCAACCTTGTAACCCAAGCTTGAAAATATGCTTCTGCCTAACTGACTGCTGAAGGTTGCTTTGTCCATAAAGAAGCTAAAGAAGGATATTGAGCAGGTCCCTTTGTGGAACGGGTGGTCTGAATGCCTACATTAGGTCAGGGTCTGGATTCAACAGTCATATCATGACCAGTGGTATCTCTGCATTAAGGTCAGTTGTGACAGCCCCCAATCCCCCAAAGCGAAAAGTGCTGCTGTTCAAAAATGAAATAAGTAGTGACACACATGTGTGCTTGGAAGACATCTTTAGGGTTTGTCAAATGGTAATCCCACCTCAAGTTGAGGACTGGTGCTGTTACTTATGGCCTATTCTCTTCTTTTTTCTGCAGATCCAACAAGCGAAGAAATGACAACATCTGACATCACTTCTGCCTCCCACCTCTTCCACCTCATAACCAGCTTGGCTGCCATCTTATGGTAGTCTAGTGTTGGACTTATGACTGGAAAGATATTTTTGGTTCTATCTTATCAATCCAATTTTGTGATCTGTGCCAGCTATTATGCAGAGATCACCAGCTGGTGCCCCAACCCTTTATGACCTTGTTTATGTTTCATTTACAGTACCAAACTTGCCTCAACAATTTAATTCATTGTTAAAATGATTATAGCAAATTTAACTTAGTTGTCATAATCAGATTTTACTCATTTTGCATGGTATGTGCAATGGAATTTCTTATTTAGGAGGTTATTTCTTTTTGGAAAATGTGAATTCGCCTGGCCCTTTAACCCTGCACTGCCGGCACATTAATGCCACCAGTTCTGCCTTACTCACTTGGTCAACAGTATCTGCACTCACTTTCCTAAACTCAGTGAGTCAGTCTCACCAATGGCCACATGCCCATGCCAACAGATTTAAGCAAAAGACCGGGATTCATAATTGCTACCCTTTAAGTGCTTGATTATCCCCCCTTTATTCCATATCTCTTTGTCTCTCTTTTTCACACACAACCTCTGCACGGCGTCTCAGGATAGATCCAATTTTCTGACAGTGTTCCTTTCTGCCAGGCTCTTTTGTGCAATGAAGGATGATTTTGATGGTGTTGAATTGCAGTCAATTCTCTTTGCAACAAGAAAGAAAGTTCTTCACCTAACTCCTATACTCATCTTTCATCGTCCCATTACACCCCTTTGGAATAGGCCATATGGAAGAGACTGAAAATTGCATCTGACACTCCAGTTAGGCAAACTGTCCTACAATCCAAGTGGTCTTTTACAAGACAAATTATATAGTCCAGAACCAGTCTCTCTAAGGTGTTAATGATGCAAAACATAAAGGCCAGTTCTCTGTTGTCAATAGATGAAGAAGTGTCTGCCTTCTTTGGAACAGGAAAAATGCAAGAGGCTTTCTGGAGCATTAGGTACAGACTGAACAGGTGACAGAGGACAACACAAAGCAGGTCAGCATAGGCCTTAAGAACTAAAGGACTGCCTCCATTGGTTCCTGTAGCTTTTCCCGTGTGTAGCCTCCTCAGTTTTCTACTTACTTAGTCAAGCTGATGGTCAGAGATGGACTCATCACTACCCACACCAGTTGAACTGTTAGTAAAATTCCAGCACAATTAACTGCCTATATTCAACCATTCTGAGCCATGCCTTGAAAGTATCTTGTATGTACTCTTAAAATTATAAAAAGTGTAGTATAAGACCCCTTAACTTTGTTTTAAATTGAGGGGTCCTTTTGTTAGGTGTTTTACAGGATAGTAAAAGTTTCACCATGTCTTTGGAAACACCCTGTCCTGAGTTTATATAAAGCGCCTTCCACCAGATGGTTTGGTGGTTAAGGGTCAGCTCTAGAGCAGCATAATGGTCTTATTTGCTGCTGCGCAATTTAATTTGTTTTTCTTTTGTATTGTGCTTTACATCAAATTAAAGCCGTTAAATTCAGACTTGCTTCATGGCTGGCAGCTTCTCCTGTGAGTACTGCACTGCATAGGTTTTTCGTCTTAGTTTTATCATTTTCAAGGAGAAACATGACAAAAAGAATGCTGTAGACACCACACATTGCTGTTTTTGCCAATGCATTATATCTGTCTAATATTTGAACAATACCTGTTTAACATATACATGTTAGTGATAATGAAACATGTGTTATGAAAATGTTACAACAGTAGAACACTCTAGACGAGAACAGGCCATTCAGCCCAACAAAGCTCACTAGTCCTACCCATTTAATCCTTCCAAAATAACACTGAGTTGAGTTTTCAAAGTCCCTAAAGTCTTACTGTCTACCACACTATTTGGTAGCTTATTCCAAGTGTCTATGGTTCTCTGTGGAAAGAAAAACTTCCTAATGTTATTGTGAAATTTACCTTTAACAAGTTTCCAACTGTGTCCCTGTGTTCTTGATTAACTCATTTTAAAATAACAGTCTCGATCCACCATGCTAATTCCCTTCATAATTTTAAATACTTCAATCATGTCTCCTCTTAATTTTCTTTTGCTTAAACTGTATAGGCTCAACTCTTTCAATCTTTACTCTTAACTCAACCCCTGTAGCCCTGGAATCAGCCTAGTCTCTCTTCTCTGGACATTTTCTAGTGCTGCTATGTCCTTTTTGCAGCCTGGAGTCCAAAACTGAACACAGTACTCCAGATGAGGCCTCACCAGTGTGTTATAAAACTTGAGCAGAACCTCCTTGGACCTGCACTCTATGCATCAGGGTGCTATATAACCTAACATTCTGTTTGCCTTCTAAATGGCTACTGAACACTGTTAGGAAGTTGATAGTGTCTAGTCCACTACAACTCCTAAATCCAGCTCAATTTTCAAGCCTCCCATTGTGCATTCAAACCTAACACTTTTATTTCCTACATGTAATCCATCCATCCATTTTCCAACCCACTGAATCCGAACACAGGGTCACGGGGGTCTGCTGGAGCCAATCCCAGCCAACACAGGGCACAAGGCAGGAAACAATCCTGGGCAGGGCGCCAACCCACCGCAGGACACACACAAACACACCAAGCACACACTAGGGCCAATTTAGAATCGCCAATCCACCTAACCTGCATGTCTTTGGACTGTGGGAGGAAACCGGAGCCCCTGGAGGAAACCCACTCAGACACGGGGAGAACATGCAAACTCCACGCAGGGAGGACCCAGGAAGCGAACCCAGGTCCCCAGGTCTCCCAACTGCGAGACAGCAGCGCTACCCACTGCGCCACCGTGCCGCCTCCTACATGTAATACTGTATGTTATATTTAATTACAATAAACTTCATCTTCCACAAATCTGCCCAACCATGAATGCTGTCCAAGTCCCGCAGTAATTATTCAACGGATTCCAGATTATCTTACAATTCGCCTTGCTTGGTATCATCTGCAGACTTAACCAGCTTAAATTCCTGTCCAAATCATTTATATATATTAATAATAGCAGCGGCCCTAGCACTGACCCCTGTGGAACACCGATCTGATAAGGTTCCTTGCACCATAACCCTCCACTTCCTGTGTCTGAGCCAATTCTGCACCCCATCCACAAACATCACCCAGAACTCCCACTTCTTTTAGTTTGATGCCCAAACTCTCATGTGCCATTTTATCAAATACTTTCTGAAATGTTGTTAGATTCCTGCCTCACTTGCCTCTGTACAGATGGTAATCTCTCGCTGCTGTATGTATGTTGCTGTGAACTGACCGATGGAATTCACTAAAAGTTGTGCTTGCAAAACAGTTTAGGTTACACAAGTATCCTCAGAGGACGCAAGTAAGAAAAATAAAATGGGATAGATTTAATAATTGGAAAACAAATCAACATCTATAGTTGTTGAACATAGAAAGGTAAAAAATGATTGTAAGGGGCAGCCTCAGAATTAGCTACGGTAAAATAACAAAGTTTCTTTTGTTTTATATATCCAAAGAATTTTAATGCCAATATTTTAGATCACAATACAGTATATGCATTGAACCTTAGGCCTTCACATGTTCTGCAACTTTGGGTTATATAAATTTAGTTACTTAATATCAGGCGGTATATGTTCTTTTTTAATTAACAAATTTCATTACATGGAATAAATTACAAATCAATGAGACATACAGTATTATATCTTATTTGAATGAGATCAGATAATCCCACCCACCATCCATCAGGAGAACAGAGAAAGAAAATTATTTAATATGATGAAATCACTCAAAGCTACTGAAATATTCAAAAGGCTATCAGAGGTTCAGCTTGTGCAGTTAATTGAGGACAACATTAATAAATGGCAAGCAGATTCTAAAGATTTTTTAACTGCTTCTTGTAAAGTGAATCTAATCTTTTTAATTTTACATAATTTCTTCATTTTATCATAGTAGATGACTTAGGATTCTTCCAACTAAGCAGCATAAGATGGCCCACTATCAGTTTGCTGTAAGTTATCACAACCGGTGATTTACTAAGCAGTAATGTCACCATTCCGTGTTACCCTAAAGAGTAGGATTTGTGTTTATTGTGATTTCAAGACTGATCAAGAAGCAATTCTTATAGCAACTGAGCTAGAACCTTTCCCAAAACACATGAGCCAGTGAAGCATGTGTCTGATGTCAACACTCTTACGTTGGGTCCTGACCAAATCAATTTTGGATACTTTAAGTTTACAAAGAAGTATTTGATTTGGAGTTGAGTTACACCATGTTTCACGCAGACTGAGGAAGAACATATTTTCCCTAGAGTTGACTTCCATTTATGTCTGAAAATCTAATTGAACACTCCTTCTTGCAGTGCTGTCTGAGATCTAGCTAGTTGTTATTTTAAAGACTTTGGTAGGGATTGGAGATACTGTCCATATCCTTATTTCAGGTAGAAATTATAATTTCTTAGTGATGAAAAGTTTTTTTAGAAAAATTTGAATGTAGTAAAGAAATGAGCAGGTAAAAGTTAAAAAAGGCACAGATGTTCAAACAAAGTAAATATATTGCCCACCTTAATAAAAGGATTAGTGTCTGCCTGTGTGTCCATGCAGTTGCTGTGTCTCTTTCATTCCAACAGGTGGTGCATCACAAATGTTAACACTGCCTTTTAGGAATCCCATACCTATCACTTAAGGCTTCAATCTGCCTCAAGAACGATTTAAGATATGAAGAGGTAGGGGAAGTGACAGCGAAGGTGGTAGGGATGAGAACAGCACCCATACGCATGCGTCGCATGGCCACCCTGCTGCCCACTGCTGAGAGTTGATTCTACAATAAGAGGAGGTCAATCATCACCCCGAAAGCGGATAGTAGACGTCACGTAGTACAGTGGTACCTTGAGATAAGAGTGCACCAATGTACGAGTTGTTTGAGATACGAGCCGTCACTAGGTTGATTTTTTGTCTTGAGTTACAAGCCAAAATTCGAAATACAAGCCATCAAAGAGCTTGTCCCCGCACATTCCGAGGAATTGACGACAGAGGAGTTGACGGAACTACAGACGCAGCAACATACGGAGATTCTGCAGGAGATCAGTATCGCAGAGGAGGTTATCTCTTAAAGTGAGATAAAGGAAGTGTTTGCAATGTGGGAAAAAGTTTTGAACTTTAAAGAAAAGAAACACCCTGAAAAAATTACAACTGATCATACAGCGGTGCTATTTAATGACACTTACCTAACGCTTGACTTTATTGAAAAGAAACTGAACTTGCAGTGGTGCTATTTAATGACACTTGCCTAACTAATTTCAGAAACATTCTAAAGGGGAGAACTAAACAAAGCTCCTTGGACAGGTTTCTATTGAAACGCCCTGCGAATGAAAGTGACGAAAGCATGGCAAAAAAGAAAAAAACTAGTGAAGAAAATTAAGTTAAGCAAAAGTGAAGTGAAAGAAAAAAACATTACAATACGCTAATCGGCTTCGCCAACATCTGTTTATTTCTTTAGATTCTCTTTTATGTATTAGGTTTTATTTTGTTTGTATACAATATTTGTTCATTATAAATACATTTTTCTTATGTTGAAAACATTTAACAAAAACTTGGGATGGCTTTTTGGGGGCTGGCACAAATTAATCTCATTTCAATTAATTTCAATGGGCAAAACTGACTTGAGATATGAGCATTTTGACTTACAAGCTCGATCACAGAATGAATTAAACTCGTATCTCAAGGTATCACTGTATATGTGTTCCAAATGTCAGTTCAATAGGTTAAACGGTTTGCAACAACCTACTTTTGTAGCTAATCTCTGCCATCTCAGGGAGGATGGCTAGAGAGAGTGGCAGCATTGTCCTGAGTGGGTCCCTCTGAGCGAGTCCTCGTCTGTTGCAAATGACTTTTTTTTGTGTTCTGAAGGAATGAAGTTATAAATGCGTCAAATTTTTTGAAAGCATTTCTTAATATTCATTGGTATGTATTGAGGAGATTTAAAAAAATTGGGATTATATTCAGACAAGGTAAAATTAAAGCCTTTTGAGTTACATCTTTTGCTTTACTATTTGCAGATTTTCCATCCACGACAATAACTCCTGTTTTAATGAATTTAAAGACCAAAAGCCTTCACTCAGGCATGACAAACTTTGCACACTTGGATTTGGGGACTTTCTGCCATTCACTTCTGTGGATCCTCTCAAACTCTGTCAAGTTGGTTGGGGACTGTTGGTGGACAGCTATTTTCAGGTCTCTCCAGAGATGTTTGATTGGGTTCAAATCCAGACTTTGGCTAGGCTATTCAAGGAAATTCATAGAATTGACCCTGAGCTGCTTCTGTGTTGTCTTTGTGTTGTGATTAGAGTCATTGTCCTGTTGCAAAAAGTACTGTCGCCCCAGTCCGAGGTTTAGAGCGCTCTAAAGCAGGTTTTCATCAAGGATATCTTTGTCCTTTGCCACCACAATACTTCACTGTCCAAACAGTATTCCACGGGTGATGAGAGGTTTCATCATACCAGAGAATCTTCTTCTCAGTCTGAAAATCCTGTTTGTTAATTGCAAAAGGGCTTCCATGTATCTTATAATAAGTAGAGGCTTCTGTCATAAAGCCCAGATTGGTGGAGTGTTGCAGTAATGGATGTCCTTTTGGAAGTTTCTCCCATCTCCACCCTGGTTATCTGGAGCTCAGCCAGATTCCTTATTTGGTTCTTGGTCACCTCTCTTACCATGGCCCTTCTATAATGATTACTCGGTTTGACTAGGTGGCCAGCTCAAAGAAGGGTTTTCCTGCTGTGATTTGTGTATTTTATTACATTTGTGTGGCTTTTCTGGTGAGTTTCTGGTACATCTTGGTAGTTAAACTGGAGTTTAAGGAATCTGATTTAGCCATTTATTGTGTCCTACCTTATATCTTGAATGAAGTAATGTTTTAGTCTTTTCAGCCACTTTTGCAAGTTGATGGGCAAGGCCACATTGAGGTATTTGTGTTGGCCATACCGAGGTAATGTGCATCGTGTAACTATATAGAGTAACTTTATAAATACTCATATTATGCGCCGTTTAGGCATCCATGTTTGGATAAACAAATGACTTTATGTGCATTTCATTTGACTTTTTGATCTCAGTTTTTTGACTGTGTTTTGGTGTTAATGTTCTGATTCTTCTCTACATTGTTTGGTGAAAGATCAGAATGACTTTTTGGTTTTCAACTCTTGCATGTACTTCTTTATTATCACGTTACATCTCCAGATGATTTATCTAAAATTCTCTCTGCTGAGGCAGAACACTACCATTTAAGAATTTTGAAAGCAACAGGACTCTTAGGAACCTTCACCTTTTGTGTAGCCTTCCCCAATCCCATGCTTCAACACAATTCTGTTTCTAAGCTCTGCTTGGCAATTCCTTCAACCTAATAGTGTCCAATCCATTGACTCGAGCAAAGGTGGACTCCCAACAAGGTGTAGAAACATTTCGATGAAGATCAATAAAACAAGATTTATCTGAACCAAACTTTTAGATGTCACAGCAAAGATTATGGATACTTGTGTCAATGTTATATTTCCATTTTTTATTTTTAATAAACTTGCAAATATTTCTAAAACACTCTTTCCACTTTGCCATGCTGGGCTATTGAGTGTTGCTCAATATGGCTAAAAATGAATTCAAACAATTTTAGCACAAGGCTGCAACATAGCAATATATGAAAAAGGTGAATAGGTCTGAATACTTTCTGATACAATATGTGGAAAAACCGACTCAACTCCTGTAGGTTTTTTTAATTTATATTCATTTATTTAGTTTTATCTGGAACAAATGTTTTTTATTATCCACTGATTCTTACTTCTAACTGAAGATCATTTCATTCCTATACGGAGTCCATACAAAGGAACAGCACACATGGCAAGACACCATGATTAGAAGTACCAGCAGCATGATGTCACAGGCTCCTGTTTTAGGTCCTGTGGTTCTTTTGTCTTTCCAAAGCTCAGAATGAGGATAGGAACCTGTTCTCACCATTTTAACTGAAGACTAAATATTCTCAAGCATGCATTACGGTATGACATACAGTGATTCCTCGCTATATCGCGCTTCGCCTTTCGCAGCTTCACTCTATCGCGGATTTTATATGTAAGCATATTTAAATATATATCGCGGATTTTTTGCTGGTTCGCGGATTTCTGAGGACAATGGGTCTTTTAATTTCTGGTACATGCTTCCTCAGTTGGTTTGCCCAGTTGATTTCATACAAGGGACGCTATTGGCAGATGGCTGAGAAGCTACCCAACTTACTTTTCTCTCTCTCTCTCTTGTGCTGACTTTCTCTGATCCTGACGTAGGGGGTGTGAGCAGGGGGGCTGTTCGCACACCTAGACGATATGGACGCTCATCTAAAAATGCTGAAAGATTATCTTCACGTTGCTACCTTCTGTGCAGCTGCTTAGTGAAGCGACATGCTGCACGGTGCTTGGCATACTTAAAAGCTTGAAGGGCACGTATTGATTTTTGACTGTTTGTTTTTCTCTGTCTCTCTCTCTCTCTCTCCCTGCTCCTGACGGAGGGGGTGTAAGCTGCCGCCTTCAACAGCTTTGTACCGGCGGTGCTTCGCATACTTAAAAGCCAAACAGCCCTATTGATTTGTTTGCTTTCCTCTCTGTTTCTGACAGTCTGTGCTCCTGACACGCACTCCTTTGAAGAGGAAGATATGTTTGCATTCTTTTAATTGTGAGACAGAACTGTCATCTCTGTCTTGTCATGGAGCACAGTTTAAACTTTTGAAAAAGAGACAAATGTTTGTTTGCAGTGTTTGAATAACGTTCCTGTCTCTCTACAACCTCCTGTGTTTCTGCGCAAATCTGTGACCTAAGCATGACAATATAAAAATAACCATATAAACATATGGTTTCTACTTCGCGGATTTTCTTATTTCACGGGTGGCTCTGGAACGCAACCCCCGCGATGGAGGAGGGATTACTGTATAGCCCCTATAGATTTGTAGAAAATGGTAAAATGAGACATCTAATGAAGCTAGGGGTTCCGATAAAGTTCTAAAAATATTAGGAGCATGGCCGAACAAATGCTGCAGACATTTGACACAAGGTCTAATACCTTTGCACAAGGTTTTCCTTTTCTGAAATTTCTGCTCATTTATTTTAATATCTTTTAAAATCTCATAAGGCCATTGCATCCAATCAGTAACTGAAGAGTAGATATACTGTATGTAAAAATAGTACAAATGCGTTCAATTTAAATAAACCACAAACAAGAATGGCATCACACAGATAAAATGTAAGAGAAACAAAATAAAATAAAATAAAGAAATTAGCAATTTCATTGTAACACTGTGTTTCTCATTCTGCTGCCAAGAGTGCTAATTCTCTTTAGCGTTTGATATCCAAATATCCAGGTGCACCTCTCATCTATCAGTCTCTTGCCAGAAGACAAAGTTGCAAAACTCAACAAAAGCTTTGATGTGTTCTCAACAAACAATTCTAAGCTATTGTCTGAATTTTTCAAATAATTATTCTTTTCATTTGGTGCATCAAAACCACCCTTTTGATTCACCCTCTTTCTCTGTCTCTCTCACCTTTTCTAAACTAGCAATCTAATTTGCGCTCATTTTGTGAAATAGGATAATTATGTGCTTTGACACTTTTTTAAAATTTAAAAATAAATACAGCATATTGCCAAACTACATTTGCAGAAAAAAGCTTCATGGCTACTTTTAATTGATTGTGTATTCCTCTATCCATACATTAATTTCCTAACTGGCCAAGCTACTGTGTGGCACTTGAAAAAATAGGCCACAAATCGAGGAGTACACACTAACATCACCTTCATAACACACCCATCTGTTGAGAAAATCACATTAAGCAATTTATGAGGAATTCTTTCTGTTGACCAGCAGTGTTGGTATCAATTCAGGGATACAGGCTGATGAATTCTAATTTTTACGATAACCTTCCCAATGGGGTATTGTTCCAAAAATCCCTCATGCATCACTTTGAAGGAGCCTGTATGAACAAGCAGCTCCACAACTGAAATACGCTGTTCCAATGACTATGGCATGCTTTCTGTTCAGCCTTTTCACAGACAACCGAAGTAAGAAAATGAATTAAAATGTTTCGCTAAAACCTTTGCAGGGCTTCGTACCATATATGGGACTACTGAGTTGTGCACTACCATGTACTTCAGGGTCATGGCAAACTGGAGCACCTTTGTGAGGTCTATGGTCTTTTACAATGCAGAAAGTTACAATTCTGCTGGCCTTGATACTCCTTTTTTTTTTGGTACACTTTATTAATCTTTTCGTGTGACCTTTGGAGGTCAGAGTGTAGCTTTGGCCATTCTACGGTACACCTGGAGCAATTTTAAAGTTAAAGGTCTTTGCTCAAGGGCCCAATGTAGTAGGATCCCTTCTGGCAGTAAAGAATTTGAATCTTTTAAGTATTCTCCAATTCCATTATCATTTTCCGAAGCCTTACCGTGAATAACCCAAAACAAAACAGCAATACAGTGTTGAATTCAAGATTCCCAAAGGGTGCCAAAAAGGCATCATGTAATATTTTGATGGCCAAGAGTGTATATTCAAGCAAATAACAAACAAACAATGTTATAATATGAACAGCCTAATAGTTAGCTCTAAACATGCTAGACTAAATTAGTCAGTCTTCAGCTTGCATGTAAATTCTGAGAGCACTGGGGCATCCCTTACAAGAGCAGACATATTATTCTACAGTTTGTGGATTCTCTAAGATAAAGTCTCCAACTCCTAAACTGTTGTATTTATTATTGGCATCTTTAGGTAGATGGATGGATTGGGATCTTTAGATGGATGGCATCTTTTGATCATAATGTATGCTCTGGACAGAACATCAACCCAACGTAATATGTCTTATTGTTGTCTTCTGTGTTTTATTGTGATGCACTCAACATCTGGGATTTGTAAACCCCTCTTCAATCTAAAGTTGTCCATTGTCAGAACCTGAAATCTCATTCTAGGTCTGTCTGTAAAACTCTCTTAAAAATCTGCCTCTTCTCACTTGCATTTTAAATTTTTCTATCTGCAATTTGTTTCTTTAATAAAAGCTTTACAGATGGTATACATTGTATAGAGTGCTGTAAAATGAAGTTTAATCAATCGGTTAACTGAAATAACAGCCAGAATTAATTATTAATAGAATTAATCTACTGTATCATTAAAAATAGATTTTAGTAACTCCAAGTTAATTATTGTCACATGCTATAACAGTTTTACCTTTGACTGGTCTTTTTCTATATTTTGCCTGCTACTTAGTATTTTATGAGAAGATGCGGATACTTATTGTCCCCTCTTGAGTCCCCTCCAGATAGACTTGAGTGAATGACGGTCCTGGGTCTGTTTTACCAACTCTAAACTTCTCTCTTCAGCCTCAACAATATTCTTTGTTTCATTCACACTAAGCAGTCATGACTCTATTACTGCTTATATGGTTTTGAACTATCGTGTCGACACACTTCCTAAATAAAGGACTGTAAGATACTCAATACTTTATCTTAATGTTTAGACCAAAGAATCAAAAAACATGGAAGACTGGCTTAGACAGAGAAAGAATTAAGACTGGACTTAGGATTTTTGACTTCTCATTTACTCTTGATTTTAAAATTTTGGTTACACTTTGGCTTTCATGATTGGTTTAGAAAAAATGTACATTAAAAGGCCATTGCCTGAAAAAATGTCTACTGTTTGGTTTTGATTACCTGAAAAGTTTATCATTTCCAGGTCTGATTTTTCTGAATCATTTGTACTTTTGGACAATCATTTCTTTATCACAAAAGAAATCATAACAAAGATTGGGCCTAAATATGTGCGACCACAAGATAAGATAGATATTTCTGAGATAAAACTTCATCAGAAAGAGAATAAAGTCATGCAGCCTCCATTCAGCAATCTCATATTTACTGTCCAGCAGCTGTGTCTTGTACCAAATATTTAATGCATCCACTCCCATTCCCTGTGGTCCCAAATACAATATTATGAGCATGTTTTAAACGATCACAGTAATTACATATGCTTATTAAACCAGTGCCCTTTGGTTTTACACCAGTAGCCCAATACTTGTGCAACTAATAAGTTAAGATCACTTTAACTAATCCCCCACTAGTAGATGTTATGAATTCTCAACTCAATTAACTCAAGACGGTACTCTATTATGATTACAATACTCCAAGAAATAGGCAGATATTCTCAAAAAAAAACAAAAAAAAAACACAACAAGCCTATACTCCACAGAGGCCTAGTAAATACAGGCAGACCTCACCACAACTAAGTAAGCCTGGCCAAACTTCAAGAAGTAGGCTTAGCAGCCTGAATAAATCAGAAGAGACCAAGCTTAGTATCACTCAAAAAGGGAGAGGAAAATGTAAAAGCACTGGCAAAGAATAAACAAAACAATGACTCTTAATAATAAAACCCTTTCTATAAAAACTGAAAAAGCAAAGCAAGATACAAAAGTGTAATAAAAGGTAGTCTAAGCAGGCAAATAACAAAGCCATGTCAGAAATTTTGTAACAGAAATGAGTAATAAATTAAAAATTAAATAGAAACCAAAATAAAAAACTTACAAAAACAGACATCCAAAATAAGCACATTAGTAATAGCAGGGGAGCTAATTAACACCTCAGCAAAGGTAGCGTGGTAGTACAGGCCTTATATAGGACTGGGGGTGGCCCCACAGCTGCAGCATCACCATGTCCTCTTAGGTTCAATATACAAAAGACAAAGAAACAACGATATAAAAAAGATCAAAGAAAAAAAAATCTGAAGTGTAGAAAAACACTTAATAAAACTTTGTAAATACTAAAGAAAGGTAGCTAATAAATCATCCAAAATAAAACCACTAAACAACATCAAAACAAATAATGAAAAATCATAAAGACTAAAACCAGTGAGGAAATTTCTTGTTAAACCATAATTTAAACACCAGGAGCCTCATGTATAAATGGAGCGTATGCACAAAAATGTTGCGTATGTCCATTTCCATGCTCACATCGCGATGTATAAAAATTAAACTTGGCGTAAGTCCATGCACATTTTCACGCCAGGTCAAACCGTTGCATACGCATGTTTTCGCCTCAGTTTTGTTAACTGGTGGCACCCAGCGTCAAAGTAGTGCTACTGTTCCTGTCTAGTTTCTCTTTATTTATTTGATTCACATCCCTGACGTGGCTTTATCAAATCCACTGAAATTAACCGCATATCCTTTTTTAGTTTAAGGCATGTGATTGTTTTCAACCTGTAACAATATAATGATGCATTGAATGGTCAAACTAGTGTTCTAATGTCTTTCCTTTTTTTACTTTAGCGTTGTTACTCTCAGTGCAGCATTCAGAGTATTTTAACCCACTGCATCTGATTGTGGAATCACAACTATACAGCATCTTATCAGAAAGCTGTACCGCAGATTGTGTCAAGAGCAGAGAGAATTCTCGGGGTACAACATCTAGCACGCTGCCTCAGCCATGGACACAGTCTGTTTGAACTTCTCCCAAACGGCAAACACTTCAGAGCCTTTTCTGCATGAACCTCGCGGTTCAGAAACAGTTTCATCCCAAGAGGTCTATACACACTCAATCAGTCCATCAAGTGCTCCTTGTAGAACTGTTTGTACTTATAAGTACAGTCATCTGACTGTAAACTTGCATTACAGTTGTAATATTGCACAACATGAGCCACTTATACTTTCATATTGTATATATTTCATTTTTTTATTGTATTATTATTATTACTTTTGTTATTTTACCATTTTATAGGAAAATATGTTTATTGAGGATTTGCAAATTGAATCTCATTGCACCATACAATGACAATAAAGGAATTCAATTCAACAGGAGAAAGCACATATATACAGATGATGAAGACTGGCTTCTAAGTTTATTTTGATGTCTAAGCACCATTTTCTTGGAGCTCTTGATATCATTTTTAAGATGAAATGCAGTAAAGTATATATATTACATTATATAGATAAATTTTTACCTTCATTTAAATAATTTATACTGTTATTAATTAAATGTGTGGACAGTGAGGACAGCGGTGGCGATGTGGTGGCGCCCCATTCAGGGATTGTTCCTGCCTTGCGCTGTATGCTTGCTGGGACTGGCGCGACCCTGGATGGATAGATGGATGGAATAATTAAACATGCACTATGAAGATACTACAGTGTTCTGTAAACTTTTTTAATAATCGGTATTCTAAGCTTGCAGATGGCTTGACTTTTATTAAAGAGCTAATTGTGGGGGGTTGGTTACTTGGAGAAAGAAAAGGAAGGACAGAAATTGGGGGTTAGAAAGAGACAGTACTGCTGCAATAAATTATTTCATCAAGGGTCACGCACAACACAGAAAGCATCTTGTGGGAGGCAGGAACAATCTCTGGACAGGGCATCTGCTCATCACTACCTCTGTGCCACTGTGGCCCCATTTTTAATGCATTCTTTAATTAATTTCATCATGAAAATTATATCAAGTATACATCTTAGCATTTAAACTGTTCAGAGAGCTGTAATAACATGACTGTAATGTATTCTGTGTTCTGTCGGCGTAAGAGGAAGCCCGTTTAAGAAGCACGTAGTGATTCACACACATAGAGCACATAGAAGAACAAACAGAATATGCAGCATTTAACGTGCTACCTTATGATGGGTTCTGAGAAACTCTAGTAAATTGCACATTGATTTCAAGATTAAGTTTACGACGTTCTACTTCAATGACAAAATAAACTACAAGAATGATACGGACATTTCAACCTTTTTTTCACTGTGTCACTATTTTTTCTTTTCTCTGTACCCTCATACACTTCAGTATGACACTCAAACGGTGGGCTACGACTCGCCTTTTCATGGCAATTTTGATATATGACAACTTCTTTTTTATTTCGGGCAGTGTGCAACTTTCTGAACTTGAACTTTCAATCAGCTTCCTTTTGTTGTTTATACAACTGCTTAAACCAACAAATACAGTGGAACCTCGGGTCACGAACGTCTCTGAACACGTACAAATCGGGTTACGACCAAAAAGTTTGCCAAACACACACTTGGGTGACGAACAAGCCAGTTTCCCTTCCGGTTCGTACACGCCGATGATTTCCGTACATGTTCAGTCTCTCCCTGTACAGCAGGCATGTGCAACCTTTCCGCTATTGACGGCCGCACTACAGACTTTTTACTTTAATAACGGCCGCACTACAGACTTTTTACTTTAATAACGGCCGCCAGTAAGTCCAAGTAAACTTAATAATGTTTTATGATTTATGTAAAAATTTACAGATTACACATTAAAACAGAGTATGATATATCTGACAATATTCAATTTACTGGTCTACATATGTAAAAAAATGTCTACGAAACGTCATATAGGACAAAAAACCTTTACAGCAATTGTTTCAGGAAGTTTGGAAAACATCGCTATTAATGGCTTCCTTGCTCTTGCATGTTTGCAGACAGACTTGCAAAGTCAGGGGACTCGCTGGAGACCATTAGGAGATGGCAGTGCTACATCGAATGCTACTTCCATTTGTTTATCCACGCTGCACCATCTCACCCCATTTCTCCCAGGAAATGCGGAGTAAGCTCGAGAGTCCCTAGGCCTCGATGAATATATAAAGGGCAACATTTTGGTCAACATACCGACCCGGCTAAGGAAGGTTCTGCGGTGTTTGAGATTCTACACTTGCAGGAGTCTAGAGACCCCAGAGTCCAAATCGGCTTTCGGCGTCACCATACCGACCCGGCCGACAAAGATTCCGCGGCGTTGAGACCCCTTACTCGCTGGAGTCCAGAGACCCTACACCTGCACGGCCGCCATTACGTACACTTTAATATACACGTCCACGGCCGCCAAAGTCCTTGCCCACGGCCGCATGCGGCCGTACGGCCGCAGGTTGCGCACAGCTGCTGTACAGTATAGAGTGGTCCAGATCTAATTATGCAATTATGCAATTTTCATTATGCTATAACTTATTAAGTTTATTACATAGAAAATCACCCGAGAAATCCCAGACCATGAAGAAGTGTGCGAACTGACGACATGAATAATCGTCGTTCGCGCTGAACTGGAATCATCCCCGTATAAGTCAAAGTCATCCAGATGATCTGGATCTGCATGATTAGATCTGGACCGCATAACGCAGAGGGACTTTGTGGTATAGCGTTTCCACAGCTCACGTCAAGAGGCCAGTTTTAAATATATAATCGCCGCGCTACAGCTGCCACGTCCTCTTCATAAATAGAAACACAAGGCGGCTAAAGGGAGGAAAAAGAAAAGAAAGACGGAGGTTGTGGAGTGAGGAAGTAAGCAGGAAGCAGTGTGGAAAGAACCGGTGTGAGCGAGCAAGCATGTGCTCGCAGGCAGGCAGCTGGACAGTGAGCCCAAGCAGTGGAGCAGAAGGAAGCGGTCTCTCCAGCCGAGTGATCAAGGAGCTGGTGTGACCAGAAGAAGGACGGCTGGACTGCGTAAGGCCGAGAAGGCAGCGGGTGTCACCAGTTAAAGAATGCACCAGGCTTGTTTTTAAAGAGACTGCTTCCAGCATTGTTTTAACCTCGTTGTATTTAATGAAGACTTTTTTCTATTGGATTTTAACCTCTACTTCTATTTTTATGGGATTATTTATTTATTGATGGATTCTGAAAGCAAATTTGGACTTTGTTTTTGATTGTTGTTTTGTTGATTTTAATAAAAGCACTTGGCACTTTTTGCACCATTGCCTTGCTCCATTGTAGTGCCTCACTGTCGTGCTCATCGGTAACATTACCGACGGTGACGGGTTTAAGGGCTCCCGGAAGTGAGATGGGAGCATGCAGCAAACCTGCATCGCCACAGACTTTACCTCAAAACTGTAATCACCTGACTCCACCCAGTTCCTCCTCACTTCCTTCATGCCAGAACTCGACTCATGCAAGGTTAGTTTTCATGGTTGTTTATGGTTGGTTTTTGTATAAATCAAGAATTTTTCAAATGCGAGCGGTTCGTTAAAGCTATAGCGTGAACTTTTGCAATGTTAGTTTTCCCTGTTCAAGGTTTTCTCAGTGTTATTCAATGTTTTTACATTTAGTTTACTATTACACTGTGCATTCTATGGTATAATTAACTATTTTTGTGCTTAAAAATCTTAAAAAAATATATTTACATACAATTCATATGGCCCAAAACATATTAATTGTATTTACATACAATCCTATGGGAGAAATTACTTCGGGTCACGACCAAATCGGATTGCGACCAGAGTTTTGGAAGGAATTATGGTCATGACCCGAGGTTCCACTGTAGTATGTTTTTCATTACCTCCACTTAGCATTTGCTTTTGCCATCATCTTTTCACAGAACGGGGTACTTAAGGGAATATTTATTGATTTGCATATTCAAAGAGGTGTAATTCTGGGAGGAGATGGGGTGGGGCAGCAGGCGTGTGCACAAGCGTTATATTTCACGCAGACTGGGATTTATGTAGCAGAAGTGCGTGGAAGTTGGCTTACACATGGTTTTGTGCATCTGAATTTTTTTGTGTGTACACACATTTCAACTTTTGTCCATACGCCATGTTTTAGTGTGAATTCTATGCATGGTATTATGCATGAGGCCCCAGGTAGAGAGAGTTTCATGGACGGAAACCACTTGAATGGGCTTCTGCCCTCCAGGATGCCAATTGCTTGTGATACAAAACCATAGAAAAATTCCTGAAGGAATTCAAAGGAATATATAATATCCCAGAAAGATGGGGAGTCGCTTTTAATTGTTTAACATGAAGCAAGGAAGCACATAAACTGGCAATTATGTCATGCCATTCAAAATCTTGGCCATTGATGTGTTTTGGGATGGAACTGAATTAAATTGATTGTTAATGATTTCCCAGTGTAATTTTCAGCATCCTTTATCTTTTCAGACAAACAAATTCAAATAGAGGAACATTCCTTTTAGTTTGGCTGTATCTAATAAAATTGAAACAGAAACCGAAGGATTGTCATGCGTTGGCAAATGATTTTATGTATTAGTATTTATTTTTGAAAAGAATAAAATCATCAGGTCTTCATGTCCAGAATTTTTAATTTCCGCAAAATAGATATGTAGATTGATAGATAGAAGGTCAGAAACACAGAGCCACCCAATACTCTGTCATCATTTGTTTAATTCCTGAATTTACAGTACATTTGTAATATAAAGACTCAAGAGTGTTCTAACATGCATTTACTGTAGTTGTTGTGTGCTCACTATCTTGAATCAGCCATTTCCACATTCAAAATGACCTTTTTCATACACCTTTCATTGTTAAATTGCCATGAACAATGTGTTTCTCATTAAATTCACAAACTTGCATTTGCAGCATCATTATATTTAAGCTGTTTGTGTATTTCTTTATTTTTATGCTACCTACCAGTTTCAGGCCATCAAGGACCTTCATCTCTCTCTTGATTCTGCACGGTATAATCTTACAGCGTATAGATGGATTAATTAATTTGTAAAATTATTCAGCATGTTGTCTCATATATCTAATTAAGAATCTGTCTGCATGATGAATTTGTTATAATACTCATAGCGATAATCTTATGAAAAAGATCAAAATTAGGAAGAAATCATGTTTGCAGTTATTACAAGAGAAAAACGAATTCTTTGCCAATTCTTGCCAGAATATGGTGACGTTCTTCACTGACATACCTCATTAACAGCTCTGTATGCACTGAATGGGATTCACCACTGTACAGTTTAGTTTTTTTTTCTGAAAAAAAAAATTCCAGTCGTATGATTTAACAGACTTCTACTTTTTAGAATCTTATTTATAGTTAGATTTCCAAAGTATTTATTTTACTTAAAAAAATAATGAACTCAAAGGTATTCTTTGTCCTTTTTAAGCAGAGTAAATGTAATTGTATCCTAATGTCACAAGTGTCCAGCCCCTCTTATGAATTTGGAGAAATGTCATATACCACTTTTTGGCACAAAGGAGAATGTTCTACTGAGAACTGCCCAATATTTTTGAGAATTGACGAATATAATGAATATTTTCTTCCTTGAAGACTAATTGAATCCTCAAAACCGGAAACATGAAGAAGTACTGTGCAATTATTACTTTTATCTATATTATTAATGTAGATAATACTTTTATTAATATTGTTGTAGATAACCCTAACCCTAACTATTATTTGATTTATCTATTATAGTCTATCCCCTACCCCTACCACAATCCTGGGGGGTATTTTTCGTACGTGGATTAGTCGTTTAGCCGGATGTAATTGTTGACGATTTGGCCTGATGCTGGATCTGTTGGTTTTTCGAAACTCTTGCTGTAAGTGTTGTCATAGCAACACATCCTAATCCTCAAACCTGCTCGGAGCAGGTTTGTTCCTCGTAAACAAGGATTAGTTTACACGTGTAATCAGTGACGGTGCATGGAAGTCATCCAGTCATGGCTTCGCCGTTCATGAATGAGCGACCAATTGATATTGGTGCGCAAATTATACGAAGAGAATTTCATATAGAGAGGGTTTTGCGCGATCGGTAAGATCCTTTATTGCTCCCAGAGGAAATTCTTTTCGAAAAATACCGCTTTAGCTGAGGGGGAATATTGTACCTCAAAGGATTTATTAGCACCTTATATTCGAAGTCAAACTAGGCAAAGTTGGGCTCTCACAACCAAACAGACAGTATGCATTGCTTTGAGGTTTTTTACAAGCGGCACTTTTTTATATACTGTAGGCGATGCGGAAAATCTAACTAAAAGTGCAGTTTGCCAGGCAATTCGTAAAGTCTGTTTGGCTCTGAAAGATTTCCTTCGAGTTTTCATAGTGTTTCCTGGACACCTGCTTGTGCAGACAATAAAAGAGGCGTTTCATGCCATTGCAGGTAGGCAACACACAGGCAAAAACACCCACAGTTCCATGAAGAATCTCAATCAGCCTAACATTCTCATTACCAGGATTTTCAAATGTGATTGGGGCACATGGGATTGATCAGAGTGGAGTTTGATCAAACATTATTTGGAAAATGTACCTCTCCTCCTGATGAATAATCAGACACAGTGTCTTCATGAAATATTTGACCTTCGTCAATATCTCGTTGGTCAGACACAGGTTCAAGGGATATGACATTCCCTGCAACTGACCCAACAAAAAAGAGGGCTATATGGAACATACCTATGGCACACATGGAGGACAAATATATGCAATGACCATCCTTTACCCATCCTTTACCAGTGGCATCCTGCCACTGGTTCTGAGGAGGAGCTTCCCCCTGGAATGCCCTCAGAAACAGGGCGATGAGCATTTTGCTAGAGAGCCAACTCTTCTGCAGGAGTTAGGTCTGGACTGCGTGGACCTCCACCTGTTTTTTGCTTGTCTGCCTTCTTATTAGCTTTACAATTAATGTTTTTTATATTATATATGATTATTAATGTCAACAATTCTTTAAAAAGTTATATACCAATATTTACCAATTTGAAGTATATTCTTGTACTTCACTTTAACCTGTTCCCATGTTCTCCTTGTGCTCACGTTTGATCTGGAATTATGACATATTAAATAATAATTAATCTGACACATACTGTAGGAAATAAAACGCTGCATTCAGTAAGTACAATGCACACTACTTAGCGTTTAATTTGTTGGCCACTTTTTGCCAGCCATCTTTTCTGGTCTGGGCTGCTTTTGCAGTGTTACCCCTTGTGCATATTAATCTTGAAATTCTTCATGTCCTTCGAATAAAAGGTCTTGCTCCGCTTGTGTGAAAAAAAAATGCGCCCGTTCTTTCGTCATTTTGTTACAGCTTATCAAAGACTTGCTGATCATGTTTTCTAGACTCAGTATATATGGGCTTTTCACTCAGCGCAGGCGCATGCATTCATCTCGTATGATTAGATCCAGCTAGACTAATCTACTACACTGCTGCATTTGAAAAACCGACCTATCCCGGATGAGTGTCACCGGCATTAACTTATCCAAGATGAGGCACCTGATCTCGGATGATTTAAGCGACGTACGAAAAATACCCCCCTGAACTTAAAGTTAGTAAAATTCCAGTCCTGATGTTAAGATCATTGATTAAGGCCCTAAGGCTAAACAGACTCTCCTTGGGGCTCTAATCTTAACCCTAATGTTAATTTTAACCCTAAAATGTTTTTATTTTAGTAATTAACATAATTTATTATTTTAAAAGGGTTTTAAACTGTAATTTTAAGATTTAACTAGTAGGGGTCGCTTTAGTGAATTCACCCTACTGAATTAAATATAGATGAGAAGTATTACTCCCTAAGATCAAAAATATTGATTTAAATTAACATATGAAAGATAGGTTAATACAGTGGTTCTCAAACTGTGGGGCTGGCCCCCCTAGGGGGGCGCGAAGATGTGAAAAAAAGAAAACAAGAATTGAAAATATGAAAAATACATCTATTGAAACCAAAACAAACTAACTTGAACTACATTCTGATACTAGAAAAATAAATATAGAGTTGGATAAATGTTGATAAAAGTAGGTATAATAAAATATGCATGTATGATATATCAATAATTAAAAAAGAACAAATTGGTATTAGTGGGCTCCTTTCAAAAAACATTAGGGGGGCACGATTAAAACTGTTATGAAAACTCGGGTTGCAAATACTTAAAGGTTGAGAAACGCTGGGTTAATATATAGGTTTCTCTAATATCCAAAATGGAGGATGGTAATTGGCACTGAAAAGTACATTTTTACGGAAGGGACTAAGTGTGCCAGAACATTGCAGCAAAGCACATATTCCCTACCTTATCCCTAACCATTATTTGATTTATCTATTCATATATTTTTGGACCCATTTAACCAATTTTATATATAAAGGGAATAAGAGTTGATGAAGACAGCATTTGTATAAAGCTATATATAACTTTGGAAGTGAAACCAGTCCACTGCAGGGCACACTCACTTAACCTGAGACAATTCAAAGTCGCCAAATAACCCAGCATGCTTGTCTTTGGAATGCGGTCATAAATGAGAGTAGGCCTACCCAGAGAAATATGCACGGACAACCATTTGTCGATTAAAAGGTGGAATAAAGTGATGCACTTTCAGACAAGATTTATATGAATATTTATTTTTGTTTTAATGATTTGTTTTCTACTTTTCAGCTTTTCTCACTTATTGAGTATTCAGTGTAAACTGAATTGGATTTCACTTTGATAAAAGAAACAATCCTTTTCTGTTTGTTTAATACAAATAATTAGTACATTTGTGCCATAACAATATGAGTAGCATGGAAGTTGACTTGGTGAAGCTCCTACAAATAAAATGTCAATGCAAACGTAAAGACTACAATACCCTTTCATGGAGGTGGGTCTCACTGAGATAATCCAGTATCTTGTTTAGATACAATATTAGTTAAATTCCTTAAGTAAGAAGACCAGCCCTGCATTCTGTTCTCACAGAACAGGGTACTGTGTAATGGTAATAATAATTAACTTTTACATTTACTTGCTTAGCAGACCATTTTATTCAAAGCGGCTTACAAAAGAGGTCAACATGATTAAGTAGCATCAGTCTGTTGGACTGTTTGGGGACAAGCATAATAGGACAAGGGTACAAAATTGAACATCACAAGCGAAGTGCTCAGAGCAAAATATAAGTGAGTTACAAGTCCCAGATTTACAAAACCTAACAACCAGTATCAGTTAGAGAGAAATTCTCCAAACAAGAGACACTTCAGATGCTTCTTCATTGCTTCTTCCAGCATTGAGTGAATTTGAATGAAGGTCGGAAGCTCTTTCCACCAGCCAGGTGCTACACATAAAAAGAGTCTAAGCTAAGATGTGATACCATGCAGAGGTGGCATCATCTGACACCATTCATCAGCCGATCTGAGTGGTCAAGAATTATGATAATGTTCATTTTACATAGCAAAATGAGGCGTGTAATGGCAGAAAAGCTATAGGCCTACTAGCACTCTTTGTCTGTTTTGTTATTTTCATATTTTGTTTTCTCATATCCCTCTATCAGATGAGGGGAAAAATAAATCCTTGATCTTGCAAAACCATCCAGTAAACCTAGTAAAGAATGGATTTGGCAGAGGAAGTTTTTCATTTAGCAAATAGTAATATCAAGATTTCAGATTACAAGAAATATAACATGTGAAGAACTGATTCATAAACCTTCAAGAAGAAGTAAAGACATACTGTCAGACATCTGTGTGCCACCCTAAAATGTAACATAAACCCCAATAACCCTAATAACGTTTAAAAATTCATATAAAAATATTTTTTTTGGTTCAAAGCATGGGACGGATAGCTATGTCAATTAGCAATTAAAACAAATGAAAACAAACAGAAAATTTGTAGTAGGTTTATGATAAAAACTAATGTGCAAAACTTTGTAGTATGGACTTAGTAGTATAGATACTAGAAAATTCATATTTGTCAGTTGCTGACAAATCAGTCATAGCATGAAATTGTCTTTTTTATTGTTGTTGTATGAGAAAACATGCAAAATTAATAAAATATCAAAGCATCAAAAAGAAAAGAAAATTCAAGTAAAAGGTTCACAGTGCAGTTAAGAAATTTGAACACCAAAGGCAAAAATATTAAAATACCAAGAAGTAAACAAATGGCAAAAACTGTAAATAAAATAAATTGTTAACCAAAAATTCAGAATCCAAACTGAATTTCCAAAACTATAAACAACGATTATAAAATGGACAGAAGACTGCAAATCACAATAAACAAAGGTAAAGGAAACAGATGAGCACAGGGGGGTATTTTTCGTACGTGGATTAGTCGTTTAGCCGGACGTAATTGTTGATGATTTGGCCTGATCCTGGATCTGTCAGTTTTTCGAAACTCTTGCTGGATGTGTTGTCATAGCAACACATCCAAATCCTCAAACCTGCTTGGAGCAGGTTTGTTCGATGTAAACAAGGATTAGCTCACACACATATTCAGTGTCCGTGCATGGAATTCATCATGATTTCACTGTTCATGAATGAGCGACCAATTGATATCGATGCGCAATAAGAAGAGAATTTCATATAGAGAGGGTTTCACGCAATCAGCAAGATCCTTTATTCCGACTGTTCTTTCGTCATTTTGTTGCAGCCTATCAAAGACTTGCTGATCATGTTTTCTAGACTCAATATATATGGGCTTTTCAGTCAGCGCAGGCGCGTGCATTCATCTCGGATGATTAGATCCAGCTAGACTAATCTACTACACGGCTGCGTTTGAAAAACCGACTTATCCCGGATGAGTTTCACCGGCATTAACTCATCCAAGATAAGGCATCTGATCTAGGATGATTTAAGCGACGTACAGAAAATACCCCCCAGCTCAAGCTTAATGCCACTGCAAACATTCAGTGGCTACTGGACCAAAGATTTAAACAGCCCTCAAGTGCCGTAACAAAATGAATAACTGCACCTGAAGGCTGTTTCCTGATTAGGGGTATCATCCCTGGTCCTGCCAGAGTTTTGTTCCTACCTCAGAGGTGTCATCATTCTATTTCTTTAATTTTTTATGGATCCGTCTAGCACTGATTTTGTGTTCTCTATCTCTCTTTGAGAAATTCTGTAATGTGGAAAATCTTTACTTAAGGTTTACTCTGTGTGGAAAACAATCATTAAAATTGTTTGAATATTTAACACCTTATTATGACGTTTTGGTGCCAAAATGTTGGGCTTAGTTGTTGTACTATTGTTAGACATGTCACAACTAGAGGTCACTGTTTTGAGGGTTTACATGTTAGGGTCACAAACTTCCTTGTTATCCAGGATTGTGGAAAGAAAAAAAAAATGTTGAGTGCTACCATTTTTTGTTCAATCTTTCTGTTTTATGCAGTGATATTTTGACTACATCTTTGTTTTATTGATTTGTCTATGACAGAAAATTTGATGGACTAAAGATTTTGATGTTAGCATGTTTATATATACTGTAGTTCATATATATATATATATATATTGTTGTGAACTGTCACACACATGCGCAATGGGGACAGTTTACAGGCTCAAGTAGTGTTGTTCATCAGCCAGTCCAGGGTTTGGCGCTCTCACCTGATCCTTTCCTCCTCTTGTTCTTCTTCAGTTCAGCCAAAGGTCCTGCCTCTCAATGACATCACCACCGATCCACCCATTAACATCACTTCCAGCAAACCCTGATGACATCATTTCCCGTGCCCAGAATTCACCTTCCCGCCACATCAGTTCCTGTCCCAGCTGCCGTGACTCCACCTCTTCCTCCTATCCACCATATTTATAGAGCAGACTCAACTTATTAGTTAGTTTAGTTGTGAACTCTGCTTATGTAAAAATGTGTTTCTTTTCTTTTGCTGATTTTTTTTTTCAATATATGGAGTGGGCATCACCAAACCTTTTTCTGTCTGCTGCCTGATTTTTTTACCACAGAATTAATGAGTTTCTAAGCACAACAGTCCTCAAAAATACTCAAAAGGGCTACTACAAGGGGAAACTACCTAGCCTCCTGAGATACGAAGGGCAAACACAGGATTTTCATATATAAAAAAATATGAATACAAAAAATGTTTTGAAGATGTTGTAGCTCTGAAAAGCACAAATAACAATCCAAGGCAAACATATCCCAATCAAAATTCCAGAATACAAGATCAAAAACAGAGCATTAGGTCAAAAATCCAGTAAATTTCACAAAGCGCAGAATAATCACCAGCATATTCAATGAACTGCAAAGGAAATAAGCAATAAGGGCAATACCTTGTGCTGATGGATAGATGACCCTGCCTCTTAGGGAACCACCCAAAAGACACACAGAACATCACAAACACATGAAAAAGAGAGAGACGTTAGAACCTAAGTCTAGGAGAAGCATAACACATTTCACTTCTCAATCTCTGCTTAAAAAGCACATCTGCCTTTTCCTTAGAAGTCATTACAAAGTGTCTTCTTCCTTACTTAACCCTTTGGTTGGGTTTTTTAAATATTAATATTGGTTGTGTTTTTTGTTTTCTTATCTTTATTTTCTGCTTTAATGAATATTTTGTTTAAATAAGTGTTTCATGTCATTATTGATTCATTTGCCTATGTGCTTTTTACTATGCATGTCGCACCTAAGGGGCAATTTGTTTGGACATGTAAACTGACATCCCATCAGAAGACCACAACACGATAGTAACTCTGCATTCTGATTAATTCTGTCACATGTAGCCACTTCAAATGCTTTACTATGTTGCTATACTTTGTGCACGATTAGCTCACATAGAAGTGTTTCATGTTTTTTCTTGTGCTGTACTATCATTTTAATGGCTGTGTATCTTCTTCTTAGCATTATTCCCATGTGATTGCAGGGTCCACTTGTCTACAATGTCTCCTCCATTTGGCGCAATCCAGGGCATCCTCTGGGGCAACACCAGCGATTTTCATGTCCTCCTTGATCCAGCCCATCGAATGTTTTTTCGGTTTTCCTTGCGGGTATCTGCTTTGGGGGCTTCAGGTGCAGCGCCATTCTGGTCACTGAGTTCTCATCACCGCGGGCGACATACCCATACCATCGTAGCCTTGCCTCACGCACCTTCTCCATGATTGGTGGAACCCCCATCCTCTTCCGGGTGTCATTGTTCATGACATGGTCCCATCTCGTCAAACCACGGCACCACCGCATCATCCATGTTTCCATTACACTGAGGGCCCATTCGTGCTTTGCAGCAGCTGTCCAGCACTCTGAGCCATATAGGGCAACTGGCGCAGCACTGTTTTGTATATCTTGGACTTAAGACTGTCTGGCATGCGGCGGTCGCATAGGACTCCGATGACCTGTCACTTTTTCAACCATTCAGTGTTGATCCTTGCACGGACGTCAGGGAACAGGTTGCCATCGCTGCTGATGACTGTGCCAAGATACTTGAAGTCTGCAACCTTCTTCAGGTCTTCGCCACCAATAACGATGGTGCCGTTGGTCTGCGGACCACACTCCATGTACTCAGTCTTCTTAATTTTAATGGTTGTGTATGATTCACCTAATACAGGTATGCTCTACGTTTAGATCAGGAACTTCAGGTCTGAATTACTATTACTGTATTTAAAAGAACCTTTTCTCATTTGAAAAGTTAATATAATCTGTAAATATTGAAACCTTTCATTTCTGGGCCATATTCATCAAATACTGATAGATAACATGACAAATATTAGAAAGTTGTTTTTAATACAAAGAGCCGTTGACATATGAAATAAATTAATAAGCAGTCTAGTGGAGAGTAGGACTTGAGCGATCTTTAATCTTAGCTTGATGTTATTTTGGATAATCTCAGTGAATGGGATGGATGAACTTGCTGGGCTGAATTCTAGTGTTCTGATTTTTCTGCTTCCTCAAAACAAGCGTATATTCTAAATGGACTAATTATCATATACAGTAAACACAAACTTTATCTTAAACCTGCTCCAGTTTTGACATACCTTAAGGCAAATAACTCATTTTAAGCTGAAGCTGATAATAAAGCTTTTGATCAGACTCCTTGTTTTGTTTGCCATCTGTTGTGAACGCTTAGGGTCTTTCAGCACGCTGGGCATGCAGACTATGAAAAAGGGTTTGTTATAATGTTCTAACGTACAGTAAATAAGAGCAAGCCTAGGGATATATATTGTATTGAGTTTCACGCATTGCTTCCAAAGCATTCGGTTGTACTTGTTATGTCATTTCCATATGCTTGATTGATGCATGTTTTGTTAGAATGTTTTGTTTCCAAATAAAAAGAATTACATGAAGAAGTAAAAAAGAAATCATGAACTATTAAAAAAAATTGGAATTTGGCAAAAAAGTTTGATCACTGTTTAAGAGTAAATTGCATATGTTGTTGTAGTTTCCTCAATAATACCACTATTTCCCGCTGATATTTATAACATAATGATGCATTTGTATTTTTGAAAAATTATTTTCAAAATACAAAATCGTTTGACGTGAGTTGTAATTCCACTTTTACCCCATGTAAAATATGTAAAATTAGTTTCTGATGCTGTAAACTGAAACCTAAGACATTTTGTGATTACCTGAAACATTTTAAACTGTAAGAACTGTAGCCTTGTCAAACGTGAATGATAGGTTTTGACATACAGTATGTCATTAACTACTAGTCTGATGAAGAGCAGACAGACAGTACATGAAATCAGACCGGCTGAGGTAAAATGAATGAGTTTAGCCGCAGCTAGGCTTGAGGTCCTTAGAAAATTAATAACACATTAATAGCAACAAATATGATATTATTTAGCTGTCTCATAGGACAGAGTTCTACCTAATCATAATAAATACAACAGAGAAGAACCGTATAAGAGACTGCAGAAGAGGCTCTTTTTTCTTAGGAGGAGACACTCCTTTAATGTGGTCAGTGACATCTTTTACATGTTCTATAACTCTGATGGCCCCTGTGATTTTCTGCACTGTAGCATGGTAGGCTTTTAACATCACTTCAAGAGAGGTCCACCGAATCAACAAGCTGATTAACAGGGCAGTCTCTTGACCCTCTGGAGGAGAGAATGAAGACAAGTCAATCTGAACAATGCTGTACATCCGCTCAGTAACACACTATTATTGAAGACTTTCAGCCAACAAATCATTCAAAAAACGCTAGTGGGGCTCCTACATAAACACAGCAATATGTCTTTATAATGTCTCACTGTGACTTTTCTCTTCAGACAAATCAGAAGTTTATCTTCTTTTATTAAATTCTTGTGTGTATTTGAGAGGTGTTTTATTGTTATTTATTATAATATTTCTTGAGCTTCTGTAAAGGCTCCTCTTTTCCCCATTGGAACAAATAATATACTATCTATCTATCTATCTATCTATCTATCTATCTATCTATCTATCTATCTATCTATCTATCTATCTATCTATCTATCTATCTATCTATCACAATTAAAAACTTTTATTAACATGTTACTTAAGCTGCTATGTTTTTATGCTTAATTGTAGTAATTTCTCTATATTTCTCACCTTGCACTCTTTCCTCTCCATTTCATTCTAGGAATAATTATTCATTTGGTTAGCTTACCTTAGAGTGAACTCCCACATTTGGTCCTTTTATGTTTTGTGGCCTCAGAATGCGTCCCTTGGTTGAAGGCCACTTGTGCGTCAATCAGAGCTGACATCCTCACACTCTAGTCTGTCACTAAATGGTGGATGCTCCGTCTCCTTTCTATCCTGTGTCCAGTGGGTATTAGCACTCAATGAACAATGACATCCAGTTTATTAGAGTAAATGTTTGTGAGAACCTGACGATAATGAGGATGCTAAGTCGCAGATTGTCCCACAAATACAGTATCTTGTTTGTACGTTTTTGCCTGGAAAATTTGTGACTCAGCTCTGAGCTTGTAAATCCTGCGGGGAGTTTGCACATTCTGTTCGTTTTTGTGATTTATTTTTTCCTGTACGTATTCTAGTTTTCTTCCCAAATCTCCAAAATGTGAATGTGAGCAGGAGTGTGAAGGAGTGGGTCCTGGAAAGAATTAACACTCTGTCACAGGCTGTGTTCTTCTGCTCGACTGCTGCTTCTGGATTGAGAACTTCAGGTTATGTTATGTTTAGTCAAGCCTATCATTGAACTTTATGAAAATGGGACTTTACTAACTTTACTCAAAAATCATCTCTTGTTCATTTAATGGAACAAATGTTAGTTAGATGACATTGTGAGAGTTTTCCTTTCAAGGCATAAATATATTTGCTATGTCACTTATAGACATTTTGCCAAAGAACACAAAAATGATCTTCTCAAACTTGATGAAAGATGACAACCTCTCTCAAGCTTTAGTGCAGATGTGCAACTGAAAATAAATATCTGGTCTCTTTAAACATTTACTGCGCCTTCCTTGTTTGGAGAGGTAACAACATTATTGATTTTAAATAAATCCTGATGCTGAATCCTGAGATGTAAGAACCAGAGAGCACTGAAAAACTAACATCCCTCACTCATATCAGTCTAATATAAAATATAAACTTAAGTTCATCATCCACCTCCTGGTTATAAAACAAGTCAGAATTTTAAGCTAAAGGAACGTTTTTCCCAGCTGTCTCCCTTATCAAGAAACAATTCAAGAGTTTGTTTTTCATCAGAGTGCTCCGTCCATTCTGATATCTCTTACAATAAACATTTGATCTTAGTCATCTCAAGATGAAATGTTCATTTTTCATAGGGTTTATTTTACAGATGCAACAGATTGCCGCGTGTATTTCCACACTCAGCACCAGAATTAATTTTTATTGTTTTTAAACCAGAATTTAATATTTTCCTCAAGCAGGCTAGAAAATGACATATCTGATTTTTATTATACATTTTTTAGGAATATTTATTTGTATGATATGTAATTCTGAAATTTCTGAAACTCCATTTTTTGTAGTACATCATACCATTACACACTTTTCTAACTGGTCACATCACTTAATTTTTTTCTCACAATTATATTTTTTGCAGTTGTCCAACTATTCCTTCAGCTACTTTTCTAGTTCATGTTGTGACAGCACTGAATGCAAAGTGGAGACCACCACTAGATTGGAAACCTGTCCATTGTGAAGCGCACTCACGCACTTACATACTCCATGAACTCTGGCAAATAACTATTTTTGAGCTTCTAGATCGCGCTAGTCAAATTTTTCTGTCCAGATTATCATTATTACTTAGTTGTTTGGATGACATCTTTATCCAAGGTGACTTGCAACGTTTGAGATACAATTGGTTTTCTGACTGAAGTACATAAAGATGAAGCGACTTGCTCATTTTCAGGGTCAGGAGCAGGATTTGAACCCCCAACCTCTGGCTTTGAAGTCCAAAGCCTTAACCCCTACACCACACTGCCTACCAGAACATTTCTGATTTGTTTTTATCACCATATTGAATTATTTTCAAATTTTAATTTGATTACAGAACATAGATCACTTAACTTTTCAAAAGTGATTGCCCAAATTTTTCAGTCCATTGTTAGTTATTTTTGCTAGCTGATCACTTGTTAAAGTCTTATTCATCGTTTTGTTACTGACTAGATGACAGCACACCATACTTTACAACAGTGGTTTTTTTTCTGTCACTTAAGTATTTTATTTATTTGTGTAAGTAGCGGGAGAAACTAATTTGTCCCACAGTCTGTACATTCTGTATCTTTGAGGTTTGGATAGAAACTTAAGATGTGCCTTTCTGCAAAGCCACTATGCAGCCTGAGTCACTGACGTCATTCTCTTTCACTGCCTACTCCATTTGTGGGAATGTCTTAGCTAGGAATAGGCCTTGTTAGTCCTGTGTCGCGTAATTCAAAGCAGTCAGTCACTATTATAGCTGAAGACACTGGTTCATCTCCTTTAGCCTTTCTTCTAAAATCAACTTGTATATATCTTGTAATTTGTTTAGTTACATTTTTAAAGTATCCTGGTTGTGTTAGTGCCACAGTATTGATGAACAAGAGACTACACATTAACTCATCGGCTGGGAGTATTAGTGTTGACAAAATGAACATCCGCTCAAAGATTTGTATCTTTTTCAGAGTATTTATCTACTGTATATATAAGCTGATTTTTGTCTGTCCAATGGTTACACTTTGCTGGGTATATTCAGCATTAACATTTGCAAAGTTCCATCTTTTGGCATGTATTTTGTAATGTCTGTAGCAAAAAAAAATGTTTTCCAACAGATTGTACCTTACAAATGTTAACACTACTATTGAGTATCCTATAGAAAATGGTCATCAGACAAACCTATATTAAAACTTAATAAAAGAAAGATGTAAATAGATAATATAGGAAATAAAAAAGATGAATGACTCCAATCATTTGTTCCACCGTCTGTACATGTTGTATCTTTGAGGTTTGGGTAGAAACTTAAGATGTGCCTTTCTACGATGCCACTATGCAGCCTGAGTCACTGACGTCATTCTCTTTCACTGCCAACTCCATTTGTGTGAATTTACTGGCTAGGATTAGGCCTTGTTAATTTCCTGTGTCACGTAATTCAAAGCGGTCAGTCACTATTGTAGCTGAAGACATTGGTTCATCTCTTAGCCTTTTTTCTAAAATCAACTTGTATGTATCTTGTAATTTGTTTAGTTATATTTTTAAAGTATCCTGGTTGTATTAGTGCCACAGTTCTTAGGTGAAACCAACAAGAATGACTCATAAAGAATGGCATATTATTGGTTTATTTTACCGAGGTGCAGAAGTTAATTATACAAACCAGAAATCAAAACCTTTAGTGGCTGAGTGAAGCTTTGTAAAGAGACAAAGCAAGAAATGTAGGTAGGAAAGGGCTTTAATAGGAAACCTGACATTTTTATCCAAACCAGACTTGTATTTCTTTCACAAGAAAAAGTACTTCCTTTATTTTTAAAGGTAGTTAGGCAAACTCAAAGCTTTTTCAACTCCTCATGCTTAAAAATCATGTGTCTAGTATGTCTGCAAATTATATGATGTCAATATTGGCAAAAACGGTCAAATAAAATAAAATAAAAGACACAAGAGAAAATATTCCAAACTGCCAAACATAATTAAATTGAGGAGCTGGGCTTACGTCCAATGTTTTATTCTTTTTCCTTTACATCATTACATTATAAAATGTTTAATATTGAAGAGAACTTATTTTTATACTACAAGTTACCCATGTGTTTACTTCTCTAGTTTTTGTAATCTTCAGCAAACAATAGAATGCTTTTAAAACAGAGGAAGTACTTCCATTAAGGAGTTGCATGTTTGTTTCAGTTTTCTTTTTTTACAGATACACAAACACAATTACACCCTTTCTCAAAAAATCAGATGTTTATATTGTAGCTTCTTAGCTGGGGTGCATCTGAATTGTGGTGCATACAGTTCAGTCATCTACAATTCATATCATTTTTTTATGAGTAAACGTATCATTGCTTTAGGTACTGCTTTACCTCCGGTGTCATGCTGGCATATGAACATTAAAGCAAATCCATTACAGAAAGAGGAAGACTCACCATATAGTCACAACAGTATGTACAACTTTCTGCCTTTTCATAAATATAAAGTATATAAAGGACTATAATTACAGTAATGTATACTAGCTTCTGGGCACTCATTTGTTTCTTTGAATATGTCGTCCAATTAGGTAAAAGAGTAGCCCTGAAAGGAGAGTCAATGGAATTCCAGAAGAAGCAAACATGAAGGACCACCCATACTGCACTGATACCAACATCTCCTGGCAATCTTCACTACGTTCGAGAAGAATGTATTTATGCAGATCAGCAGCCACCTCCTTCCACACAATAAACAGGCTCACCACCAGGGTGAAGAGACCACCTGCAACAAGGGGAAATATTAAAGATTTAGTGAGGCTGTCTTAAAAAGTTGCATAAAACAAAGAAGTATGTATGCCATATAGGTCTTTTTAGGACAAATGGCTATATGTTTTACAACGGATGAACAAGAGACTATATATATATATATTAACTCATCAGCTGGGAGTATTAGTGTTGACAAAATGAACATCCACTCAATGATTTGTATCTTTTTCAGAGTATCTATCTACTGTATATATAAGCTTATTTTTGTCTGTCTGATGGTTACACTTTGTTGGAAGTATTCAGCATTAATATTTGCAAAGTGCCATCTTTTGAGATGTATTTTGTAATGACTACCAAGAAAAAATGTATTCCAACAGACTGTACCTTACAAATGTTAACACTACTATTGAGTATCCTATAGAAAACAGTCATCAGACAAACCTATAATAAAACTTAATAAAAGAAAAATGTAAATAGATAATACAGGAAATAAAAAAGATGAATGACTCTTTCGAGTCCTTTATATATACTGGTGATTGTGCCTCATTAACTTAGGAAAATGAAGCAAGGAGTAGATAACATAAATAAATAACAATTTCCATTAACAGCTTTAAAGAGCCTCCAAAAACCCAAGTCAGAGACCCCTGCGGTCATCAGCTACTTCCCTCTGTGTGACAGTTAATGGACTCCAAAGTGATTATCACTTTCTCAATTAGTCCTTTTTAATTAGTATCATTCTTTTCTATTTAAAATTCCCTTTCTTAAGTTATGAGTTAGATCTTCAGTGTGATTTTCCAGCAACCCATTTCTTGTGTTATATACAATTCAGATGTTTTCCTAAAAGATACCTCTCAGCTTCCCTAACCTTTCTTTAATATTGGTGTAAGAAGATATTCTGATTTTAAATAATGAAGATATATGCAATATTTCTGCATTTTCCCCACTATCTCTCATTGTGTTCCTTCCAGATGACTTGAATCAACATTGGAAACAGGGCCTTTCATTTTAAATTTCCCATAAAGAATGGAAATCAGCCATTGATGAAATACACTCCTCATCAATCTATGCAAACCATGGTATGCTTCAACTAAAAGTCATACACTACACGTACTTGTCTCAACTCACACTATCTTCTTATGTAATACGCTACCGTGGCTGTCTGTTTGTCTGTCCAGGATTTTAAATCACCTGTAGCTTGCAAATTGTTTGACCTATTGACCAGAAATTTGGTACACATATACTACGTGACGTCTACTGTCCGCTTTCGGGGTAATGATTTTTATTCCTCTTTTTATTTTTATTTTATTTTATTGTAGAATCATCTCTCAGCAGCAGCCAGCAAGACGGCCGTGTGGTGCATGTGTACGGGTGCTGTTCTCATCGCTACCACCTTCGCCGTCACTTCCTTTACCTCTTCATATCTTAAATCATTCTTGAGGCAGATTAAAGACTTAAGTGCCTGCTTAAGTTAAAAATTAAGAAAAACATACTAAGTAATTGCAATACAAAAACTGACTTAATCAGTTAAAAACGCAACAAGATGCCAACGGAAGAAGAGAAGAAGCGGGCCGCTAGAGTGGAGTAAATGAGAGCTGCTCATGAAGCAGCAAGCGCATAAACCTCTGAGCAAACGAATGCTAAACATACAGAGAAAGAATATGAAAACTACAATTCAAGTATATTCACTGCATGTTACCGTGCAGTCCACCGTTAGTGGTCTAAAATATATGCACACTAAGAGGCTTATTGATCCAACCTCAGACTATTCAGGAAAAAAAAAAGTGCCTACCTGTCAGACATTATTGGAATCAGTATTGCTCATAATCTGCTTACAGATTATGCTTATATTTCCAGATACATAATATGACTTAAGGCCCTGATATATTATGTAAATTTTTCCCAGTGATTTTTCAGTTGCATACTTCATTTAGAAAATCTTTAGATAGATAGATAGATAGATAGATAGATAGATAGATAGATAGATAGATAGATAGATAGATAGATAGATAGATAGATAGATACTTTATTAATCCCAATGGGAAATTCACATTCTTACATTCTTTAATAAGACGAGATCAGGTGTGGCACTCTCTGGTGAATGGCAGTCGTGTACTTTGACATTCTCAGTAACAGGTCTGATTTTGTCTTACGTTGTAGTACAATGCATATAATGCAGCTACAGGGAATAAGGAACACACTTGTTTTAAACCTTACATTTAACAGAGAGGCTTGTCTATTGAAGTCTTGCATTTTAGGGACCATGACAGAACTGAAAAAAGATAAAAGGGCTAAGATTGATGCTGAACTCAATGTACTTGTAGAGTGTTTGTTTGGGCAGCATTCGTCACAAACACAGCACACTATTGGCTGTCAGAAAAATAGGAGAGCTTGCAACATTTTGGAAATGTCAAACTGTGCTGGAAACTCATCATGGAGTCATCTAATTTGTCCTTCTCTGTCATTTATAGCCATGTAATCTGTTATCCTCAGGTGCCGAGATCAGCATCAGTAGTCATCAAGTTTGACATCCCCTCAGACTAGAAGTCATATGATGGGAAACTATCTTACACTACATTATTCCCTCTTTGTTCCCTCTATTCCACCCAGGATAACACAGTGGACAAAGGATGCTCTATTCTATTTGAGTTTCTTTAGAATTCAGCAAGTATTTACTAATATTGTCCTTAAACAAGCAAAATGGGTCCTTGTTAACCCTTAATGCAAGAACAGTAGTGTGGTTTGATATGGAATAAAAATAGAAAGTGTAAAATGTCCTTTCTTTTAATTTAGAAAAATTATACAATTATGTATGAATTCAGATCAAAAGAAGTATTCAAAGGTTACATGCTACTTCAGGTCAAAAAAGAAGCAAAATAACTCGGGGTTTACAAGAAGGTTGAGTCTGCTTCTTGGCTACACAGTTCTGCTTCTCAGTTTTTTCTGTTCCTGTATTTATTGTTTAAGGAATGAAGAAGGTTCTTGAATTTTGACAACTTTGTCCAAAAAAAAAAAGCTTCCCACCGTTGATTATTATTAGTGAGCACTAAAATAAAATGTTTGATACATTTACTTTTATTCTTAATAAAGAGTAACATTTAATGGATGAGTCAATTTTTTTACATTAATCCAATATTTCAGAACTCTTGTGTAAGAGTCTTTGCTGTGCCGTTTCCAGAGTGTGTCACGTGAGTGATCAAGCTTTGTTACAGCTTTAGCCTGTGTGCAAATTCACAATGACAGAAATAACCTGTAGTCAATTAATCCTAACTGAGAGAAATATTAGTGCATTACATTCACTAACATACCATTCTAGTATATGACATAAGTGCTTTTGCTACATTTTTCACATTTTAGGGGTTATGCTCATAAACATTAGTTTGCCCTCAAAAACCAAATGAATTACACAAATTTAGTGTTTGCCGATTCATATTTAGGAATGAAGCAATGCTGTTTTGCTGCATCTCTGCTCTGCACATGTCCAAACCAATGCAATCTCACCTCTCTGACTTTGTCTTCCAACCGTCCAACTTGAGCTGACCCTATAATGTACTTATTTCTAATCTTATCCATCCTTGTCACACCCAGTGCAAATCTTATCAACTTTAACTCTGCTACCTCCACCTCTGTCTCCTGCTTTCTGGTCCGTGCCACCGTCTCCAACCCATATAACATAACTGGTCATCCTGTAGACCTTCCCTTTCACTCTTACAGATACCCGTCTGTCACAAATCACTCCTGACACTCTTCTCCACCCATTCCACCCTGCCTGCATTCTCTTTTTCACCTCTCTTCCACAATCCCCATTACTCTGTACTGTTGATCCCAAGTATTTAAACGCATCCACCTTCGTCAACTCTACTCCTTGTATCCTCACCATTCCACTGACCTCCCTCTTATTTACACACATGTATTCTGTCTTGTTGTTTTACTGTACAGTACATGTACATATCATATGAATTGGGAGATACGCTTCTATCACTGAAATCCTAAATACATTTTATGCTAGTATTAACAAAAGGAGCAGTTCATTTCATTGGTGAAGTAGACAAGCCAAATAGCCATTTTGTTTGAAACTTGCCTTGATTTTTAATTGCTACGACTATTTCATCACTTCCACTCTGCCCGTACGTGTAAGTGAATGTGTACAAGGTAGTGTCACCTGCAACCCTAAACTGAATCCAACAGTTACAAAATGGATGGATGCGCGGACGAACATGTGTAGATGTGCTCCTTACAGTCAAAGAACAAATGCAAAACTTACATTCTTTTATCAGGAATGTGCAGGACACTCTATTAAAAGTGATTAATCCTACCCGTCAGTTCATCTGCTGTAAATAAATGTGTGACACTACAAGCTAAACAGTTACCACTCACATCTGAAGCTGAGCGCATCTCAAAGAAGCACACAACTCACAAAGAGATAAAACTGGCAGTAACAAAATCCTCTGTGTGTCTGTGTGCTCGCTTTTGCTTTTTTCATTAATAAGTATGTTTTCCTCGATTACACTTGAAGCATTAGTATTAGCACAGTATTAGTCCTCACAGGTGGCGCAGTGGTAGTGCTGGTAGTGCTGCTGCTTTGCAGTAAGGAGACTATGGAAGAGTGTGGGTTCGCTTCCCGGTTCCTCCCTGTGTGGATAGCGCTTTGAATACTGAGAAAAGCGCTATATAAATGTAATGAATTATTATTATTATTATTATTAGCAATGAGTGGTGAAGGTAACATTATTGTCGTCGGGCAAGTCGCAGCCTAGATAATGTTACATACCTTGGCATGAATCGCAGGATGGTGCACCTCTAGATGCCCCTTCAGGTTTGGTGTGTTCTTTCTTGTGCTCTTCATTCCACATGGCTTACACTAGGTTTTATTTTGTGATTAAAGTTGGTCCATATGTCTGATCACTTTTTTCTTTTTGCCCAATAGTCATGCTGGCCCATATAGCAGATTGGAGTGGAGCAGGATTCTGGCCGATGTGATGATTTTCTGATGGCGCCCAAACTAGTGTTATCCAATTACAAGTGTGCTTACAATTTTTCTTAACTTGCACCACTGCATTCATGCTTGTTATTTGTTGGCGGACCATGTCATGTTTGACAGAGATGTGCAAAAAGCTTTACATCGCTCATTGCCCAGTTGTCATTGCAACATTTTCTTTTTGTTACATTTTTTTTACATTTTTAAAACATTCATCTTAGTTTTCATTATTAAAGGCTCATTTTTATTTACTTTTTGTTACATTTTTGTCACAGAAAAAATGTTGATGAATATTTTTCGTCTTAGTTTTTATCAACAAAATTAACACTGCTGAATATCAAGGCATTATGTTGTGATTCTCAAAATCGATTTCAGCTATGTAACAGTAAGGGCAAGTTTTCAGTAGACTAGAGGCCTTCTGCAGACAAGTTGAACCCAAAAAAAAATCTCAGACACAGCAAACAAGCATCCGTCTGCACGTTGACTGGAAGCTGTTCATTTTTTGAACCACAAAAAGTAAATTGCAAGCCCAGGGACTCTGGCAAGATTAGTGGCCAATGTTTTATGGAAACCGTAAAAGCAAATTTAAAAAGGCATACTGGATAGCAGAGGAGGCCAGCAGGAGCTACAAATGTAGTCAGTTTCCAACTATCAACATGCAAAATGACATGGAGGTGAACTTGATGAAGTTCAAGGTTTGATGTAATTTTTAAGCCATGAAAAAGAGCATTTGGCTTTTCTATAGTTAGCAGAGGATTGTGATTGAAAATGATGGCTTTGTTGACAGTATTCTGATCCACTTATAGCTGCAGGCCTCTATTTTTTTCAGCATTGACCAAGTTTGACAGCCATGTGGGTGCATTCCCTCTCAGTACACTTCCTTTAGATACCAGCTTCTGTAGTTATCTTATGACAGCTGCATGTGGGACTGGGAGCACATGTCAGAAATCTTGCTGGGTGATCAGGGTGATGCACAGTGTATATCAATGTTTTCTGGTTACCTAGGCCACTGAACATGTTACAATGATGAGGTAATACTTGAGGCACATAAGGGATACTGCCTAGCATCATGAACCTCAGTCTAGTTCATGAATGGGAACCTACAAAGCTGTTGAAGGTTGGAAAATGCAAATAGATCCATCCACCAATTAAAAAACTAATAATTCAGCTAACTCCACATTGTATCACATTCACTATTACAGTTATATAGGCTATTACAGTCAATTTTAGAGCATTTGATATAATTCCATTTGGCTTTACCATACATACAAGTGAAGAACTTGATTTCACTGTCAAAAATGTATTGTCCAGTCTCCATTTACATTGCCAAAATGAAATGCTTGGTAATCATTCACAAAGACCTTTATTATTACTTTAACACTCCAAAGAGCATTTTTTGTAAAAGTGAGATATTGTTTTCCTTCCCACAGCCTTCACACTCCATGCAATGCAACAAAACTGACACCCAACACTTAATCTGCACAGCTCCTTATGGGTTTTGTGACGTACATGGTATGAATCATCCAGATGGAATAAGAGATGCCCTAATGTAACAGGGGAGCCAGGAGCGTGCAATGTTGTTTTTTTTTTCTTTTAAGTCACTATGAATTAAAATGTCACCCATTCATTATTAGTTTAAAATTTCATGTGCAGCCAACTCTGTGTAATAAACTAAAAATAGCCTGGCATCGCAGCCCAAGTATATAAACTGTGTGCCTGTGTACATGCATGAGGACTAGGGAGGTCAGCTGTCAAAAGAGAAACAGGCCTTTGAAGGCATTAGGCAAAATAAAAGATAGATAGATAGATAGATAGATAGATAGATAGATAGATAGATAGATAGATAGATAGATAGATAGATAGATAGATAGATAGATAGATAGATAGATAGATAGATAGATAGATAGATAGATAGATAGACTAAGAAATGCTGTTAGCCATTTGTCAAGATAAATAATTTTCAAACACTCCCTTATATTACAGTTTATGTTTACTTATTGTATATTGTGAGATGCTCCCAAGAGAATTAAGTAACGGGAGTAAAAATATGGCTGACCTGTAAGTGAAGCACTATATTAATTTAATCAGTAAAGTTTTCTTTAAAGAACTCTTTCTGTGTTAACGTTCAAAGCAGGCAGAGATATTTCTCTTTAAGGGGGTCATCCAATTGCCATTGCCTTTCTTTTTCCATTTTTTAGGTTACTCATTTCAATGTTTATATTTTTATAATTGTATTTTTTTGTAGTGAAACACCTTTGAGAGCCTGGTGTCCTCAGTGTGTAAATGGAGTAGAAAAAAGACCAGGAGATGGAATGGTCAAAAGGGAAAAGCCAAAATCATTTCCAGTGGAACAGATTAAGATTAAAAATACTGGAAGAGACAAAATCTATGATTGTCCAAACCTAAATGAAACCTAAATATCAAAGATTCTTAGTCATAAATTGAAAATCAGATTAGCAGAATGTATAATGCTAACCAAAAATATTTAGCAAAAGCACTATGAAAAAAAAAACTATCACTATGCGACTCTTCAATTCCACCCGGGTTAAACGTTAAAATTATACAAAGTTATTGTCTGTCTGTATACCTGCATTGTTATCACTCTTTAATTTAATATGGTTCTTTATCAGTATGCTGCTGCTGGAGTATGTGAATTTCCCCTTGGGATTAATAAAGTATCTATCTATCTATCTATCTATCTATCTATCTATCTATCTATCTATCTATCTATCTATCTATCTATCTATCTATCTATCTATCTATCTATCTATCTATCTATCTATGAATTATTTTGAATATCCCAAAGCTAGGATAATTCTGCCTAGCACAATGCTAACTTACATAGGCGGGCCATGATGACAAAATATGTCACGATTTGTGTGTTATGTAACCAGCACCAGACATAACAACAAAAAACAATATGGCTGCAACCCTGAAAAACAAATACAAAATTGAGGTGTCTGTGAAAAAAACTCTACTCTAATATGACATCACATAACATTGTCATTATAATGATAAAGATGATTCTTAACCAGAATTAAGCTGAAATATAGATCTCAATAGGGATCAGTACATTTCTATCTATCTGTCTAAATACAATATAATAATGAGTATAACATTCAGAAATGGTTGCTAAGAAGAAAAAAAAAACAAACGCAAGAACAGAGTTAATTTCTGTAAATCTACTTTGTGAAAATAAATATACAGATAGATAGATAGATAGATAGATAGATAGATAGATAGATAGATAGATAGATAGATAGATAGATAGATAGATAGATAGATAGATAGATAGATAGATAGATAGATAGATAGATAGATAGATAGATAGATAGTGCCGCACACTTGCACATAGATGGCACCTTGAAGGCTCTGTCAAATTAAACACTACCACCATGAGAAGAGTGGGGTCACTGTCAGTAATTATCTTGTGTTTCCATCCACAGCTCTGAAGCACTGCAGTCAGGGGATGCTTGACTACACCCCACAATCCTCCCAATCCCAATGAATATAACAAACAGTCTAACAGAAGTTGGTGTATTTCGTTTGGACTCAGATGTGGAAGAAAGAAAAAATGTAGCAGAGTCCTTTATTTGTTAACTGCAGTGGCTGTGCATTTATTTTTGTAACTTAATCACTTTGATTTTGTTACGTAAATGGGGATTACCAGGTTGATTCCCTAAAATTGTGAACCAGTGTTCATTCTTCCTTCCACGACAGATGTGACAAATGAGAGTCTTTATTTTTAATATGTGTAATTGACACACAAAAAACAAAGCCAAAAGTTATAATCACAAAACCAAAACCTTAAGACAAGCATGGGTGGATTGATTAGGCTAAGTGTTTTGTGGTAAAAATAAAAACAGGAAAGTAAAACTCAGAAATTATTAAGATAAACTTTTAATTCTTTGACCAGAGGTAATCTTTCCATAAAACATGTTGTTGTTGGCTTTGCATTTCAAGTGGCAGGAGTTATAATTCACAAAAACAGAAACAAAACCTTCAGATAAGCAGAGGTCAATTGATTGGGCAGACATTTACTTACAGCAAAACAGTGGTCAAGAAGGCAGTTGGGAAGCTTTAATTCTAAAGCTGCACTTCTAATTCCTTGACAAGCATAAGTCTTTCCTTGATTTGTATTTAAACTTCAGATTTGGAGTATCTGCAACCATTTTTTCTAAATTAGTGTAGCATCCTAGCAGCCCCACAATGGAATGGCATTAATGTGATGCTAACACTGAATAACATCAGTCCAAGGTTAAGGAAAAAAAAACCAACATGAAATATAAATAAGATGTAACAAACCAAGTAAAAATATGAAATATGGAAATAACCATAAAATTAGGTAGAGCCTAATGATGGATAGATGGGTTATTTTTTTTATTATTATAACTGTAATCTTTTTATCTATGCACCCATTTTTAAACTTGTCTCAGTGCTGCCAGCACGTGTTTGAGCAGTAAGAAGATAAGGCAAGAACCAGCCTAGAACTGAATGTCAGTCTTGCAGTTTCAGAGAACATGTAATGCCCAGTTTGGAGCTGGCAGTCAGCCTAGAGCCATGTCAGTGGATGGTAATCAGAAACTGAATTCTCTTGACAAAACCCATATGGACACGGAGGCAACATTCATGCTTTGCACAGAAGGCGATCCATTTTGGAAATGAACCAAAGTGTAAGCCGTGTCAGGATGAAACTCTACCCACTGGAACACTCTAGATATACAGTCAGAATAATGCTTAACGCTATTGTTTTTACTCATCATAATAATATCATTAATAATTTGGTATTTGCTTTTCTTTGTAAACTTTCTAAATGTCAAATAAGCCACACAGCACTGTGATTCTTAAGGACTGTATAAACATGATAATTTTTAAAACCACAAAAAATGTAAAGTATTGCTCATATTATTTGTTATAATAATCTGTAGAAAATGTGCGAATTAAAGCAGAAATTTTGACCCACCATCCCCAATGTTTTAATGACCTGTTGTTTCTCCCTGAAACACTGTAGACACAATTGCCTGGAATAATTTAGTGAGTAGGCCTCAGTGAGCTTTAAAGAGAATGGACCTGTACTGCTGTGCTAATGTGCTCAGCTTGTTTGCCAAATGCTTATTTGTGTCGTACTTGCACAGAAATTGTGTTTAGAGCTGTTAATTATAGCATTATAAAAACAGTGCACAGTAATTACCATGAGCACATTACATCAAAGGAAGGCACACTCTGTTAAAGTCTCTGTATAACATTAGACAAATATTTTTAATATGTTCCTTTACTTATTTTTCCCATTTCTTTGAATTCAAATGTATTTCTCAAATAACTCAGTTTAAATTACACCATTCTTTCAGTTCTTGAGACTAGAATTTTATCTTTGCTACACTATTCTACTTGGCCATTGCAGCACAACTTTTCTGCATAGCCAAGAGTCAGTCATTTTGGGATTCATTATAATACAATAAGAGACTGATGAGAACTGGCCATTCAGACCAGATTGGCGCTGCTATTTGAAGCATTTTTTGTAAAATACTGTGATGTCAGAACTTGAAAGTCCCCAAAGTACTACTATCTCCTGCACTTTTAACCTATTAAACCTATTCCAGGTATCCACGATTTTCTGTGTGATGAAAAACATTCCAGTATTTGTGCAAATGTTACCCTTGGGATCTCTTTGTAACGTATTTGAGAACATTTCTGTTGTCACACACACACGCATGGGAGGCAGTCTAAGGGCTTAAATGGGGGTAAGATGCAGAGCCAAGGGCTGATGAATGGTACTAACGCCTTTTCTCCCTCTTCCACAGACCACCAGAAGGAAAACCCAGTTAAGACTCCACCCACTTCTATTGCTACAGACCTCATTTCCACCTGAGATCCCACCCCTTCCTGTCCTCCACCTATAAAACCCAAGCCTTCCCTCTTCTATTAAGTCATTGTTTTTGCCTCCGTCCTTTGTGATTACTCGTTTTCTCATTTGTTTGATTGTTGGAGAGATTATATGGGGTGAAACCCCTAAATCTTTATTATTCTCTGTCTGTTTCTTCCACACTGTCCATTGTATATAAGCAGGGAGATTGCCAAATGAACTAATATGTATCGTAAAATGGGTTTTTGATTAGGGATGCTATTTAACATTGAATGGCACATATCAAGTAAAAAGTGACTACAGTTATCAAAGAAATTCTTAGTTACCTGGTCCTGCAAGCTTTATATTCAGGGGTAATGAGGCACTTACCAGCTGTAATTAGGGAAACACCACCCCATCGATAAAGTTTGGCACTTGCGAAGGGCACGGCACAGACTAGCAAGAATCCACCAACTAAGCTGACGGTGATAGCCAGGACAATAAATGCTGTCCAGAATCCACGGAACACTAAAAAAAAAAAAGATAAACGGTCAGTTATGTGCATCCAATAATTAACAAAGCATGCCGTTTAGCAAAACAGAACATGTTAATCCTTTACTACATTTCCTCCTACTTGCTTGTAGTAAGTGTTTTCCAAGTAAAAGAAAATTTTTTTGTAACACTTTACTGTATAATGAATGCAACGTCCAGTAGATGCATCTATGAAACAATTACAGCTAAGTTACAAGGCTTTAACAAACATTTTTTCATGTTAATAAGACATATGAAGTCTCATATTACTTTAAAATAGGAGTTACCAACACTGCATCTATTATTCACATACGTTAATGCAGCAAGACCTTAACAACAGGTTTCTTTGCATTACACAAGTATAAGCGACTAGCAGGTGCACTACAGCAAGCTCTTAAAAGTTCTATTCTGACCATGTTTTTCCTTCATCTTTGCCTTTTAGGATGAAGCACATGTGCACAAGATTCAGTTTCAGACACCTGCTATTGAATCCTGCTTGTAGCATGTGGGCATCTGGATGTTCTGTACTTAAAGCAAAGACACCACACCACTGAAAGTACCGACCTGCATCAGTCACTGCTTGTCATTAAGGGGGCTTTCCTCAGTATAAAAGGTAAAAGTGCTCACACTTGAATCAGTGTTTCTTTCATCCATCTGCTTTAGTAGCCAAGACCCTTTTATTCTGAGCAGGGTCACACTGAAAGAAACTGAAGTCTCAGGAGAATTTATATCCAGAATAGATGCTAGAGTAGCTTGTTACATTTGAAGTCAAATCAGAGCCTGTGGGCTTTTTATGGTTTAATTCTAAGTGTAGGCTGACTGAATGAAAAGTGATGTCGCTCAGGCAAGGATATAACATTTTCAGTTTTTTAACTACACTGGTGTTTCAGTCATATGATGGGGCATTCAATGAAATGTAAATACTTACTTGGAATTGCTATACACAGTGCAAAGAGTGTGACCATGCAGGTATGTCTGGGTGGACTAATCTAAGGGAACAGAGGAATCACATCTCCTTAACACAGGAAAAGCACTGACCACCACTGGACTTCACGTACCTCTCTTCCTCCTGCCAATCCTGCCAAATACACCAAAAGGCTTCTTTCCTACTCTTTACCTGTCTTCTGAAGGATAAAAGCTGGACTTGTGTAGTTGCATCAAAGTGCAATATGCTTCACTGGTGGAGTTTTAATACAGCAATCTCCTATACACTCAGTTTATCTCATCTGATACCCCAACTCCTCGTCATCTCTGCATTGTTCTTTACTACAGTTAGATTGTCAACCAAGCAAAAGATGGTATACTGTGTAATAAAATATCACCCTTTTAAAAATCAGCAGAAAATGCACTTCATGATGTCACATTATACACATTTTTAACATAGCCCTTTCATCCAATATCTCAGTTCTCCTGTCACTCCACAGCTTCTCTAGAATTTTCATCCTATAGCCATTTCCTAGAGATTGAATTTCACTGAAGTTTGAGTACTTTAACCAAGAAAGTTTTTAAAGAAATATACCAAAAATATAACAGAACAATAAAGAAACATGGAATTCAAACTCTAACATTTGCAATCTAACTAATTAAATGGTTTAAAAACACAAAAAAATCCTCTCAAATCCATTTTAATGTTTACAATGTTAGTATCCAGGACAATGCATTCTACTCTAGTTGTATCGACAGAGATAATAAAAGAAGAGAAAATAATAGATAACAATAATAATAATAATACTCATGTACTGTTTAGAACAATAGCTAATTTAACAAATGGAAATTCAGAAGTATAGTGCAAAAATACCAACTGACATTAGCAGTACAGACTTTATGAACTTCTTTAATGTGAAAATCAAAATTATAAGATCTCAGCATCAGCTCAGCAAACCATGTCTCACCTTGCATTCCACACTTTAGAAATTTTAATCCTGTAACAGAACAGGAAGTCTTAGCTTTAATTTCTAAAATGAAACCCACTACTTGTTCCCTAGATCCAGTGCCAACAAAACTAGTAAAAAGCACAATGGATGTACAGTAGAGTCTCGCTTATCCGACATAAACGGGCCGGCAGAACGTTGGACAAGCAAAAATGTTGGATTAATGGGAGGTGTTAAGAAAAGCCTATTAAACGTCAAACTGTATTATAATTTTACACATTACGAACCTAATAATTATGTTTTGCAACAAAACAACAGAAAAATTTACTTGAAAAAATGAACTTAGTTACAGAATTGTCTGAAGTTAAATACAGTATGTACTGTACTTAAAAAGTTCAGTCCTGTGATGATTTAAAGAAATTTTTGATCGTAGTCTGCTTTCCTGATGAGCGCCGTTTCTTCGCTGCCAAGTCTCGCCATCTTTGCAGCATCATTATGTCGATTCCTGTAGCTTCTTCTTGTTGCTCAATGTATTTAATTGCAGTATCTAGAGCCTTAACTCCGTCACTCATATAGTCAACATCTGTACGAGCGCATACTGTTTACTACAACATTGTCACTGCGTGTTTGTGTGTGTGTGTTTGTGCTGTGATGTGCGAGTCCCCGTCTTGCACCCGAAAACACGAAGCTGAGTCTCAGTACTTTAGCAACACCAGCTTTATTCAGCTTGAAACAGGAACAGTGCGGTTATTTATTGTAGCAGGATCTGCCACTCTCCTATACACAGACACAGCAGTCAGGCAGGGCCGTAATACTGTGCCCTGCGCATTTATAATGTTCACTGTTCCTTGTATCACCCATCGACAGCAGGTGCTTATAGCATGTCTTTTCGGATTCGCTTTTACGGCGAACTGCTACAGTGCTGGGAGACTGCAATTGCTTTGGGACGCTCTTCCGCGTGTCATCCCGTTGGGTGGAATCCCACAAGAGTTTAGAAACTCACTCACACCAGCCATGATTATTTTCAAAGGTAAAGTGCAGGTTAATTTATTTTATGTATTTTTACTTTATATTTTGTATTAATCATTTTATATGAATAGTTTTTGGTTGTGGTACGAATCATCTGAGTTTCCATTATTTCTTATGGGGAAGTTGCTTTGATATATCAGTGCTTTGGACTGCGAGCACATTTCCAGAACGAATTATGCTCGCAAACCGAGGTTCCACTGTAATTAGCTGCGGTAGAGTCGGGAGCAACAAAAAATAGACTACGCTCACACTCACAACTTGCAGTTCTTGTTGCCGATTAATGCGTTTTTTTTTTTTTTTTCCGGTGGGACATCGGATAATACGGAATGTTGGATAAACGAAGGTAGGATAAGCGAGACTCTACTGTACTTGCGGCCTCCTATTCTTAGCATTATCAATAGCTCATTATTGCATGGCACAGTACCTGATGCACTCAAAGTGTCAGTCATCAAACCATTACTTGAAAAGTCAGACCTAGACTCACCCATCCATCCATCCATCCATTTTCCAACTCACTGAATCCGAACACAGGGTCACGGGGGTCTGCTGGAGCCAATCCCAGCCAACACAGGACACAAGGCAGGAACCAATCCCGGGCAGGGTGCCAACCCACCAGCAGGACACACACAAACACACCCACACACCAAGCACACACTAGGGTCAATTTAGAATCGCCAATCCACCTAACCGGCATGTCTTTGGACTGTGGGAGAAAACCGGAGGGCCCGGAGGAAACCCATGCAGACACGGGGAGAACACGCAAACTCCATGCAGGGAGGACCCGGGAAGCGAACCCAGGTCTCCTAACTGCGAGGGCAGCAGCGCTACCACTGTGCCACCATGCCGCCCATGACGTAGACTCACCTGTACTATAATTATAGACCCATTTCAAATTTAAAAATACTTGAAAAAGTAGTCGACTTACACATCACAATTTATTTGAGAAATTCCTGTCTGGCTTCCGCACTGGTCATAGTACAGAAATGGCATTAACACATGTTGCAAATGACAATCTGATATCCTCTGATGAAGGAAATTCCACTGTAATTAAACTTAACCACTGCATTTTATACTATTGACCATTCTATTTTACTACACAGGTATGCTTGCAGGCAATGTCCTTGCCTGATTCAGTTATTATTTATCAAATCAATTCCAGCACGTACAGAAATGTGCTGACAGTACTCCATAATTATACACAGAAATGAGATATGGTGTCCAGCAGGACTCAGTACTGGGACCTTTACTGTTTTCACCTTACATGCTCTCCACTGGGATCCATCATTAGAAACATAACGTTAATTTTCACTCACATGCAGATGACACCCACCTATACCTTTCTTTTAGACAAAATGACGTTTCTCCGATATTGACCTTAATTAGATGTGTTAGTGAGTTAAAGGAGTGGATGGATGAGAATTACTTGCCTGTGAACACAGACGAAACAGAAATGTTAATTTTTGGAGGGGATGATACTGATCACAACAATATTTTGTCATTGTTTAACTCGGTTGGAATCATCAGTAGTTTTACTGAATCAGCCCGTAATCTGGGTGTTATCTTTGACAACAGTATGTTATTTAAAGTTCACATTACAAAACTGTCCAAGACATATTTTTTTCATCTTAAAATGTTGGGAAATTAAATCGTTTTCTAAATATGCAGTATACTGAGAAATTAATTTGTACATTTCCTTCTGGTATGATTGACTACTGCAATGCGGTGTTCAATAGATGTTCAAATTTTTCTTTATACAGCTTTCAGTTAATTCAAAATGCTGCTGCAAGAGTTATTACAAGAACAAAAAAGCACAAACACATAACTCCAGTTCTTAAGTCCTTATAATGGCTTCTGCTTCTTTACCATATAAAGCCTTAAATGGCCAAGGTTCAGCTTACTTATCTGAACTTATGATTACTTACAAACTAGAGAGCATATTAAGATCTCAAGATGCTGATCTGCTTATGATTCCAAGGATTAATAAAATAATAGTGGGAGGTCAAGCTTTTAGTTACAGGGCCCAAAAGCTGTAGAATGGTTTGCCTACTACTATAAAAAGTGTCTTTTCAGTCTCGGCTTTTAAATCCTGGCTGAAGACTCACTACTTCAGGTTAGCATATCCTAACTAGAGCTGCTGATTCGACAGATTGGCCAGCCCAGCACTGACTCAGCTATGGAATGACCAGTAGTGGAGAGGCAGCTTATTGGCTGAGGTCTCCAGGACTATGAACAAATGTGAATCCTCATATGTGATATTTACTGTGTGATTCTTTCATTTTGCTTTGTAGCTTGGACAATTATTATTGTAATATTATATTGTATTCCTGAGGTGGCAAGATTGGCCACCAACTAATTCTGTGAAGTGGATTACTTATGTTCTGTTATGTGTATTGCATTTACCCCATTTTTTTGACACCTATTGCACATCCAACCTACCTGGAAACTGGTCTCACTCTGAATTGCCTATTCCAAGATTTCTTTGATTTTTTTCCTACGAGGATATTTTGTGAGAGTTATTTCTTGTCTTCTTAGGGAGTCAAGGCTGGGGGGCTGTCAAAAAACAGGGCCTGTTAAGACCCATTGTGGCACTCATTGTGTTTTGGGCTATAAAGGAAATAAAGTGTTGTTTTTCTTGTTGTTTTTAAATAGGTGTATAAAAGCAACAGTATTTACATCAAAAAGAGAAATATCCAACATTATCGTATATTTCCTCCTATAACATAATTTTGTTAATTGACAGGAATAACTCATTCAGTGAGTATACACCTCCACAAATAAAATTTCACTTGCTTTTGCTGTTTTTTTAACACCAACAATTCATTAATATATTCAATTTATATATATATATATATATATATATATGATATACATATTGACATGCATGTGCAAGTAGGAGAATATTGTATGGACCAAAGCAAAGGTAATTCCACACCAGGCCAGAGGGTGGCGGGGTGAACTAAACATTCTCCTGTTATCTCTGCAGACCAGCCGTGGGAAAACCTCTCTGACTCAACGTTGATGGTGTCACTTCCGGTTCTGGCACCTCGACTGACATCAGAAGAAGGTCACTTTCGGTTCCCCTACGTCACTTCCGGTCTGACTACTTAAAACCGCCATCTTTACAAACCCTCATCAGTTCATGTCTGGACTCCAATAGAGACACTTCTGTCAAAAAACCAAACCCATTGCAGCCGGGGATAATATACAGGTGGCTGCCCCAAACCTTTTTAAGTGTGTTGCGTCTGATATTTTCACAATATATACAGTATAAATATACTTTATACAATTAAAAACTTTATTTGAGAAATATGCAGATTTAAATTACTCAAAGTTATTGTAGCAGAAAGTAAGACAATTCTAAAAGGCACTTTCTTATACTGCAGGCATCACTATAGTAATACCAATTTATCTATCTGACCATCCATCACCTGTCTGTCATATTGTGTGCTTCTATCTATCTATCTATCTATCTATCTATCTATCTATCTATCTATCTATCTATCTGTCTGTCTGTCTGTCTGTCTGTCTGTCTGTCTGTCTGTCTGTCTGTCTGTCTGTCTGTCTGTCTGTCTGTCTATTACCAGTATGTGGATTTCATAAAATTAACTCGGTGGTGTAATTTTTGGTTTGGAATTTTTCTGTGTTCTTGTATATCATTACTCCAAATTTCTAGTGATGAATAGTTTCTTTTTTATAATAGTGATGTTATGTGACACCATTTTAGTTCAGAGTTTTCTTCACAGAAGCCACCTTTTCAAATTCATTTTTCATGGGTGCTGCCATATTATTTCTTGTTGTTATTACTGTGCATACCCAATCATCTCTATGTAAGATCCCCATGGAAAAAAATGTCAGCACAAAACATAACAAAGATAGTGTTGCGGTAAAACACAAAATATTCATATAACTTTCATTCTGAAGAAAAATTAACATTATATTTAGATTTGTTGGGGATAAAAAGTGCTAACTAAAAGCATAATTTATCATTAAAAGGTCAAGAATTCCTTTAAAAAAATATAAGAAAACAGTCGTGATAGGTTAAGACTAAAGGTTCTACTAGTTTGTTGCTGACTTTTTCACTACAAATTTCTGATTTTTTAATTTTGTTCTGGTATAGTCATTTCTGATTTCTTCTTTTGCTTGTTCCTCTTACAGTGACTCTGCCTTCTCTTTGTGGATTATTTCATCTCCTGGGGCCTCATGTATAAACGGTGCGTACGCACAGAAATGTTGCGTACGAACCTTTCCACGCTCAAATCGCGATGTATAAAACCTAAACTTGGCGTAAAGCCACGCACATTTCCACGGTAACTCATGCCTTGGTGTATGCAATTTCTCCGCTCGGTTTTGCAGACTGGAGGCACCCAGCGTCAAAGCAGTGCTACTGTTCCTGTGTGATCACCCTTTCTTTCTTAGATCCACATTCCTGACGCGGCTTTATAAATACACTGAAACTAACTGCATATTGTTTATTAGTGTAATGCATCTGATTGTAATTAACCTGCAGCAATATAATGGTCCAGGAAATAGCCATAGTATTCCAAATACCATAACTGCTTTAGCGTTGTAACTCTCACTGCATCTTCTTCTTCTTTCAGCTGCTCCCGTTAGGTGTTGCCACAGCAGATCATCTTTTTCCATATTACTCTCACTGCACCACTAGGAGTATTTATATCACTGTATCTGAGTGGGGACTCACAGCAGCAGCTGATTGGAAAGAGAATTATCGGTATACAGCATGAAGCAAGCGCTGCCTGAGCCACAGCAAAACGCTTCAGAGACTTCCCTGTACGGACTTTGCGGTTTAGAAAAAGTTTCATCCCAAGAACTATAAACACACTCAATCAGTCCATCAAGTGCTCCTTGTAGAACTGTTTGAACTTATAAGTACAATTACCTCACTGTAAACTTGCACTACAGTTATAATATTGCACAACCTGCGCCACTTTATGAAGCGTGTATTTACATATGATGATATCATTTTTAAGATAAAATGCAGCAAAATATGTTGATTATATTATACAGCTAAAACTTTAACTTCATTTAAATAATCTGTATTGTTAATAATTAAACATGTGAGGACACGGTGCCGCAGCGCTAGCTAGTTCAGGGATTGTTCCTGCATTGCGTTGTATTCTTGCGCTGACGCAACACTGGAAAGATAGACTGATAGAATAATTAAACATGTACTACGAAGATATTTCAATGTTCCTTAAAAGTTTTGAAGAATCGGCATTCTAAGCTTACAGATGGCTTAGCGTCTATTACAGAGCTGATTGTGTGGCGATTGGGCATTTGGAGAAAGAAAAGTTAGGACAGGAATTGGAGGTTAGTACGTTTGAAAGAGACAGTACATCTGTAATAAATTATTTAATCGAAGGTCGCACATGGCGCAGCAAGACTCTTGCGTGAGACATGAACATTCACTGCGCCACCGTGTTCCCATGTTTAATAACATGCTTTTATTCCTATCATCATGAAAATGATATCACGTATACATCTCAGTATTTTAATTATTCAGAGAGCTGTAATATCACGAATGTAATGGATTCTGTGTCCTGTCGGAGAAAGAGAAAGAACGGAAGCACGTAGTGATTCACACACATAGAGCACATAGAAGATCAAATACAGAACAAAGCATTTAATGTGCTACTTGAGAAACTAGTAAAATAAACGATTTTAAGATGAAGTTTATGATGTTCAACTTTAATGGCAAAATAAACTACGTGATTAAAGTGGAAATTTCGAGATTAAAGTTGACATTTCGTGCTTTTTTCCCACTGTATGCCTATTTGTTTTGTCTGTACCCTAATAAGCTTTCATATGACACTCAGACGGTGGGCTACGACTCGCCTTTTCACGGCGACTTTGATATGTGATTTCTTTTTTATTTCGGGCACTGTGCGACTTTGTGAACTTGGATCTTTCGAGTTTCTCCGACACTCTGTCACTCGATCAACTTTCTTTTGTTGATTATACCACTGTTTAAACCAACAAATAGTACGTTTTTCCTTTGCCTCCACTTGGTATTCGCTGAAATTCTTATATTTTCCCCTGTGCTTTTCCCATTGTCTTTTCACAGAAGGCTATTTATATTGATTTGCATATTCAAAGAGGCGTAATTCTGGGAGGAGTTGGGGCGGGACAGAAGGCGCGTGCACGTACGTTACTTTTCACGCTGATCGGGATTTATGTAGTGGGAGAACGTGAAATTTTGCGTACATACAGATTCCTCCATCTGGATTTTTCTGTGCGTACACACAATCCCGCTTTTGTGCTTACGCCATGTTATAGTGTGAGTTCTACACACGGCGTTATACATGAGGCCCCTGGTCTCTTTTCCTCTGCTTGTAACAGTTGTCATATGGAAGCTTGCTTATTATCAGTTTACTCCTTTCGAGATTTCTTTTAAATATTGAAAGGGGGTCTTTCCATACAAACAGAACTCTAAAGACAGCATTGTTGGTCTGGAGAAGAAGATATGGTAGGAGGATTGTTTCTCTCGAACTTGAAGTGCTTTGATAGCTAATCCCTCTGATTTATTCTCCAATGACAGATTTCTTTCATTTTCACTGTATACTTCTTGTGAATGCCTTATTTGTTGTAAATTGTCTTGTCATGATCATGTGAGGAAAGGTATTCTCCCATGTGGGAATGTTGGAAAAAAAATGTAATCTTGTGGTTTTGTGTTTCTAATGTACAAAACAATTTCTTTTCATTTTTCTCTCAGTGTGTTCTGTATTTCAGTCTGTGGCTAGTAGTTTGATAATTTATTTTTCTTTTTACTGCCACTCTGGAGACCATTAGGTTGTAATCTTGCCAGCTTTCCGGTCAGTAAAGCAACTCAGGGTGCCATACAACCTAACTCTGAAAAGTACTTCACTACACCCAGAGGAAATAATAAAAACACAAATACTCAAATAAATAACCTAAAAACAAATGTAATGACAGTGGACAAAACCCCTTTAACAGGAATACCTCCACTAAAATGAACCTTTCAATTTCCATATTAAACAATACTTACTTTGTGTGCCTGTGACATCATCACACTGACATGAAAGTAAATACAGTATGTCATTACCAGTTAGCACTTTGACTTGAGCTTGTGTTTCCCTTCTTGTTTTGTGCTGTATAGAGTTAAATTTGTTTTTAAGATATGTTTGCTTGTTTTATTAGTGTAACTTTGGATTCCCCATTTATTCTTGTTAACCCTTGCCTTGTTGATTGTCTTCTCTACTACATTCCAAGGGGCACTGAATCCTTAAGGCAACAGAAGAATCCATTGTGTCTCTATAAATGCTAAGGTCTGAGGTATAAATAAATAAATCTAGTTACTAAAGTACACAATTGATAGAAGGGGAAGACTCCCAAATTTCAAATAAATTTCTATTCGTGTAAGATGACTGCTGGTCACCTGTATCCTACCACTAATCTTTTGCATTTTCCCCATTTTATAACTGCTCTTTCAATGAGAATAAGAACGGGTCAATCTGTATCCATGACTCTAAACAGATAACAACAATGAATGGCACACAGTTTCTTTTCCAGTGGAATTGAGGGAGCTGTTTTGTGAGTCAAAGGTATACTTTCATAATGACTGATCTTAACAGGAGAACAATCAGAAATGCACTCCTTATTGGTGAGTCACAGAGTACAGTAGACCATAGTGGTCCCCAGTGCTAGCTATGTTATTGATACATCTGCTCTATATGTGAAGCTAGACCTAAAACGGGGTTAGGCCAGCTGGCTGCATTTGGTCTATGACATAGATACAAGCGATCCGTGAGTTTCTTGTAGAAATCTACACTATTCCCACCCTCCCAGGGTGTTTTTAAAAAAATGATGCTACAATAGGCTGGTGCAAGTGTTGTAATGATAGTTGAGTAGTAAGGCCTATTAATGAAATGTACAACATGATCAGTAAATGCCTTGGTGTGTGGCGTGCAGATGCTGATAGATTTACCTGATTTATATAAAATAATTTCTCAACTGAGACCCTCCACCTGTGTCTTTGACCCAATATCAACAATTTTTTTCAGTATTGGGCATGCTAATTGATAGTATTCTTGACATAGTAAACTCGTCATTAGATACGGGGTTCTTCCCAGACTGTCTTAAGACTGCTGTAGTCAAACCCGTGCTGAAGAAAAATAATCTTGACTCCTCTGCTTTTGAAAATTTTAGACCTATTTCTAACCTGCCTTTCTTAACTAAAATTCTAGAGAAGGCAGTCATTATGCAGCTTAATGATCACCTCAATAAACATGCTATTCTTGATAAGTTTCAGAACAAATCAGAGTACAGAAACTGTACTCGTTAAAGTAGTAAATGACTTGCGGGTAAATGCAGACAGAGGCCATTTATCTGTTCTCATCCTCTTAGATCTGAGTGCTGCATTTGAAACCACTGATCACAATATTCTTAGAAATCACCTTAGTTAATGGGTGGCCCTCTGTTTGAATTCTAAATTGGTTTGAATCCTACCTGGCAGGTAGAAAATTCTTTGTTAGTTGTGGTAATTACAACTCAAAGACACATGATATTCTATATGGTGTTCCACAAGGCTCTATCCTGGGTCCGCTGCTCTTTTCGATTTACATGCTTCCGTTAGGTCAGATTATCTTGGGGCATAACATGAGCTACCACAGCTATGCTGATGACACACAGCTGTATTTATCAATGGCACCTGACATCCCCGACACTCTTGATTCACTGAAACAATGTCTCACTTGTGTTTCTGAATGGATGAGTAGTAATTTTCTCAAACTAAATAAAGAGAAAACAGAAATTTTAGTGATTGGCAATAATGGATATAATGAGGTTATTAGAAATAAACTTGATGCATTAGGATTGTAAGTCAAGACGGAGGTAAAGAATTTAGGGGTAACTATTGACTCTGACCTGAATTTTAAATCACATATTAATCAGATTACTAGGACAGCATTTTTTCACTTAAGAAATATAGCAAAAGTTAGACCTCTTATATCATTGCAAGATGCTGAAAAATTAGTTAATGCTTTTGTTTTCAGTCGACTAGATTACTGTAACGCATTCCTCTCAGGACTATCAAAAAATGATATCAATCGATTGCAACTAGTGCAGAATGCAGCTGCTAGAATCTTAACTTGGAAAAGAAAATCTGGGCACATCACCCCAGGTTTGATGTCACTACACTGGTTACCTGTGTCATATAGAATTGACTTTAAAATACTGCTTATGGTTTACAAAGCCTTAAATAATCTCGCTCCATCTTATATTTCAGAATGTCTTACACCTTACACTCCAAATTGTAACCTTAGATCTACAAATGAGTGTCTTCTTATAATTCAAAAAAATGCTAAACTTAAAAGAAGTGGTGAGGCGGCCTTCTGCCCTTATGCACCTAAAATCTGGAATAGCTTACCAATAGGATTTCTCCAGGCAAATACAGTGGAGCATTTCAAAACACTGCTGAAAACTCATAAATTTAACATGGCTTTCTCATAGCTTCATCTTAGCTAAATCCTGATGCTCTGTATATTCAATTAATTATCATTATTATTCATGGTGGCTCCAAAATCCGAACTATCCCCTACTTTCTCTTCTGTCCTTTTTCCGGTTTTCTGTGGTGGCGATCTGCGCCACCACCAACTAATCAAAGCACCGTTATTTCCCTACATTGATGGATTAAAGGCCAGAAGTCCACATGACCATCATCATCAAGTTCTTCCATGAGAACCCTGAATACAATGAGGATGGATTGAGGTCATTTATGTTAGGTAGAATGCCTAGAGGAGGCTGGGTGGTCTCATGGCCTGGAACCCCTGCAGATTTTATTTTTTTTTCCAGTCGTCTGGAGTTTTTTTTTTTTTTTTTTCTCTCGTCCCTGGCCATCGGACCTTTCTTTTATTCCAAGTTAATTAGTGTTCCCTAATTTTAATTATTTATTTTGTCTTTTTTCTCTTTCTTCATCATGTAAAGCACTTTGAGCTACATTGTTTGTATGAAAATGTGCTATACAGTATAAATAAATGTTGTTGTTGTTGATGTAAGAGAGATCAGCAGTGTTTGACTAGAAATGCTTATATAAAAGGTAATGCCTCCAAGCACTGTTTATTAAAGAGTTACAATCTGTTTCAATCCTGTGTGATATTTAAATTATGAACCTAATACTATCACCACACAGTGTCTAGATAAAATAAAATACTAGCTAAAATAGTGTAGAGTACAAAAATTGGTAGGAATACAGCCGCCATCAAAACTCCAGCTAACAAGAAATGTAACTGAAAACTGGAAAAGATTTAAACAGAAATTTGAAATGTATCTTGCTGCGATTAAAGCAGACAGAAAAAGTGATAAAATGAAAGTGTCTAGGCTTCTACATGTAATCGGTGAAGAAATGCTAGAAGTGTATAACAATTTCAGTTTGAAGTAGATGGAGACGATGAGAAATTGAACAAAATAATAGAAAAATATGAAGCAAATTGTAATCCAAAGAGCACTGTGACTTTTGAGAGGCAAGTTTTTTTACATACTTCCAGAAAAACAGCAAAACAATAGACCATTAAAATGTGCAACAGAAACAAGACATGTGAAAACGGAAAGCTGACAGACTCACTAATAAAAGATCAGATTGTGCTTAAAGAAACACTATTACAAGAGCAAGATCTTGACTTGGATAAAGGCATAGCCTTGTGTAGGGCTGTGGAGACGGTTAAAACACAAGCTGAAGAACTTGTTAGTGACTGTACCTGCTCCGTGAATTAAAAAAGCGAGACACACATGAGCCAAAGAACACATACAGTATGTGAAAAAAGACAAGGTAGCAATTAAGAATTAAAATGAGTCAGAAAGTGATCAGAAGCATCTGCCAAGAAAATGCCCAGCATATGGGAAAACTTGCAACAAATGCAACAAAAGCCATCATTATGCTTGGTGCTGTAAGAATCAAAGTAATAAACACAAAAAAGTAAATGCAGTCCATGAAAACGAAGAGGCAAATTTTTATGTAGATGCACTATTAGGGAAACCTGAACAGAAAAATGAATATACACTCCCATTGAAAATGAATGAGAAATGTATTGAATTTAAAATAAATATTATTTCTGAGACAGGTTTGAAAAGCTTGCAATGCAGACCAAAACTGCTTCTAACAAAAGTGAAAGTGACAGCATATGGAGGTACAGACATACCAGTGAAAGGAAAGGACAATGCTAAAGTGTCACACAAACACAGGCTTGTCAGTATGTGAAAGACTGAACCTAGGGAGGGGAGTTTTTGCTATAAATGACCAGGAAGAAACAGATTATGAAGAGCTGATGCAAGAATACAGTGACTTGTTCAAGGAATAGATTGTTTGCCAGAAGAACACACAATACTAATTGATAAATGCATACTACCCGTTGTTCATCCATGTAGAAAGGTGCCATTCGCTCTCCATAATCAACTGAAAGCAGGGTTTGAAAAGCTTAATGTAATAAAGAATATAGATTAACCAACTGAATGGGTGAATTCTTAGTTATTGTGGATAAAAAGAATGGAAGCTAGAGAATATGATTAGACCCAAGAGACTTGAATCATTCAATAAAAAGAGAGTTACTAACACGAGAAGAAGTAATGTCACAGATCCCAAATGGTCGATGCATCCTCTGGATTTTGGCAATTAAAATAGGATAATCCAAGTTCAAAACTGTGTATATTTAACATCCCTTATGGAAGATACAGATTGCACAGATTACCATCTGGCATCGCCTCAGCACCTGAAGTGTATCATAAGACAATACAAATGATTTATGAGCACCTGGACAGCGTAGACATATCCATGGCATAATTATAATGGGAAAATCTAAGGAAGAATATGATTGCAGACTGAGAGGTTTTAGAATTAACATGAAGAGGAAATTTGAAATTAAATAAAGAAAAAAATGCCAAATAGGCAAATAGACATCATTAGTAGTGACAGTATTAAGCCTGACGCAAAAAAGATTTCAGCTGCAGTAAATATGCCCAGGCTACAGTGTAAGAAAGATGTTCATAGGTTGAAAGGAATGGTAAATTATATGGGCAAATTCATAGCTCACCTGTCAGAGAAGGTAGCCCCACTCTGAAGATCGACAGAAAAGGAAACAGAATGGGAATGTAATCATGAACATGAGAATGCATGGAATCAACTGAAAAAGCAGCTAACAGAAGAAGCACTACTTAAGTTTTATGGCCCTTCAAGACTAATTAAGATTTCATTAGATGCATCATAGAGTGGACTTAGATCAGTTTGTTTTCAAAAGCATGGTGATAATTGGCAACCAGTGGCATAAGCGTCTAGATCCATGACAGACCCAGAAACGTGTTATGCACAAATTAAAAAAGAGTTGCTCAGCATAGCCTATGCTTGTTACAGATTTAATCAGTTTGTGTCAGGACAGGAAATTATCGTAGAGACAGGTCGTAAACATTTCATTGTATTATTCCAAAAGCCACTCCATGACTGTCCTCTGAGAAAACAAAGAATGATGATTACACTCTGAGTGACATATACACCAGGGAAAATGATGTACACAGCAGACCCTCTTTCTGAGCAGTTGATCCAAAGGTAGGCTACAGTACCTGTTAGCTCTACATCAAAAGAAAATAACAGAATCATTACCAGTTTTGGATGCAAAGATGGACATTGTACGAAGTGAGACATATAAAGATGTAACATTAAATAGATTGAAATAAAAAATAAATACTGAATGGTTGGCCATATGACAAGCAGAACTGTTCACCAGACATAACAGAGTATTGAAGCTATGGAGCTGAATTGACTGTGATTAATGATATAATCTTCAAAGGAAGTAAAACAGTGTCTTTGACTCAGGCGCCGCCGCGAGTGGCAGCTATTCCAGCAGCTCCGTGTATGACTTTATTTTTCTACCTTTTTTTTCTAAGTCCTACCACTTTCTTTTACGTGGACTCGTTCCCTGGACACTTTTTACTACTTGGACATGGATTTTTACACGCCGAGACTCGTCTATTCAAGTAGTCAACTTCAAGCTCTGAGAACAAATGCCCGCGCCGGTACGGTTCCCTATTTACCTGACGAGGTAAGAAGACGGTATCGTGGCAGCAGAGCCGGTGCTAAGATAAAAGCAAAGCATTTAGCGAGAAAGTGGCGCTACAAACCTTCAGTGCCTTCTGTGATCCTGGGAAATGTGAACTCACTACCAAATAAAATCGACGAACTGGCTGCGCTGGTGAAAAATGTCAGGACCTACAGAGAATGCAGTTTGTTGCGTTTTAGTGAAACGTGGCTAACAACTATCATCCCAGATGCTAACGTGGAGCTACCCGGGTTTAGCACAGTTAGAGCGGACAGAGACGCAAGTACCTGTGGAAAGCAGAAAGGGGGTGGAGTTGCACTCTATGTCAATACAAGATGGTGCAACTCTGGACATATTAACGTTAAAATCTCCACTTGCTGCAGGGACATTGAACTGTTGGCTGAAAGTCTGCGTCCCTATTACTTGCCCAGAGTTTGGACACGTTATCGTTATGACAAACTGGTGAGGAAGGCTGGCTCTATTGTAGGCACGGAGCTGGACAGCTTGACATCCGTGGCAGAGCAACGGGCGCTGAGCAGGCTCCTGTCAATCATGGAGAATCCACTGCATCCACTGAACAATATCATCTCCAGACAGAGGAGCAGCTTCAGCGACAGACTGCTGTCACTTTCCTGCTTCACTGACAGACTGAGGAGATCGTTCCTCCCTCACACTATGTGACTCTTCATTTCCACCTGGGGGGGTAAACGTTAACATTATTGTCTATCTGTATACCTGCATTGTTATCACTCTTTAATTTAATATTTTCTTTATCAGTATGCTGCTGCTGGAGTATGTGAATGTCCCCTTGGGATTAATAAAGTATCTATCTATCTATCTATCTATCTATCTATCTATCTATCTATCTATCTATCTATCTATCTATCTATCTATCTATCTATCTATCTATCTATCTATCTATCTAAATAGATATACCAAAGAGCCTGAGAAACGTAATGTTGAAAAAGATTCATGAAGGACATCAAGGGATTGAGAAGTGTAAAAAAAGATCATGCAAAGTGATACATTGTCCCAGAATTAATCAAGATGTGAAAGAAAAAGTATTCAGTTGTGCCACATGTCAAAAATATAAAGCATTTAAATCTACAGAATCACTGAAACAACATAGTACATCAGCAAGACCACATCAAAAGGTAGGAGTTGATCTTTTCACATGTAACATGTAACAGATTATCTTATTGTGTTGGACTATTCCTCTCTTTACCCTGAAGTATACAAAATGAGTAATATCACTGCAGATACTATGATAACATGCACAAAGCCCATATTTTCAAGACATGGCATACCAAAGGAGGTGTTTAGTAATAACAGACCACAGCTTGGTAATGAAAAGTTCAAAACATTCTGCAAAGACTGGGGCGTTATTCATAATACTTCAAGCCCACATTTCTCTCAGTCAAATGGACTGGTTGCGAAGTCAGTACAAATAGTGAAGCGACTGATGCACAATGACAAAAGTTCTACTTGCATATTGTACAACACCCCTAGAGTGTGGCTATTCACCAGCAGAGCTACTCATGGGAAAGGGATTACGCAGAAATAGACCCATTAAGGAGAACCTGCTAAGAACAAAAGAAGCTGAGAAGGCGAAGTAGAACAAGGAACAACAGAAAGAAAAAAAAAAGTTACGCTTCGACAGAGGTACACATGAATTACCAGAACTCCACCCGGTTATCTGGTAAAGTGCAAGGATAAATACAGCTCATGGACATGAAGAGGAACTGTATTAGAACAGACACAGCCTAGATTATACCATATACAGACAGATAAATGGGCTGTTCTCAGAAGAATCCATTGAGACATTAACTCTTTCAGGGCTGATGTTGACTTTTGTCAAAATTCAGGGGTAGAGGACAGTAATCAGCTGTAAACTGCAACAAAACTCGCCATTACATTTTAGTTCGACTCTCTTTCCTAGAAGAAAAGCTACATAGCTTTGCTGATTTTCTCTACTCGTGCGTGAGTAGTGAAGAGCAAACAACCTCTAAAATTGCATTGACATCTGGCGAGAAACCAAAGCGAATGTCCAAAGCAAAATACTCAGTGGACCTTTTACGTAATTTCGTTGAATAGGACTCTGACTTTTCGGACTCTGAGTTTGATGCAAGTGCTCTGGAGATGGATATCGAAAACGAAAGTGAGGTACCAGCATCATCTGATCGGTTCCCAGCTGAACGTGGTGCTGAACACTTTTGTGTAGCTGATGCGCGTACAGCAGCGTTTGCCTGGAAGGACCACCACTTATGATGACAAGAGGTACAAACCATATTGTGTCACACTGCGACTGCCACCGCTCCGCCCACCTGTTGTGCAAAGTCAGCCAGGCAGCCGGCCCACCGTGTATTCCTGCTGACCATCAAGGTGTCCCAGCACAGCCACTGCCAAACATGAGATGCAAAACATGCGCCAACAGCAGCCACAGCACATAGCAACAGACGTTTTATGTTGATTTGTGTGTGAAACCATTGCTCTGTGTGCTTTTCAGAAAACCGAGTTTATTGGAAAAAATATTCAGCCCTCAAAGAGTTAAAGCACCAGTAACCTCTAACCAGAACAGAAACACAAGTCAAACAAATATTAGTGAGACAAACCTAAATCAGGGAAGAGAATCACAACTGCAAGGCCAAATAACCAGATGATCAACACTTCAAGTAACAGATAGTTCACTTGTTTGAAATTTTTTTTAAGTTTTTGAAATGTATAACATAATTAAGATTAAAAGTAATGCCTTACTTTTCTTTAAGAAGGGAAGATGTAATGATAGTGGATTAGTAAGGTCTATTGAAGAACACGTACAATATGATTAGTAATGTCCTGGTGTGGGGTGTGTAGACGCCTGGTGTAAGAGAACTCAGTAGTGTTTGACAGCAAAAGCAGCAGCTGGTAGGTAAAATGTACCTACTAGCAGCAGCATCCTTCAGGTAATGTGAATGTTTTTCAAATGTTTTATCGTTGAGTCGGAAAATGAGGGTTGTCACTTCCCAAGTGAGTTCATTTCAGTTTTGCTACAGTATTGTTTATTCAGCTTTTCCTCCACCTTCAAACGTTAATACAATAATGACATCGCAGTCAACTACAGCAAGCAAAGCCTGTTCATTTTTCCAAATTTGTAAGATCAGTGTTAAGACACACATGCAGACTTTTCCGGATACATAATACAGATTGTCATCTTCATTTGGAAGTAACTGAACTCCAATGATAAAAACCAGTTTATAAAAGTTGCTTCATTTCTAACTATTGTAGGTTACTCAGTATTTTGTGCTCATGGCATCATTATGTAATAGCACATACATCTGCAAGCAGTTTTTTTCACAAATGAAAAATGACAAAAAGCAAGTTTAGATGTGTACTGAACTAATAGATACAAATCTTTGAAATGAATTAATTGTTGTGACGACCAGTATCCCAGTTGATATTAACAGTTTGTTACACTCTCATTTGGATTTCATCTCCAAGAAACATGGAAGCTGTCTCTGATGAACATGAGGAGAGGGGTCCACCAGAACATCACTCAATTGGAGAGACGTTGTAGTGCAAGTCAATGTTAGCAGACATCTGTTCGTCATTCCACCATGAAACTATCCATCCATTATCCAACCCGCTATATCCTAACTACAGGGTCACAGGGGTCTGCTGGAGCCAATCACAGGGCGCAAAGCAGGAAACAAACCCCGGGCAGGGCGCCAGCCCACCGCAGACCATGAAACTACCAAATGACTAATTTTATACATAACAATTATATCTAAAACAACTATACTGTATGTGTAATTTATAATGTTTCATGTCTAAATAATTCAATTAAAAAAAAATTACTTATTCTCTATACATAGTGTTTTTTTCTTTCATTTTAAACTTTAATTTATCTCTGTGATAAGGAAAATTCTATTGGCAGATCTGGATTCAGCACCCTTCAGTCTATAAATAACACCTTAAATATTTGTTCATAGTGAAAACCCTTTTCAGCAGACCAGTGTTATTACTCTTGAAAGCATGACCTTACTAGAAGAAACTCATGCGCACCTTACAAAATGATCTACAAATGTACACAAAGCTAGAAACGGCCTGAATATTAACTTGCACATAAAAACATAAAACACCACGTACAAAAACTCAGAACAAAAAACAAAAGCCAGGTAAATGTTAAGGAATAAACAGGAGGGAAAAACAAAAAAAAGGTAAATTTCAGTAAAAGCACACAAAAGAACAACACAAAGAAGGCATCTGAAAGCTCCAAGAAAAGTAGACAAATTGTCGGCTACAGATCGCCTTCTTTAAATATCCGCTAACAACAACAACTACATTTATTTATAAGCACATTTCCAGATAAAAAGTGTAACTTAATGTGCTTTACAAGAAGTGAAAGGAAAGAAATACAGTACTATCACAAACAATCAATACAAATCAATGAATGCTTACATACACTATATAAATACACAAATAACCAATAGAAATGAAACGGTCCTTAAATTTAGTGCGCATGCAAGCCTTACAGCAGGAGTATTCCCAATAACACCTGTGGTGACACTAAGCAAAAACAGGTGGTAAAGTAGCAGGGATGTGCCATTGGTGCACAGAGAATAATTAAATGTTTTAAAGTACAGTAAAGTGAAATAAATATCCTGGCTAATGCAGCTAAGTGTATATCCTCACACATGGGGAGCTGGATCCTTTACCATTAGCATGAAGATCAAGATGTGCGTAGGGCACCAGTCCACTGCAGGACGTACTTGTACACATGTCCACAAGGCCAACTTTAGCAGCACCAATAACTTGAACTGCAAGCATTTGGAGATCCAGGAGAATTACTAGAACACCTAGAAGAAACCTACACAGCCACATGGAAAACTTTACAACAGCACACAGGCAACAACAGAATGTCAGACTTGTGAAGAAGCAGTACTCACTACTTCATCAACACTGCTGCCCACAGTAAAACAGTCACATATTTTTTACCCTTATAATGAAAGTACGAGCACACTACAGAATTTTTGGTAATCTGAACTGGTCTGTGGAGACTAACTTCAGTTCATGACGTAGTGGACTATTGGGCAAGGCTGAGATCACTGTCATTGATAGCTTGTTCCTTCACACAGAGTCTTACCACTACATCATCTAAGCCACTGCATCTACTTTTCTCTTAAGAAACTGAACAAAATCTTACATCCACCCTTCCTGTTCATAATGTATGATTAATGGAGCATTAGTTGTAATCTGTGGTTTCTCCATCATGCTAAATGCTGTCTGATACACTTTCCATCCATCCGTCAAATCATTGTTTTAGTTTATTATGGTGTTACAGTGAGCTCAAGTCTATCCTGGCCACATTTAGATCCAGCTCTGAATGGGATGTCAGTTCATTATCACTATCTCATTAGGTCATGCATGTCAACTAATTTTAAGCCACCAGTTATTTTAACACACACATTGGACTGACAGCATAAACTGGGGTACCCAGAGAAAACATACAGACATGTATACACACAACATGAAGTATTGTACTCTCTGTTTTGTAATCGATTAATAAGCACAGCATTAGAGTTCTAGATAGCTGATAGCTGGGCATTTAGTCACAATGTATGTAAATTTACAGACAACTACAGTTGGACTTACCTGTACTAAGATTTACATACCTGCGGTGGCATCATAAGAAGGATGGGGGACTGGCCCAATGGCAACAGGCAAGGGGAAGAGGTACCCATGTATGCAGAACTTATGGGAAGCTTGATTTGCTGTAAAAGTGAAAAACAAAGTATGGAGTTACGACACGCTCTGTACTTTCCAGATAAAACAAAACGTGTGTCCCAGATTAATGAAATGGTCCTTTAACTCAACAGGGTATGAGTTTTCTAAAGGCATCAGAACGCTGAGAATACAGTAAACTCCATCTTAAGACAGATTGCTCATTTCTGAACATTTCCCACAACGTAACTAGCATGTTAAATCCTTTGCTGTCTTTGTGTCCCTCTACCCTTGTGTCCTCACAGGTGGCGCAGTGGTAGTGCTGCTGCTTTGCAGTAAGGAGACTGTGGAAGATTGTGGGTTCGCTTCCTGGTTCCTCCCTGTGTGGATAGCGCTTTGAGTACTGAGAAAAGCGCTATATAAATGTAATGAATTATTATTATTACCCACTCATTAATCACTAAGTGTCTCTTAAACTGACTGACAGACATATTGGTCACCAGACAGAGCACATAAATTCACATCTTAAAAATTATCCAGAAATTTAGAATATTTTAGAAACTGACTGCATGTGAGCTTATAGCTCTAGAATTTTATTTACATTTCATATGAAAATATGACTGAACTTTGAAACAGATGTCCTCGTGCATACCATACATAACTCAAACCTACTTAATGTAATGGAGCTTATCTTGGCAGCATTGGGCACAAGGCTGGAACCTGCCCTGAACAGGGCACTAGTCCTTCAGAGGATCCTAAAACACACACACTACCCAGACTCACACTTATACAGGGCTAATTAAAGGTCACCAGTTAAGCTAATCATAACATCTTGGGGGGTTTAACCACTTGGAAAAAGTATATTTTATTTTTTCAAGTTATTCTTTTAAACTATTTAATCTTTTAAAATTTTAGAATGAGGCTTGATGGTGTACAGACTATGGTCTGCATCTGAGGCTTTTCTTAGAGTTCTCCAAGTTTCGTTCCACATCCCATAAATGTGCATTCTGAGATGAGTGGCTGTGCTGGTCTTACATAGAATTAGTGCGTATGTGTAAATGTCACACAGGGTGGTCCCTGCCTTATGCCCCATACTACTGGGATGAGCACTGGTTCAAGTTCTTGTGATATTAAAGGGGAGTTTGAAAATCAGGCCTTAAGTTAAAAGAAAGTGAGTCTTTCGTAAAGCTTGTGCGGTTGCCTTTTCTTTTAGACATTTTACAGACTTCTCCTCTCATGAAATTATATAAAGAGACACTTACTAAAGAGGAAGTTCCATATGCTATCTTGGGAGTCATTTCTTTGGAACCAGCATCTCCAGAAGAAACCCTCGTGGTGAAAAGTGGTTTCTGTCAGATCACGCACAACTTTTAAAGTTGTTTTCTTTACCAGGATCTAAGATAAAGAAGACAAAATGTACACTTATCAATATGTGAATTTGAAATAGCGAGAGTGGGGTTTGTTCTGCCATCCAAAAGCACATTACCACTTGTCTAAGATCAACTAGAATATCATTTGGTCTGTGATGTGTCATTTAAAAGCAAGCTAGCAGAGTCCACCTCTTACAACATTCCCACAGGAGGGGCAGAGTGTCATCAAGGAGCTCAGCATCAAATGCCATCGATTCAAGTTACAAAACTTGAAACTTTGGTAAGAGTAATAATAGTCATTTCTTTCTAGTTCATAACATTCATTGGTTTGGCTTCACATACTAATACTAAGTTAAGGGGAGCAATTTAGTATTTTCCAGGTTGCCATTGGCTGTGGCTGCTTCTGTCTTCATGTGCACAGTTTATTTATTCTCCTCCCAGGCGGCACATCAGCATTGGAATTAACAGTTAACTATAAACACAGTGGAAAGATGCTCTGGACTTTTTTCATCATTAAAGTTCAAGACGGTGCAGTACATTGTGAGGATTGCAAGGGTAATGACAGGGTGCCAAGGGTGAAGGAAGCACCTGCATAATGGGGGACAAAAGTAAAGTTTAAAGGGGGATGATAAGATAAAGATTAACCAACTTCCTGAAGAGTAGCAATAGGCCACTGGTGTTGATATGCTTTGAAACTGTGAATGATGCCTCAAAGATGAATGCCTCAAAGGGATTCAATGAAGTCATGGACTGATAAGATGGCCAGCAGAATTATTCTGGGACAGAAGGACAAAGCAGAAACATTATAGGTGTAATATTGCTGACTTTGAGAGACAGATGACTGGAAAATATATAATACCAGTAAAGGTGCACTGCACTTAACTTGAGCATTCCTAGTTTTCATCCTCTTTCTCTGTACGTTTAGCATTCGTTTGCTCAGAGGTTGATGCACTTGCTGCTTCCTGAGCAGCTCTTCTTTTCTCCATCCTAGCAGCCCGCTTCTTCTCTTCTTTCGTCAGCATCTTTTCATGTTTAAACTGATTAAGTCAGTGTTTGTGTTGCAATTACTTAGAACGTTTTCCTTGATGTTTCACTTAAGCTGGCACTTAAGTGTTCAATCTGCCTCAAGAATTATTTAAGATATGAAGAAAGAAGAAGAGATAATAACGGCAAAGGTGGTAGGGATGAGAACGCTGCCCGTATGCATGCACCGCACAACCATATTGCTGGCCACTGCTGAGAGTTGATTCTACAATAAAATAAAAATACAAAGAGGAATAACCTTGGAGGTCAATCATCACTCCGAACGCGCATAGTAGACGTCAAATTTCAGGTCAAAAGGTCAAACGGTTTGCAAACTACAGGTGATTTAAAATCCTGGACAGACAAATGAAAAGCCACGACAGCGTATTATATATAAAGATAATTTTTCAGAATTGTCCACTAATGTATTAAAAAATACAGTCCATGAGATAAGTGAATTTCCCCCTAGGATTAATAAAGTATCTATCTATCTATCTATCTATCTATCTATCTATCTATCTATCTATCTATCTATCTATCTATCTATCTATCTATCTATCTATCTATCTAAGTTCATTTTAGTGTTTACATGATTATGAACCTTAGTTACTAACTGTAGACAATGCTGGTGGTTCAGTACCCGGCCTTATTGATTATTTCAGAAATTTAAGGGAAATGTGAACTAAGGCAGAAAGAATCTCTACTTGCTGATCATAAAGATAAACTTACACCAGATCTAACAGATTGCCTAAGATTTCCCTTTGCTAAACAGGAAATCCATCTAGTTTTTCTATCATGTAAATTTGGTCCAAGTTAAATAGACCCTTACGCTATTTTGAAAAAGATGAGACCAGTTTCTTTTAAATCTGAATGGTCTGAACATTGTAGAATACTACTGTACCTACATTGAACGTTTCATGCCTCAAATTAGAGCTGTCAAGTGCATTGTCTAGAAGGGTAAAACCCCCACCCCGTCAGTAGCTGTAGATGAACGTGAGAGTTCACCAGTTTTGGACTCTCAATATTGAGCTTCACTTATGTATTACATAGTTCACTGCAATGGATACGGTCTCGAGTAAAGACACTGAGTTCTGGCTTTGGACACTTTATGTACCTTTCGTCGTATGTGAGTTTCATCTCAGGTTTCCTGTCTGTACTAAGAGGGATGCTCTGTCATGATCATCCTGGCACCAATATAAATTGCTTTATTTTTTTTTTTTTTTATGTTATTTTTCAATACCTTTATTTTTTGTGTGTTTGCTGCCATTTTATGTGAATTTCTTATTATCACTTTAGTCGTATTTATTTGTCTCAATGGCTGTTGCCTGTCATGTTACTGATGGCAATGTGGTGTAATTTTCTCATCCTATAAATAAAAGAAGCATATGGCACACATTGCCCATTTTTGTGGATAATCACAACCCTAATTTAACCAGTGCTTTCATTTTGGGCGTTTCTTCAACTTTGATTTTTGTCTGGTATTTTGGTTTTGATATTTTTCATCCATGGCCCCTTGTTACAAACCTCTGATTGTGTTTACACTGCCCTTTGCCTTACATTTTAAAACGTCCTTTTTTCTCCCAGTTCTGTCACCCTGCTGTTCCTTTGGGACCTGCCATTCTTCCAACCAACCACAAATTAAATGCACTCAATCATGTATGATTTATTACATGGTTATTCATGTATTATTTATTATTAGCCACTATTTGCTATTTATCCTCATTCAAAGGCTATACTTATAACAATCCCATTTAGAATCTGATGAACTCTACATAATGGCCACTGGATCTTCTATTACCTTTCATTTACCAAGATACATTGTGAGTGCCGCTAACTCCTCTAACTAGTTAAAAGACGCAGTACAACATTTAAACACTTAGAACTGCACACTCTACAAAACATTTCCCAACAAATTCTTATTAAAACCACACATACAAATAGGCATTTCACATTAGCACATAAGCATTAAAAAAACTGTTGTCCTCAGAATAAAGTGATGTATTTATTACCACGATGTAGGAGAATCTCTTGAGTCATGCCACTGTTCATATCGTACAGTCAGCCCTTCAAATTCGCAGGTTCTGATTCTGCAGATTCCACCAACCATGGATTGACCTTTTTCCAAAAAAAAATCAGAAAGTTCCAAAAACCAAAAGTTGAATTTGCCGTGAGTGTAGCACTATGGTGAATCCATACAAATGAAGTGATGTGCGGATATACCTTACTGTAGCCTCCCACCTAACTGAGGAATAACCACACGCCTACAACTACTACAAGATTTGTTTGATGCAAAGAAAAACAATAAACAGCTTCCTATAACAATGTTTCTAACTAAAGCGCCTGCAATTGTGAAGCCTCAGCCTTTAGCGCTTGAACCTCCTCAGCCTGACATTACAAATGGTAGCAACCTCATGGTCTGGACCTTTGAGGGACAAGCTCCTCAAGTTGCCGCAGACTGGCCAAAGGGGTGGCAATACCTGGAGAGGCAAGCTATGAAGTAGCCATTTGAGCAGCCGTAAATTCTGAACGCAGCATTTAGACAGCACATTGATCACATCTCCCGGCTGCTACAGCCCATCGGGCCAAATGCAAGGCTGCCAGAAAGTCTTGAATTTGGACACTGGGCTTGGGTCAGTTCACAGAGACTCAGGAGAACAGTGTGGTATGCAGGTTACCTCTGACCCATGTAGTGAGGTGGAACTGGGGGGCGTGCATGAGGTTACAAAGGAACAAAGCAACTAGGAGCATGTGGCGCCTCTGAAGACCTAAGCGGCATAATTGAAATAGAAGTCAAACCCTGTTAGGGCCACTCACCATTAATAAGAGTAAAGAGACTAATTCCATTCCTCCATCTCAGTATTATTATTCCATTATAATATTATTGAACATCTTCCAAATCATAAACACCTGCAACACTGTGTGTGTTTGTGAGAGAGAGAGAGCATACATTTATATTTACTCTATTTATAACTATATTTTCTATATATACTTGTATTTTAAATATTCTATGTTTTATTCTATGTATTTTGTTTTTCAGGTCATTAAATGAAAGCAATCTGTACATGCCGGAAGAAAGGAAATGTTATTTTGTTTCAAACGTGTACTGCGTAGTTAGGCATAGCCATGGTTGTGCCTGAAATGAAAATATACAGACTTTTTTTCTAATCATTATTCCCTAAACAATACAGTACTATATAACAACTATTTACATAAATTTTACATTGTATTACGTATTATAAGTAATCCAGAGATTATTTAAAATATACAAGAAGATATGCATATGTTACATGCAAATATTACGCCGTGGTATTTTATTTAAAGGACTTGAGCATGGAACCAAAACTTCACTGATTTGGAGGCTGATGTATATTCAATCAAGGACATGTTGATTGCATATTCTTATTACATATTGATTACATATTCACACCAATGGACACTATTTAACAAATACAGCGATAACAACTGGTAATTCAGACTCTTTACAGGCAGTGAGTTTCAATACGGCTAGCTGAGTAGAAGGTCAAAAACACTTGAGAGTGTCCGCTCCTTCTCTAGATCACTTCATTCTCTCCCATCTCTATTATTAACCCATCACCATAACCTTTTATACTAAAATGTCCTACCTCCTCAAAAACATCATTTAACCTTTGGCATTATGTTTACACACAGAAAAACAAGCAAAAAATGTAAGTGTTACATGTAACAATTTGCATGTAACAGTATTACACGTAACAGAAAACTGTAAATACCAAAATGTCAACATCAATACAGTAGGAAAGGTAGGTCTAGTGCCTGATGTTGCAGTCAGGACAGTAGAAGCGTGTTTCTTTGCACACTGTTCTTATATTTTTTCTATTACTTGCACATGAGAAGGTACAATGTCAGTGCCTGAACCACACGATCAACTCACTCACTGGTGACTTCCACATTTCCTCTTCTCTTGAACATTGACAGGTGCAGCATTCTGAACAATGTCCTTGCATTTGATTGCAATCATTTTGCCTTTTTGCCATGCAGCTACTGTTGCACCATGTTGAACCTCCATGCAAGCAAATTCACTAAGTATATCACAGCAGCGTGTACAGTGTTGTATGCAGCAGTTTTACTCTCTGTGTCAATGTCTGATGAGTAATTCACATTGCGATCACTGCCGCTCAATTCAAGCAATGGTTTAATTTCAGTTTGCTCTAAAACTGCCTTTACCCTTTTCATTTGCATTCATGTTTTTGGTTGAAGGCTCCTCCCCACTCATGAATATTAACAAATTACCATAGAGTTTTGATTTTCTTTTTTTTAACAACATGTTATTTTGTCCACTAGATGGCAGCTGAATACTGTCCTGAGAGATATTCAGGCTTGACACTTTAAAGCAGATCATTGCACGTCATATGTGCATAGAATTCTGAGCCTAACGCCAAGGAGGTTAAATGGCCAGATGCTCCTCTTTTATGGTAATTAGAATCAATGAGAAATCTGACTGCTTTAAATTTGCCTATAGAACTGTCATTATTGAAGTAAAAAAACACATAAAAACACATCCACACTACAACTGGATAGACATCTTAACACAACTAACCAATTATTTTAATTTACATCTGGTACGTTTAGACTGCTACTAATTTCATTCCTCAAAAAAACTTCACTTTCTTATTTGAAATCAGTAAAAAATATGTTGCACATTTTAAATGTTAAATAAAAACTGAAGCAAACAAAAACTTTGTTGGTGTCATAGTTTTCAAACAAATGAACTTAGTTGAGCAGAAACATAATTGTATTATTTTGGCTGAAAACCCAAACTGTGTGAAAGAGTCGATTGTAACACAACCTTTAGCACAAATGTGCAACTTTCTTGCATTTCTAGGGTGGAGTGGTGGCTCTGAGGCTAAGGATCTGTGCTGGTATCCTGAAAGTTGCCGGTTCGAATCCCCGTCAGTGGCAGTTGAAATTGACACTTATCTGGGATTTAGGAAAAACTTCATATTCTTTTCATTATGTCAGTGTATATCATAACATGAAACTATCAAATAGATATACAAGGGACGTTCAAAAAGTTTCCATACTTTTATATTTTCGTTGGAAACGGTGAAGGCGGGAGGAGTAGTAATTGGGCATTAAAAAGTAGGTACAACGCTCAGAAAATTGCATCACAAATGAAGGTGACTCTGTAGAAAAGTGATGTAATTTGTTTTTGAAATTCTTAATAAATAGAGTTAAAAACATTATATAGTGTATAGATTCAAGTTCAGTAAAAATAATTAGGAGAACTTTGTATTAGAAGAAATCTATGTCACTTTTTCACATGTCAAACCGTTAGAAGAATAAAACGAGGTGTAAAGGAGAGCAAGATTGTTTAATCATGAGGCCTTGTCCAGGATTCTCTAGTGTCTTTGCACATCTCTTACTCATCCATGAAACGCTGATCGGAGTCTCTACAGTTGGACAGAATGAGTGAGTGGCACCTGCTAAGTGCCTGTTTCTGTGCTGTCAGTATGCTGTATCTGTGACGCAGTGGTGTTAAACACTGTTCCACTATGCTTTTATGAATGTTTTTGTGAAAATGTTTAAAAGGCTTAAATATCTTTGAAGGTGTATGATTGACAGAAGTTCATTTTAAAGATTGCAGGCACTGAAATAAACTGCCAAATGCTGTGCACGACATGTCTGAGAAGTGAAAACTGCATGAGACTAGCAATAAAGGTGCAGAGGCTGCTTGTTGTGCAGCTCCTAAATTCCACACAATATTAAATAACATAATTTTGGAAAACTAAATGGAGGACGTGGTTTAGATGGGTGTCCAATTTTCAACTATTCAAACAGTACAGGAGAAGAGGAAGAGATGTTGCAGAGTACCATGCAATGAGCAAAGTTGCCTCCTAAGTGAGATTCATTAACAAGAATTGTATTCATATTTTCCAATATCCTACCTACTACACTATATGTTGTAATCCGTGAAATTAAAAGAAATTGGAGAATTGACATGGATATTATCAGAGATGACCACAATTATGTACAAAGGCAAAGAAAAATTATTGCCAATACTCCTGTATGCTCCCAAGCACCTCACATTACACACATTGAATCAAACAATACAAGGAGTGTAATCGCCGACATTATTGACAGGTAGCAATGCTAAGTAGGTGACTGAAGTGGCCCACACTGCTTTTGTATACAAACTTATTAAAATAAATCTGGCTCCACTAACCAAAGCATTTATCAGCAGTGATTAAACCAGTTGCTGCCGTAAAGACGTCATCTGCTGGGATGAGTTTGATTAATGAAGGGAACACTTAGAACTTGCATCCACTTGGTGCACAAGAAATTATTTTAATACAGAGAAGCCAGAAACATGCATGCTATTTACAGCTGCTATGCTGTATTGCTTCCTGAAGCTTGCCTTCTCAATGATGTTTTAATAATATTTATCCTGATGTGATTCACCACGGAGCAGCTGTTTTAATTAAAACCTTCATTTGCAGGTATTTAAGAACTGTGTAGATCTTGATGGAAATCATTACAAGAACACTCCACGCAAGATCAACAAAGTGTAAAACTGAAAGCTAAAATGTGCCGTCTTGTCTTACATGGCTGAGATGTTTTGTACGATAAGCAGTCACAGAGTACCCGTTACAAGCTCAGCATGTTTTCTGTCAAACTTGATGCTGGCAGCCACCTCTTTGACTCCACATTGGCGTTGGGTGTATTTTTGAATGCGTTGGAGTATGTCTAGTGCAAGAAAAATCATCAGTTGTCTGAATGGTCAGAAAAGGAAAGGATTAAAGCTTCCCATATATTATTTTCACAAATCTCTATTTTTAAAGACTTGTGAAGGTAATCATACTCGGCATTTCAGAAAAGTTGCATTTTGGCCTAAATTAAATGGGATTAAAAAAAACAGTAATAGTTGTTTCTCAAAGACTACCTATTCTTTTAAAAAAAACTTAAAACAATGGATTTAAGACTAAATAAAAATAAAAGTTTAAAATGATATATAGAGTTTTAATAATTCTTCCACATTTTTGGTTCTAATTAAAATCTCTTCTATATTTAGAATAAAAAAAAAACTTCTATAGTTATTGAAGTCCTTTTAAGCTGCCAGTGTGTGTCCTATTTCTGTATTGACTAATTAATATGTCTTGGTATCGAAGTTTTTAATAAGAGTGCAGGGCTTCAGAAATTCATTATCTGCAACAGCCTTGTTAAATGACTCTAATCTTAAGCGTTTACCTTCTCATGGTCCTTCAATTGCAAAATTTGGAAGAGGAAAACTGAAGAGAAATGGATTTTTAATATTTTAAAATCATCCACGCCCGTTTTATCCAGGAATACGAGCAGGTGGCATTCAGGTGGTACCGATCCCCCTTCAGATAAAAGGCCACTCTTGGCCCGCGTGTGCACTGTACCGTGTGACTACCTACAGTAATCAGCAATACATTGTGATTCAGCGCAACCCGCTGCCTCCACCTACCTCTTCGCCATTAGATGACCCCCGGGCGCTGCTGCTGTCGGATGTCGGATGGGTAGGTCGCCCACAGTTTTCGCTCGCCATCAGCCAATAATCAGTCCCAAAAGCTGTTAGAAAACAGAGCACCCCGAGTGCCCCAAGTGTCCCGGCAATTAAGGCTGCGATCCTGACTTTCATGGTGAGTCTCAGGCTGGGGAAAGGAGGATTCTCTGCAGACGTCCTACTAAAGAGACGCGAGTAGTTCTGGACTGGGGTTGTCTGGGTTCTATTTTAGGACTACATCTCGGAGCGCCAGGGAGTGGGGTCGGATTTGTGAGGGGCGGAGGTCTGCGGTGTCAGTTTCCCAACTCCGTAGGTAATTAAACACGCTGCCTGGCCACCGATGCGTAGTTTGGATAACTGAAAAGCGTTTGGCTCGGCTTCAAAGAATCGCGCACAACAATTTGTGCCCCACTGGGTGCAGCAAATAAATTGTCCACGGAATGCCAGGCGCATACTTGCCCTTCTCTAAATAGTTAGCAGTAGAGTGTGCAAGTCAGACAGGCGGGGGCGGTGGTCGGAGCGGCATTTCATTTATCTTGCTAGGAATACTTGGTCAGATTTTTTAAAAGACTGAATAATACGCTCTCAAAACAAATAGTACTATTTCACAACTACCTTCAATTGGCTTTGCTCAAAGTAAGCAGTTTCACTGCTTTACACGCCCATTTGAACTACAGCTGACAACAAGAGCGTGTGTGTGTTCGCCCTGCGATGGCCTGGCGCCCGGTCCAGGCTGTATTCCTGCCTTGCGCCCAATGCTTGCTGGGATAGGCTGCAGCGACCCCACCCGCGACCATGATCAGGGCTAAGCGGATTAGAAAATCACTTATTTATGTCGGAGCAATGTGAACAAATTTCATCGTTTAGCACCACTCACAATAAGGGCATGATGCCATTCCCCAATTGTTTTAGGTGGACATTATTCCAAATGAACATATTTTAAAAATTTTAAATTTATTTTAGGGGAAAAATAGCCATTAAACAGCTTCTAATCAGTTTCAACTCCAAATGAACAAGTTTGTAGTCTTTATGTATCTGAATTATTATTATTATTATTATTATTATTATTATTATTATTATTATTATTATTATCTAATTCAATCAGGGCCGGATTTATATGAAAAGAGGTCCTAGGCTATTCCACTTATGAGGCCCTTTCACCTTCCATTTTTAAGTTTGTAAATTACATGAGAGATAATAAAATTTTGCTAACAATTTGAATGTAGGCCCCTCTTGATCTTGAGGCCCTAGGCTGAAGCCTAGTTAGCCTATAGGAAAATCCGGCCCTGAATTCAATTAACATATTGTTGTTGGCATCTTAACTTGGTTCATTTACGGTTAAACAAAGAAGTCAAATCTCATTGGTATAGAAATACTGTTCACATTGGATGGATTTCATGCTGCAATGTTGCCAAGTGGACAGATTCCCAAAAATCAGTTGATTTTTTTCCAGTGGGGAATACTTTTTATTCCCAAGATATTTTCCAGAATTTTTATATAGTTTTTAGTTATATTCCTAGGAAAAACATGCCTTATTAGCAATCTTTAGTTAACAACCCTTCTTAATAAGAGATTTGCAGAAATTCATTGACACTCAAGGAAAAATAAACACCATACATTAAAATATTTTGAAATGCTAAAGGTTTTTTGGTTTTGAAAGAAGGTTTTTTGGAAAGTTTATCTTGGATAATCTGGCTACATTGCATACCCTACATCACAAAAGAATTTTTTTTCTGTGTGATGATGGTCACGTCTGTAATATATTAATTACATTGTTTAAACTGATGAAGTGAATGGGTAGGTAATTACCAACTTTCATGAAGATTTAGGGTCAAATTGGTCTCACAGATTTATAATACATACTTTTGGAGACCACCATGAGTGCATTCTGCTTAAATCTGGCTAGGAATAATCAGACGATTCACTGAGCATCACATTTCTAAACCAATCAGGTGTCTCATGAAGGCTCAGCTCAAAGTAGGGGCGGTGATTTCAACAGCAAAGATGGCGCCCTGCTCAAAGTTGTCTGACCATTACAAAGTGTGTGATTATGATGATAAAATCTTCCATAGCCGAAACATCTTCCAAGTGAGACCCCCGTGAAAAAAATAAATGTGTGTTGTGTGTGCAGAGAAAACAAACATAACCTGTTACAAGGGATTTTTTTTCTGTGAAACCAGATTATACGAGGGACGTTCAAAAAGTTTCTGCACTTTTTTTTAAACTCTCTTAATTAAGAATTTCAAAAACAAATTCCATCACATTTCTACATAGTCACCTTTGATTGTGATGCAATTTTCTCAGTCACATGACACTCTCAGATACGACCAATTACTACTCCTCCTGCCTTCACCATATCTAAAGAAAATATAAAAGTGCAGAAACTATTTGAATGTCCCTCGTACTTTAACGTTCAAGAAGATGACTTGTAGTAAAAGTGAACGATGCATTGGCTCTATGTGGTCAGTATCGTTCACAATTAAGATGGCACAGTTGGAGTCAATGTGAGGTAAAAAGAAATGGCACCTACATTCGGAAAACAATAACTGTACAGTATCTATTTGTACTAAATTGTGTGCCATCATACCAAGTGAAAAGAAGGTGAAAACAGCTCCCATTAAGTGAGGCAATATGACTCTTGATAATGAAGAGCCACAGGAGAAACGGATTGCCATACAGTTTATGCGACAAAAAACATTGCAGCATTATCACAGACCACGGATGAGGCTGCACAGTTTACACAAATAACTAATGAAAGTTAACATTACTCTCTAGTGGTAAGTGCCACACCATTCATATAGTTGCAGCACTTTAACACATAGTGTGTAATGAATATAAAGACTACAGTATCTCTCTAAGACTATAGTTGCTGTTGTTGTACCAAGAATTGATGCAATAGCCAAGATTACAGACAGATATATAAATTAATGTCTAAATTTCAAGTAACTTGAGTTACTGAGCTCTTTAACTGATAGCAGCAATTGTAGCCATTTTGTTTCCTTTTAGTGTCAAGTCTTTTCTTCAGTTTCTTTTTCGGTTTGCTGCGATTGCATTTTCAGTCACACCCCAGCAATTTAAAGGGGAATAAATTGAGGTGGGCAGGTTTTTAGGAAGAAACCCTGTGGGCAGTGCCTTTTCAGCGGGGGATTTTTGCCGTGATTCACTATAAACGTTTAAATGAGTTGTCCCCAGATGTGTAGGGTTATGGTCATTAAGGAAAGTAATCTTAATTAAGGCAGTAATTCTACCAAAACACTGTATGAAGCTGCAGTCTTTCACCCGCCAAGTAAAGTTCTAAAATGGATTACAAGGAAATATTTTATGATTTTTTGAGGCTTCAAATTTGAAAAAGATGCAAGAATCAATAATGAAAGAACAAAGTAAAGGAGGTAAAGGTTTCCCATATATAATAAAAATGCACATTTAAAATATACAGTGTGGAGGACAACTGGTACCCTTGCCCGGCCAGGACACTTCCTTAATGGAAGGACCAGGAGAGAAAGCATGCTCAAGGCATTGTCTCCCCCAGATACTAAATGGCAGTTCCTCAGGTTGCTAAAGCATCCCAGATTCCTACAGGGCATGCTGGGATTTGGAGTTTGGTGGCTCAGCCCTGTTTGGTTCCAGGAGAGCCACCAAGGGGTGCTGCAGGGACTTCAGAGCCCCGCTTCATCTGGCTCCCACAACACCCGGAAGTGCTTCCAGACCAAGCCTACGGGACACCCATAGAAATACTCCCAGATATTACACATAAGAAACCAGCCGCCACTGCTCCAGGATTAAGGTGACGAAGCTTGCTAGAGGAGGAGTTGAGGCAGACAGAGTCAGAAAGAAGTGGAGAAAGATAAAGAAGACAAAGTGCTGCTTTTTATTGTGCTTGGTGCTTTGTTTGTGCTGTGTTGTGTGCAGATGGGAAACACTTAGGTAAGAGTTTCCCACAGCAACATAAAAAGCCTTGTTGCAGAGACTTGTGCCTGTGTCTGTTTATGTTAGGTTTTGGGAGCTGGAGCACCCCTGGCTGGCCACAACAGCAAAAGCAGTTAATATTTTGTTAAATCAATTAGCTAAATTAGAAGAAATTATAAAATATCAAATAGTCAATGAGTTAGGGAGAGTAAAGCTGTACAATCTGCTTAATAGTAAACCAGTGGTCTTTAGTGCTCCAGACTATTACAAACAGGTGCTAAAATGTTTATATAAATACCAATGTGATAAACAAAAAGATATGGAAATTTTGGAAAGAATTATTTGATTTTACAAGCCAAAAAAATAAAGTAACAAAAGTGGATTATCTAGGAACAGAAATGTAGGAGATAATTTGAAAATAAATATCTGATAAAGAATTAAGGAATAAACACAAACCTAAATCAGACCTAGGGTTACTAAGTTTAGAAAATGCCCTTTCAGTCAGATTAGTGATATTTAAAGGAATGGCCAGAAAAGATGAATCGTACCCTAAAGCAGTGCTCCGCAACCGGTGTGCCACGGCACACTGGTGTGCCTTGAGCCGATACAGGTGTGACGCGGTCAAATAAGACAATTTTCTAACTAAATAATATTTCAACGGTCCTCCTTAGAAACACAATAACGAGAATACGTGCAATGAAATATTCGCGTAAATAGCCTTTTAAAGGTTTCATAATTTTATGTGTCATTTCTCTGAAATAATAAATCCCATCGCCTGTCGCCTACGACGTAGGCCCTACGTAGTCGCCAGACAACTCCGTAGTATGCTTTGCTAGGCAGATCGCTCCGTGCCCTCACCTAGATTCAATTCAAGCCGACGTATTAGTCGTGCTACGTCGCATTCACTCGTCTTGCGACAGTAGTTATCATTCATTACTATTAGTTGTGTTGCTGAATTGTGTATGGTTAACGTTCTTCGTGTGATTCATATTTAGTTTTATACCCCTTTAAATATAGATAAATTTTTACGTGGAAAAGATTCGTCTTCACGTACAGATGATGAAGAACCCAGCACAAGTGTTGCAAAAAAAACAAAGAAGATTGTGAAAAGGAAGTACAACGAAGACTACATTCGATATGGATTCTCGTGGTGTGGTGACGAAACGGCTCCAAAGCCACAATGCATCATTTGCGGTGATCAGCTATCAAACGAGGCAATGGCACCCAGTAAACTAAATCGCCATCTAAATTCAAACCATCCCAGTTACGGCAAAAAAGACAAACAACTCTTGTGTTAATTAAAAATGATAAGCGGTCATGCTTAAAAGATCTTGACCAAGAACTTCGGGTTGCGCTGTCAAATATTGAGCCGAATATAAAACTTTTGTGTTTATTGAAACAAGCGCAGGTATCACATTAATCAGTCATTATGTTATAATAATTATTAAGATTGCGTAAAAGTATAGTTTTTATGTATGTATACTTACAATAAATGTATACTTATAATAAAAAATGAAAATTTATTGTAAAATTTGTGTATTAAATTCATATCTATACATCAGTGGTGTAGCTGGAGATCATGTTGCCCGGGCGGTGAAAAATTTGACGCCCTAAAGCTGAAAAATAAATTGGAGTTCATGTTGTCAGGGGCGGTGAAAAATTTGACACCCCAAAGCTGAATGAAATTTTTTTTTTGCGCCTCCTTAAGGAACAAAAAAAACAAGGAAACTACCGTAGTTTGGACGCCCCTAAATAGCTGGCACTCGGAGCGGAACAACGGAACAAGCGGTATACCCTCACTGTGCAGGTTGGATTGATGATTCTAAACTGGTATGACTGGGTCTGTGGAAAGGTCTGCTTTTCACTGGATTAGATTTGATTAATCAGGATTATGAAATGGTATCGTATGTAGCAAATCAGCTTGCTAAGACAAACCAAACTATGTCTTTAGGGCCACAGCTGCATGTCACCAGGTGTTGGTTTCAGTCTCCCTCAAACAGCAGTAGCTTTGACTTTAAGATGAAGCCACTGAAAAGAAAAGGACAGGGCATGGTGAATGATGTTGTTCTCCAACAGTGGTGCAGATCAGATTAGGCCCATTCATTCCCATTGCGGTGAGGGATTTTGTACAACTAATTTGTCAACAACAACATATAGCACAGAAATGCAGCTGAAAGTGCTTTATAAATAGCAATAGAAATTAAAAAGAAAAAAGCCATTTATGGTTGTGGTGTAACGCTCTCACTGTTGCCCCTATTCAAAAAGAACTTAGTAACTTCTCACCTATTGCATGGGAACAGTGATAACGATATCTGCAAATAAATGACCTAAAGACTGGCTTCTGCTAAGAAAAATGAAGTATTCAATAAAAAAAAAACACTATCTCAAGAATATAAAAACGTATCCTAAATTTAAGTATATCCACCTTCTCATATAAAATAACTTCATCAATAAACAAACCAAAAGTATAATCTATTCATTATTCAGCAGGCATTCCATTCTTAAATCCAAAATCAAACAGCAATGTACTAAATTTTAACATAAGTCTTTAATTAGGCACAAAGATGTAAAGAATATATTAATTATTATATATTATAAATATAATATATTAATACTGTTATCATGTTACAATAGTAAAGTGACTGGTGTCTTTAATTGTTGTGGTTGCTGTATACAGTAAGCACACGCTGGAGCTCCGATGAAATGACAAAAATAAAATCTTTTACTTACAGTCTTATTGTTGCCAACAAGCTGCAATTAGACCAAGAGAATACACTAGAATAATCCCAGTCTGTTTAAGAAGCTCTTTTTTAACGAGGGTAGACAGGATTAGGAACAAGTGTTTTAGAGGAATAACACAGGTACGACAGTTTGGTGACCGAGGGAGAGAGGCTAGATTGAGATGGTTTGGGCATGTGCAGAGGAGAGATGAGGGGTACATCGGAAAAAGAATGTTGAGGATGGAACCACTAGGCAAGAGGAAAAGAGGAAGGCCAAAGAGGAGGAGGTTTATGGATGTGGTGAGGGAGGACATGAAGGCATGGTGGTAAATAATGATGTACAAGGCAAAGATAGAGACAAATGAACTATTGTGGCGACCCCTAAATGGGAGTAGCCGAAAGAAGAAGTTTAAGAAGCTCTTTTTTATTCTTGACTGTAGCGAAACATGCCAAGTGCCACTTCATCCAGGCTCCTGTTAGTTTGTGACCATGATGCCAAACCTCCAATCTGTCTTCAAATTGGTTCCCCAAACACATTCAGAACTATCATGTCCTTCACCAAGACCTGTGACTGTCGTCATTTTTTTTCTTGTTACTCACTTTTTTTACTATTATACTTCCCGTACTTTTACATTCATCCTCCACGCTTTCTCTACACGCCGTCACGCATCCTAGTCTCCGGCTCTTTTTTTTTAGTTTTCGCGCCTTCCTTGTCTGCATTTACCAACCAAGCAGAACTGCCTTGAAGAACAGGAATTAGTCTTCAAAGAAACATTCACCCTCGTTTTAACAGTAAATCAGTTTCCTTGAAGCTGATGCAAATATAAATCAAGAAAAGAATGTATCTACAGTATATGTAAAATAAATAATACTTGAACCAAAACTGTTTATTTTTCATAACAAAGATTCAAATAATCTTCTAGGGTGCTACAACAGAGTCAAAAGTAAGAGACCGATGTGAAAATTTATGGTATAATCAAATGGCCAGGGGTAGAGGAAAGCAAAAACTGCAGCCATCAGGTATTTGCCAATGCAGTTATTTAAGTTTAAGCAATTACATGATTATTCAAAACTGAACAGAGTAGAGTAAAGGTCCCTGATCAATGAATTCATTAATAAAAAAATGAATATCTAAGTAAAATATACTGTGGTTTAAGTAAAGTCTGGCAGAAAATGCTTATTTTGAGATATATTGCCATTTAATCATACTTTAAACAATAAAGTTGACTTTAAACTATTATTTTTTATTGAAGCACTGTGGGACATTAAGCCTTAATCCATCCATTCGTTCATTTATTTACATCAGGGAGCATAGCAGGACTCCAGCCACTCACTCAACGTCCGCTTAAGAATCTCCAATCTAACGTGCATGTCTTTGAGAGGTAGGAGAAAAACTAGAAAAAACAGTGAAATAAGAGAAAAAAGCCTTAATGGGAATAAATTTTAATTTTCATCTACGACCACAAGAGGGCTCCATTTCACTTCATTTAAAAAGCAGACCTGTTGAAAACTGAGTCAACCAAATTGAACACTTTGGGCCAAATGAAGTAAGCAAGCTGCGCAGATAGATTGGTAAAGGACTGGTCTCCATCCCTTTGCCATAGACCCACAATCCATTTACATTTTGTAAATGCATTTTCTATATTTTCAGCAAACTTTAAAATAAATTTTTGACTTTCTATATTTTCAGAGACAAGCCAAGCAAAATGACACCTTTTATTGGCTAACTAAAAAGATTACAATATGCAAGCTTTTGAGGCAACTCAGGCCCCTTCTTCAGGCAAGATGTAATCTGCAAAATTTAAAATACATTTTTGAAGGCCACACTTAGTTCTGTTCTTTCAATTGTATTTCCACTTTTGGTATAATAAATGCCTGACAGGTAATTGGCATTGCAAAACCTAGAATGCTAATGCATTTCCTTCTGGGTCGATAGTAAATCAGTTTTGAACATGGCTTTACATTTATAATGATTATAATATAATAAATTTTTTTTTTTTTTTTTTTGTTACGTCTTATTTTTCAAAAGAGATGCTAGGTTTATCCTGCTGATTATCAGTCGTCCATGAGGGTGGATGGTCTCCCCTATGTATGCTCCTGTCAGCAGGGTGAGTAGCTTCTGTAGGATGGAGCTGATCTGATTTGTATTCTGGCCCTACTGTGAAGAGAAATAGGAAAAGTTTCCATTATGTTGTTATAAAGAAGATTCATAATACAAGCAACCTTTACTTCATCATAAACTGCATCAAAATAAATGAATTGTGAACTTACTGGTGCATGATCTGGTTAATTGCTTCTGTCTTGTGCATCCTGAATATATCTGATTGGTGTCATTCTGATGAACAAAGAGTAAAAATGCAGTATGTTTAGCAGGCGGAAAGAAAAGTGAAGAAAATAAAATGATTCAACAAAAACTGAATGGATTCATTAATAGAGCAAAACTGAAGACATAAAGCCACCTTGAAGGCTGTAACATAATTTCGATCAAGCTTTCCCTGTTCTTCTGTCAGCGGTAAGTTTGTTTACTGTACTTACTGAACGGTTTACTTAAATGAGACTGGATAAATACAGAAATGAGACCATTACATTTTATCATAAAGCACATTACATTAATGCAGCTAGCTGCTTTTTATGTGAAAGATCAGTACTTCATGAAAAGCTATTTCTGGGCATTAAATGTTCTCCATGCTTAATTGCCTTCCTTTTTCCTTTTTCTTCAGAAAATGCAGAATCAAGCACTGTACTTATTGGATAAATGGGTTAACATTTAGTTAAATTAGACAAATAACATGTTTTTATTCCACGATGTTATTTCACAGGGCTGCATTCAATTCATGTAGCAAGTGGAGGCTCCCACAATACATCTGATAAGACTGGGAATTAAAAAGAGCAGACAGAGCATTCACACTTTCACTTGTTCATTGTGAATTAGTTCCTTTCTAAATGAGTAAAAAATGACGAATGCATCCATGTGTTTTTTGGAATTGTTCTTAGTTAGGTTTGCAAAGTCTAAAGCCTATTCTAACACTAATACACACAAGGCAATCACATACTTTAGGTGGGATGTTAGACCACTGAAAACAAAAATGACGAAACAGAGGAAGCAGCTTAAACTCACCAACAGCAGACTCACTGAATGGGAAGAAAATGGCAAAAGTACAAGCTAGACATGTTTAAACTGGTTATTGACTATGCTGTACATCATAACAAGAACCAAACCTTTTAAGTTAATGTTAATGGTAAATTCATGTATATTTTTCCTTAATTTCACTTAGTAACATACTGTAGATAATGGATGATTCTGTTTTATGTCCTGTAAGCTAACATGTTAATAGAACAGCCTGAATGCTCTGGTACATTCCTGTATTTAGACAACAGAATGATCACAGATTGTAGGTAGACAGCTAGATAGAAACATCAACTGTTAGACAGAAAGGTAAAAAGGCATACGGTATTCTGAATGTAAACGTTACGTTATGAGGGTCCTAGTGTATGTGAAAACATATAGAAATGTCTTAAATGAAACGTCATGGACAAGAAGTTTTCTTTTTTCTTTTCATGTGTATTATCAACTTTCTTCTTTATTTTGTTGCATGAATTGTTAGCTTTGAATGCCACAAAATCTTTTAAAATGAAGAGACTTGGATTTTTTTTTATACAAGAGTTACACTTAGTGCTTATATTTCTCGTAGTTGCTTTTAAATGATTTTGGAAACCCTCGACAAATACAACTACAAAACTAAGAGTTGGATTAAACTGAATGTTAGCAATTGGAACCATCCTTTCCTGAAAAAAATAAAAGCTACTTTAATAAAAATCCTGCATCTTCTCTGTATATTCTTCTTAAAAAATGATTAACTGATGCTATACGATGGCCAACCGGCGCCGCAGCTGGCACAACTATTTTTATGAGGATGAAGTAAATACATCAAATACAGTATTTATTATTAATACAAGGAATACATTTGTTTGATAGGCACATGAAAGGTTGGAGGCTTCAACTCATTTCATGATTAAACATTGTCAGTTCAGAATTATATCAATCACTCAATATTGATTTTAAAGCCTTGCAGAGTAAAATCACAGAATCAGTTATTAAAAATAAATGAGAAAATTAATTATAAGAAAATAATATGTATTTTAAACAACATCCAGTAAATATCTTGAATTGAAAGAACTTGCAACTGCAAACAATTTTATTCAAATTGTTTCAATAGCTCAGCAGAACAGTAATCAAAATGAAAGCATATAGAAAACGCTCCAATAATTCTGCACAAAACATAAAACCCGCATCAGCAGAAACTTCAGAGACTGAGGTTTGTGAATTTCTTGTGGATCTGTCCTAACACCATTGCTTTTTCTTTATTTTAATGAAATTAATTTCAGATATAGACAGTAAAATTTGGAAATTTGCAGATTACACCACCACTGGAAACAGAGCAAATAATGAAGAAGTAGCAAAACAACTGAGAAAGTCTTGGACAATCTTGAAAGCAAACAAAGTGTTTCAAGGAGGGAAAAAAAATCATAAAATAGAAGATGAACAACATCAACTAATAAGAATCAAAGACCTAACTTGCTTTAGGGGTTTATATTTTTGTAGCAATACTGGATGTTTTGTTCAAAAGAGTGACCCACTGAGAAGGTCTTTGGATTTGAAGCACAAATCTGAGGGAATTTGAAAAGAAAAACCCACAAAGGCATTTAATCGATGACATCAAATTTCTTAAAGGCAGTTAAGAAGCTCCGTGAATTTCTTTTGAACTTAACATTCACAGGCAAGATGAATTCTTCACTCTCTTATTTCACAACCAGTTATCGTGATGTAGTGCTGTGATGTTTATTACCTTACTTGGAATTCTATGATAATGCTCACTTCATTTGTTATTTCAACACCTTCCCGCACTTTCAAATTGAATACCTTCTGCCCAAAATGCATCCTGTACTGTTTCAGTTTTAAATATGCAGACTTCAACAGAACAGAAACATTTTCTTAGGTAAGCTGACTAGGTCACTTGTCATATAAAAGCCATAAAAGTGAAGGCTGAAATGGAGTGATCCATTAAGGGAGATAACAAAAACACCTAGACAACATCTATGGTCATATTAACTGACAGTGCATTAATTATTAAATGGGAGCCTCACACTCACAGCTTTCTTCCTTCACTTTTAAAGCTCTCTTTTCCACTTTCTGTCAATGAACTTTAGAATCTGTTTCTTTCTCCCAGTTCTCCACTTTCTAAAAGAAACGCTCCATCAATACTTGTTTCTGGGGTCACGTTTGTGGTCAATTCTGAACCTAGAACAACTCTACTCTAGTCCCTGATTTCTTAATACCTTTACGTAAATGACTAATACTCAGTATGCAGCCATAGTTCAGGTTTCAGGTACACATAATACCACTGCCACCCTCTAGGTTTCTTAAATTGTTTTTGTCACAAACCATTCTTCTTCTGGATGATCGTTGTGATGCTCTCCCTTGGAGAATTGTGGATTCCTTTCTCGGGTTTGGAGGACAATCTTTGGAGCAATCAAGACGACTTAATCAACCTATTGTCACCTATGTTGAGCGACCTACTGTCACTTTCTTTGAAAATTATCTGTGTTCTGTTTTCATTAAATACAACAGTCAAACTGCAAACACTTTTGGGTAGTGAATTATCGTTGTGATGCTCTCCCTTGGAGAATTGTAGATTCCTTTCATGGGTGTGGAGGACAATCATTGGAGCAATCAAGACAATTTAATCAACCTACTGTCGCCTGTGTTGAGCGGTCTATTGTCGCTCACTTTCAAAACTATCTACACCCTATTTTCATTAAATACAACAGTCAGCATGCAAGCATTTTTGGGTAGTGATCCACAGTTTAAGAAACCTGCTCTAGAGTTTCCCCACTAAGGTTGGTCACTGGCTTTGCATATATCACAAAAATCTGAGGGTGGATTCTGCTTGCCATCCTCCAATGTGAGTTATTAGGGGTCTTTATTTTTTTGTTATCTTTTTCTGTATTGTGATAAGAATTCAAATCTCTGCTCTCTAGTCACACCTTTAGGAGCAGACAGATTCTGACAAAGATTCAGTATTATGATTTAGATAATTGTGATGTAAGCATGTGAACTTTATATTTAAAAAATTTGTGGTGTTCCTCCATCCAGCTTTAAGACTTAAAAATTTGGTTACCGCACTGTATTTTGGTTTGCTCCATAAATGACATACAGATTTCATGCAAAATTACCTACCAGCTTATTGTTGTCTTGGTTGTCCTGTCTGCTTTGACAGGAATGTCTCCTGAACTGAATCTCTTTCATTTCATCTGAATTCACATCTGGCTGGAGAGTGTGCCTGCTATAGGCAGGAGCCTGTGAAAAACACATTGTGAAACGTTTAGGATACGTGAGACATTTCAGTTTGTTTCATTAAGTACTCTGAAAGTCTGCTACATAGCTGGAAGAAGTCAAAAGAAAATGGGGCACCTGCAGCCTAGAGAAACAATCTTTCTGTTAAAAAAATTGCATCCTATTTTCAGCATAGTATGTGCTCAATCTAGTTACTTGTCAGTCTTTCTAAGAAGCAGATACTGTGTGACCTGATAGATTTACTTGAAATAGTCAGAGCTGCTTGGTTCCAAACAGTGTTTACATGGTTAAGAAGACTTGTTTCCTGTTAAAGCAGTCTGCTTGTGCAATGGGGTTCAAACTGAGCGAGACTGCTATGAACAAAAGACACCCTTATAATTGGAAGCCCGATTAGTTACTTGAATTGTTTCCTGCACTGCAACTAGGGTGCAGACATGAGTTTGTATACCAGAAAACCCAAAGAAGACAGTTGTCATAATTATTGTGCCAGAACTAAAATGTTACATTTTTGCAACTGTCTGGTGTGCAGAGTCACCTCAGGGCAAGTTTAATAAATATTAATGTGCATTAACGTTAATGGTGTTTGAATTTTTCCCTTCACCTACTAGTAGTCATTTGGTGGGGAAACTATGTGACAGAGGATGTCATCATAGCACAACCTATTTAAGATGGTGGCATATGACACTATTAGGATTTGGTATATCTTTCTATTTTTTTATATGTTTTTCTCCGTGAATTTCTGAGATCTGACAGTCATTTTAAGTGTTTTTTCAGTCTCTGAATATGAATCTGATATTTATTTTTGAAATTCAAACTGTTTTTATAGTTATAAAATATTTTGTTCTGTTTCATCTGCCGTTTTGTACTTTCATAATCTCCACTTTTTTAGGTTCCCATCATGAAGCCTGCCTCAAACATTGTCCTCGGAGGTTATGACACACTCATAATGATGTGACAGGTTAAAAGGCCATCCAGAATTTCACTTCCTTATCCAAGCTGCAGATTCAAAACCCCTTTTCAAATTTCTGTTTTTACAGAAATTTCAATTCTAAATATTTCTTTCAGTTTTGACTTTTGCTCTGAAATTTTTGTTTATGATTTTTGTCTCCAGTGGCGCAGTGGGTAGCGCTGCTGCCTTGCAGTTAGGGGACCCGGGTTCGCAAACTCCTACATATAAACTGGGACACTAAATTGTTATTTCGTTAATGTGTGAATGTTTGTGGAAGATGCTCAGGTCCCCTAAGTAATAAATATTAGTAAGAAAGTTTTATTTACAAATATTCAGTCACTGCTTGTGGTTGTGGCTGCAGAGCATGTAACTTGGTGGAAAGGAAGAATCAAATGTAGTCATGTCCTTTGTGAAATTTTAGTGTCATCGACTAACTTATCTGATTGTTTTAGGGTGTAAGTTGAGCCCTGAGCCTCAAAACAATCTCAGGTGAACTTGAGGAGATCAAGCAGTCTTCTTATACAGGATACACACACCCCAACCCAGACTATGGTGCAGCCATGTAGACCAACTTATTTAGTCTCTTATTTCATTGATTTATTAAACATCATAATTAGTCATCTTTCCATTCAGCAACCTATTTATTTAAGTTGTTAATCCAATGAAATGTTCGTTAAAAAAAAAAAAATTACCTTTCTCCTGATATGGTGCAAACTATGTGATAGAATAGATTTGATGGTGTCAAGCTCTCCTGGTTGAAGCTGGAGTGGAGATGTTTCTAGTTGTCTTCTGCAGGACAGAAAATGATAAAAGTATTATTTCATTGAGCGCAGTTTCAAAAAATCCCCAAATAAATGTGACCTATTTACTGGTCAAAAACCATCTTACCAGATATGTACAGTTCTATTAGTAGTCTGTATCCCCTAGCTCTTTCTTTGTCTGTAGTTTACCTTTGGCTCCTCCTGCCAGTGTTGTTATATAAAATTAGTGAGAAGGTAGACATGTGATGGAAGGAGCAAGAGGAATAAAAATGGGAGTTTGAATGAAGTGCTTCACTCTGGCAGTGCAGCCTCTGCCCTGTAAAACATTTTGACAGAGTTCTTTGTTTTATTGCATACTGTTCAGTCTTCCTGTGCTTTTGCATGCACCTTTTGATCCTGTTTTGGATACATTTGCTAGTGCCATACTTTGCGGTTATGTGCCATTTGAATTCTATTTTTTGCCTTGAATTTGAATTTTAGACTTTAATGAATATCGCATACTTTTATTTAGCTTATTTTGGCTCAGAAGTTTTTTTTTGCTCTGCCCAATCTGCATTCCAGCCTAGGTTAAAACTGCCAGCCATGCTTCATTGGGTGGCACTTTGTGCTCTTGTAGGCTTGGAAAAGCGGGTATCAAAGGTTTGTGTTGCTGTAGCGTCCTGCAAAAATAATCTACAATTAGTATGTCAGTGCTTTAAATGATTATGCAGGCATATACAGTGTCTTTAAAAAATATTCACATCCTTATAAGTTCTCACATTTTATTGTTATACAACACTGAATTGTAATGGGTTTAATTTGGCTTTTTTGATATTGTTCAACAGAAAAATGCTCTTTCATGTTAACATTGCAACATCTCTGAAAAGCGATTTAAATTAATTATAAATATATAACACATAATAATTTATATAGCGGTGCAGCCAGTTGGTTTTGGAAGTCACATTTTTAGCTCAATGGAGATCACTTGTCTGGGCTTACAGTTGGCTGTAGTACTGTATAAATGTGCCATATCTGGAAGATCCAGCTTGGGCTGAGTTAGTATGGTGGCCTTACCTATGCAATGAAGACAAAAGAACAATCCAAGCAGCTCGATGAAAAGCACAAGTCAGAAGATGGAGGCACGAAAATATCCAAGTCACTGAATATCCCTTAGAGTCCAGTTAAATCAATCATTAAGAAATGGAAGCAGTATGGCACAACTGTAAATATGCCTATAGCAGGTTCTCCACAACAAAAAGTAATTGTGCCAGAAGAAAACTAGTGAGAATGGCCACCAAGAGAAACAAGTCATTAGTTTCAAGATGGAGGTGCTTAGATTGGAGAGACTGTGCATATAAAAACTGTTGACCGGGTGCTTCAACAGTTGCATCTTTATGAGAGAGTGGCAAAGAGCAAGCCACACACATAACATCTCAGTGAGAGTTTGTCAGAAGGCACTTGGTAGACTCTGAAGTCAGCTAGAAGAAAGTTCTAGGGCCTGATGTGACTAAAATTCAGCCTTTCAGCCATTAGACTAAACATTGTGCTTGAACACTGTAGACTATCAAAAACATACCATCCCCACTGTGAAACATGGTAATGGCAGAATCATGTTGTGGGGATGATTCTCTACAGAAGGCTCTGGAAGGAGGGCTTGTGATATAATAAACAGCCTACAGCAAAATCCAGAAAACCTCTGGAGAAAAACACAAAGCAGTCTGCAAGAAACCTGCGCCTTGGGAGAAGACATGTTTTTCAGCAAGACAACAACTCTGAATGGCTTAAAAACAACAAGATTAATATTCTGGAGTCTAGACATCAATCCAGCTGAGTATCTGGGACTGAACGTGAAAAGGGTTTTTCACTCATGATCCCCATGCAAAATGACAGACCTCGAACAGTTTTACAAAGAAGAATAGGGACCCAATAGTGTCCAGAGGTGCTAAGCTCATGAGATTCAAAGCTTTCATGGCTGCTAAAGGTTCATACTGACTTGAAGAGAATTATCTTGTGTTTTACATTTGTAAATAATTTAAACCACTCTGACAAGATCTATTTTCACTTTGACATTAAACAGTCCTTTCAGTTGATCAATGTCAAAGTAACTCCACTATGATTCAATGTTGTACTGTTTAATAATAAAATCTAAAACTTCAAATGGGGTGAATATTTTAATAGAAACCGCATATGATTTTTTTCTATATCTCCTTATTTTACAAAGCTGTAGCCCGCATTTACACACAAATGCAAGTATTTAGTTTGTACTGAAAGTATGGGGTGGCACAGTGGTAGTGCTGCTGCCTTGCAGTAAGGAGACCTGGGTTCGCTTCCCGGGTCCTCCCTACGTGGAGTTTGCATGTTCTCCCCGTGTCTGCGTGGGCTTCCTCCCACAGTTCAAAGACATGCAGGTTAGGTGCATCGCCGATCCTAAATTGTCTCTAGTGTGTGCTTGGTGTGTGAGTGTGTGTGCCCTGCGGTGGGCTGGCGCCCTGCCAAGGGGTTTGTTCCTGCCTTGTGCCCTGTGCTGGCTGGGATTGGCTCCAGCAGACCCTGTGTAAGGATATAGCAGGTTGGACAATGACTAACTGACTGAAAGTATGGGTTGCTATATAGGCTGCATAGAATGAGGACCTTTGAAGTGTAAACACCCAGAGAGAAATTTAGAAAACACACTTACAGGGGCAGGTGTTGAAAATGCCAAGATTGCAATGTCAGTAACACTTTATTAAAACTTATTTGGCAAATTCTTTAAATTGGGGTCCTGAACCACAGTCCTGAAGGACCACAGTGGCTTCAGGTTTTCATTCTAACTCTTTTCTTAATTAGTGACCTCTTTGTGCTGCTAATTAACTTCTTTTGAATTAATTTTAATTGACTTGTTTTTTAAGATTTGTTCCCTAGAATTTCTTCATCATTCCTCTGAATTGCCTATTTTCTTTCCTTAAATGGCACCCAAACAGAAATGAAATGTGAAGTGAGTGAGCCAACAAGAGACCGACTAAGTCAGGGCCTCAAACTCCAACCAATTTCACGCCAAACAGTCTTGTCGTTAATTAAACCCATTCTTTAATTGTTCCTGTTCTCATTGTGCAAGAGCATACATTTCCAAAATTGTTGGAATTTCTCCTTTCTAAGAGTACTGTTATAATGTTTTGGGAACCTGAGCAGATCACCATTCCTGAGACCTTCATCTTTCTTTATTTTCAGATATTGTATGATGGACACAGTTTGCTGGTCGTGTTTTGGCTCATTTTATATCTCATTATTGTTTGGCTGCTAATTAAGGGGAAAGAAACAATTAAGGGGTCTGAGTTCCAAGAGCAAGTCAGTTAAAGTTAATTCAAAATAAATTAATTAGCAGTAAAAACAGGTCACTACTTAAGAAAAGGGTTAGAATGAAAACCTGCAGCCACTGTGTCCCTCCAGGACCGGACCTGGGGACCCCTGCTTTAAACAATATCTAAACAAAATGATAAAAGGGGAAAGGTACTACATGCTTTTGCTGCCATCTGTTGTAGCTTGAGTATTGACTTGTTAAAACGTCATTAAGCCCTCCAGTCTGGACCCTTTTCCAAACCAAGGCATCTGGACACGGCGTGAGAGGCAAAAGCTGAGCCACACACCAGCATTTTGCCTTTATTCCTGCAGACCCTCGCAGCTCTTAGCTCACAGGTTATGGAACACCAAGCTAAGCGCATGGTGTTCATGTCCTCCTCTGCCTGTTCTGGTGTGTGTATGTGTGTGTGTGTGTTTTTTTTGAGCTAGTATCAGTCAGTTTTTAAGAAGTAGGTAGCTTCTGCAATATATTGTAGTACATATGCCTGCCTGCGTCAGTGGTCGTGCACCTGACAGTGTGTATATAAACAGTTTTCCTGTCTGTCCATTTTAAGAGCAGTGTTGAAGCTGACAAAGGACTATAGTTACTTAGACTATAGCAAAATGAGATCTTTATCAAGAAAGCAGACAGGAATGATATACCGCCTTCTTCAAATTTGCACTTTTTATTTTAATATATATAATACTAGGGGGATCTTTGCCCCCTGCCCGCTTTGCTTGCCAACACCAAGGCCAGCCTCTTTGCAGTTCTGCCGCTTTTGTATGGGTATGCGGATGTACAATTTAAACAGATTTTAATTTTTATTTGAAGTGTTACATTTACATCAACACGACATATAACTGTCCGTGATTGAATTTTATTTCTTTCTCTTTATTAAATAAAATGACTTTTTTCGAATGTTTGTCTCTGAGATTTGTTAATTGTTTTTGCAAAAACTATTCTAACGGGAAACTGTTAACGTTTTAATACGAATGGCAAATCTAGGAGGGCATGACTTGAAAGAATCTCATGGCAATATTCTTGTCTCGTGGGACTTGAAAAAATCTTTTCAAAAAAGTCTTGTCTCCTAAAAAGTCCTGTTGCTTTGAAAGATTTTTTTATACAATAGAGAGATAAGTGCATAACAAAGAGGTGTGTTTATGGCTTTGAAACAAGGCATTTAGTTCTTGTTTCTCCCTGAGTTTTAAGTGAAGCTCATAGACTTTACACAGTACAAGGTGCGACTGTTTCAACACTGAAAATGTCTCCTTCACTTTTTTCTGATATTTCAGCATGGCATGTGCCCACTTGCTTTGAAAAATAAGACTGCATTTTGTTGAGACTGTTAGTTGTTTATAGTATCATTAATTTCTTATGTGATGCTACTGCTGTAAACTTCTCTCAACATAATATCGATTCGCATTGCATTATCTGTAATAATAATTCATTACATTTATATAGCGCTTTTCTCAGTACTCAAAGCGCTATCCACACAGGGAGGAACCGGGAAGCGAACCCACACTCTTCTTACTACAAAGCAGCAGCACTACCACTGCGCCACCTGTGAGGACTAGTGTAACAGATACTTTAAAAATATTAAAATATTCCGGTGCATTCTTCCCTGAATTGAGATATTTCTCTAAAATTCTCGTTTTTTTCTTAAACAAAATAACCAAGAAATGAAATAATTGCATTAATGGCTTCAATAGAAAAAAAGTGAAATATTGATGCAGATGATTTTCTACTCACTGTTCTCTGGGCAGATCTGTCAGCACCACTGAATCAGGCGATTCGACTGCGTGCTTTTTTTCAAGTTTTTCATAGAAATGAACAATGCTGGATTTTGACTGTTTATTTTGACGCACCAAAATCCTCTTTAAATACTTCTTATTATAATATTCAAATCTATAAAAAAAGAACAGAGAGAGATACATATATACAACCACTTTTTGAACCAATCCATTCATTTTCAGACCTTATATTTGTAATTACAGGGTGCTAGTACATGTCTTGCTTAATTTGACTTTATATTGATAAAATATAAGTTTCTCCAATCTGTGAAACACATTTCAGGTTCACAGGAGACCAGAACCTATCCCTGCACATGGCAGGAAGTAACCAGGCTGGTCCATCACAGGGCCCACTCTTACACATTCCCAGCCACACTCAGAGAGAGCCAGCTTAGAATAACTCATCAATGGCCATCTTTGGAGAAGTGGGAGTACCAGGAGGAAAATCCATATTGCCATGGGGAGAACTTTCAAATTTCACACAGACTGGGCATGGAATATAAAGCTGAGATGCTTCACCCAAGAGGCAATAGTGCTTACCTATTGTGCCAGTGTATTTAAAAAGGTAAATAGAGAGGGACAGCGTGATTGATTACTGTTCATCCAAGTCACATGTGGATAAAAGCAAGACTTTATAAAACAACCCGTTACTTTTCACTCACTTGTCTTTCCAGTAGTGATGGCCCCAGTGTCCGCTGATGTCTTCAATGCCGGCCACAATATGATCCAGAAGCTAAAATATGATACACACATTTACTATCATGCACAAGGCACCAATATTTGAAGACATGGGAAGATATAAGCATGATGTTGAAACTGAAAATTATTATTTATAAATGGTGCATGCAACAAAAAAATTTGCAAGTAAGAATTGTAACTGGCCAGTAATGTGAAGCTTTTGAAACAAACCAAAGACCTGATTTTACTTGCAGGAATGCAGCACCTGAATACTGTAGTGCGACTAAACATTTAACAAGAAGATGTTTCTGAAAGAGAATTCTTCTTACAGTGACAAATATTCAAAGTGATCCTAAACAGTAAGCAGTAGATGGGTGCCAATTTAAAGATTATCAGAGTATTCCTACAGAATGTATTTCAGTTGCCTCAAATAATCTTAATGAGAAAATCCTTCCATAAAAAAGTCTGTAGTGTTGTTTGAGCATAACTTGTGTCTTATTGTGCACATTTAAATGTTAGATTAATAAAAATTTGTTTGAACTTCGTGCCATGTGTGATGGACAGCCGGGGATCCTACCCGGACGGGAGGCCATTTATAAGAGAAGACTGGGAGAATGGATGTACTACCAGGAGTACCTCCCCCGGGACACTAGAGGGCAGACCCCTGGGTTTACATCGGGACCACAGATTTGGATCTCAGAAGCTCAACCCGCTGGGGGTCCATGGTCATCACCAGGGGGCACCTGGACAGCTCCAGAGTCTGGGCATACAGCACTTCCGCCGCACCCGGAAGTGCTGCCAGAAGAGGAGCGGGGTTCCTATGCAGCACTTCCACCACACCCGGAAGTGCTGCCGGAGGTTAAGCATGAGACACCTGGAGCACTATAAAGGAGGCCGCCTCACTCCATTTAGAAGCCAGAGTCGGGAGGAGGAGGACGAATTTTGGGAAGAAAGGAGTAGAGGCGGCAAAAGGAAAGAAAGGGAAGATTGTCTTGTTATTGGAGCACTGTGTTGTGTGCGGGGCAGTATAAAGAAATAAACGTGTGTGTTCTGGACATTCTGGGTCTGTTTGTCTGCCTGTAGCCAGGCTATCTTCTACACATGATTACTTATACGTATTCACATTTGTGGCATTTGATTGGCTCAATTGGCTTCTTGTGTCGTAATGGTCTCACTAATGGTAATAACCAGTCCACCCATTACAAAGCACAAAGTCACTCACAAATAAGTTGGCTGATGCTAGGGCAGTTTAGAATTGCTAATAAATCAAACCAGCTTAACTTTATGTTGAAGAAAGGTGGACTACACCAAGAAACTGCGTCGGAACCTAGAGAGAAAGTGCACATTAAAGTATAAACAGGGAACAGGTATAAGTACCTGCAGCTGTAGATCAGAGATGCTAAACCTTGGACCACTGGGCTGCATGTGTATACCAACTATTTTATAATGATTAAAAAAGGTATTTTACAGGCTTTAATACTGTACAATGTTAATACATGTCACAATTTCTTGCCACTACAAAATAATATATCAAAAATGGAGAAGCCCTTGTATGTTATTTTCTTTAAGAGTCATATTTCCACACATTCCACTTTTTATATAATTCCGTTTTCTTTCTTTTCACACCTTTTAAAACGCCCACCAGATTAACACAAAGCACCAATAAACCAAAAAGTGCAACAACATTGCTTTTATATGCAGAAGTATGTAGGCTTACTTTTCGAGAACAAAATAAAATGGAGAATTAATTTGGTAATTCTTAGGAAGTCATTTTGGGTGGAAAACTGGGCTGGAGAAAAAAAATCTTTTTTTGGGTCTAACCATCTAATTGGAAATGGAAAAACCAGTATCTGATTTCAGATGGAGGAGGCCTCTTGTCAGTGCCGAATTAACCAATAGGCACATGTAGCATATGCTACGGGCCCCGCAGTTTCGGGGGCCCCCAAATGGCGGACCCAATATTTAATGAAAAAGTGTAGCATTGAAAAACTGGTCTTAAAAAATATTATCTTTACGTTTTTAAACTGTAAATTTCTTACACAACAAAACTTTAGGGGCCCAACACATAAAATTCACATAAATATTATAAGATTCTTATTATAATCGAGAGTAAAATAATTATTTAGTCCGGTTTGAACTGTTCAGAATCTAAACTTCAGATGATGCAGACCAAAAGGGCCCCCAAATTTGAAATGTGCTACGGGCCCCCAAAGCTCTTAATCCGGCCCTGCCTCTTGTGTATTCAGTGAGAACATCTTTCCATTAAAACCAGTGATGTTGGTTTAGTTTTCCAAGTGGTTCACATACATACCATATTTATGGATATTTATATAGTTCAGTACTGACTATTTATTGTCTTTTTATATTCCTCTAATGCACAGTTTTGGAGTTCAGTAACTAAGCAATGCACTACACATTGTACTGTGTGTAATTGTATGTGACAAATAAACTTTGATTTGAAATAATTTGATATGGTACAGGATGTAATTGCTAAACTAGAAACTGACACAAGAAAGGCAGACTTGGGATTATTCTATCCATGAAACTTGGACAAAACAACAACTAGTTAAGAAGGCAAGGGTCAAGAACCTAAAAATTCATAATAATTCACTTTTATTGCTTTACTAACAATGAGTCTTTCCTTTATTTTTATTTAAAGTTTGGAAGAGATGCTTTCATAACAACTTGCCCATAAATAAGATGGCACATATCGCATCAGGAAGGTGTCTTTGAAACCAGCACAACATTAACAGAGGATTCTGTAATTAATGATGTGATGAATGGAATTGAAAAAATAATATAAGAAGCAAAAATATTGAAAAAATATCCATACTGATCTTAAAACACAGAAAATGATCCTGACAAATAAGAGGCATTATTGTTATGTAGCCACTAGGTACTTACATCTGATAGCAGGGGTGGATCTACCATCAGGGTGTTCTGGGTACACGCTCCTGGGGCTCTGGTTGCATCTTTCATTTTAACCAAAATGCTTACGTTAGCTCAAATCACCAACTGGGACCAAGCCATACCACCCAATAATGAGTATAAACCCCCTCCTCCCACCCAAACCCGCCTAATAAATCATTGGATGAAATGACTGGGCGTCCACACATTTAAATGAACTGTTAAAAGAAAGATCAACTCTCTGTTAAGGAGATAAGTCATTCAGGGTAGCCTGTGGGGGTCTTAATTTGACCTTGTCTGAAAGTGCGGTATAAATGTTTGCTGTCTTCCACAGATACACCATGCATATATCAATTGAGAGCCAGCACATGCAATATTAGCAAACAGGCCATTAACATTTCGTCTCCACGTGTGTTATTCTGTGTAAAGCTCAAACCAGAAACTCTCAACTGTGTCTCAAACATGGAGCAGTCATCAGGACTTAACTAAATGAAGAACAAAGTGATAAATACCCCAAACTGGCAGACAGCAAGCTTTGACAATCTGAGCTATAGCGAAAAACAGACAGGAGCCAAATTTTGCAATAATATGGATGCCTCACATGGCTAAGGGAAATCATAACCTAATAACAATTTACTGTAAAAGTTAGCAATTATAAACGTTAACAGTCTGAGCTTAAGAAAACTCAAGTTTGAGCAGAAATGAAAAAAACAAGTGGTTTAAACATTGTTTTATTGAGCATTGAGAACTAGGTATGAGTTGCGGCTTGTCACAGGAGCCATGATTAGCAAGTCTCTTATCTGTTAAAAAAACAAACTTTTATACAGTATGTATATTTTTGTGTATTTCATGTTTTTCAACATGAATATTCCACTTCTGTAGTTTTTTTTTTAACTTAACAAAGTTTATTTTTTACACACAACCCCATTTGGAGGCACCACTTTATCATGATCACTGCGCTGATAGACACAACCGTCACATTGTGCATTAATCCCTCAGTAAATAAAATTGCTGTCAAACTCTTCAATGCCGTCGTTGTTTTCTTAATTCAAGTAGGTCTTAGCTCTACATTTATTTCTTCAGGTTTCGACTTTGTTTTGCTCCTGGCTCGTGATTTACATCTTGCCCCTTTTGTTTTTGCTCCACACATTTTTCTAATTTCACATTTTCGACTGCATGCTTCATCTGATTGAGTTTCATTTTTTGCACTTTTCACTTTAATTCTTCAACACACTTTTATACTGATTCAGAGAAAATGGAATAAAAGTGCAAAACAGAATAAAAGTGTCAGGTTCTTTGGATACCCAAGGAACTCTCTGTGATTCTTATTATTGCTAGAAAATGGCGGTGATCATGATATTACTGAAATGCCAGTAAAAATATAAAGACAAAAATTAAGAATTAGTTCTGTAATCCGTCTGAATTTCGATAGGAGAAAGCTAACTATATTTTGAAAGCAACAAGAAAACAATTAATCAAATATTGTATGTATATTATAGTATAGATTAAGAAAAGATTTAAGATTCAACTCACCTTTTGGAGTTAGTTGCTTATACCTCACTCCTGACCTAAGACAACATCTTATAGCGACAAGCAAAAATAAAAAAGTATATTTGTAGGCTTATTTGAGAAGACTAGTAGCTTGCAAGAACCTTGACACAAAGGTAAAGGAGCCAATGTTATAGTGCGGGTGGAGAACCTTTAAGAGGAGATGTTGCAGTTGGCTTGAAATTATTACAAAGGATGAAATACCTTCAACATGGAAGTCAATTAGAGTGGTGCCAGCAAAACGCTACTGAGCTGTGCTGTATGATTTTTATTGTTCACAGTTAGGAAAACTATAGAGGAAATTGAGATGACAAAAGGGATAACATTCATCTTATAAAGATTTAACCACATTAATTATAAAAACTTAAATTCTGTGTGTGTTTCAATAACTGAGAAAAAAACTGGTGTTTATACAACAAAAACAACAACACTGCTTCAATGAACATGAGTGAGAAAATACCGTGCATTGGCCCTGCCGAATCACTGCATTTGTGGTTTGCTTTTTAAAGATGAGGAAAATTTGATTACTTACCCGACTATGGATTTCCTCGCTTACATTTGTTGGTTTCCCAGTTCTCTTAACTTCCAGCAGCTCAACCAGAGGTTTAATTGTCATTCCCTGTAACAAGAAATTAGTGTAACCTTTAGCAAAATATCATTTTTTGTCTTAGAAAGGCAATAAAATGAAAACAGGAATGTAGTGCCCAAGGGTTTATAATTCAATCAAGCCTTCATATCCCTCTGCTGGCTCCCTGTGGATACACAAAATGTGTCTTTAACTTTTCTAGTGCCATAGTTTTTCTAAAATGTTTCTTTGTAATATGAAGTGCACACATGAATCTTGTTAAAAATCATTTTGCTTGAGAAAAATCAAAGAAACTACTTGGAAACTTGAAAGTTAAGTCTGAAGAGATTAGAAGCTTCCTACTGTGTGGTAAGTTTACCCAAAGCAAATGCCAAAAATGGAAGGAAACCTTCGAAAATCATAGCTACAACAAAACATAAGGATATATAATAATAATAATGATAATACATTTTATTTATACAAGGCGCCTTTCAGAGAGCTCAAGGACACCGAACAAACAATAAATAAATAAAAGACACAATTATAAGCAACTTAAAACATCAGAAAATCTAAAAATTAAAACCAAACAAAACCAGTATAATCAGAAGGAAAAAGAAAAAGCCATTTTAAGTTTGCATTTGAAAAATGAATATGATTTGATGTTTCGGAGCTCCGCAGGTAATGAATTCCAGAGCTTGGGAGCAGAACGGCTGAAAGCTCTGCTCCCCATGGTGGTTAGACGGGCGGGAGGGATGGTCAGATGGGTGGAGGAAGAGGATCTAAGTTTATGGGATGGAATAGCAACATGAAGAAGGTCAGACAGATATGGAGGGGCAAGGTTATGGATGGCCTTAAATGTTAATAGCAGAATCTTAAAATCAGTACGAAACTTGATCGGGAGCCAATGAAGCTGCTGCAAGACCGGAGTAATATGGTGAATAGATGGGGTTCGAGTGATGATACGTGCTGCAGAATTCTGGACTAACTGCAGCTTATGAAGAGATTTATTTGGGAGACCAAAGAGGAGTGAATTGCAGTAGTCCAGCCGAGAAGTGACAAGACTATGAACAAGAATGGCAGTGGTATGAGGAGTGAGGGAGGGGCGAATGCGATTAATTTACGTAGGTGGAAGTAAGCAGACCGAGTGATGTTATTAATGTGACATTGGAAAGATAGAGTACTGTCGAGGATGACGCCCAGACTCTTGACCTGAGATGATGGGGAAACAACAGAATTATCAATAATAAGAGAAAGATTATTGGTTTTGGATAATGATGATTTTGAACCAATGAGGAGAACCTCAGTTTTGTCACTGTTTAATTTAAGAAAATTTGAAGAAAACCAGGATTTAATTTCAGAAATGCAGTCAATAAGTGAGGGTGGTGGAAAAGAGGAGGTGGGTTTACCAGCAAGTTAGAGCTGGGTGTCATCAGCATAACAGTGAAAATTAATGTTATATTTGCTAAAAATATTGCCAAGGGGAAGAAGGTAAATAATAAAAAGAAGATGCCCCAGGACAGAGCCCTGAGGCACACCAGAAGTAACAGCGGTGGGTTGGGATGTGAAGGTTTTAAGTTGTATGAACTGAGTGCGGCCTGAGAGGTAGGATCTAAACCAATCAAGTGGAGTGTGAGTAATGTCAATCAAAGATAATCTATTAAGGAGAGTGGTATGACAAATAGTATCAAAGGCCGCACTCAGATCAAGGAGGATGAGAACAGTTATTAGACCAGAATCAGCAGCCATAAGGAGGTCATTAGTAATTTTAACAAGTGCCGTTTCTGTACTATGAAGAGAGCGAAAACCAAACTGGAACTTTTCATATAGATTATTGTGAGATAAGTGGGTGTGAAGTTGGATAGCTACTATTTTTTCAAGAATTTTGGAGATAAAGGGCAAGTTAGAAATGGGGCGAAAATTATTTAAATTAGTAGAATCAGCACCAGCTTTTTTTAGTATTGGGGTTATAGCAGCAGTTTTAGAAGATGAGAGAATAATCCCAGTAGTAAGAGAAGAGTGAATGATGGCAGAAATGAGAGGGACTAGAGAGGGGAGGCAGGCTTTAACCAGAACTGTATGCAGGGGATCCAGCTGACAAGTAGATGACTTGGATTTGCAGATGAGATCTGAGATTTCAGAGGAAGTGGGAAGCTGGAAAGAAGAGAAAGAGTGAATAGGCAAGTGTAGTTCAGAAGGAATACAGAGAGGATCTGGACCAAGGTGCTGATGTATCCTTTGGATTTACTCATTGAAAAAAGACATAAGAGAATTACAGAAAGCAGTTGAGTAAAGGTGAGATGGTAAAGAGTCTGGAGGTTGTGTAACATTATTAAGTAAAGAAAACAAAGACTTGGTGTTACCTGTATTACAAGTAATTAACTGAGTGTAATAATTATATTTGGTTTGGGCTATACAATCCTTGTAAAGTATCTATCTATCTATCTATCTATCTAATAGAGTAGATGATTTTTATACATCTCTTTGTGGACAAAGAGTCCGGATTTTTTAAACAACCTTTCAAGTTGCCTGCCCTTAGCTTTCAGAAACCGAAGTTCAGGCGTAAACCAGGGGGCAGAAAAAGAAAAAGAAACAGATCTGGTTTTTAGCGGAGCAAGAGAATTAAGAATACCATTAAGACAAGTGTTATAATATGAGACCAGTTCTATGGGAGTGGATAAATTATAAAAGTCCATTTGGGATTCAATTCTAGAAGACAGCAAATTCAAGTTAATATTCTTAATGTTACGAAAGGTTATGAGACGTGGCAGCTTAGGAACAGAAAAGGTAAGTTTGGCATTGAATGAAAGCAGAAAATGATCGGTTATAGTGAGTTCATCTGCTGTAAGATCAAAAGGAACAACACCAGAGCAGCAGATCAGGTCCAAGATATGCCTTTTACAATGGGTAGGAACATCAGTGTGCTGCTGGTATCCAAAACTCTCCAGGCAAGATAAAAAGTCTCTAGTGAGAAGGATATTGTTATTGTCCAGATGTATATTAAAATCCCCCAGCAGAATTATATTTGGAGTAATTACAGATAAATGGGTAAGGAAGGTAACAAGATCGTTCAAAAAATTGTTGTTTGACTTAGGAGGACGGTAGACAGTTGCAATGATGGTAGGAACTGGCCCAGACAGTTGACACACAGTTGATTCAAAAGAGATAACAGCAGGAGCAGGCAACGGCAGGACTTTCCACTTCTCACGATAAATTATCGCGACACCTCCTCCACACCTCCTCCTCCATATATTTAAAACAAACCTATCAGAAAAAAAATGAATGGCATATCAAGATCTCCTTTGGTGTGTAATGTTATCCGCGAAAGATGTACTACATTACCTTTCTTGTCGCCTGTTAAAATTTTACATGTCAGAATTGTTCAACCAATTTTGAATACAACTAATCTTGTCCTCAGACATAAATTACACAATTACATTACGATACTCCTTCTTTCAACAGTAATTTGGCCGGTGGAAGACTGGATGGTGTTAACGGTTGTAGATATTCTACGGGATATTGTATGTTGATGTTTTAATCTTGCACACTATCATCACCAACTGTTTCAGTATAGTCTATTGATACGCATTTAACCAATTTGCCATGTAACCGGTCGACAATTAATTCGTTTGACTTCGCATTAATTCGTTTGACAAGCATTTACATGAATGAGAGGTGTGAGGCCCCTGGGCGTATTTGAAAATGATTGTGGGGAGGGCGGGACTTGAAAAAAATCTCTTGGCAATAGTCTCGACTCGCAGGACTTGGAAAAAATCTCTTGGAAACAGTCTCGTCTCATCTCAAGATTTTCTTTTATAATGGAGAGGCAATATCTAAAAAGGGAAAAATTAAAAAATTACAAAATGTCAAAAATGTAAGAATCTACAAACAAAAATAGCACAAAATTTCAAATAGCTACAAACAAATCCTCAATGCATATAAAATAACATTAAAATTAAGGAAAGAAAGGGAAACAGCCAATAATTGTTTATTTATCCAAAAACATTCAAAATCTACAATTCCAAAATCCAAAAAATACAATGCAAAAAAGTTCCAAGCTGAAAGATCCAACACTTAAAGGTCAAAGTCGCCAGAACTCACAAGAAAGGGAGCAGAAGATCAAAGTATGAAAACTAATGGCTGTGTAACCAGAAGTGGAAAAGAGAGCTGCATGTGTCTCCTCTCAGGTGACTGCAGTACATATTACAACAACACCTGAATGAAATTTACAGTGAAAGGGGCTTAGATCTTAAACCCAAAGGAGATTGTGGATAAGGAATTGAAAACAATTAAAAATACAAACCAAAATGGAAACAAGGCACAAGTCATGTTAACATAACAAAAGCAATGAAAAGAAAACAAGGACAAGGGCAGGCTGAGCTCCTAACGGAACTGCCTGTGTACCCGATTGTGTAGGTATATAGGGAGACAGCAACCGACAGCATTAACAACTCCTATTCTGTTTTCTAATTCCGTTGATCATATTCTGAAGACTCAAATTGTCATGCTGGGGTTCTGGATTTGTTCTGCCTGACATATTGCTGACATACGGTACTTGATCTAGCTTCATCAGTCTGCTAGAGCTTGTAACATCCCCATGAAACAGCCCAACACTACTATAAATTATATGCTATATTTGATTCTTTAAATTGTACCTGTATAAACACGGTGAACAAAATGACCACTATAGTGGAAGTAATGAAAAGTCTTTTCCTTGGAAAGTCATCAAGCAGAAAAACCAGAGAGAAACAGATTGCTCCTCTTAGGCCGCCATAGGCGATGATGAATTGGTCCTTAAAGGTCACAGTATTTATTCTCAGCTTGTTCAAAATAGCAGTCAGAAACAGAACTCCTAAAAGGCCAAAGTGTAAATTAGTCCTTTCCGAGATGAGAAAACATAATACACAGTAGTTGTTATTGATGAGACAATATGAAACATTTTAAAGCTGCAGTCCTAGCAGTAAATGAAGGCACGTCTACATGATAAAAGAACTGTATTCTAGGCAGAAATAAGTTTTCTTTTCCTACTGCTCAATCAATTTTTGTGATGTCATTTGATGATAAGCTGTTAGATTCAGTAATATAACTGACCGGATGATAGTGAACATTACATTAAGGTTTACTCTGGTAGTGTAGGTAAAGAATATTGGAATAATAATATTAGTGATAAATATTTACAAAAAGATGTGTTGCAAACTTTCCACTTGCCTAGAGCTCTCCAAAGAAGGCAGAAAAACACTGTAAAGCAGACAAAAGGCCAACTCCACTCATGGTTGTCTCTGACCGTGGAGACTCCCAAGAAGATAAAGATGAGGGTCTCACTGACACTGCTGCACATCTTCATAAAGTACTTGACTGTTATATGAGATTTCTGAGAAATATTGAATTCCACATACTGCTTCATAGTGACAGCACAAGCTATGATACTAAGAAAAAAATATGAGGTGTTAGTTACTATGCCAAACACACACAAATAAAGACAAAGTGCTTTTATAACAAAATCAGAAATTCCATAAGGCAAAATAGTAGCTTTGTATTATGAAATGCACTCATTCATTTTCTATGTGTAGTTAATAAGGGATATTATATTATTTAAAATTTCAGAATAAAAAAAAGCAATTCTTTTGGAAGATTGCAGTCTTTTTCAATAATGCACAGTATGAGTTACTGTATGTTTCTGTTAGTCATTTGCGCAATATGCAGCTATGCTCTCATTAGCTCCTTTCTTTACAATCCTGCCACGATAAAGAGGACCACCCAGCTGAGCTAAACTTCTACCCAATGCAACTTAACAGTCAGTGAGATATTGGCACTGGTGCTAATGTTTGTTTATGCCAAACTATTTATTACTTCTCAGAAATATAAGATGTTGATTAGATTAGTAACAATGTCACTGTCATTGTTAGCATACTGCTCCAAATTAGCAAGCCTGCAAGAAATGCAACAAGGATGTGAAACCTTATATTAACTCTCATTTTTACACTTTGGTGTCATGTTTATATATACATACATATATACATTGTAACAAAGGTGCTATATAGGCGCCGACCCAACACAGACTGACACCGGAAGCACATATAAAAGCCAACAAACTTTTATTTTTCTTTACCTGTGGGGCACGTCTTCCCTGTGTCCCGCAAGCAGTACACAGTCCCAAAAGCACCACAAAGCAAAACACAAACTATTCTTTACACCACCGCTCCTCCTGGCAAACGTTGTCCTCCTCCTTCCAACTCAGGCTCCTGCAGTGTTGGCTGCTGGACCCTTTTATAGTTCACCCGGAAGTGGCTCAGGTGCTTGACCACCTGCCTCCGATTGAACCTACGGATGTGGCTGAACTACGGCCCAGATGGGCCCAGGAACCCCTGCAGCGCTACCAGGTGGCCAACCCGGATCCCAACAGGGCTGTGAAGAACTCCGTCTCCCATAGAGCCCTGCAGGTATCTGAGGCAACACAGTCACCCAGGGGGGCTGCCACCAAGTGGTCCAGGGGAGGTACTGTGCAGCCCATGCTTGCTCCCCTGGAACATACACAGAAGGAGCGTCCTGGCCCGCCATGGCGGAAGTGCTGCCCTTGCACCTGGAAGCACTCCGGGCATACCTGGACTCTCTTCATGGAAAGCACTTCCTGGTGTGGCGAAAGTGCTGTCTTCCAGGGCTCCATAATTATCCAGGCGCCTTCTGGTGGTGACTACGGGCCACAAGAGGGATGAGCTTCCAAGCTCGGTTCCCGTGACCCCAACACAGACCAGGGAGGCTGCCCTCTCGTGTTATGGGGAGTTATTGTGTCAGAGGGGGACACTTTTACATTTTTTTTGTGCACTGGGTGGTTCCATTAGGCACCACTGTTGGGACTGGGGGGTGAGAAGTTAAAAGGCTATCTGTACCTATTAGTGGTATTTGCTGTCCTGCAAGGGAATCACTGCTTTGAAGTCTGACCTTAGAGAATGTTTCTATTTACCTGGCTTGGAAATATTGGTTTCTAATCAGCATATCTGTACCTATTAGTGGTATTTGCTGTCCTGCAAGGGAATCACTGCTTTGAAGTTTGGCCTTAGAAGAATGTCTGTATTTACCTGGCTTGGAAATATTGGTTTCTAATCAGCATGTCTGTACTTATTAATGGTATTTGCTGTCTTGCCAGGGAGTCACTGCTTGAAGTTTGACCTTAGAGAATGTTTGTATTTACCTGGCTTGGAAATATTGGTTCCTAATCAGCATATCTGAACTTATTAATGTTTGGTAACCATACATTTTGTTAACTTATGTTTTTATTAATTGTTAAACCCAGGCAATTTAGAGGTGCCATTGATTAGACTGTTTGTCCAGGACTGACAACAGAGGGGTGAAGTAAATATAAACTGCTGGCTAGCAGAAGGCAAGAGGGAGAGTCCACAGGAAACGCTGCCAAGACACTCGGACAGGGCACAGGGGCTCGCAGGCAGACAAGGGTACCTGGCTGGCACGACGTGAGGTACAAGGACGGCAACATATACTTCCAGGGAGGAAGAGACAGCTGCACAAGGAGACGCCAGTTGTGGGTCCAGCGAAAGAGGGAAGCCGCATGAGAGGACCAAGCGAAGCTGACAGATGAGGAATGAGGCGTGCCTAGGTCCCAGCCACACAAGGAGCCCAGAGTGGAAGAAAAAGGAACAACAAAGAGACGCTGACAGGGAGTCAACAATTTGACACAGCCTTCTGCCGGGTAACAGAGTGCATCCATGAACAATTAAGTGTTGGGGTAACACAGTGCCCAAACTGGACTCTGCACCACTAAAGGTTGTATCCTACAATTCTTGTTTTTACGGACTTTTAGAGTGTGGACTGTGTATTTTCCTTTTAAAAAAAAGGACATTAATTCCTCATATGTTTAGGTTCTGTTATGTTCATTTATCTTTTTAATGTACCTTATATTGTCTTGTACAATAGAACTTACTGTTGTTTTTTTCTAAATTACTGTTGTGTCTTTCATTGTGTGTTTACTCACCGCCCAATTTAAAGAAACCTGCGTGCTATTACTGGTAAATTTCAAGAGTTCCCAGTCTCTTAATAAAACTGGGTGGCGTAGTCGGATATTTTAATGGTGTCTAAGTTAGACTACCTATAAGTGTGACCAGACACCTGTGACAATTGTCCCTCTCTGGGTCCTTCCAGGCGTCCTAGCTAGGCTGAATCCCCAGCCATCCGCCACAGTGGAATTATGCAAAGTAAAAAAAAAAACTTTTCAAAACAAAAGTATAGTGTGCTTCTTATGGAGAATGGGTGACACCATCACTTGGTATAGTGATGGTGTTGTATTTTCTACTTCTGCTCTTAAAACTGAGGACCATCACTTTGATGAAGAATCAAAGCCTCACTTTTTGCTACCAACTCCTCATAAACATCAAGAAAGATCATATTCTGTTCATTTGAAAAATCAGCAGAGAGTAAGGTGCATCATGTTCCATTTTACTTTCATTCATCATGCCTTTTCCAATAGCAATTCAACAGAGTTACACGGAGTGACCCAACCCTTCAAGAAATTTGTATGTCTCTTTAGAAGTTGTACATTAATCAGTTACTATAAATAGTATACAATTTTAAGTATACAAAATAATCCATTAACCAGTAAAGAGCATTGTGATATGCTTAGATCAATTAAGGGGGTAGAAGCTGTTGTAGAACCTGGCAGAACTGGTTTGGATGCTACAATATTTTCTGCCGGATGGAAAGTGGGACAAAGTGGTCATGGGAGGGCTGGAAGCAGTCCTTCACATTGCTATAGGCTTTGCAGAAGCAATGCTTTATAAAAGATGTCTTTAAAGTGGAGCAGAGAGGTCCCTCCCTATTATCTTTTCTGATGTATGCAGAATCCGTTTTAGGGTCTTACGACCAGAGACACACTGCAGGTCCAAAATCAAACCGTGATGCAAATGGTCAGGATGCTCTTTGTGGTGCCTCTGTAGAATGTGATGAGAATGGGAATGGAGGCTTCCCTTCTTCTGCCACTGGATGAAGTGGAGATACTGGTGTGCTTTATTGTCTGTGGTGGTGGTGTTAATTGTCTAAGTAAGGTCAGTTGCCAGGTGCACACCAAGGAATTTGGTGCTCTTGACCAGTTCCACCACAGAGCTGTCAATGTGCAGTGTGGTGTGGACAGCTTGGACCTTCCTGAAATCAATATTCATCTCTTTTGTCTTATCCACATTAAGAGACAAATTGTTGCACTTTTACCAGTCAGCCAATCATCAAATCTCCATTCTGGAAGCTGACTCATCACCATTGCTGATTAGAGTCACTACCCATTGTATCATCCACAAAATTAATGATGGTGTTTGAGCTGTGCTCTCATAAGTCAGCAGAGGCAACAGATGTGGACTGAGTACACAGCCCTAGGTGGCACCAGTGCTCAGTGTGATGGTATTGGAGTTTGTGATTCTGGTGCAGACTATCTGTCTGTCATTAAGTCTAGGATCCAGTTGCATAAGGAAGTGTTGTAGCCTAGCAGACCCAATTTCCCTATGAGTTGAGGGATGATGGTGTTGAAAGCTGATCTGAAGTCAATAAAAATCATTCTAGCTTTAAGAGCCAATCTTAGAAAGTTAAAGCTTTGAGTTAAACTCATATTAGTATTTACTTAATTTGAATAGAATATAAATTTCTTTCATAGTCATAGACAATGGTATAGTCTCTTCCCCCTGTAAATTAGTATGAGAGTGAACTTTCTTGCTATAACTAAGATACAGTGTGTCAATTGTGTCAGTTGTTGTTTAGAATAGGTCCCAGTACACAGGGGCATAAAAGACCCATTTTCAGCTTAGAAATGGGATAGGCATACAGTTTTCTGACCGTTTTGAAATGGTTCAGAAACATTTGGAAATGATTTAACTGTATTAGCAAACTTAAAGAAATGAAATAAGACTTAAGTTTTGAATAAAACTTTTCTTAACAAAAACTTTCTCTTTTTTTTGCTATTTCAATTTTCTCTTTTTTGTGTGAACTGTTTTACTTTGAATTTTAACTAAAACTAAATCATTTCAGTGCATCAGGCTTTTGTTGAGTCCCATTTTTATGCTAGAGCTACTGAACTTTGGTAATTTTGGGAAAACGCAGCTACACTATTTTAAATTTCTCTTTTGTCCAGATGGGACAAGACCAGATGAAGAGTAGGTGATATGGCCCCTTCAGTAGAACAGTCCAGGAGATGTGGGAAGTCCAACTTTCAAGTGTCCTAAGCTAGCCTCTCAAACAACTTCAAGATGACTGGTGTGGGTGCTATAAAGTGATAGTCATTGAGATGATAGACAGAGCACTTCTTGATGGTGGTGGTGGTGATGGAGAAAAGTACAAGAGAAAATTGCCACCATGAAACTGAGACATTGCATCCCCATGTTCCTATTATGAAGACCAGGCAGAGTGGCTTTTGGAACTATCAGTATGTTGATTAGGCCCCTGTCCAAGACTTGGTCCTTAATATATAAGATAATGCTAACATAGTTAAAACTAATTAATACTGGGACATAATGACTACCTGTACACTTTTAAAAACTTCCTTCAAGCTGGTCTGTTATATGTTGTAGAACAATCTTGTAAAAAACACTGATGAGATACAAAGGAGGATGCATCCAAAGTTATGGAACCCTTAGAAGTCAAAAACAATGCATAATGATGTTATACTGTATTATACTATATTCTGTGCATTTTTGTTCTCAGTTTCTATTTTTGTTAACTAGGAAGCAGCTGTCAGGCTCAAAAGATGGTAATTCAACGCTGGACCAGGGGGTGGCAGTGTGCACTAACCTTCTCATTCTAAAGTGCTATTGAGCCAGTGGACAATAAGTCACTCAAACTGGCAATCCACTAACTTGGTTTAATTTGTTTGTTGTTCATGTCCAGTTCTCTTCGTCCCACCATGAAGACAGTGTTTTGCATTGTTTCACCAATAAAATTCAGAACTAAGTTTTAAATTTTGCAACTTGAAAGCAAGAAAAGTTTTTGCATTTATTTCACTTGTACATGAAAGTCAAAAACAACGTTTTCAGAAACACGTTTTGATGGTAAAGAGATAATATGCACAAACGTATTTAACTAATTCAGTATTTGAATATATCCAGAGAAAGGTTTAAAAGTAATTTTCAACTAGTTATTTTCCACATAGTAAGGTACTTAATATTTATGACGATGAGGTGTTATAAATCTACCATTTAAAAGCTTGTTCATATTCCTGGAAAGGGCAGTAAGTTAGATCACTTTGTGGCATCACTAATAGAACACCTAACTTAAATATTTCATATCAGGGAATTTTGGATAGACTGACTTCATAGGGCAAATTTCTTTATCATTTTAGCTCTGTTTAATGCAATCTTATGAGCTGTATTATAAGGATAATACTTCCATTATGTTTCATTACAAAACTTGCATATTTTTTCTTTAAATCCTGTTATACTTTTCTTTGTGGCTCAGCATTTAACATTCCTTGGTGGGGTTTACTTGCTCTCCTCATGTTTGTGTGACATTCCTTCAGGACTCTGTTTACCTCCCTCAGTCTAAGTCATGCTGTCAGGCTGGCAGCAGATTCTTCCTTAGTGTTTTGTATGTGAGTGTACCTTGACGTATCCATTGCTACTGAGATAGCCTCCCTAACACTCAGTGTTAACCTAAATGAACAAAAAGATCAATAGAATGGTCAGTTTTCTTGAACATAACAGTCACAGTGTAAGATGTTATTCTACTAAGTTCAGACTCAATGAGAATGTAATTTCAGCATTACTTACGCCATGATTCCAGAATAGTGGAAGACTTCTGAAGTTAGGTAGGACAGGTAACTGTATAGGAAGACAAACAGAGGCTCGATCACCTGGATCTTTCCTGTGAAGCGAGTTGTTAGAGCTGTAATAAGTCCAAAAAAAATGCCAACTGCTACTCCTCCAAATCCTACAATAAAGAATTGACTGATCCCCACCAGCACATCCTCCAATGAGATGACCTGCATCTTACAAAATGCTTTGAACAGTTTGTAGAGGACCTACAGAGAACAGAAGACATTGTTTAGCTCAAAGCTCAAATATTACAATATGTTAGACATATTTTCTCTCACTAAAAGAAATTAGTTTTGACTCAATTTTGTAATTCCTTCCTTTTTTTTAGTTTTGTAAGCCTGTTATTAGACAAGTGATAAAGAAAACACTGAGTGAAGGAAAGGAAGTTTACAAAGCTAAAATAGAAAACAAACTCGTTCAGAATAACATGAAAGATGTCTGGAATGGACTAGGCATAATTACTGGACTCCAGCAATCCAAGGCAAAAGTGCTAGAAGGAAGTGTGAACAAAGCTAACACCCTCAACCAGATTTTTAATAGATTTTGCCTCCCACTGTCACCTTCTAATGACCATTCCCCCTACACCATCCCTACTACATCAACAACTCCTACCACATCTTCTGGAACGGCCAGTGACAAGTCCAGCTCTGAGCGCCAGTGGTGGTCCGTAACTGATGACCAAGTGAGGAGACAACTGAGGAAGCTACACACAGGAAAAGTCACAGGACCACATGGAGACAGTCCTTGAGTTCCTAAGGCCTGTGCTGACCAACTTGGGGGTGTCCTCTGTCACCTGTTCAGTCTTTCCCTGAGTCTCCAGAAAGTGTCACTGCTGTGGAAAACATCCTGTACTGTTCCTCTTCCAAAGAAGGGAGGCACCTATTCACCTGATGACCACAGACCAGTGGCACTTACATCTCACATCATGAAGACCTCTTATGGTAGACCTTCTGGACCCACTGCAGTTTGCCTATCAGAGAAAGATTGCAATTATCAATTCCATCAGGCTTATTCTCACTTGGATAAAGCTGGCAGCACTGTGAGGATTATGTTTTCTGAGTTCTCCAATGACTACAATAGCATCCAGCCATCCCTGTTAAGGGGTAAACTCAGGAGTATGCAGGTGGATGAGCCTGTGGTGTCCTGGATAATGGACTGTCTGTCTGAAAGACTGCAGTTTGTGAGGCTCAGAGACTGTGTTTCTGATATGGATGTGAGCAACACTGGAGAACCACAAGGATTAGTCCTGTCTCCTTTTCTCTTCAAGCTGTACACATCAAACTATAAATATAACACCAGCTTATATTTACTCAGATGATTCTGCACTTATGGGCTGTACTGTATTGATAAAGGGGATGAGACAGAGTATAAGAGTGTGCTAAGCTGGTATCATCACTTCAAGAGAGGCCCACCAAACTAACAAGCTAATTAAAAGGTCAGGCTCAGTTATGCAATGCCCTTTGGACCTCCTGGAGGTAGTAGCAAAGGAAACAATTAAAACAAAATTGACAGCCTATGTGAACACATGTGTAAATCCTATTGGTAGTCACAGTTGTGCTTGTTCATTGCAAACTGCACTACTGTTTCAAAAGATGATTTAGTTAAAAATAACAGATGGATGTTAAATGAGCAGGCTAAAAAGGCCCATTAATTAATTACAAGATGCAACATTACTGCAAATTTTTGTAGTCATCCCATAATGTTGAATCCACACATTAGGCAGAGTTCCTAGAATTTCCACTTACACCATTAAAGAGTACATCAGAGGCTATTCTAATGGCTCTGGGCACAGAAAGAAACCAACCTTGAATGCACTGCCAGCTCATTTCAGATTATGAACCCACAATCACTCATTTGGATATGAATGTAATTGAGAACCCAGAAAAAATGTAAATATGCTGAGAATACGCACACACAACACAGTTAGTGACCAAGCCAGAATACAGACCCATTTTCTGGAGACCACTACAAGTGCAAGATGGTGAAAAGTATGAAAGAAAAATACGGGGAGATGGGAACGATTAAGTCTTTTAAATTCATTATGAAGTCTGACCTATCATCTAGAACTAAGAATATCAATTGACTAGAATAGGGATTACAAATTCTATATTTTAAGTATAGAACTTACCAACCTTTTTCCTAAAGCTAAGCCACCACTTAATGAGCCCATGTTTTATGCTTCATTGATTATTTTTACTGGTAGAATTTGCTACTAAAACATCAAGACAATTACAAGATCCAAGCACAGATCACTAACAATGTAAACTGAGGAACAGGAGAAAATAAAACATGGTCATTGAAAAAAGATCTCCTTTTGGGTACAGTCGCACAACCTCCAATTGTTAAGAAAGTTTCAGTTGAGCTCAGCCCTAGTACTCTTTGTCGTCATCTGAACTTTTGGAATTTGTGCAAAGTTTTCATTCTTCTACAGGTACTTCTACATCACAAAAATGTTCATGTTAAATACACCACTTACTCTAAATTAGACCAATATACAGTACGTGAGTGTGCATTTGTATTAGTGAGTGAGTGATGTACTGACACCTTATCCAGGACTGGTATTAGTGTGTTGAATAGAATGGAAAAATGAGTGATTTCATCAAATATAGAGTTCCACAAATGTTTATTCTAATCTGATGTTGAATATGTCAAATAAAGAATATAGTTTATCAATCATCCCAACAGTTATTGAAAGTATGGTTTAAATATTTAATTTAATTCCAAGAAAAAAGACCAATGGCAAAATAGGCTATAAATATGACAATACTATGTGAATCTGTAATTAAAGACATTGTTTTTGTATTATAAAAACTATATAACGTAATGTAAGTGATGTTATGTTCTGAATATTTAATATACTGCAGTTCTGGTCACCATGTACAGGTACTGTATAGAAAAAGATACAGCAGGTCTGAAAGCTGTCTAGAAGAAACCAACCAAGATCATCCCAGACTGCAGGACAATTCTAACAATTGTAGAGTCCTGAACAGAGGAGGCTGTGTGAACCTAATTCAAATATCTAAAAATTTCAAAAGGCATCAATAAACTTTATCTAGCAGAATTCTTCAGTTTAATTGTGAATTGTGTACTTGAGGATATCAGTTGAAGTGAAGTGCATTTAAAGTGAAAGCCAGAAAACACTTTTTGCACAAAGGCTTGTGGGACTTTGGGACAAAACACTGAGTCACATAGTTAAGGCAGTGACCTGAACTTTTGGAAAATATGTGGGTGAGATATCAGGACAACTTATCTATTAAGCAAATCAGTTCAAATGGCCTTGTCCGTTCTGTTCAAACTTCTTATGTTGTTATGTTCAAATAAGGCTCTTTTACTTTCCCATAAAATGTACACATACTCTATCTATCTATCTATCTATCTATCTATCTATCTATCTATCTATCTATCTATCTATCTATCTATCTAATGCAAAATTGTTTCACTCACTCAACAGCAAAACACTTTTTCCTGATTGGTTAAAAATCTGAAATTTGGCAAAGTGGTCCATCTAGCTTAGTAGGCATTCACAGAGAAAGGGCATTTTGATTGGTCAATATTTAGGGGTAAACACCTTCAAAATAGAAAAAAACAAATACCCAAGACCTCAAAAATGCCTTGACAGATTTGATTGAAGTTTGGTTACATTATAAAAAAAAGAAAATTAGTCAGCATGTGCATTTTTGTATTTGTTGATATTTATTAATGTTATGCTAACTTAAATTCTCTGCATTGAGAATGTGTCTTATGCTAATGAACACAGTAGAAATGATTGATGGCCCACTAGAATAACACTGCTAACCAATAGGGTGAATGGTTGACTGAAGACAGGGTGTTCTCTTGGGGAGGAAAAAAGTCATGTGATCAAATTGTGAAATAGAAAGAGAAAGTTTGTGAAAGATCAAGGAAGATGCAAAGCTCAGTGGCTAGCAAATGATTAGCTGTTTTTCACTGTTCACTACCAGCACTCTTAGATGCGTACCGGCTCTCATCTTAGACCCTCCATCGACCTCCAATCTCCAGTTGCAGAGCTGAAAACTGCCCCCCTGCTCTTTGATCATGACACTTAAATTATTAAGGGAGAACCCCCCAAGTCACACTCTTTGATTGGGGTGCTGCAATCACCAAGGTAGAAACGTCAGTCTTAGATAGTGGCACTGACTTTCTAATGGATAAGCCCCAGAAATTGTGTTGCAATGCTTGAAGCTAATGCTCCGTGCTCCTTGCTCTTCGTGATAATACATAAGCATAACACACTTTTGTATATCCACCAAGCACTGTTTTGCATATATGTTCACATCCACTATCTTTAAATGGGGACTATATACATCTGACATAAAACACAAAAAGAAATTCTGTATTTGAGTGAATGGTGTAATAAATGAAAATTGTAAACATCTAATAAGGATGATAATATACACCCAAATTTCACATTATTCCTAGTAATTAGCCATATCAATTGAACTTTCCTGTCAAATTGTGCTTTGCAGTTACCATCAACAAAAGCCAAGTCACTTGGAAAGGCAGGAACTGATCGTGGGCTGCATCAGGAGTGGGCAGGAGGAGGAGTATAGGGACCTAATCAAGGACTTTGTTAAATGGTGCGACTCAATCCTCCTACACCTGAACACCAGCAAAACCAAGGAGCTGGTGGTGGATTCTAGGAGGCCCAGAACCCTCATGGACCCCGTGATCATCAGAGGTGACTGTGTGCAGATGGTGCAGACCTATAAATACCTGGGAGTGCAGCTGGATGATAAATTAGACTGGACTGCCAATACTGATGCTCTGTGTAAGAAAGGACAGAGCCGGTTATTCTTCCTAAGAAGGCTGGCGTCCTTTAACATCTGCAATAAGATGCTGCAGATGTTCTATCAGACGGTTGTGGTGAGCGCCCTCTTCTACGCGGTGGTGTGCTGGGGAGGCAGCATTAAGAAGAAAGACGCCTCACACCTGGACAAACTGGTGAGGAAGGCAGGCTCTATTGTTGGCATGGAGCTGGACAGTTTGACATCTGTGACAGAGCGATGGGCGCTAAGCAGGCTCCTATCAATTATGGAGAATCCACTGCATCCACTAAACAGTGTCATCTCCAGACAGAAGAGCAGCTTCAGCGACAGACTGCTGTCACTGTCCTGCTCCACTGACAGACTGAGAAGGTCGTTTCTCCCCCAAACTATGCGACTCTTCAATTCCACCCGGGGGGTAAACGTTAACATTATATAAAGTTATTGTCTGTTTTTACCTGCATTATTATCAATCTTTAATTTAATGTTTTTTTTTTGTATCAGTAAGGTGCTGCTGGAGTATTTGAATTTCCCCTTGGGATTAATAAAGTAGGGCGGCACGGTGGCGCAGTGGTAGCGCTGCTGCCTCGCAGTTAGGAGACCCGGGTTCGCTTCCCGGGTCCACCCTGCGTGGAGTTTGCATGTTCTCCCCGTGTCTGCGTGGGTTTCCTCCGGGCGCTCCGGTTTCCTCCCACAGTCCAAAGACATGCAGGTTAGGTGGATTGGCGATTCTAACTTGGCCCTAGTGTGTGCTTGGTGTGTGGGTGTGTTTGTGTGTGTCCTGCGGTGGGTTGGCACCCTGCCCGGGATTGGTTCCTGCCTTGTGCCCTGTGTTGGCTGGGATTGGCTCCAGCGGACCCCCGTGACCCTGTGTTCGGATTCAGCGGGTTGGAAAATGGATGGATGGATGGATTAATAAAGTATCTATCTATCTATCTATCTATCTATCTATCTATCTATCTATCTATCTATCTATCTATCTATCTATCTATCTATCTATCTATCTATCTATCTATCTATCTCTATCTGATCTAATGCAGGAAAGTTTAACTCATTGACAATTGTATATAGTATGTTCAAGAGTAAGTAGTTCCAGTGACCTAATAATATCATTATTATTACTTATTATTTGACTGATGCCTTTATCCAAGTTGAGTTACAATGTCTGAGATACAATTAATTACATATATTTTATTTATCCAATTGGAGCACAGCAGCTGAAGTGACTTGGTCCTGGCTATAGAGCATCAGTAGCAGGAATTGAACCCACAACCCCTGGGTTTGAAGACCAAAGCCTTAACCACTTTCTGTATACAGAAACACACTGAGTTAGTTACATAGAACTTCCAATACAGCAGATAATCCAACAGCACTGTAACTGACACCCATTGCCTTATACAAATTTCCTAGGTGAAGCTGAGTAGTACAGGTAGTGTATAAATATTAACATTTGAAACAAAATAAGTAAGGTTCACATTGTGTATGCTCATATTCCATTATTGCTAAGAGGCTTTTGAATTATAACATTAATCTGGTCTTTGAAGCTATTCCCCATGGCCCTGCATTCTGTTGGGGTGGTTGAAAATGTTATGTAGTCTGTGCCATTTATTAAAACTAAAGAACAATATAGCAATATTATCATTTTGTAATATACCGAAAGCTCAGTTTTAAAAAGTTTTTTCTACTCTGCCACCATATTTCGATATAAGTGGTCACGCACTACTTCAACAACATTTAACGACCTTCCACTACCCACTGGATTAATGGGAGGTATTTCAAGCAAAAACTGGTGTAGTAATCAGTTAAAAATTCATATTCCGATCCTTTTGCATCATTCATTACACAGTCTCAGTAGCTTTTTGAGTTTTCTTAGCAATTTCTTATATGTTTTCCTATTTAGAATCTTCATTGGCTCTGATTTAAATGATTATACTGAATCCTTCAGTAAAAGATTTTAATTCACGTACCACTGTCACAGCATCGTTCAGAAGTGATTCTCCAAAAACCAGGATATGGAGCTGCTCATTCACATGGATTTCTTCAAAAACAGAAAGAACAGCAACTGGGTCCACGGCGGCAATGAGGCTCCCAAAGAGGAGGGTTTGCAGGAGTGACACGTCACTTAACTTGAATGACTGAACCTGGCAGATTCCATAGAGTGACACTCCAATTCCAAAGACATTCCAGAAGGTACCCAGCACTGCATAACACAGTATGCTACCCAGGTTGTCAAAAAAAATGCGGATGGGAAGGAAATAACCTGCATCTAGTACAATTGGAGGAAGCAAGAACAAGAAGAAGACGTCTGTGCTTAAGACCGGTGGAGGCTGCTGCCATACCTTATACATTGCTCCACCAACCAACAGACCCACTAAGATAAGCAGGCAGCTCTCTGGCACCACTGCTGGCAGACGGCCATATAGATGAAACCCTACAAGACATAAAAATAGAAGGTCTGACAAGTCGTTATAGTAGATCAGCGATCACAGGAGGTTGTCCTTTGGGTCATTGTGCTTGTGCAAAAGAACATGAAGAACAGCAGTAACACTGCTTTAATTTTTCCATCCACTTTCAGACGTGACAGTTCATTTGAAATTTTCAGGCAGTGTGAGATACAGAATGTGGGAGTTAGCCGGGCAGAAATGTTCCCATCCCAATGTCCAGTGTGTTCATTTTTTTTTTACATCAGCGAATAACAAATGCTGAAATAATGTACAGCCAGATTCATTGGGTCCTACTTTCTCTTTAATTTTAAGTACAAAACACAACTTGGTGCCATCATTTACTAAGGATAGGCTGACATTTTTTGTCTAATGTGTATTTTATTATGTTTCATGGATTGTTTTATGGCATAATTTCTAATCACAGAGACACCCAGCAACATCAGGTGCAAGGCAGGAATGTGTGATGCACCATCTGTTGGAATGTCAAATACAATGCATTTTATTACTGCACTAATTACAAAATACATTCCAATAGATGGTGCACTGCAAATGGTAATGCTGAGGACCATGTTGTCTATCCATCCATCCATTATCCAACCCGCTATATCCTAACTACAGGGTCACGGGGGTCTGTTGGAGCCAATCCCAGCCAACACAGGGCACAAGGCAGGAAACAAACCCCAGGCAGGGCGCCAACCCACCTCACCATGTTGACTACTTAGATTTCAACCCATCTTAAATGAGTAGCACAGCAAGTATGTTAAATAATCATTCTTGTAAGTTTCTGCCAGGAAAACCCCAAGTGACAATTGGCAGAATGAATGCAGCTGCAGTAGTGAGGACCATCTCTTCTATCTCTGCCTCTGCTCAGGGAGATGCTGTTAATTCTCCAGCCACAATCTTCTCCACATGCAGGAGGTTGGGAGTTTGCAGTGGGCTGCAATTCAAGACGCCTGACGTTGAGCAGGTCAGTGATAGTTCTATGTTAATATGTTTGTGGTCCAGCAGCCGTGGAGTTTTTCTGGTGCCAGAGTGTAGTAATGCTTTTTATAATGTTACAATAATATTGTTTTGGTTAAAAAATATAATTTATTTTTAACTAGGAGCTCCATTCCCCTTTTCTAGAAATCTCTGGCAAACAATGAACTCTCTCACTGCATTTCTCAGCAGGGCCCAAAAAATATTTTCTTACAGTTTCATACAGCATAATTATGAAAATAAAAAATGAAGAATGCATAATAGAAAGGAAAAGCAAGCAATATAATAATAATAAGCAGAAATAACGTTTGATATATAAAAAGATATTTCATAAGATATTTCAAAAGTGTAAAGCTAATTAAATCCACAGAGCACAGTGACGTAACGAATAATGGTTGTACTTCATTGCTGCTGCAACTTTTCAAAAAACTTCTTTTTGGAAAATGAGACTCAAATGTTAAAGTGGAAGAGGAGGAGGAGTATGAAAATGTAAACTGCTAAGAGTAAGTTGCAATATGATAATTGTAATTTATTGGCTAGCCTGCAGCAAAAAACAATAGTCAACAGTTGAAGTAAGTGTGTAAGTTATTTTTTCCTAAGAAACACATATCTTTATCCTGACTACTTAACTTATATCATATCAGGCTGAGGCCAGCACAGTGTCGCAGAGGGTAGCGCTTCTGCCTCACAGTCAGGAGACCCGGGTTCACTTCCCGGGTCCTCCCTACATGGAGTTTGCATGTTCTCCTCGTGTCTGCGTGGATTTCCTCCGGGTACTCCGGTTTCCTCCCACCGTCCAAAGACATGCAGGTTAGGTGCATTGGCGATCCTAAATTATCCCTGGTGTGTGTGCCTTGCAGTGGGCTGGCGCCCTGCCCGGGTTTGTTCCTGCCTTGCACCCTGCGTTGGCTGGGATTGGCTCCAGCAGCCCCCCATGACCCTGTAGTTAGGATATAGCGGGTTGGATAATGGATGGATGGATATCAGGCTGAACTCTCCTTTCAACCTGCTCTAATCCCCAATGTACACCATTTGTGTTTCTAACATATGGCACTCCTTTGTCTCATTGATAACCCAACATCATCTATGGGAGTCTCGCCCTGTGTTTTAAGTATTTTGAAACACAGAATTATCAGTCAGTGCATACAACAAAATATCAGCAGGATGAGGAGTACATGTCAGTACATAGCAGTTGTCAACTGTAGTCATTTGAAACAGAAAATTAACAGCTGGAAAAATTGATTGAAAAAATGACCCAATCACTGTACAAGCATAAATTAAACAAAATTATTTCCACACCAATATTTCACTGCACATACTAAGAACAAATAAATACTGCATAATAAATGAGGTTATCCTTAAAGAAATAATCTAATATGAATAATGAAAGATATAATGCACACATGTAATAAATATGTGCCTATAATATTACAGTATAAATGAATAAACAGAGCATTCTCACCTAATTTGGCCAGGGATGCCAGCATGATCCACATTACAATTTCAAAAGGAGCCTTTACATGAGAGTAGTCCATAACAAACAGGCTCAGTCCCTCTGAGGAGTGATGTCCAGAACTGGCACTGTGATTTGGCTGAGAATATGGCAGACTGCTTACATTTCCATCAAGTACAGAAGGTTTTACAGCTGATAACTCTACAGAGGCACATATGCTATATGGAATGGACAGGCATCCCAGCAAAGCAATGGTCCAGTATTCCGCCATGGTCAGCTCTGAAGCTGGACAGTTTACTTAGATGGCTCCGCTTCTGATTTCCGTACCACACCCCAATGGGATTTACTACTGTAACTGCCAAGCAGAAGCTCATTCAGAAAATCAATGCGCTTGGAGTTAAAGTGCTCTGAGGCCACATGGATGGCAATAATCTGCTCCTGGAAAGAAGTCCTTAATGGGTTTTTAAAAAGAGAATATCTTGGTTTTCTAGTTGTCACATTTCAATAATTTCTTCATTGATTTGTTTCAGTTTTCCATAATGACAATTCAGTTTCAATTATTGTGCTTAAGCTTGAAAATTATAGACAAAATATAAAAAAGTGTACTTCCTGCATTACACTTTATGCTAACTAACAGACATACTGTTTTGTGCAGCACACATGCAGTATGTGCATTATGTAAGAATACTGATCACACCACAAAAAAATACCAGGCTTCATATTTTCACTCAGCAAAAAATATGCAGTTGCAACAGAATGGAAGACATGATTAGACATTATAAAAATGAATACTTTTTAAAATGACTAACAACACATGAAATGATAGCCATCCCCAATGTTGAAATGAGTGGAATATATCAATAGGGCATTCTAATAAGAAAATAACATCACAGCAAAGTTGATATGACATACAAAAGTATCAAACAAACGGACACAAATAAAACCAAAGCCGCTCATCTGGGCCGAGCTAATTCAAGTTTTACACTCCTGTCTCAGAGGATTTTGCCCACTAAATTCCAAACCTTTCTCTGTTTTCAATGATATCCCTTCCTACCATCGGTTAAGCCTTGGGCTCTTACTACACACTAGACTCCAGATTCAATAAGGGGCTATCTGTAAAGGATCTACTTGAAGACACCTTGGAGATAACTTCAGAAATAACCTCTGAAATCTATGGGGCAGCCCTCCTCCTTTCATCATCTGTTGTCACCCGCTGTCCTTTCTCTATTTCAGTAGTCCAGAATTGTTTAATTCAGGGGCTTAGTTGACTGATCCCTAGCAAAATGCTTTCTATTTCTAAGATTGTTCAGCCCTTCTAACCCCTAGGTTTACTGCCTTTTAACATCCTGGAGGATCAAAGCATTTTGTATGGAATATAGAACATAACACACATATGTGTGGTGCCCTCCTGCTAGTGGTAATGATTGAACATTAGCACATTAGGACATCAGAAAAATGTAAATAAGAACGGGCTATTCAGCCCAACAAAGCTCGCCAGTACCATCCACTTAATTCCGCCGAAACAACATGAAGTCTAGTTTTGGAGATCCCTAAAGTTCTCTGGTTCTCTGTGTGAAAAAAAAATATCCATAACAAGTTTCCAATTTTGTCCCCGTGTCCTTGATGAACTCATTTTAAAGTAACAGTCTCGATCCACTGTACTAATTCCTTTCATAATTTTGAACTGTTCAATCATGTCGCCTCTTAATTACCTTTTGCTTAAACTATAAAGGCTCAGCTTTTTTTAATCTTTCCTCATAATTCATCCTCTGAGGTCCTGGAATCAGCCTAGTCGCTCTTCTCTGGACTTTTTTATAGCACTGCTATGTTCTTTCTGTAGCCTGGAGACCAACACTACACACAGTACTCCAGATGAAGCCTCACCAGTGCATTATAAAGCTTGGACTTGCACTGTACACACCAGGGCACTATATTATCTAACATTCTGCTAGCCTTCTTAATTTTTTTCTAAACACTGTCTGCAAGTAACGAGTCTCACAATGACTCCTAAATCCTTGTTATAAGGTATACTTTCATTTTTAAGACTTCTTATTGTTTATTCTCTGTAATGAATCAACAGCTTTCTAAATTATCTGCCAATCCACCTAACTTGGTATCATCTGCAAACTTAACCAGATGGTTATTTTTATTCCTATCCAAATCATTTATATTGTGACCGCTGCCACAGAGGCTCTTCAGAACTCCCTCTTAAACAGTATTTCAATGGGAAACAAACACACTCTTTGTGGGATCAGCTGCTGGCTTGCTGCGTGACATGCTCCAAACGCGGGGCTTCAAAGACCGAGCTGTGGCTATCCTAAGGTCTCACTCTCCTGTCCTTTCCTCTTCCAGACTCCCTCTGCTCCGGTCACTGTTTCTGAGCTGCTGTACCCCCTTGAAGAGGAAGACTTTGTATTCTTTTGACGAGGAGTCGGGGCCGAAGCGTCACATTTGACAGCTGTTCCATGTGTGGCCGGACCGCTTCTAAAAGGGTATAAAAGGGTCTTGTGTTTGTATCTGCCAGAACTGCAATAAAGCTTCTTCTCCTTGGAAACCCTTCTGTGCTCTCCTGTGCAACTTTGTGACCCAAGCTTGACAGTCTATATTAAAAATAGCAGCTAGGACCTAGAACTAGCCACTCTTAACATCAGTCAAATCTGAAATGGTTTCTCACACTGTCTGCTTCCTGTGTCTCAGCCAATTTTGCACCCATCTACACACTACATCCTGATCTCCCACTTTTTTTAGTTTGATGCGCAACCTCTCATGTTGCACCTTATCAAATTCCTTCTGATAATCAAGATAAATAATATTGCATGCACCACTTTGATCATACCCTTTTTGCTTAAATTTGCATAAATTTCCAGCATATTCATAAAATTCCACCTCACTCATCTGAACCCATGCTGACTGTTCAGTAACATTCCTGTTCTTCCAATCGTTTCCTTAGGAATTCCTTCCATTACTTTACCTGTGATGCACATTAAGCTTACTGGCCTTTAATTACTTGGATCTGCCCAATTACCCTTTTTATTTAGCAGGATAGTACTTGCCATTTTCCAAGTCCTTTGGAATTTTTAAGTTTATAGTGACATCCTAAAATATGTGTCAAGGGTTTATATATGTATTTGCTAACCTGCTTAAGAACTTGAGGTTAAATTTTGTCTAATTCTGATGATATTTTGGATTTGAGCCTATTTAGTCTAAGCAGTACCTCGCTCTCTACAAGTTCCAAATCACTCAGTACCTCCTTAGTAGCCCCTTTTGATTAAAAATACAAGTTTAGAGCATCAGCTATTTCACTGTCTGTATCTTTTAATTCCCCTTCACTATTCCTGATGCTCTTTGTCTCCTCCTTGACTGGTCTTTTACTACAAAAACAATGAAAGAATCTCTTTGAGACATGTTTCCCCATATGTGTTACATTTGTCTCTAACTGCCTTTTAGCTTCCCTATCCTTTTTAACGGTTGTCCTCGAGCTGTTTTACACCCTTTGATTCACATTAGAGTTATTAGTCTTACACACATTATGCAACTGTTTTTTTTCCTTTGGGGCATATTTTTTACCTCCTTACTTAACTACTGCAAAGTCTTTTTAATTTCTTACTAATTCCAATTTTAAGTATGTACCTGTCCTGCATAATATGTAATACATTTTAAACCTATTCCACTGCTGCTTGACTGTCTCCACACTTAAAAGCTTATCCCACTCTATCCTCCTTAGACTTTGCTGCATTTTTTCAAAATTTACCCTACCAAAATTTAACTAAACAGTTTTAATTTTGCATCCTCACTCTCCCAAAGCACTGAGAAATGTTTTATATTATGGTTTCTTGACCCTAGTGGTTCAATCACCTCTACACCCTCAATTTTATCCTGATTATTACAAAAAACTAAATCTAGACAGGCCCCATGTTGGTGCTTTAACATATGTGTTAAAAATTGTTGCTGATTACTTCTAAATACTTCTGCTCCTGTACTCCATTATTTGCAAAGTTAGTCCAGTTAATATCTGGGTACTTAAAGTCTCCCATGACTTTAATATCCCAATGTGAACTTGCCTTTATAATATTACTAAACAGATAAATTACTTTACTGTATAACACACTCCTAAAATAAGGCCTCTTTCCCTAATGCTTTCCAGACAAATCCAGATGTCCTGACTAAGATGGGGCTCATCAAGCAACTGAAGAAGACGTGTGTTTAAAGTCTGTTTAACATATAATTACAACCCCCCCCCCCCCTTCTTTTTTGTCCTGGGTATAATTCCTAAAAAATGTATAACCATCTGTTATATTCATTCCCATGTTTACTATTTAGCCAGGTTTCTGTTATTGCTATAATACCATAATTATGTTCAGCTACTACAACTCCAAAATCACTTAAATTATTTTTATACTTCTAGCATCAAATAATTTTAATGTGTTACATATTTTAATTTTTCACTCACTATGCAAACTATTTGAAAACATGCATAAAGATGTGGTCTGGTCAGTCAGTGGTTAATGTTAGATTCAATATCCATCTCCACAGAGTCAATGTTGCGTTGGAGTTCGGATGGTCTAGTTATGTTCTCTTCCTCAAATTCTACCATATCCCAAATGAATGATGGGTTCTGTACAATTATGAAAGCTATAGGTGCAGTGATGTGTAGTATTAATAGCAACTTGGACATAGTTTATTAAGGATCATATCTCCAGTAGGGACTCTTCAGTCAGCTTCTATTATAACAAATAAATAGATGGATTTAGATACTCAGTAATTTTTCCTGAACACTGTTTATCCCAAGCAGATGCTGCAAAAAGAGGCATATCTAGCATGTACATTTAACGTCTCTGTTCTACAGTCATTATCAGTATCATGGACATAAGCAACTATTTAAAATGCAGTAACAACACCTGGACAATGTTTATTTTAAACTTCAAGATCAGTTTATTTATGAAACATGTAGTTGATGTGTTGTCAATGCTGACTAACCTTTTTCAGTTCTTTTGCTTTTTGCCATTTTATCAAACAACCTGACCCATCCATTGAGTAGCCCATTATCCAAAGTCACCTGTCCAAGTCCGAGTTATGGAAAACTGAAGCCTACCTCAGCATCACCAAGAGGAAAGCTTGAACCACCACTGGACAGGGAACCAGACCATCACAGGGCACTCCAATACACACAGCCAGGTTCACTCATACTGCTGCCTGTTTAGAGTTAACAGTGGCCAATAAACTAGACTGTCTTTGGGAATGAGGTGGAAAATCCAAAGTAGCCAAGAAGAAACCTAAGCATGGAGAAAGTGCAATCTTCACAAGACTCTGTTCTCAGGAATCAACCTTTTGAAAAGCCAGTCTATCCAAATATACGCTTCAGAAAATGCATTCAACTCTAGTGTTAGTGTGAAATTTTAATCTATTGTTTTAGTACCCAACCTAAAACTCGTAATTTAATTACAGAAAGACCAATGAAGGATATTGCCTCACCTCCATATTGGCTAGCACAGAAACTCCCATCAGTATAATTACAGCTTTACAAATTTCTTCACACAGTTTTACTGTTAGTATCGGTTGAATTTGTTCTTGATATAATATTCAATTTCTTGAAAAAGAAAATATAACTGAAAACTTCCTGTGTTATCATCCTTTGCAAGTAATGATTTTTTTTCACAGTATGTAGAAAAATGCTTCTTTATAAACTAGAGATGGAGTTTCAAATTGACAACAATCACCTACGTCTGTGATAAACGAGACGGCTGGAGGATTTGGTATTGTGAGATGAACCTTCGCCTAAATCTCAGGGTACTTCCATTATGTACAAGGGTTTTGTAAAGGATCCTTCTGTACTTCTTTATATCCAGAGACACACAGACATGGGAAGAGTATCCTTCTAATCACAGCACTTGCCTTTGGGGTTTCCAATAGTTTCAGTACACAGCATATCTTAGGTAACATTACGCTTATTAAGAGAAGTATCTAAATAATGAAGCAGCCCCTGCAGTTCTGCAGTTTGCCAGAGGATGGTAGCATTACTAAATAAATGACCTGTTGAACTAACGGTTCAATAAAAAACAGTGACTTCCACTTAATCAATGCATACTTTAAAGACAATAATACAAATTTGGTTTTCTGTATAACATATTGAAAGAAACAATTTGGTTGAACAATAAGGCAGCACATTTAAATTATTGTTGATTTAGTGCTTACAGATATAACATTTAGGTGTACAGTAATGTGATGTAATACAAGTGCAGTGTCTCAGACATCCCTCAGGAGATCCAGAATGAATCTTTAAAGAGAATGATCTTTTATTTATTTATTTATTTATTTGTGCAGTGTGATGACCTATCATCTCTAAGGTCGTTATGTCATCTTAATAAATCGTAAGTGCAAATGATTGCTTTATATACATAAATTACATTTCAAAAAGTTAATTTTGAATTTGTATCCAAATTCACTTGCAATAATCATAAATACTTTACTAAGCACACCACTACATTATGTAAATTATAAAACATCACAGGTTTTATTTAACAGGCATTTAGTTAATTAATACTCAAAGCTGAATCTCATCAAGTGTGACATGTTGTGCAAATTATATTTTTTAAATGTTAATGCTGCAATGGGCTGGTGATCTGTCCAAGCATTGCTCCTGCCTTGCACCCGATGCTTGCTGGGAGAGGCTCCAGATTCACTGCGACCCTGGTCTGCATAAGCGGGATTAGAAAATGAATGGATTTCTATTGCTCTGAACTGTTTTGTTTAGCATTGCAATTCTAAATATACATCTCTCCGGTCCTGGAAATATTTGTGCAGTTTTATGTTTGCCCTCCTCAAGTTCCCTTACAGTGGGGCATTCCCAATGTACATTTGCCAGTACAAACAGTGTCCATTAGAGTTGCACACTTTGTTTAACATCGAGTCCACCCTGCCTAGTTAAGCTTTTGGTAACATAGTCAGTGAGATAAGTAAATGAATACTTATACTTATATATTGCTTTCTTAATTTAATATCAGTTATTATACTATTTTTTTAGATATTTGTGTGTCATTTTTCACACTCCACTCAGAACCATGAGCCACTGTCACTAACGGTGTTGTACTGCATCACATGCTATTGACTTATTTGTTTTTTTGTTTTGTAGTTTCACATCTGCTCTGTGTTAAACAAGTTGGAGATGTGTACGTGTCAAGTCGTTTCCGAACCTGCTAATTTGATAAAGAAAGGAGTTTATTTGTCTGAATTATCCATTCCATCTCAAAGCACAGATCAGAACATATGCCTGCATACATTTAAATTAAGAAAAACTCCACCTCGTCCTGGACAAGCAACATGAAGCCAGACCTGTTCATGATAGTCACTGGCATAATAAACACCCAGAAAAAGCCTTACAAGGGCATAGTGTGCAAAGTTCAGACATTCACTGTGACTCTCTCAAAAAGAAACAGCAGGGCATTAGCTTTTGTCCTGCTCATTATTTAAACAACAACATTTCATAAACTTTTTATTGCATACAAATATGATATTTCCTCTCTTAACAAAATGTTAAATAATTAAATCATTAAACATTTTTAATTTCTAAAATAGAAACTATGTAGGAATATGAATTTCTGTTTTACATAAACAGGTTTGTTGAAATTAGAATAGAGTCTAATTTTTCTGATTTAGGCAATGCTTATTATTTTTAAATGATTGTGGATATATTTTATTTTTTAAAGCATTGTGACTCATGAATCATGAATTCTGGCTGTGGTCATGGCTGGGGTACACAACTGATGATGTGTCATGTTGGTGTAAGCAACACTAAATGGTCATCATCAATGCAATCCCAATAAAGAAGACATCTTCAACTCCACTCAAGGCAAATGCTATTCTGAATCATCAGGGATTGTAACAATTGAACTGATAAGTGTATCAACATGACGATTTCAAAGGGGAAGGTTCAAAATCCTAGGGAGAACAACAATTACTTTGGAAATGTGTACTCAATGTTATTTGTTCTAAACTACATGCAAGAAATTGTTTTTGAGGCCATGGTTTGTATCTGTAAAGTTACCTGGTTATATGCAAAACTGAGGAATTATCAAAAAGATACTGTGGCAGCCAACTATGACTTTCAATATAACAAATTATGTTAAAACTTGCAAAAAAATGTTTGAGAGTTAAGTCCACAAATTGCTTAACTGCTACGTTACTGTAGATTCTGCATATTCCAGATAAACTTTCTCAAAATATATTGCTTAATCTGCCCTCTTCACACAGTTCTTGTAGCTGTGGATCTTTTTTCAGTGTCAGCTTATTTCATAATACTTAAGAAGCTTTCGCATGCTTGTGTTTTATCAAAGATCTTTACTTCTGAGACTAACTGCATTTTCTTCACCTCGTCAATTGTTCCTACCAAGGCCCATAATTTGTCAAAGGTTTTGACCCAAATTTGGAATTAAATTGAATTTGACCTCTGGGTATAATCCTGAAGCCAATAATTAAACAGAGAGAGTAAATCAGAAATATACAGAAGTGAATTTGAGTTTAGCTGGAAAGACATTCTTCTAGTCAGCTAATAATTCACTAAATATTCCGAAATCTGGTTTGTTCACCATTCAAATGGTTTCTACCACACCAGCCACAGCTTCCAGGTTTTGAATCATCTTAAGAAATTCAGTTATGACTGAGTTAGAGTAAATAGGAATTATCTGTATTTTGAAGGAGAATACTTCACTGATCACTTATGAAAGGAACACCCACCCACAATATAAAACGGTGCAAAAGGTATGGCTCACTACATGACATCTCAGATTAAGGGTCCTTTTGTAAATGCATTCCCTACATGCATCGATCCTTTTAAAATCATAAAACAAATAGATCCTGTTGCTTATGCACTGGCACTTCCAGTTCATTCATCAGTTCAGGTTTCTTCTTTGAAATCAGTCTTTTTAAATGTATGTTTCGCTCTTTTCCAAACACTTCACTTTGTTTTGGTGGATGATGAACCTGAATGTGGAATTCATAACAATTTAGATTAACTTCACATTGGGTCTGAAATCCAGTATCTCATTTATTGGCATGGTTTTGGACCTGAAGAGAATTCCAACTAAGTTAGAATTACCATTTCAATTGTCCCTAGTGTATGTGTGTGGTGTGTATTTGTGTATGAGTGTGTTCACCCTGTCTTTGACTAGAGCCCTCTCTGGGGATTGTGTCCTCTCCCAGGAGGTTAAGCTCCAGTTCAGTAGCAATCCTGCTCTTGTAATTGGATAGTCGCATTTTGAGTCAGCATCTTAGAAGTGGAGATATGTCAGGATGCATTTGATTTGGATTAGCTTTATTAAATTGATTGATTTTTTTAAAGAGGAATGACCCTAAAAGAAAAATCAAGTGTATAAAACTAAATAAATTTCAGCATAATTATGGTTTTGACCTTCAGTCATTCTTAGAAATTACAAGTTTGTCTTGTTTCTGAAATCTGGTTGCCTGTCTCTTTCATATTTTATGTGTCAATCATTGCCTGGCTTAACTTGATCTTCTAAAAACCTTCTTAAAACTCTTACCACTCTAAAATCTATAAAAACATGGACATTGACACACATAGATTAACATACACAGGTTTGGTCCGCAATAGAAAAAAAATCCTGCAGTACTTCTTTATATTCTTTGCTTTGTTCCCCAATAAGTACATGTCATCACAAATATACTAACAACTCAATTGTGCTTCACTCACTCAGAATATGGAACCAATGTAGGAAGCATTTTAAGACAGAGAAGCTTTTATCTGTGGCACCTCTGCACAAGAACCGCCTTTTTCCACCCTGTCAGACTTACACATTTTTTAATGTCTGGAAAACATTCTGGATTAAATCACTTAGAGATCTGTACATAGACATCATCTTTGCATCCAACGAACAATTACATTCCAAATGTAACTTTCCAGCAACCCATTTCTTTCACTACCTTCAAATCAGAAACTTTGTTAAACAAAACCTGCCCAATTTTCCTCACCTCCCACCTACCTCTATGCCGGAAAATATATTGATCGGTCTTGAAGACTCAGACAGCATTTCTGCAATATATAAAACCATTTTTCAGTCCCTCCCTTTCAAAGATCCAAGAGGAGAGTGGGAAAAGTATCTCTCATTCAACATCAAGAAAAGAAGTGGAAGGTAGCAATGCACAGAATTCACTCGAGCTCCATATGCGCAAAGCATAGAATTATTCAACTAAAAATTATATATCGAGCACATCTGTCTCACTGAAAATTGTCCAAAATGTTTCCAGGGCAAGATCCAACCTGCGAACACTGCAATCAAGTTCCAGCCTCACTGGGTCACATGTTTTGGGCCTGCACCAAATGAACATTATTCTGGACCAAACTTTTTAAGTGCCTTTCAGACAGCCTTGGTGTCACAATCCCTCCTAATCCCCTAACAGCTATGTTTGGCGGACTCCCAGATGGGCTTAAAGTGGAGAAGGACAAACAAACTGTGATTGCCTTCACTTCACTATTAGCATGTAGACTTATCTTGCTCAACTGGAAGAATCCTAACTCTCCTCTGTTATGTCAGTGGGTAACTGATGTCACATACTGTTTGAAACTGGAAAAAATCAAATTCTCACTTAAAGGATCCGTGGAAAACTTTTTCAAAACCTGGCAGGATCTGATCAATAATATTTTAGAATAAGCATTTTAATTGAGGAAGTAGATTCTGTCCCCTCTTTTTTATTTTATTTATTTTTATTCATTTATCAATGTATCTATTTACTTATTTTTTACTAGTTTAAAGTTTTACTCGTCCTGCGGTGGGTTGGCACCCTACCCGGGATTGTTTCCTGCCTTGTGCCCTGTGTTGGCTGGGATTGGCTCCAGCAGACCCCCGTAACCCTGTGTTCGGATTCAGCGGGTTGGAAAATGGATGGATGGAAGTTTTACTCTCTTGGCCTAGCTCTCTTTCTCATGGGTGGGTGTTGATTTGTTTCAAACCTAGCTTTGTAAAACTTGACTTGTTTGTATGGAATGTTATTTGATTTTAATAAAATCAATAAAATGCAAAAAAAAAAAAAACTTGCCACTCATTCAAAGAATGATGGGTTCCTTCATTGACTGTATGTGTATAAAATTGTAAGGGTTGTCTGTCTGTCACGCATCACAATTCACAGTTTGTGCCATGATGGCTTATGGTGGTCCTGAAATTTGGCCTTAAGTCCTTCTCAATGGCCATCAAAGAACCATTGGCTTGCATACACTGACAAGAAATACATGAGCAAGCACTCGACAAACCAGACACAAAAACTACAAAAACACCACATGTCTGCACGCAAGCACAGAACAGATGTGCCTGCATGTCAACAACTCTATGAAACACATTGCACAAGCTGATTCAGGAATTACATGCCAAACTACACCCACAACCACCACTGACAGTGAAGCACATTCCACATGGTAATAACACACACATCGTCTGCTGCAGACAGAATGCAGCAACCAACACAAATTTGCACTCTACTCACTAGACTAAGTCATGCACACCATTTGAACCTGAAAAACAACACAACGCATGACCTCTTCTCTGAGTTGTCCATAACGAAATAGCAAAACACTGCTACAAATACCAACTTGAAATCCATTCATCCATCCATTTTCCAACCTGCTGAATCCAAACACAGGGTCACGGGGGTCTGCTGGAGCCAATCCCAGCCAACACAGGGCACAAGGCAGGAACCAATCCCGGGCAAGGTGCCAACCCACCGCAGAACTTGAAATCACAGCCTGAATATACACCGGAAACTCAAGGATAAACAATTTACAATACATACACAAAATCACCAGCTCCATATGTTTTACCTCCATGATGTGCAGACATAATAAGTTGAGATCAAAGAAAAAAAACACCACACAGAGATGCCTGAAAGCTTCAATAACTTATCACGTACATACGTGTTTAGATGAAATGCTTAGTCAAGCACGTTCAAAGACTGAAGATACAAACATCTCTCATCATTTTCTTACAGAAGTACATGCAAACAGCCTTTATGCCCAAGTCTTTATGTACAAATACAATTCAAGTTTATGTTAAAGAAAACCTACAAACAGAGACAAACATCATACTGGTTCAAGAGGTTAAAACATTCTTCCTCACCATACAAACGAGCTTCCAAGTGGGGTAGCTCCTAAATCAAATGTTACAGTGAGGGTGTTTCCATGTGCTTTAATAACCCAATTATTTTCAGAAATGCGATATCAAAAATGACTTGTACACCCTTATTCCAGTTAGACAAACCCGGATATCTCACATTTCTCTGAGATTTAAACCCTTAACTGGGTTACACGTAAAGGTTTCTTACTTTGCCATGTCTGTCGTACTCTGTTAATGGACCTCATTATTCCTTCTTGAAATTATCAGTCCCTGTTTTTCAGAAATTGCTAAATTTATGTTGGTGAGCTGAACATACAGTGCTTAATCTCAGGAGTGGTGTTGGGGGGTAACGAGTTAAAAGTAATATGCATTATGTAGTTCAATTACTTTTCAAAGTAACAAGTAATAATAATAATTCATTATATTTTTATAGTGTGTTTACTCCCTACTCAAAGTACTACCACACAGGAACAACCTGAGACGCAAACCCATAATCTCCATATTGCGTTTCAGTAGCACATAACTTAATTCGAAACTTATAAGTAAAAGTATCTACTGTATGTTATTATTATCCCAGCAACACTGGATGTAAGGCGAGATGCAAATGTGCCAGTATAGCACTCCTTTGCAAACTTCAATCGTGCAGCCAATCAGAAACGAGTGTCAGTCAGTCAGTCATTGTCCAACCTGCTATATCCTAACACAGGGTCACGAGGGTCTTCTGGAGACAATCCCAGCTAGCACAGGACTCAAAGCAGAAACATATCCTGGGCAGGGTGTGCAGTGTACAATCCGGTAACAGAAACAGATTGATAAAGTGTCAGTTTACTTATAAACCAGCTATTTACTACTGATATGTTCAAACAGTGTGATCAGATGACATAATGGCCAATGTTCATACCGTGATTCTTCTGGGGCTCGGGTCAGGGGTATAAAAAGGGGATGGATATTATTTACTTCATGACACTAGAAGGACTAAATGTAATTATAAAGCATAAGAAAATGATGTGTCAGGTTAATTTCATGAAGGTTCATACGAGAGCTTAGGATTTAATAACAAATGCTGTCCAGTCCAATGTGTAGTGTTTCATACAAAGAAGAAAAATGAATGCACTGTTGGTAATGCCTTACATTTTATTATAAGTAACTTTAATAATGAATTTAATTACTTTTTTTCTAAGCAATGAGTAATATAACTAAGTTACTTCTAAAAGTATTGAATCCCCCAGTACACGGTGCTTATGTGTTCATGAATCATAATCAAGTTAATCATTATATTGGTGGACTTCACCCCTGTCAACTTCCTTTTATTTGAGGACCGGAAATCCATGTGTTTCACAAGTCTGCATAATTAGAATGCCAGGGTTTGCAATAAATCTTGCAAAAAAACACTGTGGCAAAAATATTAATTTGAAATATATACATCAGTTAGTAAAATTGAAATAATTTAAATTATGTAAGAGGCAAATCTTGTAAGTTAATGTTAATGGTAAACTTGAGTAAGTGTTTGCTTTATTTGAATAGAATTTAATTTTCACATAGCTGCAAAGATAATGGAAGAATCGGTTTTATCGCTTATAAGCTATCATGTTAATGGAATACTATACTCTTAATGGTCTGCTATATTTCTAGTGTGATAACTGAGTGATCTCAGATTTTTAGACAGTTAGAAACACGAGCTGTTAGATAGGGAAGACATGAAGATATCGAGGCATATCGTTTTCTAACCATATGTCAAAACATATCTTGGTGTATGTGGTAACATATAGAAACTTAAAGAAATGTAACAAAGCCGTAAACAGAAACATCATAGACAAGAAGTATTTCATTTTTTTATGTGCATTATCATTTTTTCCTTGATTTTTTTGGGTGGACTGTTCACTAGTACTTTTTAAATGAAGATACTTGGATGGTGGAATTTTTTATAGACGTGTCACACTTAATCCTTGCCCCTTTCGAGTAACAGAATTTGGAACTATTTTAGAAACCCTCGACAAATGCATTTACATATTGGATGTCCTAACGAAAATAACCTTTTGGTTTAGTGTGCCAGTGTAAAGAAAGAGGAAATGGTGTTATTGCAATTTTTTGAAAAAAGCTAAAGGGAAGCATTGTAGATAATGCAAGAAAAATACCTACAGAAGCCAAGGGAAAATGTCCAGTTTCAGATCAGTTTTTCAGTGCTAACAAATATTTTAAGCCCCATGTTTTAGAAATGAATGTGAGAATGCCTAGCTTGCAGTCTGACGAATTGTCAACTTATTTTACTTTGTTAACCTAACAACGTCAGTTGCCAGGAATTTGATTCGGTGAAGCTGATACATAATAAATAAACATCAATAGAAATACAGAATATTTGGACAATAGTAATTATAATTCCTCAACATTCATCAAATAACTAATACACATTAATAAAAGGATAAGTGAATTTGTGTCTCTCTGTGTGTCTGCCTGGTTGCTATGTCTGTCATTCTAACAGATGGTGTACAAAAATGACACTACTTTTATGCATTCCCATACCAAATGGCATATAACAGAGACTTACACATTACATGGTACACTACAAACATTTACGCTGAGGTCTATCTTAATAACTTAGACTTCAACCTGTCTTAGATGGGTAGCACAGCTAGTTTATTATAAAAACACTTAGATATTCTTATCAGGTCATTGTATAAGACTCTTAAGGTCAAGGAGCTTAATTGCATATGCTTCACAGATTTGTGGTAAATACAATGAGTAATATAATAGCCTAAGCCATAGATAAATTGATTGATACAGGAAATTTGGCTTTTTGCAGAAGCTCTTTAAATAAATGAATATACAAATGATAGATAAATAAATGTATACACACACACTATATTCTAAACACACACTAGAATGACTAAAAAAGAAGGAACTTTAAAAAGAAAGAAAAGTTCTGACTGTCCCAGTGAGGCATTATGCAGGCGTATTGCTGTTGGTATAAGGAGGCCCAGCAGCATTTCCTGACCCACTTCTGGCTGAGAGGTCTGTCAGAGAGATGATATGCGTCATCGTTCTTAATGGCACTCAGTTTTGCTTTAATTCTCTACTTGGTTTCTACCTCAAGGGGGTTTCGAGTGAATCCTATAACTGAGCTTGCCCTTTTAATTAGATTGTTGATTTGGTAGGCCTCTGTTGAAGTGACCAGCCCAGCACACCACAGCCAAGAAAATTGCACTGGCCACCACAAAGTTGTAGAAGATGTGAAGAATGTCACGTCCCACATTAAAGGAACACAGACTCCAGAGGAAAAAAAACATATAGTCCAGGACCAGCCTCTCAAAGGTCTTCATGATGTGAGGTGTAAGTGCCACTGGTCTGTGTTCATTGTGTGAGGAAGTGCCTGCCTTCTTTGGAAAAGGAACAATGCAGGATGTTTTCCAGAGCAGTGACACTTTCTGGAGCCTTAGGGACAGACTGAACAGGTGACAGAGGACACCACAAAGTTGGTCAGCACAAGCCTTAAGAACTTAAGGACTGACTCCATCTGGTCCTGCAACTTTTCTGTTTCCTGAGTTGTCTCTTTTCTTGGTCTTCAGTGATTGACAATTGTTGATGTAGTAGGGATGACGTGGAAAGACTAGTCATTGGAAGAAGGTGGCCGTGAGTGGGAATTTCTCGTAAAAAATTTTACAATTATAATATACTAAAAATATATTATGAAAAGAAAGTGACCAGAGGTTGGGCAGGGAGAGACAAGTCATAAACAATAATAATGATGTTATGTTTACTGCTACAAAAGTAGAGAAAATCCATAGTGGGAAGAAGGCAACTAAAACTGTACCCACCACTTTCTCTCTCACCACTTTCATTAACAAAACATCAAGTATACTAATGTCAGTAGAGAGACACAATCTGCTTGTGGACAACAAGAGAAATATTCACAGATGCAGTTAACCACAAGACCTCAGCAAATAATATTTGAAAAGAGTGTCTCAGTGGAATCCTTGTAATAATAATGGAAGACAGTCAATATTTCTTAAACCACGTATCCATTTAAAACAAAGATGGTAGAACCAACCACATTTTTCCATTACAGAGATGTCTGGAGCTGCATCTTATTCCAATGCCAGCTCAAATGCAGAAATCATGGCTGGACAAGGACAACAACATTTAAAGATGATAAGTTCACAGTTTAGAGTCAACGATTACTGTAAAACATGGGCCATTGGGAAGCGGGAAGGAAAAGTGTGTTTGGAAAAAGCCCATATGAACATTAAGAAAATGTGCAAACTCCAGAGGATGAGGGAGTATGTCAGTAACTGATGTTTAGCCTAATGGTAGATACTCATACGTACTGTAAATGCAAAACATTTAAATAAGGTAAAAAAATGACAGGAAGTTTGAGATGGGGGAACAATGAGCATATAGAGTATGCTGAAATATGATAAGGAGGAAGAGCTTATTTTACAATATCTGTGTAAAGCAGATTATTTGCAAATCATTCTACACCCCAGATAAGAATTATGGTGACATCAAAACCACAGGATGCAAAATGCTGAATGTGTAACATAGCATTGTCATAACTTCCTAATTCATTTTAGGGTCACGGATGACCAAATCATATGCTAGCCGTACTAGATGTAAAAAGAGACTAACTCTGAATGGCTACCAGTCCATCATAGGCCACACACACGACCATTTTACAGGAACAACTGTGGGGATATAGCAGGAAAACTGAATTTAATCCATTTTGTGAATAAGGCTGTAACATAACAAAATGTGGAAAAAGTGATGCGCTGTGAATACTTTCCGGATGCACTGTATCAACTCCGGCACACTAAATTGACCAAACTTTCATTAATGTAAGAATTTTGACAATAATATATGACCTACAGTGAAATAACACTGCTTTGTGTCCTTCCTCATTAGGATTCTTATCTGATAAGAGTGATAAACTATTCTAAATAATCCAATCCTAACAATTCTAGTGTTATTTTTGTAATGGTCTACCAGCTTCTTCCATTTATGATTAGTTTATGTGTCATCCGGTTAGTGAAATATTTCTTTATTTCTTATTGGTGTAAAATAGGCTGATCTTATTAATAATGAAAAGTAAAAAGGGGAACATGATTTAAAAATAACTTATAAAATATAGTACTGATATGAGTGATGAAGTCTACATCAGTACTAGAGCAGTTCCTGTTGTTAGTACTCTTGTGAGCCTTTTAAACAACAGACACAGTTGCAAGTAAGTTCTGTAAAATATTCTGAAAGGTTTGAATATTTGGTAACACATGATGTTGCCCTCCAGCTTCAAGGTTCAATTGTGAGCCAAATGACTTTCTCTGTGGGGTGTGTGTCTCCTCTTTGTGTTCAGATGAATTTGTTTTCCTCCCAAATTTTAAAGACATGTATTAGATTCATTGGTGATGTTAGGTTGGCGTCTAAGGATATGTGTACCGTATGGTGTGAGAAGAAGAATTCATTGATTCATGTTAATCAATCCTTTTATAAATTAATAGTGTTGTCTTTGACAATACCAGTAATTAAATAAAAAAAAAAATAGTAATACACCCTCCCTGGTATACCTAATTAATGTAGAGTGTGAGTGTTTTATCCCTGACCCAAGGATCTCAGTTTCGTCTTCCAGCCAGGACACCAGAAATGTGAAGAGATCTGTACACTTTAAGAACGTCCATCCATCCATTTTCCAACCCGCTGAATCCGAACACAGGGTCACTGGTTCATAAATCAGTGATAGTCTATACAAATAATGTTCACTTTCTCTGTTGTGGTCCGGTTGTGGTGATGGTCTCTTTTTCAACAAGTAACACAGACATTCTTGCTTTGATAATCCAAATTATACAATTTATTTATAAAATAAGGATAACAGAAGAAGATATATGCAAGTATATATAGATATAAATAGGTATAGATATATATAGATGAAGGGGCGCCACAGTGGCGCAGTGGGTAGCGCTGCTGCCTTGCAGTTGGGAGACCTGGGGACCTGGGTTCGCTTCCCGGGTCCTCCCTGCGTGGAGTTTGCGTGTTCTTCCCGTGTCTGCGTGGGTTTCCTCCGGGCGTTACGGTTTCCTCCCACAGTCCAAAGACATTCAGGTTAGGTGGATTGGCAATTCTAAATTGGCCCTAGTGTGTGCTGGGTGTGTTTGTGTGTGTCCTGCAGTGGGTTGGCACCCTGCCCAGGATTGGTTCCTGTGTTGGCTGGGATTGGCTCCAGCAGACCCCCGTGACCCTGTGTTCGGATTCAGCGGGTTGGAAAATGGATGGATGGATAGATGAAGGATAATAACAAACAATACCAAGTTTAGTTCAAGCTTTTCTCTCCTACAAAAAAAAGGCATATAACTTATGAATTCTGATCTTTCAATCCATATGGTCAGGATAGGTACGTTCTTTATCTAGTTATTCAGCATCTGACTTAGTAGTCTATGTGCACATGTGTGCACGATGCTGCTCTGAACTTTCACACTGGATTTCTGAAGAAACTTATACCAGCTAAAGACTTATCACAAGGTTATCACATTTCAGTTAAAATGATAACAATGCCATAACACTAGCTTTATCCTAACTACTAAGTTACAATTAACAGCTCTCGGAATTAAAGTAGGTGTACATGGGTTTTGGTGTTGTTGCTCCATTCCTGGTAGGCTTTCTCTTGCTTACATGGAACGATTTTCAATGCATTTTTCTTCCTTTCTCCAGGAGTTTGTCTCCTTCTTATCCGTGGTGTCACCTTCTGGTTGTGGGTGGTAGTGCTGTTTTCTCTTTGAGTGTCTGTGTCCAAGTCTGCTAGCAAAGTTTATGTCTGCTGGAGTGTTGGAGATCAGTCAGCTCCCATCTTTAGCAAGATGAATGTGTGGCTTTACATATGATCTGTTTCTGTTTGTGCAGTTGCTTTTCTTTAGCGAGGTTTGAACTAATTGCTTAATTCAGACAAGTCTTGTGTTTTACTCATCCGAGCACCAGGTTGCTCTTTGGAGTAAAGAGAATTGCTCCAGCCTTTAATACAACTGCATCCTAAGTAATGGGGTTCCTGGTATATAGAGTAGAAGTTATGGCTAGGGTAAGAACAGTGAGCTTAATAGAAAGAGCACAGACCTAAGATGTGCAATGGTTTTTAAAGGAAGGAGTAGACATCTTACCATTGATTTCTTAGGTGCACATAAGCCCATCCTTTTGGTTGACTATTGAGGCAAAGCTTTGCCTATCAAGGTTGCAAATTGTTAATGCTTGTTCTTCAATGTTAAAATGCCAAATGTTTTAACTGGTACCATGAGAAGACATCTCTGAGTTGTCACTTGATCATTGATCATTTTATAGAATAAAGCCAAGAGGCTGTAGTCTAAAAAGACCCTGTGGAGATGATGGAATTAGTTTTAGCAAAGTGTTTCTTGCCAAAGTACGAGTTTGGCCCGAAGCCTTTTATGAGTATGTGTGTACACAAGTTATGGAATGACATCCCATTCTGGATTGTCTGCTAAATTTTGAGAAGCCGGTTCGGAATGCAGTCAATGAAGAAAATGGAAATAATGAATGAGCAAAAATACAAGAGACCATGCTCCTATTGCTCTCAGTAATACACAATAAATTGAAAAGCTGTTGGAGGAGTCACACCCATGAATACTGGGACAATTTAATGTCACTATTCAACATAACACTGGCAGATTGGTATTTGGAAAGAGAATTAAAAAACCAGAGAGAAGCCCACACAGATATGATGAGAACATGCAACTCCAAAGAGTGACCAGACCGGAAGCTTGCTGGAGCACCAAGGGAGGAGAAGTAACCACTGCATGGGATGTTATTTGTAAATAAAGGTGCCCACTTTTATATACTGTGATTTGTTCTACATTTAGAGGATACCAACTAATCATAAAATGCGGCACTCATTTCTTGTACATTCATCTACTGTATATATGTAAGCAAGACATTTGCTATGTTAGCTGGATATATGACATACAAGTAAGATGTCTACCATACAAATGAGACATTGCCACATACATTTGGCATTTTCTATTTTGAACAGTAAAAACATACACATTTGATAAAAGATAATTTTACATTGGTGTCCTCTATATATACAGTATGTGTGTGTGTGCATATATATATACAGTATATATACAGTATATATATATTAAATTTCAGTGCACCATTTGGTATCCTCTAACAGTACAAAAGAGATAACTGACAGTCTTAACCACTGTGCTACAGAACAACACCCTGTGCATTTAAACCTCTTCAATCTAGTCTTTTTATTTTCAGTTTTTATCTGTATTGATTTTATAAATGACTTTAGAATGGATTTTGATTTTTATTTGATATGCTTTACTAACCACTGAAGGGAAATTGTCTTTTTGCAGGACTTTTGGAGGTCAGAGTATAGGGTTAGGCTATATATGGCGCCCTGGAGCAATTTTCAGGTTTAGGGCCTTGCTCAAAGCCCTAGCGAAGTAGGATCCCTTCTGGCAGTAATGGGATGAATTACAAGTTAGCAGACCTGTCATGCTACATCTTATTTAAATCCCATCTAGAGAGCATGAAATCAGAAGATGTAATATGAAGCAGTCAATCAGTGATATTGGGGCATCCCAAGGCTTAGCAGAGCTTCAGCATTCTTAATTAAAGTCGATACATATCTGCCAAATTCGGAACAAGTTTGAACAGTTCCTCATAAAGTAAATTTGTTTTTTCTAATGTGGAGTACAAGAGGATGTTTTTCCCCAAAATGTCACGGAAGGTGGCATAGGATTAATCTAGTTGAGTAAGGTGAAGTGGCACACTAGGAGTGTGGAATTCACAATTAGAGTCTTGAACCAGCTACATTTCAGATAACTGGAGTCAGGAGAAATATATATGATGAACAATTGTGAGTTGAATTAAGCAATGTGTTACACAAATATCTACTATAGATACCGAGGGAAGGTTAGTACAGTTGACTGTGCTTCTTTAATCAAAGTCTCCAGCTTGCAGTCTCAGGGTTACTGATGACATGAAGCCAGTCCTGCAAACACCAGAAGATTATCTGATGTAATACAAACCCTGAGTGTAGATTGATGATCAAAAATGCAAATGCCTTCATTTAAAATTAAATCTACAACACAATAAAGTGTGCAGATAGTGAAGAGGTCTGAAAATCTTCTGAATCCACTGTGTTTCCTAAAATACTGTAATGTGAATGATCTATTTTCCTTACATGTCCTTTAAGTGGTAAAGTTGACCGGTCATTTCTCATGGCTGCAATTTTACATCTTCTGGAACATTTTTAAAACTGGTTTTCCTTGACCTGAGAAGTGCTGTGACTGTGTGACTTGCCCTATTTAACTGTGAAGGACAAGGGCTGAATTGTTACCCATTTGAACTTTTAAATGCCTTTTGAAAAAAAATGTTGCAGTTCCTAGTTGCCCACAAAAATGCCCATTAAGAACATGAAAATGATTACTTCATTATTTTGCTTCAGGAAATGAAGGTCAAAAAAGCCTGATTCATTTAAAAGGTTTGTGAACCAAAAACAAGAGCTCTGTCATGGGTTCATCGAATGAGCAGGTGGGACCATAAGGCAGCCGGCTTTCACAGCTGACTGGCTATTGTCTCTGCTGGCTCTGCTGTCATGCCCCTCATCGCATGCTTGCCAGGATGCTGCATCTGCAAGATGAATGCTGAGAAAAGGAAAAGTAAATGAAGCAGACAACTTTCTGTTAGTTATGTGCATTTGAATGTTTGTTTGCTAAACTCCAGATGGAATCCAAAATAATAACCTTACTCTTTCACCAGGGTGCTTGGGATAATGCAGCCTGCAGGTGGTGTCTTTGAGTTGGAGATGTGCATACTGTGTGTGAAGAATAGCCTTGGGTGTATGTCAGAAGTGGAGGGATGTGGCTCATTTTCCAGGAACTGACCACTTTAACATCACATCATTTCAAAATTACTCAGTGATTATGATTAATCCATTCTCACCTTACAGTGCAGAAGAACTCGCTGGGTACATAGCAGGACTAAAAGTGCAATTTTGTTATTTTCTTTGCATTGCGAAGGCATTGGAAGTAGCAACACTGTTTATGTTCAATAGGAGAGCCTAGTTCTGCTTTTCTTCATACTGATGTCCTCCTGAAAACTACAGGACAGTATTTTAAAAACCTACGAAGTCACTGGGGATATCAGCCAATCTGTTACTCTCCAGTACACCTCAGAGCAGGAATAGCTGGGCCTACTAAGGAAACTATTCAAAGATCTCTTTGAGTTTTTTATTGGGCACTGGATAACTCAGAAGCATTTATGAAGGACTAGATGAAGTACCCATATTGTTTAGGTATATTTACATTAATGGGTTAAGGTAGGAAAGCCAATATTTGCATTTTTTAAAATGTTGGCCCTTTTGACATTGCTGGCTAAAATGCATGTGTCCCACCTATCAGCTACGCTTCCTCTCTTATCAATTTCTCTACTCTCATGATTTGATAATTTGTTCTTTTTTTGTATGTGATTGGATTCCATAATTGCTCTAACCTGCGCTTATTTTGTAAACAAAAATTGTGGCGGTTCACAAAGGTTGAGTTTGGATCAAGTTTGACGTGCTGTGAAGGTAAATAGAGGTCGAGAGTCCTAGCACTACGAGTTTTGTTTATTTGGTGAAACATAACGTTTAAAACTTGAAATTGACAAATCATCAAGTTTACCAACCCGCATAATATTATACAAATACAGAATTTCTGGAATCGAAGAATATCAACTGCAAGTTAATAACGAGCTAAACATTTTATAAAAAGATTATGTCCTGCAAAGCATTCAGTGCTCAGTTTGTTTGAGTTTTAAAGAAAATTCCAAGCTTTTTGCATGTTTATATCAAATTCAGTCTTCCTAATTCATTCTTTGCTTTGAGTGTCAATCGCTGATCGTTGTCCTCATAGTAGCCATGAATTTAACATGTCTTGCAAGATGGAAGCATGTGAGTGGAGGGCCAACCAATCATATGAAGAGAAGTGTGGAGACGGTGCTTGTCAGTAATGATGGTCTCATTGGAGTAACAATTAGCTTCATTAGCTTCACTGGACGGAGCTGGAATACAACTAAGAGCATGCAATAGAGGCTGCAGTTTTTCGATAAGGTACTGATGAAATCCGTGAATTACTCTTTTACATAACTGTATTTTCTACAGATATCCCTAATCTAGAAGAATTTAGTACCTTCTGGAACTAGTTAAGATAGAATGCGCAGTAATGGGTAAAATATACAAATTTGTATTATTATGCACTTGAGTTTTCGTTTATCTGATTTGGCCATATTTCCCTACTTTATCAAGGGTGTCATCATTTACCAGTTTCACTAAAATGACCCGCACACGGGGGTCAGAGTTGCTGTCCCGTCAAGTTTTCTTTTATAGATCCCACACATTTTGAGCTTCTTTTTGTGCCTATGCAAGCTTTATAAATGAAACCCCAGGAGTAGCATTGTGGCTGCAGGTTTTCATTCCAACCAGTTTCACAAATAAATAGTTCAGACTTAATTCTAAATGATATATAATTGTTTAATTAGACATTTTGTTCTCTTATGATTTCTGAAATGCAGTATTTGTTAGTATATTTACATGTAGGCGGCACGGTGGTGCAGTGAGTAGCGCTGCTGCTTCGCAGTTAGGAGACCCGGGTTCGCTTCCCGGGTCTTCCCTGCGTGGAGTTTGCATGTTCTCCCCGTGTCTGTGTGGGTTTCCTCCCACAGTCCAAAGACACGCAGGTTAGCTGGATTGGCAATCCTAAATTGTACCTAGTGGGTGTGTGTGCCCTGTGGTGGGCTGGCGCCCTGTGTTGGCTGGGATTGGCTCCAGGTGACCCTGTAGTGAGGATATAGTGGGTTGGATAATGGATTGATGGATTTACATGTAAACAAAATTCAGAAATCTGCATTTTTGGCCATATCTTTAAATGTTCATTTTCTTTCACTATATTATATGTAGTAGTACTAGCATCTTCTTTTTCTTCTTCTTCTTCTTCCTCCTCTTCATCTTTTCCCAGTTCTATGTGGGTTGATGTTTTATAAGTGTCAACCTGCTTTTTACATGTAAACAAAATACTATATTCTTTTTAATTAATATTATATTGCTGACAGTTAGTGGTGAGCAGTGAAGATACTGAATGTTAAAGCAGAACCATTAACATTTGTTTTGTTCTTTATTTCGCCTTATACAATTCTTGTATTAGGAATTTGTTTGTTTTCGCATACCCCTTGGGGTCAGAGCGCAGGGTCAGCCATTGTACAGCGCCCCTGGAGCAATTACAGGTTAAGGATCTTGCTCAAGGGCCAAGCAGAATAGGATCTCTTTTGGCAGTGACGGGGATTCAACCTTCTGGATACCAGTGCAGATCCTTAGCCTCAGAGCCACCACTCCACCCTAAACATTACGTGCATTTGTGGGCTAATTAGTACTAAAAGCCTAAACAAAGTGGACCTCAAGTTCAGTCCTGTGGACCACCTTAACTGCATTCCCAACCACCTTCTGCTTATAACTGGACCCCCATCTTTTTTAAACTAGCTGTCATTTCTCAGTGTCTGCCCTTTTTTTGTTTTCAATCCAGAAATTACAAAATGGGGGCTGTAGCAAGCATTTGATAGATAGATAGATAGATAGATAGATAGATAGATAGATAGATAGATAGATAGATAGATAGATAGATAGATAGATAGATAGATAGATAGATAGATAGATAGATAGATAGATAGATAGATAGATAGATAGATAGATAGATAGATAGATACTTTATTAATCCCAAGGGGAAATTCACATACTCCAGCAGCAACATACTGATACAAAAACAATATTAAATTAAAGAGTAATAAAAATGCAGGTATAACAGACAATAACTTTGAATAATGTTAACGTTTACCCCCCCGGGTGGAATTAAAGAGTCGCATAGTTTGGGGGAGGAACGATCTCCTCAGTCTGTCAGTGGAGCAGGACAGTGACAGTTGCTCTTCTGTCTGGAGATGATACTATTAAGTGGATGCAGTGGATTCTCCATAATTGATAGGAGCCTGCTGAGTGCCCGTCGCTCTGCCACGGATGTTAAACTGTCCAGCTCCGTGCCTACAATAGATCCTGCTTTCCTCACCAGTTTGTCCATGCGTGAGGCGTCCTTCTTCTTAATGCTGCCTCCCCAGCACACCACGGCGTAGAAGAGGGCGCTCATCACAACCGTCTGATAGAACATCTGCAGCATCTTATTGCAGATGTTGAAGGACACCAGTCTTCTAAGGAAGTATAGCCGGCTCTGTCCTCTCTTGCACAGAGAATCAGAATTTGTGTGTGTGCGTGTGTGACATTACTTATTGCTGATTTTCTTGCTTCTTAAGGTTTTCCTGTTTTTATTTTCTGGTCATTTAAGAGTTTACTTATTAATTAGCCCACAAGTGAATGTTGTTTTGAAGTAGCTGACTCCCTTTAGTTTTAGTGTCATTGTCATTTGCACCCATGTCTGCACTGCTCATCACTAATTGTAAGGAGGTAAATTCCACAGGAAGTGGTGATTTTAAAAAGAATATGGGAAAAGAAAGTTAACATTTAAAGATACAGCACAAAATGCAAATTTCTGAATTTTGCTTACATGTAAATATACTAACACATATTTCTAAATGCAAAATAAGAGAGAAAAAAGTTTAACAATACATTTAGATCATTTAGGAGTAACACTGAACCATTGATTTGAGAAACTGGTTGGAACGAATACCCGAGGCACAGTGGTACCCCAGGGATGAAATTGAAAAGCCCCGCTGTAAACCATTTATGGCGCAGTAGCAGCACTGTGACCCACAGATGGCAATGTACAGCCGATCTTATTTAGCTCGACTGGTTAGGTTGTTTCTGGCCAGGCTGTAGGGAAGCTGAAATCACAAGACCCAGTAACCTCTAAGGGAAACCACAGTAGCCTGCTAGGGAGAACCGTTATGGTCTCTGAGAGATCACAGGATGCTGGGAAACACAAAATGACACAGCAAAGTCATAGTAAAAAACAGTTCTACATGTAAGGACTCTATTTCTCTTAATTATATAACTATCTTATGTAAGTGTGCATTATTTATTTTTGTATGCTATTGATGCATTATTTTTGTTATTTAATTTTAATTTGTTTTTCTTTGCATGTAACTACTTCCTTGACGTCCTGTAAAGCACTTTGAGCTACATCATTTGTATGAAACTGTGCTATAGAAATAAATGTTGTGAAAGATCAGAGCCTTGGCATTTAAGTCTTCTTGGAAACACCTTTTAGCTTCCTTGTAATGTTTAAGGAAATGATAAAAAGCACAATGGAGCAGAAATCAAGTCTGGCAGATATCAAGTTTAGAGAGAATTCTAAAGTAACAATCATCAGATACCCAATACACAAGAAACAAAAACTGAAGTTGAAAGAGAACAAGCAAAAAGGTCTGTTTTCTGGTTACTAAACTACAAAAGAAGTTGGTTTGTTTTCTAACCCAATATGGATGAGGTCCATGTTACATCACTCTCTTAAATAGAAAGTGCGCAATCAGTTCCTATGTAATGGCAACATACTATTACAAGATTAGTACCAGGCGTCATTGGCCGCAGCCATCCAAAAGTAGCACAAAATAGTAGTGTGCACAAGAAAAAACAATCAAAATAGCTTTGTAGTGACATCACCTTCATAATGACAGATGCCATAAATCCTAAGAAAGTCTGAAAATGGAAAATGGGGAGCCTAAAGTGGATATTACAATCAAGGCCGTCTTAACAGCGTCATAGTGCCCATACGTTAAGATGGTCTTGATTACAACAAGAAACTCATATTAGTTGATAGACAGATGTTGTACACACATTCAGCAAATCACTTTGAAATTCTTCTTGGGGTCTTTCTGTTAGTTTGTCTGTGGCAATGCAGAGAGTATGAGGGCATAGAACAAAAAAAAATGGAGAACTCATTATCAGTTAGAAAAGGCAAACTGTAAAAAACAAAACTAGTCAATGCGCCTGTTGAAATGTTTTCTAAACTTCGACTGTTAAGTTGCTTGTGTCTGACCTGTCATAAGGCCAAGTAACAAATTCTGGTCAAAGTGTAAAGCAAACACAATGTTAGTTGTGAAAGACAAGTCATGTGAAAATACTCAACATGTAGGCTGAAAGTTCTTTTTAGCTCGGTCAGTTAGGTTTGCAGTACGGCTTAGAGCCTGAAGGCTGTGGTTAGTTTAGAGGAGCCACAATGGACTCGATGGGTGAACCTGATATAAGTCATAGGAAAAACAGCATGTGAAAGTGTTAAGTGTCCATGGTGTAATGTCTTCTTCAGTTTGGTAGTTTAAGTTATTTATATCAGTGTTTGGGAAGTCAGGCAGTAGGCACCAAGGGAAATCCCCATACTGGTTATTATTGGCTGATCATTTAGCGATCAATGAGCTAACTTAAAGATTTTACTAAGCTCAGTCACTTATGTTGCCTGAAGCCAATTTGAGTGGAGACTGTTACCTCTGGGGGGGTAATGGCCGTTAATTGGAAATTCAGTATTGGTTGTAATTGTGCAGGATTTATTCTCTAAGCTGGAAGTTCATCTTTAGCTCAGTTAATTTTTATTGTCTGTGTCTTGTGAATCCAATCTCCTTTGAAATATATCAGCTGATCAGGATTTTTTTTATTGTAAGTGTTTTACATATCAATATATAGAGTACTATGGCTTACTAAAGTTGTTGTTTGTTTTAGGACCCCAGAACAAGTTTGCTTTGCAAATACAGTGACAAGCAAAAGTATTCAATCCCCTTGAAAGTCAGCATAATTATCTGCATGACAAAAGATTTGTACACATATTTATCCATTCAGTGTTTTTAATGAGATCTCTTATGTTATAACAATACATTTCCAAAGTCAGAATATGCCTTGTTCTATAGATATGTAACTGAGGACAAAAGTACTCAAAAGTTAGTGTTTACAGAAGTATTTAAACCTCTGTTTTTAAGAAACGCCACGTTTACACAAATAACAAATTAATCACAAACGACACATAGGTGGCTGTCATTTGACCGTAATTAAACATAATTAGATAATACTTATGAGTCCTTTATACATTATCTCTTTGGATGTAAAAAGCACCCTTTGTAACTGCCATAGCCTTTGTTGGACAATCAGTGCAAAAATGAAGACAAAGAAGCATTCTGCTAATATGAGAAACGAAATCATTGAAATGCACAAGGCAGGAAATGGCAACAAAAATATAGAAGAGTTCGAATGTCCCATTAAGCACTGTTGGATTCTTCATCCTAAAAGTGGAAGGTTCAGCACAGCACCCAGAGTCTTACTAAAATAGGCCGTCCCACAAAATTAAATATCAGTGCAAGACGTTGAGTGGCGAGAGAGGCTTCTATAAATCCAGCTGTCACTCTCAGAAGTCTGCAATGCTGTTTGGCTGAAACTGGAGTGAAAGTGAATGGATCCACAGTTTCAAGAGCTCTCCGTAAAACTACAGGAGGGTAGCAAGAAAGAAGCCATTTCTTAAGAGGGTTCACATAAAAGGAACATATGGCATTTGCTATACAGCATGAGACAGAACCAGTTAAAAAGTGGGAGGAATTTTTATGGTCAGATGAAACCAGAATAGACCTTTTTGGCCAGATTTCAAAGAGGTAAGTGTGGCATAAAACTAACACTGCCCATGCCTCAAGAAACACCATATCTGTGATGAAATATGGTGGTAGCAGCATCATGCTATGGGAATGGTTTTCATGTGCTGGGACTGGGAATGTTGTCAGAATTGAAGGGACAGTGGAAGGACACAAATAGCGCACAATATTGCAAGAGAACTTTTTCCAGTCTGCAGTGAACCTTCGACTCAGGAGGACATTAATCTTTCAACGTGACAATGAACCTAAGCATAAGGCCAAAGCGACACTGAAACAGCTCAAAAACAGAAAGGTGAATGTTTTGCAATGGCCAAGTGAAAGTCGTCATCTTAACCATATTGAGAATCTTTGGCACTGTTTGTAAACTGCTGTCCAGAGGCACCATCCCACTAACCTAGAGGATCTCCATAAATTCTGTCAAGAAGAATGGGGAAGAATCCTTCCTGAACAATGTGCAAGACTGGGACATACTTCCCTCAAATGAATTAAGGCTGTTATTGTAGCAAAATGGTTCTCGACCAAGTGTTAATACGTAGCGCTTGAATACTTATACAAAGAGTGACTTTGAAGTTTTTCTTCTTCAGTTAAATATCTGCAGAAAATGGTTTATTTTGACTTTGGAAATGTATTGTTACAGCATAGGAGTATAATATTACAAACACTGAATGGATAAATATGTGTAGAAATCTTTTGTCATGCAGAAAATTATGCTGACTTTCAAGGGGACTGAATACTTTACACTGAGTACTTGACTGTTCTAAGGGCTAGTTGACATCTGCTGATTTTTATTCTAAGATATTTCAATGGATAACTAACACACAGTAATATTACACGCATAAAAGCCAAAGGTCATTACAGCCTGAAATGGGCCAGTGTAGTTTAATCAGAATTCAAAGCAGAAGGAGTTTCTCCTTCATTACCACACCACAAAAGTTTGTGGTATTTTTTCCAGTACCACATTAGATTATCTAAAGTGTATAAAGCAAGCAGATGTGCAGAAGAAAAGTACCCTGCATAATCCATACAATCAAAACCGAAAAACACAATATTTCAAAATCAGTTGAGACTTATTTAGAACATAAATGTTTGGGATGTGATGAGTCTTTGAGTGATCTGTATCTTATTTTTTTTGTAAAGAGATTCATAAAATTAATAAAATAAAAAGTGAATAAGCTTTCACAAGACAGAAAGCTGGAAAATCTGTAATTTAACTGAGCAGAAGTTTTGCTGTATTTCTGAACAGCTTAATGCATGACTACTATTTACTTGTTGAATTTAACAAATTAAAAATTGTTAATATTCATCAACTGTGCTTCTGTGATGCTCTCTTTATACCTTTTTAAAAATTGCAAATCACTTTAGGCTTTGTATGCACAAATGAAAATCTTTATATATAATACGCTGCTGTGGCTGTCCGTTTGTCTGTCCAGGATTTTAAATCACCTGTAGCTCGCAAACCGTTTGATCTATTGACCTGAAATTTGGTACACATATACTACGTGACAACTACTATCCGCTATTGGGGTGATGATTGACCTCCAAGGTTATTCCTCTTTTCATTTTTATTTTATTTTATTGTAGAATTATCTCTCTGCGGCGGCTAGCAGGGTAGCCGTGCGGTGCATGTGTACAGGCGCCATTCTCATCCCTACCACCTTCGCTGTCACTTCCTCTACCTCTTCATATTTTAAATCATTCTTGAGGCAGATTGAAGACTTAAGAGTCAGCTTAAGTGAAAAATTAAGGAAAAGGTACTAAGTAATTGCAACACAAACACTGACTTAATCAGTTTTAACGCAAAAAGATGCCAACAAAAGAAGAGAAGAAGCAGGCCGCTAGGGTGGAGAAAACAAGAGCTGCTCAGGAAACAGCAAGCGCATCAATCTCTGAGTAAACAAATGCTGCACTTACAGAGAGAGAGTATGAAAACTAGGAATGCTCAAGTCAAGTGTATACACTGAACGTTATTGTGCAGTGCGCTGTTACTGGTGTAATAATAATTGGAATGTTTTGGATTTATAACATTTTGCTAGATTTTAATTTTACAGAAAGAAATCCATTAATATAGGCAATATACTGTAATACACTGTTAACAGCAAATGGTCAATTACAGTAAACTCCAGGGCTATAAATAAGCAAAAGAAGAAGGGCCAAGTGAAGGGTGTCTACAATTCTGACTGTCATGGGACAGAATGGGCTCAGAGTGACACAAAGTTCAGTGGAGTAGACTAAAATTTTTTTTTAAATTTTTACTTCCTGAAAAATGTTTGGTGATTATGATAGACAGCTTCAAGCTGAATATAACTGCAGACTGACTTATCACATAGGAATTTGGTGAAACATGAAATGATTTTTCATTGAATTTAGCATGTTTAATTGTCCAATGATGCTGACACATTGCATTATTTCAGTTGTGTTCTTAAAAATGTTTGCTGATGATTTCCTTTGTATTCAGCATCTGATGCTTCTCATTTCAGTGTGCAATTATCAGCCAGTATCGACAGATTCCACTTGCCCTACTTTTTCACAGTTCATTACTGACTGCACCAAATCAGCACTTAAGAAGGCCAAGTGTGACTACAGAAGATGAATGGTTTTGCTTGATTGAAGTATGTTGTCGACCAGCGGGATGTAGTTTGGTGCTGTGTGGTTGCCCAGAAAATTCTCCACAACATTCTACAATGCCTTCCATATGATTTCCTGTGGCTCCACTAGCAGATCTTCAGACTGTTTGTCATTAATGACATGTCTGATTTGTGGATCAACAAAAATGTTTTCCTTCATCTTTGCATTAGTTATTCATGGAAACATCTTTCTCAAATATAACAATCCTTCAACCTCCCTGTTCATCACTTTCACAACATTTTTCACAAGTCCAAGATTTATAAGAAAAGGAAGCAAAAATGTCTTTGTTGGTTTGACAAGTGGTTTATACCCTACAGCCAAATGCTTACGGAGCAGCCAGTTCTCTTTAACTGAATGAGGCTCTTTAGCATGGCTGTCCCATTTGCAAATGAAACAACAGTACTTGGTATATCTGAGCTGTACTGCTAGCAGCAGTGCCACTACTTTCAGATCAACACAAATGTTACAATTTCATTTGTTAAACTGCATATGTATGCCGGTTGGCCCACCTTATCCACGGATATATCATTCCAGGATCATCCCGCAGATATGCAATAACAAAATTTGTTTAGCACTTACATAAAAGCATAAACACAATCACACACACAAAGTGAACACAATGGCTGCTACAATGGGACTGAGGATTGGCTGACTTGGGTACACCATTACTCAGCAGCATCAGCCTACATGCACATGTCGTTTCTTGTGCATATTTAGCAGGCAGTGCTGCACGTGGGATTTTCAAATGTTCTTTTTCAAGAATATTTTGGACTTTTTTAAATGATTTTGAACTATGGTGGGTCAAAACCCACAGGAAGGTGGGCCGACTGTACTTATAATATGATGGGAAATCACAAAAATAGGCCATCCCAATAAAAAAGTATGTGTAGATGGTGAATTTTGTTATCAGCAGGAAAAAATACATAAGATACACCTAAAAGTGTTTTGTTTTTTGCTCCATGTGCTTAATTGTGCTTCTATTGACAATGAACACACAAAAGACCCTGGCTCAAATGAGACCAGTGGCGTAACCATAGGCAATGCAGGCGGTTGCATCGGAGACCACCAATCAGACACAAACAACTAAAAAAGATGTTTCAATACCTGCCTTTAATATGGCTGCTGTTGTGCTAGGTTTTACTTATTATTAACATGAGTGCCTACTATCAGAATGAAAATGGTCAGCAGTGTTAGCAATGCCCACAACTCCATGAAGCTTAATTTTGACTATTGGCCTTTTATGTAGCTTATTAACTGTATTTAATTTAAATTCACATTGGGTTGGCATTAATTTATTCAGTTGTGCTAGAATCCTTCAAATTCTAGTTTCACCATTGAAAGATTCTGCTGTCATACAAGGCACTAATTTGAAAGGCATGTGCCACAATCCACTCCTATGTCTCTTTAGTGTGACTCCTTACACTCCTGTACCAGGTGGTTATGTAAAATATCAAATCCTCAGAGTGATCACTGTTTAAAACTCTTTTCTTTTCAGTTGCCTATGTCAATACAGCCTTTGCTGGTCCTTTTAAATAATATGATCATTGCTAATATCCCACTCCCTTGGGCTTTGGAATTTTTAATTCTCTTTTTGTAAATGTTGGTAACTATGACCAGAATGTTTACATTTTTCATCCAGGAGTTATTATACCATCGACTTTCAAGCCACTACTATGTTAATACTGCATGTTTTACTGAACAGTGGAAAAATACTTAATCTGTCACTGATGCAGGCCACCACCGACCCTGTCGTAAATCGGCTATTATTATCCCTATCCCTGAAAAGTCAGTCATCAATAACCTTAATGACTACAGACTGATTACATTGACGTCAACAGTCATGAAATGTTTTGAAAGACTTATTGCCCAGCAAATTAAAGCCAGCCTCCTTCCCACCTTCGACCCTTGCTAGTCTGCTTATAAATGCCATCAATACAGCCCATCAAACAGTGATGAGTCTCCTGGAACCTATGTAAAGATGCTGTTTGTCGATTATATCTTGGCATTTAATACAATCATCCCTGGTATGCTAATTGATAAGCTGCATAACCTGAACTTTTTTCCTTCCTTTTGTGCTTGGATAAAGGATTTCCTCACTGCTTGCCCAAAAACTGTTAGAATTGGCCCCCCTATAGGTCCTCCACCCTCACACTTAGCACTGGCTCCCCTCAGGGATGTGTACTGAGCCCACGTATCTGTGCCTTGTACACTGATGACTGTACATTTAATTACTCCAGCAGCACTATCATCAACTTCACTGATGACTCCACCATAGTAGGTCTCATATCCAGTGGTGATGAGTCAGCAAATAGGGAGGAGGTGCAGAAGCTGTCAGTGTGGTGCTCCAGGAATAATCTCTCATTCAACACCCACAAAACTAAGGAGATAGTCATTAACTTCAGGAGGCACAGAGCAGAGTTGGCCCCACTCTACATCAATGGGGACCTGGTGGAGAGGGTCACTTCCTTTAAGTTCCTGGGTACTCACATCTCTGAGAACCTGTCCTGACATCAGACACTCTGGCACTGGCCAAAAGTCCCAGCAGTGACTGCATTTCCTGAGACTTCTCCAGTAACTGGAAATGAAGAAAAAGCTGCTGTTGACCTTCTACCGCTCAACCATCAAGAGTGTTTTAGCATACTGTATTTCAACATGATAAGCTGGATTTACAGCAGCAGACAGGAAAGCTCCGCAGAAGGTAATATCCACGTCAAAGAAAATCATTGAAGACCACTCCCAACCTGGTCACTCAATGTTCACAGTACTGCCCCCCCGGCAGGCGATAGAAGAGCATTACAAATACATCCAAAAGATCTGCAGATAAGTTTTTATACTTGGGCCATCAGAATTTTAAAATTTAAAAACTCATAGAACTGTTAGAATTTTTTTTTCCAGTATGTACGATGATTATTTTAGTGGGTAATAATTTCCACCCCTTACTTATTTATGTATATTTATTTGTTATAGGATGTGTGCTTTTTGTATAATTTGTTATTTGTTGTACTTGTACAGTTTACAGGGTAGCTTTTATAATTTCAATATACTGGTGGTAGGACAATAAAGGTTTTCTATTCTATTCTGTTCTACTCAATTCTCAACCTTTTTGGCCTTGCGATCTAGTTTTACCTACTTTTGGTCAATGGCGCCCCCTGGCAATATCTTTAAAATACATTGATGTGGCACACAATAGAAAAATTCCCCTTGGTAAAACAAGCACGGTAAAAAACAAAATATAATTTCGAAGAGAGGGGGAAGGTGCTGATCTGATAAATGTATATAATGGTATGTGCAGCACACGTGAGGAGTGGTGGAATTTTTTAAGCTGTTCCAAATATCTCATCCTGATATTTTTTAAAGGTTTCTGCTTCAATTACATGTGTTATTAGTTTGTCCCATATTCCCACAACTCTTTGCAGAAAGAAGCGTCCACCATTGACCTGTCCTTAAAGGTGAACTCATATGTGAAAAGGGATAAACAGTCAATCTCATGTATTCACACTATGATGCAGATAACACTGACGATTCTGAAGAGCATACTGTGCAAGAGGAGGGACTATTGCATAGACCCCCACTTTCTCCACTAGGACATTTTGATAAAGCATCAAGCTTTTGATTAAATAAAGATTAAGAGACTTATGGAGGGCATAGGAAGAGTCAGAGGTATGGACTGATTCCACATGTGTTCTCAGGCCAACTACACAGGCTAGTGATCTTTCTCTCCTTTATTCAGCAAAAAACATCTGGTGGACCTTGGCTGCAACCCTTCATCTTGCCTATTACATTATATCATAAAATCAAGTGAATGACTTCGATTGAGAGGTAGAGTTAAACCGGAAGACCCCAATGCCTTGTGTGCTGTAATCCTGCTCCAGAGAGCCATTTCATTTCCCATACAGCCCTGGCTTATTGGCCTACGGAACATTTGAAGCCAGTCACGGGTTTGGAGCTTCTTCAATGAATTTCACACAATTTAAAAAAAGACTTTCTTAACTCCATACGTATTGTGCACCCCCCCACACACACACCCCCACCTCCGATCATCATTCAGTCCATTTCAGTTCTTTAGATTTTCACAGCTGCACAAACAATCCTATGAATTATCACGTCTTAATTACAGGAACTCCACTGATTGCATAATTTCATTACACATTCTCACATGTCTTGGAAAAAATAATCTCTTTTTTTAATGAGAAGAAACTCCTCCAGTTATACAGGACAGGAAAGCATTTCATTGCAAAACAAGAAAATCTCCACAAAACATCAATTATTTAAATTGCTTATATTATCTCCTTTCAGATTCTTTCAGAGTAAATCAGTGATCCATCATGAGGCCATAATTTATTTTGTAAGTGTTCAGTGAACAACAAAAGGGCAAACCTGGAAGGGCAACAAGCAACACCCAGCTGTGAGAGTGGAGAGGACTTTTAAAAAGAAGTTAAGTTGACTTGTGGTAAGGGCCGTGGGTGTGGGCGCTGTTCATCACGAGTATCTGGGGGCTCTGCTCTTGAGCCGTAGCATCAACTTAGTGGTTAATATGCCTCTGCAAATATATCTGTCAAGTCAGAGCTTCCGTTTTTCAGCCTATAGGCAGCAAATTCAATTCTGCTTTTTGCTTTCATAAAGAACTGCTGCTTTTATTATTGCTCAGTTATACAGAACAAGTTTTCTGGGTTCACTTTAAAATCATGCGTTGGCAGCCCAATGATCATTCTAAATATTTCTGCCCACATGGTATATTCAGTCTGCTTTGCACCTTTTCCCAATTTCTAATCCTCAAAACTCCATGGCAGCGAAAATGGGCTAAAATCACCTTTCGCATCTTCTGAAGGCAATAATACTGTTCAAGATGTAACTCATTTTCTCTTTGTGTTTTCTTTCCTTCTGAAGGCCACTTCTGACATACCTGCTATAATTAAGTTTTATTATTGCATTTGGTAAATTTTAATATAATGCATGTTAAATATGCCATGTGCAATGTCTGAAAGGTGCTTTATTAGATTAATACTTATGGACAGATTGGCATCAGTAAGATCAGACAATGCTTTACCTTGTCAGGTAAAGAAGCACTGGAATTGTCAGGTAGAAGGGTCCTGTCATCAGACTGGCCAGCACTGACTCTGGTGTATAATGGCCAATGGGCGTGGGCAGCTAGTTGACCTGGGTCTCCAGGACTCAACAGGGTCTGGCTTGTCTGACTCCTTTTCCCAGTATGCCAGTGGTATAATAACTTGATGGACAGATATTGTTTTTTTTTATTAATTAGTTTCCATTTTATTTTTGACTAGGGGGCTCTGCCCCCTGCTTGCCAACCCCCATGCAGGCCCTACGCGCTGATCATTTCCCAGATCTGCCACTTGAGACGAATCGTGCTGTGCTTTTGGATAAACACAAATATCAACTCTGTGTTTGAGATCTCCTTCTTTCGAAACTACTATCGCTGACAATTCATCACATGTGGGTTTATTATATATGTGAGCGTGATCTTTTGAGTTCATATAGAAATCCAAGAAAACGTCTTTGTTCATGTTTTTCAGGTAAATTTTGTGTAAAGTGCAATATTTTTGTACATATGGATTTGTATCCATTAATGGCTGTAGAATTTCTAATACGTCTGATCGTTTAACTCTTTCGATTCTATGTGGCATAGCTTCTCCATGATCATAAATATAAACCTGACCAAACTGTGGCTTTTTTTTTAAATTAAACTTGCAGTAGCTCTGTCATATCACCTATGTCCATATATTTGATCTCTTTTCACTATTCCGTTATTTCACCGAGTAATAATTTCCGTTTGTTAGCACTAATGCGATCTTTACTTTCAGTTTTTTGAGACTTTCGAATTTTAGTACTTTCATAATCTCTAACCTGCTCTGCATGTGTATCGTGCCAACGGTTTTGAACCTCCTTACAATGTTCTACTTTGTCTTCTACTCTTTGCCTTTTCTTCTTCTACTGTTTGTCTTTTATTTCTGTCCCTGCTTGGACCTGTTTAGGCACAAAGTCTCGTCTTGTGGGACGTGAATTATCTCTCTGAAAATATCTTGTCTCATCTCTCTGAAAAAGTCTCATCTCGTCCCAAGATTTTTTTATATAATAGAGAGATGTATTTGAAAAAATCTGTATCCTCATATGTGATAGTTCTATATTTAATAAGTGGTCTAATCTCTTCTTGAATTTTGTAGTCACTACTGTTGTATTGTATTCCTAAGGTGGCAGTGACAGAGTGGCCATATACCTTTGTAAAGACAGGTTACTTGTGTTCTGTTTTGTGTGTTGTCCATCCATCCATCTATTATCCAACCCGCTATATCCTAACTACAGGATCACGGGGGTCTGCTGGAGCCAATCCCAGCCAACACAGGGCGCAAGGTAGGAAACAAACCCCGGGCAGGGCGGTATTTTGTTGTATTTACCAAATTTTTGACACACATTGCATTCCTAGCCTACCCAGAAGGGGTTCATCCATTTTTTTCTCTACAAGGTTTTTCTTTTTGTTTTTTTAGAGAGTCAAGGCCGGAGGGCTGTCACAAAACAAGGCCTGCTATAGCTCATTATGAGATTTTGGGCTATACAAAAATAAATTGTTGTTTTAAGAGACATTGCTAGACAGTAGCTTCTTATTAATTCATTTTGTTATGACATTCATTCATGTGTATAGCATGAGGTTAACTTTAATGAATATATTTTATTTTTAAAAGCTTTATGTTTAATTTGCTGATGACACTGCTTTGTTCCCAGGTAGCCAGAGATGGCCCTAATTTGAACTGCAACTTGACTGCGTCTAGTTCTGTCATGTCTGTAGCAATGCTTTATTAACTTAAAGGATTTCCAAAAGCTGAAACAAATTCCTTCTACACCTACTTCTGACAATTTTTGCTTTAATTAGGGTCTTTCTCAGCTAAGCCATCATAATGCATTTTACAATTTTTACAAATCACAACAATACAGTGTAAGTAAAAGTGTAAACGTTGCCTTTTTCATTGTGTCACTCTGTATTCGAGTGCAAAGCACAAACTACTGTTCAGTAAACTGATCAATTTAACAATCACCTTCAAATTCCACTTTCACACCAGTGAGGAGGGAGAAAGAGCTTGTAAATCCTCACAGAAAAATACATTCTAAAGAATGTACTCTAAACATAAAAATGATAGGCTGATGGTCAAGTGCAATCAGTCTAAGTTATTAATGATTCTTGAGCATGTGCACTGTAATTAGGTTTTATTACACATTATAGACATAACAGATACAATGGAACAGTGCTGCATTTGGAATGAATGACAAGACGCAGCTTCTGAGATGACAAAACATATGAAACAAGTATCTATATATATAGTTCACTAAGCCACCGACAAGTAGCCACCCATAGAAAGCATGCCGGAAGGGGGGAAGATTCACTAAACCGCCGACAAATAAGACGGCAATGGCGCACGCAGGAAGGAGCCATGCCTACCAACTCTTAGACCATTGGATACGACGAAAACTCGCAGAGCCACACCCACCAACTCAGACGCGATGTCTCGGAAAACATGCTGTCATTTCTGTTTGTCTGTGCCACAGTCCACTTGCAGCTCTGAGCCACGTTGACTTTTCATTAGTCAACCTCAGTGGAACCTTGGTTCACACAGAGGCAGCGCCAGAGAGAGACAGAGGCACACACACAGGCAGCGCGAGAAAGAGAGCCACGCACACACACAGGCAACGCGAGAAAGAGAGCCACGCACACACACAGGCAACGCGAGAATGAGAGCCACGCACACACAGGCAGCGCCAGAGAGAGAGACAGAGGCACACACACAGGCAGCGCCAGAGAGAGAGCCACGCACACACACAGGCAGCGCCAGAGAGAGAGCCGCGCACACACACAGGCAGCGCCAGAGAGAGAGCTGCACACACACAGGCAGCTCGAGAGAGAGACAGAGAGAGAGAGAGAGAGAGAGCCGCGCACACACACAAGCAGCGCCACAGAGAGACAGACACACAGGCAACGCGAGAGAGAGTGCCGCGCAATCCTTTAAAACTGAGGTTAAAACACAATGAAGGAAGCAGTCTTTAAAAACCAATAAGCCCTGTGCCTCTTTTTCATTAGCTTCTCACCTGCTTCACCAATGCAGGCCCTGCAACAGTCGAGACGCTCTCTCACCAGCTGACCTTCTCTGTACCTGACTCCACTACTGTCAGTCGCCTGATTAAAAATGGCCTTTTGAAGGGGAGCTGTGGACCCACTATACCACAGGATCACCTGTGACATTGCCTTCACATTGTTTTCCTTTTATTTATGATCCCGTTGAGCAGATCAGACACCCAGGCAAACAACACTGAATAATCAATAGCTGCAACCACTTTGCCCGCCCCAACTCCTCACCTGAGTCGGTTTCGTCTGTGTTCAGCAGTGTTTCCCAAACTCAGTCCTGGTGAACTGCTGTGGATGCAGGGTTTTGTTCCAACCAGATTCCTAATCATTAATGCCGGTGAAACTCATCCGGGATAAGTCGGTTTTTCAAGCGCAGCCGTGTAGAAGATTAGTCTAGCAGACTAGCTGGATGTAATAATCCGAAATGAATGCACGCCCTCACGCTGAGTGAAAAGCCAATGTATATTGAGTCTAAAAAACATGATCAGCAAGTCTTTGATAGGCTGCAACAAAGTGATGAAAGAACGGGCGCATTTTTTTCACACAAGCTGGGTGGGTGGGTGTTAGTTAGTTAATTAGTTACTCGAAGTATTTCAAGATTTAATATGCACAAGCGGTAACACTGTAAAAGCAGCCCAAACCAGAAAAGACGGCTGTCAAAAAGTGGCCGACAAATTAAACGCGTGTGCATTGTACTTACTGAAAGCAGTGTTACGGATTTTGCAAATGTTCATTTTTTTCCCTCTGCTTAAAAAACATTAAAAAAGTGGCATGATTATGCAGCGTATACTACGCCGCGGGTTGGTATGCAGCGTGTAAAACAGTTTGTTTGTCGCAGATAATTTGCCTTTTACTATTACATGAAGACAATTTCCTGTTAGATTTGCCTTTACGATTGCAATTAATAAGGCACATGGCCTAACTTTCATAATCAGTTGGCTGAAAGTCCACAGCGTGATTGTGTCAGAGAGAGGATGTGCAGCATTGTTCATAAAGACATGCAGTTTTGTTTTAATTCTCTCTTTCACTACGACCTCCAGGGGGTCCACAGTGTGTCCTATAACTGAGCTTGCCCATTTAATTAACTTGTTGATTCGGTGGGCCTCTCTTGAAGTGATGAAAGCAGCCCAGCACTCCACAGCATAGAACATTGCACTGAATTATAGAAGTTGTGAAGGATGTCACTTACTGCATTAAAAGAATACAGTTTCCTAAGGAAGAAGAGTCTGCTCTGCCTTTTCTTATATGTTTTCTCTGTGTTGCAAGACCAGTCAAACCTTTCATTGATGTGGACCCCCAAGTACTTGTAGTAGTGGACCATCTCTACATCCACTTCCTGAATAGTAACCAGACATACAGGAGCCTCAGCTTCCTTACACAAAAGTAATATTTCTGTTTTTTTGTGTTATGTCCTGGGTACCATAACATTTAAAAAAGAATGAAGGAATAAAGGAAAGATGCCTGTCCAGTGTTAGGTGCTGATATGGTTAAAGAGACCCTAACCCTGACATCTATTATGTTTATATGTATCTTTTGAAAGAGGGGGATTTCAATAAGATTGTGTAAAAGGGAGAATATTATTGTCAATAGAGTTACTATGATAAAGACTCAGACTCTGATAAACTCACACAGACCTATTTTGGTGATTTTCTGTGTATTTTACTGTTTTGTTCAACTCAATTAATATTATTCTATATCTTAAGATAGATAATCTTGCATGAGAGGTTATATTCGGTTTGGCTGATGACTTCACTGCAAACATATAATGAATTTATAATGTTAAGCAACTGTGATACAAGAGAAAGACAGGAGGACTTAAATCTGGGTTGAGAATTGCCTCACTCATAAATGTAAAGGGGAAGAATGTACAGTAGTTAAGGTTTACTAAGGTACTGTAAATAAACTGGAAATATATAAAATCAAAACTTAGAAAGTTAAGATTAAAGGGAGAGGTCAGAAATTCCATATCTTTTCCAACAGAGGTCAACGCCATGTTCTTGTTTGTTTACTGGCCACAGACTGATACAACATCCTATTTTTAATTCACTCAGCCTGAGAAAGTGCCTTGTGCTAATAACATACAATCTGGGAAATGGATTTTACTGTTGTTTTTTTCACTGGAGAACGTACAATTGAGAGAAGAACATTTAGTCCACTGTGCACAACTCTACAGCTAATTATCGTGTTGTCCAAACATTTCATCCACACATTTTTTTTAAAAGTGTTTAGTGTATCGGTTTCAATAACATGACTTGGTAGTTTGTTCCAGATTCCTACAAACTGTTGTGTGAAGCGGTGCTTTCTGGTTTCTGTTTAGACCACAGTTCTCCTTAATATTCACCAGTTACACCAAAGAACGTGATTCACATTTTAACTGAAATTATTTGTGTTGAATGCCTGTGACTTTAAAAATTCTGAAGACTTGCATTTAGCCCCCCTCATGACGATATAACAGGAGTTAGCCTGTCACAGTCACAATAGGACATGCCTCTGAATCCTTGCTTGAACCTGTGTGTTCTTCTAGTGCTGCTGTCTTTCTGTAATGTGATGATCAAAACTGCACAAAGTGCCTCTACTCACACTTTGAAGATTTTGAACATAATGATGCAGTAGAAAGAGCTCGGACAGGCTGCTTAAGGTGGTACAGGTCAAGGGGGACGAGGGCCAGGCCTTAAAGGTTGTCACAAATGGCCGGGGTTCTTGTCCAGCCTCTCCGGGGGAGCAATTCTGGTCAGGACAATACCTACCAACACTAACATTAGACAGCATCCCCCCCTGGGTTGCACCGGGGCCATGGGCATGGGATTTTGAAACTCAAGTGTATTGGGGTCCGTGGCCACCACCAGGGGAGACTGCAGTGGTTCTTGAGTTCATGTGGATGGTTCTCCCACCACACCCGGAAGTGCAGCTGGAAATGGATCATCAAACAACTGGAGCACTTCCAGGTGGGCTATAAAAGGAGCCAGCAGCCACCACTCCAGGAGCCAGAGTCGGGAGGAGGGAGACAAAGCTTGCTGGAAAGGAGTGGAGGAACGAAGAAGAAGTATTACGGTGACTGTGATATTGTGCTTGTGGGACTGTGTTGTGCCTATGGGAACGGGGAAGGCATTGCCCACAGGCAAAAAAAAAGGAAATAAAACATTTATTTGTTTTATAAGTGGGTGTCCCATGTCTGTCTGTGTCAGGTCAGGCGTTGAAAATAAGAAAACAATAGACACTGACAAGGCCTGGGCAACAAGAAAGGCATTTTGGGGGCTTTGTGTTTGAAGGGTCGACCAGAATTACAAGAAGGGGACTCCCAAAGGTAGTTGATGACTTGGGGCCATGTGTTAACTCTTATAGTTCAGGCAGCCAGGGATCAGCCTCAGAGACCTGGTCCTTTAATGGTTAAAGAGGGCTCAGGTACACCAGGCCTCATTAGAAGGAACGCTGGCCTGAAGTCTTTCTTTTAGTTAGTACTTCACCACTGACTCTGAAAGTTATTCTAGTGTTAAAAGAGAAAGGTGTCACATAGGCCAACATCTCTGTGAATGAGGAGGTGAGAGGAGAGGAAGGAGAATAAGTTCAACTGGCATAAAGAAGGGAGGCCAGAGAGAAAAATGGGAAGTGAAAGAGGAGCTGCTTATGAAAAGAATGCTGAGGTAGACGAGTAGGTGAGCTGCTCCACCTGGAAGACAAGAATCATAATTTATCTATTGGAACTTGTACAAATTAACAGTCCAAGCACAGACCCCTGATAGTCCCCATTCTCTACTTTTTTAATTACTTTTTTCCTACCCATCATCCAGCTTGCAGTTATTATAATTAGGAGTTATGAACATAATAAAATGGTTTAAGGTCTTCCAAATACAGCTAGTGTAGTTTTGATCAGAACAGTGGCAACTTGGATTGTCAGTGTAGGTGAGACTAAGGTTGGAGAACAAGCTGACACGGAGTGGTTAAGGATGGAATTGGCTAAATAAGTATGCATATGCAACTGAGAGATCAGCGCAGCCATTCTTCTTTAGCAGTTTTGGGTGTCGGCAAATGCGGTGCCCATACTACTGTATGAAAGATCTCTGTCCAGGGAGAAAGGGTAGGAAAACACAGGAGAAAGGAAGGCAAGCATACTGTATTTTCTAATGGTAGCGAGAGAACCAGAGAGAGAAAGGACCAGTCGGGTGGAAGTCTTCAGTGAAGGAGCAAGTGCCATTTTGAGAGGGCTGATGAAGTTATGGTGATTGTTGGAAGGAGCAGGGGGAGATCATAGGCTCTAGGGCAGGGGTCTCCAACCTTTTTTCACCTGAGAGCTACTTTTACAAAATGAAAATGGCTGAGAGCTACTCATGTTTTCTTACGTTTATTCTCATAGCTTATTTCAACCCAAACAAACTGAATAAGCTTATTCTGCATGAACATTTACAAAATGTTGGTGTCCACAACTCACATTTTGCATTAAAATATTACAAAAAAATATTTAGTTCACTTGCAAGTGTATTTTGTATGTCTGTATGCATTTTTTAGTGTATCTCACACTATTGAATTAAAACATGAATGCTGTCAATTACAAATACACAGATATGACTTATTCATTTGTCATTTTTCACTTCACAAGAGTATTCACATGTCCAGTTGCATGTGTGCCATGTTTTTTAGTTACTGAGATGACTGGCACTGCATGGAGTCAACAAGAGAGGTTTATGGTGGAGTGCAGCCACTTAGGGTCACTCTTATGGAGTCATTTAAATGTTATTCTGTCAATCTTGTTCTGAACTTTCATTTCATGACATTCATGTCAGAAAAGGCAGACTCACAGAGGTATGTAGACCCAAACAAAGCAGACATTTTCAGAACTGCTTGGTGAAGATTCTTATAGTTATCTGGCTCTACTAAGCTCCAGAAATGCTGAGAATGCTGTTGAGACTTTAACTGCACATTATTTTGAAGGTTTACTAATATAAAATATATAAAATCCATTGTCTGTCTGTCTGTACGTCTGTCTGCTTTTCATGAGAGAGCTACTTAACGGATTTAGATCGGGTTTTTTTCTATAATTTGCTTGAACATTCCGGTTGATTTTGCGATTTATCACATTTTGCTATGTATCATAGTTCGTTTGCGGTACCAATTTATTTGCACGAATCTGAGATCCACGAAACGGGCTGAGGGGAGGGGCCTTCCTCACTCACTTGCCAACCTCAGGGTGTGTTCCTTAACTCCACTTAGCTAGTGAACGAGAGAACAATTGAATTGAACTTTGTTTGATATTTAAAATAAAGTGTTACTTAGGTCTTGATGAGTTTGAGTCCGGATATTCTCTTAAGTGTACGCCACATTGAAAAGATAGATTGCAATTCAAATTGTGGATCGTGATGTGATTTTTTGGAAAGATCGCCCACCCCTAATTTGACTAATCAAGTTTTCAGATTTATGTAGGATTCATTAACCCTTTGGCAAACTACTTGGAAAGGGGTTGCGAGCTACCGGTAGTTTGCGAGCGACGTGTTGGAGACCCCTGCTCTATGGTCTCACTGAGGATACTGAAGTAGGTGGCAGTGAGTACAGCGGGCTCCATAGAACTCTCAGAGGGTACCAGCTGAGGTGGCTGGGAGGACGTGATAACACTGGTGCCCTAGGCTTTTCATGTCTGCTGAACTACTGTTGAGCAGGAGCAGAGGGAACAAAAAATTCTAAAAAATTGAACTATGGCTGTGGTTTTAAATTTTTTCATTTTTTATTCTCCAAGGCACTGTTTTTAAAGATTAATTTATAAAAAGATATTTATTTCAAATGCACAGTGACATTTTGGATTTTCTCTTGTCTGTACTAAACATATACTTTTGCACCTTTTTGCATCATAACTTGTTGTTGTCTCGTTACTTGCCTTAGTCCATCCTCGGTTATGACTATTGATGACATGAAAGATGTAAGGTGCCTATGGCTGCAGGCACCTGGGACATCACAGGCCTATAAAGGTACCTCAAAAGCAGACCAGGACCTTCACTAGCCAGCCTAGAAGATGCTTACTCTATCCCAGCTTGTTCCTACCTGCTGGCTGTGTCCAATAATGGAGAATTTGGCTTTTAAATTTTAGGGAATACTTTAGAATTTGAAAATACCAAAAATGTTTCACAAGGGGGAGAAACTGTAAAAACTCTGGCTTGTTTTTGGACAATTCAAATAAGGAATTGTTATTAATAAATATATATATATATATATATTGTGGACGCTAGGGGCGCTGTTGACCGTGAAACCCAACAGACAGACATCCAGGACACACGTGTAAAAGCACCAAGAAGAGTTTTTAATTATTTTCTTCAAATAAAGTGCACAAAGCACCACACACGCCACAATTTTCCAATGATCACCAAATACAATAACAATAATCCTCCACTCCCAGCAGCTTCGTCACCCAACCTCCCAACTCCGGCTCTCTTTGCTGGATCTCCAAAAGTTGTGACTCCAAAGTATTTCTGGGTTGTAAGAAAAGTAGGAGTCCCCAGGTCCTTTATTAGCTCCCCCTGGTGGCACCCATGGCACCCAACAGGGCTGAGAAAATGGACGCCATGTCCCATGATCCCCTGCAGGAATCTGGGGTACATTTACCATCCAGTGGAGCTGCCACCTAGAGTCCTGGGGGAGGGAGCGTCCTGAAAAGGCTGCCCTTCTCCACTCTTCCCATTCTGGGACGTCCCAACCAGATTGAACTGCCGGCCGTCTATCACAATATATTGGCATAAAAAAAAAAAAATCACCAATGGTTCAAAAGGAGCAAAAATACATTGCCCAAAAGGCAACCATAAGGAACAAAGTCCAAAAACACAAACCAATAGAACAACCCAATAAGTACAGCAGAAACAGTCGAAAACCAAAAGATCAAAATCAAAGAAAACACAATACTTATGAAAACTTCAGTAAATACAATGCACTACTAACTGAGCTCCTTTCATTTGAGCTTCAATAGCCGGAGGAAGGTCCTGGGAGTGATGACATCAGGGCATCTCCCAGCTTCACCGGGTAACACTCTCAGAACACAAGAGATGTAAGTATGGTGTGTAATTAGCAAATCATATACAAAATGAACAGAAATATCATAACATGAAAAATAATAACTCCAACATAACAAAACAATAAAACAGAACATAAATACAAGCCAGGGAAAAACCCTGGCTGTAATACAATATCAGTCAAAGTTCAGGCTAAAGGCAATCACTCCAATTTCAGCCTTAATGTTGCCTGCTCAAAAAGATCTAACAAGGGTCTTCTTTTAATCCCATGCTGGCTCAATTTTAGAGTTCTTTCCAAGTTTTCTAATTTATTTCTAACTGTAGTTTTCAAAATTTTGCATAGAAAGACGCAGTTATGATTGGTCCATTTTACCTCACTGGTGGATTGAAGTCACTTTTGAAATTTGGTAGTCATTAGATACTTCTCCCATCTAAAACAATAGGTTTACAACTGCTCAATAACTTCTGATTTTCATTTCTTTGAACACCATGGGTGTCAGTCCGGCCTAAGGATTATGTTAGTCTTCAAAACACCTAATGCCTGGAATACATTTGATTTATTCATTTATTATTTCTGACCAAGAATTTCCATTTATTGCTTTCTTTGTCATAACATTAGTGAAATATTCAATAACCACTATACCTTTTGCTGAAAATATATATTGCTGTCTTTATTTTCTTTGAGTGTCGGGGTGATCAGTGGACAGAGTCATTCAAATGCAAAACTTTTGTTAAGCACAAAGTACAATACGATAGCAATATTGGCACCCTTTGTGAATAAAAAGAAAGTGCACTGTGAAAAAAATGTCTTTTATTGTTAATGCTCTTGATCTTTCATTCAAAAATATCAGCAAAAGTATAACCCTCAATTGAAGTAAAATAATTGAAAAGAAAAAGGAATTGTTATCATAAAACAAATCTTTTTCTCAAATATATGTGTGCCACATGGCTAAAGCGGGGCTGCAAAAAGGATTAAATGAAAATTTGTGTCTGTGCCATATGTTCTGCATGGGCCTGCTTTATTGCTGGCTTCTTGAGGCGTTCCTGCTCCTCTGTCACTTATGGAGCGTGTCCATCTCCGGTCGCCACACATTAATCATAGGACTTCTTAGAGGTGGCCATAATTGTAGCACACCTATTTCTCTCTGTTATAATAAAAAAAACTTGGGCTGAGACGTGATCTTCTCAGAAGACACTTTGAAGTCCCGTGAGACTACTTGCACGAACAACAGTTTGAAGTCCCACGAGACTACTTGCACGTCACGCCCTACTTACAAACAATTTCTCAGTGACACTTTAACGTCCTGCAAGACAAGAAAGTGAGACAAAAGGACAGCTGCTGTACAGGCTTTTAAATGACAGATGCGCAGCACGACATGCAGATCATGCAGCACGGAACAAGCAGCAGCTGGCTTAAAGGACATAACTCATTCACTATAGCTTTATTACTGGCAAATATCAAGAAATAAAAAATGAATGAAAATGAATGAAATGAAAAAAACAATCTCTTTTAATTGTATATCTGATTAACCAAACCTGGGAGTTGGTGAGCGAAGCGAGCAGGGGGCGGATCCCACTAGTTTGAGAAAAAAATATTTGCTTTGTGATCAGAATTTACTTTTACTTACAATTATATTACTTCAATTAAAGGTTAGATTTTTGTTAATATAGTAAATGAAAGATCGAGAGGATTAACAAAGAAAGACATTTTTTCACAGACCATTTTTCTTGTATTTACCAAGGGGGCCAATATTAGTGGAGGGCACTGCAAGAACACTGCACAACAAAGTTATTGCTTTTTGAACACTGTTGGGTTTTTCTTATAGATTTTTGGGTGCTGATCATGAATATCGCATCAAAAGTTACCCATCACATACCGTTTCAGAGAAATCTTCAGTTTTGATTTTTTCTTATATTTGTATCCAAACAATTTTGCTCCCATAAGTGACTTATCAACAATGGTTTGTGCAGCCTGGGCATGTCCAGGCATGGAATCAGGCCAGGTTGGAAGCTGTGACGGACTGTTACTTCTGTTTGACTAATGTGTCTGGTTTCTCTGCCAAAAACAAGAAGTCAATTGAATATCCTAATCTGCCTTCAGCAATGAGACACATGCCACATGACAACAGTCTTCCAATTCCGAAACCACCAGAGGATTGGACCTTAGACGAACCATATGAAGAAACTGCAATGCAGGGTACTGACAGTGACATTGACCTGGATTTTGAACCGTGCTCATCAGGCAATCCACATCTGATAACACAGTCCGAATTGAATGATTTGTTCAGAGATTTGGGTCGGTCAAAAGCAAAAGCCAAGCTGCTGGGTTCGAGACTGTAGGAATGGTGTTTGCTGTCACCAGGTACGAAAATTTCTGTGTTTCGAGGCCAACATCATGATATAACCAAATTTTTTGCACAAGTCGACAGTCTCTGTTTCTGTTTTGACATTGAAGGATTGTTCTCTGCCTTGGGTTGTGATCACAACCCGGAAGAGTGACGTCTCTTCATTGATTTGTCAATGCTAAGCCTGAAAGCTGTTCTGCTACACAATGGCAACGTTTATCCTTCAGTACCTGTTGGCTATGCAGCACACATGAAAGAAACGTATGAGAATATGGAATTGTTGCTGAAGCACGTCCAGTACAGCAGGTACAACTGGAATATCTGTGAAGATCTTAAAGTCAATGCTGTTACTAGGACTGCAGCTCAGCTATACAAAGTACTGTTGTTTCATTTGTGAATGGGACAGCCGTGCCAAAGAGTCGCACTATTCTCGACAGAACTGGCCACTCCGTATAAAGTTAGTTCCAGGACAGAAAAATGTGGCAGATGAATCGCTTGTCGACCTGGCAAAGATATTTTTGCCTCCTCTTCACATAAAGCTGGGACTCATGAAGAATTTCTTGAAAGCACTGAGCAAGAAAGGCGAAGGTTTTCGTTATTTAAGACAGATGTTCCCAAGAATAACTGACACCAAGATCAAAGAGGGCATTTTTGTTGGCCCCCAGATCAGACATGTTATGAGTGACAAGCGGTTTGAAGATCTGTTAGTTGGGCTGGAAAAAATTGCCTGGAAAGCCTTCAAAGACGTTGTTGACAATTTTCTGAGCAATTAAAGAGCCCCAAACTACATTCAGCTGGTTGACAAACTTCTCAAAGCATACAAGACAATGAAGTGCAACATGTCACTCAAAATTCATTTCCTCCACTCACACTTGGACTTCTTACCCGCAAATCTCGGTGCTGTCAGTGACGAACACGGCAAAAGGTTTCACCAGGACATTGCTACGATGGAGAAACGATACCAGGGCAACTGGAATCCATTAATGCTTGCTGACTACTGTTGGACACTGCAACGTGATGCACCAGACATTGAATACAATAGAAAATCAGGAGCAAAACACTTTTAATTCTACTGAATTTAAAAGCTTATGTGAAACATAAACATGACTAAATAAGTTATTGTCAGTAAACATATAAATGTCTATTTCTCAGAGTTCCTACATGATGCAGTAAAACCAAAACTATACTTGTGCATACCCAGTAGGTACCTGTCACAATCAGCAAAAACTTTTCAGGAAGCAAGACTTTTCAAAAAAATTGTTGTGCGGTGGAATCGTACCCATGAGACTGAATAGTTAGAAATCAGAAATACTTAAACAACTGCTTTTCCTTCATTTATCTTTAGTTAAAGGTTGGATAGGATACATCTGTTTCTCCATTACCTTAAACAACGTAATGAACAACTCCATGAGTTGCAGAGCAGCATCAACGCAACACAAAATGCATCTACGGAAACCAACATTACACAAGCATGAAAGATCTAATCAAAAAATGCAACAAAAATAAGATAAAATGTAAACAAAAGATGAATTACCAGGAGTCCAAGAAGAGAAATAAATTCTAAACACTTGTAGGTCCTGATTCAGTACTGTATATTATTAGGTTAATTAGTTGGTTTGCAATTTCATGCTTAATTTCTGTCTTCACATCACATGTCTTAGTACTCTGTGATGGACTGGTGCCCTGTCTAGGTGGTGTTCCTGCCTTGTGTCCATTGCTTCCAGGGATTGGCTCCAGCTGTCCTGCAGCCCTGCCCTGGATAAGTGGTGTCACGCATGCACGTCACAGCTCCTCTAAGGAATGTGATACAACCCTGGGTCAAGAGAGAACACTGTTGCTAATCATGTCCTCTCCTCTTCCTCCCACAGCACCAAGAAGATGGCCAGTACGGGCACCTGACTCTGCCCCTTCTGGTCTCCCACCTATAAATCACAAGGCCAGCGGAAGGAGGCATCACTCAGTGAACAGAGCACAACACAGGATGGAGCTTCTGTGTGGCTGACCTGCTGTAAAGCAACAAAGAGATGTGAAGCCCAATTCTGGTTACCTGTTATTTGTGTTTGTTTCACTGACTCCGCACCATTGGGCGCTTACTTGTGTTTTTGTTATTTTTGTTCAGAAGTAAATGGGGATGACCAGTTGGTGCCCTGACATTTATTGTTTGGGACTTGTGATTTCTCACTTGACCACAGCAGGTTAGGGAGATGGATAGGTGCCTTAGTATCCAGTATAATATAAAATACAATATAATTCTTCTTCCATTTTCCCTCTTTAACAGTACATTTGCTTCTATAGTCCACATTTTGAATACATGCTTTTTTGTTTTCCTGTTTCCTCGTGTCTTCATTTCAAACAACCCATCTCCTTTCATATTACTGCATATATCTTTGTTTTTGGTGTGTACTTGTATATTTTGAAATACTGTTTCAAAGGATCACTTTGCCCATTTTGGTTTTGTCTTTGTTGTTACAAACAATATTGCATGTACAATCACCCCTTGTTTGGCTTAAGACAGTTTGTTCAAATAACAAAAAAATAACCAGTTAAGTGTTCAAAATACAATTCTTAAAGATACAAAACACAATAAAATAATTTTTGCCACCTCATTTGTCTATTAAGATAAGCATAAGTAACTAGAACTGAACAGTAAAATAGAAAAAGTGCGGAGTGTGTTCCCAATTCCGAGTCTGAAAATTGCTCAGCATGATTGTGTCCCTTTAACCAGTTACTGTAAAACAAATAAAAATACCCCAAAAAGTGTGTTTATTGGAATTTTTTCACAATTTTTTATTTAAATAATTTAACTTAATGAAAGAAATACATGAAAATATCTCAACATACAAGTTAATTGTAATTTAATTATTACATATTCCAGTAATTCATTTTATGCAAGTAGAAGATGAGTCTTATGAAGACTGGAAACATTAATCACACCCTTTTAAAGTAACATTAAATTGAGGTCAAGCAAGAGTTAAATAGCTTAGATTACTTCTCACCTTCAACCTTCTGAAGCAGTTATGCAGTGCTGCCACCCATAGGGACCACCCAGCACTGCAACTCCCAAAGGGAGACCTATTTATCTAAACAAGTGAAGTTACGTAGTCTTCTCATTGTGAGTATCATCAAACCATGCTTTGCAGAGATCATCCAATGTAATATTTGTCTGGAGCACTTGCTTAAGGTTGCACCATTAGACAGTGGTACCATAAGGGCTGAACCAGCCACCTTGTGATTTGCTGTCCAGAACAGCCTCTACTAGGCCTCACTGAATATCATGGAAGAGAGAAGGCACACTAAATCATACAAGGAGGTGATGTTAGTTGATGCTCAGACAACCTCATCTTTTCTGAGAATGACCATCTGCATTTCGTTCTATGTATGCCACCTCCTGCCTAATTTATTTTTGCTTTGCTAGACTCTGATTAGGCAGAACATTTTTGGTGTTTCACCTTCATCATATTTCTCTGAGTTATTTACTCAGCTCTATTATTGAACTTCTACGTCTAACTCAGATGTCCCTCACAAAATGCTGCTGTCTTTGAGATGAACAATTTTGAGGACATATGCAAAGGCATCACTCATCCCAGCTCTGTTTTTATTTAACTCTCATGACGCCTGTGCATTACCAGACAGGCAGTTATGGTATTATCCACAGACTTCTTTAGAGCTAGATAATATGTCAGGGCCATTGTTTGGAAGTTTCTGAAAACTTTTTTTGTTCCATATTAGAGAAATGTAGATTAGGAGTACTGAAGTCAGAACTATTACCACTGATTGTACTGACAATGTAGTTGAGAACAATGCTCCTTGCTTTGGAAGTGTCTATTTTCTTTTCACTGGAGATCTGCAGACCAATTTTGTTGACGCTATGTAAGATAAAACTGGACTCCAGCGTCAAACTAGGGGAGCCATTCTTAGTCATGCTATCTTCTAAGTACTGTTTATATAATTCTAGTACTTTCTTCTCAAGGTAACTGTTAAGAACAGAATTCGAAAGGGGCTCCTGAAGTAAGCCGATGCTACAATCAGAACTTAAGAGGTTGTGTTGTTCAGTTTCCTCCAGGAGAATATCTTCCTCATCTTTCATTTTCTCGCTGAGGTGGGGAAGTTCTAAAATTAATTCCTCTAGATCTCTCGAATGAAGCAGTGGTCCATGGCCTGTCTCACATTCTGCTAGTCCAGAGCCTTCAGAGCTAATGTTACCAATATGGTCTCCACCAATCTGAAGGTCAGGGTAATTTTTGTAAATACTAGTGCAAGATAAAGAGCGGTAAAGCTCTAGTCCGTCGTCATCGCTGTCTTGAGCACAAAGTGGAATGGGCACGGCAACAGATGGTAAGTTTTGATGAGAAGAATCACATATCTTTAGAGGAAGTTGGTCACAAGTCTGTTCAGATGATGGGTCTTCTATTCTCTGTGCTAAAAGAAAGCAACGAAAAGACGTGTAAGAATGATTGACTGTATGTAAGGTTTTAAGAAAACATATCTTTGTGTTATCCTTAACAAATCATGATAGCCAAACAGCCAATACTTCAGTCCAAGGAGTTTAGTTACTTGGGGGTTACAGAGTATCTGACTCAGAAAAGCCTGAAAGATCTTGAGGGAAAAACTTTTCAGAGTTCTGAAAACTATCTGAACATTTTTATTTCAGAACTCTGCAAGCCTTACTACGATTAATGAGACAAAGCTGAGAAAGGGCAGGCCAAAGACAAAATAATGTCAGAAACATTCATGTGTACTACCTGGCCTTTCCACTGAGGCTGTAAATGTGGGTCTAGGTGAAGTTCGCTGGTCATATGCCCTATTCGGATGGGATTAATCGTTACACCTAGAGTAGGGTAAAGTAATAATTACAGGAGGACCTCTGTAGTTTGTAATTTCTATTTGGACAGGATAAGTCTTTATACCAGGAGGTGATGTAAAGTCGGAGCTTGCAGTGGGCTGGTACAAACTGGTACTCTGCACTGGTATTTCTCCATTCTCAGTAGTTAATGTGTGTGTCATTTCAGATCACATTAGCAACCCCTATTTCTAAGGACAATATATCTGTCCGCAACTCCAGTCCCAAACCCACCTGCCTTTCTATATAAATTGTGCCTTCGGACCTCCATGAAGATATAACACGCCACACCTCCCCACTCCGTGTTTTTCAGCCCCTACAATATGGTAGACCGGCAGTTCTTTTTTTCCACTTTATGCACTGCCGGAGGACCTCTGAAATTTAGTCCCTTTCAATCACTCAGATGTCAGAATTTTACTGGCATGTCCATTCACATAGGACTCGTTTTACCTGGGGTTATTTTTACGGATTTTTTTATAGAAATTAAAAATCTTCATTCTTTTTACAGAAATGTGAACACAAAGTCGGTGAAAAGTTACTGACATAAGTGATTTGGAAAGGACTAAAATTACAGAGTTCCACCAGTAATATTTACTTTACCCCATCTCCTGGTGTAAAACTGATTCCATCTTTTGGCTTCTGACTCCCTGAGGGTTTATTTTTCTGCAAGTAGGAACATGCAGTCATATTCATAGCACTATAACTAGCATATTAGACATATATTGGATTGTCTATGTGGGCTGAATAGCCATCTTTTAACCATACTTTACATTGTGATTGAGTTTGATCAAATTATTTCAAGCAGGAAGAAACAACAACAGAGTAAGCCCAGCGAAGAGCTGCTAGATTTATTTGAGCACCACAGGGTATGGTGTGACAATGCAGGTTCTGCTCCAGGCTCCTGTAATGTCACCGGATGAGCTGGATAGTGAGACACAATGACAACGAAGCAAGGGGATGGTGCAAAATGTGCAGAGTGCTTTTATTTAAAACAAAACCAAAAACAGTGTCCATATAAATAGTGCAGTTTCTCAAACAGTCCTTAAATAAATAATCCATTAAAACAAGTGTAATAACAAAGCCTGGTGCCTTCTTCCTACTGGTGACTCCCCTGCTTCTCCTATCTAGGCTATGGTCCAGGGGAGTCACCCTACCTGCAGCTGACCTTCTCCACTTGGATGGTCTGGTGGCTTCCCAATCCCTGGCTTCGTTTAGCCACCCACCAGACCGAGACTTGGCTTCCCCTACGGCCGTGACACTCACGCTGGGGTTCCACTCCAAATCTCCGACTCAAGCTGCCTTCTTGGCCTTATGTGGCAAGCCAACCTTCTCTCGGTCACTCCTGCTCCACACAAGAGCTCAGCAGGAACGACCACTACTGTCGGCCTTCGGGTGCTGGCCAAACATCCCACTAGGGCTCACCTTTCCCAGCTGCCTGCAAACATCAGTGAGTCTACGCTCGCTCACTCGCTCGCTCGCTCTCTCTCTCTCTCACACGAACTGCCTCCCTCGCTTCCAGCTGCCTTCTTCTCCCTTAACCTCCGTTCATTATTTTCTCTTTTCCCTTTTTTCTCCCCTCTCCACACTCGCGCTCCTATTTTATATATAGGGGATGTGGATTAGCAGCTCCCAGCATCAATCACAGATGCGGACAACTCCTCACATGTGCACTTAAGCGAGGACCGCCAGCATCACAAAGTGCCCAGAAACCGCTCCGGCCACATTACCATGCCCCCCCTTTATGCCCTGAGTGCGGTGATTATCTATTTAAAAAAACTGGCCTTTTCAGTCTGAGCTGTGGACCCGCTACACCACATACGGCCAATGAGTAGATAGTTTCAGTTCATCTGAAAAGAGATTAACCTGTTACTTTCAAACAGGTTCTTTCAGCAAAAATAATCACGTACAGAGGGAGATCAATTAAATAATTCACACCAAAGTGAAAAGAGAATTTCATCTCAAAGAGAACGTTAGATATATAGAGAAGTCATTCAGACATGGGCAACCAACAGCGAGGTCTGGGTTATCACCGTTATGTTCTTCAATAGGGGTGTTCCACAACAGATAACCACGAATTATTTATCAATTTATTAATTAGATGTCAGATTTGGTTAAAATTGCTGTACTAGTGTGAGTTATTGGAGCATGAAAATTTAAATTTAAAAAATTGTATCTAATTATTATTAGTATTGAATTACACTATATTATTAATATTATAATTTATTAAAACCAATGCCTCATATAATAAACACTCAAAAGTTTTAAGCAGTGCGGACTAAAAACGCTACTGGATCTCCTCATAGTAGATCTTTAGATATTAAAGATATATTATTTTGTTATGGTGAGCCAGGGATTTTTCATGGTTCTCCCCTCCTTATTAAGAATTTTTAAGTTTAGTTTCTTTTTTTTTCTTTTTTTTGATGTGCAGACCAAAAAGCCTACCTGCCATAACACAAGGGGAAGAAGATGTTTTACATGCAATTAGGAACATAAAATTCACTTTAAGAGGAACAATCCAAAAAATTCCTCAGAAGCTGAAAAACATTTTTTAATGTTGTCCTCACTTAATTAAACATGCTGAACAATTGCTTATATTTTGGATGCTTAAATATCATTGAGTGTTCTTCTTCTTACTTTGCTCTCTAGATGGGTAGGTGAGTGGGCATCCAGGCATTTTATATCTGACTGAGTTGTAACTTACTGTAATTCAATCTTTAAAAATCAACAAAAACTTTAAGAAAGAAATAAAACTCGCAATGTTGTGGAGTTAGTTCCAATCCCTATACATGAAGTGAGCAGCTTTGGAATGGAATTGTGAGACATTTGTGGAATCCACTTTGGGATTATAGCATTCAAGACATAAAGTGGAAGGCAGTGCTAAGGATCATTAGAACATTAGAAAAAGTTTGATGAGAAGAGGCCATTCAGCCCAACAGAGCTCACCAATCCAATCCACTTGATTTCTCCCAAATAACATTAAGGTGAGTTTTGGCGGTCCCTAAAATCCTCATGTCTACCACACTATTTAATAATTTATTCCAGGTGTCCATGGCTCTCTATTATAATCAAGTTAGACCTGGTGTGCTTTTCAGCTCAATATGAAGCATCTCTGAGTGAAGAAGACTACACTACAGGAAGACATGAAACACAAAGCATGTGTGCGTAGCAGGAATTTTCATTTGCTCATACAAAGTCACATAAAACTGAATTACAGAGAAGATATTAGCTAGAGGATCTTCATAATCATGGTGCTAACATTATACCAACACACTCACCAATGTCAGCAGATGTCAATTTCTCATGATGCTTTATTAAAATTATTAACAGAATTTCATCATCTTAGGCCTAGTCCACACATACCCGAGTATTTTTTAAAACTTAGCTTTTTGTTTATGTTTTGGCCTTTTGTCCACACGCAAACTGTGGCTTAGGTCCTTGAAAATGGAACTTTTGAAACACTTCTTCCAGGGTGAAGATGTTTAGAAACTCCATCTTCCCTGTTTATGTGTAGAGTTTTTGGCTTCAGAGTGTGTGCCAGAATCTTCTTTGCTTGAGGCAAATGGCGGGTGTAGCTAAAGTAGTGTTGGTGATAACCTTGTTAACGGGACTTTTCACATGTTTACATTTAAACATACAATTACGTTATCACTACATGGAGCATCAGAATGCGCTTCGGAGGTCAACGCTACATCAAACACTTCGACGACACAGACCCAGCCACCAGCTCCGTCGGTTTTGGATGAGACCTGGTCAGACCACTAGATGGTGGGACAACTTAGAGAATGAAATGATTCTTGCTGAAGAGTAGTGAGAGAATTTTTGTTTGTCAAGTGCATCGTTGTTGTCTTTGAGTGAGTTGCTTTGCTTGTGCATCAAAGGAAAGACAACTGTAATGAGATTGTGTTGTCAAAAAAATTGCCTGCACACTGTACTATTTAGCAGACAAGGGGAGATTTAGCAGTCAAGACGGCAAAGGCCTTCGGGTTGTCAAGACAAGTGGTTTCTAAAATAACAAGGCAAGTGTGTGAAGGAATTACAGTCCACTTGGGCCCTGTGTATATACCATTACCTGTCACTGAGTTCAAGGTAGAGTACCTTGTAGCAGATTTTCACTGAGCCCATGGTATCCCTCAGTGCATCAGTGCTGTGGATGCGTTTTTTGCGTTTTCATGTGGATGGAGATTTTTTTTAAAAACAGTGTGCGTGTGGATGAGATTTTTTTTAAGAATGAAGGAGGAAAACTCCCGTTTAAAAAAAAATACCCAGGTATGTGTGGACTAGGCCTTAGATTTAACAAGCTTGATATTCATTATGGAAGGTATTGGAAAATCTGACAGGCTTTGTTATAATGTAAAAAGAACATCTGTTTATCTGTACATTTTTAGAATTCACTTATTTCACATGGACCAGGTCTGAAAACAGTTGTTCTTTTGTTTTTCTGTCCACACCAATATGTTCACTGAAAAGCAAAAAACATGAAAATCATTCCTGATGGCCACGCACGATTTGTCAGCCAAGAGTGATGTTTATTTACAGAGCAAACGTGAAGTAAATTGAAATGATGAAAGCCCAAGAAAAGCAAAGAGCACCTGAAAAAACTGCAAACAGACATCTTTGCCTTAACAGACATTGTAAAACTTCATTTAATGTTACAAACATGGATGAGGTAGTCAAAGCCAAGGAAAATATTGACTGGGATTCCTGCCAAACTAAATATGGCAAAATGTTTAAGCATTTCAAGGCCCACTATAGGTCAGATGATTCAGAGAAGTTAGAAATGTCTATCCCTACAGTAAACATGAGATTGCAAGGGCATCATAACAACAACTCTGCCTGATCACATAACATTCAGAGTTTTAAAAAGCTACATTTTCCCATCCACACAACTATACGAGACCTGTAACCAATAGGGGGCACCACTGAGCCCCCAAACCCTGAGACACAAATAAACGATATATCCTGTGTTCAAACACAAGATTTTTCTTAATTTTACAACATCTCCTACAAACCTCCAAATCCTCTTCCACAGCAGTACAATATAATATAATGGTTTCTTTCCTCTTTCTACACCTCCTTCATTGTCTCATTCACACACCTTCCAACTCTGACTATTGGTGCAAGCAAAACCAACTTCTTTTAGGCTGGACCCAGAAGTACGTCTGGCGCCACACCCGTGCAAGACATAAGTTCCGGCAGCAGCCACCTTCTGTCCTTCCAAGCAGGCCTCCCGTCCTACCAAGGAACTGGCATCTATCCTGGTCAGGACTCCGGACCATTCTTGTCTTTCCATTGCAGCCTCCCACCCTGGCAAGGAACTCACTTCTATCCTGGTTGTGACTCCAGACCATCCTTGTCCTCCTATTATGGCCTACCATTCTGGCAAGGAACCTTCTTCTATCCTGGTAAGGCCGACTGTTTATCCAGCATAGATAGCCCTCATAGATCCATCATTTTCAAATTAATAAACTTAGAGAGTGCTTTTGAAAAGCTTTGGTGATCAAAAACACTATTTCAGAGCAATTAGTAGAATACAATGAATAAAAGAAACAAGTTGCACACCCATATGGATAGCCACAGGGCATGCTGGGAATTGTAGTCCCACGAGACAGCCCTGTCGGGTTCTCTGGGTGCTACCAGGGAGAGCTGGAGGAGAACACGTATCCATCTTAGTGTGTACTAAGCCTAAAAACAACCCTTGTGGTTAGAGTCTGCTAACAAATATGTCTTCAGGATGCTGGAAGAGCACCCATACAATTCTCTCACCCTCACAATTAAAACGTCTCTAAGCTGAGATTCAAATTCAGGTTCCTGGAGTTGTGCTGCAGCTTTACTAAGCTGTCCACCATTTTTCTGTTAATAAACTAGACAGAAACGACTACATGGAATGTCGACAGTAAAACCGCCTGGCTGTGTTCAATGTCAGGACTGAGCATTGCACATGTGATCCACTAATCTGGTACAAATGCACAGTTTTTTTAATTTAGAGACAATGCTTTAAAATAAAAATATCAAATGCTTAAAATTTGATAAGGTGAAACTCATACCAACATAAACATCGTTGCAATCACATGCATAACACCTTTAACTGCAGATCATGCATCTATACAGATGTACAGATTTGTTTCCCTCTCTGCGTGATATTTTTCAATGACAAATCAGAAGCCAGTGCACCAGAGATATGAAATGTGTGCAGAACTGGACTCACAACTGGACAGTTTCATCTAAAGGGAATGTTTATGAAGATGTAGGCTGATGGATGCACCATGCATACACTCTGTTTTCACGTAAATAAACACAATTAAGATTTATAAATGTTTTGCAAAAGTGAGCTGGCAAGAAAAGGTCTAATTGAATTGTATTATGCCTGAATGGAAAGCCCTGTTGTTACAATTCAATAACTTCTGGCACCATCACAATGTGATCAAAAGTCATTTGAAATAATTTTTTTAAGAGAGCAAATAATAGTAATAAAGATAGGTCAGGCTGCAACTGTTTTTGTCTGACCTTCTGTTTAAACAATTCTTAAATATCTGAGGCGTTGAAGTGTCTTGTACAGGAAGTCACATTAATGTAGCCCACATCCTTCATCATCTCCCCGCTCGATTATTTGTTCAAAGCTGGCACTTTACCTTGCACAGGCTCTGCTCTCTTGGGAAATTTCAGTTGGCTTAGTTTAGCTTTCCAGGAGTCTCGTTTGGGTTTGGTGCTCTTCCCGACTTTCTTGAGAGATGTGGTGTCACCTTCCTTATAACCAATCATACTAATGAAGCCCTCGGCTAACATAACTAAAGGAAAGAGAAGATAAGATTAAGAAACCAAGATTAGATCTAAGAGCGACACATCCAGCTGTTGGAGAACTTGTGACAAATGACGGGTGCATGACTATTCTGTTATAAGTTCAACACACACACACACATCCACATGCTCATATTGTGGGCAGCGCACAATGGAAAGACGTGACACGCTAAGGAAGTGTGTCATGCTCAAGTGTCATTTCCTGTATAAAGAAAACTGAAATCAGTAAAACAACACCTTCTCCCATGACACATCAGAAACAATTCATTTTCAGAAATATTGTCTCTAAAATTAGAAAAAGAGTGACTTGCTGTTTTGAGATGTTCAGTACAATTTATTTATAGGAAGGAGGCAGGGCCGCTTCTCAGCATAAGCAAACCAAGTGATCACTTGGAGACCTGTGGCCAGTCGGAGCTCCCTGACTCACACAGAAAAGTAGGAGTGAAAGCTCCATTGTAAGTATACTGTTTAGGATCCCAAAAGTCTAGGAATGGCCTGTCTTCATCATTTCTCTTATAAAAATATATCAGGTAGCATTCTCAAAAATATTAATCCAGTTTAGGGTCACAGGGGGGCAGAGCCTTTCCCAGGAACGCTGAACCAAAGCTGAGATGGAAGCACCAGTCCATCTCAGGGCCTCCTTACGTGCACATCTACTGTGCCAATTTAGAATCACCAGTTGTGCACATCTTTGGGGATATGGGCAGAAGTTTGGTGTATTTTGGAGAAAAAAACAGACACAGACATTACGGCCAAATGAAAACTCCACACAGATATTGACCAAGAATGAGATTCAAACTCAAGGATACAGAATTAATATAGTAGTGCTATGGCACAATAAGCTGCCCATATCCATTACAACTAAAAAATCATAAAACATAAAGTTATCTCAAATACAGTAAAACTGCATATTTTCAAATGGAATTACTTTTTAGCATTTTTAACAGTCATTAGACAACTTAAGATAAATCCATTTTGAAAAGGAAGGAGGTCATCACTGGATTACCATCCATTGATCTCTTCATGAACTCATCCCACATATTCCATAACAGGTTGCAAGCAATTCTGGACAGAGTGCCATCTCATCACAAGTCACTTTGAATCACCAGGTCTGATCAGAATAACCCTATATTACTCATTTTTCTGTTCTAATGAAAGCAGCTTCTTTGAATAGCATAATGTTTGTTTACATCCAACCCTTCATCGATTTTCTGGACCAACATTTTCCATAACAATGTTGAAGGCAGCACCAAGAACCAGTCCTGAACAGAATGGTGACCCACTCTAGAGCACAGAGTCCACACACACAGGGTCAACTAAGCATCCCTAAATAACACTCCTCCCTTTGATACACAAGACGAAGGTGGAGTAAAATCTTAAGTGGACACAAAGAAATGTGTAAACTTTGCAGGAGCATTCGCTGGGCTCAGATTTAAATTCAGATCCTCTGAGCTGTGAGGCAGACACTTTAACCACTGCCTTATGGTGCCTCCCTCAAGTAAAATATAATAAATAAAAAAAGGAAAAAGAATTCCACTAGCCAGGGCCGGATTTATATGAAAAGAGGCCCTAGGCTATTCCACTTATGAGGCCCTTTCACCTTCCATTTTTAAGTTTGTAAATTACATGAGAGATAATAAAATTTTGCTAACAATTTGAATGTAGGCCCCTCTTGATCTTGAGGCCCTAGGCTGAAGCCTAGTTAGCCTATAGGAAAATCCGGCCCTGCCACTAGCACTTCATGCCGAATGTTACTTCATCATTGATGTCATTTAATTAGAACATCTTCAATCAAGGAAATAAATGTAGGCCTCTGCAGTTGTGAGGCAGCAGCGCCATTTGCTGTGCCACCCCTGGTATGTCAAGTCTCCCATAAATCAGCATAGAGTCAGGAATCCAATCCCTCTTCCAAATTTGTCTGCTGGGAAGAATCATTCAAACCTTTAATTTTCTTTAAAGGGAATGCCCCACTACTGGGTCTGCAAGTTTTTCACAACAGGAAGACCTCAACCCTCTGAAACCAATGCAGCCAGAAAGTCCAATTGTTGTATCTAGTTTGACTTTTCCTCAATGTGGACCCGAAATTTCCTTCCCTGAAATCAAAGTTGAGAGACTTGCCAAAAATCTTCCATTCCCGAACCCACTCAATCTGAAGGATATGGAGGGCTTAGAGCCCATTTCTGGTAGAGTTAGACAAACATAAGGAATCAGGCAGTGTGGAAAGACCACCAGTCCACCACAGAGCTTAGAATTTCAGAATATACTTAGGTGGGAAGACAGAAGTTTTCAGGTAACTCGCCGATCGTACGAGTTGTATGTTGATTAACATGTGCAAGTAGGGATTTCACTGTACTCTGTGTATGTGACAATATTGACCCTGTGAGCCAATATATGACTGGTTTCAAAATTATTGTAACAAGAGAAGACATAATAGATATGTGAAGATGGTGAAAATAAACTATTTCATCGAATATGCTATTTTTGTTAAATTATATATTTTGAATGGAGTGAGTTTTGGCCTTTTTTTTGCCTGCCTACACATCTTATTTAACATTTTATTCCAATTTCCAGTAGGCATTTCTGAAATAAGGGGAGCACTGCCAATAAGAATTCCCTCGGCATGTCTTGAATGTTCTCTCTGTGTTCGTGTGAATGCTCCCGTTTCCTCTCTTATCTTTGTTGGTGGTGATATGAAAGTGGACATGTGCACAGCAGACCAGCACTATCGCTGTAGTGATTATCTCCTACCTGGATGAACTGAAAGCGAACGGAGAACTGAAATCGCAATCCTGTCACATGAGGAGTCAGTATTCTTCACACGTTTGTGTTTTTATTTTTCTTAGTGAGATGATTTTCTTTCCATTCTATTCTATTCTTTCCATTTTCTTCTCATCACATATACAAAAAGTACCATAAATAACCAAAACAAACAAATCTAAAATTACATTGCATAGTTACAAACACTCAATTTGTGCATCTCTTAGAAGCAAGTAGCTTACTTTACATGGTAAATATCTGTGCAGTATTAATGAACCACAATTTAGGAAACACGAATCATGAGTTTCGTGTAAAGCTGCAGTGTAAAAAAAAACAAAGCCTACAAGTATTAAACGTTAACATAATAAAAGGTCACTTCCACCTTCAGATGCAAAATCAAACAGAACTGACAATTATTTGAAATAACACCTTTTAAAATCTTTACTGTAAGGCTGTCATTCCAACTCAAGAAATGTGCAACCTAAACTTTGAATGGCTACTGAGTCCCTTAAATGGATACTGTTGGTGACACCTTGAACTTGGACTCATTGACCGATTCCTGAAGTCATTTCTGGATTAATTAAAGATGACTCGTAATATCGGATGAATCCATTTAGAGAGATGGAATTTTAAAACGTGGACCAACATGGAGTAACCAAACCACTTACCGAGTATTTGCGGTTCAAGACTTTATCCAGATATGAAGGTCCCTTGTGTCCAGAGTTCACAGCACAAACATCCAAGCCTTCATAAAGAGTTCAAATCCGTGTTGCTGAAGAGCACTTGAGATTAAATGTGACCAAAGTAAATGTGTGACTTCTTCCTGTTATTGGAGATCCCTAAACAAAAAGAATCACTTTGCAGGGCTGTCACCGGAGGATCTGTGTACTCAACTTCTGCAAATCTGTTGCTTACTCATGACATTCAGACATCATACTTTTGAGAAATGGGAACTTCATTATTCATATTTCTTCTAAGTACAAGACACTATGTAGCCAATGGTGTCCAGCCTCTGCCACCTAGGCAGTGAAAAGTTTTATTTTGTTAAATGACATAATCCCTTATATAATGCACATTGTCAATTTCTGGTACAATCCTCATTATTTGGATTTGCTAGAATAAAGACAGAGACAGTGAAGCAGGATCATAGTGTAGAGAGGCAGGTCGGCTAGCATAGTATACCAAACATGTTTTCATATTTCAATCAATCAGAAATGGTCTTGCATAACATTTTTCAAAATAAGTTTTGAGATCAGAAGGATCAGCTCTCTTGCTTGCTTTTAGGACTTCATGGGCTTTGCTGGTTCCCCACATATCCAGTTGTCCCGTCTGTGGCATTTCCTGGTTGGTATAATTTTTAGTGGCTCTCTTGGTCCTCTCAAAAAGTTTTACATGAACAGGCAGAGTAATGCACATTCACTTTATAAAGTACTCTTGTCTAGTGCCAAATAGGACCCCTTTCATCTCCAGAGAGGCCTGAATTCTTCAAAATTTTCCTTAATACTAAATAATTACATTTATATGGTGCTTTTCTCGCTCCTCAAAGTACTTTACACAGACAGAGGGAAATTACTTCCAGCACCACCAATGTGTAGCTCTTCCAACTGGATGATGTGATGGCAGCCATTATCATGCCAGTGTGCTCACCACCCCTTAGGTGGTGAAGGGGTAAGAGAGACAGAGGTGATTGGAGTGGCAGATTGGACAAGGTCACGATGGGCAATTTAGCCATTTTTTGAAAGATGACCACAGAGAGTCAGGACCTCATCCCAAGGAGTGCACAATTTTTGCAGCACTGTGTCACTGCACTGGGGCATTGGGATCCAAACACACACACCACAGGGAAAGCACCCCCTACTAGCCTCACCAATACCTCTTCCAGCAGCAACTGAAGCTTTTCCTAGATGGTCTCCCATCCAAGTACCAGGTGGGCCCAAACATGCTTAGCCTCAGGTGGACGACCTGTTCTGAAGTGCAGGTGGTATGGCTGCTGACGAGCGTGTGTGTCCATGCTGAATCAATAGTAGTTCATGCAGATTTGTTAGTCACATATTCTTGTGAATCGTTCATTCTGTCTCAGAGATGCTGAATTAGACTGAGATTGGGGAATTGAGCAGGCCATTGGGATAAACTAAAGTAACTATTATGTTTGCGGAAACAGCTGTAGATCATTCAAGCTTTCTGACTATTATCCTGCTGGATCTATTTGAAAAAGCATAGACATAGACATTTGCACAATTAGTACTAATGTTTAGCTCTTCTGTGACAATCAAATGACACCCAAATGGTATTAAAAGGCATAATGTGTACCAAGGAAACATTCCCCACACACACCACCACCATCCTGTAATATTGGCACAAAGCAGGATGGATCTATAGAATGATGCTGTTTATGAAGAATTATAAACACTTCTGAACAAGTTTAAATTGTCAAATTGCTTAATATATTTGGGTGTTTTTATTAGTGAATGCTGTTGTAATGCTGCATTCAATTTGAACTGGGAAGTCAGAATTTACGAGTTTGCAGTTGGAATTTTCAACTGGAACACCCCACAAGTTGTTATTTTCTACTCTGAAACGTCAAGTCCGAGTTTGCCTGACTTTAGTTTATGACGTCAATCCAAAATGGCGACTTACACCACAAATTGTAGCAAAATACTTAAACTATTTATTAGCACTTCTGTTTATTTGTGTCTCATTATATCAGTCATACGCAGAGTACTGTCCAACCTATGTCTGTGGACATGTTACTACGGTGTTTGGATGTGGAAAATAATGCATGATATACTGTTCACTAGTTGTTTCTATTTCAAAACAGCAAGCACAACAGCGGTTTTCCTGGTGGCATCTGTATTGTTTTTCTGAACACAGTCAACCTGGGTGTGACTTTATTCCTAGCTCCAACATCTGACTTCCAAGGTAAATACAACGTAGACAAATTACAACAGACAACAGAATATGGCAATTAAACACCCATTCCCATGACGCCCACTTTCCTACCCAAGATCCCACCCATGATCACACCTAAAAACAGCCTTATACAAAAAATAATAGCCCTGAAGTTAAAGGCACAATTATATCAGTGGAAAGAACAAAGAGGGGAAAAATACTCACTATGTGAAAATGGCCACGGACAACCTTCTGCAGGAGATGTGAAAGGTGTAGAAAGAAGAACTGATTTATTAATGTTAATCAATCAGCTAATCATTTGTCAGTGTTTCCCTTTGACAATGACAATAGTTAATTCAATAAGGAAAATTAGTAAGACGCATGCCACCCAGGAATGCCACATTAATGTAGAGTATGTATGAGGAAATTCTGCCCACTCCATTTCACTTTCAAGCTGGGACACCAGAAATATGAGACGATCTATACAATTTATGAAAAAGGTTCATAAATTAACAAACATTTACGTTAAATACTTTCAGTTTCTCTTCTGTAGATTGGACATCGCAATAGACTTATAACATAAAATACAGAAAATGGACATATACAAGTGCATATATTGATTGATATATATATATATATATATAGTGTATATATATATATATAGTGTATATATATATATATATATATATATAGTGTATATATATATACATATATATAGTGTATATATATATATATATATATATATATACATATATATATATATATATATATATATATATATATATAGTGTATATATATATATATATATATATATATAGCGTATATATATATAGCGTATATATATATATATATATATATATATAGCGTATATATATATAGCGTATATATATATATAGCGTATATATATATATATATATATATATATATATATAGCGTATATATATATATATATATATATATATATATATATATATATATAGCGTATATATTTATATATATATATATATATATATATAGCATATATATATATATATATATATATATATATAGCGTATATATATATATATATATATATATATATATATATATATATATATAGCGTATATATATATATATATATATATATATATATATATATATATATATATATATAGCGTATATATATATATATATATATATATAGTGTATATATATATAGTGTATATATATATATATATATATATATATATATATATATAGTATCTCACAAAAGTGAGTACACTCCTCACATTTTTGTAAATATTTTATTATATCTTTTCATGGGACAAAACTGAAGATATGACACTTTGATACAATGTAAAGTAGTCAGTGTACAGCTTGTGTAACAGTGTAAATTTGCTGTCCCCTCAAAATAACTCAACACACAGCCATTAATGTCTAAACCGCTGGCAACAAAAGTGAGTACACCCCTAAGTAAAAAATATCCAAACTGTGCCCAAAGTGTCAATATTTTGTGTGGCCACCATTATTTTCCAGCACTGCCTTAACTCTCTTGAGCATGGAGTTCACTAGAGCTTCACAGGTTGCAACTGGAACCCTCTTCCATTCCTCCATGACAACATTACGGAGCTGGTGGATGTTAGAGACCTTGCACTCTTCCGCTCCTCCTAGGGTCCTAGAAACTATTGAAATCGTCAAAAAAGAAAATTGAAATTGAGAAATGTCAGGTAATTGAAAGGAACTACTTTGGGCATCTCTCTCCTAGGAGGTTTCGTGTTGCCGACATGTTCGCATCGTTTGTGCATTAGCGGCTAAGTGACTGTCTTTCTTCGGAGGTTTCCTTTTGCCAACGTGCTTGCCTCGCTTGTGTATTAGCGACGGGAGGAAAAGTAAAAGGGATACCAATTTGCTGATGTGCTCACCTCGCTTTCTGTATTAGCTGCTAAGCGAGGTACTCTCTCTTCAGAGGTTTCGCTTTGCTGACGTACTGGTCTTGCTTGTGTATCGTTGGAGGTGGAGCCCTTACCCCAACTCCACCTATCACTTCCGGACCGGACAAACACAAACACTTCCACGTGTAGATGTTTATATATATATATATATATATATATATATATATAAAGTATAGGTGAAGGACAAAAACACAAATAACGCAAAACATAAAATTACAACAGCTCAGTTGAACTTTTTCAGAACGTTCCTACAGAAAAGACACATGATGTATGAATACTGATCTTTCAATTCATTTGGTCAAGATGGATAACTTCTTTAGGTAATTATAAAGCTTCTGTTGCCTGCACAGTGGCACTCATTTGCTTACAGCTAATCTACACTGGGTTACCCTTCTGTGTATGTGCATGTGTGTGGGAGATGTTGCTCTGAACTTACCTAATGGATTTAGGAAGAAACTTATAACAGGTAAAAACGTATCCTTCACAAAGGTTATTACATTTCAATTACAGTGATAACAAGACCATAAAACATTAGCTGGCTTTATCCTAACTATTAGGTTCCAATTAATATTTCTCAGAATCACACTGGTTGTCTTCATTGTTTGGTGTAGGCTATAGTTTGTTTCTTTCTCCACACACGAAAGGATCTTCAGCATGCTTTTCTTTCTTTGTTCAGGAGCTCTTGCCATTCTTCACCTTGGTTGCATCTTCTGGTTGTGGATCGTTCTGCAGTTGTCTCTTTGAGGTTTTTATTTACAGTGTCCTCAGCTGCAATGGTACGCCTACTGGGCAGCTGGTGATCAGCCAGCTCCTGCTGTTAGCAAGACAAATGTGTGGCTTTTACGTATGTACAGCATTTCTCTTGCTCACACACTTGCTCTTCCTTAGCAAGGTTTGTACTGATGGCACTCTTGTCTAACTTCAATACAAACAAGTCTTCCACTCTTTCAGTCCAGCACACAGTTGTCCTCCAGAGTAAAAGGAATTGCTCCAACTTTTGTTGCAAACACACCATAGACAACAAGCTATCTGCAACAGAGAGCAGAAGTCATGGTCAGACTTAATGTAGTGAGCTTAATAGGCAACAGAGCATTGATCTGGGGCTGGCAATGGTTTTTAATGGTTACCAATTGGTGCAAAGTTTTGTTTCTCAAAACAGCTCTTTGTTCGAGTTTGGGTATTTAGATTGTACCTTGGAGAGCCATCTCTGGGATGTCACTTGGCTTGTTATTAATCATTTTATCATATAATGAGCAGAGGCTGCATTCCAATGAGGCCCTGTTTGGAGACTCAAGACTCTTGAACTGATTTTAACAGTGTCAGGCAGTTGCTTTTTATACTAAGAACTTGTGTTCCATGCATAGCAAAATGCAAGTCTTTCCTACACCGCACAGACTGCAGATCCTGGACGCAATAATTCAAACAATATAAAAATAAAGAAATAGGTTTTATATGAGGCAAAACACAGTGTATTAGGCAATTTCCAGCAAAAGGCAAAAGTATATTTATCAGAAGTTGCACCTAATGAGAATAGCCCTTTCTGGAAAAAAGAAAAATAGAGACAGCAAAAAAGTCCAAAAGAAGGAAAATCTGAGGTGAAAAGGGGATTTTGTAGGGGAAAATAGATGAGATGAACCTTTTAAAATTTACACCAGAAAACCAAAACAGTGGGACATTCCCAGAACATGTGTAGAAAGGCACATAGGCTCTTAGAGGAACAAAGGAAACATAAGTGGTCAGCTGATAAGCCCATTAGAAAAGCATCTGTGGGGTGTTAAAGACAGCAGTGCACACATTTATATTGAGTATGTTGGTAATTGGGGTTCTTAGTTGCTATAGTAATATTCTTAAAATTATATTGCAATCAAGAATAGTGAAGCTGAGAAAGTTACACTCACAAACCAAATTAACTGGTAATGTTTTTGCAGGGTTGCATATTGTAGTGATCCACTCACCGGAAATGGCTAAAGTGGTGGAAGGCCTCCAAGAATAAATAGAAAGTAGGCCAGGAATCCCACATACATGCCCCGAGAGAATGCAACCAAAGGAAACCTGAGCTCCTACTCTAGTTGCTGGCTTTGTCCTACATGGTGCCAAAATGTGTTTAGTTTTAAAAGTTCAAAAATTAGTAAGCTCACAAAATATAGTCCAAGCTTCATCCAAGGGACGATGACCATAAACCTCCAACTTGTGGATGAAGGGGAAACTTCAGGGAAGGAGGAACTGAGGGCACACAGGGGCCAGTATAGAATGGTATACTCAAAGAATCACATGTAGCAGCACTAGTCCATAAAAAGAGACAGTGTGGACAAATCAGGCTTGACAAGAGGTAATACAACCACCTGACTAACAGGGGGCCACCTGTGTCCATTATGTAGGGAAACTGAGATCAGGCTTCCTATTCAAAGATAAGTTGGGGGGAGGAATAACAAGAGTCTGTTACAGCACATCACCCCTGACACGGAGAAGAGTGACTATGCCATTACTTGTAGGGCCTGTTGTCAATGATCTGGCCCTTTTAAAGCAACTGGAAGCTCGGTGGTGCACCATGTATCTGCAGCTAGAATAGCACTGTCTGTGACACCACCAGAGCTTGGCAGGAAATGATCCTAACAGGTGTTATGATTTTGCATATTTTGTTTTTTTTTTGGGCCTAATAAATTTTATTCTAGGATTTAGAGTTACACAGTTAGCTGGTTTTCATTTACAATTTATTTTTCTTCTTCTGCATCATTTCAAGGTTAGTAAGTTTACATTTTGTTATAATTTTGTTTTTGCAGCTTCATTGTGGGTGCCGTCATTTTGTGAGCAGTTTGTTAAATCGCACATTGCTGTTCTACCATGTTATCAGTTGTGATGTAACTAGTTCTTGCTGTACAAAATGGCGCCATCTCACACTATTTGGTATCTCACTAATGGACTGAAGAGCCTAAAAACATCTTTCTAGCATTAGTTAGTTTAGAAGAATAAAGGCAGTGATAGTTCATTACTATTGTTAGTTCTAGTCTTCTACCCAAGACTACATTTTGTCTCTTCCCTTGTTGAATTTTGATGTTAGGTTATTCTGATTTTATTTTTCTCTTACTTTATGATTATTATTTACTAGCTGTGCTACCCGACAAGGATGGGTTGAAGCTATGAAATCAACGTAGACCTCATGTTTTTTATTTTTTACATGGGTTGTCCACTGGTGCAATAATTCACCACCGATTCCTTTCCCTCATGGTGGCCATTTTGGTTTCAGATAGAGCCACCTGTTTTCGTTGCTTCCAGTCAGCACCACTTGTTGAACCAACCACACTTATAGTCAATGTGTTTTGCTGGAAAAATGTGGAGGTGGTCAGTACCGAATTGGCCTGGTTTAGCGACTCTAGCCTAGTTGAGTCAGGGCTTTGGTTTACCAACATCTGCTTCCATTTATTCCAGTTATTTTCACTCATTTATTGCTCACCACATGAAGTTACCAGTCATTAATATTCAGTGTTCAAACTGCATAATAGTAAGCAAACAGTTGTTAGCATAAACACTTCTCTTCCTAACCTTGCTCTCTAGTACATCTCATTTCCTGTTCTCTATCTCCATCTAGTGGCGTAGATCCAGAAAATAACACCCTACAAACCAGATGGACACACAGACACTTGTCTTTTTATTAAGATGGATTTTTGTAAGTATATTATTGTTGATATTTTTGATGTTTTTGCTATTATTATATTCTGGGTCTAGAAAGATGGGGCAAGAGTATCTCTGCTGTTACAAATAATAGTTTGTAAGGCAAAAGGGTTATGTTTTATGCCTCAGTTATAAGTAATGCAGACATACAACATGAAGAAAGCTTCAAGAATATAAAGTTTCACTATCTGAATGAGAGTTCCCGACATAGCTAGTACAATCAGCCACCCGAGATCATTTGCAAATAACAGAAGGAAGTTTTGAACATAGCTTAGATGTGTCAATGAAAGCTGAGGCTCTTGTCATCTACATTGCCATCTCATTTATTTGGGTTGGGATGAAGATCCCCTAAGCAATCATTTTAGTTTATATAAATCTGAATTAAAATTAGCAGACTTGCAAAACAACAATGTGACAGTGTGACAGAGGTAGTCACTCCATATCCAATATCATTCTTCCATACAGTTTTTATTGCCAGGTGAAGATACAGGAACAAGACATGGGGTCTACTAACCCAGGGAAATCTAGTAGAAAAACTCAGACAAAGCACAGGAACTTCAGCACACCACCATGTTTGAAAAATCCTTGTTAAATATTTGGAGGCAAAGGAACAGGAATCTGATATAGTCAGTTTGGGTGATATCGTATCGTAGTTGTGTTTGACCAAGACTTGGAAGCAGTCTGTGACGATGTGGGTCCTGCTCCAAGCTCCCACCTTACTTCTGGGAGCCTCTTAACCCAACACTTGCTGGTAATGTAACCGGATGAACGGGCAAATGGGGACAAATCAAACTGAGCAAGGGGATGGTGCAAAAGTGCTTTTATTAAAAAGGACCAAACAAACAAAACCAAAACAGTGTCCAAAGTGCAGTGCTTCAAAATTATCCTTAAATAAATAATCCATAAAATCAGGGTGATAAAAGTGGAGGTTAAATATTCCTTTAAAATGAGGTTTAAAGCAGCAGGCTGGAAACTGTCCTCTTTTAAAACCTGATGCCTTCTTCTTTTTGCTAGCGGCTCCCCTGCTTCTCACATACGGGCTTTGCAACAAGGGAGTCCCCTACCTGCAACTGACCTTCTCCTGCTGGTCCGGTAGCCTTCTGTCCCCTGGCTCCGTACAGCTGATCCTCCGGACCGAGACTCGGGATCCCCAGCAACCAGGATGCTCACGCTGCGGCTCACTCTCCCAAGCCTCCCTGATTCCTGCTGCCTTCCTGGTCTTATACGGCAAGCCAACCACCTTCTGGGACACTCTTGCTCCTGAGATCGCTCGGCTGGAGCAGCTGCTTCCTGCTGCTCCTACTGAGTGTCAACCTAACACTCGTCCTGAGGAGGTCTCCTCCAAGCTGCCTGCATTTATCAGCGAGCCTGCTCTCTCACTCATTCACTCCTGCACCGGTTCTACATTTCTCCAGCCTTCTTCTTCTTCTCACTAACCTATGTTCTCTTTCTTTCTTTTTTTCCCCTCTGTACTTGCGCTCCTCCTATTTACAATGAGGACGTGGCACTTATGTGGCAATTAGCAGCTTCCAGCATCAATTATGGACAAGGGGCAATCACACCCCTGTGCACCTACAATACAATACAATTTATTTCTGTAAGCCCAAAATCACACAAAAAGTGCCGCAGTGGGTTTTAACAGGCCCTGCCTCTTGACAGCCCCCCAGCCTTGACTCTCTAAGAAGACAAGGAAAAACTCCCAAAAAAAAAACCTTGTAGGGAAAAAATGGAAGAAACCTTGGGAAAGGCAGTTCAAAGAGAGACCCCTTTCCAGGTAGGTTGGGCGTGCAGTGGGTGTCAAAAGAAGGGGGTCAATACAATACAATACACAGAACAGAACAAATCCTCAATACAGTATAAAAATAAAAATTTTAGAAGTACGGAGCAGAATTTAATAGTAGATGATATCACATAAGAAGATTTGGATATATTTAGAGTCCTGGGGCCTCATGTATAACGCCGTGCATAGAACTCACACTATAACATGGCATAAGCACAAAAGCGGGAATGTGCGTATGCACAGAAAAATCCAGATGCAGGAATCTGTGCGCACACAAACTTTCATGTTCTTCCACTACATAAATCCCGATCAGCGTGAAAAGTAACGCACGTGCACGCACCTTCTGTCCCGCCCCAACTCCTCCCAGAATTACGCCTCTTTGAATATGCAAATCGATATAAATAGCCTTCTGTGAAAAGACAATGGGAAAAGCACGGGGGAAAATATAAGAATTTCAGCGAAAACCAAGTGGAGACAAAGGAAAAACGTACTATTTGTTGGTTTAAACAGTGGTATAATCAACAAAAGGAAATTGATCGAGTGACAGAGTGTCAGAGAAACTCGAAGGCTCAAGTTCACAAAGTCGCACAGTGCCCGAAATAAAAAAGAAGTCACATATCAAAGTCGCCCTGAAAAGGCGACTCGTAGCGGACCGTCTGAGTGTCATATGAAAGCTTATTAGGGTACAGAGAAAAAAAATAGGCACACAGTGGGGAAAAAAGCACGAAATGTCAACTTTAATCTCGAAATTTCCACTTTAATCATTTTGTTATTAAAGTAGAACATCATAAACTTCATCTTAAAATCGTTTATTTTACTAGTTTCTCAAGTAGCACTTTAAATGCTTTGTTCTGTATTTGATCTTCTATGTGCTCTATGTGTGTGAATCACTACGTGCTTCCGTTCTTTCTCTTTTTCCGACAGGACACAGAATCCATTGCATTCGTGATATTACAGCTCTCAGAATAATTAAAATACTGAGATGTATACGTGATATCTTTTTCATGATGATAGGAATGAAAGCATGTTATTAAACTTGGGAACACGGTGGCGCAGTGATTGTTCATATCTCACGCAAAGGCTTGCTGCGCCATGTGCGACCTTCGATGAAATCATTTATTACAGAAGTACTGTCTTTTTCAAACGTACTAACCTCCAATTCCTGTCCTTACTTTTCTTTCTCCAAATACCCAATCGCCACACAATCAGCTCTGTAATAGACGTTAAGCCATCTGTAAGCGTAGAACGCCGATTCTTCAGAACTTTTAAGGAACATTGAAATATCTTCGTAGTACATGTGTAATTATTCTATCCGTCTATCCTTCCAGTGTCGCGTCAGCACCAGCAATAATACAGCGCAAGGCAGGAGCTATCCGTGAACTAGCTAGCGCTGCGGCACCGTGTCCTCACATGTTTAATTATTAACAATACAGATTATTTAAATAAAGTTAAAGTTTTATCTGTATACTATAAGCAACATATTTTGCTGCATTTCATCTTAAAAATTATATTGTCATCATACGCGCTTTATAAAGTGGTGCAGGTTGTGCAATATTATAACTGTAGTGCAAGTTTACAGTGAGGTAATTGTACTTATGGTGCAGGTTGTGCAATATTATAACTGTAGTGCAAGTTTACAGTGAGGTAATTGTACTTATAAGTACAAACAGTTCTACAAGGAGCACTTGATGGACTGATTGAGTGCGTTTATAGTTCTTGGGATGAAACTGTTTCTGAAACGCGAGGTCCGTACAGGAATGGCTTTGACGCGTTTTGCCGTGGTTGAGGTAGTGTATGCTTGAAACTGTATACCGATCATTCTCTTTCTGATCAGCTGCTGCTGTGATTCCCCACTCAGAACCAGTGATATAAATACTCTAAAAATGAGAACTGATTTCGGTACAACAGGCTGGTGTAATAGATGCGGGTGAGATAAAGTCCAAACGACCTTAGACACGATCAGATGTCTGGTCACGGGAGGTGTCGCTATTAACTCCACGGTGGTACAACTTTGATTGTAAACTCCCCTTTCCAATATCGAGGTAAAGATTAATTGCAAGCACAATCTGTAGTCTGAAAGTACTTTAATTCCTGTGGCTGTGGTCTGTAAACAAATTAAATACATACACTAAGTTACAACGTTACGTACAAATACACATTTTAACACTCTGAACGTGTAAGTTTAACAAACATTTCAACCTCTTTATATCAAATTATCTATGATAAACTTACTTTTCCGCAAGGACGCACAGCATGGCTCAAGTGATAAGAGAAAAGGACAAACTATTCCCACAACGTGCAGCAAGCAAACAAAGGGACGAAAGACGTGCGAAGCCTGAACTTTCACCCGGAAATATGTAGGAAAGGCGCCACAAGTGATTTTTAATATTCTGCCATTAGAGGTTCAAATTCAACCTGACAAAGGACTTTCTGACATAGCTGCCCCCAAATTTGTTAGCACAAATTTGTACTTCAAGAAGAAAGTCCTCATCACCCATCTGGTCTATATCCATCACAGTCTTCAACAGCTGGAAGCCTGACTAATTTGACTGTGGGTCGGATATACACTCGATCCTTTACCTGAATCTTCACATGTACGTATGCGACCATCAGGTCCTGGGTAGGTTTCAATGATTTTACTGCTTGGCCATGATGCTCCTGGGAGTTGCGCATCAATAATCATGACTACCTCTCCAACCTTCAACTCATCACAGTCAGTCTGCCATTTCTGACGGAGCTGGAGACCAGGTAAGTAATTCTTGACAAAATTACTCCAGAAATGATCAGCTAAAATCTGACTGTGACGCCATCGCCGTCGTCCCAGCAAATCATCTGGAGGGTAAACTACCTGTGGTAGTGAAGCATCTCGCCGCCCCATGAGCAACAGATTCGGAGTTATCGGGTCAGGATCTGCCACATCTGAGGATACATATCCCAGGGGTTTGGAGTTCAAAATACCTTCAACTTCTATAAGAACGGTAGCTAATACGGCCTCAGTCACAACATTGGTTCCAAGAACTACTCGTAAGGCACTCTTCACTGACCTGATTTCCCATTCCCAGGTCCCTCCAAAATGTGGACTACTTGGTGGGTTGAACTGAAATTTCACTTGCTGCTTAGCGAGTTGCTCCTGCAAGGAAGGTGTCATGGCAGTAATAGCTTCCTTTAACTCAGCTTCTCCTCCTCGGAAATTTGTACCTCTGTCAGACAGAAGTTCAGAAGGCTGGCCTCTTCTTGACACAAACCGACGGAAAGCCATGAGAAATGCATCAGTATCTAAATTTTCAATTAAATCTAAATGAACACAACGAGTAGTCATACATTTGAATATAATTCCCCAACGTTTTTCTGTCCTCCGGCCAATTTTTACCGTAAAGGGACCAAAGCAATCAACCCCTGTGGACCAAAAGGGTGGCTTAAATAGCTGTAGTCGTGCTGGAGGTAGACCCGCCATCTTTGGAGCCCGAGTGGTGGCACGCCAACGCTGGCATTCCCTACATTGGTGCTGATGTCGTCTGATAGCCTCACGACCCCTTAATATCCAATATTTTCTTCTTACCTCCGCAAACACACGCTCTGGGCCTGGGTGCAGAAGTTTTTCATCATAGTTCTGAATGAGCAGTTTAGTTATTGGGTGACATGGGTCCAGTACAATAGGATGGATGCCTTCCTCATTAAAACCCTCTATTCTTCTTAGTCGGCCACCGACTCGAATGAGACCCACGGTATGGTTGAATTCTGGTGATAATGTCCTCAAGCGACTGCTTAGAGGTATTTCCACTCCTGATTGAAGATTCTTGACTTCTACAGGGAAACTGCTCTGTTCAGCTCTTCTTAGGAGTTCAACTTCCATCTCCCTCCAGGTTTCTGCTGAGGAATAAGCACTTGAATTCCCATCAGCCGCCCCATGAAGATCCTGAATGGTAGCCTTAACTAAATCATTCCAAGACTGGAAAAGACTGGGATCTGGATATCTAGTGTGCTGCTCCATTACAAGACTTCCACAAAAGGTAGCATTCTTCATTTCAGTGGAGTCCTCAGGTGGGCCAGTAATCAAGGAACATGGCCATTCGTTAATAGGCTGTTTGAGAAAGGAAGGTCCATTCCTCCATCTGTTTAACTCACTAAGCTCCTTTAGGGTCTTTCCCCGGGTAATGTCATCAGCTGGATTATCTTTGGTTGCTATGTAATTCCAGTTGTCTAAATTGGTTAAGTTCTGTATTTCCGCTACTCTGGTGCCTACAAACACTTTATACCGACAGGATTCGGATTTCAGCCAGGTCAAGACTGTAGTGGAATCACTCCACAAGAGTACCTGCCCTATAGGCAAGCTCAGCTCTGTGGTAAGTAGATGCGCTAACTGAGCACCAGTTAAAGCAGCACAAAGCTCTAGACGAGGCATTGAGATTTACCATTTGGGGGCTACCCTGGACCTAGCCATCACAAAGCTAACATGTATTCCCCCCTTTTCATCTTCAGTACGTAGATAAGCAACAGACCCATATAATCGCTCGGAGGCATCACAGAATACATGCAAGTCTCTCTTAGCCCCGGGAGTATCAGCACATGGTGGGATGTAGCAGCGAGGCAAGATTACATGCTTTATACTGCCTAGCTCCTCTACCCAGGTAAGCCATCGTTGCACAAGGGTGTCAGGGGTAATGTGATCATCCCAACCACTTTCAGTCTTCCAAAGGTCTTGTACCAGAACCTTGGCTCGTGCTGTAAAGGGAGTGAGAAACCCCAGTGGGTCATACTGGCTGGCAAGACCCTTATAAATGTTCTGCTTAGTTGGCTCAATGCATTCAATTGGGCAACATCTGTAACCAAGACTGTCCATGGTACAGTTCCAGCGGAGACCTAGTGTTGGCTCTAGTGGCTCTTCACCATGCTGTGAAAGCCACAATACAGAATTCTCTGATTTGGCCTCATCTGGGAGATGTTGAATGACTGATGTGAAATTGCTGGCCCACTGCCTAATTTCAAAGCCACCTTCAGAAAGATGTTGACACAATTTTTCTACTAGCTGCTTGGCACGTTCTATACACGGTAAGCTGTACAGACAGTTATCCACATAAAAAGCTTTATTAACACAATTCCACACCTCTTCAAAGCCTTCCTGATTGTCCTGAGCATGTTTTCTCAATGCATATGTTACACAACAAGGGCTACAGGTTGTGCCGAAAGGTAAGACTTGCCATTCATAAACACTTGGTAACTTATCACGATCCATATTCCTCCATATAAACCTCAGTAATGACCTGTCAGAAGGTAGCAAACGTATTTGATGAAACATAGCCTTGATGTCACCAGATATGGCAACTATATGCTGGCGAAATCGAAGAAGAACACCCAGTAATGAGGGTCCCAAAGTTGGACCTGCAAACAGATGATCATTTAAGGCAAGTCCGTCCCTCTGATAGGAGCAGTTGAATACAAGCCTGTATTTACCATTATGCTGCACCATATGATGTGGTATATACCAAGCCTCTTCATGTGATTTTATTTCCTTTTCAGTCAGAATTCTGACATGGCCTGCATCCACAAGCTTCTGGATGCGCAGTGTATGTAAGTCAGCCAAATATTGATCTTTCATAAGACACCTTTCTACACGTCTAAGGTGGGGAAGCATAGCTTCTGGAGAAGCAAGGAAGCATGGACTTCTGGAACGTCTCAATAATGGGGTGGCATATCTTTTGACCCCATGGACCTCAACTCTCACAGTCCTTGTTTCAAGCAAGTCCAGGGCTTGTTGGTCTTGCTTGGACTGGGTCACCTGCTGCAGGTTCAGATAGGGTAAAGTGTTGGTCTGCCAAAGCCGCTCTACATTTCTTATTAGTTCAGTTGAGGGGGATGAGACATTCATCAGTATACATCTTTCATCTTGTCCCTGTCCTTGGATTAGACCTGCAGGCCCTTGTAGTGTCCATCCCAAAGCAGTGTGGACTGCAACAGGTGCATTCGGTGGACCAAAATTTACTGGTTGAATCGGCATCACCAGTTGGGGAAAATCTGAGCCTATCAGAAGCAAAGGACAGGCCCGGTCTATCTGAGGTAATGGTACATTGCGGAGATGCAGGTAACGCTTCTTTAACTCATTAATAGGGTATGAGTATTCTGACAAGCACAGACTGTTTGCAGAGAAGGCCCGTTGAATGGTATATTTCTTGTTGGGTTCATTCACCGAAGAGACTTCAAAGTTCACTGCATTACCAGGAATCCGGACAATATCCTGTCGGACTGTTCTAAGAGTCATTACCTCTGGGGTTTGGGGTAACTTTAGTGTGCTGACTGCCGCAGTCATGATAATGGTCCTTTCCGATCCATCATCTAGGACAGCAAAGGTCTCAACTGAACGCCCAGCATAGTGTACTAGAATCTTCACGACTTTAAGTAACACTTGATGTGGACGTCTGTTCCGGTCAATGTATATGGCATCAGACTTGACTACGGTCATGAGTACACTCTGCCCTCTTCTCTGCATAACAGTATCATGCAGAATTGTAAGGTGGAGCTCCTTGCATGTGTTGCATGGCTTCTTCAACGTACACGAGTCAGGGGTGTGTGTACGGCCACATTTCCAACAACGCTCGTTATCTCTTATCCAGTTGGCAACCAGTTCAGCACTTAATTTCTTAAAGTCTGTGCAGGCATTCAGATAGTGCTCCTTGTTATTGCAGAATGGGCAATAAGGTTTGAGCTTTTCATTGGACGTTTTAAGTGAAGGAGAGGAGTGAGGATTCGGTTGAAATGCAACTGGCTCAGCATTATAGTAAATTGTGTTGGTTGGCTCTGTTCTCCGGACTGAAATTGTATTCTCCTTTCTGCCATGCTTCAATGTCTCCCCCCGATACAGGGCAGCAGCTTGCTCCGAAATGCGTTTAGCACGGGACTTGGTTTGTAGCCAGACTGAAAGGTCCTGCAGTGTGTAGGTACAGTCTGCATTGGACTGTAATATTCCTTGAGCAAAGCAATATTCCACAAATCCATCACGATAACTAGGGGGCAACTTGCTCAAAAGCCGATCCACATGTGATCCACACCTCAATTCATAACCACCTTCTCCTTCCAAAGCCTGAAGCATACCAACCAATGCATGTACTGAAAGGGCAAAGTCCTCAAATGCTTCAGCATCCCCAAATTTTATAGGTGAAGCATTAAGTATTGTTCCTATTTCACTCTGTACTAGCTGCCTTGGTTGACCACATTTCTCTTTCAGCGCTTGCAGGGAAATCGAATATGGATTTGGGCAATGCATATATGCTTTGGCCAATTTGTGTGCACCAGGAAATTTCAAACATCCAAGCAGCACTTGGTATTTGTACTGTTCAGTGAGATGGGGATGGCCATTTAAAAGACTGTCTAGTCCCATTTTGAAGAGAGCAAATTCACACTCTTTGCCACTCTCAAAGCATGGCAGTTTCGGCTTAGGAATCCCACATGATGAAGCAATAAGCAAGTCCATCATATCGGGAGCGACTTGTACTGAAGGGGCATAGGCAGATGGCTTTGACAGGAAGGGTGATTCTGTAGGCATGTTAGAAATCGTAGGAGGGACATTCACCAGCTGGAAAGGCTGATGTACAAGTCGTGGACCCCCAGGCAGTTGGTGCCTGGCGTTTCCACTCTGCATATTATTTGTTACATGTTGGATTGGTGTATTGATTATAGGAAAACTAAAATCCTGGTGGTCTTGGGACATTATTGTTGCAGTAGGGACCCTGGCACTGTCATCCTTATTTCTGCCACTCAGGTCTAATGGATAGGACATGGTGAAGGGCTCTGCATTCACATTAAGCAAATCTTTAGTTGGTGCTGACAGATTTGAGAAGTGCTTTGGGATCTGGGAAACAGTAGGGGTCACAATCCCTTTGCGTTCATTTTCCATAACAAATGAAGAAATCATTTGTGCTTCTTCTAAGTCCTGCTCAGCCCTTCGGAGACGTCGCTGCTGGAACAACTGCTGGACTATAGCCTCTCTTTCCTTCAATGCTTCTCTAGCCTGAGTGTCTAGTAGTCTACATTGCTCATCTATTTTAAGGTCTTCCTCTATTTGTTTTCTGAGTTCTTGCAGTTCCACAAGTTTCCTTTTTTCTCTAAGAAAGGCAGACTGTGAATCGCTTAATGACAAATGCGTAACATTACTATGCTGTGAACTTACAGTGCGATGTGACCGCTCGCTGTGACCTACATGGGAACCCAAAGCCGTCTGAGGAATAGTCGGTTGGGATATTGAGCAGCTTGTAACAGAGCGTGCCTTTTGTCTTGATGGGTAATATCCCACCTCATAGGCTTCTAGCTGGGGTGGAGCGCGAGTCTCCCGGTGGATGCGGAGGTGAACTGACTGCTGACTGCGTGCATCTGCGGCAGAACTTGTTTGGCAAGTTGTGCTCACTGTGCATTCAGGAGGGTAACTCGTCTCAGTACATAAAACAGAAGGACTGACCTGACCAGCTACTGAAGGGTTAACATTTCCTGCCGTATTGATCAGGTCCGCTTTATCTGAAGTGTTACTTTGAAGAGCTGGGCTCAGCTCATCAGCGTTTTGCTCCTTATCCATTTGCCTTTGAACTTTATCCTTGTAAAGAAAAATCCGGCTCGAAGGACCATATGAATGAGAACTGATCTCGGTACAACAGGCTGGTGTAATAGATGCGGGTGAGATAAAGTCCAAACGACCTCAGACACGATCAGATGTCTGGTCACGGGAGGTGTCGCTATTAACTCCACGGTGGTACAACTTTGTTTGTAAACTCCCCTTTCCAATATCGAGGTAAAGATTAATTGCAAGCACAATCTGAAGTCTGAAAGTACTTTAATTCCTGTGGCTGTGGTCTGTAAACAAATTAAATACATATACTAAATTACAACGTTACGTACAAATACACATTTCAACACTCTGAACGTGTAAGTTTAACAAACATTTGAACCTCTTTATATCAAATTATCTATGATAAACTTACTTTTCCGCAAGGACGCACAGCATGGCTCAAGTGATAAGAGAAAAGGACAAACTATTCCCACAACGTGCAGCAAGCAAACAAAGGGACGAAAGACGTGCGAAGCCTGAACTTTCACCCGGAAATATGTAGGAAAGGTGCCACAAGTGATTTTTAATATTCTGCCATTAGAGGTTCAAATTCAACCTGACAAAGGACTTTCTGACATACTCCGAGTGGTGCAGTGAGAGTAATATGGAAAAAGCTGTGGCAACCCTTAACGGGAGCAGCTGAAAGAAGAAGAAGATGCAGTGAGCGTAACAACGCTAAAGCAGTTATGGTATTTGGAATACTATGGCTATTCCCTGGACCATTATATTGCTACAGGTTAATTACAAATAGATGCATTACACTAATAAACAATATGCAGTTAATTTTAGTGTATTTATAAAGCCGCGTCAGGAATGTGGGTCTAAGAAAGAAAGGGTGACCACACAGGAACAGTAGCACTGCTTTGACGCTGGGTGCCGCCAGTCTGCAAAACCGAGCGGAGAAATTGCGTACGCCAAGGTATGAGGTACCATGGAAATGTGCGTGGCTTTACGCCACGTTTAGGTTTTATACATCGTGATTTGAGCGTGGAAACATTCGTACGCAACATTTCTGTGCATACGCACTGTTTATACATAAGGCCCCTGGAGACCTCATCCATCAAGCTGCCTCCCCCATTTGGCCATTCCATGGTTGAAACAGCGCTGGGCCAGCCAGTCCGATGAAAGGACCCCTCCTTCCCATGATTCCTGCGATCCTCCATCAGGGATGACTTTACCTTAGGCAGGCAAAACAACTTGACAGGGTGCCACATTCAGTGCGGAAACGCCCGTGTCCGCATTGTGCCCTGGAACTGCTCCACCCACACTACCATGCCCCATCCTTAAGGCGCGAATGTGGCGATTATTTATTTAAAATGGCAAACAGCCGTGGACCTCACTTTACCACACAGTGTTATGAAAATATTGCAGTCTAATAAATTTCATCCAGAAAACTTTGTGATTATTCCAAATATATGTGAGTAATTCAAAAAGTAAAGGCAATTTGAACATTACGCGGTAACTGCTATGGATAGAAGCTGATGCAATACACCACGTTCTCATTGGCTTATGGGTAGTTTGACCACACACAGTGCAGCATTCTACCATTAATCTAGTTGAAGTCAAGGTCAAATGAACATGGACGCTTCCTGTGGGATTGCACCATTGTTGAACAACGTGCCAAAGTGAGATTTCTTTGGGCAGAGGAAGTGAAACCTGCTGAAATTCATTGAAATATGTTGGATCAATGCAGAAATGAAAACAGTATGACTTAATGAAAAGTTTATGAAGGGGTAGAGGTCTTTAAAGTGGGAAGAATAAGTGTAACCAATGAAACTCAATCTGGTTGACCATCAGAATTGTGCACACAAGCCAGTATTGACATGGTGAATGCCTTCATCATAGAACACCAACAGATTATGTTGTCTGCTGTTGCTGCACATTTGAAAATCAGCTATGGATCTGCACATGCCATAAGGTGTGATTACTTGGGGTACCGTAAAGTGTGTACCTAAGCAGCTTACTGATCTACATGAGCCAACATCCTTCAGTGAATTTTCTGTCTTAAGAAATCTCACTAACAGCAGATGATTCAAAATGCAATGGCATGTTTAATGTTTAACCAGTCGTGGTGGACACATGTCACTCGTCTCTTTAGATCACTACATTGGCTTCCTGTAGAGGCACGCATTAACTTCAAATTCTTGATGCTTGCCTACAGAATAGTCAGTAGATCCGCACCTATATATATTGTTATCACTGCCACAGGGGGACGAGGCCACTCTTTAGAAACTCCTTCTTAAACAGTATTTCAATAGGAAACAAACACACTCTTACACTTCCTCTTTGCGGAATCAGTTACTGGCTTGCTGGCTTGCCGTGTGGCATGTTCTTGTCGCGCAGGGCTTTGAACATTTAAAAGACTGATTTGTGGCCATCTTAAGGTCTCACTCTCCTATCCCTCTGCTCTAGTTGCTGCTTCAGAGCCGCTTTACCTCCTTGAAGAGGAAGACTTTGTGTACTTTTGACCAGGAGTCGGAGCCAAGGCGTCACGTTTGACAGCTGTTCCCTGTGTGGCTGGACCACTTCTGAAAGGGTCTTGTGTTTGTATCTGCCAGAAGTGCAATAAAGCTTCTGCTCCTTGAAAACCCTTCTGTGTTCTCCTGTGCAACTTTGTGAACCAAAGTTTATTGTTATGTGCACAGCAAGGAAACATGTTTCCCTGTACAATGAAATTCTTTCTTTGCTGTCCACACCAAATGACAAAACCAACGTATAAAGATAAACATAGATAATAAGTAGCAGATAGATAATAAGTAACAGAGGTAGCATAAAGTATAAAAACAGAATAGAAATATAAAGTGTAATGTGCAGGTAGGTGTGTGAAGGACAAGTCAAATACAGTTGTGTGAGGTAGATAGTGTCACGCACACGCACTTGGGGAGCCGCGAAAAGACCTGACGAGCAGCGTAACACATCGTGCCAGGGGATTAAGGCGGGGTACTAAACTTTCTTTCTCTTGTTCCCACAGAAAAACAGAAACAACGCCGCCATAACTTTCCCCTGACGCACTAAACCACACTCTGCCACTTCTGCATTCCATCCCTTCCTCTGGTCTCGCCTCGATGACGTCACGGCACCCATAACACATTTCCGTTCCTCCCAGCATTCCAGTCATCAGTTTCCGGTCCCTCCTTATTTAAGTTCCCCCTTTGCAAAAGGAGGGGGTTCTTTGCAATGACCAGAAGTCAAAGCATTGACCGCATTTTTTGTTTATTAATAAGTTCTGTACAGTATACGGGGCCAGAAACCCCAAACCTTTGTACATTTCCTGTCTCGTTATTACAATAGAATGAGGTGAACTACTGTTATAAACTCCAGTCAGTTATTTAGGAGTCTAATGGCCTTGGGAAAGAAAGAGTTCTTTAGCCTGGAAGTCCTGCATTTCATACTTCTATACTTCCTGCCTGAGGGTATAAGTGTGAACAGTTCGTGTTGGGGGTGGGTGGGGTCGGTGGGTGTTCTCCCTAAGAATCGAGGCAGTTCTCCTGTGGACTCTGCAGTTGTAGATGCTCTGCAGAGAGGGCAGTGGGGTCCTGGTGAGCTTCTCAGCAGTCTTTACCCCACTCTGCAGGCGTTTGCAGTCCATAGCAGTAGTGTTGCTGTACCATACGGTGATGCTAATGTTGACCTCTTTCTATAAAAGCATCTATTAAGCTAATAAACGTTAATGTAAGTTTAAACATCTCTTGGCGAATCAAAGACTCCTCTAGCATGATTGTTTAGTAAATGAATTGAAGTCAGTTAGCATGTTCAGATTATCTCATCCTGTATTTGTACAACTTTTGTTTTGCCCTTTGGGTTTAGATCTTTTTTGTTCAGTACGTCTCTTTTTTGCTGGTAACTTCCAACCGCCTTTTCACAATGTGCTTTTTCTGTCCTTTTGTTCCTTTTTCATCTCTTAGCCTTTTTTTCTCCCTAAAAAATGAAGTGCCCTTAATTGTCATAACTTTGTTTCCTGTTCTCATAGCTTGTTCATTGATGTCAATTACCAAGTGAAGTAAATTGCAAAATTAACAAGGCACAGAGGAACATATCAACACCTAATCACCATATTGATAATTCAATAAAGTAACAACACAATAATACTACAAACTCAATTAAAACATCTCCCTGGAACACAGTGAAAATCAACAAATGACACAATAAAAATGCATTAATACAATACAATACAATACAGTTTATTTTTGTATAGCCCAAAATCACACAGGAAGTGCCGCAATGGGCTTTAACAGGCCCTGCCTCTTGACAGCCCCCCAGCCTTGACTCTCTAAGAATACCAAATCTCTGTGCATCTGATGATGTTTGTGTTTAACTGTATCCATTGTGTATCATGTTGTTTATTCTATTGCAGGCTCTTTAGTGATTTTAACGAATGCTATGGTTTGATTAAAAACACATTTCTAAATTTGTGTCGTACTCTGAGCTTGTTGAACATCAGAATGGTAGAACAGTTTTGTCGAGAACAGGCCAGCAAAGCTGCCCGTTCCGATTCACCTAATTTTATCAAAATCACAACAAGTCCTGTTTTGAAACTCTCTGAACTGTCCACATTACGTGGTAATTTATTCCATGTGTTTAAAGTTCTCTATCCAATGAAAAACTTCCTAACGTTTTTGTGAAAATTACACTTAACAAGTTTCCATCTTTGTCTCCATGTTCTTGTTGAACCTTAATTTAAAATAAGGATTTTAACTTCATCATGAAAAATGAATAAAATCGAATCATAGATCTTATGGTGTGTTTTTTGGTAGGTATCCAAACCTTCTAGCACTCTCTTTGTACTTGATGTCCACACATGAATCCTCGTCTTTAACACCTTAGGTGTTCTCGGGTCCCAACCCTTCTATTTATCCAATAATTAGTTTAGAACGGATCTGAGACAGTCCTCTCTTCAGATTAGAATAGCCTGCTATGTCAGCCTTTCACTGCTGTTTGTTTGATGCGCTTATTCTACTTTTCACGTCACGTCACGCACCTCTATGGACAAGTGCAGAACACCTCTTATTCTAATTTCAATTCATTATGATGTTTAGGTTATTTGCTCCTTGCATTTTTCTAAATTAGACTTCTTGTCTTCTACACCAAATCTGCACACCTAGAGTGTTAACTCCATTAATCAGTTTTTGCTATATTTTATTAAACCTGCAGCCACTGCGGCCCTCCAGGACTGTGATTGAGGACCTCTGACCTAGACCATCAATTGTGCTGCAAAATCCATCAGATATGGCCTAATATTGTGGATGCTATATATAGTAAGTCTGCAAGACTGAGAGAAATCTGCAACACTGTCTGTGAAGGTTCTGTTTTCTTCTTCTGCCATAACCTCTGTCACTGGTAACTTGTTAATGAGCTTATTAGATCACTCAGGTTTTCATCTTTAACTTTAAACTACAGGACGCTGATGCTTTCATTTGAAGTGAAGCGCATGTCACAGAACCATTTTCACGTTTGGCGTACTGACAGATTTCAAGATTGCTCCGTCCATATAATAATGTGGTGGTTGGAGCTCAAGGTGAGCAACTCTCCGCTGGTATTTAAGTCCTACCTTCTCAAAAATTGTTCTCAAAAGTGTTGTTTAGCCTTTATTATCAGTAAATTGGTTTGTGTGCAGAATAGTGAACAATATTTTCAATACATGTGGAATTAAACTGATCATTCTGTGATCTCCATATTTTATCATATCTGCCTTGTTTTGAAGTGTTACTGACATCTTCTGGCCGGATATGAAATGTGTTGAAAGGGGCCATTAAACACACCACAGTGGGTCTTCTTAACATTACAGCAAAACATCTGCCCTATTATTAAATAGGTAAATAAAAACACAATATGGAAGCTGAGGAGGTCACAGATGTAAGAAATTTAAGCACCTTAAAATCTGACACTACTTCAGAATACGTGGTGAGCCTGAGCCTGGTTTGAAACAACAGACCACTTAATTTTATAAGATAGTCAGGACACTACAGAACTGCAGGGACAGTTTGGTCCACTAATTGGATCTCTGACGTAGCGTCCTGGATCAAAGGATGGATCAGCTCCGAGGCTTAAGGAGTGGTGAGCTTGGAGTTGGGAGGAACAGGTTAGGAGAAAGAAGAAAGGTCAGAGGTGAGGAAAGAGGATGCGGAGGAGTAAGGATTTTGGATGTAGGCACACACACCATACACCCCAAGGGACCCATCCTGGATTGTCCACCGTGGTATAGATTATTTTGCTTTCTACTTTCCCTCTGTGTTTGTTGCCTATTTGTGGACCTACCACTTATTTTTGGAATAAAACCCATTCGCTAAGTAACCATTTGTAGTCTTTAGTGCTAATTTCAGTTCGGACAGCTCTCAAGCACCAGCTCGGCCAATACATGCATACATGTATCTTAAAATGTGATATTCTGATATTCTAAAATACATTTTAGGATTTCTCAAAATGAGCAAAAACTTGTCTTAAGATGTTGGGAAATAACTGTACATACATCTGAAATGCATTTTAAGACCCCTTGATTACTTTTTTAGATATCCTGAAATAAGCACAAGAGCATTTTCAGATAATCTCAAATACGTTTGTGTGCAACTCAAGAAATCTCAAATATATTTCAAGAGATAATAAAATGGTAGGAAGGACTGCTGAAAATTTTACAGGTAGTCTTTTTAAGATTCATTTAATTGCATTCCAGATATCTGTAAATGTGCACAAAGTTATTTTAAGATATCTCAAAATGTGTTTACTTTTTCAAATACATGGGACGTATTTCAAGATATCTTAAAATGCATTTTAGTTATCTTAAAATGTACTTCAGATATCTCACACCAGCCAGAATGTCATCTTGAATATGTGTTTGAAATGGTCTCAGACATCTGTTGTATACTTCATTCTGAGAGATCTGAAAATGCATCTTTCACCTCGTGTGTGGTGAGCCCACTTGACAGCTCCACTCAGTTCTTTGCAGGTCACCCAGTCACATGTGGGGGAACTCAAATCTCCTGTGTGGCTTCAGGTATCCCCATTCCCCAAGAATATCTCTCTTGATTTATCTGAGGCTTGTCATGGGGGTATTTCATGGATTGCTCTTTGAATGGCCTCTACAATTTGACCATTTTACCACCTGTAACTATAGCATGAGCGTACATCTTACTGCTATGGCTCGTTGAGGCACACAAACCCCACCACACCAAGGACTTTTTATTTTACTTGGTTACAATAAAATCTGGAAAAAAATCTGTATTGATCAAAAAAAAAAAACTATAAGGTCAAACATAAAAACTAAACTACTGCATTCTTCAATGTCAGTTCAGCTGGTCCAGTTGTGCTGTCAACAGAAGATTTGGGAAGAGCAAACACAGCATCTGGTAAGAGAACTTCACCATTCTGAGAAGTGGAGAAGAATGTTTCAGAGTCATTGAAAATTCTCAAAAGCACACTAAAGTTCTTTGTAAAGGAGTTAAGAAAATAAGACTGTGTTAGGATCTTGCACCATGGTGTGATCCTGGGCTATGGAATTCATGAGAAATTCATGTGTTTGTGGGGATTCTTTCTTGGGTCATGTTTAAACTGTTTGACAGTGTATAGTAACTGCTGTTGGGTCACTTACTACCAGAAGAGTGTCAGTGTATGTAAGAGAAGAAACAGGAAAGAGACTGTGTAGGTCTGGAGACCACCTAGGTAACCTGTGTAAACGAAGTGAAATAAGGAAAAGGAAAAGATCCAAAGGAACTTGTGGACGTCTTGGAGTATCCCTCTTTGTGGCTTCTTCTGTGGAGCTCCATGCTCTTCAAATGCGGGTTCAAAATTGAAAGATGGCTTCCGGTCCTGCCGTTCTTTAATTAGCTCCTGAAAACTTGCAGCAATCTTTAGGGTTTGCAATTCTGCATGCTTATCCTGGTCCACTTCCACTTTCTCACAAACTTGCTATTTTCAAATACTGAATTTATGAAGACTTAATGCTAAGTTATACATTTTATATTATATACTGTAGATGCCACATGGGCTGGACGGACATCCTGGCCAGGAAAGGGAATAGACCTGGAAGGAAGAATTGGAAAAGGTGGACAGACAGCCCATTAAAAAGACAAAATGTGAATGGAGGTTTTTTATTCCCCCAACATGCTAGATGGCAGCAGCCCCAGAGTTTGGTGTACCATAAGGAACCAGCAGTGCATGCCGGGATATGTAGTCTTGCAGAGCAGCCCTGCTGGTGTCTCTGGGTACCACAAGAAGGCGCTGTAGGAAGATAAGCTCCCTATTATGGACTTCCGTGCGACCCAGAAGTACTTCCATCAGGCAATCGCCCTGACACCGGAAGTACTCCAGAGTCTGTAATAAAAGGGACCACACTCCCTTATTCAGGCGAGTCAGAGCTGGGTGGTAGAGAGGCAACACTTGACTGGAGGAGGGCAGTGTGTTGGTGAGAGAGTTATTAGGGAGGAGAGGAAAACTTGTGGGTTGTGCTTTTTGTACCATTGGAGGCATTTTTGGTTAATAAAACAACCTTTATTTGAACCCGGGACTGTAATTCTGTGTTCGTGTCTGGGTTTGGGCCTGCTGACGCCTGGGTGTCCATTACAGTACACAAAACACTAAAGGGCAAAGTTAATAAGCAAACATTTTATTTGTAAGAGGGTGTAATTTGTAAGGGGGCTCCACTGAGCCCCAAACCTCAGGCACAATCACCTCCGACACAGTCACGTGTTTAAATATTGTGCCTTATTATTAATAATGTTACCTTAACAGACAGGTAGGTATGACCAAAGTATAATCAGTACAGCAATACAATCCTCTTCCTCTACTCTGCTCCCAACTCTGACCGCCCGGTTATGGTGAAGTGGCTCCTTTTATCTTTGACCCAATAGTACTTCCAGGGTTTGGACATAATCTATTGGAAGCTCTTCTGGGTCGGACAAGAATCCCACAAATTAGAGACCACATATCCTCCTTCAGTACCCCAACTATGGTGGCAACCATGGATTTCAATAGGGCTCAACTTGAAGGTTCCAATTCACATGATGTTCTGCAGGTATATGAAGGGGACCCAAATCCCAGGGACACTGCTCCCTAGCACATCAGGGGATAACAATACCCACATGCTGTTTTCTCCCTAGTCCTTCTAATATACTGGCCTCCCTGATGGTTAAAGATTCTTGTTCCTATCTAGTCAGAGAGCCTGTCCTACCAGTTTCCTTTATCGAGGCTTTCCAGTCTCTGGGAGGCCCTGTTAATCCCCTGCAGGACTCATTGTGCAGGTATTCTATTAATGTAATGAATATTGTCTGGAGAATTGTTTTGCTTTTGGTGGGGTGGTGACAGGCATGAACTCCAGCTGATGCTTAAGTTGTAAGTCAGTTTTGCAGAGTGAGCTCTTCTGTGACAGTTACGATTTACCATATCTTACTGAAGTAGCGTAAGACAAGCAGACTTCATAACCTAAAGTGTTCATGTGAGGAATTCCCAATGTATCACTTTCAACAACAAAACAATCTCCAACTGTTGACTCACACCTTACATCTGCTAAGTTATGTTAATGGGCCAGTTTACGTCAACCTGTAGTTCAGCTTCACTGTTAGATGACCAATAGTGTGCTGAGCCAAAGCCTTAGACACTCAACCTGGTACAAGAACCCATGTTAAATGCAGCGTAAAAGAAACTGACAAGGATGGGATGTTTGAGATCAAAGCTTGTGTCACTATGGTGAAACACACTGTATCAAAATTTGTATCAAATTCTCATTACTAAGTGACTGATAATGGCTGAAGGTTTGAATGTCACTTGAACACCAAGAACAGTGACAATTTCAAAGCTTTTCACTTTCTCACATGCTATAAAAGTGAAACTACCAGTCTTATTTTATACAGAGACAATACTGAATTGAACATGGAGATCAGAAGTGAAGAAATCCATCAAAATTGCAGGACCATTTTGATTGATTATTTGGCAATTAATACTGTAGGCACATTCCCTAAACTCTCTTATTTTTCACCAAACACTAATGGGAAAAACTAATCATTCACATTGCCTCAAAACAAAAATCCCCATACATGAAAAAGTTCTGAATCAGTGGTGGCTTATGACATACTGTATTCCAAATGCTTGCTGTCATGACAACCAGTAATATCTCCAGGTCAACACATTTCAACATCCATCCATTTTCCAACCCGCTGAATCCGCATTTCAACATTACAGCATTATTTCATTGCAGAAAACTGTCACACATCCTAGCATATGCGTTTATTGACACATTTTATTAACAACATGCAATTGTTGGATTGTAACCAGGCAGTCATCAAGGGTCTGAGCTGTATGCCTAATTTCTGTAAACCACCAAATGTCATAATTTTGGACTTCTTTCGGCACAATCAGGAAGAAGCCTCAAAAGCTTTACAAGGTATCACTCACTACCAACTGAAGATGAGAGATTTTTATTGTCTGGGTGGTTACCATCATTGTTATCAACTCAGGTGGTATCATTATCACCACGTGTCAGGTTTTCGTGCTTACTGTATTTACTCCCTCTTACTTAAATTGGTGGTCTTTGGATTACGGCTGGGGGGTTAAACTCAGATTCTGGTGGGCCACAGGTTTTCATTCAGCCACTTTCAGAATTAATGAAAAATGAATGCTGATAATTTAATTAAATTCTTTTGGCTTAATTTTAACAAGCTTGACCTTCTTAAGGGCGGCACAGTGGCGCAGTGGGTAGCGCTGCTGCCTCGCAGTTGGGAGACCTGGGTTCGCTTCCCGGGTCCTCCCTGCATGGAGTTTGCATGTTCTCCCCGTGTCTGCATGGGTTTCCTCCGGGCGCTCCGGTTCCCCCCCACAGTCCAAAGACATGCAGGTTAGGTGGACTGGCGATTCTAAATTGGCCCTAGTATGTGCTTGGTGTGTGGGTGTGTCCTGCGGTGGGTTGGCACCCTGCCCGGGATTGGTTCCTGCCTTGTGCCCTGTGTTGGCTAGGATTGGCTCCAGCAGACCCCCGTGACCCTGTGTTCGGATTCAGCGGGTTGGAAAATGGATGGATGACCTTCTTAATTATCAGCTAAACAGAAAGGAGGCACAAAGCAAAAGATTACTTTTTAGAGATGAAGGTTTAAAATAAAGAAAAAAACTATTTTTGAGAAAAAGTACAATTTTTAAAATTGATTACACTTGCAAAAATTACAAATTACACATAAAATTGTTTTAAATATAATTATATTTATAAAAAGTAGTCACTTGATAGTTTTTCTCTCTCTTATAAGGTGTTTCATGGTGGAATTACCCCAGATGTCTGCTAATATGGACTCACTCCACATTCCACTATTACATCTGTCCAATTGAGCGACGTCCTGGTGGAACCTCTCCCCATGTTCATCAGAGGCCGTTCCCATGGTCCCAGGGTAAAAATCCATTTTTAAGGACCTGTGGCACCTAAGTGCTAGGTATGAAGACAGAATCTCCCTAACTAGTTCCTCATTGTTTTCCACCCTTGTATTCCCAAGAAAATTGTGGCACACGCATTTTTGTTTTTCTCTCAATAAAGGAAGGGTGTGTACTCTTATACTGTCTGCTTGCTGTTACCCAGCCAAAACGATGGTTAGATCAAACTGACCTTACAGATTTCTGTAAAAACCATTTCAATGACAACTTTTCCTCTTCTGAAGAGATAAAGGCATCTCTCAATCATCTAAATATAAATTCTCAGTTATTTTGAAGAAATAAGAAGAAAAAAAAAACTGTTTTCTATAAAGTACAGCAACATTTTTGCACTGGAGGATTTTGATTTAGGCCCAGAGTATCCAAAACTTTAGCCTGTAATACACTACGTTTGCCCACATAACATTATTGATTAACTTGGAACAGATGCTGGAATAGGTTTAGACTCCGTGTAAACTGGTGTGGCGGGCGACCTGGTACCATGCCCGGCCAGCAAACCTCTTCTACGTATGTTCCAGGGGAGCAACCATGAGCATTTCAGTACCTCCCCAGGCAGCCTCCCTGGCTGATGATGGTGACTCAGTTTCCTGCAGGGCTCCATGGGAGATGGAGTCCTCAACAGCCCGGTTGGGAGCTGGGGTGGCCGCCAGGGGGTGCTGCATGGATTCCACAGCCCAGCTGGACAAATCTTCAGCCCCATACAGAAGTGCACCTGGAACAGTTCCGGGCGGGCTATAAAAGGGGCCAGCCACCACTACTCAGGGCCAGAATTGGGAGGAAGAGGTTGCATGGGAGGAGTGGTGGTGCCAGAGGAAGGACTGTTTGTGTGGAGTTAAGTGCTTTTGGGACTGTGCATTGCCTGTGGGGTTCACAGGGAGGACGTGCCCCACATGTGAAGAAAAATAAAAGTCCTTTGTGTTTTACACATGCCTCAGTGTGAGTCTGTGTCAGGTTGGGCGCAATACAGCATCAATATCACACTGGTAATACAAAAAAAGTAGTTCAAAAAATTGATAGATTGATTGAAGCAATATACTGTACATGTTTATTCCTCCTTACAAGAAGAATAACATTCACAACAACTAATCAGGCTCAAAATTCACTTCTAATGTTTATTTTTCTGCACATTTATTTTGCAGATGCTTTTGTTTTTACTGTATTAGAATGCTGCACTGTTGAATTGTCTACATATTCTATGTTATGCTATTCTGGCAAAAGCGCTGTCCTTTAACTAAAATATATTGCTTTAAATGAAGATGTAAATCTGCCGACCATATGCCAGGCCCTACACATCGTATGATTTACAGCATTCTCATTTCATACTGTAGAGCAGGGGTAGGCAACGTCGGTCCTGGAGTGCCACAGTATGTGCAGGTTTTTGTTCCAACCCAGTTCCTTAACGAGAACTCAATTATTGCTGATGAAGCACATATTGCTTAAGTGACATTTTAATGCTTCATTTTAGTGGTCTCGCTTGTTAAGGTTCTCCAACCTTAATTGCTTATTTCAATCTTAAACTGCTGCATTCAGTGTTTTAATTGCTCCTTATTAGCAATAAGATGTAAAACAGGGGTAGGCAATGTCGGTCCTGGTGAGCCGCAGTGGCTACAGGTTTTCATTCAACCCAATTGCTTAATTAGAAACCAATCATTGCCAATCTCAGACCTTATTTAATTTTATGGCTTGTTAGTCTGTGCAATGTAAGGCTTTTATATCGTAGATTTTTTTCCTTTCCAAGGATATCATCCAAATGATTTGAAGCCTAAAACAGATCATTTTCAGTCTGTCACATTTTTCTATTAAGTGTTTTATTAAATCAAACCGTGCATGATGAACACACACAGATGTAATTGGAAAAAAGCTAGCTGGAGAACTGCTGGCTGCTTTGTCTTTTACATCTTATTGCTAATAAGGAGCAATTAAAACACTGAATGCAGCAGTTTAAGATTGAAATAAGCAATTAAGGTTGGAGAACCTTAACAAGCGAGACCACTAAAATGAAGCATTAAAATGTCACTTAAGCAATATGTGCTTCATCAGCAATAATTGAGTTCTCGTTAAGGAACTGGGTTGGAACAAAAACCTGCACATACTGTGGCACTCCAGGACCGACGTTGCCTACCCCTGCTGTAGAGGATCATGTGCTGACAGAAAGGTGTATTGGGCTGCTGGCATAGTCAGACACACACACAAACACTCCCTCAAACACAGTATGAAATTCAGTTCTCGTATTAACCAATATATATATATATATATATATATATATATATATATATATATATATATATATATATATATATATATAATGTTAATAATGTAAAAGGCTTATAATCTTTCCAGATTTTATCAAAAAACACACATGTATCTTTCATACCCATTAATTCTTCAGAGTAAATTCAATTAATATTAAAATACATTGTAAGTATCTAATGGCTGGTTAAATTACACCAGTAGGAATAAAATTAAAATAATATGCAAATCATAACAGAGATCACTAGTAAACATATGAACTGCTAAGGAGGTGGTCTTTGTTTTTAATAATCTTCTGTTTATTAAGTGCCGTTTCACATTCAACATCAATAGAAGTTTTGTAAAATATCTGGACATATTTTGAATAATTAAAGATAATGTTGGTGTTAGTTTAGTGGTAGTCAATATAACCTAAAATGAAAACATAGAAACAAATGCCTAAAATTACACAGGTTATACAGTATTGGTACCCAAGTCAAATTAACAAAAAAAAGGTTTGTAATGGTAAAAACTGATAGGAAAATATAATAATCTACATTGACACTGCTCACAAGTTGAAATGTGTATTCATCTTTAAAATAAGCATATAAATGACCACAATATACAGTGAACAAGGAGTTTCTGAAGTACATTATTACCTGGTTTTTCTCCAAAGACACCATTGCAGATTTCTCCCACAAATGTATGCAATATGTTTCACCATGCATGATTTTTGTATTTAACATGAACAATACAGTGATAAAGGGAATCAACATCACTTAATTTGAAAAATCTGAAATAAAAATACATTTTTTAAGTTTGGAGATTTTTACATTATCAGATAACAAATGTCATGGTTTAGGATTGTTCTGCTTTTTTAATTCTGATACTGAAATATAAACATTTAATACAGTAATTCATTACAAATCTCTTATTCGTAATGCATTTTATAGGATAAACTCAAGCATTTAAAAATCCAGCAAAATATAAGTAAATACAAATTGTTTTTTTCTAATATGCAAAAGAAAATATACAATATATTGAAACTTATAAAATTGGTTCTCTGATTGCTCCTTTAAAAATATACCTTTCTATATTTTTGGCTCTATTTTCATGTATAGAAAACGTGCAAAATTACAAATTTGAATGTATTAAGCTGAACATAGGCAATAAAGAACAGGCTTTCCCCATTTTTGAAGATTTTCATTATGCTGACAGTTTTGTTCACTGTATTACTGGAGGTCAACTTGAAATGGCATATTCACATCTGCTCTCTTGCATTAGCTTCAGCTTCCTGAAAATAAAGATGGCATGACAAGTCATTCCAGTGTACACAGATACAAAGTGGTATCAAGTTATTCAAAATGAATTTAACAATTGAACAGACTTGCTAGACTTACTTAGCATATCTTCATAATCAGTCCACAAAGGGCATCACATTTCCTGGGTCAACAACATTACATTTCTTTGAGTTACCATCACTCACAACCTGAAGTGAGCACAATATATCATGGCTATTGTAAAGAAGGCTCACCAGCACCTTTATTTCCACAGGAAAACCAGACATCTCAATTTATGCTTATCAGCTTTAATAGGTACACAGTAAGGCTTTATATGGCTTAGGTTCAACTGACTTGACAGAGCGTACTGATGCCTAAATACTGGGAGGGTATAATCTAAAGGTGTCAGTCTTCCAAAGGTTCAACAGAAACAAAAATACTGTGTAAAGCAGTACCTTTAGCTACAGGGCTCCAAAGCTGTAGAATGATCTGCCTGCTTATGCACGGGATGCCCTGCTGGTCCCAGCATTTAAATCTAGACTGAAGATTCATTACTTGAATTTGAAATACCCTGATTTGAGGTGTTGATTATCTGTTAACATTTAGTCACACAAAAATACAAATATGGTAAATATTAGGAACTGCTATGGACCTTAATCTATTAATGGGTTCTCTTCTAGGTATCCTGCTGTGTCATTTGGTGTCACTGCCAAATTGTTAACTACTTTTCTCCATGCGAAACACCAGAGATTTGGGATCCTTTGGATTCAAAGATGAAAAGAATTAATCCTACTTTAACAAAATGTTTTAAATGTATTAGGAGTGGTCAGGCTGCCATTTGGCCATGGTCATCAGAACTGTGAGTTTGTCTGATTAAGACTGTTACAGTGACATCTATAACTGGATGTGCACTCCTCTAGTATTTTATTCTCAGCAGTAAAGCTGCTGAATAGAGTTTTTGTTGTCCTGTATTTTGCGGTTATCTGTCTATAGCTCATTATAATGTTAAAGGACTTTACGTTGTCATGATTTTTCTTTGTGTTAAATTAAAATTGTTCCGTTTTTATGTGTATGTTTATGTATGTAATTTCCTGTATATGCACATGAGTTGTGGGTTTGTTGACAAATTCAGAGCCTGTACTCTGTCAAAAGACATATAAAAAAAATTAAACTGAACTAAAAGACATTCATTTGGACTACTGAGCAGTAATATACAAGTACCAGTAACGGCGCACTGCACGATAACGTGCAGTAATACACTTGACTTGAGCATTCATAGTTTTCATACTCTTTCTCTGTACATTTAGCATTTGTTTGCTCAGAAGTTGATACGCTTGCTGCTTCCTGAGCAGCTCTTTTTTTCTCCACCCTAGCAGCCCGCGTCTTCTTTTGTTTTGTCAGCATCTTTTTGTGTTAAAACTGATTAAGTCAGTGTTTGTGTTGCAATTACTTAGTACCTTTCCTTAATTTTTCACTTAAGCTGGCACTTAAGTCTTCAATCTGCCTCAAGAATGATTTAAGATAGGTAGGGGAATTGATGGTGAAAGTGATAGAAATGAGAACGGCGCACGGCTGCCAAGAGTTGATTCTACACTAAAATAAAATAAAAACAAAAAGAGGAATAACCTTGGAGATCAATCGGATAGTAGACGTCACATTTTATATGTGTACCAAATTTCAGGTCAATAGGTTAAATGATTTGCAAGCTACAGGTGATTTAAAATCCTGGACAGACAAATGAATAGCCACGGTAGCGTATTACAGTGCATCCGGAAAGTATTCACAGCGCATCACTTTTTCCACATTTTGTTATGTTACAGCCTTATTCTAAAATGGTTTAATTCATTTTTTTCCTCAGAATTCTACACACAACACCCCATAATGACAACGTGAAAAAAGTTTACTTGAGGTTTTTGCAAATTTATTAAAATTAAAAAAAACTGAGAAATCACATGTACATAAGTATTCACAGCCTTTGCTCAATACTTTGTTGATGCACCTTTGGCAGCAATTACAGCCTCAAGTCTTTTTGAATATGATGCCACAAGCTTGGCACACCTATCCTTGGCCAGTTTCGCCCATTCCTCTTTGCAGCACCTCTCAAGCTCCATCAGATTGGATGGGAAGCGTCGGTGCACAGCCATTTTAAGATCTCTCAAGAGATGTAAAATCGGATTCAAGTCTGGGCTCTGGCTGGGCCACTCAAGGACATTTACAGGGGTGTCCTGAAGCCACTCCTTTGATATCTTAGCTGTGTGCTTAGGGTCGTTGTCCTGCTGAAAGATGAACCATCGCCCCAGTCTGAGGTCAAGAGCGCTCTGGAGCAGGTTTTCATCCAGGATATCTTTGTACATTGCTGCAGTCATCTCTCCCTTTATCCTGACTAGTCTCCCAGTCCCTGCCACTGAAAAACATCCCCACAGCATGATGCTGCCACCACCATGCTTCACTGTAGGGATGGTATTGGCCTGGTGATGAGAGGTGTCTGGTTTCCTCCAAACGTGACGCTTGGCATTCACACCAAAGAGTTCAATCTTTGTCTCATCAGACCAGAGAATTTTCTTTCTAATGGTCTGAGAGTCCTTCAGGTGCCTTTTGGCAAACTCCAGGCGGGCTGCCATGTGCCTTTTACTAAGGAGTGGCTTCCGTCTGGTCACTCTACCATATAGGCCTGATTGGTGGATTGCTGCAGAGATGGTTGTCCTTCTGGAAGGTTCTCCTCTCTCCACAGAGGACCTCTGGAGCTCTGACAGAGTGACCATCGGGTTCTTGGTCACCTCCCTGACTAAGGCCCTTCTCCCCCGATCGCTCAGTTTAGATGGCCGGCCAGCTCTAGGAAGAGTCCTTGTGGTTTCGAACTTCTTCCACTTACGGATGATGGAGGCCACTGTGCTCATTGGGACCTTCAAAGCAGCAGAAATTTTTCTGTAACCTTCCCCAGATTTGTGCCTCGAGACAATCCTGTCTCGGAGGTCTACAGACAATTCCTTTAACTTCATGCTTGGTTTGTGCTCTGACATGAACTGTCAACTGTGGGACCTTATATGGACAGGTGTGTGCCTTTCCAAATCATGTCCAATCAACTGAATTTACCACAGGTGGACTCCAATGAAGCTGCAGAAACATCTCAAGGATGATCAGGGGAAACAGGATGCACCTGACCTCAATTTTGAGCTTCATGGCAAAGGCTGTGAATACTTATGTACATGTGCTTTCTCAATTTTTTTATTTTTAATAAATTTGCAAAAATCTCAAGTAAACTTTGTTCACGTTGTCATTATGCGGTGTTGTGTGTAGAATTCTCAGGAAAAAAATGAATTTAATCCATTTTGGAATAAGGCTGTAACATAACAAAATGTGGAAAAAGTGATGCGCTGTGAATACTTTCCGGATGCACTGTATATATAAAGATTGAGTATTTGCCTTTCTCATGGTCTCGTTCATGTAGCACGTTAACAGTTAGAAATGGAAACAACTTATACTGTATGCTTTATATGCTTATATTTTAACTTATATTTTATATGCTTCTTTACATGCTTTTAACTTGAAATTTACACTATTTTATATCCAGTTGTATTACAACAAAACATGAACTTACATTTTACAAAGTTTTAATTTAATTTGAATTTGCCTTTTAATATGTTAACCTTAAATAACTACTTGAGTAATTCTTCATTTTCCAGGAAGTCAAAAAATATATAATTAGTTATTTATAAAATGTACTAACCTTTGATCCAGGGGGTGCAGTTAGGCCTAGAAATGCATAAACTGCATTGTCTTCTCTGGCATTGAAGAACGCTTCATAATCCTAAAAAAAAACAAGAGTACAAGAACCATCAAGTACTACCCATTATTAAACTGAACGTTTTGTTAAATACTGAATTCTCTTCCTGAGGCACAAGGTTAAGATGAACTTAATTTCTTAAAGAGAATAAACTGAACTTATACAGAGCTTTGTTTTTGGCAGAGAAATTCAAAACAAAATATGATTCAGAAAACACTGGCAAATACACTGCAAAATGTAAAGAACAGAAGTTGAAACACAGAATCCATGCATTATGATGTAAAGGGACAGAAGTTCAATCTAATGTAACATGTATTTGTGATAACATAAGTTTATGTTGCATTTGCTAGGAACATATAAATTTGAACAAGATAACTGTGAACCCCTACTCAATTTCAAAAGACAAATTGTGTAAAAAATTGTCAATGTTATAATCAATAGATACTACGATGCACAACCTTAGAGAAGAACATGATGAAGGGAAAATCTAAGGATGATAAGAAAAATTTCATAGGTGTCTCTTGAATTGTCTTCCACCCCTTTATATTTTTTGCCAGCTGCACATGCATTTGAAATGAAAAGCAAATCTTTAATAATTTATAATTATAACACTTGCAGGACAGTCTTAACGTTTTAATGACTCTTTACTAACAAGCAAAGTTCCAGATGCATTTAAAATTGTTATTGTCAGAACTGGAAAAAATCAGATTTACAGGCAACCATGTTCTTTATTTTCTGAAGTACTGAAAAAATAGGACCTCTGGCACTTTTTATTTTGATCGTTTTTTATTAAAAAACATAAATTCCAAGTAAATACAACAGCCAATTATTATAAAACAAATGTAGTAGATATACAAAGAAAGAGAAAACACATAGTTGTAAAAGTAATTTAATGTACACTTTAAAATTACCCAGAGTTCTGCTTTAATTATTCATAAAAATGTGGTCTGATGTTCAACTAAAACCAGTGTTCATACGACGAGTCTTTTAGTTGTTTGGCATCTCACTCTTGCCAAATAAAGTTGCTGATCTTATAATCGTACTATGCTTACTTCCACAACTGAATATATGGGTATGTCACATTTAGCGACTGTATTCTGACCTTTTAACACAGTCGTACTCTTCCCGTAGTGTAAAATACAGTAACGCGCTACCTCAAGGAGCTGGTGCTATGCAAAGATTTAACAGTTATAGTGAGTTCAGCCACAACCATTCTGTCGTGGTATATAAAATATGAGACAGGCATACTTCTTTTCCGTTTGTGAAGTCCAAAACACCTGTGTTCCTTTTTCCTTGTCACTGCATTATATACATTGTACTTGCGGATGAGCATTCATTGTTGTCAGCTCTCATGCACACAAGCCCAACCCTGCATTTAAAGAGAGCTGTGGACTTGTTGGAGTTAGTCGATGGGCATGTCACATTACACAACTTGCTTCAGGGGAGCACACTGGATACTGCCTGCAACTGTTTAAGATTATGTAAATGAAGACTATGACTGAATATTGCTGGAAAAGTCATGTAATGGGACATGCCCTTAAGTCATAATAATTGACAAACATAATCCGCTTAAACAATAACATACAAACCATTTTACGTCTTTTCAATAATAAAAACATATTTTAAACACCCACAGACTAAGTTTGAAAAAGGTATTTGAACGTTTAGGTTAATGATGACTCCAAAAGTTAGCCAGGGGTCAGCTGTTCTAAATAATAAGATATGACTAGATGCAAATGTTTCAAGTGTCCTGCCCTATTAAAACACACACACACACACACAGACTTCAGTAAGTGACAGAGCTTATTCTCCTCAAGAAAGATCTGTTCATGTGAACCATGTCCCAATCAAAAAAATCAGAGGACCTTAGTAGAGGAATTGTGGAGATGCATAAAGCTGGTAAAGGATAAAAAACATCTCTAAAAGCCTGCCTGTTCCATAAATCCATAGTAAGACAAATCCTCTATAAACTGGGAAAATTCAATACTTTTGTTACTCTCCCTAGGAGTAGGCATCCTGCAGCACAAGAAAAGGTAAAAAAAAAACAACCTAAGATAACAATAAAACTCTTGAAGTTGTCAAAGTCTGTTCATGTCTCACTGTAAGAAAAAAAATAAACAAGCGATTTCCATTATATTTTGTTCAAGCTAAACAAGCTGAACTTAAATACAGGACACTTGCATGGGCAGTTTAAAATCAAAGCATTCTGGTTTACTAAATTGTACCAGTATTAATCACAGTAACATCTGTTTGAACTGAGCAGGAATTTAGGAGATGCCTGAAGCTGTATTGACAATTTTATCACCTGTGAAGAGATGGACACCAGAACTAAATTGGTTTACACCTTGGGAAAAGAAGACATGCCGATGCTTCAAGCTGTACAGTAATCCCTCGCTATATCGCGCTTCGCCTTTCGTGGCTTCACTCCATCGCGGATTTTATATGTAAGTATATTTAAATATATATCGCGGATTTTTTGCTGGTTCGCGGATTTCTGCGGACAATGGGTCTTTTAATTTCTGGTACATGCTTCCTCAGTTGGTTTGCCCAGTTGATTTCATACAAGGGACGCTATTGGCAGATGGCTGAGAAGCTACCCAACTTACTTTTCTCTCTCTCTCTTTTGCGCTGACTTTCTCTGATCCTGACCTAGGGGGATTGAGCAGGGGGGCTGTTCGCACACCTAGACGATACGGACACTCGTCTAAAAATGCTGAAAGATTATCTTCACGTTGCTACCTTCTGTGCAGCTGCTTCCTGAAGCGACATGCTGCACGGTGCTTCGCATACTTAAAAGCTCGAAGGGCACGTATTGATTTTTGCTTGTTTGTTTTTCTCTGTCTCTCTCTATATCTCTCTCTCTCTCTGCTCCTGACGGAGGGGGTGTGAGCTGTCGCCTTCAACAGCTTTGTGCCGTGGTGCTTCGCATACTTAAAAGCCAAACAGCCCTATTGATTTGTTTGCTTTTCTCTATCTCTCTGACATGATCTGCTCCTGACGCGCACTCCTTTGAAGAGGAAGATATAGTCTGCATTCTTTTAATTGTGAGACGGAACTGTCATCTCTGTCTTGTCATGGAGCACAGTTTAAACTTTTGAAAAAGAGACAAATGTTTGTTTGCAGTGTTTGAATAATGTTCCTGTCTCTCTACAACCTCCTATGTTTCTGCGCAAATCTGTGACCCAAGCATGACAATATAAAAATAACCATATAAACATATGGTTTCTACTTCGCGGATTTTCTTATTTCGCGGGTGGCTCAGGAACGCAACCCCCGCGATGGAGGAGGGATTACTGTATAATTACTTTACGACCTGTGAACAGAAGGAGATGATGTGGGACTAGAAATTGCCAAACTAGTTTACAGCTTGAGACAAGAGATTCTTAAAACATCAAAAACGTTATTGTTTGGGAAAATGGATGTACTCAAACAGATTATAATAATAATAATAATAATAATATTACATTTATATAGCGCTTAAAGAGTATGAGCAAATTCATCCATCATATTCAGAGCCAGTCAATCAGGCGTATGTAACAATAACGTGTTGTGCAACCCCCGTGAAATTTTAAAATAAATATGACGGAAATAAATAATAAGGCAACAGAGCAGCGATGTCAGGAGAGGGCACCAGCAACGTGCGACCATTTCATCTGATCCTCAGCTGAAGGATTTCATGAATATCGATTGCTAAATCAATGCCACCATGGACATTCATCTTTGAGATCTTTAACTTTTTGTAAGCCCTTTTCTAAAGACAATATATATGTCCAGACTTTGCTATCCACATTTTCTTTTATGCTTTCCTCTACTGGTATTAATGCTCTTTAGTAAATACCACATTGCTTTTAGCTTTCTACACTTTGTCTTCATATCTAGAGTGACTGAAGTAATAAGGTATATTTCTTAGAGCACCTGGAGAAGTGAGGAAGTGCCATATGATCCAAGCTGCAAGGTTTATTGAGCTGAAGACATACAGCTCTGTCCAATAATGAACACTGTGTTAAAGTAAAACATTCACTGGTTGATAAATGGCCTATAGCCAGGGATGTTGAGCCTTTGTATGTTTGAATATATTCTTGGAGACCAAAGGTAATAATTAGGTCTGAGTTCTTAGGTCTGCATGTTGTTCGTACTTATGATAAGCAAGTCTCTTGGAGTACTAGGGAAAGCAGACTGTGCATGTGTTATTTATACTGTACTTGTGTGGATTAAAGTGCTAGGGAATAACATGCATGTGTATACATCTTTCATACGGTATGCATATGTGTGTATGCTGTAAGGGACAGCTGGCCAGTTTATCCCAGCCAGGACACCCCAGTAATGGAAGGATGGGGGAAGGCAGCTTATCAAGGACACTGCCTCCCCCAAGATGATAGAGAGCAGCTCCCCGGACTGCAGCAGTGCCCTGGATACCCGCAGGGCACTATGGGACTTGGAATTCGGCAGCACAGCCCTGCTAGGTACCGTGGGGACACTGTGGGAAGTTGGTGGGAAAACAAATTCTCACCTAGCCTGGAAGTACTAATGGACTATGACAACGGTAGCCCAGAAGTACTTCCTGGCTGATTAAAACCTGAATTCTCCAGCTGACCTGGAAGTGCTGGCAAGCCACGTGGGAGGAAGAATAGAAGCACTTCTGGCTCAAGAACTATATAAAGGACTGATGGAAACCCAGCAAGCGAGCTAGAGTCGGGAGGAGTGTGATAGAGCTTGCTGGGAGATGTAGAGGCGAGATTATTGTGGTTTATTGGTGTGTTTATTGTGACTGTGGTGCTTTGGAGGCACTAGAAAGGAAGAAAATAATTAAAAGTATCTTCTTGGTGCTTTTACCCTGTGTCCTGCATGTCTGTCTGTTGGGTTTAAGGGGCAACAGCAACCCCTAGTGTCCATCCATCCATTGTCTCCCGCTTATCCGAGGTCGGGTCGCGGGGGCAGCAGCTTGAGCAGAGATGCCCAGACTTCCCTCTCCCCGGCCACTTCTTCTAGCTCTTCCGGGAGAATCCCAAGGAGTTCCCAGGCCAGTCGAGAGACATAGTCCCTCCAGCGTGTCCTGGGTCTTCCCCGGGGCCTCCTCCCGGTTGGACGTGCCCGGAACACCTCACCAGGGAGGCGTCCAGGAGGCATCCTGATCAGATGCCCGAGCCACCTCATCTGACTCCTCTCGATGCGTAGGAGCAGCGGCTCTACTCTGAGCCCCTCCCGGATGACTGAGCTTCTCACCCTATCTTTAAGGGAAAGCCCAGACACCCTGCGGAGGAAACTCATTTCAGTCGCTTGTATTCGCGATCTCGTTCTTTCGGTCACTACCCATAGCTCATGACCATAGGTGAGGGTAGGAACATAGATCGACTGGTAAATTGAGAGCTTCGCCTTGCGGCTCAGCTCCTTTTTCACCACGACAGACCGATGCAACGCCCGCATTACTGCGGATGCCGCACCGATCCGCCTGTCGATCTCACGCTCCATTCTTCCCTCACTCGTGAACAAGACCCCGAGATACTTGAACTCCTCCACTTGGGGCAGGATCTCGCTACCAACCCTGAGAGGGCACTCCACCCTTTTCCGGCTGAGGACCATGGTCTCGGATTTGGAGGTGCTGATTCTCATCCCAGCCGCTTCACACTCGGCTGTGAACCGATCCAGAGAGAGCTGAAGATCACGGCCTGATGAAGCAAACAGGACAACATCATCTGCAAAAAGCAGTGACCCAATCCTGAGCCCACCAAACCGGACCCCCTCAACACCCTGGCTGCGCCTAGAAATTCTGTCCATAAAAGTTATGAACAGAATCGGTGACAAAGGGCAGCCCTGGCGGAGTCCAACTCTCACTGGAAACGGGTTCGACTTACTACCGGCAATGTGGACCAAGCTTTGGCACCGATCGTACAGGGACTGAACAGCCCTTATCAGGGGGGCCGGTACCCCATACTCTCGGAGTACCCCCCACAGGATTCCCCGAGGGACACGGTCGAATGCCTTTTCTAAGTCCACAAAACACATGTAGACTGGTTGGGCAAACTCCCATGCACCCTCCAGGACCCTGCTAAGGGTATAGAGCTGGTCCACTGTTCCGCGACCAGGACGAAAACCACACTGTTCCTCCTGAATCCGAGGCTCGACTATCCGACGGACCCTCCACTCCAGGACCCCTGAATAGACTTTTCCAGGGAGGCTGAGGAGTGTGATCCCTCTGTAGTTGGAACACACCCTCCGATCCCCCTTCTTAAAGAGGGGGACCACCACCCCGGTCTGCCAATCCAGAGGCACTGTCCCTGATGTCCATGCGATGTTGCAGAGGCGTGTCAGCCAAGACAGTCCTACAACATCCAGAGCCTTGAGGAACTCCGGGCGTATCTCATCCAGCCCCGGGGCCCTGCCACCAAGGAGTTTTTTGACCACCTCGGTGACCTCAGTCCCAGAGATGGGGGGGGCCCACCTCTGAGTCCCCAGGCTCTGCTTCCTCATTGGAAGGCATGTTAATGGGATTGAGGAGGTCTTCGAAGTATTCCCCCCACCGACCCACAATGTCCCGAGTCGAGGTCAGCAGCGCACCATCCCCACCATATACAGTGTTGACACTGCACTGCTTCCCCTTCCTGAGACGCCGGATGGTGGACCAGAATCTCCTCGAAGCCGTCTGAAAGTCATTCTCCATGGCCTCCCCAAACTCCTCCCACGCCCGAGTTTTTGCCTCAGCAACCACCAAAGCCGCATTCCGCTTGGCCTGCCGGTACCTATCAGCTGCCTCCGGGGTCCCACAGGACAAAAGGGTCCTGTAGGACTCCTTCTTCAGCTTGACGGCTTCCTTCACCGCCGGTGTCCACCAGCGGGTTCGGGGATTGCCGCCACGACAGGCACCGACCACCTTACGGCCACAGCTCCGGTCAGCTGCCTCAACAATAGAGGCACGGAACATGGCCCATTCGGACTCAATGTCCCCCACCTCCCTCGGGATGTGGTCGAAGTTCTGCCGGAGGTGGGAGTTGAAGCTACTTCTGACAGGGGGCTCTGCCAGACATTCCCAGCAGACCCTCACAACACGTTTGGGTCTACCACGCCTGACCGGCATCCTCCCCCACCATCGAAGCCAACTCACCACCAGGTGGTGATCAGTTGACAGCTCCGCCCCTCTCTTCACCCGAGTGTCCAAGACATGTGGCCGCAAGTCCGACGACACGACCACAAAGTCGATCATCGAACTGAGGCCTAGGGTGTCCTGGTGCCAAGTGCACATATGAACACCCCTATGCTTGAACATGGTGTTCGTTATGGACAATCCGTGACGAGCACAGAAGTCCAATAATAAAACACCGCTCGGGTTCAGATCAGGGGGGCCATTCCTCCCAATCACGCCCTTCCAGGTCTCACTGTCATTGCCCACGTGAGCATTAAAGTCTCCCAGCAGAACGAGGGAGTCCCCAGAAGGTATGCCCTCTAGCACCCCCTCCAGGGACTCCAAAAAGGGAGGGTACTCTGAACTGCTGTTCGGTGCATACGCACAAACAACAGTTAAGACCCGTCCCCCCACCCGAAGGCGAAGGGTAAACCCCAATGTACAGGCTCCAAGTTGGGGGGCAATAAGTATACCCACACCTGCTCGGCGCCTCTCACCGGGGCAACTCCAGAGTGGTACAGAGTCCAGCCCCTCTCAAGGAGATTGGTTCCAGAGTCCAAGCTGTGCGTCGAGGTGAGTCCGACTATATCTAGCCGGAACCTCTCAACTTCGCGCACTAGCTCAGGCTCCTTCCCCTTCAGAGAGGTGACATTCCACGTCCCAAGAGCCAGTTTCTGTAGCCGAGGATCGGACCGCCAAGGTCCCCGCCTTCGGCCACCACCCAACTCACACTGCACCCGACCTCCTTGGCCCCTCCCATAGGTGGTGAGCCCATGGGAAGGGGGACCCACGTTGCCTCTTCGGGCTGTGCCCGGCCAAGCCCCATGGGTGCAGGCCCGGCCACCAGGCGCTCGCCATCGAGCCCCACCTCCAGGCCTGGCTCCAGAGAGGGGCCCCGGTGACCCGCGTCCGGGCAAGGGAAAACGCCGTCCAAAATTGTTTTTCTTCATAGGAGGTTTGTTTAACCGCTCTTTGTCTCATCCCTCACCTAGGACCAGTTTGCCTTGGGTGGCCCTACCAGGGGCATAAAGCCCCGGACAACAGAGCTCCTAGGATCATTGGGACACGCAAACCCCTCCACCACGATAAGGTGACGGTTAAAGGAGGGGACCCCTAGTGTCTACAATGCATATATCTATGTATGTGAGTGTGTTAATCTTAAGGTGAGACAATAGATCAACCCGGTAACAAACCTAATGAGTACATTTATCCCTGAAGAACATAGGTGAAAGGTAAGTAGAGGGAAATATCATGATAATACAACAAGAATGGTGTCTGTGAAAGGACATCACAGGGGAAACCTCTGCTCTCCAAAAGTAATATTGCAGCACATCTCAAGTTTGCAAAAGATCATATAAATATTCCGCAGCAACATCTGGGAAAATACTCTGTACCCTTTGGCAGAAACGTGCAATACTGTTTTGGAGGGAAAAGAAGCATTACACATCAACACCAAAACCAAAGAAATAGAGAGAGAATCATGCATTGGTTCCCAGGGCCTTGATAGTTTGAATTTACATGGGGAACAATGCATTAAAAACTGCAGTCAACAAATTTTAATGGAAAATTTTGGAGAAGTGGTCCATCCTCTAAAGCTTAACAAAGCTCAACAACAGAATGGATGAAACATAAGAAAGTTTATGTTCTGGAATGGCCAAGTCACAATACAGAAGAGTGACTGCAGTCAATCCTAATTTACCCTCTGCATGACCAGATCCATGGCTTTCTTTTTTAGGACATTCTCATGCTGTCAAGGAAAAAATTAATATAGAATGTCTTGTGGAGAATCTCCAACATCTCACAGGCCTTAGCCATCATATGATGTCTACTAGTACATCTTAAAAACTAGTTGATAAGAAGACAGAGGTTGATCGTGCTCATTAGGTTTAAGATTCTATGGACCATTTCAATCTTCAAAGTGGCACCATTCACTGAAGAACACCATTTTGTTCATGCTCTCTATAGGAAAATGTTATCCTTCTCAGAGTTTTCAAGAAGACCCATTAGTTGCACACGTCTCTTGTACATGCTGTCCTCCCAGCCTTCAAGCTTAAATTTAACTGCTTCAGCTTTACTGCACAAGGCACAAGTTTCATTACTCTAAGAAATGCTGTACTAAAGAGAGTGTATTAGTCTTATTAATTATGATTGGCTCCCTTTCTCTTATTCTGACTGGAGCCACCCTGGACGGTAGCCTGAAAGGTTAGTTAAATGTAGTTGTTTTTACTACACTGCTAGTTGGCTATTTTGTCTAAATATGGCAAAATAAGCATGGTATTGTACAAATGCTGCATGCATGATATTCTGTATCATTAAATAGTTTTAAAAAAATAGCTCAGCTGGGTTACAAGTACATTTTGGCTAAAGTGCTATTTACTTTATTACACTACGTCAAACCAAACTAATTTACTGTAAATCTCTGTAATATAAATGAATCAACAAAGCAAAGAAAAAGAAAAATACTTTACCCCACAATATTTTTCCCCATTAAAAATCTGAGGTGGAAGAGGGTTCCCAGTTGCAGGTCTCGCACTCTCTGGTACATTTTCTCTCATCCACTTCCTGTTTTCTTCATTGGCTGCAATGTCACATTCTTCAAATTCAATCTTATTGGCTGCCATGAAACCCAATACATCCTGTTGCTGCTTTTTGATCTATAGTTAAGAACAATATACCATAAAATAACCAAACACAGCACACACAATATACATAAAAATATAAATATTACCTAAATGCTTCAGATAAATGAAAAGCTTGGGGTAATCACAGTATTTCAAGATCACAAGAATGTGGTACACATAATATACATACTATATTGAAAGATATATTTTAATTTTTATTTAATTTTAAAACTGTCCTCTGAATTGGGTTCACAAAGGTTCCTCAGGAAACATACGCAAAAATTAGAAAATCGGTCCACAATGAAGTATTTAGCTTTAAATATCGAAAAGAAAAATGTCAGCTACATACATTTTTGATCAGATTATACAATTTTAGTAGTTCAGAAAGATCAAACAATTAAAGACTGTTCAATGCCCAAATTTTGAACACAAGAACTTAAAGGTACCCTGGGTAGTATTTTCAGACAGGATATTACAATCCTTCTGCCTGTCTGGTAGACAGAACTGGAACAGCATAACTCCAATTTGAATCTCATTCAAATGTGACTTATTAAATCCATTCAATAAAACATTTGTGCCGGACAGGGGTAAAGACTGTCTTAGACTGTTGATGTCTGTCAAGTAAAACTGTATTTGAACCATTTTCAAAACAGGGCTAAAATAACAGCAATGGATCAAAAATCAGCTCTAAAATCTTGATTAATGTAAAGGGTAGTTATTTAAAAAATGTTAACCAGTTTCATTATCAAAAAAGTACTCGGATATATCTCCAAACCATACCCAATGCCCATGTTCTACAAACTAAAGTCACTTGCTGTCTTAGTGAAATTCAGAATTGGATGAATAATAATTGTTTGCAGTTAAACAGCAATAAGTCTGGAGGTTACACTTGTGGGTACTCCTTGTCAGGTAAAAAAAAGTCAAGCATAAAATATATCATTATTGATCATCCCTTAATTCCCGTTTCTTCATTGGTTACAAATCTTGGGGTTAAATTTGATATTACACTTTCATTTCAAGTCACTTTGCACCCTTGTCCATAACTTCATTCTGTCATTTACAGAATATAGCAAGAATTAGGCCTTTTCTATGTATGCATGATGCCAAGAAGTTAGTTTATGCTTTCATAACATCTTGTCTTGACCACTGTAATTCCCTATTTGCTGGTCTCCCTGAAAATAACATTCAGAGGTTACAGTATGTCCAAAACAGTACTGCATGTCTTTTAACAAAATATCATTTTTATTTTGGTTACCTATTTACAGGTTTACAAATATATTGCTGATACTGCCCCCAGACCATCTTTGAGACTTGCTTATTACACATACACCTGTTAGTTTTTTGCACTCTGGGTCCTCTTACCTTCTGGCTGTTCCATGGATGAGAATGTTTACAATTGGCGACCAGGCCTTTGGTTCTACTGGACCTTGCCAATGGAATGAGCTCCCACAGTTTGTTTGAAGCTCTGCGACAGTTACTACTAACTTCACTTCGCCTTGAGTTAGGCAAAATCATGAAAATGTCTGCAAGCTTCACCAAACTCTGAGAACTGAATTGAAGTCAATAGGAAAGAACTGTACTAGTTTTGAGTGGATTATAATGGTGCAATGATTTTTTAATTGTCCATGTGATTTAGGGAAAGGTCTGACAACTATGCTGGACTGATTATTGGGCCCAAATATATGATCTGAGCTGTGCTAGCCATTGTGCCATAGTGCTGCAAACATCAAAAGACACAGAGAATGGATTGTTAATGAATGTTAGTAGCTGAAATTGCATTTTTTAAACTCTTGTGCTTGTGATCCAGTTATGGCCAGGTTGGTATCGATCTTATAGTAGGCATAAAGAGAAACTTTTGCACATGGCTTTTACAGCTCTGCAATGTCACACTGGACTCGCTAAGCATCCTAGGGCAATTGGAAAAAATGTTTGCCTAAGCCGACTGTACAGTGAATTTCCAGGAAAATACTTGGGTGAATAAGGTTACTGGCAAACACAACATATCTGCTACAACATATTTGCTGTGGCCAATTTCACTGATCAATGCTAGTTCCTACTTTTAAGAAGGATTTAAAGATGTATTTGTTTCAATGTGCTTTTAATAATCTATAGTAAGTAGTATTTACTTTTGTTTTATTCTGTTAAAATTTTATTTTTATAGAGTTTTAAACAGTATTATTGTTGTATTTACTGTTTTATTTATCTTGATTTGTAAAGCACCTAGGCATGATTACATTATTGTAGTGTGCTATAGAAATACATTTTATTAGTACTACTACCAATTCTAAGAGAACAGGTATGCCAGTGGCCCAGAATCAATATACCAAAGAAAAATTTCTTTTTAAACAAAAATACTGATTCACGAAGTTCACACATAATATTTTAAAGCATATTGAACTTCAATTAAAGCACCTCAACATGTACAAGAGCATTACACACACAAAAAATGGTTTTAATCAAAATAGTTTTAACAGATGCAGATTAACTGGCATATTAAAACTCTAAATTTTTACAGCTTTCATCTATTCAAAATGAAACAAACATTAATGATCTTCAGAGATACTTTGTCATAACAGACTCACTTTATATTGTGTTGCTGGATAATTCACACACATACAATGTGTTATATGTGGCTTTAATTTTGTACTGGGCCTGGAGAGTGTTTGATTATCTTTATAAAAGATCTCTCTATATGAACCAAGACAAGCAAAGGAGATACACAAATTGCACCTATTATAGCCTTTTCAAAGCGTTACAAACATGACCATCTTTTACATGGAAATGATGCACACATTTGCATGTTTTGACCAATGATTTTGTTCAGATGTTTTTTTAATTCTACCATAACCACCTCCAGTAGAAATCCAGTCTTGGAGTAAGGGAAATGGACTTTGTTGGTGATCTATGCCATATTTACAAAAGATGGTGAAGCTGGCAGTCTGTTTCTTGAGAGGGTAATTTCTGTGTGAAAGTAAACATTTTTTTTTTAATTATATAACCAATAATGTGTACAGGCTTCCAGCTTTAGCTGCATATTTACAGTATAACTACACTGAAAAAGCAGGAGATGTATATTTACAATGGGAATTAAGGAATGTGTCTATTATAAAACTACTTGCTTCCAAAGCGTTTGCAGTTATTTCCCTTAAAAAGAAGATTTTGGGATTAATAATGATCAGCAATATCTCCAGTGGGTACTTAAATTTTTAGGGGTGTTGCCAGAGCCAAATTCTATAGACAATAGGCATTTGTAAAGTTTGGGTCTGGCAAGAACCCTTTAACTACCAATTGCGTAATTGTCTAGTATTTCCTTCCATGAGCATAAACATCTGGAGTTTAGAAAAGTAGCTAAAACACTGTTCTTACTAATTTTCAAACATTTATTTATTTTTTTGGCATTGTCAGTACAGTATTATAAATAGTATTTTTGCCAAAGACATTGAAAATTTAGCACAACTCAAATATAAGGATTTTAATGCAATACAATTACTACAGTTACTCATATATCAAATATACTATATTTTCACATATCTGAGTTAGGAAAAAATGTAACAGCACCTTTGCCATCTGACACATGGTATTAGTGCAGAGAATGTAGTTTTTCCTTACTGACACAAATTTGCTGCATAATGAGCCAAAACATATTTTGCTGCAAAAATACTAGCTATAACACCTTTCTTACAGAATAAAGTAGTAAAATATGTTACAGAAGTAACACTTTTTTCATTTTTGTCACTCACATAGATAAAAAAAATTGTCTCCTTTTGCTCAACTAAACAAACAAAAAGCAAGAAAATATAAGCAAGTATCCCACTCCACACCCAATATGACAGCTGGATACCCGATTTGCCACTGATGGCTGCTTGCACTTAAGCTTTTTTATTTTATCATTTTCTAAGAATCAGGTACCCACAACAATTTCCTTGCTTGACAGTGTCAGGACCATGTAATATTCTTGACAGATTTGTCTGTTGCCCTTTAGTTTGGTGGAGGTATAATTCAGGTTGTGACCCCACTAATGCCATAGGTTTTTTTCTTGAAAAACATCCTTTCTAGGATACCCTCCACAGCTCCATCATTTAGTGTCACCAGCCATAATGTAGAATATGTACAGAAGCAATTAAAATGCAAATGAAATTTTAGATTACGGTATAAAACCTGTTCAGTATAAATTAAGAGTCAGTGCATTCAAATGCTAGAATTAACTTAACTTCCTTGGTATTAACCTCAACCATCTCTTGGGCTTGGAATTCTGTGTAAAAATGATTCAGCCCAAGTGTTTCTCAGGTTAAGGTGTTATGATGTACAGTGTTAAGACCAAATAATGCTTGAAACAGGATTTTATTGTCATCTAGTGAGTATAACATCATGCCAGCTCTTTCTTATATGCCTCCGTGGGTGCAGCATCCCAATCATGTGTGGCAGGAAGCCGATGATGCAAGTGAAAAAGAATGCACCCTCACATACAGGTGTGTCTTGCCCCAATTACTCCACCAACCCTCCCATAGCTGTGTGAGCACGCACACCCACCGGGAGCGAACCGGCCAATTAATTATGTATTTTAAACTGCTGTCTTTTTCTGAGCCGCGGACCTGCTATACCCCAATAATACACAATGATGAATCAACAGAAAGCTGTAACACCAGTTTTAGAACAAACTAAAACTGAACCATTAATTGGCTCAGGCAATAGTGGTGACAATGTGAACTGGTGGTCAGATGTTGATATGGATAGTGAAACTGATGCATATGACACTGTATGATCGATTCGCCATGCTATGTCTGGTGACTTCAGTTGCATAAAGCTGCAGTGGGGTTCAGTATCCATGTGGCTCAAAGGCAAAATGTTTGCAATCGAATGAAAGGACATAAAAAACATTAGCCCCCTAAGCACTGTTTACAATGCAACAATTTTCAATGGTTGTGTCAGTGAAAATGTGCGGATTGGGCACTGACATTCTACCCTCACATGCACAAGCAATACAATAAATATTATTAAAAAATGAGCAAAGAAATATGTTTCTGCTTTCCTAATTTTGACATTGGGCTTTGTGTTGGTGACTGTTTCAAAATATCGAGGAGGTGTACTAAATCTTTATCAGTACATCAGTGGGCAGGGCACTAGACATACCTTTCTTACTGTATTTATGCTAATGTTTTAGCTTTCATGTGTTTCAGTTACACGTAACACTGCTTCTTCTTGTTGAAAAAAAAAATATGTTTTTGGCTTGTTTTTCAGGGGTAAGCATAATGTTAAGGAGGCTATTACATCAAAACTGGAAAATACCTAATCTAAGTCTTAAAAATGTTTAAAGGTATTGACAAAATGTATCCAGTAGAATGTGTTAGGTTAAAGAGAATCATTTACTAGAGGTCACTGCTGGAAATTAAAGGAATCTATATTCACAATGGTGTTCTCCCCGTGTCTGCGTGGGTTTCCTCCGGGTGCTCCGGTTTCCTCCCACAGTCCAAAGACATGCAGGTTAGGTGGATTGGCGATTCTAAATTGGCCCTAGTGTGCGCTGGGTGTGTTTGTGTGTGTCCTGCGGTGGGTTGGCACCCTGCCCAGGATTGTTTCGTGCCCTGTGTTGGCTGGGATTGGCTCCATCAGACCCCCGTGACCCTGTGTTCGGATTCAGCGGGTTGGAAAATGGATGGATGGATGGATGGATATTCACAATGGACATTACGAAGCTCATCTGCTCATAAAGAACTACAAATTCTGGTATAAACAAGTCACACAACTGCAGGAGAGTGATCCTGATAGTAAATAAGTAAATAAATATTTGGATGGCATATTGTGGTGAAACAACTTTATCACTATAAGTAAGCTTGATAGTCTACATGGACTTTCTTCCTGTGTTTATGTTCTTCAGTTAAAGTTAATTATGCAGGAATATGTCAATAAAATGCATGTTTTAAGCAGTCATGTCAACTTTATAAATAAAAGTACATTTAAAATAAGCAGCACTGACAAAAGTGTTAAACAAGATAAAAGTAAATGCCTGCACAACAGCATTGAAAAGGCAAACCAGATTCTCAGATCAATAATCAAAGGGTGGAGTTTCAATAGCATAAGTGAAAGGAACAGCTATGCAACCATTTCAATACTGATTCACTACAGAAAAGTTAAAGAGATGGAAACACTACACTGGCATATTTGATCTCAGAACTGAGAAATGAAGATCAGCATCAAAACAATTAGACTATAATCAGATAAGCAAATATCATCTGTTGAACTATTGCAAGTAGCCACCCATATGAAAGAATAAGTAAGACCAGTAAGAAAATAACAAAAATAGAATCGATAAGATGTGGGAATTCAATGAGTGGAGATTTAAAAGGAGAAGCTAACATGAATATTAAAATACCAAATAATTAAAATCTGTTAACATCTTGTAATAATTATAGAATTATAGAAAAGTTAGAGAACTGTGGAGGAAAACTCTGGTTTGATTTTGTTTGCCTATGCAACAAGGTACAAATCATGGGTTTGGTGAAAAAAAAAAAAAATTACTGCTGAACAAGGTGCTGGGCCAGTAATTCTAGGAGATTGAAAAAGCAATAATCAGATGGAGAAACATAGAAAAACAGCCTACCAGCATTCAGTCAAGTCTGAGTAAGAAATAAAAAATCCAACTGACACGACACAAAACATCATTCAAGATAAAGGTTTTGTTGGCTACAGATTTCATATTGACGAGGACCATCTTAACTGAAACACCACCGAGTGATCTCAGGGAGTATTCAAGCTGATGGAGATTCCTGGGAATCACTCCACCTCTACATCAATCCTGGGATGTGTTATGTAAAGGTTCACTTGTCTTGGGTAACATCCCATAGCTAGGCATACTTCAAATTCAAAAAATGACAGATAAAGTGATTTGCACAATACCAATCACCTGATGTTGATGTCTGGGAGACCCATTAAATTAACAGTTCTTTCATCTTTGATACCTGCTCACTCTTCAATGGTGCAGTGAGCTAAAGATATACTGGCACAATATGGCAGAAGAGTAATGTTTATTTGCACCCGAAACAGTAAAAATTAAAACTTGTTTAAATTCACTGAAAAAACACCCTTCTGTCTGTGTCACACAATTTAATGACTAAAACATCATCTCTCAGCTTTCAGAAGGCTGCTGTACTCTTTCAACAGGGACGTTATAACCAACTATGTTTGCTTCACATTCACTCTGCATGCTTTCATATACAGTAATAAACTAAAGCTGCATGTACTATAAGGAATAGTTTAAAAACAAACAAACATATAAAGAGCTCTTTTTGTATTTTTCACTACATCACATTCTCAACAGACATTCACTTGTGATAGAGATGTAATAATATACAGTGCATCCGGAAAGTATTCATAGCGCATCACTTTTTCCACATCCAAAATGGATTAAATTCATTTTTTTCCTCAGAATTCTGCACACAACACCCCATAATGACAACGTGAAAAAAGTTTACTTGAGATTTTTGCAAATTTATTAAAAATAAAAAAATTGAGAAAGCACATGTACATAAGTATTCACAGCCTTTGCCGTGAAGCTCGAAATTGAGCTCAGGTGCATCCTGTTTCCCCTGATCATCCTTGAGATGTTTCTGCAGCTTATTTGGAGTCCACCTGTGGTAAATTCAGTTGACTGGACATGATTTGGAAAGGCACACACCTGTATATAAGGTCCCACAGTTGACAGTTCATGTCAGAGCACAAACCAAGCATGAAGTCAAAGGAATTGTCTGTAGACCTCCGAGACAGGATTGTCTTGAGGCACATATCTGGGGAAGGTTACAGAAAAAGTTCTGCTGCTTTGAAGGTCCCAATGAGCACAGTGGCCTCCATCATCCGTAAGTGGAAGAAGTTCGAAACCACAAGGACTCTTCCTAGAGCTGGCCGGCCATCTAAACTGAGCGATCAGGGGAGAAGGGCCTTAGTCAGGGAGGTGACCAAGAACCCGATGGACACTCTGTCAGAGCTCCAGAGGTCCTCTGTGGAGAGAGGAGAACCTTCCAGAAGGACAACCATCTCTGCAGCAATCCACCAATCAGGCCTGTATGGTAGAGTGGCCAGACGGAAGCCATTCCTTAGTAAAAGGCAATGGCAGCCCGCCTGGAGTTTGCCAAAAGGCACCTGAAGGACTCTCAGACCATGAGAAAGAAAATTCTCTGGTGTGATGAGACAAAGATTGAACTCTTTGGTGTGAATGCCAGGCGTCACGTTTGGAGGAAACCTGGCACCATCCCTACAGTGAAGCATGGTGGTGGCAGCATCATGCTGTGGGGAATTTTTTTCAGCGGCAGGAACTGGGAGACTAGTCAGGATAAAGGGAAAGATGACTGCAGCAATGTACAGAGACATCTTGGATGAAAACCTGCTCCAGAGCGCTCTTGACCTCAGATTGGGGCGACGGTTCATCTTTCAGCAGGACAACAACCCTAAGCACACAGCCAAGATATCAAAGGAGTGGCTTCAGGACAACTCTGTGAATGTCCTTGAGTGGCCCAGCCAGAGCCCAGACTTGAATCCGATTGAACATCTCTGGAGAGATCTTAAAATGGCTGTGCACCGACGCTTCCCGTCCAACCTAATGGAGCTTGAGAGGTGCTGCAAAGAGGAATGGGCGAAACTGGCCAAGGATAGGTGTGCCAAGCTTGTGGCATCATATTCAACAAGACTTGAGGCTGTAATTGCTGCCAAAGGTGCATCGACAAAGTATTGAGCAAAGGCTGTGAATACTTATGTACATGTGATTTCTCAGTTTTTTTATTTGTAATAAATTTGCAAAAGCCTCAAGTAAACTTTTTTCACGTCATCATTATGAGGTGTTTTGTGCAGAATTCTGAGGAAAAAAATGAAATTAATCCATTTTGGAATAAGGCTGTAACATAACAAAATGTGGAAAAAGTGATGCGCTGTGAATACTTTCTGGATGCACTGTAAGAATACTGCGTTGTTCTTATTAGGAAAGGGCATATGTACAGCTTAATAGCTGGTTCATAAGTTCAGCGGTTTCTCAATTTTTGGATTACTGTTATGTTTGCATTTAGTTTACGAAGAGAAGAGAATACTTGAACATATACCTTACAGAAATCAACAGGCAAATAAAATCTGATTAAATTTTCAGTTTCCTTGGAAAAAAACCCCAATGTAATTCAAGTGAAAATAAACTTCTAATAAAAAACACACACACACACACACACATAAGTACAAACGTCACTGTCTCCATAATTAGTTAGAGTTAGAAATGACAAGCAGTCCGATGCTGTGTTTATATTATTGCTCTTCATTTTTCAGTGATAGTAAAGACAACAGTTCACCATCCCTAGTATACAGTACATTTGAAATGGAAAAATTCACAAAGAGGAGTTGCCAAGTAAAATTTTGTAGGAGATTAACATTAATGCACCAATTTTCCCGTTTCATCTAGCTGTATTGAACATAGGAGTGTGCGTTATTGGGGAAAAAAATTATATCTCGATATTTTCTGGGACTTCGATGATAATGATAATTAGACAATATTTTGCATCCTTCAAAAATGTGTTTGTAAAAGTCTTATTGATCTAGCATGGTCTTGATAACAAGATATTTATTGTAGCTTATTTATTTACTCAAAACTGAAGTAAAATAACAAACAATACAATCACCAGTCAAAAGTATTACTGACATCAAACAGTGCAAGTATGAATAAACAATTTTAAGGTGGCCTGCAGGATTTACACAAAAAAATTGCACTAAGACTAACACAACTATTAAAATGAGGGCATTTTAAACAGACACTTAACCCTAATGTAAACAAGATATATATCCAAAGGGTATAAAATACTAATCATAACTGAAACACAGGGCATGAACATTACAATCTGCATAAACATAAGCTGCTCTGCTATAAGGTGAATTGTGCAGCATACAAGCAAGAAGAAAAATCTAAAATACTGTACTATAGTGTAAAAATCCAAAGGTCTGTCAAATACTGCACAGGAAAAAAACTACAGCATTTGTAAACAAGTAAACAAAATACTAACTTCAAGTTCTGTCCAATATTGCACAAAAATATCAGAAAACATAAAACAATTGTAAAATTCTACTGAGGAAAGTTCAAGTTGTGCGACAGAAACAGCAGTGTCTCCACAGCATCTGCCTTCGGAGCAGTATGGGTACATTTTACAATATTTCCTCCAGTGGCTGAAAGCCATCTCAGGAGGGCTACCTGGCAGGGAGAAAATTCTTTGTTAGTTGTGGTAATTATAACTCAAAGACACATGATATTCTATATGGTGTTCCACAAGGCTCTATCCTGGGTCCACTGCTCTTCTCAATCTACATGCTTCCATTAGGTCAGATTATCTCAGGGCACAACGTGAGCTACCACAGCTATGCTGATGACACATAGCTGTATTTATCAATAGCACCTGATGACCCCAAATCTTTTGATTCGCTAACACAATGTCTAACTTGTATCTCAGAATGGATGAATAGTAACTTTCTCAAATTAAATAAAGAAAAAACCGAAATCTTAGTGATTGGCAATAATGGATACAATAAGGCTATTAGAAATAAACTGGATGCATTAGGATTAAAAGTCAAATCGGAGGTAAAAAGCTTAGGGGTAACCGTTGATTGTAATCTGAATTTTAAATCGCATATTAATCAGATCACTAGGACAGCATTTTTTCACCTAAGAAACATAGCAAAAGTTAGACCTCTTATATCATCGAAAGATGCAGAGAAATTAGTTCATGCGTTTGTTTTCAGTTGGCTAGATTACTGTAATGCACTCCTCTCAGGACTACCCAAAAAAGACATCAATCGTTTGCAACTAGTACAGAATGCAGCTGCTAGAATCCTTACCAGGAAAAGAAAATCCGAACACATTTCTCCAGTTTTGATGTCACTACACTGGTTACCTGTGTCATTCAGAATTGACTTTAAAATTCTGCTTATGGTTTATAAAGCTTTAAATAATCTCGCCCCGGCTTATATATCGGAATGTCTGACACCTTATATTCTAAATCGTAACCTCAGATCCTCAACTGAGTGTCTCCTTAGAATTCCAAGAGCAAAACTTAAAAGAAGTGGTGAGGCGGCCTTCTGCTGTTATGCACCTAAAATCTGGAATAGCCTGCCAGTAGGAATTCACCAGGCTAATACAGTGGAGCACTTTAAAAAACTGCTGAAAACACATTATTTTAACATGGCCTTCTCATAACTTCACTGTAATTTAATCCTGATACTCTGTATATCTAATTCATTATAATAACTATTAATTCAAAATCTGTACTAACCCCTACTCTCTCTTCTGTTTCCTTTTCCGGTGTCCTGTTGGTGGTGGCGTGCGCCACCACCATCTACCCAAAGCACCATGATGTTCCAACAATGATGGATGGATTAAAAGCCAGAAGTCTGTATGACCATCGGCATCAAGTGACTCCGTGAAAAGCCCGAACTACAAAGAGGACTATTTCATTTATGTTAGGTAGAATGCCCAAAGGGGACTGGGCGGTCGCGTGGCCTGGAACCCCTACAGATTTTATTTTTTTCTCCAGCCTTCTGGAGTTTTTTTTGTTTTTTTCTGTCCACCCTGGCCATCGGACCTTACTCCTTTCTATGTTAATTAATGTTGTCTTATTTCAATTTCTTATTTTGTCTTTTATTTTTCTTCTCTTCATTATGTAAAGCACTTTGAGCTACTTTTTGTATGAAAATGTGCTATATAAATAAATGTTGTTGTTACTTCAGGCAGGGGTGCACTGGTACTTTTTTTCCCCAAGTTTCCCAAATTTGGGGAAATGTACTTCTTATGTTTTCCACCACTCAAGTGGATTTACATCACTTTCCATCTTAGGTATCATCAAGTAGCTCTTGATCTCTTTTCCAATGGCAGTGTGCAGAGATTTGCCTTCTTTGAGTCCTGTTTTTATTTTTTTTTCGAAACAGCTGTTTCGGTTTCGTTGCCTCCCCTGTGTTATCACCAGCTCCAGCTTCTGCAACTGTATAGGTGGGATGGAGCAGTGTTTTTAGCCAGCGGTTGGTAGCGCTATAGCGCGAACTATTGCAGTGTTAGTTTTCTCTGTCGTTCAAGGTTTTCTCAGTGTTATTCAATGTTTTTACATTTAGTTTACTATTACGCTGTGCATTCTATGGTATCATATGTATGACCACGTGATATGGAAATTACGTCTGAAACGGAAATTACGTATGATCACACGATATGGAAATTACCTATGACCACAGAACATATTATAATACAGGAACTAATCACTTCATTTGTGGACGCCATTTTTCTATCGTGTTTACGAATTGTTATTATTTGTGTGTGCTCCGCGTCACCCTCTCCCACCCCTCCCGTCTGGACTAAAGTGCTGAGCCGTCCGCCACCAGGCGCGTTCTGACAGAGAAGTTTTATTTATTCGTCCACGTGACTGTCCCTGAAACTGCCACATTGTAACTTTTTTGTAGTTGGCAGTACTTGATAGTAGAAGAGATGAGGAAAACAGCTTTGCGTCTTTCTACTTTTTAACTGCGCCAAGCTGTAAACAATGTGAAGACGAGACCGCCTTCAGCTGTGAGGGGTCGTGAGAACAAAGTGGACGCTGGGAGGCGCGGAATATCAGGCTGCTCCGCCGAGTCGAGAGCTTCGCAGTTTTGGGCAGCGTCCTCTCTTCTCGCACTGTTTGTGACACTTCAAGTCCCCCGTTGGCTCCTGGGAGAGTGGAAATCTTTGCGAATGAGTATAATTGGTGCCATCGAAGCAGGACTCTGTTTGTAAATTGCCCTGCACAACTACTTACTGTCCCTTAAGGTAAGTTCGGGTCACTAAAACCCCACAACATTCAAGGTTGCTTTTGTGATTAATTATTTTAACAAGTAAATCACAGGCATGTAGTGCAAGGTTGTCAGGCAAAAATTTGGACGATCACATATAAAATGTAATTTCTATACCACAGCGGTCGTGTAGCGCCTTTCACAAGGGATCTACGACTTACCTGTTGTGTTATAGCGCCTTTAAAATGTAGTTTAAAAACCACTCCAGTAGTGCTCAATGTATCTTTACTTCTTAAATGTTAATGTTTTACTGTTTAATAACTTATACACTACATTTTATTTTTTTCCCCTTGCACTCAGTGAGCGAAGCCACTGGGTAATCAACCATTATATACATATACAGTGCATCCGGAAAGTATTCACAGCGCATCACTTTTACCACATTTTGTTATGTTACAGCCTTATTCCAAAATGGATTAAATTCATTTTTTTCCTCAGAATCCTGCACACAACACCCCATAATGACAACGTGAAAAAAGTTTACTTGAGGTTTTTGCAAATTTATTAAATATAAAAAAAATTGAGAAATCACATGTACATAAGTATTCACAGCCTTTGCTCAATACTTTGTCAATGCACCTTTGGCAGCAATTACAGCCTCAAGTCTTTTTGAATATGATGCCACAAGCTTGGCACACCTATCCTTGGCCAGTTTCGCCCATTCCTCTTTGCAGCACCTCTCAAGCTCCATCAGGTTGGATGGGAAGCGTCGGTGCACAGCCATTTTAAGATCTCTCCAGAGATGTTCAATCGGATTCAAGTCTGGGCTCTGGCTGGGCCACTCAAGGACATTCACAGAGTTGTCCTGAAGCCACTCCTTTGATATCTTGGCTGTGTGCTTAGGGTCGTTGTCCTGCTGAAAGATGAACCGTCGCCCCAATCTGAGGTCAAGAGTGCTCTGGAGCAGGTTTTCATCCAGGATGTCTCTGTACATTGCTGCAGTCATCTTTCCCTTTATCCTGACTAGTCTCCCAGTTCCTGCCGCTGAAAAACATCCCCACAGCATGATGCTTCAACCACCATGCTTCACTGTAGGGATGGTGCCAGGTTTCCTCCAAACGTGACGCCTGGCATTCACGCCAAAGAGTTCAATCTTTGTCTCATCACACCAGAGAATTTTCTTTCTCATGGTCTGAGAGTCCTTCAGGTGCCTTTTGGCAAACTCCATGCGGGCTGCCATGTGCCTTTTATTAAGGAGTGGCTTCCGTCTGGCCACCCTACCATACAGGCCCGATTGGTGGATTGCTGCAGAGATGGTTGTCCTTCTGGAAGGTTTTCCTCTCTCCACAGAGGACCTCTGACAGAGTGTCCATCGGGTTCTTGATCACCTCCCTGACTAAGGCCCTTCTCCACCGATCGCTCAGTTTAGATGGCCGGCCAGCTCTAGGAAGAGTTCTGGTGATTTCGAACTTCTTCCAGTTACGGATGATGGAAGCAACTGTGCTCATTGGGACCTTCAAAGCAGCAGACATTTTTCTGTAACCTTCCCCAGATTTGTGCCTCGAGACAATCCTGTCTCGGAGGTCTACAGACAATTCCTTTGACTTCATGCTTGGTTTGTGCTCTGACATGAACTGTCAACTGTGGGACCTTATACTGTATAGACAGGTGTGTGCCTTTCCAAATCATGTCCAACCAACTGAATTTAGCACAGGTGGACTCCAATTAAGCTGCAGAAACATCTCAAGGATGATCAGGGGAAACAGGATGTACCTGAGCTCAATTCTGAGTTTCATGGCAAAGGCTGTGAATACTTATGTACATGTGGTGTCTCAATTTTTTTATTTTTAATAAAATTGCAAAAATCTCAAGTAAACTTTTTTCATGTTGTCATTATGGGGTGTTGTGTGTAGAATTCTGAGGAAAAAAATGAATTTAATCCATTTTGGAATAAGGTTGTAACATAACAAAATGTGGAAAAAGTGATGTGCTGCGAATACTTTCCGGATGCACTGTATATACACACATACACACACACATATATACAGAGAGAGAGAGAAAGAAATGTGTATAATGATAAATATTCCTAAATCCTTTCCACTCGCAGCCTGCTTGTAAATCATAAATGATATTAAAATCATGTACAAGTGAATGAGCATGTTGTCTCCACCCAGTGAACGCCCTCCAATACCTTATATGGTATCATATATGATGCCATATAAACATCAGGAAATGACCCATGATTAATTCTGTTGAAATGGCAAGTGAATGCCAAGTGAGGAGTAAGGAGAAAACATTCTCTCCAAATGAGACAGAGGTTGAGACAAACAAGTACAGTACTTTATTTGTATCTGGCTGTGACAGTGATAGCCAATAAAACACTAGATGAAAACTGGGCAATCAGCAAGATTCTACTAAGAGTAGGCAGAGATACTCCCTAACTGTCTGCAGATTTTCTCTGAAAAGTCCTTGAACTTGCGTCTCTCTTTGAGCAACATAGTTACACATATAGCTTTCTACGGTGTAAGGAATCTGCTGGGGGAGGTTTATAATGGTGGCTCTTTGTAGCCAGGAACATCTCATGAGTCACTAGTCATCTAAAGCTAAAAAGTCTAATCAGTCTCTGAAAATGCAGGCTCTATCCAAACACATGACATGTAACTATTATGCTCACAAACTGGATACTCTCCAAGTATCAAGTTGATATGCATATATATACTAGTAAAGTACAAAATATACATTATATCTCAAGCACTTCAACCAAATAGCTAGTATCTGTTGACAGGATCATTATTTTTATTACTTCGATGTGTTTACCTGGAAATGTGAACTATCAAAAGGTGAAAGTTAAGCAAGAAAGTAGCTTGACTACCAGTGTTTTAGTAATTAGTTTTTACTAAGAAATTTGGATTCCAAAAAATACACAATAATTCCAACAGTATTTTAAGCCTCTATTATTTACTAATTACCTCTTAAAATTGTTACATTAATGACTACATTAAAGCTATTACATTTTTACAACTATTAAATTAAAAATACGTCTTTACTAAAATATTTACTTTAATGAAAATACAGTAATGAGGTTGGCAGTTAAGTCAACTGTAGAAAATGTCTAATGATGCAGAATCTATCATTTAGACTGAAAAAAATATTAAAACTATTAGCTATTGCAGTCAAACCTTGTTTAGTCAAAACACAAAAGAGCCCATGAGCTCTATTTTCTCTTTCACAGAAAACATTTACCTTTCTTTTTCTTGAATAAACAGTGCAAACAAGATGTACTTCACACAAATAACTTTTTTTTTTTTTATAACGCATTTATACTCAAAACACCCAATTAACTTTACAAAGCAAGCAAATTTGTCTGTACCAAGACTGCAATCACAAAAGGCTGAGAGGTTTACAATCAGTTTGGTTGCCTTTCAGTATTCTACAGATGAAAAGGGATGGGTTCTCAGCAGATGTAGCAAACTAAAACAATTTTTCAATGGTGGGTCACCAGCACTGACAGAATATGGAATAAACTCACATGACTGTTACATAAAAGCACCACTTATGTATTATATAGCATTTTTGTTATATTTATACAAATTTTGCAGGAAATTCATATTTTGCTGCTCTCTGTCCCTTAAAATTTTATGCAGGAACGTCTTTTTACAACAAAGCAAGATCAATTCAATTCGTTGCACACTGCATACTATATGAGTATAAAATTACCCTACTCAAATATTTCTCCCTCTGATTTAACCATTTGAATTCTGTTGTATAGACAGACATCCCATTTAAAATTACAGAATATTATGTGAGTAATTATTATACTGTGCCTGTTTACTTAATTTACATATCAAACAAAAAACTTTACAGGAAGCAGTCGCTCTTTTTCTGGAAGGAAGTGGTTATTTAGATCTAATTTTGATTCAAGGTTTACCTATAAGTTCTTGTGATACTCTGGCAGTAATGTAACATACTTGTAAAAACTCTTTCAACATGTACACAACAGAGTTCTCCAGAGACCTCCATTTCAGTGATGCAGCTGTATCTCATTACATTAGTGGAAGTTCAAATCTGGGTGTAGGAAAGTTGAAGGTGTCACTCATAATGTATATGATCATGTCTTGGAAATTCATCTAGATAGATGTTCTTTCTGTGGTATAAGAACAAAATTCCCAGATATTCTTAAAAATCAGTGCCAGCTACCATTACTACTTGTCTGACTTAATTTCTGACTAACCTTATTAAATAATCCATTTGTAGCATATAACACCGTAGGCCAGATTTTTCAGTTGCATTTTACATGGACTCAAGGATTAAGAAGAAATGTGTCCTACTGCATTTATAAGACAATTTCTGGCCCATTCTATTTACTTACAATTATTTTTCCCCTGAGGTTTGCTTTATAGCTAATTACATGGGCATTGACCTGTTCATCTGTGCATCAAGCACAACTTCCTGAATGAAAAGGTTGATGACAGTGGGTAAATGATGTCACACAACACTTACCAGTAGGAAGCAAGAGAACTGCAATCATTATTACAGGTTTTTTCCTGAAAATTTAGATACATCTTCAAAGAGATCAGCATTTTTTCCTAATAGCAGCTCTAAATGTTTCCATATCTAATTTCCATTCACTTCATTTATTCTACATATTTAGGGTGAAACTGCGGAGCGGCCTTGATATAACCAAAGCCTCAATGACCAATACTGTAATGCATATTTTCTAGAAGAAAATAAGTGACAATGCCTATAACACAATAGTATTTCTAGAAGAAGTTTAGGAGTGTCACACTTAGAAATATGTGCAGTATGTGGTCATCAAAAACACCACAAGGTGAGAGCTTAAAATACAATAACACTGCCTAACTTAACCCATTTTATATGATGTGGTAATTTCCTGTTCTTAAAACATAACTGAACCAGAATGACAAAGAGGTACTTGATAATGACTATAGCGACAAAACATCATGAGTGTTGATTTAAAGAACCATAAAGTATTCTCCAATTCAGTGGTTCTTAAACTGTGGGGAGCGAAGTAACAAAAAGGGGGGCACAAAGATGTGAAAAAAAGAAAAACGAATCGAAAATATGAAAAATACATCTATTGAAACCTAAACAAATAAACTTAAACTACATTATGATACTAGAAAAATAGAGTTAGATAAATGTCGATAAAAGTTAATCAGGTATAATAAAAAATGCATCTATGATATATCATTAATTAAAAAAGAACAAACTGGTATTAGTGGGATCCTTTCACAAAAACGTTAGGGGGGCGCGATTAAAACTGTTATGAAAACTCGGGTCGCAAATACTTAAAGGTTGAGAAACGCTGCTCCAATTAATAAAAAGTGACTTAAAATTGTACCCATACCATTTAAAAATCACTGAAAATGACACTTTCTTGTAAAATTTAATACAGTAAATGCTTCATCCTTTATACTGCAATGAAGAACTCGGTATGGATTACAATTGCAAGCTATTTAATGTAATACACGATAAAGTTGGGTCATAAGACACCATAGTAGGGTACGCACTATCAATAACACTGCCAAATGGCTGACGTGTGTTAGATCTACAAGCATTGGGTCCTCCAAAAACATGTTTTGCATAGTCTAGCTGCTTACACATTTGTATGTTTGTGTATATTTATTTATTCATTTTTAAAGTTGTTAATGCCACCCAGCTATCGCCTAGGCATCCCATTGACTGGTTGGAAACTACTGCCCTAAACTCTATTTATTTATGTATGTATATGTTGTCACATTTTGCCAAAGCATATTTTTGGGTCATCCGGCATCAACCTTCAAAATATAGTAATCAATCAAATCATATTTTTTATACAGGGCGCACAAAAGCACTTTCAAAGCACGCATGTATAATTTACAATGGAAAACACGATAAAGTAAGATACAAGACTATTCAAATACAAGGAATAAAAAAACAAATTCCATCACAGGAATCTAATAAAATAGGAAAAGCCTATCAAAGTAAAAATGATAATATACCACAGTAGAGTGAAGTGTACAGCTGAATTAGAGCAAGCATAGTAAGTAAATACGCAATTGTAATAAAGATTAAAATAAAAACATATTTAATTTAAAATGCAAAAGAAAAGTGTGTTTTTAGATGTGATTTGCGTGTTAACACTACTAAAGCCTCAAGATCAAACAGCCACAAATCTAAAAACATTACAAATACATGAAATCAAACAACTAGTGACCTGAGAACTCACCTGGAAATGGAAATTTTAAATGGCTTCTGGACTCCAAAGCTGCATGTGAAAGGAACTTCTATATGGTACTGAGACACAGGAAGGAGCAGATGGATACATTTTACAAAAAATTACATGAGCAATATACACTTGAAGGGAGTTCTTATCAGTTTTTGATTAGGGCTACTTCCTTCGGCAACTCCCTTTAAATACTAAGTTAACTGGGAATTCTGCATCTTTTACCCGAGATTTTGCCAGTTTTTTTTTACTCATGTTTAACATAAGACAATATGAAATTTGCCATCTCACTTGTGTACATACTGTATAGAAAAGAAGAAGTATACAGTGATACCAAGTTACAAATTTCACAAAAAAATCAAAAGCATTTATTGGTTGTTCCTTTTAAAACTTTTATATTTAGGTTTTTACCTAGTCATATTCAATGTGCATATGAAGAACCTCTTCATTACTAAAACTTTACAACCTCAGATGCTTTTTGTTAAAAAGCAGTAAAGTACTGAGGAAAAAGGGAGTTTGTGATCCCTGTCTCATGGAAAGCACCCAATTCTATAACAGTTTTAATGGCTTTTGGATTGTTTTTTTATTAAACTCTCTTTTCCTCCTCCCATGTACCATTTTCCTTTTATAAAGGAATTATATATTATCTACTGTAAACCCAGATTTTCCTTCTACCTCATTTCCTCAGAGAGCATGCTGTCTCTCCAATAGAAGTGCTTTAATACCTTTTGTGATCCAAGGCTTACTACTCAGGTACACAACAATAATATACCCTTGGTATTTATTCTATACTTAATTTTATCAGCACCTGCTAGGACTGTTTCCTTGGTGTGCTCTAGAGACTTTGATGCTACAGGAATCCTTATACAGTAGCTGCACTGTTGGGAGCTCTCTATGCAAGCAGGATTACCATTAATAAACTTGTCTAAGTAGACAGAGGTAGATAAAAATTAAAAAAAAATAATACAAAACTGATTCCCATATTAGTTAACAAAGAAACTAATTGGGCCACATTTAGAAGAGAGTTCCTGGGAATCACCCTTACAGTACTGCCTTGGCATAGCACCATGTTTCCAGTGTAACCTACAAGATGAAGGGTAGAGACTACCTGCTACATCACTCTAGTGATAACATTGCAGCATCCGGGCTGGAGTGAACCGGAGGGAAAGCAACTGTTGGATCGAGCTAGTAGGTTGGAGAACAGTGAGGAGGATTGACATCAGGGATATGATTGACTGTAAAGGGAAGAAAATGGGCAGCACCCTGAATGGAGGGGTGGGGAACGGAGGCACGGATTTCTGGATGGTTCGTGGAACAGCTAAGAAAGTGTAGAAGGACAGAGATGGGGAGTTAAACTGGGTACACAAGGTGGGTTACGGAAATGGAACTGGTGGTGTTTTTTTGGTCCATTGACGGCTTTTCTCTGCCATAACAATGAAAGATTCATAGATAATTTTGCATTCCTGTATATTTTTTTTGACTTTTCAAGTAAACTGTTATGCAATCCCTTCTTTGTCCTGTTGTGTATTTTCTTCTTTTCCTGTCATAGTGAAGTCACTACAATATGATAGGTGGTTACAGAAAGATTAGACCTTGACAACAAAAACTGGCTCCTGGGATCTGGAATGTTACTTTAGTTGTAGGGATGGAGAAAGACCTTGTGTGGAATGTTGAAAAGTACCATTTAAATATACTAAAATATAGAGACAGGATCGGCTCTAGAACCAGACTTATTGATGAAAGGTGTTCACTCTCCTTTTCTAAGGTTGGCAGATAAGAGTGAGATCTAGAGTGTGTTTCAGAATCTTCATAAGACCTAAATGACTGCTGTACATTTGTAATTTGAAGCCACACCATGAGAGAGTTACCCACTGTGATTTGATGTCACAGGTTGTAAAATTCTGTGTTTGCCGGGATGCACCTAACAGCAAATTAAAGGATTTAACCTTCCTGGAAACATTTTTTGTAATGATCAATAGAGTCTCTTAACATACCTAGCACACTCACATGAGTCAGTGATAGTCACACCTCTAGGAACATGTCTTTGTGGAACAGCCACCATGCTTTGAGTTGTGAATTGCTATTGGACATCACACTGACAGTGACACACCTCTCTGTATGTAACAGGCATAGAACCATCAAGGATGATGATAAAAATAATAATAATAATACATTTTATTTATATAGCACCTTCCCCATGCTCAAGGATACGGTGGATTCATAAAGTATGGCAAACTCCATTCAGGCTGCCCTATGCCTTTAAACTTAAGAGTGGCTTCCATCTAGTCAATTTACCGTACACACTAGATTGACGTTGTGCTGCTGAGATGGTTGTTCTCTCCACAAGTTCTCCCATCTCTGCCACCCTGCTCTGAGCTGTGAATTGCTATTGGGAGTAACAATGAGAGTTACACACTTGTCTATATATGAAGGGTGTAGAGCTGTCAAGGATATAGTAGATTCATAAAATATTTAGACCCTTCACTTTCTGCACACTTAATTATGTTGCAGGTTCAATTTTAAATGGACAAATTTGCCTTTTTGCCCATCAGTCTATGCTCAATAACCCATAATGAAAAGTACAAACATGTTTTCAGAAAGGTTTGCTAATTTTTAAAAAATCAAAAACTGAAATCTCTCATTCATAGAAGTATTCAGCCCCTCCATTCAGGATTTTGTAGAAACCCCTTTGGTAGCAATAACAGCTTTGAATATTCTGGGGTAAGTCTCTGCAAGTTTTGGACACCAAGATTTGGGCAGTTTATCCCATTCCCACTGACAGATCCTCTCAAGTTCTGTTAGATTGGATGGGAAGCATCTTGGAAGCATCCAAGAGCAAAACTTAAAAGAAGTGGTGAGGCGGCCTTCTGCTGTTATGCACCTAAAATCTGGAATAGCCTGCCAGTAGGAATTCGACAGGCTAATACTGTAGAGCACTTTAAAAAACTGCTGAAAATACATTACTTTAACGTGGCCTTCTCATAACTTCACTGTAATTTAATCCTGATACTTTGTATATCCAATTCATTATAACTATTCATGGCTCTAAAATCTGTACTAACCCCTACTCTCTCTTATGTTTCCTTTTCTGGTGTCCTTTTGGTGGTGGCTTGTGCCACCACCATCTACTCTAAGTACCATGATGTTCCAAAAATGATGGATGGATTAAAAGCCAGAAGTCTGTATGACCATCAGCATCAAGTGACTCCGTGAGAACCCTAACTACAAAGAGGACTATTTCATTTATGTTAGGTAGAATGCCCAGAGGGGACAGGGCGGTCTCATGGCCTGGAACCCCTACAGATTTTATTTTTTTCTCCAGCTTTCTGGAGTTTTTTTTTTGTTTTTTCTGTCCACCCTGGCCATCAGACCTTACTCCTTTTCTATGTTAACTAATGTTGCCTTATTTTAATTTCTTATTTTGTCTTTTATTTTTCTTTTCTTCATCATGTAAAGCACTTTGAGCTACGTTTTGTATGAAAATGTGCTATATAAATAAATGTTGTTGTTGTTGTAAACTGACATTTGCACATCTCTCTACAGATGTTCTGTGGTCTTTAAGTTTGGACTTTGGCTTTGACACTCAAAGATAGTCAAATACTTGTCCCTAGCACTCTAGCATCATCTTGTCATTGTTATGAAGAAAAGTGAACTGTTGCCCCAGTTTAAGGGCATGTGTACTCTGGAGAAGGTTTTGTCCAAATAACTCTGTATTTGGCTGCATTCATCCTTCCCTCAATTCTGAACAGTCTCCCTGTCCTTTCACTAAGATCCCAATTGCATAATGCTACCACCACCATGCTTCACTAGGTACAGTATTAGGCAAGTGATGAGTAGTGCCTGGTCTTCACCAGACACAGTGCTTGGGTTCAATTTTTGTCTTATCAAATCTGAGCCCTTTAAATGTCACCGACAAACTCCAAGCAGGGCTGTCATATGCCGTTAACTTAAGAGTGGTGTCCATCCAGCTACTTTACTATAAACACCAAACTAATGGTGTGCCGCTGAAATGATTGTTCTTTCCACAGATTCTCTCATCTCAGCAGGGGACTTCTAAAGCTCTCCTAGAATGCCCATTGGGATCTACTCACCTCCCTAACCAAGGCCCTTCTTGCTCAGTTAGTCTGTTTGGCCAGACGGTCAACTCTAGAAAAAGTCCTGTTGGTTTCAAACTTCTTCCATTTCATGCTGATGCCAACACGCTTTTGGGAACACTCAAAGCTTTAGAAATGGCTTTATAGCTTTGCTGTGATCTACTGTACGCCTCACCACAACTTCATTGCAGATTAGTACAGACAGCTCCTAAGATTCCATGCTTTGCTTTGTGTCTTGAAATGCGTGTGAGTTGTGGGACCTTTATATACCCAGGTGTGTGCCTTTCTGCATCCAATCAATTCAGTTTGCCACAGGTGGACTCCAATCAAGTTCTAGATATATCTCATGGGTAATTACAGCAAACAGGAAGAACCTTAACACAATCTGAAATGCTACAGCAAAGGGTCTGTGTACTTGCATGAATGAGAGATTTCAATTTTTGATTTTTAATAAATTTGCAAAACGTTCTGAAAACTTTCACTTATTTTAGGTTATTGAGTATAGACTGGTAAACAAAAATGGCAGATGAATCCATTTAAAATTAAATCTACAATACAATTAAGTGTGCAGGAAGTGAAGGCGCCTGGATAACCTCTGAATCCACTGTAAGTTTAAGTACATTAGGCTCTAGTTCACCCAATGAAATAAATGATGGGTAATAACATAAATCATGAGGCTAGAGATATGAGCCAGTGGAATAGGTTTTCTCCACTGGGCTACAGGGCTTATGCTGCTGCTCCACTAGAATTAAGGATCCAACTGATACAATATGGGCATCAAGACAAAGTAAGGCTTAGACTTATCTTGTAAAAGGTCAGCTGGGTACAGCCTAATAGGAGGAGACCCAAGACATGCTAGATGGATTGCACCTGTCAGATGGTTTGGGAGTGATAGGGAAATTTGCAAATGAATATGGAGAAGCTGCATTTGACCTGCTTATTTTATTAGAATTAAAATATGTACTAGGCCATTTAGTTAAAAGAAAAATGAGAAGAATGTTATCAGTGTATGCACCATGATACATATGTGTAAGTTTTCAACTACCAAAAGGCGGCAGCCTACTTTATGATTTATCTATTTTCTAGAGTGCAGCAATCTTTAAAGTACATATACAAAGACATTTTGGTTTAAAATAAGAAAATAACTTACTACTGTTTTCTTATTTTTAAGTCATTTAATAAACAAAAAATTGAAAGTGTAATTTATTAATAAGAAAAATTTAATGACATGATCATCATGGTTTCATGTCAACTGAAAAAATTACTTTGTTATGCAAGATTTTTTACACTGTGCTCTTACAGTGGTTTCCAAGATCAAAATTTATAATTTAGCACCATATAGACGTTATAAGTAGAGTGTACTGACAATCACAGTGCAAATATTAACAATACTTGTATGGCAGCTGTCCACTTCATCGGCCACAATATTGAAATATGTCATAAATTATCCTGTTTGCCAAATTATTTTTAGTAGAATAAGTTGGCTTTCCCTTAAAGATAGGGTGAGAAGCTCAGTCATCCGGGAGGGGCTCAGAGTAGAGCCGCTGCTCCTCCGCATCGAGAGGAGTCAGATGAGGTGGCTCGGGCATCTGATCAGGATGCCTCCTGGACGCCTCCCTGGTGAGGTGTTCCGGGCACGTCTAACCGGGAGGAGGCCCCGGGGAAGACCCAGGACATGCTGGAGGGACTATGTCTCTCGACTGGCCTGGGAACGCCTTGGGATTCTCCCAGAAGAGCTAGAAGAAGTGGCCGGGGAGAGGGAAGTCTGGGCATCTCTGCTCAAGCTGCTGCCCCCACGACCCGACCTCGGATAAGCGGGAGACAATGGATGGATGGATGGAAGTAGAAGTCTAGATCACAGAATACACTGACCATTTCCATGAGGTATACTTTAAGGAATACAATACTTTGTGTAAAGAGACATATTATGCGTACTGTACCACCCCTCTACTCCAGACTTAAACTGCTTATGCATTAATGTATCCATGTGGATAAAGACTGAATTATTTTATAGACTGAGTTATCAAAGCTGATTTACAAAAAGCAGAACACATACAATACACCTAGTGTTTGACAGCACAAAGTTAATAGACAGTTACATTAGGGATCATTACTACCATGCTAATATGCCACAGCAGTTACAATCAGATTTAGAAAGAGAAGGAAGCACCTATGCACAAGAAATGAATAGATATCAGACAGAAAAAAATCTGCTGGAAGGCTTTGGGTTTCTCAGGGTGTCATGTGAAAAGATGGGTCTTCAACAGTTTTCTAAGGGTCAATTTACTAGAAGCATTTCTGCTAACAAGAGGAGGAAGGTCAATGGATGATGAAACTGAATAAAAGAATAAAAATAAAAACTTATGTATTTGGAAGAGTTGCATAACACATTCACAATTTAAGGCAAAACATGCAGTACCTTGGAGATAAAACTTGAAAGAACATTGTATACTGTAAATATTTTATAAATAAAATATAAACAGCTCTGACCCCTTTAAACAATGGATATCCAGAGCCACATATTCACATAAAAATGTTCAGAACCACAGAGAGGACAGAATTTGGTTTGCATTTTATTTCTGACAACTGCGCAAGCAAATAACTTAAAACAGGAAGTTTATGGGGGAAAAAAGCTGCAGGAAACTAATAAAAAAATCTCATGTCAGTTTTTTTTCTTCTTTGGATGTCACTGGTAGTCACAAAGACTGCAACATCCTGAATTCCGCAATATGTTAAAAAAATAAACATTCTAAATTCAATCAATTAAAAATATAGTTGTACCAAAATGAAGTTCTGGCAGTTTAAGGCAAAAAGACTAAGTACCACGCAATTTACTTGAAAAATTTTAATGCATTTCTATGTCTACTTTTCAGGCTTTATAGAAACATTTAATATACTGTACATGGATTCTAGTTTTATTCTAACTTTAACATTTAAATTTAAATTGTCAATAGTATATTATTAAGATTCCTGTTCTGATAACTATAGCACAGAGATCTTGTCACTGTTTTGCTTTTTGGCAAAATTTCATTGTTTATAAATAAAATTACTAGGTAGAAAGTTTTACATTTATCCAGCGAATCACATACAGATTCTGTATGCAGTTTACATTAGTATAAATGTATACTGTATACACACATATAAAATGAGTTCACTGCTTTGGTGAGCAGTTAAAATTTCCCCTCATATTCTACATTAAGAAACAAAGAAAATCAATTGCTTTTTTCTCTGCTACATAAGTCTTACTTGTAATTTATAATTTATTTTTATAAAACAAAAAAGCTAAGTTTGGGTAAGCATAATTAAATGACTGATATGTATTATTTTAGAAGCAGTAAAACCAGAACATCTTTTCCTGTTGTGTAGGAATACCCTATTTTCTGACTCAGCTCACAGTGCAACTGCTGCTTTTTTTAAATCATTACAGTGTACAGAATGCACAATGTAGGTTTAGACATGTGACAAAAATGAAAGCAAACATAGCTCTGCACAAACTGCAAACTCTTAGCATCCCTTGGGTAAGCTTACAAATTCCATCTCTGACCCCTGAAATTAACTCCTCAAATAACTCATTATAGGAGAGTAAGAAGGAAAAACAAGAAACAAGAAAAAAAAAACCACGCACACACACCAACACCCTCACCAAATACACATAAAACAAAGGCACTCCTTACAAAAAGGATATGATGCAATTTTCTATAGATTTGTATTATAGACTGCAAACATATTCCTTCTATTGAGATTGGATTTAAACTTATAATCTACCTCCTGGCACTTATGCTCACAGCTCTGATGCAAACTGGACAAACTACTGACCAAACTAAACTGAACTAATGATAAATTAACTAAAAGATTAACCCCTTATTGCACCAACAACGTATTCATCTGTATTATGCAAGAGACGATGCAGTTTTCTCACATACAATAAGTAATGTTATACAGGCTTCACAATACAATGTATTCTCTGAACATAAGACAAAAAAAAATATGTATAATATGAAACTGATTGTGAAACTAAACTCGGATGTATTGCTCGATACTTCATGTGTTTCAAACTGTTCTCCAAGCCTAAAGATGCCTGTCCTTTCTAATTAATCACTTGTCGTGCAAACTTAAAAGACTGACAGTTTAAAGAAATTCCAGAAATTAACAAAATGGCATAATCAGACAATGCAATATGCATGGGCACCAGCCCGTCATAAACATTAGGTGGACAGAAACAAAAAAATAAAGGTAAACATTAATCAAATAGCAAAAAAAAATAAAAAAATAATAATATTCCTCCAACTGGCACAGCATAGTAGACAACGATGTAGCGAAGTAAATTGAATCAACAGCTGCAACTGTAGACTTTGAATGAATTGCTAAAAGCAGATTTAATTCAATGTCAAAGCATGTTTCAAATGGGTTTACATTAAAACTTGCATTAAAACTCTACAAATACCGTCCTCTTTCGTTCACCCACCATCAATGACTTGATGGTTTGATTCTTCATATTCACTCCTTCACAGCTGGGAAAACTGATGTCGAGCAGCGACTGGATGTATGGATTGTGTTATCTGCATGTATTAGTGAGGACACGGGAAACAGGAATCATGGGTAAATGTTAGAGATGATCACTATATTTCAATTTCCCTGAATTTTGTGTTTATATTAGGCCCTTGAACTAATCAGAAAAACCTAAGTATAATATATACAGTTACACTGTATATAGTCACTGTAAGCTACCTGGCAGGTTAAATACAGAGCTACCCTAACTAAGCCTTGTTTATATTGCCATTTAAAGATAAATTAATTGATTAAAAGATAAGTTAATTCCATAGAGAAATGTAATATACAAAAAAAGAAAAAAGAAAGCCTGCCAATACTGCTCAAATACTACAAGGTTTTCCTGCAATGTCAAGCCTCAAATGTGTGTTTTTTGGTAGTAATGATTCCACTGAAAGCACCTTTAAGCACTGACCATCATAAGATGAGCAACTTACAGACGGTCTGCGATTTAACTTGAGGCCAACATGTAGCTAGTATTCATGTTTGTTTATTAAGTAACATCGAGCTGATTAATTAATTTTATTAAATTTATATTGTCAGGATAGATATCAGTACACAGCTGTATCAGATTTGAATCACTGCAAAACATAAGAGAAACAATTTTATCTACAGCTAAATGTAGCACAAGTAGGCTGAAAAGTTAAAACTTAGCTCATTTTTACCACTACAATTCTTCTCTAGCTTTGCTCCAGCAGGATTGCACCCCTAAAAATGGAGCCTTTTGGCAATATGTAAAAATCAGGAAAATGAATGCCAATAATGTGGACTGACATGTGGTGCTGAAATGTGCATACGGCATCTTAATTGTTAAATGCTCATATTGTGGCGAGTAGTTGTGAACAACATTATTTAAAATTTGAAACCCATGCACCTGTCTCATGCACACTTATCTGTTTTGAATATAATTCTGTAGTTGTTTTCTTGATGTATGTTAAAAAAATACAATTGTTGGAATTAAAAATACTGCTGGTACAGAGAATTAGATTTTTTGCCACACTTGTTGAAATTCACCTGCTTTGACCAATTGTAAAGCTAGAGACCAGTACAGCTATTTAAACTTGCCTGTTAAATAATCGTGCATACAGCAGTAAAACCTTTTGATCTGCTTCTACTATACAGGCTAATATCAATAATTTAATTTTAATTATGAGTCTGCGGAATGGACTCCATCTCCCTCAAATCTAGACAAGGGAAATAGCACAAAGATGAAGTTCTCTCTTTTAGGCACAGCATATATTAATGTTTGGGTTTACTTAAACAAGTTATGCAGGAGAGGATTCAACATACAGTCTGGGTGAGGGTGAAGTGGTTGATGAAAACATATATGTAAATAATTGATCTTCTCCCTTCTTTTAATGGAATTGGACACTACCCCATCAAGTGTTGGATACAGCTATGTGGCCAGTGCTTTCAAAGTAATAAAGAAGATGGATAAATGGATGAGCCTATCCTAGAAATGTTATTTTCTTCAAACCAATTTTTCAGCTTTGTTTCTTTGCCAGAGCAGTGAGTACTATAATAAAGAATACAAGTTTTTTTTGTTCTTGACTTCAAATTAAACAAACGTTTATTGCAAGTGTAAAAGTATATATGTAATGGAATTTACACCTAGGAACACTAAGAAGGTACTGTGCACTAGAACTACCATAGAAGTGACTTCACACTGGGGTCAATAAGTCTGTTCTTTGCCAGAGATCTGAAAATTTGGACTTAAGAAGGGGAGAGATAAAACAATTACCTAATTGCAGTAGAACAACTTTAAATACAGAAAAGGGGAGATGAGTGCATATAAAATGCATATCAACTAAAATAAGCCAAGTTCTACTTGTTAATAACAGTTTCAATTACTGTATAAAATGGCCTGAAAGTAACATCTTTATGTTCTTTCTTTTTTCCCCTTTGATTCTCTCCTTCTCTACATTTTTAAAATCTATGTTTCCTTTCTTGTTAATACAATAAATATTCCTCAATGTAAGTGATTTGTGTCAATATCAGTCATTAAGTGGCGCAACTGAGTCTTGCATTTCTGCAATATCTAAAATAGTAAAAATGTCAACTTCATAAACTGTACATAATACTTTAACATGTGTAATTATGTGAAAAGATGGGAAAAAATAATAGGGATTAAACCAATAAACACATATAAACAAAACCCTAGCAAAGAATTCAAATGAATAACTTTTACAAAATTATTGCAAAACGGTCATATACTGGGTGTATATCTTGAGTATAAACTAACTGCAAATGCATAACCACTAAATATGTATTCTCTTTTTTTGTGTGTTGCCTTGTGTAATAGCATCTGGTAAGTGTTCAACACCATTTTCTTAAATTTTCCTAAAAACGACACTGAGGATAAATACAATATACAGCATAACGACATCTGAATGTGAGATGATCAGAAAAAGTATTTTAGTGACAATTCAATCATTAGAACTCATTTGACAAACGAGAGGAGACCACTCAGAAAACTAAGAACCAGGAAATGCATAAATATACAAATAAAATGTCAGGAAATAAAGTATATAATAATCAGATGTAATATAATTTACATAATAAAAACTTTTAGTTACATTTTTACATTGTTCCTGTAATGTGCAACTACTTTTGTATTTATTAATGCTGTGTTGATTATGTTATATCACAATTCTAAGGGAAATAAGTTTGCCTGTACCCTGCTAGGCCTATATTTAAATGAAAAGGAGAACTGATAAATAAAGAACATGAGCAAAGTAATAATAATAACTAGGCATTTCAGACAACTTTGTGGTTTGCAAGACAGCTATTAGACTGAATGCCTAAAACAAAAGTGTAGTTATTTTACTGGTTCCTCCATATGCAAAGCCACACCTTCAGTTCATACATCTCCACTGTTTAACATGTTTTACAACAGCATGTCTGAAATTTTGTGTAACATTTATCAGTATCATTGCCGAGAACTGGCACAAAGCTTTCCATGTTTCCTTATAAAGACTTAAAAAATTGCCCTTGTGGAACTGGAGGAAAAAATAAATAAATAAAATAAGCAAAGAATTTTAAGATCCCAAAGTTTTTTTTTGTTACAAACACTACATGTCAGTGTAAGAATTGCAGGGTTTAAACAATACAGATCTGGCAGCTTTAAAGTGCCCAGGTACTGCTGTCTGCCAAGCATTGACCACATATGTGGTAGCAGAGTGATTCGCAGTAGTTTAACTAGTGTACATTATGTTAATACACCAGGCAAAACCTTTCATGCATAATGTTGCAATGCAAGAACGATAAAAGATCTTAAACCCCTCCCCACCCACCCACTACGATTCACAATTTTCAAAAAAAAAACACATTCCTCACACCTCTGGTAAACACTTAAATGGCTTGCAGATCGGAATGAGAGCCAGATGGCACACAATGCCAGTGGCTCACTTTCTAAGGAGTTATTTTACTTAATAAAGACTCTCTCTGTTAAATTAGCTTTGAGAGTTGGCTTACACCCAAAGCACTAACATGACACCCACACTGCTATACCGTGGTCACTCTTGCTACTTCCGACTAAACATTCTCCTTGCATTAAAGTAAAAGAAACAGAATCCAAAAAAAAATCTTTACACTCGAACATTTTCAAAACCCTTTAACTGAATTTTTAAAAAGCTTAACTCTTTTTTGACTCATGAAAAGTACTGCACTCAGTTCATGACCATTTCTCATTACCATCAGTGCAACAAAGATACCATATGTGTAATTTCAAGTAACACTGTCAAATAATAGTGCAACGTTTTTCCTACCACGAGTGGAGGGGCAGAAGTACCAACATCTGTGCAACTTTAACACGTGTTTTTCCATTTAGGATAAAGTAATATTAGTTCAATTTCGAGAACAATGATAGATTCTCCGTTCTTATTCACGTCTGTCAACTTGGGAGCCTAATTATACACACACTTACTTAAACGGAGCCTGAAAATCATATTTGCCAATCTGAATAAAGCAACTTTATCATTGAATGCTGCCTTAAACATTGAAACAGTATTTAAAGTAAACTACATTACACGCTGCTGCAATAATAACCTGTGTCGTGTTTGAATAAAGTATTCCACAAAACACTATTTCGGATTACCTACGTGCTAGTTAATACCAGTTAAAATAAATGCCCCTTCTCGTGCACTCTTCACTCCCAACATTTAGGCTTCTCGAAGAAAGCGTTGACTTACCGAAGTTGATCCAGAAGAAGATGCTATGTAAACTTTAATCACCATTATTAATTGCTGAACACCTGCAAAGGCAAAGACAGGAAAACACCGGCACAAGCACGTCAAGGACAGCGGTTACTGGAATGCGCCGTGGACAGCTGGAAAGGTCCGAACACGTCGCTGGTCGTCCGCTTACAAAACCGCTGTACCTTCGAGACAGTCGTGGCGGTGGCGCGCGAGATTCCTTGTAAACTGGCTCGCGCTTGTTACGGGTACGCGACAGTTGTGGGCTCCGCCTCTGAGAGGGCGCTGCGCGTGCACGTACGCATGCGTGGAAGAATTTACCAAGGTTCCCGTTTTGCTTCGAGGCCACCGTTTAATTAACTGATCGCTTCAGGTAGATATGCTGAAAGTAGAATAGAATGTTTCTCGAAAACAAAGGAAAACATTTTGTGCTCGATGCATAAGTTATATTGAGTTACCTTGTTCTTTTTTTATAACAGCTTCTCACATTAATTTCCCTTTTCTTTATTCAAGGGGCGTATGCTTGCTTGTTTAGTAAAATGCCTTATCTACTCTGGTGCACATACAGAAGGTGTGCCTGTCGCACATAATGTTGAATGGTCGAAAAGATAAAAGGTCGCAATGGTAACAAATCACGAAAGGTTTGCCTTTTCAAGTTCATTCTCTGATTTTGCTGGAGTTCGAGATATTTTTTCAGAATTATAAAAATGCACATATCTTTAGACATTGCACTGGAATGTATTAGGATTACCATTTTGTGGATATACTGTATATACTTAATCATTTGGGCTTCATTTCATTCCAATGCATATGATTATTAGAGGCTTATTTACACTGTATGCCTGAAAATGCTGTGGTTTTGCCAATGGGACAAATTTTATTATGCTGTTGATACTACTTTTAAATATGCCTGTTCGATTAAAGTGTTTCTATCAAAAACTACTTTCAACTGAACTGGCACAAATGACAAGTCAAGCATTATTACATTCCTACCATTCATCTGCTTATCAGAAATGACTCATCTTTTAACAAAAAAGGTCCGTTGGGATCACAAAAGCACTGCAAATCTCATATTTTGGAGAAAGGCAACACTGATCCGGGATCCTGTAAATTCAGAAATATTTTAAAAAGAGAGTAGAATTAAGACTGCACAGTAGCACTGTGGCTATTGCTGCTGCTTCACAGCCTGAAGGCCTATGGTTCAACTTCAGACTCTGCCAGTGTGGAGTTTGCATGTTCTCCCCTATTGGTTTCACTATATATATTAGATTGGCGTGCACATCTACATTTTGTAAGTATGAATAGGGCTGGGTGGGTGTGTGGTGTAAAGGTCTGGCATTGTATTCTGATTTGAATCCTGCCTTGTGTGCAGTGTTGCTTAGATATACTGCAACTCCCTGCAGCACCATACTTGCCCCAAGTGAGTTCAGAAAATGAGAATATCGAGTAGAATTAGGTAAGAGGTCCCATGACAGGCTCACAGTGGCTCATGAGCATAAGATTAGCTGCAGTAAAAACCAAGCTTTCCCCGTGTCTACTTTTATATGAACTTTGGCATAACATGATATCATGAAACACAGAGCACCCATGATGCTACTTTGAACCATGTGGTTTCAAATATAAAATATTCTCATACTACACTGATTCATAGCAAGACTTGGACTCCATATTATAGTCTAATGTAGTATGGTTGTGATTTGTGAAATGCTGTTTGTGACAGTGTTCAGTGCTCACTAGGAAAGGTGTTTTATAAAAAACATAAACTTATCCTTTTAATATTAAAAACTACAAATTAATGCTAAACCTCTCTGTTTTAGCAGTTTGCTGAATTTAGCTTTTGAATCTGTTTAAAATGACCCTTGGCAACAATTTTCTCTTCAGAGTTTAAACCTTTTTTGGCTGGCTAATGATCACTGTGTACATTAAACTCGAGCCCAAGTCACTGTTGACACTATCCAGATGTTGCTTCTGTGAGGATGGGAACTGCAAAACTGGCCAGTGAAATAGCTGCTTTATTGTCAAGGTAAAAACTGTTTGTCATCTATAAAGGATCCAAAATGTCGAATTGGTAATAAATATATAAACATGCTCAAAAACTATATTCTTACTTTATAGGCTATTATAAGAATCTAAGAAAATGTATTATTATTTGAGTAATTATCATATAATTTGTGAAACCTTCTTTAACTTTGTAGGTTTGCAATAGTTAAAATCAAATGTTTCCGTAACTTCTAGGATATGATAAAGTTTCACAAAATCCCTCGTTGGCCAGAAATGTTTCCTGTCATATGATGATGTGCCTCAGCTGCAAGGATGAACGCGAGGCACTTACAATAAATGTTAGATAGTTACCATATGGTTAAATGAATGAATTCAGTTCTACAGGGAATTCAACTGTAATAATCTTTTAGCACTTTCAGTATTTAAAACTGCTCACCACTGTACCATTTAAAGGAAACCACAAAGTTATTTGGGCAACAGGCAGTAAAAACAGACAAAGTTACAGTAAGTAAATTTAAGTATCTTATTTCTTTTTTTTCAGTATATAGCAGCCCCTTACTGGTGAAAAACTGGAAACTCCGGAACTGCTGAATAATAGCAGACAAACCTCACTAACTGAGGACTGTGGGCAGTAAATGCAAACTTTAGGCTTGAACAATAATGTTTATTTTGAATTGTCTGCTAGTAAGCGTTGAATGTGCTGATACAGTTTCTTACTAAGTGGCACTGAAGGAAGCCGTGTGCTGCTAGGGTTGGGGAAATAAAACATTCATGTCCAAAGATGGTAATGTAACGATCACTTCCATGTTGAAGCTTAAGGAAGCAGTTTAGTTCCAGTGTCATCACACTGTGTCATTTAATAACAGGCTTTGACCTTTTCAGACCATCTGTTATGCAATAATCATTTTTTTTTTAATGGCAGATGTGATTTGTTTGGCAAAAAAATCAATTATTCTATCGGTGTATAAAAACATACCTGAAAGTGGAATTTTGAGGTCAGGGGGCTGTGCTATTAAACAGTGATGGCCGCAGGACTGGATAAGTAAGTGAAGAATTTATGTGGAGAAAACAAACAATGGAAGAATGCATTAAGTTAAACTGAATACAGAATACAGGAGATTAACATATCAAGATGGGTAGAATAAATAAATTTAAGAAAAGACTGAATTTACCTCCAACAGTCTAAACTAAGTGAAGGAAAAAATGTAAATAGCAAAATAAGAGTTAGGAAAAGGTGATCAGATGAGCAGTTACTGCAAGACTGACTAGAAATGTTTGGACAAGTGATGGAGGAAATGCATTTTGTTCTAACTGGAAACAGAAACCAAAGACACATGAAATCCAGGCTGAGTTTATTTAACGTTTAAAATAGACAGCTGTTACAAGTGAACTGAGTAATTTCAAATTATTATTAAAAAAAAATCTGAAGAAGGCACAATAATTAATTTGCCACTTTTTGAAAACCAGCAATTTGATTGGTCTGTGATGAATTTTTTCTCAAGTTATAGAATGCCGTTTCTTTCTTAAAATTTAATGAGGGTGGGCTGCCCCAGGAGGGTAAGGTTCTCTACGCATGGAATTATTGAGACAAAAGAAGTGTTCCTTTATTGCAAACTACCTAATTTGTAACTGTTATTAAATGTTACATTATGGCCAATCAAGTAATTTAAAATTTGAAAACAAATGCCTTTGAATACTGGAAACAATTCTTACACCACCACCAACCTATCCATGCCTGTTTCTTTTGCGTGTGTTAAAAAGTTACTAAATTGAGTAGAACACTGACTCACGTGGCAAACATTTCATTGCTGAGCAAAAAAAAAAAATAGTTCTAGTAATAATGGCCTAATCTTTTAATTTAAAGGATAGGCAATTTCCTTCCATTGGCTTCCTAAATGGAATCTTTTGTAAATCATCTTCCTTGGGGGTTGTTGTGAAAAAGTAGGGGTCACTCCCTTAGCAGCACCGAAGGAAAGGTAGAAACCAGCATTCAACAAACTGTCATTTGATCATGGGTTACAATTATTCATTCCAACCCTTATCTCCTTCTTCTGGTCATCCTTTAGATTCCCAACCTGTTTTTTCCCTCATTTTCCATTATCTTCTTTCATCTGATTCACATACGACAGTCCCACTAATAAATCTTTGCTTTGCATCTGCACAAACAAATTACTTTACAATCTCTTGTTATGTATCCATCTTTGTAACATTTCACTTTTATTGCAATATAGCCCGTTTTCCACATTTCCAGCCTAACATGTCTTGCCCACTCTTACAGTATGTAAATTGACAGACATTATATTTTCCTCTGAAGTCTAACTTTGAAACTGAAAGTGACCTGTCTTGTTTTTATGAATTCATCCATTTTCTGAACAATCTCAAGATCCTAAAAATATTTTTTTGTTTGCTTACTCTATACAGTTAAAAGCATTAAATGCACTTCTCGTAATATTATAACCTTTTGTGTGTTTAGATATGTCTATACAAACACATTCACTTTTCAGACAAAGAATATCTTCTTTTTCTTTCGGCTGCCTCCCATTAGGGGTTGCCACAGCGGATCAACTGTCTGCATATGGATTTGGCAAAATTTTACACCGGATGCCCTTCCTGACGTAACCCTCCCCATTTATCTGGGTTTGGGACCCGGCATGAAGAAACACACTGGTTTGTGCATCCCCTGTGGCCTAGGGTTAGACAAACAAGTATATACCCCAAATAATTTTAAATTTCCACTCCATTCAACCAACCATTTTCCTAACCACTTTACCCAGGTCAGTTGGAGCCTGTCCCAGTAGACATAGGGCACGAGGGCAGGAATACCACCTGTATGGTGCCAGTCCATCACAGGGTGACACACACACACCCACACATACTCACACACTCACTAGCGGAAAATTTCGCAACAGCAAGTCACCTAACCTGCATATCTTTAGACTGCGGGAGGAAAACCCAATGGACACTAGGTCTCAAATTTCCTTCATACTGGAATTTCAACTAAATACTGTATACTGTACTTGATGTGCATACAATTCTAAACTTGTCTTCAATTTCTTTGCTAAAGAGAGTTCTATCCATTCCTTAAAAATTTGTTTTATTTCTGTGTAGAAAATGTCTTTCTCCATAGCTTACACAATGCTTCTCTGTGAAGATCCTGTCAATCTTCTCATTGTTTACCATTCTTGTCTCCATCTTTCACAAATTCTTTAGCAGACTCAGGTCAAGGCTTCAATTCAAATTCTTTTTTAGGCTTAAATCTTAAAAATTTATCTGTCACAATACTAGCCCTTTCTGAACACCCAGAAATAATAGTGAGAAGAAGGGACTTACACAGGATTGCAAAGACAGTTGGAGGCAAAGAGATTGATCTGGCAACCTTCAAGTGTAATGACCAATCTTCATATTTAATGGCCAGTACTATAAGCAGTAGCATTGGTGAAAAAATAAACAGAGAGCACTAAATGGGTGACTATTAGGTAAACCTACTGTATTTGTTGCCAGGTTATTCTTACCATTTTTCATGCTTAGATACAGCCTTAATTCTTCAAGGCGTATTTTCAACTGGAATGCATTAACATGCCTTGGGGATGATTTTTCAGGTTTGTTTTGACCCAATAGGCATCACACAGTTCCAGCACAATTTTTTGTGTACACATTCCTACTGGAAACATCTACCATTCCCATCCATCCATCCATTACCGAAACCCACTATATCCTAAACACCATTCCATCTAAAGTTAAAGGGATCATGAGCAGGAATTGGAGTAACTGAAGTCACTTTCAAGGACCTGAGATGATGCATCTTTGTCGTGATGGCACATTATCCAGCTAAAAGTAATAATCTTGATCAACGGGTACACTATGACCATAAAGGGGTTGTAAAGTGTAAAGGAAAAAACGTTAAGCAAAACAAAGGGTCGGAGTACCAACTGATAGCCCCACTTAATAATGAAGGATGAAAAAGATGGAAAATAACTAGCACACATGGGTGAAAAACTGGCATCAAACCAAACAGAAAATAATGCTGGTGAAGTAATGCTCTATTCCTTTTCAACAAATGGTCCTCAAATGCGTTATATGAACCCTGGCTGGGGTGTATATTATTTTTTTATATATTTTTGTTCACTTCTTGGTTATTATTTTATGGTAATGTTACTTTCATGTATTCTGTGCTTTGCATACTATGTCTTGGTTATGTTTCATGTGTTTTGTGGGTGGTCCCCTGAGAGACTGGGCCCACTGCCAGGAACTGCCCTTTGCCCTATCCGGAAGGTCTCCCATTGTTCCTGGTGGTTCATTATGAAAGTACTCTGGGAGTGTGAGTTCTTGTGCTTTGGAACTTTTTGTGATTTTTTTTCTGTGCTTGGGATTTATTGGATATTTGGAACTTTTGCTCTGTTTTTGACATTTTTTGAATCTGCTTTGGAACTTGTTTGCCTAGGATTGCCTTTCTTGTTACAGTGGAACCTCGGTTCACGAACGTCTCGGAACACGTATAAATCGGTTTAGACCAAAAGTTCGGCAAACTTTTGCATCTGTTCATGACCACACACTCGGTATACGAACAAGCCAGTGTAGAAAGGTACAGCCTGGACACAAACAGGCAGACACGTTGCAGTCCATCACCACACGTTTATTTACACTATTATTGTACATAAGTCACTAAGTGCACCGCCACCAACAAACCCCAACAGTCTCCCAAAGTCCTGGCTTCTCCTCCAAGCCGTCTCTTCACTATACACACACTCAGGGCCTCTCCTTGCTGCCTCCTCTGACCTCGTCCACCTCCTCACCCGACTCCAACCTTGATTGCAGGGCGGCGGCTCCTTAAATAGGCGGCTGATTGAGGGCCGCACCCGGCCACCTGCCACATGACTCCCCCGCTAGCCGAGACCTCCTGGGACCAGCTAACCATTCCGGGAGGACGGGAACCCCTCAGCGGCAAGCCAACACATTGTAGCCTAGGGCCCGATCCTGCAAATCCAAAAGAAAAACAAGGGCAGAGGCGTTGCCCTGACGCAGCCCCTCGGCTCGTCCTCAGCTGGGCCAACGCTCTCGGCCCCGATCGGCGCCCCGATGCTCCCTTTCTCGGCTTCCCAGCCCGAGCAGTCCGTGCTCCCCGCCACGGAATCACCAGTGGGATTACGCTCCGTTTCGACCTCTCCAGCTGCGGGATTCTCCTCTGCCTTCGCAGAGGACGGCCCTTTGCGGGACACGCGCACCCAGCAGCATGTCCTCGCTTATCGGAGGAACTGGCTTCCCAAAGCCGCTTCCTCCGTTTACTTTGGGACGCCGCGACGGTTCGGATCTGCCCATTGTAAGAGGGCAGACCCAGCCCCGCTGGCGTCCGGAGCTTAACGGGGTCGGTCTCCCTTACCTTCCCCGCTGTGCCTCTCCGTCCAGGAGCTCCTGCAGTGCGGCGATCCTCTTCTGCCTGCGGCTCTCGATCCGACGCCACTGCCATCCCTCCTGAGTCCAGCGTCTCCGCCCGGAGGGCACATCGCTCGGCCGGTGGCGACAGCACAAGGCGCAGTTGTTCTTGCAGCTCCTGCAATATCGCCGCCAAGGAGAGAGAAGCAGACGGCAGTGGGCTTACCTCGCGAGTAGTTCCACTCACCGGCTGCTCTCTGTGGACACTTCCTTGCTGCCCACTCGGGTTTCTTCTCGGCACGAGATGGACATTCCCTGCTCCCGCCTCTGACCAATCATTGGCGGGAGGACAGGACACGCTGCCCAATCCCGTGCCTGCTACGAGGAGGGACCTTCGGTCTGCGGCCTCCTCACCCTCATTCCACACTCGAGGGCGAGGTTCTGGGCAGCTCCGCGGCTGCTGCAGCTGCAGCATCTCCTTCCAGGCAGCTCTCCTAGCTGCCGCCGCGCTCCCAAGCTGCCCCTGAAACACAAAGTCTGACACCGGACCGCTAACGGTCTGCGACACTGTATTCCCCTGCGGGGTTCAGTGCACGCTGCCCCTGCGGAACGTGGGTGAGCTCGCCTGCTGTGCCGGGCCTTCCACAGACAATATTTTGAATGCAGGTCCGCACCTTGTGCCAGGTGCAGCATCCTGCCGACTACGCCACTGTAGAAAGGTACAGCCCGGACACAGACAGGCAGACACGTTGCAGTCCATCACCACACGTTTATTTACACTATTATTGTACATAAGTCAGTAAGTGCACCGCCACCAACAAACCCCAACAGTCTCCCAAAGTCCTGGCTTCTCCTCCAAGCCGTCTCTTCACTATACACACACTCAGGGCCTCTCCTTGCCGCCTCCTCTGACCTCGTCCACCTCCTCACCCGACTCCAGCCTTGATTGCAGGGCGGCGGCTCCTTAAATAGGCGGCTGATTGAGGGCCGCACCCGGCCACCTGCCACACCAGTTTCCCTTTCGGTTTGTACATGTTCAGTCCCTCCCTGTGCATTTCCTGTGCAGCGAGCAAGAGAGAAAGAGAGCAAGAGAGCGCAACACACACAAGAGAGAGAGGCACACACACACACAGGCGTGTGAGAGAGAGACACACACACACAGGCAGCGCGAGAGAGAGAGACACACACACACACAGGCAACGTGAGAGAGAGAGAGACACACACATAGGCAGCGGAGAGAGAGAGAGAGACACACACACACAAGCAGCGCGCGAGAGAGAGACACACACACACAAGCAGCGCGCGAGAGAGAGAGACACACACAGGCAGCACGAGAGAGAGAGCACACACACAGGCAGCGGGAGTGAGAGAGCTGAACGCATAAGGTAGAGAAGGCAGTTAAAGAATGAACTGGGCATGTTTTTGTTTTCACTTCTGTTTACAGTGATCGGTTCGTAGCGTGCATTGTTGTAATGTTACTTTTCTTGTTGGTTTATTAAATTACGGATTTTTTCAAATGTTCATTTTTTTTCCCTGTGCTTAAAACTCATTAAAAAAAAGTGTTTTTATCCAGCGGTTGGTAGCGCTATAGCGCGAACTATTGCAGTGTTAGTTTTCTCTGTTGTTCAAGGTTTTCTCAGTGTTATTCAACGTTTTTACATTTAGTTTACTATTACGCTGTGCATTCTATGGTTTCATTAACTATATATTTGTGCTTAAAAAATTAAAAAATATATATATTTACATACATTTTGTATGGTCTGGAACAGATTAATTGTATTTACATACAGTCCTATAGGGGAAAGTACTTCGGTTCACAACCAAATCGGGTTACGACCAGAGTTTTGGAACGAATTATGGTCATGAACCGAGGTTCCACTGTATAGGCAATTCCATGTTGCCTTTGTGCTCCATGAAGCTACATTGCTATTGGAATGCAGTCAATAAAGCTTGTCCCTACTGTGACGTCTAGGTGCTTGCTGCCCAGTCATTAAAACCGGGAAGTGGTCTTTTCGTGGTGGTGGCCTTTATCTCTTGTCAGCCCTGTTGGGTCAATTGGGAGGAGGATCTGTTGCGCTGTTGCCCTACTCCAGGAGGGGGCACATTCAAGTTCCTGCTTATGACCCCAGGTGGGAGCACATTTGAGTACCTGCCAGTGACCCCAGTAGGCAGAACATTTGAGTTCCTGCCCATGATCCAAGAATGGGACACATTCGAGTACCTGCCAGTAGGGATGCACCGATACCACTTTTTTGGAAAACGAGTACGAGTACTTGCATTTCAGTACTCGCCGATACCGAGTACTTAATAAAAACATGATTTAAATTTACAGGTAACAGCTTTAGTCATATAATTTAACAAAAAAAAAAACAAGGGACTAGTTTGGAATTAAGAACATTTATTTAAAATGAAAAGCATGTTGTATGCAACATATTACAGAATAAATAATTATAAAAAAAAATGTAAACAGTGACAGTGCAACTCAAGTATTTTTTTCAGTTTGTTGTAAACTCTGCCGCTTTGGACAACACAAGGGGCATTAATAAACATCTTTGCTATTTAGTGCACAATATTTGAATAAACTAACAACATCCACCAACATAGAACTGTGGCAGTCAGTGCAACTGAGGTAGGTATTAACATCAAGTCTAAGACGACTCACTTAATGGAGCCTATTTAGAAAATGTGAGTGGCAGGTTTTTTTTTAAGAAAAGTAGCTTTTCTGCATTATCAGCAGTCAGCCTGTTTCTGTTTTCATCTATAATGTGTGACACTGAGCTAAAAAGCCTTTCACTTTCCACCCTGCTACATGGGGCTGAGAGGTATTTCTGGGCCATTTTAGCCAAAGTGGGGAACCTGATTTTGTTGACACCCCAGTACTTCAGAGGACTGTCTTCATGAGGGCTTGGGGCCTCTCCGAGGTATGTGTCGAGCTCAATGGCAGCACCTGCTGCCAGCGGCTGTGCTGCCTGGGGCTGCTCCTTAGCGATTTCTTCAAATACAGTGTCCAGACTGCTGCTAGTGCTGGCCTGGGCCTTGAGGAACAGTTTAGCAGGAGGTTCTGCAGCTTCTGCCTGACTCCCCTCTGCCTCAGCTCTGGACATCATCTGCAGCTCCTGCTTCAGGTGCAGCTTGGCCTCCGGAGCAGTGTTGGAGAAGAAGCGATCTTTATACCTGAACAAAATTCATGAATGTATTAATATGTGGAAAAATAGGACTGATTTTAGTTTCCCCTAAACCACTGTCACAAATGCCAGCCATTTGGCTTTCTGGTAGTAATAAGGGAAATATATTTCATATTATATATTGCATACATTTGTATTTGTGTATTTTAGTTACAAAAATATAATATAATATTTCAGATGGAAATTAATCTTACATTTAGTACTGTAGTTTATCATTGAATACCTATAGCACACAGACTTTACCTTGGGTCAAGTATGGTGGAGATGAAGTACAGTGGGTTGGTCTCGACGTCACTGAAGCGCTTCTTGACAGCTGCCAGTAAGGTTGCTTTCATTGTCTTGACGCCGTGGTCCTCGTCTGTTTCTCTGTTTAGAAGTCTCACTAGCACAGTCACAGCTGGGATGACATCAGAGGCTAGTGCGTCGTAGCTGCTCACTTTTTTAGTTAGTTCCTCAAAGGGGGCAAGGATGGCAACTGTCTTCTCCATAAGAGCCCATTGGTGAGCGGTGAGATAGTCAGGGAGTTCATGCTCGGACACATACACCCCCAGCACTCGCTCAATGAGGGACTGGAGCATGTAATACGTGCTGTTCCAGCACGTCTGTACGTCCTGCTGCAGTCTCTTTATTGGCTGGTTGAGCTGTCCCTGAATGTCCTCGAGGCGGGAGTAGGTTAAGGCGGAATGTTTAAAATGCCCAACTATCTTCCGCCCCACTGCTATAGCATCAGCTATGCTCCTCTGTGCTAATAAGCCCTCGTGAACAGCCAGTTGGAGCGTGTGCGCGACACACGGCAGACTTGGGAGCCCTGCGTCATTCATGGCTTTAATCATGTTTTTGGCATTGTCACGAAGCACAACATGTACTGATGTTTTAGGTATACCCCATGTCTGGAGCATTTCCTCAAACACATGCGCTATAGCCTGGCTGGTGTGCGAGCCGCGGAATTGTTTTGCATGTAATATGGCTCGTTGTGGCATGAAACTCTCGTCTATCCACTGGGAGGTTAGGCTAATTAGCGACACCGGGCTAACACTGCTTGTCCAAATATCCGTGGTGAAACTAAACGCAGAGGAGGCTTGCAGTAGGCTGTGGATATGTTTTTTCACGGAGTCGTGTAGTTTAGGCAGCTCCGTGTCAGTCATGTAGCGGCGGCTTGGGACATCATATCTGGGCTCCAGAACATGGAGGAGACGCAGGAATCCCACATTTTCTACCTCCGAGAGTGGCTGGTCACTCAATGCAATGTACTCGATAATTGCCTGTGTTATTTTCACAGCACGTGGATTGTCTCTGGACATTTTCTCTCGTCTTGCAAGAGTTTGCTGCAGCGTGGGTTGTGTTGGTTTAGAAGCGTGGGTAAACTCTTTGTACTCGTTGTCGTGTTGGGATTTTAGGTGCTTGATTAAATTACTTGTGTTAAATGCGCTACCTTTTGAGCCTCCTCTGGACAATTTCGCTGAGCACAATTTGCAGTCCGCCTTTGTTTTGTCGTCTTCATTCACTTTGAAATAGTTCCACACGGCTGACATGTCTCGCCTCGCCTTCTCCCCGCTCTGAGCTGCAGCCGGGGCCTGGGGGCGGGCACTCGGCGCCTGTGATTAACCCTTACATGCCGCTCAAACATAGACATTTCTCAGACCGTGGTATCGGTCCCCGGTATCGGGGGACTTTTAACGAGTATGAGTACTTTAAAAAATGTGGTATCGAGGCCGATACCAGATACCGGTATTGGTATCGGTGCATCCCTACCTGCCAGTGACCCCAGCAGGCAGCACAATCGAGTTCCTGTCTGTGACTCCAAGAGGGGGCACATCCAAAGTACAGTCAAGGGCTTCAGAGAAACTAGAACTGAGTACCAAAAGCAACAACTCACCTCTTAGCTTATACTTTATGTTTTAGCCCCGACATCCATGCTGGGAGATGCCCAGGTGCCTGCTATCCAGGGGGGGTGCCAGGAAGTTGTCTGCTCTACCCACTTGCCCTGAGGTGACTGCCATTAGGAGGCCTGTTAGTTTCAGGCCTGCTAGTTTCACTCCTCATCCTTTTTATATCTAGCCAGGGATTTTGACTGTGTTTTTCCCCCAGTGGGCATTACTGGAAGTGCTTTTTGGAACTTAAGTGCCAAACTTAAGTGCTTAAGTGCTTTTGGAACTTAAGTGCTTTGGAACTCTACATTCACAACAAAATGAACCCCAATTTTCAGTGTCATCTGGGTTTTCATATTAACAACCTGGAAGGGATGGGGAATCAGTGTGGAAGTGGAACTGGGTCACATATCTTCCAATTGTTGAGGTATGGAACTGCAGGCAGAAAAGGATAAGTGATTAGTGACAGTGCTACCTCTTTGATCAGGTGGTATTGTTTACATTATTGGGGCCCCAAAGATGTCCCTAATGCACACATGCTTGGGAGGGTGCACATAATGCGCCTAAGAATTATTGCTGACCGCAGCACTACAGCATTCAAATGGTGCTCATCAAATATTAAGAGGCCTAATGCAGTTAGTATTTAGACAGTGACACAATTTTCATAATTTTGGCCCTGTTGGCCATCACAATGGATTTGAAATTAAGCAATCATTATGTGATTGAAGTGTAGACTTTCAGCTTTAATTTTAGTGGTTTACCAAAAATATTAATTGAGCCATTTAGGAATGACAGACATTTTTCTACATAGCCCTCCCATTTCCAGGGGATTAAAAGTATTTGGACAAACTAACATAATCATAAATATAATGATCATTTTCATTATTTGGATGAAAATCCTTTACAGTCAATGACTGCCTAAAACCTGGAACACATGGCCAACTCCAAGTTTCCACCCTACTGATACTTTGCCAGTCCTTTACTGCAGCTGTCTTCAGGTGCTGTTTGTTCACTAGACTTTTTGCCTTCAGTTTTGTCTTCAGCAAGTAAATTGCAAGTCCATTTGCGCTGAGGTCAGTTGATTGACTTGGTCATTGAATAATATTCCACTTATTTGCTTTGAAAAGCACTTGGTTTGCTATCACAGTATATTTTGGCTCATTGTCCATCTGTACTGTGAAGAATTGTCCTATCAATTTTATAGCATTTGGCTGAATATGAGCAGATAGTATAGCGCTGTACACTTCAGAAATCATCCAGAAACTTCTGTCAGCCGTCATATTATCAATAAACATTAGTAACTGACTTCCATTCACAGCCATGCATGATCATATCATAAAACCGCCTCCACCATGTTTGACGGACAATGTGGTATGCCTTTGATCATGAGCTGTCCCTTTCTCCATACTTTTCTCTTCCCATCATTCTGGTACTAGTTGATGTAGGTTTTATCTGTCTAAATCTGCCTTATTCCAGAACTGGGCAAGCTTTTAAGGATGTTTTCTGGTAAAGCCTGATTTGGCCTTCCTGTTCTCCAGTGTTACTAGAGGCTCGCATCTAGAGGGGCAAACCCTCTGTATTTACATTCATGAAGGCGTCTATTGACTGTAGACTTTGACAGTGATATGCCTACCTTCTCAAGAGTGATCTTGACTTGGCTAGATGTTGTGAAGGGGTTTTTCTTCACCAAGGACACAATTCTACAATCATTCACTTTAGTTGCCTTCTGTGGTCTCCAAGGCCTTTTAGTGTGGCTGAGCTCACCAGTGCATTCCTTCTCTTTAAGAATGTACTATATTGTTGATTTGGGCACTCCTGCTGTTTTAGCTATCTCTCTGATAGGTTTGGATCATGAGCCTTCTCTTCTCCATACTCTTTCCTTCATTCTGGTATATATTGATTTTAGTTTCCTTTATCCAAAGAAAATTGTTACAGAACTGGACAGGCTTTTAAAAGATGTTTCGGCAAAGTCTAATCTGTCTGTCCTTCCTATGTTTGAGGTTTACCAATGGTTTGCACCTTGTGGTAAACCCACTGTCTTTACTTTCATGAAGTCTTCTCTTGATTGTAAACTTTTGCAATGATAGGTCTCCCTCTCAGAGAGGATTCTTGGATTGGCTAAATGTTTTGATGGGGTTCTTCTTAACCAAGGACAGAATTCTGCAATCATCCAGAACAGTTTTCTTCAGTGGTTTTCCATACTTTCTGATGTTGCTGAGTTCACCAGTGAATTCCTCCTTCATAGAATGTGCCAGATATTTGATTTGACCACTCCTGGTGCACTCTCTAAAGGGTTTGTTTTGTTTTCTCTGCCTAGTTATGGACTGTTTACTTTAGTTGTATGGACATCTCTTTGGACCTCATATTGAGAGTACACAGTGGCAGCTTCCAAATTCAAATTCCACACTTGGAATCAATTCCAGACCTTTTACCTGCTTAATAATTAATGAAATAATGATGGAACTGCTCCAGTCTGGCTAAGGAACAGCTTGTCAGTCAAATGTTCAAATACATTTGAGCCCTTGGAAATAGGAGGCTATGCAGAAAAATGTCTGTCATTCCTAAACGGCTCATACAATATTTTTGTTAAACCCCTTAAATTAAAGCTCAAACTCTACACTTCAATCACATAATAATTGCTCAAATACATTGTGATGTGTACAGAGCCAAAATTATGAAAATGTGTTACTGTCTAAATACTTATGGACCTAAGTGTATGTGCCAATAAAACAATTTCCAGAACATTACATTACCACCACCAGTCAACGCCATTAGTACAAGGTAGGAAGGATTCATGGATTGATGATGCTCACAACAAATTCTGACCCTATCATTTGCCTGTTAAAGCAGAATTGAGATTTGTCAGACCAGAATTGTAGTACTCACCAGATTCATAATTTCACACATGCCTGAGTAATGAACATTCTCTGGGCTGGTGTCATGATTGTAATTGCACCTCAGGTTGAGAAGTGGTACTGTTATTTATGTGTTCTCCCTTTTCATCTACAGACCAAAAGCTCTGAAAGTTGACGATCTATGAGGTCACTGTTTGTCCCTTGCCTTATTCTTTTTTTTGTTCTTTATTTCGCCTTATACAATTTCTTGTATTAGGAATTTGATAGTCTACGGTGGGTTGGCACCCTGCCAGGGATTGGTTCCTGCCTTGTGCCCTGTGTTGGCTGGGATTGGCTCCAGCAGACCCCCGTGACCCTGTGTTCGGATTCAGCAGGTTGGAAAATGGATGGATGGATTTTGATAGTTTTCACATACCCCTTGGGGTCAGAGCGCAGGGGCAGCCATTGTACAGCGCCCTTGAGCAATTGAAGGTTAAGGGCCATGCTCAAGGGCCCAGCAGAGTAGGATCTCTTTTGGCAGTGACGGGGATTCGAACCGGCAACCTTCGGGATACCAGCGCAGATCCTTAGCCTCAGAGCCACCATTCCGCCCCTGATATTTTGCCATAAAACATCCAGCTCTACCTCCACTCACCAGCCTGACTCATGGACATGCGTCTGAAAAGATTTTAAATAAATTCTACTTGCATTTTTGTTGCAATCTCTCTCTCTCTCTCTCTCTCTCTCTCTCTCTCTCTCTCTCTCTCTCTCTCTCTCTCTCTCATATATATATATATATATCCATCCATCCATCCATTGTTCAACCCGCTGAATCCGAACACAGGGTCACGGGGATATATATATATATATATATATATATATGTAAATTATCTATTATGCATAAATTATAGAGTACCGTTTTCAAGATACTTCAACAATTATGTCTATCACCAGCAATCATACCTAGGTCAAAAATGTTTAGATCATGTAATGTTTTGTTAAAATTGGCCATGACTATCTAGCTAATACATACAGCTAAAAATCTGTGTGTCTATATATATATATATTCACGGCATTCGTAGTCTGTGTCACAATCTGATTGTATGGGTGGTTACCTACCAGGTAACGCTTGTGCTATATATAATGTATATCCAGTATAAACAAAGTTTGACCTACCTTTGCCAAAGTTTATGCACCTCCTTCATTTGAGCAGAGGAAAGTACAAAATTGTGACCCTAGCACTGTTTTTTGAACAACAGCGCCACCTGGTGGCTGTGAATGAGTTAAACACCAGAACAGACTTGAGCAAGACTAGCAGGTCAAAGTTAAAAATTATTTACCCATGTTGCTTCTAGTATGCTGTAAATACTGAGTTGTAGTCACATGTTTGGTAGCTTGGAAGAACAGGCTATTTGGGTTATGAACAGATATACCTAAAGTAAGTGTATAATTATATAGTATTCAATGTGATCTATCATTAGTACACTCAAGACAAGTACCAAGACATATTATTTTCCATTTTAAGGTTATGCATTTTTTAGCCATTTTAATACTTACATAACACATTGTAAAGCTTCAAAATGCCTTAGATGATGCACTATACACTTTGAAATACACCTAACACAAAAAGTACCAACTAACCTCTTAGTTGTTTATCTAAATGGGAAATTGTGTGCCTGCTACCTGTTTCACTTTCCATGTTGTACCCCACGTATTTCACCATAGAGATCACTATGGTGGGCAACTGACTGACTGGGGCTACCTTTACTTTCACTTCTTTACTTCAGCCTAGTTAACCATCAATAGAGAGCTTCACAAGAGTGTCCATTCAGACCTTTAAGGGACTGCAGTTTGACAAGGAACGAACGGTCTAAAATTTTGGTGTCAGTAATAGTGAATATAAAGTGATATAAAGAATCATACAACTTGGGCATTTTAAGTCTTCATTTTGTCCAACATGCAACAGCAAGGATGGGGACGAAGCTTTCCCAGATGTTCCAGTTCCTTAGTTATGGAATATATATCCTCAAATGAGAAATTAAGTAAAAAAGATTTCTTTCTAATTAAGCAACAACTAAGCTGATCTTGCAAAAGTGTCTGTGTCAGCAACAGAGAAATGTTTTTGAAAATTTTAAAAAGCAGCAACTGAAAGAGAGCTAAAGGCGGCAGCTCTCAACTACACCCCTTCTTGACCACAATAAGCACATACATGAAACACCTGGCGTACTTGTTTCAACTCTGTTAGTGGACTTTGCCAACATTTTACAGTTTTTTTAAAAGCACAGAAAATGTGACAGAATCAATATCACTAAGCTCAAGGTTATTTTCCCATGATAATCAAAAGCTGCACAATGTAACTATGCAAAATGACCCTGAATCCCACTTCACCTAATAGCTTATCCAGAATACACTGCACTCTGCTCAATAAAACTTTCAGGCAATGGCAATGCTTATTACTTAAGATCTCTGTGATGTGAAAAGGTTAAAATATTACTTATACAATGGCTGAAGAAATGTAAATGCAAAATACTATGCCCAAATTTGAACCAAGCATTTTAATTCATTTGAGTTTTAACTTTGATTGATAGAAAAAAATGTCAGTCACTCCACAAAGTTGGATTTCATAGCAGCACGAAGATAGTAGAAAATTAATACAGCATATCCATATTTTCATATTGTGTTTTGTGTTTTTGGCATACGTATGCACTTAGTAGTTGCATATCACAAATGTTATTATCTTATGTACTATGTTTTTTGTTTATTTTTTTTAATTTAAACTCTTAGTCAAATGTGGCTCATGGTCAATTTATACTTCATGGAGAGACAACCTTGGATGCTAATAAGCAGTAACCTTGGCTACTTCTATGCAGTGAATGACATGTTTATTTGGTTGTTTTTACTTTCCCACTATATTTTCTTTGTAAAAATGTATTGAATGCAGTAAAACAATCCATTATAATTATTAAGAGTTTTAAATATGAAACCACTGTTGCAGGTGGTACTTTGTCATTAAAGTTTTCATGACTACATAAAGTGACAGCACACAAACTATGAATGTTAATGTTCCTTGCATTGTCTCATTATGAATTATGGCCAAAGCTCTCTTAGTCACCTTGAAATACATAATCATGCACCTGAATAAGTGGAGACATTTAAAAGTGTCAACTTTATTTTGAATATTAAAACAAAAACTTTTATAAATTAAAATCTGTATGTGTTATAACTTGGAGAGTTCGAAAACACACAAGGTCACTAAAAAATTCAAAAGGAAGCTCCATGGAGCATAAAAGACAAAAGGAGTTGTCTGCAGCACTTAGGCAATCCAAAGCATTCCAAAGTCCCAATGCAGTAATGTAATAATAAAGTCAAAAACAGAGGAAAAAGGTCAACATTCTAGAAACCACATAAGCACAACAAAATTACCAAGAAACACTCAGCAATTCTCAAGCAGATTTGAATGATCCACAAGGAACTGTGGGATTACCTCAGCCTCTATAGGGCTGGGGGCAGTACTGGACAGGTGGCCCCCCATCTTTGGGAATCACACACAAAACACAAGGAATGTAAAAGGCATACATACTGTAAGTGCCAGAGTGGAAGGACTTTCCAAGCCAAGAGGACATAATGAACTAAAAAGAAATGGAAGAAGCAACTCGGCCAGGCTAGCACTTCTATCCCATTCAGGGAATCCCAGTCAGGGAATGGCTTCAACTCATAATCGATGAACTGGGATAGTTTATCCCCACAACTCGGGAAGTGGCAGTGCTTTTCTTGTATTGTTCCAATTTGGACACCCACAGGGTAACATGGAACCTGTAGTCTGAAAGAGAAACCCTGTTGGGAGAGAAGTTCTTCCTACTTTGTGGAGCTTCTGCGTAGCATGGGAAGTACTCCTGGGTCTTATAAAAGAAGCCACTGAGCCTTACCTAGGTGAATCAGTTCAGAGGCAGAGGGCAAAACTCACTTAGAGCAGCCGAAAGAGAGAGGAAAGGAACGTGGAGAATTTTTGGTTGTGCTATTTTGGCCTCTGTCTACGTGTTTAAGGTATTGCAATTAATAAAGAAGACTTTATTGTAACTTGTGACTGTATTTGGTTGACTTGTGTCTATGGTGTGGGGCTCAGTGGCTCCCCTGGGCAGTCACGATATACAACCAAAATAAAAACCAAAGAATAATGCAAATAATAAACAGAAACAAAATTAACACAAACGAAAGAATCAACAATTAACAAAGAAGACACAGAACAAGGGTTTAAAGTCCAGTAGTGAAATCCTGGTTGAAACATAACATAGCCTCCCATACCACCAATTAAGCCGGGGTGGGGGAGAGGGGATGGCTATAAAGTCCAAAAATTGCACCATCCCCCCATGGGAACATGAGGAGAAGGAGACAACAGCCTAGCACAGCAAATGAGTCCAGAACACTTGAGCCAAGCACAGCAGATGTGAAAAGACTGACCACCTCCTGGGCAGGTGTGAAAAGTCAAACTACCGGTTGGAGGTCTCCACAGGGTAGACGAGATTGGCAATTGGACACCACCACCTGGTAATTCCAACAAGGCAAGTGATACAGGCAACTGAGTTCCATTTCCTAATTATCCCAGCAAGGCAAAACTGAACAAAGAAGACACAAACAAGGATTTGAACCACAGCCAGTGGGACATCCTTGCTGAACCATAAGAGAATTTGAGAGCACTGGTGGAGTGGAGCTTGTGTTCTTAAATAAGCCCAAACAAACATAAAATCATACACATAGGGATTATCAGACTGATAAATGAATGAATGTAACTGGCATCATTTTGCACAACTGGCATCCTCGTCACTCTCACTCTCAACTAGGATGTGATCTTGTGTGCTATGTTTTGTGGAAAGAGAAAAACAATCATATGTGTAAAACACAATGAAATTGCATTAGCCTCACATGACAAGAATTATCCTGTATCAAATGTGAGGCAGTTGGCATTAATAATTTCCTCCACTCCATAGGAGCATTTTTTTTCTGTTCTTCCTTTCTCTTCCTAGGGTAGAGCTTTGAGGTCTAGAACATCAATGCTTCACCGGGTTTTCAAATGAACACCTCACTTCACTGATGTTTCATCAAATAGCCCATGACATGTCAGACAAGGCTTGACAGTAGAACCAGCATCCTTGATATACCCCCTCAGCCCCTGTGGTCCAATTAGCTTTGTCCATCTCTCTTCCACCAGCTAAATTCTGCCATCACTCATTTCTCTTAAGCCAAAGCCATCTGGATGCTGTCTCTGCCTGCTTATTGGTGTCGTCAACCAGAAAACACCCCATTTAATCTAAAGTGAGTTCCCTGGGAAACTTCCGGAAGTTCCAGGAAATCTACAGTTAGGTCCAAAAGTATTTGGACATTGATGCAATTTTTGTAATTTTCTCTCTGCATACCACCACAATGGATTTGAAATTAAGCAATTAAGATGTGACGGAAGTATAGAATGTTAGCTTTAAATTTAAGGAGTTTAACAAAGGTATTGCATTAAGATTTCAGAAATTACAGCTATTTTTCACAGAGTCGCTAAATTTTCAGAGGTTCAAAAGTAATTGGACATGTGACTGTCAAGCAGTTTCATGACCAGGTATGGCCAGTTCCCTCATTATTACATGATAAATTAAGATAAAACATCTGGAGTTGATTCAAAGCACTGACTTTGTATTTGGTAGCTGTATACTGGAACTCAACAAAGAGTTGTCAATGCAAGTTAAGGAGGCTATCACTAGGCTATAAAATAAACCTATTAGAGAGATAGCTAAAACTGTAGGAGTGCCCAAATCAATAATCTGGTACATTCTATAAAATAAGGAATGCACTGGTGAGCTCAGCAACACCAAAAGGCCTGGAAAATCACAGAAGACAACTAAAGAGGATGATTGCAGAATTCTTCCCTTCCTTTTTGCATAGTCCAACCTCCAGGCTAAACTGACCACCATGGCCTAAACATTCTGGCTCACTAATCATCTCATGTCTCTATTTGGCTGTCTCTTTTACCACTTCACCACATAACAGCTAATGTGTGATGAGGGTACTGGCACAAAAATGGCTGCAATCACACCATCCAGGTGGAAGCTACACATTATTGGTGGTTGCACTGGCTCCCCACTCACTGAAGCGCTTTGAGTAACAAGAAAAGTACTATATAAATGTAAACAATTATCATTATTATTACATTATTATTATTATTATTATTATTATTATGTTCAAGGCGGCCAGGCAGTCCTGGACACCTCCTTTCTGTATTGAAGCGTCTGTATATTTGTTACTCAGCAAGAAGTTGGTCAGTCTTCTTGCTAAATTTCCAAAGAAGTTCTTCCCCTCCACATTCAGTAGCGAGATGGATCAAAATTGCTTTACACTAGTAGAGTTTTCCTCTTTGGGGATGATGCAGCCCTCTGCAATGAGCCAGCTCTCTGTACCATCTTCAACAAGCACCATAGATGCCTTCTTGGCCTCTTGCAGCACTTATACAGTTTGTGATGGAATCTCATTAGATCCTGGTGCACATCTTCCCCTGAGCTTTTGAACAAAGTTACTCACCTCCTGCCACCATGGCTCCCCATCATTAAAGGGAATGATTACTTCATCAGGACTGCACAATCTATCTTACCTCCAGTTATTCCTCCTTCCAGGGATTGCTATTTATATCTATGAAAGGAATCTTTTTTGAATTTGGTCAAAATAAGCCTACATAATGTGCTCAAACCTTATTATGAAGGTAAGGGTACCACTTAATCATATTTTTACTGAGGAGATTTGGCCAAAATTGGGCCTGTTAAACCAAGCTTTGAAATAGCTGACTCTAATTATTCCTTTTCATTAGTTGAGTTCACTTGATGGCAATAACATTTCACACTTCATGAGGGTACCATAGGTTATATTGAAAACCAAGCCAAGGTGAAAAAGGCACAATTCACAAAAAACTCTCTGAGTTAAACTCACTGTAACAAATGTGGAAAAATGTAGACAATCAAACAGCAAAGCATAGATAGATAGATAGATAGATAGATAGATAGAGAGAGAGAGAGAGAGAGAGAGAGAGAGATAGAGAGAGAGAGAGAGAGAGAGATAGATAGATAGATAGATAGATAGATAGATAGATAGATAGATAGATAGATAGATAGATAGATAGATAGATATGTGTTAACATTTTATAGAAAACACACATTTTTATTTAATATTTTTCCAAGCACAGCTGTAACAGGCTGAAGAAATACTTAGCAGCTAGAATGCAAAACCAGAATGATATGTGTTAAATGAATGTCTCTTCAAGGATACAGAGTGGCTCATTTCCTGTGCAAAATCCTTCAATTATAACATGTCAGTAAATAAACTATGATTTCCTCTTGATGGTTATCTTTGTGCCAACTTTTCTGTTGAAAGGCATATAGAAGTAAACATCACTCCAACTCAGTGGCTTGTTTTATTAAATTTCCAGAATTCAAATTATAAAACCTTTTCAAAACACTTCATCATGTTTTATAAAAATAGAGTCTTTTACAGAATCAGATTGTTTTTTAAATCAACATAAGGTTGTAGTGTAAAAAATCAGGTACAGCTGGGAAACAATAGGTTTAGAAAAAAGCATGTCTTAATATAAACTTAACTCTTGGCTAAAATGAATAGTTCATCCTGGCAGGTAAGGCAAAACAAACATAATCTACACTTTTGTCAGGATTGCTGCATTATAATAGATAGCAAAAAAACAACTATTCTGAAGAACTGTTAAAATGTTGAAATGAATGTGAAATGCTTTACCTGTTTCAAGTAAATAAATGCAAAACAGAAGGTGGAGAAAGTTGTTGTGAAATATTTTCCGGCCATTATGTTACTGAAGTGCTTTGCAAGATTCTCCTAATGGTTTTTTTTTTTTTTTGATTGTGACAATAACATGCAGATAAACTTATGGAAATGGAAAATTCTAGAATTAACACTGTGAAAGCAGGCGATGAGCAGGCTGTGTCCACCATTGGTTCCTACCTCTCACCCTTTGCAGCCAGGATAGCCTCCGGCTCGTTGTGACTCTGAAATGGATTGAGAGGGTTTGGAGAATATTATGTATATTATCTCTCAAAAGTACCAAGGCTTTTGTTGCCATTAGTGTTTATTTGCAAAATTCCTCAAAAGGTTTTTTTTGTAGTGAATTTGCTGGCAACCATGTCTGCTGAATTTTTCTCTGAATATTTGCCATGGAGTTGGCTAAAGAATAATTTTTAGTGCTCTGTATTGCTTTGTGAGGACAGCATGACATCACACAGCTGTCGGCAGCCAGTGTTGGATGGAGATGTCACTACCTGATTTGTGTCACGCATGCAGAGAAAACTCACACATGTGTACTTTATGCATACTCCACCTTGCTCTTTTACGGCACTGCCGTGATTAGTTTCATACATGTGTATCCAATCAGTACCACAGCTGGCATTTACATTAAAATAATAATAACTTGCAGTATTTTCATTTGAGGGGCACATTAGCGGACTATAATCAGAAAATGATATAAATAATTGTTGTGCTGCATAGATTCATTGTACATTGTGTCTTCCCTGCTAGATTAAACATGTTGTGTTGTTTGCTATGTAACCCAGATTGGTAGCGACAGTGATAGGAGGACATGCAGTGAAAGATAAAGGACTCAGAGTATTGTGGATATAACTTTATCTCAGGAAGGCAATGTGCACAGTGGTTAGCACTGCTGCCTTACAGCTTCAGGTCACATTTTTGGCACAATAATCAAATCCAGCAGTCTTAGTAGACACTTCCCTAGCCATCAGGGAGACTTAAAAGTCCATTGCACCTTTATGATCCACATATAACTAATTAAGTTTCTTATTCTTCATTGACTTCAAATGCATTTCAATAAAGTTCTCAGAACTTTCCAAATATTTCTGTGTTTTCACCAGAATTGAGGAAAAGCAAATTCTGCAGAGTTTATTTATTGCCATATATAAAGCTATCTACAGGTCATTAAACAGTTTTGGAGTGCCTTTGTTTAAATCACCGATGTTCAGTGGGCATGCAGTCCCTCATCAGTTTGGACAGGTTTCATAATAAATAATGAGCAAAACCATGACTGTTTCCAGATTTCTTGTAAATATACATTTAAAATGTATTTAATAAATAAATAAAAAGCTGCCAAAATAGCATGCGTCAGTCACCATATTTATATTTCCATTAAAAAAATAACCAGTCTGTCATCTTGTGAATTTGCTTGATCTACCAGAATTTTAAAATGATGTACATAAAATGCAGTGTCGTATGCTATAGCTCAGTAATGATTTGTATGGAGCAGTGGATAAAGCCCTCTGCCAATAAACAAAAGAAAACACTAACATGTTTTAGCAACATTTTAATAACTTTTATTAATGATATTGTATAGTTAACTGCTATCTCAGAAATGTATAACAGGTTATAGTACAATGCTGCCCTCTGCAGTACAAATCTTTCCTTGCATTAAATATATAAACAGAGTATAATATCCAACCATCCATCCATCCATTATCCAACCCGCTACATCCTAAATACAGGGTCACGGGGGTCTGCTGAGCCAATCCCAGCCAACGCAGGGTGCAAGGCAGGAAACAAACCCTGGGCAGGGCGCCAGCCCACCGCAGGGCACACACACACACACACACACACACAAAGCACACACTAGGGACAATTTAGAATCACCAGTGCACCTAACCTGCATGTCTTTGGACTGTGGGAGGAAACCGGAGTACCTGGAGGAAACCCACGCAGACAACATGCAAACTCCACGCAGGGGCAGACCCGGAAAGTGAACCCAGGTCCCCTCTAACTGCGAGGGCAGCAGCGCTACCCACTGCGCCACCATTCCGCCAAGAGTATATATAGCATGTAAATATACAACACATAACCAGGGGTCAAGTAAGTTTATAGTTACTTAAGATCACAAGATACAAATATGGCATTATTTATTAAGGTTAAAACAGAGCTCCTATTTTACTTACCCGTACATATTAATGGCTGATTTTAGTGTAACTCAGACTAGCAATATTTTTCCTTACCTTATCATTTGATCGGGCTTTACCATAACTACAATCCTACATGGAGAACTTGACTAGTAAACCCCCCCTTTTCATTTTGTATCATAGATTTTTCTTCATGTTCCTATTTTATTGCTAGAAAATTTTGAAACCTACTTTGATGCCTAATAATTTACTGAGCAACTGAAAGGCTTTTCAATTAGTATAATATTCATAATAGTAATAGATTTCCACTGATAACAGAAAAATAATTTGTTTTATAGTTAACCTAGTTATACACCTCTAGCAACATTTTTATACTTATAAATCACATTTTTTTATGGGGAAAAAGTCAGATTCGGCTTTGTACTCACAACTTTTGATTTAGATAATGCAGCACAGATGTGATAAGATTTTAAATACACTATTCCTTCAACATAAGCTTTTGTTTTTTATTTTTCTTACTCTTCAATTTTCCTTATCCTACATATGAATAAGTTTTCTTGATTTTGTGAAAGTGGTCAGCAAACATGTATTCATCTGGCTTTGGCAAAAATATTGTATTATTAGCAATCCACAGTTTAATAAGTCAATATAATTTCATTTTCAAGCCTGCTTAATCAAGACCAGGATTGCAGGGAGGGGGTCTGGAGGTCTGTCCCAACAAGCAAAGGGCGCAATGCAGGAACAAATCCTTGACAGGGCACCAGACCATTGCAGGGTGAAAACACACACACACCACACACACACCAAACACACACTAGGGCCAATTTAGTGTCACCAGTTCACCTAAACTCCATGTCTTTGTACAGTGGGAGGAAACTGGAACAACCAGACGAAACCCACATAGACATGGGGGAGAACATGCAAACTTTATGCAAACAGGACCCATGACATGTACTCTGGTCTCCAGCAGCAGTCCTACAACTTCACCACCGTGCCACCCTAAATAAGTCAATGGCTAAATTAAGTAAATAATAGACAGGAAAAATTACAAACAATCTACAAAATACATTTGTAATGGGTCCCAATATTTATGAGAAACAAAACTGTAACTATATTACAATACAAGTGCATAGTTACCAGTTAAAATAAAAACCTAGGTTTATTTGCACATTGTTTTTAAAATTATATGGGTAACTAAGATGATATTTATCAAAACGAATGAGGTAGAAATAGTTAAGAAAATCTTCAAACTATCACAAATGGATGATAACAAAGGCAGAATATTCACTATACAATTCAGTGCATGTTTCTTCAAGCATCCCGTTTATTTCTTCTTCACTCTTACAGACCTCTACACCCCCAGTAGTAAGGCTGCATTTCTTAAAAACCCTGCAATGACCAGCTATCACTGTTATCATACAAGTAACTAAATAAAAGTGAAACTCTAGTACTACTTTTGATATGATTTGTAAACATCGAACCTTTCTTAGTTATGTTGTACCCTTTCCCAAAATGAATCCTTGCATTGTCATCTCAGTTTGGAAAGTGCAGCAGTCATTGCTGATGTTGTGTCTGTGCACTGTTCCAAAACCTACAAATTTGTATTAAATGAGGGGTTTGGGGTGGGGTGGTTGGGGGTTTATGGTCTATCTTTGTCTGTTTCTATTTAAAGCAGAAACAGCAATCCAATGTAAAAAGTAAATGTAGTAAAACATAAGAAGATCCTTGTTTGCAGTGTCCTGTGTACGTATGATTTTTTAATAATGCATGCAATATTTTTCGGGTATATTAAAAATTTTTCTTTCAGCCACGAGCAGTAAATATATATCACAAACACAAAAACACATGCACATCTATCATATATAGTTGTGAACACCAGTCACTGAGTGATAGCTGAACATTAGATTAATATAAACAGGGTTGAATAACTCATGGAGTGTGTCCAGTTTGACTTTTTAATAATACTATTCAATGATTATGATTTATTTTTTTTTTCTAACATATAGTTGCCTGTACTCTGAACTGAAAAATGTATGTGATTGAAGATTGGTTACCACATCAACATGTTTCTGTGTAAAACCTGTGAAAAATGTGCACTGAATACACCTGTCCTGTTGAATTTTGTATTAATAAGTTAAATTAGTTTGTATCTTAGGTTTCAGAACTGCTTGCAACATCACTCAGCCTGTATTCTTGCATGCACTTTGAGAGTAAAGATTCTTATAACTTTGTTTTAAACAAGACAAATACAGCAGTTAGGGTGAGTTACCTAAAGGAACAGTTAGTATACAGATTGGAAGTTTGAAGTTGAGGACTGTGTAAAATGATTTTCATGATTTTAATGGTTTCCCAGAGGTGCTATTTAATTACTGAGTTAGAAGTCAATAGATTCAAATACCTGATAATGTTAACTTTTAAACATGCATAAGAAAGGCTAAATCCAGTAAAAAAACAATAGGTGCACCGTCCTCTAAAAATGAATGGACATGGACATGCAGCACATAACACCCTTATTAAAGGACATTACTTTCCATTTTTGTGTTTTCATGTTTGCTGTAGAAATGAGAAAAAGTCAGCTGATGCACAAAACAGAACTCACCAATTCAAATGACGACCCATGGCAGCAGTATCAAAAATATGGGTTTAATATGGTTTAATCCATTCATAAGCACTTTTGAGCAATATATCATAACACTATGAGATACTGGACAAAAATGACAGGTGAAAGCAAAATCTCATTAATATAAATTTCTAATTGATGAAACACTTTCAGCTATGCTTTCTGTTTTAAAACAATATATTTCCATAAATATAGGGCAATACACAGACAAGCACAACAGAACATAACTTACATAACAAAGGAAATGATTTATGCTGATGCAGTTTCCTGAATCACATCTGAGAATAAAACTCATGATTTGAATATCAAAATGTGTTTGTGAAAGAGATACTCAGAGCAGATCTCTGTACCCTGATTCCAATGGCCCGAGTTTGTGTCCAGCAGCTCCTGATGTGGACATGCAGCTAAGAGATGCACACTCTCAAGCGAATCTGTTGCAGGGTGACATTTATTTTAAATGAGGAGTGACTTACTATTACTTTAATGATTACCAAAATTGCTGAGTTAATGAATATATTACAGTTATCATTTATAGTAAACAGGATTTTACATTTGTATTAAGAAATAACTGAAGTTATGAACAATAAGATATTTTTATATACTCATCCATTTTCCGAACCCAACTTTGCAATATATTTTCTTTACAGACAAGAGTAAATGGTGTAAGGCAGGATCCAATCCAAGAATGGGATACTAATTCCTGGCAAAGTGCTTTTTAGAGTCTTATTCTCATGATTGATCATCTGCTAAACCAGGTAACTCAATGGAATGCCTCCAGAATACTTCCAGTGAAACTTGTGAGGCTATTACTGTATTTTTCAATCAAAAAATTAATAATATTAGAAATAATATAGTATATCTCCCCAACACTGCACTTCCTCTTAAGCCCCAGTACTCCATTATAAACAAATTAAATTCTTTCACCAGGATAGATTTACCCTGATTTATATAAAATAATTTCTCAACTGAGACCCTCCATCCTGTGTCCTTGACCCAATTCCAACAAGGTTTTTTCAAAGAAGTATGGGGCTTGCTAATTGATAGTATTCTTGATTAGTAAACTCGTCATTAGATACGGGGGTCTTCCCAGACTGTCTTAAGACTGCTGTAGTTAAACCCCTACTCAAGAACATAATCTCGACTTCCTCTGCTTTTGAAAATTTTTGACCTATTTCTAACCTGCCTTTCTTAAGTAAAATTCTAGAGAAGGCAGTCAAAATGCAGCTAAATGACCACCTCATAATCATGCTATTCTTGATAAGTTTCAGTCGGTTTTAGAACAAATCACAGTACAGAAACTGCACTTGTTAAAATAGTAAATGACTTGTGGGGTAAATGCAGACAGAGGCCATTTATCTGTTCTCATCCTCTTAGATTTGAGTGCCGCATTGATCACAATATTCTTAGAAATCGGCTTAGTTCAGTGGGTGGGCCTCTCTGGCAGTGTCCTTAAATTTGGTTTGAATCCTACCTGCAGGTAGAAAATTCTTTGTTAGTTGTGGTAATTATGCTTCAAAGACACATGATATTCTATATGCACAAGGCTCTATCCTGGTCCAGTGCTGTTTTCAATCTACATGCTTCCGTTCGGTGAGATTATCTTGGGGCATAACGTGAGCTACCTCAGCTATGCTGATGACACGCAGCTGTATTTATCAATAGCACCTGATGACCCCGACTCTGTTGTTTCACTAACACAATGTCTTACTTGTGTTTCTGAATGGATGAGTAGTAAAGACAAAACTGAAATTTTAGTGATTGGCAATAATGGATATAATGAGGTTATTAGAAATAAACTTGATGCATTAGGATTAAAAGTCAAGGACGGAGGTTAAGAATTTAGGGGTAACTGTGACCTTAATTTTAAGTCGCATATTAATCAGATCACTAGGACAGCATTTTTTCACTTAAGAAATATAGCAAAAGTTAGACCTCTTATATCATTGAAAGATGCTGAAAAATTAGTTCAAGCTTTTGTTTTCAGTCGACTAGATTACTGTAACTCACTCCTCTCAGGACTACCAAAAAAAGACATATATTGATTGCAAATAGTGCAGAATGCAGCTGCTAGAATCCTAACTAGGAAAAAGAAAATCTGAGCACATTTCTCCAGTTTTGATGTCACTACACTGGTTACCTGTGTCATTCAGAATTTACTTTAAAAATACTGCTTATGGTTTACAAAGCCTTAAATAATCTCGCTTCATCTTATATATGGAATGTCTGACACCCTATATTCTAAATCGTAACCTTAGATCTTCAAATGAGTGTCTGCTTAGAATTCCAAGAGCTAAACTTAAAACAAGTGGTGAGGCCGGCCTTCTGCTGTTATGCACCTAAAATCTGAATAGCCTGCCAATAGGAATTTGCCAGGCTGATACGGTGGAGCACTTTAAAAAACTGCTAAAAACACATTACTTTAACATGGCTTTCTCATAACTTCATTTTAATTTAATCTGCATATTCAATTAATTATCATTACTATTCATGGTGGCTCCAAAATCCGTACTAACCCCTACTCTCTCTTCTGTTCTTTTTCTGGTTTTCTGTGGTGGCGACCTCTCCACCACCAACTAATCAAAGCACCATGATGTCCCTACATTGATGGGATTAAAGGCCAGAAGTCCATGTGACCATCATCATCAAATCCTTCCATGAAAACCCTGAATAGCATCATTTATGTTAGGTAGAATGCCTAGAGGGGGGCTGGGGCGGTCTCATGGCCTGGAACCCCTGCAGATTTTATTTTTTCTCCAGCCGTCTGGAGTTTTTTTGTTTTTTTTCTGTCCTCCCTGGCCATCGGACCTTACTTTTATTCTATGTTAATTAGTGTTCTCTTATTTTAATTCTTTACTTTGTCTTTTTTCTCTTCGTCATCATGTAAAGCACTTTGAGCTACATTATTTGTATGAAAATGTGCTATATAAATAAATGTTGTTGTTTTGCTTAGACTGAGCTGAGTGAGATATATTAAATTATATCAGTAAACTAAATTAGATAAACAGGTGGAAGATTTAATAGAAAAATATACAACATATGAAAATGTTTGATGAGGAAAGGCCAATCAGACATATAAGTTCAATTTTCTGTCTAGCTATTATTTCCAGTGCTGACATATAATTTGAAGGTCCCTGTAGCTCTACTTTGTGTCACACTGTTACGCAATTATTTCCATATACTTAAATACATTCACTGTTTTTCTGAACAGCATCAGGGAACCAACACTGATAGATAACATGCTCTTGGCAAAGCAGCTTTTACAGAAATTTCTACAAGAAGAAACACATTGGAGCAGCTGTATATAACCCTGAAGGGTGTACAGCTGTTTTGGAACTGGTCCTGCATCAGCAACACTAATACTGCAAATTCTCCACCAGTCATATGTTTTATGGGATGCAGTGGACTATGTTGGAAATGAATGTCATGGATACCTCATACCATGTATACTCTGTAATGTTGGGGGCAAAAGCTTTGTTTATTAATTGTGGAGTTTAACATATTCAGCACAATTTTGTTTATTAAGAGCAGTTTTATTTAAATCATTGTAAAGCCTTTAACTTGTTCCATTTTCTGTGTATTTAATTTCTGGGTATTATTCTGGGTATTATTCTGAGTATTTAAAATGGCTGTGGTGCATATTATGGTGTCCAAGTTTTTGAATAATAACAAAAATCTACATTTAATTTTTAAGCAATTCTTATTTAGCTAGTAAATGGAAATGTAAAGTTCCATTAAGTACTCATCTTTATTTCTTTGACTTTCCACTGTCAGGTTTTTATTTTGGTTTTGACACCTAGCAGATTTTTATTTTCTTTACTCTGTTTGATTAATCATTCTTTGATTTCCTCCCCCTAAAGGCTCTGTTCCTTACTTGGTCCTTGTCTTTGTTTAGTCTCCAGTTTAGCCAGTTGTCATCTTGACCACAAATACCTGAATCTTCCTTGGATAAAAAGGACATTATTGAATTTTGCTAAACTCTGGCTGCCTGAGCGAGGACAGTCACTCTTTTGAAGAGCTGCCACTGAATTTGCCATGACAGAGTGAATTGTACATTTTCTCTCAGTTTTTCCTAAACTGCAATGGATGTAAAAATAAACAAAAGACTAGAACTGAAGTCTTTTGTACACCAGAAAATCATATATTGTATACCAGACTGAACTACAGAATCACTGATTTAAGTGTTTCCCTTACTATTTAGCACACAAATGAACATGACATTGAAGTAGTTGCCCTCCTTTAGCATTCACTCTACTCTTAACCTGTGGACTGCATTGCTTGTCATTAATCATTTATATCTGAATATAAATAAGGGAGCAAACTCCACCAAAAAAAAGTGAATTAAACAAGAAAACAGTAAAAAAAATAAATGTTCAAAGGTATAGCAAAAAATAAACATTTCTGAATTTCTTAACCATCATACTAAGCCATTTTTATGAATATAAAAATAAAAAAAAGACAGAAAGACTAGATAATTCAACAATTAAATCAATCACACATAACAATGACCCACTCGTTTGTGACCACTGTGGTACCCCAGGACTGAACTGAGAACCACTGACCTGCATACGCAAAGCCTAACCTGAAAAATATGCTCAGACTACTTAAAAATCTAAATGTAAGCAAATTACAGCAGCTAATGTGTAGACTACATTTGCATCATTAAAGTTAACTTGTCACATTTTAAATGAAACCACATGTCTCTCTATAGTGAATCTGGAAAATATCTCGATGAATGAATATTATTAAGGGAAACTATCAAACCATTTTTTTGCCAGGTGTATTGCCATTTTTACAATGATGGCATTCAGTACTTTCAAAGGGGCAGTAATATTTCATTTACAGGACTATAAGGCCTTAAAATGTAACAAATGTGTAATTGCTTCATTACGTTTTTTAATGTACGTCATCTCAATAGACAGACATTGCCATTTTCCAGTTTGATTTTTTCTTCCTCTATCTATGAAACTGAATTTATAATGGACTTACAAGAGTCAGTTTAGAACCCCACCATTAGAGCTTGTTAAATGACTCACTTAAAGCCCCATGACATTGATCCACAGCGTATTGATGGTGCCAGTGTAACTAAACATTGTACAATTGATAGAGCATAGAACAAATTAATATTACTCGCATTTTATGAATATTGTTCCTTTTGTGCAGGCAATTCCACAGTACTATTTAAGAGCTGACACAATAACTGCGAACATGAGCCTCTGGCTTGAAGATATTAGTTCAACTTCTTAATACAGATTGCTTATTACTCAATCTACAGTGATAATTTTGGAACAATATCATAAAGTGCTTTCATGGTAACCGGTATATATAACATTATTCTTGAGCAAAAATTAGTTTGCCTAAACAGAAAACTATCTTATTTATTGCAGGCCTATTATCACTATCATACACAGGTTGCCATAATGAATTAATAATTACCTGCTATATTATGCCATACTGATACCTGTCTTATATTTACAGTTGTTGTAAAAGGACTTATTTCCCTGATGCGTTTAAACATTTCATTTGTTTTTAAAACATAGAAGGACTGACAGTATTTAAAGTATTATGTATTGATCCACAACAAAAAAATCCCATGTCAATATATAATAACAATCCTAAAGAAAACTATGAATTTACAGATGAATGTTATAGTTATTAAAAATGTAAAAAATAACTGCAGAAGTGTTTGCATCAATCAGTATATTAGATAAGCAATTATAAATAAAAATGACAAACATTTTAAAATGAATCACTACATTTTTCTACATTCCTATTCCTAAAAGTGGTTCAGGCTCCCACAACTCAGCTGTTTAATCAATAGCTAAATCAGCACAGCAGCATTGTGATACAATGGTCGCTGTTGCTGCCTTACACATCCAGTATCACAGGTTTGATTCTTATGCCAATATAGATGCCATGTTTGTGTCCCTATGCTTGTTTGAGTTTTTCACTGGTTGCTCCAGTTCCCTTACCACATAACAAGGACAAGTTTGTTAGTGTTAGTGCTTGAGTGGGTGGGCCCAGCAATGACTGCTGAGCTATCCGAGGTTCATCCCTGGCTTGTGCCTGATGCTGCTGAGATATAGTATGGAAGCTTACAATTAAGATAATTTGAGAATATTATGTTATAAACCAATATATAGATACATTTTTCAGATAGTCATATGAAAAATTTCCTGCTAAGAAGATTTGTCTGACAACAATTTCTGCATTACTTTTCTCCAGATAACAACATCAGAAGGACAACCATATTAGGATAATGGGCTACTCTAAATTTTCCCTATATGATGGAGGAAATATTCTGTGAAAATACAGCCAATCAGGCTCCTATTTCATTTTATTTTATATTGCATACATTTCCTGTGTTCCCAAGAATTTATTCAGTGTAAGAAAGGACTGATGTTCTGGGAGAATGAAAGACAGATAGATAGATAGATAGATAGATAGATAGATAGATAGATAGATAGAGAGAGAGAGAGAGAGAGAGAGAGAGAGAGAGAGAGAGAGAGAGAGAGAGAGAGAGAGAGAGATACTACTACATTATCCAAAGCAAAGTTTCTGTACATGATTCTGTACAAGCACATATGTACATAGTACAAGAAAATAGGTAAGTGCACCACTATGGAAGAGAGAGAAAAAGAGAGATGGCTCAGGGAGAGACACTACACCTCATCTTCTGCAGTGCAGGCAATATTTTCTACGTATATTCTAAGTTAATTTGAATCCCATGTTTACAATAAGTTGTTTAGAGTTTTTCTCATAACAGTGTTACAAGGATAATGTAAATTATGTGTGTTCTAACAGGTACCTTCTCTTGAATTTAGTTTATTTTGCTACTTATATATTAAATATTTAAATAGTAAGGTGGGAATCAAGAAAATGAAACCTGAAACACAAAGCACACTCAAGCATACAGCTACACTCATTCATACCAGGCAAATAGAGAATATACAAGTCTTTTTGACCACAGTACCTACAGGAAATATATATATATATATATATATATATATATATATATATTCTCACTCTGAACTAATATGACATCTACCTAAATGATTCATTAAGACTACCTGCACTCATATTTTTATCCTAGAAAATGTACAGATAATAAATTGTACCAGTTACCTGCAAATCCTATTATCATCATTAGTATAACAATCTAGAATGGTACATCTATAGAAAGAAAAGAAAAAATACATGCTAAATAAGAGTGTACTGTTCTTTATTAGATTAAACTGGATTACTTTCCTCTAATTGTCTCAGAACAGATGAAATATG